>NC_138992.1:67356444-68718318 GCF_964341445.2 Mesoplodon mirus | reverse complement strand
TGGGGAGGAAAACTAATAATCAACTTCATCCACAATATATTTATTATAACAATGTTGACTGATGAGAGAAAGTTTATAAAAAATATTAATAGTATCTGGAGAATAATTGCTCCCTGGTATTATCGTACATATTATAGTCTCCACTGCTTCATTATTTTTAACATAATGGCCCAATATCTTTTTTGCAATATGAATGTCTTATCTTTTAATATTGTGGGTTATTTACCCAGAAAACATCATGAAATCATCACTGCATTCATGTTATTTCCTTCTGCTGCTAGTTATCATTTAGAAGTGTAAAAATTGAAGAAAATCACATGACTTGAATATTTGTTGCTCATTCTAGTCTATGCCATATAGCTTTTTATTTGTGAGTTCATCTGCCTGGAAGGTGAACAATCATAACAGGGTTTCCACTTGTGGCTATAACTGAGTTATTGAAAGTGGCCCTGACTTCCCACTGTGGACAACTAAAAAACTGGGCAAAATATACTAAACAATCATTTTTCAGACTGTAATCTCAAAGAGAAGAGAATCACAAGAGGTAGTTCTAAGCTTTCTGCCTTTAGGCACCAAAAAGACTGTGGCACAGGGAGGGCAAACTCAGGCAGAGTCAAGTTGAGGAGACAGACTGAAGTTCAAGGAGCCAGAAATGTCTGGACATCGTGGGGCAGAGCACCGAGAGAGTGGAAGGACATCGAAAAAGCTCCAGACACCTGCACTGGGGGCTTCTCGAGTCTTCCACTGCTCGTGTGTCGAGTGAGACTTCATGCCAAGAAAGGAACCACTACTGAGAAAAAGAACTTAAAAACGAAAACTATAAAACTTATAGGTGAAAAAAACAAAAGAAAATCTTTGCTACCTTGGAGAGCAGTTTTGTAGAAGGACACAGAAAGCACTAACCATAAAAGGAAAAAATGGACATATGGATTGGACTTCTTAAAATTAACATCTCTTTAAAAAGACACCTTTATGAAAATAAAAAAGCATGTTACAGACAAGAAGATCCTATTAACAACACATGTATCTGATAAAAGACCTGTATCCAGAATACCTGCGAAGACATCTTCCAACTGAGTAAGAACCTCGGCAACTCAGTTTTTAAAAAGTGCAAAAGATTTGAATAGACACTACCAAGAAAGGATTTATCAATGGCTGGTAAGCACATAACATGATGCCAAATATTATTAATCATCAGTAGTCATTAGGGAAATGTAAGTTGAAACCTCAGTGATTAATCCCTAAACACACTAGGAAGATTGAAATTTAAAATACTGATAATAACAAGTATTGGCAAGGATGGGGAGCACCTAGAAGTCTTGTGTATTACTGTTGGGAATATAAAATGGTACACACGCCTTAGAAAACAGATTGGTGTTCCTTAGAAAGTTTAACACCCACTTACCATATGACCCAACAATGTTACTGCTAGGAATTTAACAGAAATAAAACCATTTGTCCACACAAAGACTTGTTCACAGATGTCTACTGCAATTTTACTTACAATAGCCAAATTTGGAAGAACACAAATGTCCCTCATCAATGGCTTACTTCAGCAACACGGATGAGTCTCAGAAGCATTATGCCCAACAAAAAGAGTCAAAAACAAAAAGAATACATACTGTATAATGCCACTTATATGAAATTCTAGATCAGAAAACTAATCTACAGTGACAGAACGTAGAATGGTGAGTGGTTTCTTGGGGTGGGAGGGAGTGTGGTTGACAGAAAATTGGCCTAAGATAAATTTTGAAGGTAAAAAATGTTCCACATCCTACTTATGGTGGTGACAACAGAGGTGTACACATCTGTAAGAACTCTTTTCTCTCTATTCTTAAATTATACTTTATTAAAGTTGTATTAAAAAGTAACAAGGAACTGTAAAACATAACTGCATTTACAGAACATGGTATTATATAAGAATGTAATTTTTAAACATACCTAAGCTCTTCAGTGTATCAATTTCTTCATATTCATATATATACTCTATTTAATGAGATTTGAGCTTTTCTGCACTTTCATATTATGTAGAATGGACTTACTTTGTTGCTTTGCATTAAAACTTTTTATCCTGAATGAATGCCTCTTCCCTGTAGGGAAAACAATGTCGTTATCAAATGTACAGACTAATCACCCTGAATTAAACATTTTCTTTTGGATAATACAATTTAAACCATCTTGAATATTATACAGACTATTGGTAGAAGTAATTAAGGACTAGAAAAAAAGGTAATTATAATTTCTGATGGATGAATTGATAGGGATAAAGTAAGAACTGACCTGAACCCTAATCTAAAACTAGAACTAAATTAAACAAAATCCTAAAACTTTAGTTGTGTTTTTAATTGATTTTCACACATCAGTGCACTTCCAAGTACCCTATTTTTACTGAGGACTGTAAGCAGGAAAGATATTATGGTACTTGTGACAAGGAAGGAGGCTTCCAGAAAAATATATATGACATGGTGGTTTTTTCTAAGAACTTTATTTCCAAATGAAATTTCTAAAGTTGTGGTTTATATGGATCGAGGAGAAAACAAGTCTTTCTGGTATACTGGTTAAATAATAATGAAGGATCGATTTCCAATTGGGATTTATTAAGACTGGTTCAGGCAGTCTGATTTGCACAGTACCATGTTAATGAACTCATGTGTGTTGGAACTGTGTATCTGCCTTGCACAAGTCCATGGTAACTGATGTGCAAAGCATGGACATGATTCAGATATGCACAAGTTTCAGTTAACAGTACTGTGTCTTTGATATTTCCCTGCTAACACATATTCTGTTAGTGAAACTTAGTTCTATTGATTAGAAATGGCTATGTGGATTTAGACATTAATTTTTTGTGTGTGTCAAAGTAATACACATGTCCATTTTAAAACATCATAAAATACTACCAGTCTTATCGTGAAAAATAGCATCTTTTCCTGCACTTTGTCCCACTCTCATTCAATAGAGGCAATCATTTCTCACACTCTTTTAGCCGTGCCTTCTGGTATTTACCTCCATAATTCTAAATAATATAACATTATTTATAGATAATGTAGCCATTTATAATGGTATAACTTTATTTGTAAATAACATAATTTCTAACTTTATTTCTTGATTTAGTAAATTTTGACCTCATCCCTGCTGGAGCTCTCTGTCCTCTTTTTTTGTTTGGGATTAGCTGCTTTGTCCGCACAGCACTCATTCTAGGACTTCCCTCCTATTTTCTCCTGTGTGGGATCTTTTCTTTCCTGGACCTGATGTTTCCCTTTTCCTTGGTTTGCTCTCTCATGTTTTAGCTCATGCTGTAATAGCTTCCTGAGAGTTTGTGGGAAATATTCTTTGAGACATCTATCTAAAATGTCTAATTGTTCTCTGATCACATTTTGTAGTTTGGTTGGGTCCAGAGTAATATAAAACAAAAATTTCCGGGCTTCCCTGGTGGCGCAGTGGTTGAGAGTCCACCTGCCGATGCAGGGGACATGGATTCGTGCCCCGGTCCAGGAAGATCCAACATGCCATGGAGCGGCTGGGCCCATGAGCCATGGCCGCTGAGCCTGTGCATCCGGAGCCTATGCTCCGCAACGGGAGAGGCCACAGCAGTGAGAGGCCTGCGTACCACAAAACAAAAACAAAAACAAACAAAAAATAATAATAAAAAATTTAAAAAATTTAAAAAATAAAAATGCAATTTATTTTTTAACCTAAATGATATCCAGAATCTTGCTAATTATAACAAATGCCAGTTCTGGAGAAGTTTCAATTGATTGATTATTTTCCTTATTATAGGCTGTGTTTTTGTGCTTATTTGTATGCCTGGTAATCTTCACTTGAATGACAAACATTGTGAATTTTACATTGTTGTTTATTTTGTATCTCAATTTTCTTTGTACATATATCTAAATTGCTATAAGTTTCTCTCATTCTTTCTTTATATTGTCTACTAAATCCTGCTTTTCATTTCTGTTTCCAAAATGGCCTGTTTTCAATTCTGTGAATTTTCATTCATTCCTTTATCACCACTTGTTTAGGTTTCTTCAGTTTCTGTGTGTTTCCTGCCTCAGTCTCTTGTCCTCCTAACCACCTTATGTATAGCTGCTAGAACACATGCATATGTATTATATATAATGTGATTATACACAGGATTACTAGGAGTAATCATCATTGTCATAATTAGCAACTATGCACTTAGCACATATTATATACCAGGTGCTAAAAATGTAGTGTTTCTAGTATTCAAAAAATCTCTTTGAATTGGATAATTGGATAATTCTATTCTCATGTTATAGGTGAGAAAGCTGAGGGTCAAAACCTTTCATTTATATAAGGTCTCAGGCCTCAATAAGGAAAGAATGAATCTGACTTACACCTGCTTAGCCCCAAAGATTATAGTCTCTAAGGTGCCATAGCTCACTTCTATAGGATGTGTTTTATATTATGAATGTTGTTATTTTTAAAGTCTTTTCAAATGGACTGTAAGGCTTTGTGAGGTCTTAGAGTTCTTTTGTATCATCCAAGCACAAACTGCCTCAGCAGACAACAAATATTGATCAACTGGTTGAATTTTTGTGACAGAATTCCTCAAAATAAATAAGCAGGTAGCAGAAGTGTGTTCAACCTGGAGAGGCTGTAAGGCTCTTTGGCTCCAAAATTATACTCACTGGACAATGGTCCCTTGATGAGAGAAAATAGCTCTAGAAAAATGAGTTAGTAAAAATGAGATCATTTTCTCCTTGAAAAAATGGCTTCAGTTCAATAATACCTGGACATTATATTTTACTAATATCCTCTGAAAAGTCAGGAAATAGGAGGCCATCTCTAAGGTTGTTTCAAAACTAATTCAGTGAGCTTTCAGTCTTCACTTTAGTCAAGACTGCAGTCACGAAATGGAAGCATCCATCAAATTATTGGACAATACAGACTGAAAGAACTTTTCCTAACCCTATACACATCCCCTCAGAAGAAAAAGAAAATGAAAACTTTGATTAAAGTAAAAGATCTGTGACCTAGTTCATTCTCTCTATTCAGTATATTTCCCATATATTCACTACATAATTTTTCAAATCTTTCCTTTACTTTGGTTAAGGTAATGTGATAGCTTCATTATGAAGTGTAAGCTTTTTCATCTCTGGTTATTACTGGATTAAAGAAATTAGATAAAAATTCAAGTAAAATTGACATAAATCCAGAAAACGAAAAGCTAACCTGAGGAAACCTATGCATTTTCCTGAATCTGGCAATGGACATGGGGATTTATAAATAACTATTATTAAGCTATAAGTGGTCGTGAAGACACTTATTTGTATGTTACGGGCACATAGCCACCTGAAATATAAAAGCAATGACTTTTGACTACAGTCAGATTATTTAGTCAAGACTTTACTAATGAGTAAAACTTGTTAAACTATTGCTTTCTGAACACTCATCCTATGAATAAAATAGGATTAGATTTGATATTTTAAGCTTTAGCTACTGTGACTATTTAATTGTATGCAATATATTCAAGTAAGCCAATTCCAAGTGGAACTGAATGATCTCTTAATGTTAACTGTGGTTTTTATTGACTCATTTCCCTCTATGTTCCTTAAATATTTTATCATTCTGTTTCCCTGTTGCCTTCTATGCATATTTTCAAACAATAGTTGTCTTGCCCTACAATCTTTTAAATTAGATCAGCATGTTACTGTACCTATCAATATTGGAAGTAAACACTATTATCCCTGTTAATATAAATCGATCATTTCATTTATGGTATAAAATCCTATTAACTGTCCATTAAACTCCCTAAACAAGATGACCTTAATCTGAGACATCTTTCTTTTATATGTAGCTAGAAAATACTGCCAAATTCTCTTAGCACTCTAGCGCTGTGTTTAGAACCTGGATGTGATTAAAGAAAAACACTAAATGGATAGGATTTGTCATATCAATTGACAGGGCTTTAGAAAACACTCATAAAATGGTATATAATGAAATTCTCAAATAAAAGAAAGATATATTTTTTAAAAAGACTAATGCTAATTATTTTTAACTATTATAGAATAGTTTATAATCAAGAAATTTCCTATTTTATGATATTCTTAAGCTGAAATCTGAGGATAGTTTTTAAAAACTATGTGGGCATTTTTCTGGCATTTATATAACCTATAAATCAAATTCTTTGAAAGCTCCTGTTACCTAGATTGATTCTGATCCACGTAATACTGATCCCTTGTTTATTATTAAGTTCATTTTATTTTTTCAGATATAGAAGTCACTGTACAGCTCTTCTTACATGGCTTTGTTCTTGTAAGGAACATGAAATTAAGAGACTCTCTGGATAAACTCAGGTGTGATAGGAAACTGATTTCTGTATCAGAGTGGCTTATTGGATCTGTTTCCATGTTTGTTTTTTGGATTCAGTGGCTAATTTGGTTTCTAATCATGCTTTTGACCCCATTTCCAGACTGTTTGTGGTATGGGTAAAAGAAAGGCCCTGCAGTAGGTAATTAAGTCAGCAGCAAAGGCAGGGCTGCTTACTTTTCATTGCAGTAGATAATCAGAGTGCTGTTACTCAAGTGTAAAATGCAGAAATTAATGATCCTATATAATACAGATTAGGGCTTTCATTTTAAAAACTATCAGTGCAGAAGAACAAAGGTAGGAAGAACAGCATTGTATTTAGAATTCCAATATATAGTAAAGCTTGCAAATTTTGAAAGAGGTTTCTAAGCATGGGACTAATCAAAATTCGCCTTGTGTTCTAAGGTGATTGATTAGTTCAGAACTCACGTATATGACTGACCCATTGCATCTTTGAAAAGGCACAATTAGACATATTTGTCCATGTTTTTTCACTTGTAAACACGCCCTATTGTTCACTCAGATCAAATGGCATATGTGAAAGCATTTAGCATGCTGAGCGCCACATAGTAGGTACTCAACAAATATTGCAGTGTTTGAATAAAAAAAATTCCACAAAGCGGTAACAAAGCAATATCCAAGAGCCATGAAAATAACATGTACACTTTTAAAAAACACATAATCTCATAAAAACTTTTATGTACTATTATTTACCCAGATACTTCCACTGTTCGGGCTCAAGAGATTGCAAAATTACTCCTTCTGTAGAAGGGTATCAGTCTACAGTGTACCCTTCATAGAAATAAAACTGACTTCCAACTGCTCCCCCCAAAAATGCATACATGGCACCACACGATCCAATGGTTCCATCCTCAGTGAGTATAAACATACTGATATATTTCAGCAACATGATCAATTTAGTCAATGGTTAAATCAATAGATTTTCCACGTTCTTTTCCTAAATCGTTAGACCATTTGGATAGTACATTTCCCCACGGTTTTCACTATTAGTCATTTTCTCAATGATTTTCTCCTACGAAGTTATTTGTCATCGGTAATAATCTGGTTAATCTGGTAAATACTTCATTAAGGTAATGAGAGTGATGCTATATTCTTCGTATTACACACGGAGAAACTTAGACACAGAGTGAAAATAATAATACAATTGTCATTTATAGGAACAGTCCACATCAATTAAAAATGTATCATTTTGTTCTCTAACTTATACAAGTTCTCTTCAGGTCACGCTCAGTGACTCTTGGATCAGACAATACAGTCACAGTGCCTCTGAAATATTACTTTAAAAGGTAAAGTTAAGATGAGGATTCCAAACTAAGTGATTCAGAATGAGACAGCCTCGCTCGCTCCCTCTCAGCAGTTGGGAAAACAGTTGGTGTGTTGATCTGGCACAGTTCTAAGCTTGTATTAGAAAAATCATTAACACATGAAGAGCAGCATTTGTTGCATATTGGTAACCATTCTAATCTATTTATAAAATATGCTAGGAATCATTGTTTTCTAAACAGAGAAAAGTGGATCTTTGGCATGTCTTCTGCATCTGATTTTAAGTGACAAGAACATGGTTTGAAGCAACCCCAGAAGTTACAATAATGAACTCTCCAGTCAAGCACTTGTGCTTTGCAGTTCCATTTTCACATTGGCCAGGACCCATTCAAGGGATTAGTGTTTATTCATCGTGACCAATAAATACAGTACATTTCAATACAATCTTGCCTTCCAACTTATGTTCAGTAACTGCAATGCTGTCACCACTGACAACGGGAGGAACCAGAATCTCATCACACTGACATCGCAAGATCACACAGATGTTTACAGCCAACTGATCTATTCCTCCCCAGATAAATTATGCCAGTAGGTGTTTGCCTTAGAGTTTTGCCGAAAGCAAAGTTAAAATTACTGTTCGGTTATTTTGAACCAAAATGATGTTGTTAAAAGTGGGATACTACCATATGCTAACACATATATATGGAATCTAAAAAAAAAAAAAGAAAGAAAATAGTCAGAAGAACCTAGGGGCAAGACGGGAATACAGATGCAGACCTACTAGAGAATGGACTTGAGGACACGGGGAGGGGGAAGGGTAAGCTGAGACTAAGTGAGAGAGTGGCATGGACATATATACACTACCAAACGTAAAATAGATAGCTAGTGGGAAGCAGCCACATAGCACAGGGAGATCAGCTCGGTGCTTTGTGACCACCTAGAGTGGGGGTTAGGGAGGGTGGGAGGGAGACCCAAGAGGGAGGAGATATGGGGATATATGTATATGTATAGCTGATTCACTTTGTTATAAAGCAGAAACTAACACACCATTGTAAAGCAATTATACTCCAATAAAGATGTTAAAAAAATTTTTTTAATGTGGGATACTAACAACTATTGAACAAGCTGGGTTCTCAGAGAGTGTCTCTTCTTGCTCTGCTGCCTGGAAGTGGGTGGTCTGGCCTCTGACCTATGGAAAAAAGCCAAAAGAGGGAGCTGAGAGGTTGATGCTCTGATGATGAAAGATGAGGACCTGGGGTCCTGACTGACTACTCCAACAGCTTCTCAGGCTCCGTTTTATACTTTTGATATTCCCAAAAGATTTTTTTAGTCAAAAAAAGCCCCCAGCCAATTATTCATCGACAAGTCCAAGCATGTGAAACAATTGCTCTTCCAGGGTCCAGCAAACAGTTAGGAACAGTCAACACCTGGCAGCAGAGTGGGTCTGGATTCAGCCACTTTCATATGCAATATGAACTGGCAATTAGAGTGGGCATAGGAGAGAACAGAGGATTGCAAGCCAAAGATAAAGGACTGAGGAAGAAAAGTCATTCCTATTTCCCTCTCTTTAAGACATCGGTTTATTCACATCATTTGGGTTGAGATTCAGGCCTATTTTTCTAGTTACCAGAAAATAAATCAAAGCAAAAAAAAAAAAAGAACTATGATGTTGGAGTTGCTGTTTTGTTTTTAACGTCCACTGCCAAGGTTTTTTTCTTAGATTTAAGCATCCCTACAGGTGGACTTTAGTATCTCTACCTTGTAGATGAGGATAAAAAGAGTTAGGTTGAGGGACTGGGGAATGTTATTTGGCCAGTAAATGGAAAAGCTGAGGTTGGAATGCTCAATTGGAAAACTGAACAAGTACAAATAAAACTGAACTTCTTAAAAAGAAGCAGCATGGTAGAAAGGTAATGTCCAGTTTTGTTGGCACTTATAGCCACTCTCCACTCTCCCATAGCAAAGGCTACAAAAACTATGTGAAGCTACTCTTTTTCACACTTGCAATTTATCCTGGATACTCCTCTGATTCTTAGCCTTGAATCTTCTCTTTCTTTCTTACCGATTTGACTGCGTTCCCCAGCTAACCCTATGAGTGTATTCCAAACTTGTATAGCCTGTCTTGTCTTTCTTTTCTCTTTTCTCTTCTCTTTTCTTTTCCTTTCCTCTGCTTTCCTTTTCTTGTCTTTTCCTTTCCTTTCCTTTTCTTTTCTTTTCTGCCTCTATCCAAGATGAAGCTTCTCAGATCAACTGCTCTTTATTCCATGCAATTCAAATGAAAGTAAGAGACACCCTAGATTGGACCCAGAATCCAGGCCTTCATATCTGTCAGTGAGATTGAATAGAATTTATCTTATTAAGTAATCAAACATATTATAAAACTACTATAATTGAAAGATTTTGACCCTGAGGTAAGAATAGTCATTTCAACATCTCAGAATAATTAGACCACACAGATGTTACTATTTTTATAAGAATTTAATATTTAATGAAATTAACATGATACATCAGTATGGAAGAATAATATTCAATAAAGTATCTAAAAATGACTTTGAAGATTGGGGAAGGATGATATTTAAGATTCTAACTTCATCCTATATATTAAATCAACTCCATATCTATTAAATAATTAAATAAGAAAAAAATCATATCCTATCACAGAAAAGACTAAAAGAAGCAATGGGATATTTAGAAACTGCTGAAAAGTTGATTCTGAATTAAAAATATACTGAAGAAATTAGAAATAAAGTAATAATCATGCCAAAGATTGGTGTGTATTGGTGCTTGTTTTGTGTCAGGCTTGGTCCTAAGAACTTCCCTGTGCTACCTTATTTAATGTCCACATCTCCTATGACAAAAGTAATATTACTATTCCCATTTTACGAATGTGATAACAAATGCTAAGAAACATTAAGTAATTGATCCAAGATTACCTAGTTAATTTCAGAGCTCATATTCACTGCTGCTGGCTCCAACCCCTTGGCACTTAACCACTACATTGTACAGAAATATTTTGAACATTAATGACTTCTGACATATATATATATATATATATATATATATATATATGTCTTTACCTTTGTTCCATTATATATGGTATATCAGAAAAGATGGGGAAAATATCTTTATTTTGTAGAAACTTATTTTAATAGATGTTTTAAAAGAGAAAAATACTTTCAATCTATGAAATTAGTGGAAGTAAATATGATCATTATTTGTGGGCATTGTGACAATGACATTTCATACATTAGGAAAGCTTCTCAGTTATATACAAAATTCTTTAACAGTGTTCACAGTAGATTTCAGCAGATATGTGTTTAAAAAGTGGCACTTTGCTTAGTCTATCCCATCCTATAACGATAACTTACATGGGGAAGAAACAAAAACAAAATAAAAAACAAAAACAGAAAAAGAGACCAAAATCTACTGACAGCCAACTGCTGGACAAAATCAAAGAGATTTTCATTAACCATGAATTATATATCCATATAATTTTAGAATTAAACCTGATGACTCATTTAAAGTATTCCATCTCAAAAGAAATAAACTTACCAGTTTAAAGGAAGATGATGAAATCTAGTGTCTTTTCTGAGATGCCCAAGCCCACCCCACCCTAGACACCCATGTTTTTCTACTAATAAAGCCTGGCTAACCATCTCTCTCCTACTTTTTGTTCCCTTTCTCTCTTGGAAATTTTCTTTCCACATCTATCTGGAGACTATAATTTCCACAAAACGATGGGGCAGAGAGCACAGACACAGCAGGGTTGTGTGTTGAGAGGCCTCATCCCCAATGAGTAGGTTGCTAGAAGGTGAATAGCAATGGAAGCAGCCCAGGTTTGAGCGCATCCCTGGGACTGTAGTTTCCTAGCAACTCCGTTGCATCAGAGTAAGATACCCAGGCAATGGGAATAGGAGAAAATTATACCTCGGTGCTATAGAAGCCACAGGATAAATGCTTGCAGATGCTGGAAATGTAAGGAGGGAATGTATCAAACTGCCCTCCAGCCACATTATGACAAGGAGACCTACTGAGCACCCAAATGAACAGAGGGAGACTAGGATAAGCATGACATTGGGATGACCTTCTCACTTAAGAAAGAATAAGCCTCAAATAACGAACAAACAAAAAACAGCAGCTCTTTGAAAAAGAAAAGCAAAAAAATTCAGAACAAAGGAAAAGGCATATCATCTTAAAAGCCTCTGTGGACTAACAAGACTTGGGTAGGGGACAGCGATCCAGGTGACAGGAGGGACCAATGTCAACCAGCTGGGCACACCTCTTCTTTCTTCTGAAATTCAGACTGGCTGCAGCAGGGTTTGCTCTTGAGCTCCGCATTGTGAAAGATATGGAAAAACGTGCTTAGGGGAACATAAGCTGGCTATGGGTTTTGATATCCTGAAATAAACGCCTACTTTTGACAAGGTCAAGACACAGTCCACTCCTGCCTGCACCAAAACACAAAACTCACAGGTGGACACACCCCAGGCAACTACATAGACCTCAAACTCAGCTCTGATGTTCCGAGAAAAGCCTAATTTATCTACACACGTGCAAAGGAAACCCATGACAGCTACTATAGTATCACTCTAGAATGCCAATGTGTAACAAATAAGAGGAGTTCCAGAAAGAAATTGTAGCTTCCAGTTATGTAGATTGCTTCATAGTTATGACATAGCCACTAGGCATGAGCTACAAGGGAAAAAAAATGGAACTACTCTAGTAAGAAAACCATCCCCAGAGGATATCAAAGGCTTCCAAAGACTTTTTTTCAAGAAGAAAATAGATTTTATTCAAAATGTTATATGATGAATAAGCTGGAAGACCTCCATGAGATGGTGAAGACGACACATACCTTCCCCATCCATTAAAAAGCAAGGAAATTGGAAATGCCAGGGAAAAAAAGTTGTTCAATAAATTCATGGTCCAAACATGAAGTGAATGAACTTGTGCCAGAATAATGGTAGTCAATAATAAATAATTGATTGTGAATAATAATGTGATTTCATTTGAATTTGATGTTTGGAACATGTTCTTTTTCAAGCAACAAAAATGGAAAGATATGGAATTTCATTCCCTCTGTACAGACCCAGCAGGTACTTTATTCTATGAAGAATATTGTTTACATAACAACTTTGGTTTATGAAATAAGATGGAAAATTTTAAATATTATTTAAAACCATGAATGAAATAATTTAGAAACAGAACATTACATAACTAGCAATTGTGGGGATGGTTTCAATGAGTTGAAAGAGTGGATATGTCTTAAGTTGAAAAAGTAAGACATCGAATAAGAACAATATTATTTAGAATTATGGTGGGGGCCAGCAGAGCAGCTAAAATCATGAAAATGATGGAGAGCGATGGCCTCTGAAGTGCACATTGGAGGGATAGGAATTAAAGCTTTTCTTTCCATTTATATCTTGGGGATTTTCATTGTTTTCATGGTATACATGTTCTACTTTCATGATAAGAATAATTTTTATTAAAGGATCTTAACCACTCAGAATTTTAAATGGAATACATGGCTGACAAATCTCACAAAGACAAAAGGAAACAAGATATTTTGAGGAGTGACTTCCCTACCATTAATTACTACCCTCCAAAATATGAAATGATATCCAAAAATACAAAAGAAATCATTAAATCAACAGACTTAAAGATCAATTTAGAATAGAAACCAAATTTTATAGAAAATATGTAGAAAACATGTACAATTTAATTACAAAAATAATGTTCATTTTATTTATTTATTTTGTTTATTTTTTTGGCCTTTTTTTGTTGGAGTACAGTTGCTTTGCACTATTATGTTAGTCCATACTGTACAGCAAAGTGAATCAGCTATATGTATACATATATCCCCTCCTTTCTTTTTAAAACATCTATAATCTCTAATTTAACTCGTAAGAATTTTCCTTAAAAAAATCCAAGTATAGAAAAAGCTATATTCATGAAAATATGTATTGCATCCTTATTTAAAATAGCTAATCATTGAAAGCAACCTAAATTTAGAGTACAGGGAAATAGGTAACTTGTGTTAAAATGTTCTCCACCGCTGAGGAGAATCAGAGCTGGGGATAAGCAAAGAGGTAAAGGGTAACAAGATTCACCTGGAAAGAGTAGATTCAATGGTACCCCTCTGGATGGGGCTAATGCTCAAATACTTTCTCTCTTAGAACATCTCTGGAAGTTTGTAAGTTCTTTGAAGACATCACCTCTAATTGCTGGAAATCTCCTACAGTTTTCTGATATGCACTGTGCCCAGTGGGATGTTGGTGAAAAGTTTAATAATTGGATCTCTGGGGAAAAACATTCTGATTTCCAGGATATATATACTCCTGTCATGGTGGATTTTAACCCATCAACCTGATGTCACTAAGTGGGGAATAGCACAAAATTTTATACTATTTCCATCTTAAACTCAAGGATGTAGGTAATAGTAAAAATGTAATGAAATAAAAAGGAAGTAATGAATTTTGAATATGTATTACCTTTTTAAATAGATTTTATTTAATTGAAACCAATAATGTAACTGATTTGAGTATATAATTAGTTTTAATAATGGCCCTGTTTAACAATTAGCTCACAAAATTCCTAAAAAATTAACAATTGGCCATTATGAGACCATGGGAGCTGGCTTGCAGGACCTCGTTACTTCTTATTCTTCAGCTTCTAGCTCCAGAAATTTCAAACCTATATTGTGCCTTTATCTGTTTTGGGGAGGGGTTCCTCTTTTTTAAAGTAATTAATTAATTGTTTTAATTGTGGTGAAATACAGATAACATAAATTTTACCATGTTAACCATTTTAAAGTGTACAGCTCACTACATTTACATTCACACTGTTGCACTACGATCACCACCATCCATGTACATAACCCTTTTCATCTTGCAAAACTGAAACTCTGTGCCCATTAAGCAATAATTCTCCATCCCCTTTCCCTATAGTCCCTGGCTACCACCATTCTATTTTCTGTCCGTATGAATTTGAGTACTTAAGGTACCTCACGGAAGTGAAAGCATATTGTATTTGTCCTCTTGTGATTGGCTTACTTCACCTAGTGTAACGGCCTCAGAGTTCATCCATGTTGTAGCATGAAGAGAGGTTCCTTTTCGGATGACCAATGATCCTTGGCAAACTTCAGAAACACCAGGTATTCCCTGTGCAGCCCCCCTGTCCTGCTGGCCCAGCCCACCAGAGGATCCTTGTCAGACGATTTTCTGGTGAGAGTCAGGTACCAGCCCTTATTGAAAATACACATGCCAAGCTGTCGAGGTTCCCCTCGCTTGGGTTTGGGTTTCCCTCAAAGAAATCCTATGTTGTCCACTCTTTATATAATAAATACTCATCTTCTCTGATATAGTCTGGAAGGGGTTAATGAATGAACTTGGACAAACCGTTTTGGGGCTGTTTGCTACAGAAATCTGGGAGCCCTGAAGGACCTACTCTTCTCACCTCTGAACCTCAATCTAAATTCTAACGAAAAAGAGTCCAATTTTAACACTTTTCATCTATTCTGATAGTCTTACATCTCTATCTCTAGCCCATGTTTCTCCTGAGTTCCAGTCCAATATCCAATAGCTATTGGAAACAGTAATACCAGAGCAAATACCCATCTCCACAGAGTTCTCTACCTTATTTCCATGTCAATACGTCCAGCCACCTCTGTAGTTCATACACTCAACATCTGTAGACCAATCTAACCAGAGTTCACTAAGCAGTTTCCTTCTAGTTGTGCCTCCCTTTGACCATCTGCTGCTTTCTTACCAGGGTGACGTTATTCAAATACAAAGGCGACTGTGCCAGCTTTGACGCTTGCGGTGGTTTTATAAAACCTCCTCATCATTCCCCTACTTACATTAGACCTCACCTCTTTTTTGCAAGCTCTCTCACACCAGAAGCTTCTCTGAAAGTGACTGTCTGCAGCCCTTGCCACATGATGTATTCAGTCTCCCTGCTCATGCGCTCCTTCTGTCTGAAAGTTCAACTTCTCTCACTTTTCCCCAGTATTGCAACCTCACAAACTTGTAGTCGGCCTTCAAAATCAACTTTTTTTTCTTCCAGTTTTATTGAGATATAACTGACATACAGCACTGTGTAAGTTTAAGGTGTACGGCGTAATGATTTGATTTACATACATCATGAAGTATCACGGTAAGTTTAGGGAACACCCATCATCTCATACAGATACAAAATTAAAGAAATAGAAAAACCCTTTTTTTTTTCTTGTGATGAGAACTCAGATTTACTCTTTACTTTCATGTATAACATAAGAGCAGTTAATTATATTTATCAAGTTGTACATTACATCATTAGTACATATTTATCAACTGGAACTCTGTACATTTTGACTGCCTCCCCCCAGAAAATCAACTTTTTTAGAAAAGAAGTATGTTACAACCCTTTCTCCAAAAAAGGATGGACCATTTCTCTTTTTTTTCCAAACAACTTTCTACATAAATCTACCACTGTACCTATACAATCCTATTGTACTTCCTTGATTATATGACTATTTTCCTCCCCCCAAAGCTATAAAATATTGGAAACCAAGAACAAGTTTTATTGTATTTTCATTCTTAAGAGTGTAACATAGTACCTGATGAGCATTTGTTATTCAATTTTTAAAGGAATAAATGAATAAACAAAACAAGCTGTAGATAAAGTACTGTACAGCTATCAAAATAGATTTTTATGGTATGAGATTATATTACAATGTATAAAAACTATTAATAGAGCAGGAAACAAAACTGTATTTACACCATGCATATAACTTGGAAAAACACATGTACTTAGAATAAAACCTGAAAGAAAATATACACAAATTGCTAAAGTTTGTTCATTAGGATATTAAAATGTAAAGTGATCCTCATTCCCTCTTTCTCTCTCTCTCTCTTTCTTTCTCTCTCTCTCCACCTCACCTCCTCTCCTTTCTCTTTGTCAAAAGTTCACATTTCTTTTATAACTATATATATTTATATATAACTTTTTTTTTATTTTAGGAGACAAATGGTTACATATGATTCTCAATGGTATACCTGTTTTTATATGTATCATTTCTTTCACAATCACATGTATATATAATCCTAAGAAATGCTTTCTCATAAAGACAAATTGAAAAATGGTCAAGTTCTAGTAAAACTACACTAACGCAATTATACCGGTTGCCAAAATCAGGTTATTGGTATCCCATCTCTGTTCCCTATGCTGTCCCCAGACATTCCAAGGCATCACCCACAACTAATCAGGTTGTTTTAAACTTTCCTTCCCAATATTTCTCATTCACTTTTTCCTAAAATTTTTTTCAAAGCAGTTCTTCATTTTACAATAATGCATTCTCACAGCTGCTATGTAGTTCTACTAGTAGGCAATAAAGCAAGAACACATTTGAATACCATGGTCAAAATGAGATCTGGAACTTCATGCTCTTATTGACTGAATATCCTCAGTATCAGATAAAATCACATGGACAGAATTCCTTTCCTATCTGTAAAGGTAGAGCATTGACTAGGAAGCTCAATAGTTCTAAACAGTGCCCTTCTACCCCAGGCTATAAGCAGTTAAAAGACCAGAACATAGATGAGGCATCCCTACATCTTTGGTGCCTAGTACATAGAAGTTGTGTAATTAACATGTGTTGAGTGATATAAGTGATAAATGCAGAGTCATATCACAGCGTTGTGAGATACAACAGGGGAAACAGCCACCAGCATCAATAAGAAAAATGGTGATTAGAAAAATAAAATTATTATTCTCTCCTTTGGTATTTACTTTTTGCAGAAAGGGAATGGAAAGTTAGAAGAAGCTAGTTGGAGCCCAATTTATGCTACACACTATGATTTTTATACATATTCCTTATATGTGTGTTAGATTAGTGATTCAAAGAACAAACACTGGTGCCAAAATACTTGAATTTGAATCCTGGCTCTGCCACTGTATAACTGTGAGACTTTGGACAAGACACATGGTAACTCTACTCTTCAGTTTCATCACCTGTAATCTGGGGGTGATACTAACAGACCTACCTGATAAACTGGTTGTGAGAATTGAATTAATACATATAAAGCTTTTGCACAGAGACTGGAACATAAATGTGATTTTTCTACGTGTGATTTTTTAAAATTTTTTTATCATTAGTTAACCATTATATAATCACTTTGAGGTGGGTATTACTAACACAATTTTGCATCTAAGGAAACTAAATACATAAACTTGTCATGCATTACAGTAAAACAAATTTGAACTCAAGACAGAGAGATTTTTGCCCATGTATCACAAAAGATGTTTTGATAAAGCACTCTTTCAGTAAATATAGGAAAAATAAGTATATTGTATTTAAAAAGTGGCTGAATTCCCAATGGACTAAGCTTTTTCAAATAGCATAATTTTTTGGATAACCAAAGTTTAATCTCTATAAACACAACGTTCTTTTTGTTTCAACTATTTATGTTGGTCAATGTGTACCTAACATAATTTATTTTATTCTTTGTGATTCAGGTTCATCGCTATTTCTATCAGTTATTGTACAGAGCTCTAATAGTCCAGGTTTCATGCCCCGGAGAGCTCGTGAGTTCTGTAGAGCCATTTGCTCCTTCACTTAATGGCCCTACCCTGCCTACCTGTTCCAGTTCCTATATCTGTGGTTCTGTAGTTTTATTCTCTCCTCCTCCAGCCCGTGTGACAGCCTTCAACAGGTCTGGGCTGGCAGTGTGCCTGCCAATAACAGTCCCCTTCTCCTGATGATTTTTACTCTGATCATTCTATGGAGTTGAGAGAAATAAGTATAAACAACCAGACTGAGCATAATCATGTATGAAATCAGATTAAGCAGAATCTGAGTGAAGACCTGATGGGCATAATATGAATAACATCCAGATGCTATATGCATGAGCATTATACCGTCTATATTGGCTCCCCAGAGACTGTTTGCTCGCTAGCTTGTGTTTCTCTGTACGTTAGTCAGGCTATTTGTTCACGTACTTAGTTAATTCATTTAACTATCCCACAATGTTATTGGAATATTTACATCCCCAAATGGAGATTTATATAGAAAACTGTTCTGAAGCAAGAGGACTGTTACTTGAGTCTGAGCTGCATGTACTGTGGTACTCTGCAAAGTTAGGTGCCAACAAGATATTGAATAGGTTAGTTATTAGATATATTTTCAGGAGTTTTACTTGTGTTTGTTTCATTTGCAATGTCTCACTAGGAAGATGAAATAAATATTTCAGACCATCACTTATCTGAGAGTAATCTGTTTAAGGATGCTCAGCGTAATACATACAATGAAATGTTACAATTTTTTCTTGCAATCCAATCTAATCCTTAATTAGAAGAGAAATGGTGACCTACTCTCTCTAAACTCTATCCCTAAATATTTTCCTTCTAATTTTTTCTTTGCCCTTCCGGTTTTATTCAGATATAATTGACATTCAGCACTGTGTAAGTTTAAGGTGTACAGCATAATGATTCATATACATCATGAAATGATTACCACAAGAAGTTTAGTGAATATCCACTATCTCATATGAATACAAAATGAAATGAAAGGGAAAAAGAAGTTCCTCATGATGAGGACTCAGGGTTTACTCTCTTGTTAACTTACACTATAACATACACACTGGTTTGACATCTTCACAATACTGAACCTTCTAATTAATTAACATGGTGTGACAGGCATAATTCTGAGATGACTCCAGGATTTCCGTTCCTTGTACACGCATCCTGGAAAATCTCCCCTTGAGCGTGAATTGATGGATTTATTTATTTTTTTAACATCTTTATTGAAGTATAATTGCTTTACAATGGTGTGTTAATTTCTGCTGTATAACAAAGTGAATCAGTTATACATATACATACATCCCCATATCTCAACCCTCTTGCATCTCCCTCCCACCCTCCCTATCCCACCCCTCTAAGTGGTCACAAAGCACTCAGCAGATCTCCCTGTGCTATGCAGCTGCTTCCCACTAGCTATCTATTTTACATTTGGTAGTGTATATATGTCCATGCCACTCTCTCACTTCGTCCCAGCTTACCCTTCCCCCTACCCATGTCCTCAGGTCCATTCTCCAAGTCTACGTCTTTATTCCTGTCCTGCCCCTAGGTTCTTCAGAATCTTTTTATTTTTTTTTTTAGATTCCATATATATGTGTTAGCATACGGTATTTGTTTTTCTCTTTCTGACTTACTTCACTCTGTATGACAGACTCTAGGTCCATCCACTTCACTACAATAACTCAATTTTGTTTCTTTTTATGGCTGAGTAATATTCCATTGTATATATGTTCTATGTCTTCGTTATCCATTCATCTGTTGATGGACATTTAGGTTGCTTCCATGTCCTGGCTATTGTAAATAGTGCTGCAATGAACATTGTGGTACATTATTCTTTTTGAATTATGGTTTTCTCAGGGTATATGCCCAGTAGTGGGATTGCTGGGTTGTATGGTAGTTCTATTTTTAGTTTTTTAAGGAACCTCCATACTATTTTCTATAGTGGCTGTATCAATTTACATTCCCACCAACAGTGCAAGAGGGTTCCCTTTTCTCCACGCCCTCTCCAGCATTTATTGTTTGTAGATTTTTTGATGATGGCCATTCTGACAGGTGTGAGGTGATACCTCATTGTAGTTTTGGTTTGCATTCCTCTAATGATTAGTGATGTTGAGCATCCTTTCATCTGTTTGTTGGCAATCTGTATATCTTCTTTGAAGAAATGTCTATTTAGGTCTTCTGCCCATTTTTGGATTGGGTTGTTTGTTTTTTTAATATTGAGCTGCATGAGCTGTTTATATATTTTGGAGATTAATCCTTTGTCCGTTGATTTGTTTGCAAATAGTTTCCCCCATTCTGAGGGTTGTCTTTTCATCTTGTTTGTAGTTTCCTTTGCTTTGCAAAAGCTTTTAAGTTTCATTAGGTCCCATTTGTTTATTTTTGTTTTTACTTCCATTACTCCAGGAGGTGGATCAAAAACGATCTTGCTGTGATTTATGTCAAAGAGTGTTCTTCCTATGTTTTCCTCTAAGAGTTTTATAGTGTCCAGTCTTATATTGAGGTCTCTAATCAATTTTGAGTTTATTTTTGTGTATGGTATTAGGGAGTGTTCTAATTTCATTCTTTTACAGGTAGCTGTCCAGTTTTCCCAGCACCACTTACTGAAGAGGCTGTCTTTTCTCCACTGTATATTCTCACCTCCTAAAGATACCAAATATCCTATTTTCTTTGCACCTTCCAGTAAGCCTTCTTGGTTTAACCACACCTAATTTTTGCATATTTTTAAATGTGGCTATGGATTATTTATATTATTTGTGCTGTTGAATATGTTTTAAGTTTTCTTTTGCCTTTCACATGAGTACATGCCCCTTTTTCAAATCAGAGAAGTAAATCTATTGCCAATAAGCACTACATTTTATCAATTCATATTTATCTCTTTTTGCCAAGATGTATTTTCTAAATTTTACATTCTTAGTAGTGTTATTGCTTGACTAACAATAGAGGAGCTTGGGAGAAAGTGAAAATGGTAACATTTTATTGTACATTTTACAAACTTCTATTTCACTGTTTCTTAGGTATTTGGCTAAAATTCATCAAAGTGAAAGTTGGAACAAGTGTCAGAGGTCATCAAGTCTGATCTTATATTTTACAATTGAGGACTCTGAGGCCTAGAGATGTTAAGAAACACATCTAAGGTCAGCTAGCTAGTGACTCGCACTAAAATCTAGGCATTTGATTTTTAGCACATGGCTTTGGGCTCTGTAACGGTTTGCCACCCCATATTAAAAGAGTACTCGCTGTCCAAGTGCTATTTTAGCCATCCATATACCATGCCTGAACTCTGGGTGGCTCAAGGACCATGGCCCTGTTTCACAGATGTGCTGGAACAAAGAAATGTTAAGTGCTGACCAAGGTAGCAGAACAAATCTACAAAGGAGTCAAAATAGAACACACTTCTGTGTTCTATTGATATTTCTCAGTGTTATTGATGAAACGACTCTGCCTTTGTGAGAACAGGTTCTGTCTTCCCCAGAGGCTACATAACTCCCCAATGGTAAATTAGTCACTTAGGAAGTACATTAACTCTTCCCAGCCACTGGGGTATCATTACTTGGAAATCCTCTGTTTCTAGGCCATTGGCTGTGATGACAGTAGTACACTGCACTAAATGGGACCCCAGTGGCCCGAAAGAACTAACGCACCTTCCTTAGTGCTAAACTTGCCGCAAAGCTTAGGGATGTTCCCAAAAACTCTTCACCTCCCAGACACTTAAACATTTGTTAAGGTTTCTGGCCAAGACTGGCACCATATCAAATTGTCTTTGAGTTTATTTTAACTTCAGAGGTCTCACATCTGCTCTCCCATTCACCTTGTATCTAATTCATCCAGGGACCCAGAGTCCTCACACTGCCTCCAGGTGTTTATTCTTCCATGATGAAATATATCAAAATTCAGTCCCATTTCCATCGGAGTCAACATAGCCAGCTTTTTTTTTTAATTGAAGTGTAGTTGACATATAACATTATATTAGTTTCAGATATACAACATAACGTTTCAATATTTGTATATAGTGTAAAACGTAGAGCCAGTTTTTATTAAAAGACAAAATAACTCATATTATGGTTTTAATAGTGTGAGTTACTTAATAGTGGTTTAATAATTAATCATTAAAACCATTCAATAAAGTTAAACTATTTAATAATGCTTTTAATAGATAGTAGTGAATTTATGTATTCCCTGTAAGATATGCTTTAAAATATGTAATTTATTTCATTAGACCAAGAAATGAATTGATATTATAAGAAATTCAAAAGGTACAAAAAGTTATATAGTAAAATGTAAGTCTCCTTTCCTGGTCCTTAGAGTCCAATTCCCCCTTCTCTAAGGCCACTTATCCTACCAATTAACTGTGCCTTTTCCCATGGGTAATCTATAATATAGATATGTTCACATATATGCAAATATATTTATATAATTCTTTTATACGAATGTTAGCTTTTTAGACATATTCTTATACACCTTGCTTTTTTCACTAAAACACATAAAGTGGGATGATTCTATTTTAATACATACTGAGTAGCAGCTTTATTTTGAACAGATATATAGTTTTCTTTGGATGGAAATATCATGATTTATTTAATCAGTCCCTACTGATGGATATTTAGGGTTTTCTCCCCCAACCTTTTGTTATTACAAACAATGTTACATATGGTACTTAATTAATTTATTTATTTTTATATTTATTTATTTATTTTGCTGCACTGTGCCACTTGCATGATTTTAGTTCCCCAACCAGGGATTGAACCTGGGCCCTAGGAAGTGAAAACATGGGGTCCTAGCCATTGGATCACCAGGGAATTCCCTATATACGGTATGTTTAAAATCAGCCTTTAAACATAAGTGTGAGTATATCTGTATAATAAATTCCTAGAAATGGAATTGTTGAAACAAAAGATATATGCATTTTTAATATTGATAGGTACTACTAAAGGGACATCCACAGAATCTGGAACAATTTACATACCTTGACACTATATTGTGATATCACACTTTAATGTTGGTCAACTTAATAGGCAAAAAAATGATGTCACATTGAAGAAGTTAACACAGTTGACTCATGGAGTCAAGACTCACAATGATGACAATCAGACGCCTAAGCCAATGCTCTTTTTCTCATCTTAACCTAGTTACGGAGACACAGTTAAGAAAAGGGTTTTCTGTATAACCACACAAATGACAACACATTTGTAGACACCTGTTTCCTCTGGCCTGAGAAGTCAGGAGTGAAAGGAAGGGGGGTCTGAAGTATGGGTAAGCACAGATGTAAGAGAACAGCCAAAATACAAAGAGAACAGGAAGAGAGGAGAAGTAAGAGTCACTGCTGAAATAACACAATGAAACTTCCGAGACACCATTAGCACACTCACTGAAAGAGGGTGTGGTGAGGAGGTGAGTGTCAGTTAACCCAAGATGGAGCTTTGACTTGACTTGACAACCATAATTACCTCTCCTTGGTCAGTCCTCTAGATTATTTATTCTTATTCTCACAATGATATATTTACAGGTTTTGCTTTTGAAACATTCATAACAGACTTTTCACTGTACACATTCAGCAGGATTTAGTGAGAATCATGTCTCCCTGGGGTTTGCCTTTCTTTCTTTCTTTCTTTTTCATCCTTCCTTCCTTCCACATTTCTGAATTATTGTATTTGAAGTGAAGTAAAGAAGTAAAGAGCCCCTTATCGCCCACCCAGCTTTGTTTTCCTTTGACAATATTTAACAGGAAGTGGATTTTGCTCGATTTGACCCAGGTGGGTGAATTATTGTATTTGAATCAATGGAACTAATGGTAAGTAAAAAGTGCCCCAAAGACTCTCCTTTTATTTTTAAAAAAAAAAGTTAAATAGGATAAACTGATCTTTTCCAATAAGAAGAGAAAAAAAAATACCCAACCCAACATAGTAGTCTTTATAGCCTCATAAACCACAGTACCACCCAAGATGTTAACAAGCTGGCATGTTTTGAGCATCAAAGATAGAGAGGAAACTGTGTTTACATGTTTGGCACAAAAACTAATGAGGAAAGTCAATTGGCCCTTTGTCTTGAGGGTCTGAAGCGCTGAGCTCTAATGTTTGGTTTCTTCGTTGGCACTTGTTCAAGTAATCACTCGTGGCCTGACAAAGCCGCACTTGTTTTATTAGTGGCCATGCTGAACTCTCCCGCTTGGGCTGTGTTGTCTCTCAATAGAGTGCTGCAGCCCAGGGCACACTTATTTGAAAACACTAAATCAGAGCATGATGATCTTTGCCCAACCAGAGCAACCCAGAGAACAACAAAAAATGTGCAGAGTCCTGTGCCTTTTGTTTGCAGCGGGAGGGAGGCGAGGACAGGAGGAAGGTAGAACTGGAGGCTGTGGCTGAAGAATTTGGAAATGGGAGCTATTAGACCTACTTTGTAAAGGAAATATCTTCCCCTCCCAATCACAGGGGCTACGTTCACATCAGAACCTGCCTTAATGCACCATGGGGCATGATCCAGGAGGCCTCGACTCAAGCCTGCAGTGGCAGGAGATGTCAAGGTGACCTCAGAGGTCTTTGCTTCCTGGAATTCTAAGGTGTCCTGAAAGAGTGATCATGTTACTGGCTGAGGAAGCTGACTTTGTCTTTGAGACTATAGTCTGGTAGAAAGGGAAAGTTCCAATGTAGGTCAAAGCACAGTGTTTGTAACTTTTCACATCAGGTTGAATTTTTACCCTCCTTCCTGCCTTTCTCCTTCCTTTTACTATTGCTATTATTTTTTTCCATTTAGAGATAGGAATGCCTTGGACCATGCCGGAATTTTTATCTGCATCACTGAACAAGTATCCAAACATTTGGCTGCTATTTTCAAAGTTCTGCACCAGAAACGAGTACTCCAAAATCTGGTTGCAAACAACATTTTTTAAGTGACAGTTTTGGCAGTCTTACCTACAGATCCAGTAAAAATAAAACTTAGAACAGTTTGTTCTTAAACTATTTCTAGTACCAGTACTGTGAAGAAAGTACTGAGCTCCACATAATTAAATTTATTTTTTTAAATGCCTGAAATTTTACATGTTCAAAAATGAGAATTTGGGATAGGTTAAGAGATGTCCTTGCCTTTGCCAAATCCTTGAAGTTCTCTCTGGCTGTCTGCCTCCTATCAGATCTTTTCATGAAGGGTGTAAGTGTACACTCAGCACAGTTTCTGCCACTGAATAAGTCTGAGTGATGCCTGCGCTGAGAAAATGCTAAGTGAGAGTTATTCCTTGGGAAATCACACGATGTAAAGTTAAAAGTTTAGAATATACAGACTTAATGTAACTAAAGTGTCATCTCTCTACCTTTAAATAAGCAGCATTTTCTTTGCTAATTACTTCTTAAATGTTTACTTTGTAACATGAAGAGGATGCTCATGGCAGTAATGCTTCTTCTGACAATTGTGTAGCACTTTTTATATAAGCCTCTCAAGCTTTCACGGTTCCTGCAGAAAGGAAAGCATTAATTTTACATGCAGGTAAGGTAATTCCAAATTCCTATTCCTGTTGTTAACAATATTTACTCTTATGTAATGACCAGAGTGTGCCAGAAACACAAATGACCTGTTTGTTGGTGGTAAAATAAGTAAACATGTGGAAGCTTCCTAGAAAAAAGCCATCTGTAAGGGGAAGAAAAAGAAAAATGTTGGTGGGCTCCTGGCCTTTGAAATCCACCTAAGGCGATGGTAGTGAAGTCACCGGTACCTGAAGGCCACAGCCCTAGCCGGTGGAGGGAAGCAATGTGTTTAAATAGGATGTGCTTGTATTAATAGGAGGTTCTATTCTAGGCCTTGAGATAAAGGGAGATCTCGCGGGAAGAGATAAGGCCCCTCTGCACTCCAGGTCCCTGCCTGCCCGAGCTCCCTGCCACCCATCTCTCCCTCGGATCTTCCTGTGCCCTCCCAGCCCACAGACACCAATATTGTTTCTTCCCGCAGGCTCTGCTGCAAGAATGTCAGACATCACATCGCAGCTCACATGCAGAGCTCAGATTGCTAAACGGAGCCAGGGGAGGAGGGGGTGATGGAAAAGAGGAACCGCGATCCTAAGCTCCTTCTCCACGGAGGAGCTGTCCACAGCCTGGGCTCAGGATGGATGTGCTGCCGGAGATGCAGTTTCTGGGAACCGCCCCACATCCCTACCTAGGGAAGCCGGCTTCTCTGCACAGAAGGACACGAGGGCGTCCTGACCCGCCTCCTACATCGCCCACTTTCTAGGGGTGATTCACTCAGAATCTGTCAATGTGAACATTAAAAGCTAACCATTATTATGGTCTTTTATGGCAAAACTTTCCCCCCACCGTAACATGTATGCTCTGCCTGTAAACCATTTGCAGTTTTTAATGCACACAGGACTTGTTTCTTTTTTTGAAATATCACACACTAAATAAATCTATCTGCCACCTAGAGTGGTATATGTGCATATCTATGAATACAGTCTAAACATATCATAATGTGTATTGTATTTGCTATATTTTACAACATATATTCATATGTATCATAATGTATACTTACATGTATACTGTTATAGTCCATTCTTTGTGTAAACACATTAGGCTTCAGAATTACCTTAGTCACTGAACAAGTGTTCCATCTTCGATACTTTTAAGTCATGGGGCAGGGGCAGCTTCAGTCACCAAACGTGTAAGAAGAATCAAGGCCAGCCACCTATGATAAATAACAAAAATATATGAACCAATGTGAATTTCACAGTGGGAACCATACCTCATAGAATAAAGATGATGGCTTGGTGCTTCAGAGTCCCTCTGTTGGCATGAGCACCATGCTATCAACCTTAGGATTCCCCAGGGATGATAAAACCTAAGGCTGATGTATTACACTACTTAGATGAGGGCAAGACATTTAAACTGTGAATCAGGTGACAATGTAGTATTCACATATTCAGAGAACTGGAGAGGTAAAGCAAACTGTAGGCAGTGGGGAAGAGGAAGAGAGGGAATCTTGGGTAATTTCCCTTTAGAGGTGAAATATTTTCAGACAGTTGTTCAGATTACAAAATGAAAGTTGTTTAGAATCAAGCCCCTAAATTTGAGCAGCACTACGAAAAGTGACCCTGAATGGTAATGAAAAAGAAAACACCTTATCATCTCCTGAATGTATTTTCACAGTGATCAGAAGAATTATCTTGCTTAAATAACTTTTTTTTTTTTTTGCGGTACGCGGGCCTCTCACTGTTGTGGCCTCTCCCGCTGCGGAGCACAGGCTCCGGACGCGCAGGCTCAATGGCCATGACCCACGGGACCAGCCGCTCCGCGGCATGTGGGATCCTCCCGGACCGGGGCACGAACCTACGTCCCCTGCATCGGCAGGCGAACTCTCAACCACTGCGCCACCAGGGAAGCCCTAACTTTTTTTTTAATTGGGCCTTTATCTTAGTTATAAGAGAATGAAACCAGAAAGCACTGATGTATGCAATCAACAAACAGTGGATTGTGTACATCACAGAAATCCAGAGACTTAGTAAAACAGTTTCACAGTCAGTTTTCTTGGAGGACCATTGCTCTCTTGTCTATCAATTTAAAGACACCAAGGTAAAGAAATAACCCAAAATTGTACGTGCTATTTAAACACAGACTGAAGATGTTGATAGCATCATTTTTTTTTGCAAATAAGATTTGTGCATTAATTTGTAAAATATGATTTTATAAGCATTTAATGATAGTTAATGCATTTTATTCAACACGTGTCAAAATATTAACCAATAACATCTATTGTTTAGTTTGCAAATGCTTAATAATAGAATTGTCATTACTTTAGCTACGATGGACTTGAATATCTCAATTAAATAAGTTGGATACCTCGTGCTATTGATACTGGCATATTGTGGAAGTCTATAGGCTACTTCATCACTGAAAAACATTCAACCTAAAAAATTTAACAGAGACTGAGTTTCCTCAGTTGTTTTAAAATAGTTGCAAAGATAATAAGTTACCATCTTGTAAAAAGTTAGAAAGTTCTGGTAAAAAGTTAGAAATGTTGTTAATAACTAAATTTGACATATTTATGAACTGTCCATAGTCGCACTAGAAATTCAGAAACTATTACCAGAGATTTTCTTTAAAATTTAAAGTTTACAATAACAAATTTATGACATATTTTACTTTTTAAAAAATAAAAAACAAGATAAAAACGTTTATCATCTTATTTTGCTGAATCCTGCCTAAGGTCATCAATATTCTTGTATTATGACATCCAAATAGTAGCAGCGGATTTCTCTTCACTGTCTCTGTGCTGTTATATTGCTTCCAACTCTATTCAGAACTACTACATTTCTCAAATTAAACTTTTTAAAAATGTTAGGATATGAGGCTACTTTATAATTAATAATAATTTTACCATTTACAGAATTCTTTTAATTTAGGGATATACTGTATTGGGTGTCATCACTTATATGTTATTTTCCCCTGTCAGACAGAGATGTTTGATTGCTAGGCTGGACATAAAGCAGAAGATCTGCTCGGTATATGGTTTAGGATTTTTGCTCCCTTGGTTTTATAATAAAAAAACAAGTATAGTCAGCTCATCTATCAAAAAAAATGTGAAAGCACAAATATTTCTGAAACTATTCAGAGAAATCATCACACAGTCCCATTCATAGCTTTTAGAAAATAAAAATATGGCTTTAAAGTTGTTGAGTTCTTCCCTTAATTTAAAAACTAATGTTTTGATATAGATCTTGATGACCTGATGCTGTTATCTCTACATGGTACAATTATTTGACCTTCAGAATTATTCATAAGCCTCAAATGTAGCCCTATGTCTTAAGTATGACTTTGAAGTCTCTGACTAGATTCAATGTTTACAAGGATTCTCTCTGCATGAATTGGGTCCTGTTGTTATAATACCATGTCCTAAAACCAAAGAAAAATGTAATTATGTATCAACACATATATGATTCACCCTAGTTCTTAAGGATGAAAGGATAATTTGACTCAGCATTTTAGGAACTGTTAAAATATAGTTATAATTTAATTGAATTTTTCTAGGTTGACTTTTTGCAAGTATCTAATGTAATGTTTCTTTGGAAAACTTCAGACCCTTCCTAAAAATCCAAGAGGACAATTTGGTCATTTCAACCATGCAAATAGAAGATAGATTTTCCTGTCTCTAATTTCCAACAATTCCAAGGGTTCCACTGAATAGTGAGATAATGCAAATGGACCGAAGCTCCAAGCCAGGCTTCTGCAGAGAAAATCTGAGTCCTGCAAGTTCGATTAAGCTAGCTAATTTTCAGTCCAACAAGCTAATTTCCAGACAGACTCTTCTGATGTTTTCCCTCTGTTTGTAATTTGCATCATTAAATAGCTCCGTGTTTCAAAGCAGCCCCAGTACTAAGGTCACAGGGCTTTGTGCTAAATAGCAACCACCTCGATTTTTTTTTTTTAAAGGAAGGAACAGAAAGCAGCTGATCCTGCTGTAGCATGATTTTCTTTTTTTCTTAGTGGGAAGAGGTTGAAGTGTCTTGTGGATCACAGAAATTTCGCTTTGGTTCGGGGAACAGCTTTCCTCAGTGCCTTTGTGCTCCAGAAAGCAGCCCAGGATCACAGGTGGCCTTGATTATCAGGATTTTTTTTTAAATAGTGTCCCCCTCCCTTTCATGGAACAGCAGGACATTTCCCTGACATGAATATCTCATTTTTAGTGGCATAAAATTCAAAAATCTTAAAGAGATATCCAAAACCTAAAGTAAAAAAATAAATCTACCCTTGAATTTCAAAGGGTAAAATTGGTTAAGAAACATCACTGGTGCTACAAAAGGGTTATACGGGCAGATATGTAGAGTTATGGTTTCTCATGGCCAATTTTCCCTAGAAGGTTTTCAAAGGACTGCTTCTAAAATAACAAATACAGAGAAAGCAGGAAAATACCTCTTCACCCTTACCTATACCTCTCCAGAATAAAATCATTTCACTTTGTCTCTCTGGTCACAGGAGTATGTACTTTGGCTCACTGGCACCCTGGGGCACTGTTTCTACCCTACATGCTGACATGGGTGCTAGCATTAAAAAATCTTCAATCATATAACTCCAAGCCATTCATATTAATGTGCCTGAGTGAAATTACCCTTTCTATTCTGCAGGGGGAAGAAAGACCATAAAACGCTCTGTGCATCCATCAGGGCAACCCCACTGGCACAGATGGGAATTTTGCTCTGAAGTGACAGCGGTGCTTTCCTGAAACATGACCTACTGATTGCAAAGAGTTTCTTTGGAAACCCCGTGTTTTGTCATTGACCCCTCTCTACCATATCACACACTCCTGAGCCATCCTAGAGCAATGTTCCCGGGAAGTTAAGATGGCTCAGAAGAAAAACGGTCATCTCTAACAAAGAAATGCGATAGATGTTTGTCGCAGGGAAAGGCCTAATTCAATCGGCGGTATCTCTGGGTTTCTATTTTGACTCGAGTTGTTTTCAGCACATTCCCTCTGCATTACCAAAAGTTAGAAAGTGTATTTTAAGAAATGCCACCATTTTTGATATTGACTGAGAATGACGCGCTCAGGGATTTATTTCCCTGAAAATATAGCCCAGAGAATTTAGAAACACACAATGTAGAAGAATTCAACGTGTTGTAGGGTACCACAAAAACGTAGCAAAGCTTTTGCCAGGCAGTAATGAGACCTGAACGTTGTGAGGTGTATACACAAAAGTGTCTGTCTATGTCCTTTCACTGACACTAGTTTTTATTGTGACAGGTAAACTTGGGGATTATAAAACATTCCACTGTTAAAAGGAATACTTGGAATACTTTTTTTTTTTTTTTTTTTTTTTTAACTATAGTTCATGGATGCCAATCTCTTTCAAGAGTAATACTGTTCCCTACCGTCTGGTCCCTCAGCAATTGGCTTCTGGATTAAGTGTAACACTTACCCCTTTGTATCATACTGTCTCTCCCTCTGTAGAGTATGATCAGCTCATGGGAAGGGACTGGTTCATGTACAGCACTAACACAATACCTGGCACGTTTGCTGAACAAATCATACATGGTATTAAAATATATTTTATTTTTCTTTTCAGAACTGTGTCATAGTATCTCATGACAACGTTTCAGTTATTTTGAAAATCCTTAATTTGATGGGAGAAAGGGAGGAAATGTCCTTCCAACAAAGACAAAATGTTAACAAAATCCATCAGCAAAGTCTGAAGAAGCAACAGAAACCAAGTATTCACCTATCAGCAGTGTATACAAATTTTGGGTGTAAACAGATCTATGGTTATTTAAATGGATGGATTCTCACATGAATTTACTATCCATCCTACTCTAGGGATGTTAGGAAAATGGGAACAGATTTAGTTATCTATCTTTACTTGCCTACTGAGAGCCCATGGAAAAAATATGAAAATACTTCAATAAGTGATGCAAGAAAGTTTCTCTGAGTACATTCCAGTGTGTGCAAACATGACATATTTGATTAGTATTATATTCCATCTTTTAAAAGACACCCCAGATTTGAGATATGATAATTACCTTTTAACAACTTACAGCTGCTGACTTCTTAGGTAACCAACCATAACTGTTAACGGTTCTTGGTGCACACAGCAATGCAAGTCACACAATAACAAACCCAGAACTGGAAACTTACAGTTTTCATACTTCTCCATGGAACCAGGCTAACGAGCGGTACACCTATGTCATAAGTTCATGTGGCTCAAAGCAAAACAAGCTTGAACAGCTGCTTAAACAGATCACGAAAGGACTTGTGATAGGTGACAGATGTGTTATAAGGACGTTTTGCTTCTCCGTTGCACTGAGGTTGGAGAGAATCATCTGGCTTTTAATTTTGCTCAAGGAAACTAGTTCGTCTTCAAAACGCAATTTTGTGGCCCCTACTCTGTCGGGTGGCACAGAATTTTCAAAGCAGCACAATGTTGTAAAAAATGCCCTTTTAATCAGATTACCCTTGGCGAATGTCCCAAACCCAGGCTGAAGTGCAGTGCTTGTGGTTTTCTCAACAGCTTACACTAAGCCTGCACCATGGAAATAATCTACTTTTAAAACCCAGGAAACAAATCGACTGCAGTAAGGACATAAGTCGCTGTCATTAGGGAGTGATTAGGCTAAACATTTCTATACACTCTACCAGCCCACTTTCAAATTCTGTATCTCTGGCCGATAAGAAAAATGGTACTTCAGGTTAGCATGCAGAATGACCATGAAGAAAAGTTAATAAATCCAAATGAACAGAACAGCAAGAAGAAGAGTGAAAAGATCAGTTTCAACTTTAAACTGTTAATACCTAAATCAGGATCTTCTGAACCGAAAATGGAGAGTTGGGTCATGTATGGCACGCTCAAAATATTTTTCTTTTTAGCGTAGCGCATTTTCAAGGCTCAACACATCACATGTCCCTCATTTATTTTCAGCCAACATGCTTCCTATTGCACACTTTATATAGGAAATTCTGTGGGGATTAAGAAAATACCATGTTTAGAATTTATTGTCAGACGATTCATCTTTTTATTTATTTATTCTTAACAGGGAGGGTTAGGTTGGGGGATTTAGTGACCCATCCTGATGTTATATTGTGGAATATATTCAGAAGTTACAGCAGGGTCCTAAATACATCCGCTCCTTCTCTTCCCATAAGCCCTCCTTCCACACACACATGTACCCCAGTGAAGTGTTCTGGAAACAGAAGATTTAGGATCCTACATTATATTTGGTGTCATTCTACCCATTAACATGTTTATACTCACTAATGAAATTCTTAGCATTGAGTTTCTTGGTTTTAAAGTCACTTTTGAGGTTGTTTTCCTCTTTCTTGTGCTTTTCGTTTGTTTTTGAGAAAGATAAGTGAAAAATATCATCCTGCCAAAAACAAGTAGAAAACATAGATTTCTTTAAGGAAAGAAGCTGAATATATGTTCTCAGCCAGTGGATATGGGAGATTTATTTTTTCCCCCATGAGATTGAAAGGGATTGGATTTAAGAATGGGCTCTTCTACTGGTCCAAAGCTCTGGCTTGAACAATGTTTGAGTCCTACTTTGGCCATTCGGCTGATAGTTTCATTTCTAATTTATGAAACATTTCATTAATCCTCAATCTGTCAGCTCTTTCGTGATAACAATAGGGGCTGACAGACAAAAGATTAAAATGTATTAAATACTCTACACTTTAGAAGCGTTTGAAATGCTCTGTTCATTTTTGTCCCCATTTCACCTAATTTTAAACAGACGATGCTCTTCCTAATTTCCTCGGAAAGCAAGTAGACAGCACAGCAAAGCAACGTTTAAATACCAACATATATAACGCTGAATCCAAACATACATCAAGAGATCAAAATACAGCTATTCTTGAGCAGAATTGCTGGCATTCACATTAAAAGCACCTCCCATCCCAAGTATTTCAAGCATATATTTTTTGTATGTTCTTCTTCCTCATCCTCTCAGTGCTTCACCCCCCAACCTTTTCCAATCTCATAAATAATTCATGAACTGATAAATATGCAATCTCAAAAAGTGCAGACAAGGCAGCACTGCATAAAAAAAAAAAAGAAAGAAAGAAAAGAAAAAGAAAAAGAGCTTGTGCTTTTTACACACAAGTCCTGTGCTGCACTTTACGGATGACAAATTTCCTAGTATTCAAACCCTGTATTGTATACATGATAGGAGTGTGACTATATTTCTGGTCAGATACCTTGCTAGATATGTTATGAACTATTTGAAGAAGGCTGTAATACATAACATATACACATTTAAAGAAATTAAGTGAGCAGTGTTTTAGAGCCTGGCACTTTACAGTGGAATTTTGGAATAAATAGTTTAATTGTTCATGCTATAAGTCTTGCACAGAGGATAATTCTCTACTGATAACACCACAGAGATCTCGAGCTCCTAAGGTTTCTGCTAAGCGAAAGTCGTTTCTTTGACATCATAAGAATATTCTTCAGAGGACAGTTTAACCAGATCAACAGTAAACCATTCTGCCTGGGCTTTCAAACAGGTAAAACTACCCATCCGAGAGCCAGTATATAGAGCAGAGGCGAGAACCTCCATTCCGTGGGCTAATTGCTTGATTTCCAGCCTGAAACAAGATGGAGGCGAGACCTTTTTAAGGCAGCTCAGGGCTGATGTATCAGAGGGAAATGTGTGAAGGGGGTAAAAATGTCCCTTAAAGAATATTAGTTATCCAATCAGATAAATAGCAAAGGTAAGGTAATCAATACAGATGACATTGTACTTATATACTGCGAATAGAGATAATAGATAGGAATACTCACTGCCAGAGAGCTATTCTAGTATAGCAACAGTTAAGTTTTTGCAAAAGAAACCTGATTTCCGCCTGAAATGTAACCTTTCAAATGAACACTTAAATTGGAAAACACCATGGGTAAGAAATAGACCACAGCATTTAATTTGGACCGGCTAGTTGGAAGCCTATATTTACTGTACTATAATTTCAAATTTAATTAAGTCACACTGCTGACGCCAGTAGCATCAACACAGTAAAGATGATTAATTGCATGCGTAAATGAAATATAAATAGCCCTAAAAGTAACATTAATGCAGAAACTTGCATACAGAAATGGTATGATAAATTTAAGGATAAGCGCCTACCTGCTTCTTTGAAACACATGCCAGAATGGCGATGAGGGCCCTGCATTTGAATGGAATCACTGTACCAAAAATATAACCTTTTACGGATCATTATTTTTCTAAGACATGTGTCCAACCTCCCCTTTTCCTCTCCTCGCGTACCTCGACCCCCAACATGATTTGTTATCTTCTAGAAGACTTTTCACACTATTTGCATTGTCATCTTATGGATTGGCTACCGGTGCACAAACATGAGCTGACACACAGCAATGGTGGGACTGGGCTGTCACAACAAGGCAGCTGGACTGTTATATATTCCACTTTGCTCCCATTGTACTTGCATTCACAGCAGCAGTGGGACAAAGGGCCTGACAGAGCTAACCACGGATTGTCACCTTGATTTGTCCAGTCTAGCAGATATGCAGAAATGAATTATATTCTCCTGCTTTATGAACACAACCCAGAAGCAAACAAGCTTGAAAACAGCATCTTCCAAACCACATTATCTAAGAAACATCAAGCATCTTCATAGATACTACATGCTGCCTTGCTCAGTAGGTGAGGAAAAGCAGAAAGAACCATCCGATTAGTGAAGACACTAAAAGGCTTTCCTCCAATAATATATTCCTGACATTAGAGCCTCAACTCTCTCTGATTGAGAGATACATAATTTGTATTCTGCTTAGCTTTATTTTTTGATGAATGCTATCACAATGCTTCAAACACAAACTTGAATCATATTTTTCAAAAAAATGTGCTATGTGAAACCTAGTAAATAAAGCTGTTGTTCTTTTAAGAAAAACTGTGTTAAATTGAAATACTTTTCTTAAAAATGATAAAATGAATGACTACTCCATGTCTGTTATAATACACTTTTTGCTAAACTCAGAGCCTGTCTTATTAAAATTTTGTCGAATGTTAAAGCTCTAAGCCTGAGACAACTATTTTGGGCGCAAAATATTTGTCTGCTAATGAGAAAATTTACCGGAAGGTTTTGTTTTAATGCCAGTCATTTAATTTACTATTTTATTGACAAGGTGTTTGTGTGTGTTTGAGATCTAGGCAGTTTTAATAGCCACACATGGATAAATGAAACAGACAGGGTATGGTCATTTCTTTATGAAAGGATGCCTTCAAAATTGGAGAAAAGGGGAAAACTGGTTTTTTTTTTACCAGCTTTTTGAGATAAGGATGGTAAAAGAACATTTCTCCATGAAGCAAGGAAAAAAAAATTGTTGATCTTTTAAGAAAAATGATGTAGATAAAGATTATTTCACACACACATATACGTGCCCTTACAAATTCTTTCAATTTCTGTACACAAAGCAGTGTGCTTGCTGATCCCACCAAAGGCAACTTTTTGTAAAACCAGAGCCTCTTGTTTAAGAACTCTTTGGGCTACATAATGTAACGTAAGGTTTGTTTTATTTTTATTTTTTTAATGCTACCCACCTTGATGGAACATGCAGAGTGCTTGGCTCTGAAGAAAAGCCTTGAGAAGCATTTCATTTGTTTGTTTTTCCTTTTTTTAAAAAAATTTAAGAGACAGGGCTAATCTGAAGATGCAGCATTTAAAAACCAAAATATCGCATTTTGTATCTGAGCATATATTTAAAATACCCATAGTAAAAATATGTTCCATTCAAAAGACCTATTAATTTTGAATTTTAAATTGCACTATCCTATTGTCTTCTGCTTATACATATGGATTCTGTTCACAAGGCGACACTTGGTACCTAGTGTTTTAAATGGTGACTAGCACGAACCAACATGATACACGAACCAACGTGATACACGTAGTAGACAGTATGTATGAAAAGAACATAAAACCCAGCCCCATGCAGAAATGCAAATGATACTTGATCAAAAGCCTGCACGTTCTTAAGTGAAGGATTCAGTCAAAATAAAACCTTCACTTTAGGAGAAGGCAGAAGAAAATCCTGCACACTTTGTTTCCAATTGATTTAGGAAAAATCTAAATGTATCAAAAAGTACTGTTGATTATCGTCCAAGGAAAAATTGCACAAACGTGTCTTTCCTCGGAATTCTCTGCAGCCAACCATCAGAGCTCTGCGGCTGTGCACCTGACTGCAGCAGAAACAGGCTTGATGGTTACGGTGGGTGACAGAAAGGGGCCACTGCAAGGGCTATTATGCAGTTTGCACGGGGAGATTTCAGCACATTTGAGCTTTGTCTAGTTATGCTAGGTAGTTGTGTGTGTGTGTGTGTTTCTTTTCTTTTACTAATAGTTATGCATGGCTTCCAATACTGAAATCCAACTTGGACTCTGTGACCACCGTTACAGCACCCTGTGTTTAAGATTTAGCATTATTTGACAGATTTTCAAGTTGCTGTGGCATTTCAATCTGCTTTAGAGTTGTAAATAAAATTCACACATTCATGCCTTTGTGCCTGTGGACCTCTTTGGAAAAGATGTAATTCCACTTTATCCCTTTATTTTAATTGTAAGCTCTGAGAACATTTTACAAAATACGAAGGTTTTCTCCTAATTTATAGTAGACATACATGCTCAGTTTAAGGCTTTTGTGAAAATTATCGATATTTAGGACTAAGTGGATTCCTCAAAGCTTGTCTTTTGTGTTTTTAAAATATAACATGTACATTTTTCTTTAAAATTGAGTGTGTCTTATTACACATGATTCTGAAATTTGGAGTTATTTGCAATTATTTTATAATAAGTACAATTAGATCTCTGCATAAAAGGTGGAGGAACATTCTACAGACATCAAAGAGGAGAAAAAAAATGCCAAGATTGAAATTTTAAAGGGTTAAGATAAACACATACAACCAGTTATTATTTTTTTAAAACAGTAATTACGCTTAAGAAAAAAAAATGTTTTAAAGCATTTCATAGAGGACACAAATAAAATATTTGGAAAACTAAGATTTTGTCCCAGAAAATCTTAATTGGTCATCTTCTCTCCCCATTGCATTCTCACCCCACCCCAGAATGTTCTTTTGAAACACAGGTTAAAAGGGAGGATGGGGCCTCACATCAGTGTTCCACATTGCCCTAAACTTTCATTACACTTAAGAGCAAGGCAAGCCACACAACTCTGTTCCCTGATATATTGTTGAGTGGGCCGTCTAAGGTTCTGTTTTCCACGTAGGGTCAAGACTGCTGACATGGGATTAATCAGCTACTCCTCCTAAACCATGAATCAGAACAATTGCTTTCAGTTTCATATGGTACAACTGCCTGGAAATAGAAGAGTTGGAAAGTGAGAGAACATACCAGGAATGTAGAAAAGAAAAGGTTAGTGGATAGTTGTAACTCCAACTTGGTTCCTTGTGATTTGGTACAGTAATCAAATTAAAAGGATGAAATATATGTTCAACCAAGTGATTTTGGAACATCTTTCCTACCTTTTGTCTTTTCCCTTCGAGATCTAGTTCTTACCTCAATTGTGACATTTTATAGAAACTTCCCACTCGACTCTCTTTTGGTAGGCACCATTTATGTTCAAGTTCACATTTAAACATGTCTGCTGACCCAGGGTTAAATTCAAGGAAGCCTGTGCAAAATGCGTGCTGCTCTTCTGCATACATATTGCAAAGCCAACACTGTATTTAACCTCTCTGTGAATGTTTGCATTACAGAATTGGAAAATACTAGGTGCAAATGTCTGTGTAAAGGGAAACTGAAATCCTTCACTATTAGAGAGGAGTGTGACAAGCTTATTTTCATACTAGGACACACTTACATTTAAATGGCCTTCCTCCTAAATGAGATTACTTCTTTTACTAAAAATGATATGAAAATGGACACTTAATGATCACGTTTGGAAAAAATAACTGTCTTTTGCCTTATACATGATATTCAGAGAAAACCAAGAATTATTTTTCTTGGGGATAAAATATCACATGCAAAAGCTTTTTCTATTTGTTAACATTAGAATTGGACTTTCTCAGGAAAGCAAGTATTAAGACTGTGTAATATAACATACAACCAGGTTACATGGGCAAAAGTGATTAATAATTGTGCCATAAAAATGAACTAATATTTTATTAAAGAATAGAAAAACATAGGGAAATTTTCAAAATAAAAATTTATTATCAATTATTAAATTTAATATTATTCAATAGCAATATTTGTTAAATTTTGAGATAGAGTTCCCTAGAAAATAGTCCTGCCACTATTAAAAAAGTGAATAGATGTTTTTATGTTGACAGATTTTTTAAAGTTAAAAGAATTTGTTATTCAAAATGTTAGGAAGAAATTGTATATAAATATAATAATGTGCAAATAGTCATTTATAAATGTAATTATTTCCTGTGTACCCTGAGATCTACTTTTACATAACTGATTGAAGATAAAAACTTATTCTGATAAGTTTTGTGATGCTACCAAAAGGGTTCATAGCATAAAATATAACACAAAGAATATTCAAATTGGTAGTAAATACTGCAAAAATTATGTCTAAGAACCAAATGCATTCACCATATACTCGAATTGTATTTTATCTTAGCCACATACATAGTACATATGGCAATTAGAGGTATGTAATTATTAAAACATACTGCAGAATTAATGCATTAAATGAAATGGAATTATTCCAAATGAAATGTATGTAACATTAAAATTATATATTTTAATTTTAACATGCAATAGTAAATACTCATTTTATACCAAAAAATTCTATAGTTATTTTAAATGCAATATTTAGTCTATCTATATTAAAGAAGATAGAATGACATAAGAAAGATGTGAAAGTATCTGTAACCTTGTCATAGGATTTCCTCTTCTCCAAAAGAATTTTCCCTATAACTCTAAGACATTACTTGGAAACAAGTGTATAGCTGTCATCATCACCTCTTTAAGGTTAGAACAGTATTCAAAGTATTTTTGTAAATATAAATATTTATTCAATTAAATAGTATGGGGATTGAAATTAAAACTATATTATCTCTTCAGCGAAAAATACCTTTGTTTGACAGAAAAAAGTACAAAATGATGTGAACATAAATTAGCCCTGCATAAGTAATTACAAGAAGCACTGTTTTTGGAAATAGCTGACTTATTTTTATCTAAATGGGATAAAAGATTAATGCATTTGATAATTGATGAAATATTTGATTATAAAAATAATTGGTTATAGTGTAATTCAAAATGGCTGTTTAACAGAACTCTGACAGTGATTTATAAGATGTTTGATAAAATTACTGCCAAGTTTTCAAATTGTACAACGTGGTCTAAATAATTGGTACAAGGCTATTTAGAATGATTTTAATCTTTCTTCATGTTTTTATTAATATTTGTAATAAAAGTAAAAACATGATAAAAGTACTTCCAAAGAACTCCATAAATGGACCTAGGTTCTCTGTTCTCTCTCTATATATATATGTATATATATATATATATTTTTAATTCCCAGGATTCATTCTAATTTGGAGAATTTAGTGCTGTTCTTTTTATTTCAAAAGAAAATCCATAGTATCAATATTATTGCCCTAATACTTGAAGGAAAGCATCATATGAAGTGATTTATATAACAAATGGTATTCTGATCCTTTTTTTGAGAATGAGAATATTCTGCTTATCCAAAATCAAATAACACGTGCTATATATATTTCTAAATGATTTGATACAGTTGGTCAGAGATGAAAACACATGTTATGAATCTCAGAGTAAAATCAGGGTAACCAGGTACAAGTAAAGATGAACAGGTTTATGGCTTAGTATTATACTTGAGTACAATTTCTGCCAGACAAAGTCAAACTGCTGCAGAAATACAGAAGTGCTCACAAAGGGTGTGGTGTCAGAGAGGCGGCAGGAGAGAAGGGAAAGGGGGCCTTGATAACCTTTAGGAAGGCAACCAATTCATTGATGTGACTCCTACCTTTCTCCACAGAATGATCTGCACTGAGAAAGGCTGGACATCTAGATCAAAGCCACACTCAGCCTCTGGACCCTTCCTACCTTGTCCTCAATTATAGATGACCTTTAGGCAAAGAAGGAAAAAGAAATAATTCTTTACCATTCACTGGAACAAAATTAGTATTTTCAAATTGCTGTGTATACATGCACAACTGGACTGCAGACCATTTTTACTTGCTGTTTCTTTACCTACATTTTGTCTGCTTTCTGCATACAATTTGGGAAAAGAATTTTTAATTATCATGTATACCTTTAGAGAATATAATCAATACTTAATATGCTTTACAAATTCTGTTTTAATCTACATAAAAGAATCAAGAAGCATGTGTGAGAATGATTTATAAAGCAGATTTTTTGTGTGTAAATAATGTAATTGGTGTAAAACCTTGATTTCTTCTAACGAAAATAATATCAAAAGGGTTGCTAATCACAGTAAATCCAAAATATTATTATCTCTACTTGGGAAAAAAATCCCTTAAACTATTTGTTTACCAAATATATGAATGATACCTTGAAATTAGAAAACTGTAGAATATAACTAGAAGAAAAGAGAATTCTGCTGGCCAACTAAGAATCTTTTAAATATATATCTTAAAAGGGCTTTAGTATTATTAAAATTATCTTTAGCTTCATGTACAATTTTTTATTTGTAGCACAAATAAAAAAATTTTTTAGTTAAATGCTACTCTAAAAATCCACATGAAAGAATCAGAACTATCACCTGAGAATAAATGTATTGTCAAACAGGAAGAATTTTTAAATATTAGCACACTACATATAGGTAATATTTGGTCAATACAATTTCTCTTATAATTTGGAATTTACTCTCAGAGACTCTAAATCACATAAATTATCTAGTCTCTACTAAAATCATTGTTTAAATCTGTTAAGAAAAAATTTTTAAAGGTTTTATATATTTAAAAATCATTTATGTCTTTCTTGCCTTATACCAGAGAGGTAACACTTTAAAAGTTTTCACAGAATCCCTTTTGTTCAAAGAAAAACATCTTTGTAATTATTTTTTCCATTTTTTAACCCACTGTGTTAAATCTGAAAAAAATAGAAAAAAAATGTGTAATAAGAAAACACATAATCTACGATCCTAACAACCATAGGCAACTACTGGAAATAGTTTGGAATATTTCCTTCCAGTCTTTTTTTTTCTAGGATTTTGCTTTTTATATAAATTTAATATAATAAATTTTACCTAACTTAGTATCCTATACTTTTATTCCAAAGTATGTTATTAGAATTTTCCCACATCACTGCAAGCCCTTTGTAAAAAAAATTGTAAAGATTCTATGATAGTCAATCATATGAAAATGTTAGGTAAATCACTTTTAAGGGAATAAGGAAGGACAGTTGTTATTTGAACAATATTATGGTAGATACTTTTGTGGAGATAATAATTACCCCGGGTTCTTTTTTTTTCTTCCTTTTACTTTTACAGTTTAGAATTTTGTCTGACAAAGGGGAAAAATTAGAAACACTGACTTATAGTGAAAATGTTTATCAGATAAATAGCTCAGGTTAAACAACACATCTTGCCAAAAAGCTTGCAAAGCGCTCCTCACTTGGGGGCATGTGAGAAGGCCTGTAATAAGAAGAGCTGAGATTTGCTGGAGCCAAAGCTTATAGAAAGAAGAATCTGCAGGTTTAAAAGGTAATGCTATAATCTTACCTCTATTTGGAGCAAACCACAGATGTGCAGTGTGACCATTTGCAAATGTCATTTAAAAAGGATACATAGCTATGAATTCCATATTCACTTCAGATAACCTTGTTGTTTTGTATGCTGAGATGATATGTGTGTGTGTGTGTGTGTGTGATGTATGTACATTCACCTTAAAATGTTGTAGAGAATCAAAGTCACAGGAACTGCTAAATGAAATAATGAGGAAAATGTGCAATCAGGTGTGCAGACAATGTGTCCAATTTTAAATACTTAAGAATGTTTCAGGTACATAAAGATCTTCTTTCCTTGCCCACCTTCTCACTATAAAAAACTCCCTGGAAGAAAGCAATGGCCCATTTATATCAATATGGTTTCGGAGATATTTAGGAAACATCTTGCCAAAAAAACAACAAAATCCCGTCTTTATTAGATGGTATTTATACATATGGGCAAATATTTTTTTCTCCTCTTTCACTGATCATTCTAATTAACTGAAATGACTTGATGCTAAAGATACGGTGGAATATCTTAAAATAAATGTAATGATCAATTTAACAATTTGATTGAATTTTTGTTTAATTGAACAGTTATTTTGCTTAATTGATCATCTTAGTTTGGGGGATGTATTGTCTGTGTGTGTGTGTGTGTGTGTGTGTGTGTGTGTGTGTTGAGAGAGGGATGATGGGTAGGAAAGCTTCATGCCTAAGGAGAAGTAGAAATGACCACAGATGCAGAAAGTATTTAAAATAACGCATGCAGGCATCTCTGAAGCCTTGATTACAAGTGTCAAATGTTTCTCACATGTTTCAACTATAAAATGATCCTGGCTCCATTACTTCAGAAAGCCAAAATATATGGTATTTGCATGTTTAAGATCTAAGTGAGGTATTAATTGTGCTCTTTCTCATTGGAGTTTATTTTCAAAGTAAAGTGCACAGGATATATTTAGAAATATGGTTCGATATATCCATGCTTGCAAAGGGGAATTATGTTGATTTAAATGATTTTTATAAAAATGAATATGTCCTAAGATGTGCCCTCTCAGTTGTTTTGCTGGTTTATTTTAACATGAAAAAAGTAATCTAATCTCTGCTTGTTAAGAAGATTATGTAATGTATTAATTTATTTAAAATTAGGATACTCTTGATATCATGTGAGTTCCAGACATGCAAAGCAGAGAAAGAATTATGAGCCCAAACACAAAGAAAGGGTTTAAGCTTGAGTATCTGTTTTATTGCAACCCCCATTTTGTAAAGTAACAAAAGTTGTCATTCTTCAGTTAATGAAAAAAGTAATAGTGTCCATTTTTTTCCCAGCAAATCATCAAATTGAAGAATGAGGCATACTAAATTTGAAGGAAAGTGAAAACTAAAGATGTGCCTTCCTGTTTTCCTTGGGAGTGTAAAGGCAGATTGTCCTTTTCCAATTTATTTTGTACCAGGAAGTTAACTTTTTTGTGTGGATAATTTAATTACCTTCTATACCTCATGGATTTAGAACATTTCAAGGAATGTCTCCACTTTCCTTTTCCCCTCCATATCTCACATAGGATGTGTGATAGAAATCTTTGAAACGCTAGTGTTTTCACATGAGGCTAATTCCTTGAAATTATAATCTTTGTCTTTCTAAGAGAAAGTATGTGTGAATTAAAAATTCATATCTTAGTCTAGTAAAATATATTCGACCCTCTTAAAACACTTAGTATATACTTGTTTTCACTTAGTTACTTCCTTCTAAGATACTACAATCAGTTCCACTGGCAGATCCCATTCAAGCACCATATAATTGTTTCCTAATTTGGGGCACCAAAATTATATAAGACATAGAGGCCCGAGTATAAAGCAATAAAAGCAATCTAACAGAAAAACCTCAAACTTACATTTTCAAATAAGTCTTTTAATTTAGAGGCATCACATCAGGAGCCTGTATTTTTTCCATTTGTGTGGTCATTCTTCTCTTTAAAATTACATTCCTGGTGGGCATCCTGCTTGTAAATCTGCAGTGAGGTCAAATTATTGTATATTGAGAGGACTTGTAATATCATTCAGTGCCAACACTGGTGGACAGATAGGTGATCTAGCTTGTTTTAGGTCATGAAGAAGAAGAAGAAAAGAAAGATTTTAAGAGGCTGGGTGATATAATCAGTGACCAGTCTTCTTGTGTGAGTCATGAACATATTCAGAAGATAGTTCTAAAAGGTGAGTTTCAAAACAAGTTATGAACAAAGACAGTAGAATGTATGGTTCCAAGATGGCTCATTTAAAGGACAAGACTCATTTGGTTATGTGCATATTAATTTGCTACTTTTAAATGTATCTACTCATTACTTTATGGCAACACTTTGTATGACTTTCACTGCATTTATATCTTGAAAGAGAAAAAAATTATGAGCAGAGAAGTTAGAAACTGGAGTGACAGTATATTCTGTAGCTTGGGTTCCAGCCAGTTAACTATTTTCTCCCAGGACTGCCATTTGTAAAGAGTGAGCTTTTGCACTTCATCCCACCTCACTGGATTTTGTGTACAGAGTTCTTTATTTGGTCATTTCTTCCATTAGTCACACAAGAGAGTCAGTCTTATTACCTAGGCATCACAATTTTAGACCCCAAAAATGGTATTACCCAGTTCGGAATGTTTGGTTTATGGATTAGACTTGCTTTGAATGAATTATCATTCTTTCTCAAACCAAAATAATCCTCAGAGAAAAAAGGTTCTCAATCTTTGATGGTAGTCTATAATTTGAAGAACTTGTCACAGGTTGTGAAAATAATTCCAAAATTTGCTTTTAGTAATATTTTGATCAATGCCCACTCACTGGTTTTAGATGACTTTTTGAAGGGGATAGAGCCCTGAGTGTCTAGTTCCTGATATGTGTGTCTAAAACATTTTCACAACATTTTATTTTCAAACACCTATTTATTGCAAACATACAGTTATGAAATTTTAAATGTAATAACTGTAAGTCATATGATTGCTTTGTCTCTAAGAATAATCCCTTATTTAGGGTTTAAATTCAACTCAGAATAAAAGCTAGATTAAAGGACATACTAAAACTAACTTTAATTGTAAAGTAAAATCATTCTAAGATGTAATCTTTTATTACCTTTTGCCCCTCCCCCTTCCCATTCCAGGAAAATGGGTTGTTAAAAATATCATTTATTGTTGGGCTCAATTGTTATTTTTGACCATAAAAGTTTAGAATACAAAAGAACTAATGTATTTCGCGAAGCACTGTGGGAGACGAGTAGAAACAAAGCACCTCAAACTTAGAAATATTAGATTTATCTACATATAATTATGAACATTTTATCTACTGACTTAAATTAGTTAAATGTCCATGTATATAGGACGCTGTCTGCCCAGGGAGCCAACAAATCCATTGAGTATTCCCCTGGGCCAATTTCTTTTGTGTAAGTTTGGATATTTTGAAAGGTAAATATGTGGAACATTTTAATCCTTTTTAATTTCCTCTTGCTTTATTTTACTTAGATGGAGAAATCTACAAATTCCATTGGAAGAAAATTGCTGTGAAAATTCTTGTTAATCCATTATTCTCTCTCCTAACCATTAAGGCTTAAAAGCCAACTTCAAGAACCACTTCTACTATGTGCGGGGCTCCAGAATTTTCTGCACATTCTGGCAAACCTTCCCTCCTATCTATCACCCCACACCCGCCCCCTGCCCACCCCACCACTTCAGATTTCCTATAACACCAAACATTATCAGGCAAAGTTCTAAAAACTTTGGATAGGTTATTTTCAGAGCAAGAAGAATTTAGTCTAATTCCATATTCTGTATGAGGGGTAACCAAGACCCAGATGTGGAAGAGGTGATTTGATCAAGCTCACTTAGTTGGTACCTTTAAAGTGTGAAGAACTTTTCCAAACAGTATCTCTTCGGACACACCACCCTACTCCATGGATAGTGGAAAGAGAAGTATAATCTCTCTCTTCTTTTGCGTGTATCTCTTTGTACTTAGCTGATCCAATGCTGTTTACTATCTAAAGAGATTTGGAACTCATTTTGGCTTTTTTTTTTTTTTTCTGATCATGCAGATACATTTTTCTCAAGGGAATAAGAAAGAAGTCAAGACTAAAATAGGTCAAGCTTTGAAACCACCAAACTGGAGCTGATTCGAAACTTTTCCAAAGCAGTCAGTGCCCCCTCACTACCAGTGGTGATGGTAGCCAGGAGCAACTTGTCTCGGGAGCCCCCACCAGCACTGCAGCAACGCGGGTGAGGGCTGGGGGGCTGTGACGGGGAGCGGCTGCCACAGGCATGTGCTGAGCAGTAAATCCTTTAAGGAGACCACAGGGCTTTTCAGGATGTTCATTGCGTGCTTCCTTATTTGGAATTCTGCTTATGCTGCTAACATTAGCATAGATTTTCCTTAATGAATGCTTTCCAGCTGAAAGATGGTGAAAGATATACTATGTGAATCTTTTTTTTTTTTTTTTTGCGGTACGCAGGCCTCTCGCTGTTGTGGCCTCTCCCGTTGCGGAGCACAGGCTCCAGACGCACAGGCTCATCGGCCATGGCTCACGGACCCAGCCGTTCCGCGGCACGTGGGATCTTCCCGGACCGGGGCACGAACCCGTGTCCCCTGCATTGGCAGGCGGACTCTCAACCGCTGTACCACCAGGGAAGCCCTATGTGAATCTTTTTAATATTAGTTCATTAAATTAAAACAGTTCTGACTTGTAATGAGGCCTTTTCCTTTCAATGTTATGCTCAGGTTTGCAGATAATGTCCATGACAATACATGTGTGTCCTACAAAGGTGATTTTTTTAATCAAAGTCATTTAGTGTTAGCACTCTTGTATAATAATTTGAGAGCTTTTCTGTCAGGTAACACAAAAGTTATAACATAAAAATGTGGCTATTCTATAATGTGGATCCAGGCAGTTAGTTGAAATCATTTCTTTCCCTAAAACTCAGTCACCAACTGCCAAAAATATATATACTTTGCTTCTTACCAGCATTAAGTTAGGCTATTTCCCCCATTTGCTTGTAAATTATGGTTGGGGGTAGACTTTCTCAAAATCCCCCTATGCAAAACCAAAGGGAAAACATCACCACATTCTTGATGATTGTATTTACTAAATCACTCCTAAATTAGATGCTTTAGAAACCACATGCTACACAAATAGCAAATATTCAATTTATGCATTGCCTGAAGGCTTTGGACTGCATTACCCTGAATATCCATCACAGAAACAATAGAATAAAATGATTCTGCAAGGTTAGAGAAATCAAACCCACTCAGCCACTTTTCACAAGGAATATTTGGATAACCAAAGCTTGATGCAAATATTTGTTACTAGCCATTATGACAAGCTGGGGACATTCCATGATCTTATTAGTATCTAGTCATTCACAGTTTGCTTATTCTGTATCAAAACATGCACACAGATAATAGGAATAAATTGTTTATTTCCCATGTTACTAGGCAATTATAAATATTTCAGCAAAAGGGTTATATGGTGCCAAGGTTAGAATCTAATAGAATAATTCAAGATGCAAATGCCATCGTCTAGTAAGCTAATGCCAGTGTTCCCAAATAGTCCTCATTTGATTGGCTTCTAGAGAAAAGACTTAGAATAACACATATGCAGTAGCTTTTAAAAAGCTGCCAGCCTATCACTTATCACTTCCGTGGGATCTCTTTCATTTGTTCTTCCCTGGATAGTATTCATAGGAAATCGTGTTATATACTGCCCATAGCTATCAACAGCTGAGAACTACTTATTTCAATTCTAGAATATTTTAAACACAAAAATTAAAGAGTTACCAAGCTACCGGTTTATCTCACCACTTCTCTTATATAAGAATTTTAGGAAACTGCCTAATTTAGCATGGTAGGCAACTTTTGCCACTATTGTTTTTCATAATTTCTGAAATGGTTTGCAATAGCAAATATGTAAGGATTTATTAACAGGTTAGATAGTCTCTGAAAAATAAAAATATCGTTACAGAATCATGGAAATAGAAGGAGCTTGAGGACTTACTGAAGCCAACCATCTCACTCTGCAGGTCAAAGACAACGTGCTGATGAAATAAAACATTTTTTCCTGAACTGAAGTAGATCTTTGGCAGTAGATCCAAGACCAGCACCAAGGCCACATGATACACTGGTTGATGCAGTGCTTTTTATACCATATTACATTTTGCCTTTTTCTTTCCAGAACTAGTGTTTGTGTGTTTGTTTATTTGTTTGCTTTTTCAGGAAGGGTGAATAAGGAGAGGCTATTTAAGTGACTACCTACCCCCTTTTACATTCAGCTGTGTCACTCATAATCCCCTATCCCTATGGAAACACTCAGCTCTTCCATGCCCCACAAACATTGCCTTCACCCTTTACCCTTTTCATGACATTTCCTTTGGTGTTCTTTCCATTTTACAGATTATAAAAAGGATTCTTAAAATGCTGTGGTTCTTTTTCAGAGGTTCTGGGATACACAGGAAGGATTTATGATATTTCAAAACAGGAATCTTTCTTCAACTTCTAAGAGATGGAGCAGACAGAGCGGACAGGACATCCTTCTCAGCAGTCACTGGGATTTACCTCCAGGATGAAAATCAGGGGTAGAGTTTTCCAGAAGGCCTAAGCTATTTTGTGATTAAATTTTAATCAGTGCACTCTTTATCAGTTAAAAATAGTCTGTCTTGTGCCCATTGTGATAGAAGAGTTATAAGAGGTGAAGAACAAAACAAACTCTCCTCTTAGGCAACAGTTGAAGGAAAGAAAATAAAATAGAGGACCAGGCCACGTGTCCTAAATCATAAATCTAAGAAGCATGTACAGAAACAAAGAGTACATTTGTGTCACTTTAGTATTCATGTAGCATTAATTAATAACTCACATTAACACTCATATATATTAGTTCAGTTGGTGTGGGTGTGTGTATGTGTGTGTGTGTGTGGTGATAGTAGTGAATATCTCATGTGTGTATCTTGGATTTACAAAAGTTCAGAGCTATTCCAAGAAAGAGCACTTTTTATTTCTTTCCAAAATATTATTCCAAAAAGTGAAGGAGGCAAATATTTCACTCGTATGCAATCGTCAAAATGAAGAAAAATCCATTTAACTGGTGAAGGTTGTTCAGCTCAATACTGGTAGATCCCAGATGGGAATACAAACTTCTGGAACACATCCTTTAAAAGGACAGCATCCAAAATTTAAAAATATTAATTAAAACAGTTCAGCCTTTGAAATTCACATTTTTTGCATTTTTACCTAGTTTGTTTATTAGCATAATATTTTTTCTGGGCATATCATTATATATATATATATATATATATATATATATATATATATGTAAAATATGTTATAAATGCAAACACAATTGTTAATCAACATAATAAGATGCAAGAGCTAAAACTTTATAGAACTTTATTCCACCTCTTAAAAAAAAAGAGAAGAGATTCTAGACTAAAGGCACAAATGGTACAAAATAGGCTACTATGGAGTATTCAGAAACTGAGCATGAGGCCCACTGTATTTAACATTCTCTTTAGAGTGGCAAAAATATTTTAGTAGGGGTGTTTCTTGATTTTTAGAGGCATACAAGGGTTGGGACACCCAATCTTTAATGTGCAATAAAATGAAATGGCGATTTTCCAAGAGCTCTAAGACTGCTGCTAATTAGCACATTAATTTATATAAATGAAATTCTCTTTGCTGGTCCCCAGTGTTCTGCCTGAGAAATGCAACAAGATGAATGAACATGACAAATCCAAGTGAAATTTACATGCTTAAAAATAAAAAAAGATACAGAAATAATTCCTTGACCTTATTCCAACTTTTCTGACCCTCCGTCATGGGTGACGTTTTTCCACAGAGCCCCTAGATATGAACTTCTCATTCTGCCAGACTTAACTTCTAAAGGCAAGTTTACAAAGAAGAGTACACCCATCTCTTTACTCCTGGAGTCGGACACTCCTGGCTAGAAGGGCCAAGGTCACGACTGAAGGGAATAGCTTTCATTTATTCTTGCATTTACTTTTAAGTTTTGTCGCATACATTTTCTTAACAAAAATAAAAACTTTTATTTCTGTTTTTTTTTTATTTTTTTCCTTCATATAAAATCTTTAATTATTTTTAGTTTTAACTAATTTTTATGGTTAACCCAGTTAAAAAAATGAATCTTTTCTCAAAGCCAAGTCAATATTTCAAAAGAAATTGCTGGTTGAATAGAAAAGCAAGGCCCTAATTTCCAGGAATGTTATATTCAATTTATGTTTTCTTATAACCTTGTTACTCTGAAAATAAATTTAATATAATAAGTACTTTCAGATATGTGTGTATGTACCCACTCTTATTTTTACATAGATACATACATATATACATATATCTGGCTATAACCCCTTTGGAAGGATACAGCCTGCGAAACCATAAGTAGTAACCCTGGTTATAACCCATTACTAAGTGGTAAAATCAATTTTATGAAAAATAGAATAAAACAGAAAATAAGAGAATTCATTTCATGTAGTAAAGATAAGAACTGTTCTGTAAGATGTGTTTATCAGTTACGTGAATGCTTCTCAGTGTGTGTATCATGATGTATTTGTTACTGTGAATTATGGTCATAACAGTTGGGAAGATCTTCTAATAAAGCAGCATAAAAGGAGCATAGAAAAAAACAGAGTCTAGATATGAAATGCATCGCTTAATTCACGTGTTCAATAAATATTTATCACTGGTACGACAGTGAAGAAAACAAAGTTTGTGGAATCATGAAACTTATGTTATAGTGAAAAATCAGAAAATACACCGGTAAACAAAATGTATATGTGATATAATCTTTAGTGATAAGTGCCATGAAGAAAAGAAAGATAAGAGGCTTAGAGAATGAAACCAAGGGTAGGAAGGGGGTTATTGCAATACAACTGCAAAAGGGAATCACGGAGGTGGTGTCTGATCAGGAACCCGAACGGTGTGAAGAAGAGCATTTCAACCGAGGGCACAACAGAGCAAAGTCCCCAAGGTAAGAAAAAGATTGGCGTGTATTGCGGAACTTCAAGAAAGTCAGTCTGAGTGGACTGGAGTGACTAAAGAGGAGAGTGGTTGAAGTGACACAGAGAGAGATGCAGCTGCCAGCTCTGTGGACACTTGTCAGCTTTGCAAAGAACTCTGGATTTCATCCTGAGTATGATGGTGAAGTTGCATGAAGAACTAAGGCAGGCTTTCCATTTCTTATAGAGCTCTCTGGGTACTATGTGAAGAATAGACTAATGTGAAAATGGTAGAGAAAAAAGAGAGAGAGAGAGAGACTAGCATGAAGCCTATAGAAGTAGAGAAAAAACAAGATGACGAGAGCTAGGAGGGCAACGATGGAAAAATGAGAAACAGCTTGAGTCTGAATACATTTTGCCCAACAGGACCTGCTGACAGAGTAAGCGATGAATACGAAGGAAAGAGAAGTAACAACAGTGAAGTTTTGATTTTTGATCCTAACAATTCTGTAAATGGTGGTGGTCTCATACTGACATGTAAAAAGCTTGGGGAAGAGAGGATTGGGTGTGGGTGATTGGGTAATTAGACACTTTTGCTTTTTTCCTCCTCTTAATATATTATCATTATTATAGTGTTCAAATAAATACTGATTAAGAAATTGCTAGGATCCAGGCTCTATGATAAGTGTTGGGAATATAAAGTCAAAATAAAACCATTGTTTATGCAAAGAAAACAAAAACAAAACTAGAAAATGTAGTATGACATAACTTGTACTGTCGTAAGTATATGAAGAGGATATTTGAGCAGCAGAGAGTAAAGAATTTATATGAGTTTGAGAGATTATCAAGTATCTCCAATAAAGATGAAACTGGAGCTGTGTTTTAAAAGATGAGTTGAAATGAACAAGAATAACAACTTGTAGGAGAGATAGAAGGATGCTGGGAATGTGTAGAAGTGTATGGGCAAATGCACAGAGAACTAAGGCACAATTGTTTGGAAAACTAGAAGCTCACAGGACGAAAGATCTATGCTGAATATTGGTAAACGAAGAGCTGAAATGCTAGGCAGGGACAAGATCATAAAGAGTTTTGTCTAGAGAGACAGGAGTTTGATTTTTACTGCAATCTATAAAACCACATAACAGGATTTAAATCAGGGGGAAACAGTATGATCAGGTAACTTGAGGGGGATGAAGCTAAAGTCAGATAATACAAAAAGAAAGCTTTTACATTAATCAAGGATAGAAATGGTGAGGTCCTAAAATAAGGCCCTGATAGCAGGGATTGGGAAAAAGGAAATTAAGTTCCCAGTCTGTTTAGGAAAATAGACACTATAAGGTGAGTGCTCCATGAGAGACATAGATTATATCAATCGGTGGGCATTGGGAGTGCAAGCAGATTACACTTCAGATCCATTTTATGCCTGGTCAGGAAGTACTTAAAGAGGTCCAATCATAACTACCTAAACAGATCCCTTGCCTAGCTCTAGACTTCTCTAACTTACATTCTTCCTGAGTCCCAAACACTTGACACTTTGGGCTCTTAGGTCCTGATTTCTGCTATAATAAGCTGTCTGATCTTCAGTTTTCCTTTGACCTGTACACTTCCTGCTGCTCCATCACAAGTAGTGTGTGGTAGAGTCAAGAACAGTGCCAGAGGGCTTCCCTGGTGGTGCAGTGGTTGAGAGTCCGTCTGCCGATGCAGGGTATGCGGGTTCGTGCCCCAGTCCGGGAAGATCCCACATGCCGTGGAGCGGCCGGGCCCGTGAGCCATGGCCACTGAGCCTGCGCGTCCGGAGCCTGTGCTCCGCAATGGGAGAGGCCACAACAGTGAGAGGCCCGCATACCACAAAAATAAAAAAAACAAAAAAACAAAAAAAGAACAGTGCCAGAGGAAAGAACAGTGGTGTAGACCTCACACCTGGTTGCCAGATTAGCCACTAACCAGCTATTTGACCTTCAACAGATTTCAACCTTTCCAGAATATAAGGGTTTTCATCACAGGGCTATTTGTCACTGTGAGAAATTAGAATCATTCAAAATGCCCAATAATATGTGCCCAATAATTTATTTAAATAAATTTTTTTAAATCTTAAAATATAATGCTGCATTAAAAGTCATATTTTTAGAAGATTTAATGATACAGAAAATGTGCATGACATAGTCTTACATTAATAGAAAGTATACTTTGCTTTAAACTATGAAAAAATATATATTATAGACAAAAAACTTTGAAAAGATATTTAACAAAATATTAATGCTTATATCTATGAAAAGTGACTATGGGTAATTTTTATTTTCCTCTTTGTAATTTTTCTGGATTTTTTATATTTATTCTAATAAAAAATAGGTTAACTTTATAATCACCAGAAAAGTCATTAAAATAATCTATGGTTTTCTCATCCCAAAGAACAATTTCAAATACAGTATAGATCTGATTAGGGTATACTCAGCAGCAAGTCCCAGAAAACTCAATTAGAAGTGCCTTAGACTTCCACTCCCACTCAGGATAAAGACAGTTGCAGGATAACGTTGCTTCCATTCTAACAATGAGAATATTGCAGATAACCTATACAACCATAACTTTGGGTTTTTGTTTGTTTGTTTGTTTTTAATCAGACCTCAGGATGCAAAGAAATGTAAATAACTGATATCTAGAAAGTGGCAAGCTCTTCCTAGGAGAAAAGAGATCCAGAACCACTTTAATACTTGGAGGAGCAGTGAGAGGAGAAGGACAGGGGTAAAGAAAATCACTAAAATTTTTAGAAATTTTTAAGGCCAGTTTGAACAGGCATGACAGTTTAGAAGTCAATGGGCAGTAGCCGCGTACGGAATCTGCACCCACCCACCAATTCTTTCACTTAGGCGCTCCTTGAATGCTCACATAGAAGGCTGAGTGGAGTCAAGGGCCTGATGAACATGGAGGGCAAGCTAGACTATCCCGTCCCCGAGAGAGTATGAATTGGTGGCTGCCTAAGGCTTGGGGAGGGCAGGAGAGCTGCGAGAGACCACCTTCTGATGACCAAGCAGGTAGGGCCAGCCAAACCTGGAGGCAGGGCCAAAGAACTGAGAAACACCCCTCATGGGTACTCCAGGCCTTCACCAAAACTACCGCTTCAGCCCTCCAAAACAGGGTACATGGAAGCAGGCTAGAGAAAAGTGTCTTAAGGCACAGAAGGCTGGGGTCAACACTGGAGAGAAGAGAACACACCACAACCCAACCAACTGGCAGCAGCATGCTGTGAACATGATGAGATCTCCCATGGCTTGAAAGCTGGTGGTGGGCTACAAAGCACAATAGGTACCTAGAGTCTCCTGGGTGCTTAGATCTCCAGCTGTAATGAAGGAAATGTCTTAATGCTGATCTCAAATCATTTGAGGCCAGTGGTCAATTGACTCAAACTAAAACGACAACAGTCTCAGTTCATCTATAAATTAGGTTGACTCAGCCCCCCGATTCTACTGACCTAAGAGAAAAATAAGCCTGCTTTCTTCTGAGCTTTACTATTATTTACTTCAGTCTCTACTATCCTTTTAGACACAATTCCTTGCACACAATTTTAAAAATTATGACACATATTAAGAAGCAAAGAAATATGACCAGTCAGTAGAAGCAGAAATGGAATAAATACTGGAATTCTCAGACAAGGACTTTAAAATAATTATGACAACTGTGTTCAATGAAAGCGGAAAAAGTGGACAATAAGTAAACAGGGAGGAAATTTCATCAGAGTCCTGGAAATCATTTTTAAAAAGAGTCAACTGGAGATAGTAGAAATGAAAATTATGATATCAGAAATGAAGGATTCGTTTGATGTGTTTTCCAGTAAATTAGACACAGAATAGAATCAGTGAATTAAAGACAAGTAAATGGAAAAAATCCAAGCTGAAACAGAAACAGAAGAAAATAGGACAGAGAATCTGAAATCTGTGGGACGACAGCAAACAATGTAATATATGAATAATTGGAGTCACAGAAAAAGAGAAGAAAGAAAATGGGCTAAAAAGAATATTTGAAAAGATAATGGCCAAGAATTTGCCAAAGTTGGTAAAATAGGTCCACCATAACCCACAACAAATACATCCACCTATAAACCCCAAGTACACTAAATACCAAGAAAATCATGCCTAGGCACATTGTAATGGAATTGCTGAAAGACAACCATTTTTTTAAAAGCAACATATAAAGAAAAGAAAATGTATTGATATTATCACGTATCCTAAGATGTCTGGAGATAGAACAGTTCTAGAAATGACTAGCTCAGCATCTCACCCAAGACAAGAAAGTTTCTTTCCATCTTTCCTTTTTGCCTTATTTAACAAACAGTCTGCCCACCCTTTGAGGATGCAAATAGTCCTGCATCCTCGAAGATGTTTACAAGAGCACCAGGAAGCACATCATTGCACATATCCAAACACCAGAAGAGAGGAAGGGTCTTTTTCTTACTTCCCTTCTTAAGAGTAATAAAATCTTCCTAGAAACTTCTTGGAAGATTGGCTCCTCCTGCTAAAATTGTACCACATGCTCATTCCTAAACTAATCACCAGCACAAAAGAAATAATAGATTGGCATAGATTAGTTAACATGCACTCTTAAAGCATCTCCTCAAGTATGTGGCCCTTAATACCTTTGCCAAATCCAGACTTCTTTTAGCACAGAAGTAAAATATACACATTACTATATATAAAATATATAACCAATAAAGACCTAGTGTATAGCACAGGGAACTATACTCAGTATCTTGCATTAACCTATCATGGAAGACAATGAAAAAAAGAATATATATACATATATATATTATTGAATCACTTTGCTGGACACCTGAAACTAACACAACATAGTAACTCAAATATATTTCAATAAAAATTTTAAAAAAGAAGTAAAGGTAGAATATGTTGTTGGATAGAAAACCAGAAGTATTTGGCATTCATTAAAATGAAAATTTACAGATGCAGTAGGAAAACTTTTTATACTTTAACAGAGAAAGGATGAACATAATCTTAAATCTTACAATTGTATTACTAATTATTTCACTACATCTTTGAGTAGTTTATGTCACTATCTGATTATTCTTCTATTCTTACATTTTATTCTGTAATCTCTACTGGGTATGGGAGATACTGAAAAGGCATTGTTTGTGTTCTCAGAGTTTGCTTTGTAGTTTGGGAAGACAGACTGAAAACAAGTAAGTACCATTGGAAGACATGATAGCAGAGCATGGATCTGACTTCAGCTCCTGCACTTACTAACTAAATTACCTTCAGCAAGGAGCTGTGGCAGTGAAAGGAACTAATATGTGTCATATTTATATAACTGTGGTGAATTTTAAGTAGACAATCCATGCAGTGATTAGCAAAAGTGTTCAATAAATATTAGCTTTCATTATTATTGTTTCTTAATGTGTTTACAGAGCTTAGTAAGTGCGCACAAAAAAAAAAAATGGTTGAGAAAGTTAACGTTAAAATGGTAAAGCTTGATTCCATCTGGATACAAGAGCTGTTTACCTATCCTAGAAAGGACGGAGATAGTAATGAAAGGCATTTCTGGAAGAATGACCAGGATGGGAAAAGTTATAGAAGCATGAAAATTTAAGGGGTAGAGGTCCTAGAAAAGCAAATAAACCCAAGTGTAGGCTTTAAGAGTGGAGTTTAGGGCTGAGAGGTGAAGATGTGAAAGAACACCGTTAAGTGTTAGACTCTATTCTCTAGGTGATAGGGAATCATTAAAGGTTTTAAAGGTTTTTTAAAAAAAAGGTTATAATAATAGATGCCATTTCCAAAGATCATTACAGTGACAGTGAGTTCAGATGGACAGCAGGAAAGAGAGAGACCAGTGAGGTACGGTGTCTGTGCCAGAGAGACCCCATGACACAGAAGACTTGCAATAATCCACTGAGAAATCAGGAAGGCCTAAACTAAAGGCATTAGAAAAGAATGGAAAACAGGGAGCCGGTAGGAGACATATTTTGGAAAAGCTTAATTTTTAGGAGAAAGATCAGCTTGAACACTATAAAGTTTGAAATTTATGAGAAAAAAATGTAAAGTTTATGGAATGACTTTCATTTATAGACAGTAACATAAAAGTACTATTAAATAAAGTGTTGTGTATATATTCTGCAAAATGTTTTGATTATCAGAATAAACATCTGAAAAATTATTATTTGTAGCCAGTAGATGCTATTAAGCTACTTAAAACCAGCCTGAATGTTTAAGCAAGATAAATGTTTCTTTCTAGAGGAACAGAACAATTTACTTTATTAACTTAATTAAGAAGTCTTTTTTTTTTTTTTTTTTTTTGCGGTACGCGGGCTTCTCACTGTTGTGGCCTCTCCCGTTGCGGAGCACAGGCTCCGGACGCGCAGGCTCAGCGGTTCAGCCGCTCCGCGGCATGTGGGATCTTCCCGGACTGGGGCACGAACCCGCGTCCCCTGCATCGGCAGGCGGACTCTCAACCATTGTGCCACCAGGGAAGTCCCCACCCCCTTTTTTTTTTAAGACACGTGTCATGTTAAAGCTCAATCCGTTTCTGGTTAAACTGTTATAAATTATAAATTAGCATATTGTGAAGTAACAAGATTTAAAAATATCTAGTCAATCTCTATTGCTTAAATTTAAATTTCTCTCTTACTTATTTCTTTTTGGAGATAAAATAAAACTGCTTTAACCTTACATTTAGGATGTGGTTCTAATGGAAAGCACACATAAGTGTCCTGGATTCGCTGCTTAAATTATAAGTAAATTAACATTTTCTCTTGGGCACTTCTCTTCTCCCATTAATCCTAGTGTTTTGACAATACCCTGAATCCCTTTTCCAAGTCTTTTCCAATTATTTTAGTGCGGTCTTCAGTGTTATTCATTAATCCTCATTCTATATGAAGCAAAGCAGTCCTAGGCTTTATTCCCATTTCACAGATAATTTATTTATTTTGGCAAAATTCTCTAACACATAAGGCCATTCAACAGTAATTTTTATACAAAACTTATTACATGTATTCTTGGCTGTCAATCATAAAAATGGAAAACTTTTCTGCTTTCTATGCTTTTCTGCAACTCAGTTCAAAACACTTGAGGCTATATAACCTGAAATGCTGTACATTGTTGGTGATTTAGTTACATTTATCAAGCACTGAGCAATCCCATACTATATATTTTTAATATTGTAATAGTCCAATCTCTTTATTAAAGTATTATATTCTAGGATCATTTTGGCTTTAAGAGTCTAAGGAGTATAAAAGACAGTGTGGACCAGTTAGAAGGATATTTAGACCAGTAGCAGGGCTTCAGTCTTGGCTCTGCCACTGCTGTACTTCTTTGGACATTTCATGGAGAGCTTTCTGCATCCATGTGCACATCCCTAAACTGGAGAACACAGTCCCTGGATCTACTTTATTCAAAGGATGCTGTGTGAATGAATGCAACAATTTGTCTGCAGATAATGAGTGAAAGAAAAATGGTTCTTATTTTATAACCACGATGCAGAGGACCTCCTATAGATCCTCTACTGGTTTTCATAATAAATAGAGTAATTTCTGACTCTCTATTTTTCACAACATCTTATCATTCTAATTCCTTTGATTAACTGCTTTCTGATCCTTGCAAAATGCTTGGATTAGCTGATTTCTGATCTCTGCAAAATGCTCTAGGTAGCCACAGAATTTCTTTCAGCTGTTACAATGTCCTCTTTATTTTGTGTTCATATACAGCAAAGCTAATGCTATCCATTAAAGGTGAAGTAACTAAATGTGTCTGCTAGATACTTGGATCTAAGGTACAAGTAAACTACACCTTACTTCCCTCTGACAGTTGCAATCATTTAGAATCCCTCCTCTACTCTCACCAGAAAGGCCACTATTCAAAAACAGCTATATAAAATATGGAAATAAACGATTTGAAGGTGGGCTTCTCTGCACTAAATTAAACACCACTATAAAAACCAAATTAAAATAAGAGCAAACAACAAGATGAATATATATATTTATTTACATAGTTTCCAAATAGTGAATTAACTTTGGAACTTTGGTAAGAGCTCTTAGACATTTCAAGATTGTGATCTTTACATTCTAATCTGAAGTCCAAGATGGGCTTATACCCTTCGTACTTTAGAGCTACTGCCAGGGCTGTAATAAGAGCCTGGTGTCTGCATGCAAGAACTTACTTTAAAAGCTTGAGACTCTCGTTATTACCCAGGCTACAAACTCATACATATCTTTATTTGAAAGGCATTAACAGTGTATTAACTTACAGTCTGCTTTTCTTTCATCTGTGAATACTGCATCTTCTATCATTCAGGCTGGACCCCAGGAGCCTGGCACATTATTTATACCAGAGTGTAAATGCCCATTTGGCCAAAGCAGAGCTACCCTTGGAATCCACATCTCTGGCCCTAGTTGTGTTTATCCTTGGTATCTGGTTTCAGTTATCTTTTTGTTCCATTTTGGACTGTGATCTGTTTGTTTCATTGGCTAAGCTCCCCATTTTAGACTGTTGAACAGGCCAGGGCGAGGTGACACAATGTGGCCAGGCTCAGCCTCATTCCTCACCCCATGGCACTTAATTACTACACTTTGTTTGCCAACTATTTCTTGGCATCTAATTTAATTGGGGGACTTGCCTAAGCATTTAATTGAACATGGAGAACTCCTTTCAAATATTTATATCCACTTCCTCTTTCTCCTCCTGCCCCGTCATCAATTCTACACCACATTTTAGATCAGATCTACTTTCATTTTTTTCCAAAATACCAGCCATTCCTCTTTTTCTATTAGGAATATTGCCTCACACCTTGAATCATAATAAGATTTTGCTTTTTAAACTACAGTTTGCCCTCCTTTTCTTCTAAACCTCTGCTTGCCTCATTATAGCAAAGGATTTTATACTTTTTCTGTCCACAAAGTTTTTATCTAACTTGTATCTCACCCCTCTGATAATTTTCTTGTATAAAAATAGGCAGCATGAAGGAAATTACAATGGAGTCCTTATACTTGAAGCCACATTATTTATAATAATGAAAGATTAAAAGCAGTTATATTTTATCAAAATGACTATAATTCATTCAATGTAATTAAATTACAGTATATACCTATTATAAAATGCTATACTAAAATTAAAACTGAAGTTGTAATACGTAATGTAGTATACACTAACATGGAAAGATAGCCACAACACATTATTGTCAGTGAATTGAAGGAAAGGTACCGTGTGGTATTATGTTGGATTAGTGGATGTATGTGTGTGTGTATATATATGTGTATGGAGAGTGTATGCAATTTATGTGACTTTCTATAATAGGAAGTTGGTAAGAACATAGATCATTGAGTTAATATAATATCTCACCCTCTACTATTAACATATTTTATGTGACAGGCACTGCTCTGGGCAATTAAAAATATGACTTTCCCCATTTTATAGACTGGAAATTGTCTTAGAGAGTGTGAGCAACTTTCCCTGAATAAGTTAGTAGGACAGTGATGAAGTCAGTACCTTACTCTTAGCCTAGTGTCTGATCCACCACATGAGAGCTGATCCTAAAGAGAAGATAATTACTTCAATCCGACCAGTTATTTTCTATCTCTACTAAGACAAAGAAGGGAAATAATCGAAATTAATGTAGTGTAGATATTATAAAGAAACTTCATTTCCTTCTCTTTCTTTTTCTTTTCTTAACCATAAAGAAAATCTGAGAGTGAAGCATGGGGATAGGGATCCAATAAAGTCCCTCCACTTATTTACTTGCAGTGTTGCCTAGAAGGTAGCACAGCTAGTGTGCTGCCCAAGGATGACATCTGTTGCTTTAATATAGATGCACGAGATGGATGAGCGAAGCCTAAGATATATGACTCAGGTACCATCTACCTCGGCTGTTTGAGAACAGCTATTGAAAAAGATCTTTTCTTCTCCAGCTTGTGATTTAATCTCACCTCAGCCTCCTGACCCCAAAGATAAGCTTGATTCACATAATGGATTTACGTAGGGTTACGAGGGAGGTGGATGCGGGAGAGATGGAGATACTTGCTGCTTGCTTCCAAAGTGGAGAGGAAAAGCGGGATCACTGATCAGTCTTTATCCACATGACTCTTCACACTTAAGAAAGAGGTGGCTTACTGAAGATTTAAGTTACAGTCAGAAGCTTAATTAAAAGAAGTGGGAACTCATACAAAATCCAGAACTATTGAATTGAAGCCAAACAGTACGAGTGTCACAAGTAGAATGTTCAAAATAAATCTGAAATGGCGAAGAGGGTGAGAACTCAATGTTTATTAAACACTCATTGTGTTTTAAGCAATGAGGTGCTTTATACACATTACCTGCCATTTGAATCCTCACAAAAGAGTTTACCTGACCGGAAACCAGGTAAGAAGCCAGCTTGAAACATCCAAAAACAAAAACTTGCAAAACTAACTAACTCTCTTTCATTACTCATTTCCCAGGTGATTATATAGAAAATCTCTGGCAATAAGACTAGATGGCTTCACAGGTGAATTCTATCAAACATTTAGAGAAGAGCTATCACCTATCCTTCTTTAAATCTTCCAAAATGTAGCAGAGGGAGGAACACCCCCAAACTCATTCTACGAGGCCACCATCACCTTGATACCAAAACCAGATAAAGATGTCACAAAAAAAGAAAACTACAGGTCAATATCACTGAGGAACATAGATGCAAAAATCCTCAACAAAATACTAGCAAACAGAATCCAACAGCACATTAAAAGGATCATACACCATGATCAAGTGGGGTTTATCCAGGAATGCAAGGATTCTTCAATATATGCAAATCAATCAATGTGATACACCATATTAACAAGTTGAAGGATAAAAACCATATGATCATCTCAATAGAGGCAGAAAAACCTTTTGACAAAATTCAACACCCATTTATGATAAAAAACCCTCCAGAAAGTAGGCATAGAGGGAACTTACCTCAACATAATAAAGGCCATATATGACAAACCCACAGCCAACATTGTTCTCAATGGTGAAAAAATGAAACCATTTCCAGTAAGATCAGGAAAAAGACAAGGTTGCCCACTCTCACCGCTATTATTCAACATAGTTTTGGAAGTCTTAGCCACAGCAATCAGAGAAGAAAAAGAAATAAAAGGAATCCAAATTGGAAAAGAAGAAGTAAAATGTCACTGTTTGTAGATGACATGATACTATACATAGAGAATCCTAAAGATGCTACCAGAAAACTACCAGACCTAATCAATGAATTTGGTAAAGTAGCATGATACAAAATTAATGCACAGAAATCTCTTGCATTCCTATACACTAATGATGAAAAATCTGAAAGAGAAATTAAGGAAACACTCCCAATTCCCACTGTAACAAAAAGAATAAAATACCTAGGAATAAACCAACCTAAGGAGACAAAAGATCTGTATGCAGAGAATTATAAGACACTGATGAAAGAAATGAAAGATGATACAAAAAGATAAAAAGATATACCATGTGCTTGGATTGGAAGAATCAACATTGTAAAAATGACTATACTACCCAAAGCAATCTTCAGATTCAATGCAATCCCTATCAAGCTACCAATGGCATTTTTCACAGAACTAGAACAAAAATTTCACAATTTGTATGGAAACACAAAAGACCCCGAATAGCCAAAGCAATCTTGAGAAAGAAAAACAGAGCTGGAGGAATCAGGCTCCCTGACTTCAGACTTTACTACAAAGCTACAGTAATCAAGACAATATGGTACTGGCACAAAAACAGAAATATAGATCAATGGAACAGCATAGAAAGCCCAGAGATAAACCCACGCATGTATGTTCATCTTATCTTTGATAAAGGAGGCAAGAATATACAATGGAGAAAAGACAGCCTCTTCAATAAATGTTGCTAGCAAAACTGGACAGCTACATGTAAAAGAATGAAATTAGAACACTTCCTAACACCATACACAAAAACGAGCTCAAAATGGATTAAAGACCTAAATGTAAGGCCAGACACTATCAAACACTTAGAGGAAAATATAGGTAGAACACTCTATGACATACATCACAGCAAGATCCTTTTTGACCCACCTCCTGGAGAAATAGAAATAAAAATAAATGAATGGGACCTAATGAAACTTAAAAGCTTTTGCACAGCAAAGGAAACCATAAACAATACAAAAAGACAACCCTCAGAATGGGAGAAAATATTTACAAATGAAGCAACTGACAAAGGATTAATCTCCAAAATATACAAGGAGTCCATGTAGCTCAATATCAAAAAAACACAAACAACCCAATCCAAAAATGGGCAGAAGACCTAAATAGACATTTCTTCAAAGAAGATATACAGATTGCCAACAAACACATGAGAGCATGCTTGACATCACTAATCATTAGATAAATGCAAATCAAAACCACAATGAGGTATCACCTCACACTCGTCAGAATAGCCATCATCAAAATATCTACAAACAATAAATGCTGGAGAGGGTGTGGAGAAAAGGGAACCCTCTCGCAATGTTGGTGGGAATGTAAATTGATACAGCCACTATGGAGAACAGTATGGAAGTTCCTTACAAAACTAAAAATAGAACTACCATATGACCCAGCAATCCCACTACTGGGCATATACCCTGAGAAAACCACAATTCAAAAAGAGTCATGTACCACAGTGTTCATTGCAGCTGTATTTACAATAGCCAGGACATGGAAGCAACCTAAGTGTCCATCGACAGATGAATGGATCAAGAAGATGTGGCACATATATGCAATGGAATATTACTCAGCCATAAAAAGAAACAAAATTGAGTTATTTGTAGTGAGCTGGATGGACCTAGAGTCTGTCATACAGAGTGAAGTAAGTCAGAAAGAGAAAAACAAATACCTTATGCTAACACATATATATGGAATCTAAAAAAAAAATGGTTCTGAAGAACGTAGGGGCAGGACAGGAATAAAAACACAGATGTAGAGAATGGACTTGAGTACATGGGGAGGGGGAATGGTAAGCTGGAATGAAGTGAGAGAGTGGCATTGACATATATACACTACCAAATGTAAAATAGATAGCTAGTGGGAAGCAGCCGCATAGCACAGGGAGATCAGCTCAGTGCTTTGTGACCACCTAGAGGGGTGGGAGGGAGACGCAAGAGGGAGGTGATATGGGATATATGTATATGCATAGTTGATTCACTTTGCTATACAGCAGAAACTAACAGAACACTGTAAAGCAATCATACTCCAATAAAGATATTTTTAAAAAAAGAAAAAGAAAATCTCTGGCAAAAACAAGGTATCTAGGTCAACCTCCTCATCCCCATGAGAGTTCACTCTGTTAAGTAATGACACTGATTCTTCTCTTTCTGATGAGTCTTTATTTGTGTTTGCTACCCATCTTCAACTAAAGTGGTCTGCAATTTCAAACTTGAGTTGATAAATGGCACTTTTACATTATGAATTAGATAAACAGTGAAAGGTAAGAAGAAAAAGGTAAATGCAGCAGTTCCACTGGGCATGAATTCTTCAAGCATATAATGTTGGCTGTGTTATTTTGCAGACTGTGTGATGGATTCAGTGCAGCACTGCCAACCACTGCTGCTGTGCAGAAATTCTTCCTTTTTGCAATGCATTTTTTATTACTGGAACAGGTCTATTAAAGTACCATACTTTTTAGATGACGCTTGTAATAAAAGTACATGATAAGTGAAGTATAGCCAGGACTCGAGGTTGAAGTCACCATTGCAGATACTTAAATCAATTATTTAAATAAACTGATTGTCAGTTATTGAAAAAAAAATGTGCAAGGATCCTCAAAGCTTGTTCTTTCTTCAGATTCGATGATTGGTTTTAATGTTCATATTAGAAAACAACTGTACTGGGTACAGATACTTGAAGTAGTGGATTTAAATCTTTCAGTTTAAACATCAAGTGGCTACAATAAATATTCAAAATATGTTTTGACCATCTAGGCTAGAATTTTCCTTAAAAGAAACAGAAAGGCATTCATAATAAGAATAATTTCCTAAAATTCCAAAATTACTATGTATATTATGTATGTAATAGATACAGAGTTGTTGTTGAACTATGAAGATCACAATTCCCTAAATTCCTTATTTCTATCATTTTTCTTTTCTTTAGTGTGGGATCATCTATAGCCCATGGTAACTGTATTTAATGAAATATGAATACATTTCTTACCACACTGTTGACTTGGGTCATTTCTTTTAAGAAATTGAGGGACAACGTATGCTTGTCTAAGCATGTTATGTAAATTATTGCATAGAGGGATTTTAACATGTAGGCAGCGCAAAACATGTCATAGTGACAATTCTTACATTCAGTTTTCATTTTTTCCCCCAAATTACCATGGTTATAATGCTTTTCTACATGTAGCCATTTTATATGCATGTTGAAAAGCAAGGCATGTGCATGTACCTGCAAGATATTGGCATTATATCCTGAACACTTTATCTCTAAGTTGGGACTTAGACTCTGTCCTTCTCTGGTTACAAAATCACATACGTGAGATAAGCCACCAAGGTGAGTTTGTCTATTGAGAAGGTTTGAAGCAGAAATACGTTAACATGGAAGGAATTTTCTCTTTGCTCATTTTAGACTTAGTCACATGGTCCACAGCTGAAATTTATGCCAGACATTCTCAGAAATCTTCTGGTAGCCATGTCATTGCTCTCTTCAAAGACAACGGGTGAATGGGTAAAGAAAATGTGGCACATGTGTACAATGGAATATTACTCAGCCATAAAAAGAAACGAAACTGAGTTATTTGTAGTGAGGTGGATGGACCTAGAGTCTGTCATACAGAGTGAAGTAAGTCAGAAAGAGAAAAACACATACTGTATTCTAACGCATATACAAGGAATCTAAAAAAAAAAGGTATTGATGAACCTAATTTCAGGGCAGAAATAAAGATGTAGACATAGAGAATGGACTTGAGGACACGGGGTGGTGGGAGGGGGAAGCTGGGACGAAGTGAGAGTAGCATCGACATATATACACTACCGAATGTAAAATAGTTAGCTAGTGGGAAGCAGCCGCATAGCACAGGGAGATCATCTCGGTGCTTTGTGACCACGTAGAGGGGTGGGATTGGGAGGGAGACGCAAGAGGGAGGGGATATAGGGACACATGTATGCCTATGGCTGATTCACTTTGGTGTACAACAGAAACTAGCACAATATTGTGAAGAAATTATACTCCAATAAAGATCTATTAAAGAATACATAAATAAAATAAATTTTAAAAAAAGACAATGGGCACATTGCCTACTTTCCAGCTGCTTTTGCAACAATGTACAGCTCATGACACACGTCTCCACTTTTAAAATGTACTTTACTAAACAAGTTTTATGTTATAAAACAGAACAATATGAATACCGTCTATGCAATCTGCTATTCTGCGTTGTCAGATACGTCTTTTAAAAGAAAAACTCTATAGCAATCAGTTACGTGACATAGTGAGGTCTCTTTCTTTAAGCAAAGAATATCATATTTCATCTATGAAGGAGGCAATATAAAAATGCTACTAAAATATCTGTATGGCTTTTTAGTCATTTGCAAAATGCACGGTGTCCCACATTTGCTGGAATAAGGTCTCAGAATACAGCTTGTCAATTTGAACAATTGTGTGGAGATGGGACAGATGGGCAGCTGCTGCTTTTTTTAATCCCAGATTTTGTTCTTTTACTTTAAATAATGTTGAAAAAATAGGCTTTTTAAAAAAGAAAATAAAATGGTAGATATTTAACTATAATGAAGGAAAGATAGCTCCTGTTGCTTGGATTAAAAATCTCTAGTTTATTTTACTGAAAACCATAGATTTTACTGGCTGTACTGTGTAGATACTGATCATTATTTATACCATAATTGATATGACCAACTGTCTTTTCAGTTTTACAGGAATAGAAAAAAATACTGATTAAGTCAAATTTGAATAATCAACTGGGCATCATTATTTCTCTGTTAGTGCTTATGGATTTTCCACATTTTGGTACCAAATGTAAACTCCTTTCTTAGCTGTACACTGCAATATAAATTAATCCAAACTAAAACTATTTTTAAAACCCTTTTGTTCATGTAAAAAACATGATAAGAATGCCTCTATTTTTAAATTGGCATTTCTTTCTTCTATCATAATTACTTCCCCATATTATGAAAGAATAAAAATTTAACTAATGCCCTAAGTAAATTGGCCAAAGATTATAAATAATGACTTTTCACTAGGCACAAATCTTCTGTAATTAGAAAGAGAGGAAAATAATCTGTAATGAATGAACTGTATTTAATATATAAGTACTGAATATTGAACACAGATGCCTCTATACTAGTGCTCAAGTGAAAAAAACTGAACTACTTTTATATTCTTTCCTGGGCAGAAACCCCATATTCTGGGAGGGTAAAACACTCAACTCAGAAAAGTACCACCAAAAAAAAGTAGAATTTTAATTAGCTAAAAACCAAAATGCCCTTATTAGAAAGATTTTAAATAGCAAAATGGTCATTATCCCATTATGTTACTTAAGAGTATTCCAGGTAATATAGCTGACCAGAAACTACTTCTGTATCCTACTCAGAAATCTGAAATTTTTTTGACCTTCAATTAAGTAAAAAATCATTTCATTGGTCAGTTTCATACTATGCAGCAATACTGACGTGTTGTAGCTCTATGTAGGAAATATAGTTCTACTGAGTGTTTTAATGGATTGGATCTGTTCATAGAGCAGTGGTTGATTAAAGAACCTTCTTTAATATCTTAACTTTAAACAAACTACAATGCTTTATAACTCTAAATTGTTAGAACCCATTTTTAATTTCTTTAAAACTGATAAGCCTTTCTGCCCTGCCCCAATTTCACATGTAATTAAATCCACAACACAACCACACTGAAGGGAAAGGCCAGTTTTATTTACATAACATAACAATAGCGATAACAATGAATGAATAGCACAAACCAACATCAGTCTTAACCACAAAATATTACTCTTGACTTCTTAAATGAGCCAGCTTTTTTCTACCCAGCCAGGAATAACATTCAATTTTGTATGAAATAATTACTGCGATGGAACTCACAAATGAACAAACATATTTTTGGAAGTAAATCCCCTGATTTACTTCCAACATTCAACATCAAAATCATCACTATTAATATTTTTTCAATAACGGAGGAATACTTCATCTTAACCCACAATATCAGCAGTGCTTATATTTTATCTTTTTTAGATACTATAAAAATTACCCATGTATTAGGCTCTTAGGGTGGGCAATGAGGAAATTAAGGTACAGATTAAAAAACCTGGGGCATCAAGAGGTTAAGGGGGCAAGATCAGAGAAAGAAAAGTGGTAGAACCAGGGTTTTCAAGCAGTTCCTTTTCTCCCAGGTTATATTCAGACCCAAGGCCTGCCTCAGGCAGAGTCAAAGGAGGAATTTGCCTGTAGCAGCTAGCCAAGAGGGAGAGCCCCACCACTTTATTAACCAAGCCCCGATTGTTAACTGCTACTCAGTTGGAGGACTTTCAGTCTTTGGATTAGATGCGCACTGGCCTCAAAATAACTCTAAGTGCTTCCAGATTCAAACACATGCATTGGATATATGGGAGTCAGAGTTACCAAATTTCTGAGAGGCTTCCACAAAAGTTGAAAGGCAATTCCCAATATCGGTTTAATCTCAGTTACTTGAAACTATGTTCTCCACATAGTCATTTTTCAGATCCTCCTAAGAGTATCAGCCATTAGTTCAATGTGTTCCCTGTAAGCCAGCAATCCTCTTCCTGCGATTCCTTTTAAGTCATATACGTACATGATGTCTACTCTCAGAGTAAAACTTGACCTCCTTTGTTTTGGATGGGCTCCATTCTTCTAAAGAGACCACATTCCTATACTAGAGACCACACTTTCTACTTTAGTCTTTGCTTTAACTCTTTCATTTCTTCTTGAATTGTGTTTGATTTTCTAAAATCGTAAAAATTCTTCCTCTTTGAAACCACTATTCCATTTTAATCGCTCTCCTGTCATTTGACATTATTTTATAGCTAAGCTCCTCAAACAAGCAACCCACCTCCACATCCCACTACTCTCACTAGCCATCCCATACTTCCTTAAACCCCTATACTCTGATTTATGGACCCATCAATGTCTTGAAACTGCTTAATTAAATAATTTTACAAACAGAAGTGAGTTTCTTCATCCTGACACGCCTCAAAATCCCCACTGTACTTCACATAGGTTATTTTGAGTTTCCAGGATAATGTCTGTGATTTTTTTCTCTGTAGCTCTCACTAACTGGGCTGTTCCTTCTCTCTCCCCCACCAATTTAGTGATTCTCTTTGCTGCCTATCTGCTGACTTTCCTCTAAACTTATAGAATTATACATTTAAATGTTTTAATCATCTCCTCCATACTCACAACTCAAAAATTCTTATCTCCTGGACATTCTATCTTTTACTTTCCCTCCTGTCCCATTTCCCCAAATTATTATAAGCTCTTTAATCATTCATTCAAAACAAGAGTTGTTTATGCTTCTACTTATATACTAGGTATTCTGTTAGGCACTGAAGATAGAGAAGTGATTTAAAAAAGTAAAAAAAAACCTGCTCTCATAGATTATGCATACTATTGAAGGAAATAGATAATAAACATAATAAAAAAGTAAAATATTGATATCATGGAAAATGAATGTTAAAGAAAGCATATAAAGCAAAGAATGGGTATGTGAAATATCAGAGGTGGGCTGAAAAAAATTGCAAATAGATGTTGAATGTAGACTATGGGGGCAATGCAGAAGCTAAGAGACCAATTTAAAAAACAGTGCAATAATCCAGGAGACAGACGATAACAGCATGGAGAAAAACTGTGACAGGGTTGCATTCCAGATCTATTTTGAAGATAGAATGGGCAAAATTTGTTGTTTCAGCAGATATGAGAGGAAGGAATCAAGATTGATACCAAAGTTTTAACACAAGTAACTGGAAGATTGTAGTCGTTAACCAATATAGGTAAGTGAGGAAAGAAGTTGTAGATATATAATTAAGAGAAAAACCCTAGATGGAGAGTATGAATTTTGCCGCTGTAAACATAGAAATGGTATTTAAAACCATGAGGGGAGAACTGCATCACTTTGGAAGTGAATATATAATCTATAATCAAATAGACTTGCAGCCATATATAGAAAACTCCACTCAACAACCCCAGAATATACATTCCTCTCACGAGTGCACATGGAAAATTCTCAAAAATAGAACATAAATTATGGCAGAAAATAGGCTTCAGTAAATTTAAAATAATTGAAATTATACAATGTCTTATGGCTATAAGAGAATAAACTTAAAATCAAAATCAGAAATAAATGTGGGAAATTCTCAAAGATGTGAAAATTAAACAACACCCTCCTAAATAATCAATGGGTCCAGGAAGAATCACATACATAAAATTATTAAATACTCTGAGATTAATTCAAAAAAGATGCATCATACAAGATCTTACCAGATGTAGGGAAAGCAGTGTTGAGAGGGAAATTTATAGCTATAAACATCTATATTATAAAAGACAAACAAAATACACAAACTTTTAACTAGAATCACCAAGAAAAAAAAGATAGAGGACTCAAATAAATAAAATCAGAAATAAAGGAGGAGATATTACAACTGATGCCACATAAATACAAAGGATCATAAGAGACTACTATGACCAGTTATATGCCAAAAAATTGAACAACCTAGAAGAAATGTATAAATTCCAACAAACATAATACCTACCAAGACTGAATGATGAAGAAATAGAAAATCTGAACAGACTGATTAGGAGTAAGGAGACTGAATCAGCAATCACAAATCTCCCAACAAACAAAGTCCAGGACCAGATGGCTTACTGGTGAATTCTACCAAATACTTAAAGAGCTAATGCTAAATCCTTCCCAATCTCTTCCAAAAAATAGAAGAGGAAGGAACATTTCCAAACAAATTTTATGAGGTCAGCATTACCCTGATACAAAAACCAAATAAGGACACTACAAAGAAAGAAAATTATATGCCAATATCCCTGATGAGCATAGATGCAAAAGTACTTAACAAAATATTAGCAAAGAGAATTCAGCAACACGTTAAAAGGATCATACACCATCATCAAGTTGAATTTATTCCAGGGATGCAAGGATGGTTCAACATCACAAATCAATCAATTTGATACATTATTTTAACAAAATGAAGGATAAAAGTCATATGATTATATCTTAATGGATGCAGAAAAAGCATTTGGCAAAATTTAACATCCATTTATGATAAAAAACTCTCAGTAAGGTGAGTATAGAGGGGATGTACCTCAATACAATAAAGGCCATATATGACAAGCCCACAGCTAATGTAATACTCAATGGTGAAAATCTGAAAGCTTTTCCTCTAAGGTCAGGAATAACACAAGGATGCCCACTCTCACCACTTTTATTCAACAAAGTATTGGAAGTCCTAGCCAAAGCAACTAGGTAATAAAAAGAAATAACATGCATCCAAATTGAAAAGGAAAAAGTTAAACTGTCTATTTACAGGTGGAATAATATATTCTATATTCTATATATATATATCTATATATATATATATATATATATATATATGAAAACCCTAAAGACTCCACCAAAAAACTGTTAGAATTAATAAACAAATTTAGTAGAGTCAAAGAATACAGAAATCAATACACAAAAAATCAGTTGCATTTCTACACACTAATAATGAACTCTCAGAAAGAGAAATTAAGAAAACAATCTCATTTACAATTGTATCAGAAAAAATAAGATATCCAGAAATAAATTTAACCAAGGAGGTGAAAGACTTGTAGGCTGAAATCTATAAAACATTGGCTTAAAAAAATTGAAGAAAACACAAACAAATGGAAAGATATGCTCATGGATTGGAAGAACTAATATTGATAAAATGTCCATACTACCCAAAGCAATCTACAGATTCAGTGCAATCCCTACCAAAATTCCAGTGGCATTTTTCACAGAAATAGAACAAGCAATGCTAAAATTTGTATGGAACCACAAAAGACCCCAAATAGCCAAGACAATCTTGAGAAAGAAGAACAAAGCTAGAGACATCATGCTTCTTGATTCCAAAGTATATTACAAAGCTAGAGTAATCAAAACAGTATGGTATTGGCATAAAAACAGACATAGCCCAACGGAACAGAATGGAGAGCCCAGAAGTAAACCTATGCATATATGGTCAATTAATTTATGACAAAGGAGCAGATAATATCCAATGGGAAAAGAATAGTCTCTTCAATAAATGGTGTTGGAAGCATAGCTCTTCAAGAGATGGTGTTGGAAAAACTGGACAGCCATATGCAAAAGGATAAAACTGGACCACCATCCTATATCATACAGAAAAATTAACTTAAAATAGACTTGGATATAAGAACTGAAACCACAAAACTCCTAGAAGAAAACAGGAGGTAAATTCCTTGACATTGGTCTTACTGATGACTTTTTGGATTTGATACCAAAAGTAAAGGCAACAAAAGCAAAAATAAACAAATGGGACTCTATCATACTAAAAAGTTTCCACACTGCAAAGGAAACCATCCACAAAGTGAAAAGGCAACCTATTGAATGGGAGAAAATATTTGCAAATCATGTTTGACAAGATGTTAATATCCAAAAATATATGAATAACTCATACAACTAAATAGCAAAAAAATCCAATTAAAAAATGGGCAGAGGAGCTGAATAGACATTTTTCCAAAGAAGACATACAGATGGCTAACAGGTACATGAAGAGGTGTTCAACACCCTTAGTTATGAGTTGTCGATAAATGCAAATCAAACCCAAAATCACCTCACATTTGTTAGAATGGCTACTATCAAGAAGAGAAGAAATAACAATGTTTACAAGGATGTGGAGAAAAGGGAACACTTGTGAACTGTTAGCGGGAATGTAAACTGGTGCAGTTACTATGGAAAACAGTATAAAGGTTCTGCAAAAAATTAAAAATAGATTTACTATATAATCCAGCAGTTTCCCTTCTGGATATTTATCTGAAGGAAAATAAAACACTAACTCAAAAAGCTATGAGCACCCTTATGTTCATTGCATCATCAGCATTATTTACAATAGCCAAGACATGGAAACAACCTATATGTCTGTTGAAGATGAATGGATAAAGAAAATGTGATATAGATACAGGTAAAATGGAATATTATTCAGCCATAAAAAGAAGGAAATCCTGCCATTTGTGACAACATGGATGAAACTTGAGGACATTATGCTAGGTGAAATAATTTAGGAAGAGAAAGACAAATATCATGTGATCTCACTTGTAAGTGGAATCTAAACAAACAAAAAAAAGCAAAACAAAAAAAGAACTTATAGATAGAACAATTGATTGTTGCCAGAGGTGGGGGATGGGCAATAGGCAAAATGGGTGAAGGCAATCCAAACCTGCAGACTTCCAGTTATCAAATAAATAAGTCCTGGGGATATAATGTATAGCAAGGTAGCTCTAGTTAATAATACTGTATTGTATATTTGCAATATACAATATATCTTTTTTTTTTTCTATGGTGCGTAGGCCTCTCACTGTTGTGGCCTCTCTCATTGTGGAGCACAGGCTCTGGACGCGCAGGCTCAGTGGCCATGGCTCACAGGCCTAGCTGCTCTGCGGCATGTGGGATCCTCCCAGACTGGGACACGAACCCATGTCCCCTGCATCGGCAGGCAGACTCTCAACCACTGCGCCACAAGGGAAGCCCTACAATATATATTTTAAGATAATAAATCTTAAAAGTTCTCATCAGAAGAAAAAAATTTGTAACTATGTGTGGTAATGGATATTAACTGAAACTGTTGTGGTGACCATTTCACAATATATACATATATCAAATCATTACACTGTACCCCTGAAAGCAACATAATGTTATACACCAATTATACCTCAGTTTTTAAAAAATAACACGTCTGGGCTGAGTGTTGGAAACAGGAAAGAGAACTAATTCAATAGATATTTTATTGCTGGTATTTATAGGATTTGGCAACTGCTAGCATACAGATTAACCCACTATCTGAAAGTAGAGTGTTCCTATGAAAGCTTTCATAAGCCAAAATGGTGTAAAGCAAAGAAACAATTACTTTAGGACATGTCTTGCTAACAGATGCACAAAATAGATCAAGATAAAGCACAGATGCTCACAGACATAGTTCAAAGCTCTGGTGGCTTGGTGCTGAGACGCTGAGTGTAGCTCTTGGGGAAGGAGCTTGGGACTACTCTTGCTGCTGTGCTCCAATGCATGCTGCCTCTATAATGACCCATTGCAAAACAAATGATGAACGCTATTTTCACTTTTTGCCTTTTTTTTATAAGAGGGAAGATCCTCTTCAGATTTCTTTTGTTTAGTGGAAACAGCAGGTCTTTCATTAAAGCAAAGTGGTGTAAAGTGAACATTCAACAAGTCGGGGATACCAGTATAAATATTAACTATATATATTAATATAAATAATTATTAATATTAATAATATTAAATGTTAATATAGAGTTATCCAATTACAATATATAAAGTCCTTTTCACAGTAAAAAAAATTTAAAAAAAGAAAGATCTCAAATTAGTAAGCTAGCTTTCCACCCTAAAATACTGGAAAAGAGAACAAATTAAACCTAAAACAAGCAGAAGGGAAGAAGTAAAGAATAGAATGTAAATAATGAAATGGAGAGTAGAAAAACAATAGAGAAAATCTATGAAATCAAATGTTGGTTCTTTGAAAAGATCAACAAAATTGACAAGGCTGTAGCCGGACTAAACACAGGCATGAAAAATGGTACATTACTACTAACCTTACAGAAATAAAAGGATTATAAAGGAAGACTATGAATAATTACAGGCTGGCAAATTAGTTAACTCTGATGAAATGAAAAAATTCCTGGAAAAAATTAATTGCTATAACTTACTCAAGAAGAAACAAGAAATCTGCATAGGGTTTAACAAGTGAAGAGATTGAATTAATATTTTGGGGGTCCCTAAGACCACCCTAAGGATGGGTAATTCACTAGGAGGACTCACACACAGGATTCAGAATGTCATTGTATTCATGGCTATGATTTATATTAGTGAAAGGATACTAAGCACACTCAGCAAAGGGAAAAGGTGCATGTGGTGAAGGAGAAAAAAGGCACAAGCATCTAAGGGTCATCACTCACTAGAGTCACACAAGACATGCTTAATTTCCCCACCAAAGGGTTATGCAAATATGTGTGAAATGTTGCCAATCATGAAAGCTCATGGGTGACTCAGCATCCAGAAGCTGGTCATAGAGACAGCCTCTACCTGGTACATACCAAAATTCTAGACTCCCAGAAGGAAGCAGGTGTTCAGCCTAAACCACTGTTTGTACAAAAAGGTAAAGCGCAGTGGGTTACTCTTATCAATTCTGGGGATGGTGGGAACCCTCTCAAAATCTGAATTCCCAGACACCAGCCAACTGTAAGCTAAGCTTCCTAAGGATCTTGGGCCTGCTATGTTAACTTTTTTCTGTACTATTAGAAAATTTAAAACTCTCTACAAAGCAAAGCTAAGACCCAGTTTTTTTCACTGGTAAACTCTACCAAACATTTTTTAAAAAGGCATTAATATCAAATTTTCACAAACTCTTCCAAAAAAGAAGAGAGAACACATCCCAAGTCATTATACAATATAAGGCCAGTATTACCCTGATATCAAAACCAGAAAAAAAAGAATCATAAGAATAGAAAACTACCAGCGAATTCTCTAGTGAATACATAGGCAAAAATTCTTTAAAAATTCATTTTCTTATTATTCGCAGAAGTTATATACTATAAAATCACTAAGAAACTGAACTGGGCCATTGCTCACTAAAGAAATATAGGGTTAGGTTCTTGAGTGCCTCTGGTCACAATATATTCATCAACTGATCAATAATAGCTTTGCTTTATGTGTATTTCTGCTTAAAGGCATCCTATTTAAAATATATCTCTGATTCATTAACATTGAACTCATGGCCATTAGCACTATAACTCATGCCTGAACAAAGCTTATCTAACAAACGGTTTTCTATGGAAGGCACAGCACAGCCTCCTTGCACTTAGAAACACTAGCCAGGACTTCAAAACTAATGTTGTGAACCTTTTTAAATACCAAAATCAACAACAGAAGGCACAAATATGTGGAAAAATGTGACAGTTTTTGGACCATAAAAAGGGCACTTTGTTTACAGTATGAGAGCTGAAACAAGAAGGCAGAATATCCCCTTTTCCAGCTTCAGCTGGGAATGTGTACATTGGGCAACTCAAATTTTTCACTGTTCTGTGCATGTTCACAAATGATCATGAAAGTGCCACCAGTATTGACTTGGTGGTTACAAGTATATTTTAGTGAATAGGTAAATTCACAAATATGTATGGAAGCTACACAGGATGAGAATTGACTGTAGTAGCAAATAGTAGCTAGCAACGTGTAAAAAGTGTTATATGACATGACCAAGGAGGAGGTATCTCAGGAATGCAAGTTAGTTTAACATCCAAAAATCAATTAATATACTATGGGTGCTCCAAGATGGCAGAGGAATAAGACATGCAGATCAACTTCCGCCCCCAAAATACATCAGAAATACATCTACATGTGGAACAACTCCTACAGAACACCCACTGAATGCTGGCAGAAGACCTCAGACTTCCCAAAAGGCAGGAAACTCCCCATGCACCTGGGTAGGGCAAGAGAAAAAAGAAAAAACAGAGACAAAAGAATAGGGACGGGACCTGCACCAGTGGGAGGGAGCTGTGAAGGAGGAAATGTTTCCACACACTAGGAGCCCCTTCACTGGCAGAGACAGGGTGTGGGCAAGGGGGAAGCTTCAGAGCCATGGAGGAGAGCGCAGCAACAGGGGTGCGGAGGGCAAAGCGGAGAGATTCCCGCACGGAGGATCGGTGCCGACCAGCACTCACCAACCCGAGAGGCTTGTCTGCTCACCTGCCGGGGCGAGCAGGGTCTGGGAGCTGAGGCTCGGGCTTCGGAGGTCAGACCCCAGGGAGAGGACTGGGGGTGGCTGCATGAACATAGCCTGAAGGGGGCTAGTGCACCACAGCTAGCTGGGAGGTAGTCCGGGAAAATGTCTGGAACTGCCTAAGAGGCAAGAGACCATTGTTTTGGGTGCGCGAGGGGAGGGGATTCAGAGCACCTCCTAAACGAGCTCCAGGGATGGGCGTAAGCCGCGGCTATCAGCGGGGACCCCAGAGACAGGCATGAGACGCTAAGGCTGCTGCTGCAGCCACCAAGAAGCCTGCGTGCAAGCCCAGGTCACTATCCACACCTCCCCTCCAGGGAGCCTGTGCAGCCCGCCACCGCCAGGGTCCCGTGATCCAGGGACAACTTCCCCGGGAGAACACACAGCGCACCTCAGGCTGCTGCAATGTCATGCTAGCCTCTGCATACCGTACCCCTCCCTCCCCCCAGCCTGAGTGAGCCAGAGCCCCCAAATCAGCCGCTCCTTTAACCCCGTCCTGTCTGGGCAGGAACAGACTCCCTCAGGTAACCTACACGCAGAGGCAGGGCCAAATCCAAAGCTGAACCCCAGGAGCTGTGCAACAAAGAAGAGAAAGGGAAATCTCTCCCAGCAGCCTCAGGAGCAGCGGATTAAATCTCCACAATCAACTTGACGTACCCTGCAATGTGGAATACCTGAAGAGACAACGAATCATCCCAAAATTGAGGCAGTGGACTTTGGGAGCAACTGTAGACTTGGGGTTTGCTGTAGGCAACTGACTTGTTTCTGATTTTTACATTTATCTTAGGATAGTTTTTAACAATTGATATCATTGGTGGATTTGGTTATTGGTTTGGTTGCTCTCTTTTCATTACCTTAAAAAAATTTTTATTTTAATAATTTTTAAATTTTAATTACATTATTTATTTTATTATTTATTTATTTATCTTTCTTTTTTTTCTCCCTTATTCTGAGCCGTGTGGCTGACAGGATCTTGGTGCTCTAGCTTGGTGTCAGGCCCGAGCCTCTGAGGTGGAAGAGACAAGTTCAGGACATTGTACCACCAGAGACCTCTCAGCCCCATGTAATATCAATCAGCGAGAGCTCTCCCAGAGATCCCCATCTCAGTGCTATGACCCAGCTCCACTCAACAACCAGAAAGCTGCAGAGCTGGACACCCATGCCAAACAACTAGCAAGACAGGAACACCACCCAACCCATTAGCAGAGAGGCTGCTTAAAATCATACTAAGTTCACAGACACCCCAAAACACACCACCGGACATGGCCCTGCCCACTACAAAGACAAGATCCAGCCCCATCCACCAGACACAGGCACAAGTCTCCTCTACCAGGAAGACTACAGAGTCTCTGAACCAACCTTACCCACTGGGGGCAGACACCAAAAACAACGGGAACTACAAACCTGCAACCTGCAAAAAGGAGACCCAAACACAGTAAGTTAAGCAAAATGAGAAGACAGAGAAATACGCAGCAGATGAAGGAGCAGGTAAAAACCCACCAGACCAAACCAATGAATAGGAAATAGGCAGTCTACCTGAAAAAGAATTCAGAGTAATGATAGCAAAGATGATCCAAAATCTTGGAAACAGAATGGAGAAAATACAGGAAACATTTAACAAGGAACTAGAAGAACTAAAGAGCAAACAAATAATGATGAACAACACAATAAATGAAATTAAAAATTCTTTAGAAGGTATCAATAGCAGAATAACTGAGGCAGAAGAATGGATAAGTGACCTGAAAGATAAAGAGTGGAAATAACTACCACAGAGCAGAATAAAGAAAAAAGAATGAAAAGAATTGAGGACAGTCTTAGAGACCTCTGGGACAACATTAAATGCACCATTCAAATTATAGGGGTCTCAGAAGAAGAAGAGAAAAAGAAAGGGACTGAGAAAATATTTGAAGAGATTATAGTTGAAAACTTCCCTAATATGGGAAAGGAAATAGTAAGTCAAGTCCAGGAAGCTCAAAGAGTCCCATACAGGATAAATCCAAGGAGAAACATGCCAAGACACATATTAATCAAACTATCAAAAATTAAATACAAAGAAAAAATATTTTTCAAAGCAGCAAGGGAAAAACAACAAATAACATTCAAGGGAATCCCCATAAAGTTGACAGCTGATCTTTCAGCAGAAACTCTGCAAGCCAGAAGGGAATGGCAGGACATATTGAAAGTGATGAAAGGGAAAAACCTACAACCAAGACTACTCTACCCAGCAAGGATCTCATTCAGATTCGATGGAGAAATTAAAACCTTTACAGACAAGCAAAAGCTAAGAGAATTCAGCACCACCAAACCAGCTTTACAACAAATGCTAAAGGAACTTCTCTAGGCAGGAAACAAGAGAAGGAAAAGATCTATAATAACAAACCCAAAACAATTAAGAAAATGGTAATAGGAACATACATATGAGTAATTACCTTAAATGTAAATAGATTAAATGCTGCAACCAAAAGACATAGACTGGCTGAATGGATACAAAAACAAGACCCATATATATGCTGTCTACAAGAGTCCCAATTCAGACCTAGGGACACATAGAGACTGAAAGTGAGTGGACGGAAAAGGATATTCCATGCAAATGGAAATTAAAAGAAAGCTGGAGTAACAATTCTCATATCAGACAAAATAGACTTTAAAACAAAGACTATTACAAGACACAGAGAAGGACACTACACAGTGATCAAAGGATCAATCCAAGAAGAAGATATAACAATTGTAAATACTTATGCACCCAACAGAGGATAAAAAAAATTTATAAAACATTAGCCAGACTCATCAAGAAAAAAAGGGAGAAGACTCAAATCAACAGAATTAGAAATGAAAAATGAAAAGTAACAACTGACACTGCAGAAATACAAAGGATCATGAGAGATTACTGCAAGCAACTATATGCCAAGAAAATGGACAACCTGGAAGAAATGGACAAATTCTTACAAAAGCACAGCCTTCCAAGACTGAACCAGGAAGAAATAGAACATATAAACAGACAAATCACAAGCACTGAAATTGAAACTGATTTAAAATTTTCCAAAAAACAAAAGCCCAGCACCTGATGGCTTCACAGGTGAATCCTATCAAACATTTAGAGAAGAGCTAACACCTATCCTTCTCAAACTCTTCCAAAATATCGCAGATGGAAGAACACTCCCAAACTCATTCTATGAGGCCACCATCACCCTGATACAAAAACCAGACAAAGATGTCACAAAAAAAGAAAACTACAGGTCAATATCACTGAGGATCATAGATGCAAAAATCCTCAACAAAATACTAGCAAACAGAATACAACAGCGCATTAAAAGGATCATATACAGCATGACCAAGTGGGTTTTTTCCCAAGAATGCAAGGATTCTTCAATATACGCAAATCAATCAATGTGATACACCATATTAACAAATTGAATGATAAAATCCATATGATCATCTCAATAGAGGCAGAAAAAACTTTTGACAAAATTCAACACCCATTTATGATAAAAACCCTCCAGAAAGTAGGCATAGAGGGAACTTTCCTCAACATAATAAAGGCCATATATGACAAACCCACAGCCAACATTGTTCTCAATGGTGAAAAACTGAAACCATTTCCACTAAGATCAGGAACAAGACAAGGTTGCCCACTCTCACCGCTGTTATTAAACATAGTTTTGGAAGTTTTAGCCAAAGCAATCAGAGAAGAAAAAGAAATAAAAGGAATCCAAATCGGAAAAGAAGAAGTAAAACTGTCACTGTTTGCAGATGACATGATATTATACGTAGAGAATCCTAAAGATGCTACCAGAAAACTACCAGAGCTAATCAATGAATTTGGTAAAGTAGCAGGATACAAAATTAATCACAGAAATCTCTTGCATTCCTATACACTAATGATGAAAAATCTGAAAGAGAAATTAAGGAAACACTCCCATTTACCAATGCAATAAAAAGAATAAAATACCTAGGAATAAACCTACCTAAGGTGACAAAGGACCTGTATGCAGAAAACACTAAGACACTGATGAAAGAAATTAAAGATGATACAAACAGATGGAGAGATATACCATGTTCTTGGATTGGAAGAATCAACATTGGAAAATGACTGTACTACCCAAAGCGATCTACAGATTCAATGCAATCCCTATCAAACTGCCAATGGCATTTTTCACAGAATTAGAATAAAAAATTTCACTCCTTGTATGGAAACACAAAAGACCCCAAATAGCCAAAGCAATCTTGAGAAAGAAAAACAGATCTAGAGGAATCAGGCTCGCTGACTTCAGAATTTACTACAAACCTACAGTAATCAAGACAATATGGTACTGGCACAAAAACAGAAATATAGATTAATGGAACAGGGTAGAAAGCCCAGAGATAAACCCATGCACATATGGTCACCTTATCTTTGATAAAGGAGGCAACAATATACAATGGAGAAAAGACAGCCTCTTCAATAAGGGGTGCTGGGAAAACTGGATAGCTACATGTAAATAATGAAATTAGAACACTTCCTAACACCATATACAATAATAAGCTCAAAATGGATTAAAGACTTAAATGTAAGACCAGACACTATAAAACTTTTAGACGAAAACAGGCAGAACACTCTATGACATACATCACAGCAAGATCCTTTTTGACCCACCTGCTAGAGAAACGGAAATAAAGACAAAAATAAACCAATGGGACCTAATGAAACTTAAAAGCTTTTGCACAGCAAAGGAAACCATAAGCAAGATGAAAAGGCAACCGTCAGAATGGGAGAAAATATTTACAAATGAAGCAACTGACAAAGGATTAATCTCCAAAATATACAAGGAGTCCATGCAGTTCAATATCAAAAAAACACAAACAACCCAATCCAAAAATGGGCAGAAGACCTAAATAGACATTTCTCCAAAGAAGATATACAGATTGCCAACAAATATATGAAAGGATGCTCAACATAACTAATCATTAGAGAAATGCAAATCAAAACTACAATGAGGTATCACCTCACACTCGTCAGAATGGCCATCATCAAAATATCTACAAACAATAAATGCTGGAGAGGGTGTGGAGAAAAGGGAACCCTCTCGCACTGTTAATGGGAATGTAAATTGATACAGCCACTATGGAGAACAGTATGGAGCTTCCTTAAAAAACTAAAAATAGAACTACCATACGACCCAGCAATCCCACTACTGGGCATATACCCTGAGAAAACCACAATTCAAAAAGAGTCATGTACCACGGTGTTTATTGCAGCTCTATTTACAGTAGCCAGGACATGGAAGCAACCTAAGTGTCCATTGACAGATGCATGGATAAAGAACATGTGGCACATATATACAATGGAATATTACTCAGCCATATAAAGAAAAGAAATTGAGTCATTTGTTGAGATGTGGATGGATTTAGAGACTGTCATACAGAGTGAAGTAAGTCAGAAAGAGAAAAGCAAATATCATATATTAAAGCATGTATGTGGAACCTAGAAAAATGGTACAGATGAACCGGTTTGCAGGGCAGAAGTTGAGACACAGTTGTAGAGAACAAACATATGGACACCAAGGTGGAAAAACCCCGGTGGGTTGGGGATGGTGGTATGTGTGCTGAATTGGGCGATTGGGATTGACATGTATACACTGATGTGTATAAAATTGATGACTAATAAGAACCTGCAGTATAAAAAAAACAAAGAAACAAAAAAACAACTAATACTAAACTTTCTTTGGGTTATTTGTATGGAAATATGTTAATATAAATGTTTCAGACATTACATGAAATTTCTAAAAATCTTATATGTTCTGGTATAATGTTATAAGTCATAATTCTAGTTATTATTTTAAAATGTATGTCTCAGAAATAACTTAAAAAAATGAAACAATATTGAGTTATTTGTAGTGAGGTGGATGGACCTAGATTCTGTCATACTGAGTGAAGTAAGTCAGAAAGAGAAAAGCAAGTATCGTATGCTAACACATATATATGGAATCTAAAAAAAAAAATGGTTCTGAAGAACCTAGGGCCAGGACAGGAATAAAGATGCAGATGTCAAAATTGGACTTGAGGACACAGGGAGGGGGAAGGGTAAGCTGAGATGAAGTGAGAGAGTGGCATGGACATATATACACTACCAAATGTAAAATAGGTAGCTAGTGGGAAGCAGCACATAGCACAGGGAGATCAGCTCAGTGCTTTGTGACCACATAGGGCAGTGGGATATGGAGGATGGGAGGGATATGCAAGAGGGAGGGGATATGGGAATATATCTATATGTATAGCTGATTTACTTTGTTATACAGCAGAAACTAACACAACATCGTAAAGCAATTATACTCCAATAAAGATGTTAAAAAATTGAAAAAATCAATTAATATAATATACCTTATCAATGGAAAATAGAACAAAACCCTGATCATCATCTCAATAGCTATATAAAAATAATCTGAGAAAACACAATACCCATTCATATTTATTCCACAATATTCATTCACAATATCCAACGATAAAACATTCAAAACACTGGAAATAGAAGAGTGCTTTCTCAACCTGATATGAAAAGCTAATGTCATACTTAATGATAAAATACTGAATGATCCCCCACAAGGCCAACAAAAAGAAAAGTATGTCCTCTCTCACCACATTTATTCAACATTGTAGTAGAGTTTCTAGTCAGGACAGTTGGGCAATAAAATTAATTAAAAGGCATCCAGATTAGAAAGAATAAAGTAAGACTCTTTACAAATGACATGATCTTATATATAGAAAATGCTAAAAATTAAAGAAAAAATTTATTCCATTTATTATAGCATCAAAAGGAATGATATACTTAGGAATAAAATGTTTTAAAAGGGGCAAAACTTACACTCTGAAAACTATAAAACATCGTTGTAGGAAATTAAAGAAGATCTAAATAAATACAAAGACATTCTGAATTCATGGACTGGAAGAAAATATTGGTAAAATGGCAATACTCCCAAATTGACCTGCTGATTGAACACAATTTCATCTAAAAATCCCAGCAGGATTCTTTTCAGAAATTGACAAGCTGATCCTAAAATTCACACATAGAATTCATAGTACCCAAAATTGGCAAAAGTCTTGAAATGGAAGAACACAGTTGGAAGACTCAGACTTCATGATTTTAGTACTTTCTTAAAAAGCTGTAAGTTATCAAGACAGTGTGTTACTAGAATTAGGACAGCCATAAAGATCAGTAGGATAGAATTGAGAGTCCAGAAATAAACTCTCACATTAACAGTTAATTAATTTTGGACAAAGGTACCAAGACAATTCAATTGTGAAAGAATAGTTGTTTTTTTGGCAAATGGTGTTGGGATAACTGGATATCTATTTGTAAAATAATAAAGCTAGACCACTTCATCACACTTATACAAAATGGACTCAAAATGGCTCATAAATCTCAATTTCTTAGAAGAAAATCTAAGAGTAATCTTCATGAACTTGGGTAAGACAGAACCTTCTTAAATATGACACTAAAGCAAAAAGAAAAAAAAGAATAGATAAACTGGACTTCACCAAAATTAAAAACTTTTGGGTTTCAAAAGACATCATGAAGAAAATGAAAAAGGCAGTTCACAGAACAGGAGAATACATTTGCATACATCTGATAAGGTATTTGTATCCAGAATCTATAAAGAAATTTATAACTCAATAATAAAAAGATACAATTTCAAAATGGGCAAAGGATCTGAATAGATATTTTTCCAAAGAAGATATACAAATGACCGATAAACACAATAAAAATTGTTCAACACTGTTAGTCAGTAGAGAAATATAGATCAAGGTCACAGTGAGATACCACTTCATACACACCAAGATGGCTAAATTTTTTTAAAAGGCTGATTGTAGCAGATATTGGCAAGGGTGTCAAAATTGGAACCCACATAAGCTGCTGGTTGGAATGTATAATGGTGCATTCAACTTTGGGAAACAGGTTAGCAGTTCCTGAAAATGTTTCTCTAAACATAGAGTTACCATATGACTTAGCATTTCAGCTCCTAGGTATACACCAAGAAAAATGAAAACATATGTCCAGCAAAAACTTGTACACAAATGTTCATAACATTATGAAGTCCCAATTATTCATGATAGCCAAAAAGTGGAAACAATCTAAATGTCTACCAACTGGTGAATAGATAAATAAATGTGGCATATCCATACAATAGAATATTATTTGGCAGTAAAAATGACTGAAATACTGATTCATGCTACAGGATGGATGAACATTGAAAACCTCATATTAAGTGAAGGAAGTCAGTCACAAAAAGCCATTTATGTGAAATGTTATATAATCCCCATTTATGTGAAATGTCCAGAATACACAAATCTGGAGATAGAGAGAGGTCAGTGGCTATATAGGGTTGAGGTATTGAGGAGAAATGAGAAGTTACTACTAACTTTTCATTATTTGTCTATTTTTTAGGAGGGGTGAAAATGTTCTAAAATTAATTTTAGTGATGGTTGCAAATCTCTGTGACTATACTAAAAAGTATTGTATTGTATACCTTAAATGGGCTAAATGCATGCAGTAGAAATTGTCTTGAAAACACAGCTATATTATTAAAATCAAGCACTTCCTTGTATCTGTCCATGTCAAAGTCTCATCATACCTAGCTAGCATGCCATCTCCTAGTGCATGCTCTAGTCACTCCTATGTAGGTTATGACAATAATCTGCTATAGAAGCTGTTTCCAGTTTCGATGAGCCATCTGTTGCAATAGATTTTTATTAAAATACTAGTTTCATTAAATCACTCCCTTGCCCAATATCAGTAATTCTCTAATCTCTTCATTCATCCATTTAAGGCCCATCATCAACCAGGCTATGTTACCCATTGTGTTAGAACAGCCTCTCAAAGAAGCCCATATCCTAGCCATATCCTAATTCCTCCAACCTTTAAATACGTTGCTTTACATGGCTAAAGAGACTGTGCAGATGTGATTAAATTAAAGTCCTGGAGATGGGGAGATTATCTGGGATTATCCTGTTGGGTCCAGTGTAATCACAAGCTAAGTGAAACAGGGAAACAGGAGAGTTAGAGCCCAAGAAAAGATGCAACAAAGGAAGAGTGATGTGGACCACAGTCTAAGGAATGTGGGCAGCCTCTAGAAACTGGAAGTGGCAAGGAGATGGATTCTCCCCCTAAAGCCTTAAGGAATGCAAGCCCACTGGCCCATTTATTACTCTGACATCCAGAGGGTAATAAATTTGTGTTGTTTTAAGCCACTAACTTTATGGCGATTTGTTATAACTGTGATTGGAAACCAATATACCCATGCAGCAATCTTACTATGATTCTCTGTTTTTTTCACATCACAGATTTGAATAATCCTTTTTCACTTGTCTGGAAATTCCATTCTTCTCACGGCCAACACAGCAAGGCCAACTTGAATACTAATATCCTCAAGAAATTTCCTTCCACTAATCCCACCTCTATGATTTTAATTCTGACTAGAGCTTTCTTCAGAATAAATTTATGCCATCTACAAATGACTAGCACATGCATTACCTAGGGACGATCATCTGAGCTTAAGTTGTACATGGAAGGCACTTAGCACATTGCAAGGAAACAGTGGTGTGATGGTGAACCAATTCAAAAAAACAAAAGCCCTGATTTATATTGTTTGCCTATTAAATACTCCCAACAAGACTGATTTCAATCAACATGTTGTACACCTTAAACTTACACAATGTTATATGTCAATTATATCTCAATAAAGCTGGGGGAAAACTGGTTAACTGTGAGTTTAGGGTCAACTCTGCGTTCATTTGCCCTTTATAATGGGCAAATCAAGCACAGTAAGAGGAAGTCCCATAATAACCAAGACTGCCTTGATAGTGACATCTACCCAAATGGATAAATTTTCTGTAGGTCTTCAGGAAGAATTAAAAGACAGCTACTTTAAGTGTGTAGCACTGGAGCAATATTTGACTCATGGTTGAAAGAATATTGACACATGTAGAAATCATTGAGTTGTTTCCTTATTTGTCTGGTTTATTGGATGGTTTTAGAAAATGAAACACTGTGGTTTCCTCTATCCACAGTTATATATCTTATGTTTTTGGTTCCTAGTATTTGGATATCATTTTTATAATGTTATTTTTTATGACATTGTTTTTCTGCAAAACATTAGGATTTTTATCAGATTTTTTCTTTACCTTCATAAAAATGTTGATTTTTTTTGTTCTTCCATTAAATGCCAGTGCAATTTAAAAATCTTTCTATGTCCTTAGAGTAATTCACCACAGTTTTAGATTTTATGAACTAGAATTTGATATACAGTCATCTCTGTTTTACTAGTTTTGACTTAATCCCTTGGAATTGTTTTCTTTTTTAATATTGTGGATGATTTAGGACACTAAAGTAAAATAACTAAAGTAATTGCACAATTTTCTCAAATAGAGACTGGTATGTGGCTGTGAGAGTTAAGGGGAATTAAAAAAGAAAAGAATAAGTCTATAGTAACAATAAATACATATAGTAATTCAGACAGATTATCCAAATAAAAAGTGTATGCCTTAGACATAAATTTTTCACTTTAGGTACTGAAAAACTGAGGGATACAATGTATTGAAGGTATGATAATTTTGTAAAATTAGTACACCTTCAAAGTGCACTGCAACTCAAATGGAAAAGGCAATCAGGGGATGAGTGCCTAATTAATTAAACAAGAGAAAAAACATACAATCACTTATAAAATTATTATGATACCCTATTATAAATCATTTTTACCCAATAGTTATAAACCTCATTGATGCATCATGTAGTAACAGTAATATATATTTTTTTACTAGTAGAGAATTTGTCTAAAAGATAAGGTGAGCAGATTCACTGAGGCTATAAAGATGGGAAAAAAAAGAGAAAATTAGGAGCAGATACTGGGTTACACTAAATGTGCCTATAAATCTGAACTGGTAAAAAATATTGTCTTGAATATGGACTTCTGAAATATCACTGGCTACTTTTTATGCCCCTGTTCGGCTACAACAACTTTTAGTATCAGCTGTATCCCAATAATTCTCAGAGCAATAACTAAGCTTGGAATAACCCCATGATCTAGAGGCATGTCTACCCAATTTCCTATGGGACACTGCTACTCAGATCCCCAAAGGGACTTTAGATTCAGTAGGGTCAAAACTAACTTTTTAATCTCTTCTCTGCCCTGCTTGACCAGATTTTCTCCTTGTTCTGCATTCTCTGTCTTGGAATCTCAAACCAGCATTGACCCATCTGTGCAAGGTGGAAACAGAGGCCATCTTGCATTCCTCCTTTTCCCTCACTCCTCTATCCACCCTGTCATGAAATTATGACAATTCTGCTTTTAATACATCGCACTGCACTGCCTACCTTCATATCATATGGGTCACTGGCTTCTAACTCAACTACCTGCTCTTCTTTGCACTGGCCCTCATTTTATTTTGCATATTCCCCTTTGGGCTATTCCCTACAGGTAATCTTTCATGCATGTTCTTAAAAACCCTTTAATGTTTTCTCCTCCTATCTGTTGATAAAGACCACGTCCCTTTGCACAGAAAGCTACTTGTAATCGGCTCTGACATCCCCTCTCTCCAAGGCTCTCATGGAACCTATGCACCAATTTCAGGGAACTCTGCTTGCCTTTCTCAGATCATATTACATTAAGTAATGCATCTGAGGCTTTGTGAAGGTCATTTTTCTTTTCCAGAAGACCCTTTACCTCTTTTCTCTCTGATGAATTTCTAGCCATCAAACAAATCTCAACCAGCACTTCCTCTGGGGAAACCTCCCTAAGGCTTCCAGTCTGAGTTCATCTTTACACATGCACAAGTGCAATGCACTGACCACACTGGGTTGTAATTTCCTGTTCCCCGTGAGCTACATGAGGGCACAGGCTATGTCTTCTCCCTTCCCCCCAGGAACCCTTGCTGCCACAGAGGTTCTAGCATGAGGCAAAGGTTTAATATTCATTGAGAGAATGAAATGTTTGCCAGAGTCAGATTTTGAAGGGCTTTGAATATACCCTTAAGGGGTTTTGTTCTATAGGCATGGCTCTGAAGCACAGGCGGACAATCATCAAACCTATGCGTTAGAGAGACAACTTGGGGAGAGAAATGGATAGGCTGAGGATGGAGGGCGGGGTGTAAATACATGAAGATGTATTTGTTGCAGGGTTTGCAGAAACGTCTGGAGACACAATTATGGATTTATTGGGGTATTAGTTTGAAGAATGGGGATATAATTTATGTAAAGTTTTATGTCTGGGCTGAATTACATTCTAAGTATACAGTAAGGAAAAAAATAAAAACTATTAATCTGCTTCATATCCATGACATATCCTACCCAGTACTGCAATTCTGATAACAGATATTAGGCAGAAAAGCATGTTTACCACACTTAATGTTAATTAAACAGATAAGGGGCTCATGCATTTATTCCAAAAATATTTCCAGTTTCTTGTAATACCCTAATATGATTAGGTCAATCATAAATTTACAAAAACCAAGTTGTACATGTTTATATTTAACTCCAGGAGCAATATATTCCACGGTTTACTTGACACTGTATATGGAAATTTTCTAAAATTCTTCTACTTAGGGCCTTATGATAGTCACATGCTATTCCAGGATTTGGTGGAACTGTCCATGAAGATAAAGAATAAATATTACAAAATATGTTGGGGAAAGAAAATCACCAAATTTTCTATAATGAATCATCATATTAATGTCCATATTTCTGCCAGAATTTTTTTAACCTCATCTCAAATTTTCTTAGATATGAGTTGTAAGAATTTAATTTAAGAAGGTCTGCTGTAAAGATGAAATCTCAACAAATGTCAGATAATCCCATGGTGTTTTCCAACATTTTGTAACACAACCAAATTAAAATACCATCTGGTACTATTTTACAGAATTAAAACTTTTCTGAAATAGTAAGGCCACAGGTATGGCTCCTACTTCCTTTAGGAAATGGATGAAAATACAGTAAATGTTGAGCAAAGGCAATAAAACTTTTGTTGCCTCACAATATCCAAGTTATCTGTCAGAACATATTTAAAATCCGTAAGATTTTTTTCTGTGAAGTAAGTATAATTAGACGTTTTATCTACTTCACACATGTAACATAAAAGAATGAAACTTTCATAAAATTCTAAACTTAAGATGGAATTATTATTATCACCATTATCTTCATTTAGGAGAAAAATAGACTGTGGCGAGGAAGGAAAGGTTAAGATAACACATTAAAGATGAAATATGGCAAAAGAGAAATGTCTCCTAAATTATAAAACCTGTGAGTAAATATACAAGGAATAGGGTAACTGAATTTCAAGGGGTCAGCACGGAATCTATTTTACTTCGTGAAGAGTAGTTTATGACAATCAATATTGCCACTCATTTCTGATGATCTTTTGTGTCCTCTGTGCCTCACATTAAATGCATCAACATGTTTGATTTTTAATTTAGCCTTGTTAAAGTAATTTAGTCCAACCTTCACTGAGGAAATGCTGTTATTTGCAATGACAGTGAATGCTATTTGGCCTCTTAGGGCAAATGGGACTGTCAGCCTCATTGTCAGGTTATGAGTTGACATAGTTAAGGAGCCAGTGAAGAGGGAGAGCTGTGGGTTCCAGCTTTTAATGGCATTGGTGGTGGGGCAGGGGAGACAATGCTTTTTAGTTAGTTTTTGTGGTTGTGTCTTTTATTTATTTATTTTATTTTTATTTTTGTTTATTTTTTTTGCGGTACGCGGGCCTCTCACTGTTGTGGCCTCTCCCGTTGCGGAGCACAGGCTCCGGATGCGCAGGCTCAGCGGCCATGGCTCACGGGCCCAGCCGCTCCACGGCATGTGGGATCTTCCCGGACCGGGGCACAAACCCGCGTCCCCTGCATCGGCAGGCGGACTCTCAACCACTGCGCCACCAGGGAAGCCCTGGTTGTGTCTTTTAATTCATCATCTGTTTTTTATTCTGTGAACGCTTCCATTCTTCTCATCCTTTAGGGTCAAAATCTCAGTCATTTTGATACTTCTAACTTCCATACCACCCATCCCAAATCATGTCAATCCATATTTTATGTCTCACCCTAATTCAAACTATTCTCATTTTATAAACTGTGTGGTTTGGATAGCATCATAATTGCTCCCTCACCTTTAGTACCTTTGTAAGCAAAGTCACCAAACAGACTACTGCAATGTTAATCTTTTAAAAGTTTCATTTCCAGTCATGTCTCCCCCCCATATTTTTTATATGACCTACAAACTGATGTCTAAAATTCTTTGCCTAGTACTTATTCTTTTCATAATATTTTCAAGCTTTTCAGTCTTCCTTACCATGATCAACAGTCTCTTTACCCAGGCATGTCTCTCCCTTTCTCTTCATGCGACCCCTTTACCCAGAATGTCCTCTCTATTCATTTCAGCTCTCTGCTCCCAGCCTTCTTCAGGATACATCTCCAAGACCAGTTCCCCATTTCAACTTCTCCTGGTCATTTCATTCATTTCATTTGAAACCCAATGGTAGTTCTCTTTTTCTACCAATAGTTTGGTCCCTGTATATACTTCCTTGAATTATTCATTGTGTCTTGAGCTGTTTGACAGCAGGGACTTTACTTTCTCCTAATCTATGTTCAATGAGCATATAGAACTTGCACAGTCAGAAAAAAATACTTTAAAAAAAGGTAGAAGGAACAATAATCATCTATTTTTCCTTGGAAAGTTAGGTTTATAAATAAACAAAGCACGTCATATTCAAACTCATTCATTAGATCACCGTTGTATTATTCATTATTCTTTTTTTCCCCTCACAAATTGATAAGAGAAGGGAAGAAAATAAATCTCTTTCAGACCATTATATTTTCACCTCATGTAGTTATCCACACAGAATGAAATCATTGCCCATAACAGGAAGTAAAGGTAGAGCTGATTATTATATTTTTCTTTGTGAATGTGTTCCACATATCTATTTTAACAAACATTCTGAAAAAAAACCTCAGAGAATTCTGAAAGTGCTTTAATTTATAATTTACCTATATTTGTATTTTCTTCAAAGAATTTGCTCCATTTTAAAATATTTAATTAGCACTCTTTTGACCTGTGAGTTTTTCTTCCTACAGTTATTTAGAGATCTTCAGAATGTGTGTATGTTTGTGTGTGTGTATGTGTGTGTATGTGCATGTACATAATACAGGAATATTGAATAATCCTTGTCAAATTGAGACTATTTTAATTCTACTTTTTTTTAAAGAAAACAAGTCATATTTTGACAAGTTCCTCCTCAGTAACAATGCTGAAGATATGGCATATTGGCTCAATTAAAACAAAATTGGTTGAAGATATATATATGTTTACATATTTAATATTTAATGTATTAAAATATATTAGTCTGAGCTGAAATCTCAAGTCATACAAATCTATTAATTTCAAAACACTTACAAACCTGTAGTTTGCTGAAAATTCCAAATGGGCAATTCTGAATGAGAGTCCATTTTTACACATAAAATTTCAGTATATTTTCCAAAATTCACAAATAAAATTGCTACTGGGGCAAATGGTTACAACATTTTATCTTATGTAAGACATATTAGGACATTAAAAAATTCTTAGTTCTAAGATGAAAAATCAAATCTCTATCATTTTTTGAATGCCAAAGTTTAATGTATTTTATTATTGATACCATAGGAAATTCAATATTCTTTATATGAGTGAGAAGAAGCAAATCATCATCAATAAGCTTGTATTCATCTGTAACATCCCTGATTAACAAAATCTGGGGTTGTTTACCATTTTTGTAACCATTTTGCTAGAATGAGTCTAGGAATAGTGCTATTTAGGTTCAATATTAATTCTAAAAGCATTAATTTGATTACTTTCTTAGGCACAATAATAAAAAAGACATATAAGAAATTGGAGTTGTGTTCATTTAGCAGTTATTAATTACAGCCCCTATAATTTAATATATAGTAATATTGGGTGGTAGTTCTAAACCATCTCTTACTGAAAGCATATCATCAGGGTTCCTGAATAAATAGCCATGATGGAAAGGGAGCCCCCATGGCAGAAATTAAGAAATAAAGAACAGGAAGGATTAACCTCCAGCCTCCCGTGCTTTTATCTTTAGCATGCCTCAAAACCAAAGAGAGAATGCCTAACCATTAAAAAAAGATTAAAGGTGTTAATTAGACTAAGAGATAGAAACCTATCACCCTTATGTCAGGCAGACCAGACTAAATCTTCTCATGGATTAAAACACACACACACACAAGAAGTATCTGGTCTCTGAAATTTTGTTGATGATAGTCTCAAGTGTATATTTGTGAACACTTTTGTTGAAACTGATTAACTTTTAACATGTTTATAGACAGTCATTACCACTATTACTATTGAAATTGTTTTTAACATTCAATACTAAAATATAACCAACAGGATCTAGGAAGAGTAACCAAACTTCATAAGAATGAAATTCAAAATTGCCAATTTTTACATCTCCTTCAATCGAAGGCATGATGAAGTTAGTATCAGATTATGTAGAGATTCTTTTATTGTTCTTTCAGGAGGAACACATCTCAGGAGTTGAGCTGGGGAAGCAAGCAAAATAGCCACAGCCTTTGAAAGAGGAAGCTTAGCACTGGGTAGAGCTACAGGTGACTCTAGCTGTAGCCCTGGCTCTCCAGCTGCAGGTCCAGAGGTGGCTCCTACCCCACTACGCCAACAGCGCTAGGTCCTGCGTTGCCACAGGCTGGACCACTTGTTGCTGTTGGTACTTCTCTCGCTGAAGTTGCCAGGCCAGTGCCAAGTCGCTGAGACCCAGTGTGCTTGGTGGCTACTGCTGCAGCTGCAGGGACAAGGCGATCAGGTAATCCTGGTCCACCTGATGCTGTTTTCTAGGGAGCCATCCACCTTTTTCTGCTCCATGGCCCTTGCGCAGGGGATGACTTAGGGGTGATCAGAAGCAGCTGTCTTCATCCACATCGTTCGTGCTCTCCCACAACACTTGCTCCTCCCAAAGAAATCCCTGGTTGGTGACAAGAAGGTGCACGTGACTCCTGTGTTTAATCATGGTAGTAAAATGGTTGTTTTGGGAAAAGATGCTAAGTCTGCTTTCGCTGGCAGCTGCCGTTAGCTCACACAGACCGTGGTGGTCAGCTGGCCGCTGTCATGTCCACGGACTGCTCTGACATCGGGCTTTCTGTCACGAGGTTGTTGTCGCTGGACTGCCTGCAGGTGAGGATCGTCTCTGCTGGCTGGTTGTAACTCAGTTTCCCAACTGCACTCACGGCCTCAAGACTCTGTGGATTAACAAGCCAGCCACGTGACAGAGGTGCACTGAATAGGTCAGATATGGCACTCAGATGAATACTCAAGGTCAGAGATACCTGTGAAATTGCACATGGACACCCAGACTCTGTCCAGCTTAGGCGGAACATGGCACCACCCACATTCTTCTGAAAATGAAGCTGAAGTCCCTCTGGCTTCTGGGGCGGGATGGACAGGAGGCAGTCTCCAAGCTGGGCCACCAGCCATTGAATGTGATCACTTCTTCCCAAGGGAGCAGTGCGTGCACGCGTGCGCACACACACGTGTATATGCATAGATATGGCCTGTATATATGGCATCTTTATATAAAATTGTTACCTGGGTCTTGTATTGGCTCTTACTGTGTGCTCAAAGTGAGCCTTTAAAGTAATGTTTTCAATGTTCCTTTTAGCAACTGTCTAAAAAATGTGTAAATTTTTTTTTTTTTTTGGATGTGCCGGGCGGCTTGCAGGACCTTTGTTCCCCGGCCAGGGATGGAACCCAGGCAGTGAGAGTGGAGTCCTAACCACTGGACAACCAGGGAATTCCCCTAAATGCTATTATTTCATATAACTCATTTTTATTTCTAGCTTCATCATCTTTTATATTACCTTTAAGGTATGATGCAATGAAAATATTTAACATTTGAGAGAGAGAAAGAGAGTAGAGAACATCTTTACGTAAGAGAACCTGAAATATGTGTGTGTAAATGTGTGTGTGTATACAAATACACACATCCATCCACACACACTAACGTTTAGTAGGCCCAGATGTTCATCACAGTGTTATTTATAGTAACAAAAGTATAGAAACAAACCAGATATTCAATAATAGGATGGTTAAATAAATTATGATGTATGCTTTAAATAAACATAGGCAACTATTTATAAGGATGCTGCATAAATATACCATGGAATATAAATATCCAGGAAAGATGACTATATTATTTAGTGAAATAAAAATAGATTATAAGATAATATGACCCATGTGATCTTATTATGTAAATGTAAATTTGCACCTACACACACTTTATACCAGAATATTAAGTAGTAGGGTTCACTTTGGGATGAAATTTTATTCTTCTATAGTAACTTAAATCTCTTTCTTATTTATTTGTATTTCTAAATTCCTACAATCCCCAATTTTGTTTTGTATTGTTTTTAATATTATTTATAACTAGGTGCTTCTTGGTCCCTAAGGAAGGTTCCTATGTCTGTACCTAAGGCATCAGTCGCCAGAGAAATCCACTGCGAGCTTTATTTAATTAGGGAGGAGGGGGCCAGGTTTTTCTTCATCAAGTTTAGTTGAAAACCTGAGACTGGAGCCCTCCACTGACCCAGAATGTTAGTGTTTTTGCTGTAGACCTTACAGCATTTGTACTTCTGTTATCTGCAGGAGAAGACCTGGAAGGTCTGGATTTTGAGATATTTTCAGTTCTTGTCCAACCATTGGTTCCTAACTAACAACTCAGGTCTAACCAACCAGTTCTTCCTCGTGTCTTTCAACTTTTCAGGATGAGAAATCATCAAAGGCCAAAATGAGCTAACACTTCTCGAATGCTTACTATATCAAGGTGTGAGTTATCTCATTTAATCCTCACAACATCTCAAGGCAATAAGTACCGTTCCTATCATCCTTTTAAGATGAGGAAACTGAGGCACAGAGGGATGTAGTAATTCACTCAAGACTACGCAGCTAGTCCATAGCAGAACTGATTGTCTGATTCCAGATCCCAAGCTCTTAACCCTGCTACCACAGCTTCAGCTCATATACTTACACACACAGATACACACACACACACACACACACACACAAACCCACAAAAAATCCCTAACTATAAAAAAGAGATAACAAATACCACTATAATGATATATGTTAGATGATTTTGTGAAACAAAAAGCACAAGAAAATATGATTTAGATACTAATTCAATTAATTATATTGAAAAGAGTTTTTAAAATATTTTAGATCACTTCCCTTATTTGAATGCAAATGATCAAAAACTTTTTACCTTATTATCTTAAATAGTTTTTTGCTGTCATAGCATGGTATGGTACACTCAGTGAGGTGACGAATGAATTAAAATTGCTATAAGCTGAAAAATAATTACCATGAATTTGACAAATTTCTTAGCTCATCAACTTACACATTTACAGCATGAGGTCAATATTGGGTGTGGAATTCAGTCCATCATTTTACTAACAAACATTAAAGACCATGATGATCAGAATTTTTGTGCTGTGTAAATTTACTATGCACTTTTCTGCCTAAACTAATGGTGGGTGCTGCAGAAATACATAGGAACCCAGATTCTGCTGACCTTTATCGTGGTCAGCTGCTCTAACCTACCATGGTTCTGATCACTGGAACCCAATGGGACAGGGAGATTTTGTCACACTTGAACTCACTTTCTTACCCTGAGCCTTTTGACTGTTTCAAGGGCTTATGCTCAGTTCCAGACCTTCAAGCCAGTGATCTCACATTGTGAAATAATAATTAAAATACAGCAGGCACTTTCATTTTAATATGCTTACCTTTATCCTTTAGGGAGGACCTCAGCTGATCGACACCCAAGAGAAATATGCTTGGGTTTCTCTTCTCCCTTTTATCTGTCTCTGACTTTTGTACCCAATCTTGACATTACACATGAAAATAAAAGCCAAATCATATTCACAGGGATTGTAAACTTCCTGATTTTCCTAATGAGGAAAGGAAAATATAATACACAAGGCCTAATACATCTCAGACCTATATTTGGGACGTTAGTTTCGCAATAATAACACCATTGCTATCAATTTGCTTTACATATATGAAAAAATACAACTTTTTTGAGCAAATGATGGAAGATATTTTTTTAAGTGAACATTTTTCTGGTATTGTCTGCCTTCCACTTAACAGCCAACTACTTGGAAAGCAGTTTCCATTCACAGCCTTCACTTCATTTCTCAATCCACAATACTTCTGCTTCTGCATTCACCTTCATTAGGATTGTTCTCAAAAGCTCATGTTTGTCAGGCACATTCATGACATTCCTCAATAAATTCAGTGATTTCTTTTAATGCTTATTTTAATTGGGATTTGACAACTCTATAGGATATAGCTCTGTTGGTAATTCTTTCCTTATTGAAACACTCATTTTTCATGGCATCTGGACAACTGGGTTTTTATTTATTTTCTGGCTGCTTCTTCTAAGCCTTCTTTTTTAAATTTATTTTCTCCACCAACCCCTATAGGAATGGTTTCTATAGAATTCTGTCTTTGAATCTGCATTTCATCCATCTTTTCCCTTCCCTTCCATTCCCGTTCTTTTTTCCCTCTAAATTGCTCCCTCTTTTTCTCCACTCTCTCTCTCCCTCCGCCCCTCTCTCTTTCCATCCTTCCTGGTTAATCTCATCGTCTTTTATCATTTCATTGGTCTGTGTGCATGAATAACACCGATACCTATATTTATAGCTTAGGTCTTACCTACAACATCAAATCCAAATATTTAACTACTAACTGGGCATCTCTACCTAGATTTTCCATATTCAACTACAACTTAACACACTTCAAACTGAACTCACCTTTTTTTCTTCCAAAACCTTCTTCTTTTAGCATGTCACTCATTGTAAATTGTTCTGCTATTTACCAGCTTACATAAGACAGAAAAGAGGGAATCACTTTTTACTCTTTGCTCTCTCTCCGAAATCATTCAACTGTTAATTCTGACAAATTATTCAACACTCCACTCTTGTACATTTGCTACCTTTACTTGAGTCACCTATATCTTTCACCTACAATTTTTCACTGGCATCTAACTTTCTATTTTCTACTGCAGCCAGAGTGATGTTTCTAAACTTCCAAACAGTGTGTGTCTTTCTGCTTAAAATTCTGCACTAGTTTCACATGGTTCTTGGGATCAAAATCCTTAGCTCTCTGTACTTTGTGCCTATTATATCTTCCTCTTAGGTCCCAGAGCAACTTTTCCATTCCCATCCTCATTTTCCCAAATACCTTTGCCTTGCTCATACTATGTTCTACTCATCTTTACGTTTACATTTAGACATGAATGGGATCAATAAATCTTCCCTAATATCCAAGCCTGAATGAGGGACTAAATTTGATTCCATATTTCTCCATAATAACATTCATCACACTAAATCCTAGTTGCCCCTCCAGTAGGTCACAGCCCTTTAAAACAAAGATTGTACACCGCACTTGAATGTCTAGCACGTAGTAAGCATTGAGTCAGTATTTAATGACTGGCTGAATGGCTGTCCAGTGATAACTGGGGTGGGGCAATATTTTGTTTCATACATGGATGGCAGGTAAGACTGTTCATTCAGAAAAATGTCATTTTCTGCAAAGCTCTTTTCATTGAATATTTGAATTTAAATGCTGGAACAACCTGCCAAATGACAGAAACTTGGCACTGATGTAAGCTGGCTCGATTGAGACATATTATTTAGTATGAGCACCAACATTTAGAAAATTGAAATCTCCTTCAGAAATCTTTTAATTAGGTAGTCTTTTTTGTTTACATATGATATTGCACATCCTGCCACTAATAGAAATTAACTTGGATTCCATTTGGAAAGCACACTGGTAATTATTCTCACTTCTCAAATAAATGCAGCAAAGGATAGCAATGAAAAAGTTTCACTTTAGAATTGAAGTTAGTGAAACTCCAAAAATCCTGAACATTCATTACAGGCCCATAAATTACGTCATTTTTAAAGATTACAACCAGGATTGAGGACCTTATCAGCTATTTTTTACTTCCAAGGCACCAACAAAACCTCTTTCAGTCATAGTAAGCTGTCACCTAAGCTACAATTTTATCTTATTCTAATCTAGGGCTTCTTAAACATTCATGGATGAACTTGAAGCATTTTGTGAAGCCCATAAAATTGTTTCTGAAATTGTATGTGTGTTTGACCTTTTATCTAGGATAGGGGCCAAACATTTTGTTGGGCTTTTCAAATTGATTCACAACTCCAAAGAAATGAACAACCATTGGTAATCATTTTATAGGTAAAAGAAAAAAAATATAATCCACTTAACTATTCCCATATATGAAAAGATAATCTTTGGGAGAGAGAAAAGTTAGACATTTGTTGAACGAGTACATTAATTAAAATTAGATAGAATAGTTGTATTTTAATTTCCTAGCATATCAGACTATAATTTAGAAATAAGGGAAAATGCCTTTGGAATTTCAATTTTTATGTGCAGGTGAAGGTCATGGAAGTGACTCTGTCATAGAGAGTCTTATTTTGTGTACAAGAACAAAATACCTCTAAAATATTTCAAGAGTCCTTCTGCTAGCCCCTCAGTGGTAGTTATCTAGTACCTTCCCCAGACAGTGCCTCATTCTTCTCCTTCTCTGCTGATAAATGAACCCCTCACAACCTCTTCATCAGTCTCTCCATTTCTCTCTGTCTTTGCAGATTGAATATTCCACTTGTTCTTATGGTCTAAGGCTCATTGATTGAGCTAGAGTCTATTTACAGTCTAAGATCAAATGAGCATGGACGTGATTAGGGATTAAAAAAATTATCCTGAAATATCAAAATTTCTGCCTTGAAAACATGAACTAGCATCTGCTATCAGAACTTGTGCCTCAAATCTCAGAAAATTCCCTAAACTGAAGAGAAAATGACATAGATCAGCTAAAATGTCCAGAATTCCAGAGTACTCTCGAAAGGGAAATATTAGTTTTAAATGATAATTTTAGTAATGTGTTATTAGAATATTCCTTTTTTTAGTTCCAAATAAATCTCTAGTAATGACTTTGCAGTAAAATCTTATTCTGGATGTGACTGTGTCTGGGGGATTTTTTAGTTAGTAAAGATTTAGCACATTATTTTGGTTAGCATTTCAAACAGCTTGGCTACATCTCAGCAAATATCAGGAAGTAATGAGTTTTAACAAAAGGTGAAAGTAAGTATATACACCCTTCAGTTGGAGACAATTTCATTTTTGCTAATCCTGTTCTGGATGACTATCGCAAAACTCCAGTGCCAAGCCATGAAGGAGGCATGGAAACTTCCTCTGGACTACATCATGCTTTTCACTAACTTTTATGTAGATGACTTTGATCATGTCCCTGAACTCCAGTGAGATATTTTCACTGTCCTCCTGAGTGCTACGGTACAACTATGATTCTGAGTCTAAAAAAGAAAAAAAGAAAAAACAAAAAACTTCTGAGAATAAGAAAGGTTTTGAGAAGAACTTGGAGGACAGGGAACAAAAAACAAAATAAACACACACACACACAAACAGGACACCATGGTAGAGGACTGATCTTGAAGTTAATAAACATAAGTTAGACCTCAGAATGTCTCTGTTTATAGAGAACCCATTTAGATCTATATGTTTGGCTTAACTTGGCAGGGAGATTCATATCAGTGGTTGCTTTGGGGTGATCCTCTGTAACACTGATTCTCTTTTTCTGCTGGCGTCATTGCATTACTTTTGTGATGACCATAAAAAAGTACATATTACTTAGAAAATAGAAACAAGATTAACCTCGTGGATAACAGAAACCCGGGTTTTGGAGATGTTTGAACAATGGTATTGAGTGATATAGCTGCTATTCAAATTCCTAAAACTTCATGGAAAAAGATTTTTTTCAGTAGCATGGCCTCTTCTAAAGGAAGGTTTTAAAGAAACATAAAATTTTATTTACAAGGTTCCAATAAACCACTTCAGCCTGCAAACCAGATTGAAACTAATTGTTTTAAATGTAAGAATGGTTCATTCCAGAAAGTGAAGAGTATAACCCTGAAATGAATGATTCCACTTCAAAGAGCCAGCTAACTACCTGTGAGACAATGGAAGGGAGGACTAAGGTTGATGATGTATCAGAGTTCACAGGCACTTTTGTGCACTCAGCTAATAACACCCCTAGGTGTGTCACTTTAAAATATGCAGGGCAATGAGTAACGTACACATACTCAGGCATTCACTCACACACACACACACACACACACACACACACACACACACTCACACACACACACACTCAGATATGCTAGGTAGTTCGACTGATCCAGAGTCTGTTGACCTCCATACAGTTCCAGGTCCTTGAAATATTGATTCAGTTCAGTCTTTCTTTACTGAAATGAAATATATACTCTGTATTACACTGAGGTTTAGGCTATGGATGCACTTCTGTAAATTGAAATAATAAATTAAATACATTTTCTTTGAGTTGCAATTGGATAGAAAGGTGGCTACTTTCCAGTGGAAGAAGATATTAAATCTCTGTGTTGCTTCACCCTTCTTTAAGCTGAAAAAAGCTATGGGATGTTTGAAAAATACTGACTAAATTCTTCAATTCTTAGGACCATTTATTTAGAGTTTGCTAATGCTCACATATAAATTATGGCCTATCATTACAGTTCTTGATATTTTAAACCAGTCGGCTCATCAAAAGAATGGAGAGAAAATGAGAAAGCAGAAAAGTCCATTTTACTAAGCAATTTGCACCAACATCTAGTTTGAGCCTAATGTGAAGAGAAGAAATATCTGGATGCATCTTAGAGGGCTTTAAAGCAAGTGAGAAAAATGTTTCAACCCTACCTTTCTCTTCCAGTTCTTGAGGGATTAATGTTTTGTTTAGCCATTAATAAGGGATTAAAAATGTTTTCACACTCTAATTTTTAAATCTTAGATTTAAAAAAATATTTGATTTAAACATTTGATTTAAAATGACTACCAACATTTGTCCTTTGCCTTTTATTGAATTCATGGAATCAAAGACTCAGAGAGGAAAAGAGGAATGTAACTGAGGCCAATGGCTCCCAAAAGTAGGCCTTACATCAGGGGCAATTCACTATGTTTTTATTGGCCTATGAGAAATTGAAAGAAATAAGAATGATGTTCTGGGTTTTTCTTAAAGTTAAATTTATTAATATTAAGAGACTATCCTCTATTATGAGACTATGTCTACTCTATTTTATTGTGAAAACATTGTTACATTTATAAAATGGTAATGGTAGATAGAATTACTTACTTATTTTTACTTATAATGCTAAAACAATGAAAAATATATTTTTTTAATATACAGCTAAATGTGTGCTTTATCTATCATTATTCATTTAATTCTTTCCTCTGGAGTCACAAAAAACAAATATAATCCTGCTTCATAAGAAACTGACAAAATCAAAAGAAAGGTAATGCCCCCCAAAGGCTTCTCTAGCTTGAACTTTTCCAGTTTCCTTAAGCCTTTCTCCAATTACATTGTACACTAAAGACCTTCCAAAATGCATTACTGAGAAATAGACACATCACTCCAAATGTGGCCTTACCAGTCCAGCTGTACCATTACCTTTCATTGATCTGTATTTATTAATGCAGACCATAGTTACCCTCATAGTTTAGTGATGTCTATGCCTTCTCTCCTAAGCTGTGACTAAAGTTGCACGACCTTCCTTTTAAGAACACCTGATTAGCGCTATTTCTTTGAGCACATGGACAACGTTCAGTCCTATTCCGTAAAAGTGACTTAATCCCCAGACACTAGTGATAGCGAGAAGGAAACCCTTGTCCTCTAGGAGAAGAGCTGTAAACACACAATCTCAATTAGGGTTGTCAGTGCCGTGATGGAGGTACACCCAAGGTGCTTCATGAACAAAGTCGAGGGGGTGGCAGGGCACGGAGACTCAAGGCACATAATGAGATACAACCTTCACTTCCTTTGTTCTCAATGACCACAAGAAGTTTGTCCTGCTAATAAACCATCTTAGAAGAAAAAGGAGACATGATATGAAAAAATGAGCCAAGTCTATAATTGACCACCTAACTGGATTTTGTTAAAAGATGTGTAACTGTTGGCCATTTTGAACCATGACAAAAATACTCTTAGTTCATTAACCCTTCTCACGTTGACAGTCTTGTACTACCTGCGTATCTTTCGCACTCTGTCCAGAAAGTTTATCAGCTTGTAAAATGGAATTTAAAATGATCACAAACTATATATGTCTCTCACATGTGTATTTATTTGGCATTTATGGAGCTATCTATAGATCCACTTACTAATTTGCAGAGTTGCCCACACTTGCTTTGGTGGCTTTTATTACAATCTCCTAGAAATGTAGGTCCACATGTATGGGATTCTGCAACAAAAAATTCATGGTGAGCTGCAGAACACAGACAGCTTGGGACTTTTGTCTACAAAGCTGTCTTTGACCTGTAGGAAAATCACTGAAGTTAGCCTTACTCTGCTCATTTACCACAGCTCAATTCAATTTCTTTCTTGGATCAACCATTTTGAACTACTGCTGGCTTTGGCCTGCTCTCATAATATGAGTTTTTCTTAACTTTTTCTCCTGAAACTTAAGAGTATCAAACCCAAAATTTTCTTGGGTGGAAGGTATTCTTGGCAGTGACTGCCACTTGAATGCGTGTTAAGCTTTTCTCCTAAGGACTTCAAAGTCTCTATAAGTCTCATATGACCTCAGAACATCATTATCAGAAGATGGGAACTGGGCAACATTATTCCTGTGGTCATGGTCACCCCAGACTCTGAGAGCTTAAGCAACTGTCACAGGGTACCCAGACCGGGCAAAAAATACAATATTAAAGAAAAACCTATATTAATTGTGTCAATACTCATATGAGGAATAATCTTTTTCTGTCGTTTGTAGGACCTTTTGATTCCCTTATCTGCCTTCATGCATTCATTCATTGATTTACTTACTCATATTTGCTATGCAATATCTGAAAATATGCCAGAGTAGTATCAATTCTTCAGACAAAGGTTTTGATCTCTATTAAAATAAAAACAATAATAATGAAAGGAAGGAAAGCTAAACCACTCTAGCCATTAAACACATCTTGATTTTCTTAAGAAATAATCTTCATTTACTTTTCATCTGCTTTAGACAGAGGTCAATTGAAAAGTACCTGGCCTCTAAAGAATCAACACAGTGCTTCCCTGGTGGCGCAGTGGTTGAGAGTCCGCCTGCTGATGCAGGGGACACGGGTTCGTGCCCCGGTCCGGGAAGATCCCACATGCCGCGGAGCGGCTGGGACCATGAGCCATGGCCGCTGAGCCTGAGCATCCGGAGCCTGTGCTCTGCAACGGGAGAGGCCACAACAGTGAGAGGCCCACATACCGCAAAAAAAAAAAAAAGAATCAACACAAAATTGTGGAAAGCGTTCTGGCCTTTCTTTGAGAATAAGTTTTAAAATAATAGGATCCAAACCTCCTCTACAACCCCATCTCCCCTCCCTATCAAAAAAATTGTCAGCTGCATTCAATTGCCAATATATGCTATCGTAGATAATGTCTACTACTTTTATTTTTCCTTCTAAGCATTTTCTAACAAACACTTTTGCTTTCTTCTGGGATATGTTGAAAAATACATTGAAAGTGATGTATATCCTGCCTATGATTCCATTTACAGGAAAACAATGAAAGCAGTTGGTGATGTGATGGTGTTAATATATTCATGCAATACATCGGTAGACATATGGGGATCCAGGTTTTTCCTGTGCCTGTGGAGTTTAAAAGGAACCTTCTAGACATGCATTTTATGTACATAAAATATAGTGTTCAAATAGGGACAATGTATGAGAACATCCGTACTTGTCAGCTCTGTGCTGTCAGCTTTCCGTGTGTGGTATTTTTGAGTTCATTATACTGTCCCATGGAGCATTCCCAAAAAAGCAGCAGGTAGAAAATCAGGAGCATTCAAATGAAATGATACTCAAGAGGGTGAAGACTGTTTTTTCCCCTCAAATTGTCTCTGTTGACAGAGTTGACTTCACTTTGCCATTGAACTGTGACAAGGTGATTATTTTTAAAAACCAAAAATACGGTGCATAATACATTTTAGCCTGAAGCTGAAAGTTAAGTGTGAATATTCATTCATTTTTTTTTTGCTTTTCCATGAAAAAAAGAATGTGACCTGAGTAGCAAAGAAAGTGTTAAACTCTATCAATTCCATGGAGTTAATGAATGATGTTTAAATGGAATCATTTTTAACAGAGAGGAATTCTTTTGATCTTGAGGCTGAGGTTTTGTGGAAGAGGAAGAAATTAGTTTTTTATTCACAGTAACCTATCAATTTATCAGGAAAAAAAATCATGAATTTAAATATACTAAAATACATTGTATCCACAAACAGGTTCCACATACTCTCACACAAAATGGACAAAGTTAAGTGCATCCTGTCAGGAAATATATGATCATATGGTCAGAAATTTGTGCTGAGAATTTTAGACTAACTTAAACTAATTTTAAGGCCTAGCTCTGTAAAATCCTCCCTGAGATGAAAAGAATGTAGGGTTCCTTTGTGTTGATTCTGCAAGCGGCCAGAATTATAGTCAGTGAATGACTTGGCCAAAGACAGGCAATAAGTCAGTGGATAAGCTCACCCCCGTGTGCTTTATGCTGTAGTGTGTTGCTCATCAGGCCAGGCTTCCAAGCCTAGATAGAGTTTTAAATACTTTTTTCAAGAAGAGCCGATTCAGAAGGTTGATCTGGTTAAATTTTAGTGAATTAGGTTCACAGAGACCTACTGACCTTATTTGTTTGGAATTTGTGCTTAGCCTAGTATCTTACTTTTTTTTTTTAAGCCTATTTTTTAAAAATAACTTTTCCATACAAGTCTACAGGCAGGAGCCCACAAGTCTTAGCTAATATAATTTCTGGTCATTTGTCCTCTTCCCTTTCACCCACCTGGGTCAAATCGAGCAAAATCCACTTCCTTTTAAATACTGTCAAAGGAAAACAAAGTTGGCTGGGCGATAAGGGGTTCTTTACTTCGCTCCAGATAAAAAAAAAATCACGTTATCAGATATTGCACAACTCTTCCTTTAAGCATCAATAAATCTTTTCTCCCGGACACTCCAAATATCAGTCCTCCTTGTCTCATCCTCAGTCACAGGACGTTGATTCTGCTTCTGTGGTTAATCTTTCACTTCTGACTCTGGTCATAGAAATGTGCTCCCTGAAATCGTTTCTCTTTCATAAGGAGTGAAAGTTACAACACAGTTCTTACTTTCATGAGTAGGATAGAGTGAACTGTTAAGTAATTCTCTCCCTGTCTTTTTTCTCAACATTACTTATTTTACAATATAATGTTTTATATAGACTGTCAGAAAAAAACAAACAAAATATACTTTCATTCCATATCAAAATTCACAAATTTAATCTTAATTTAAATGACTCCTTCATGGAGTCCTTTTTAAAATTTTACTTAAGGATTTGTTTATCTTTTTATAATAACACCAAAAGAAATTGGCTGGCTACATGTAATTTAATATACACCAGAGGGAAGGAAAAAGTCAATATTTGGAATGTTATCTATGCTGAACAAATTTGCTTTATGATTTTATTTATTTAATTCTCATTAAATTCAAGTTTATTTAAATAATTTAAGAATTAGATTAAAGTTTCCCTTTTTTTTCAAGTTATCTTTAAGGCTGAAATAAGACTGGAGAAAAATCTTACATGATTTAGGGGGTGCAACTTACACTTGGACTGTGTAGGTTCAATTTGCTGAAACCCATACAGAATGCAATTTGGCAATATCCATCAAAATTAAAAGCTCACCATCTTTTGACCTAGTAATTCTGCTATTAGGAATTTATCCTATGGAAAAACTTGATCACATTTGAATAACACACAGGTATCCTCATGACAGAATATTTTCTACTAGGAAAGTAGAAGGAACCTAAGTGCTCATCAACTGAGGTCTGATTAGATAAATTGCATCCAGAAAATGGAATATAATTCAGCTATAAACAAGAATAAGGAAGTTGTTTGTATATTGGTATGGAGAGAACTTGAAATACTTTATTTAGGGAAAAATAAGGCACAAAACTGTGTTTATAACATGCCACCTCTTGTATTATAAAGGAGGGAAATATATATTCACATTTTCTTATAAATACTTATATAAGCCTAACATATCTTTGGAAGGATACAAAATAAAAGAATGACAGAGGCACCCATGGAGAGGGGAACTGGATGACTAGGGGAGAGACAGGAAGGGAGCTTTTCACTTTTTAATTTTGAACCATGTGACTATGCTATTGTGGTACTGTGATTTATAATAAGGAATATATATTTGCTTTTAGTCCCCATTCCTGGCCCAGAGCTCCTAAAACCCTTGAAATTTCCTAAGTAAGAAGAGCAGAAAAGGTGTCTTTTGTTATGCTGGTGACTTTTGGAAAGCCCCAGGAAACCTAAGGATGGGGGATGATTGCCAATGAAGCCATCATTGTGATGAGAGGGTTAGAACTTTCAGTCCCACCTCCGGAGAGTGGAGGGGCTGGACATTGAGTTCAAGCACTGGTGGCCAATGATTTAATCAATCATGCCTATGTAACGAAGCCACTGTAAAAACCCCAAAAGACAGGGATTTAAGAGCTTCTGGGCTGGTGAACACATGAAGATTTGGGGAGAGTGGCTTGTTCAGAGAGCTTGGAAGCTCTGCGTCCACTCCCCATACCTTGCCTCACTTATCTCTTCCACCTGGCTGTTCCTGAGTTATATCCTTTTATAATAAACTGGTCATCTAGTAAGTAAAATGTTTCTCTGAGTTCTGTGAGCTGCTATAGCAAATTAACTAACCCCAAGAAGGGGGTCATGGGGATTTCCTATTTACAGTTAACAACATGGACTTGTGATTGGCATCTAAAGTGGGGGACTTTCCTGTGGAATTGAGGCCTTAACTTGTGGGATCTGATACTACCTCCAGGTAGATAGTGTCAGAATGGAGTTGAACCGTAGGACTTCCAGCTGATGTTGGAGAATTGCTTGGTGGTGTTGGAAAACCCGCACATGGGAATTGATATCAGAACTGGAGTTACCTACTGAAAAAAATTCTAAAACATCATTCAGAGTCTCCAGAGAAGAGAAGATTAGCTCTGAGCTTAACAGGCACCCTGTGAACTTGCTGTTGGGACTTTATTCTCCCTTGATTCAGTCAGTGTTCTATAATGTGGCCTTATTTGGAGACAGGGTCTTTACAAAGGTAATCAAGTTAAAATGAGGTCATTGGGATTCTAATCCAATAGGATTGGTGTCCTTTTAAGAAGAGGCATTTTGACACAGACACATGCAAAGGAAGAACATCATGGGAGGATGAAGGCAGAAATGGATGGATGCTTCCACAAGCCAATGCTAGATTATTTCATTCACTTGTATAGCTTGAAATACTATCCATTTGCCAAGAAGTCTTCCATTTATATATCCAGCCTATATCTATTCTCAATCCAAGTGCCACAATGAGACCTCCAGCTACATGTCTTACAAGATCACAAACTTATATCAAAAACCATCCTTGATCATCTACCACTGCCCAATCTCTTCCTCTTCTAGTCTTCCTCATCTCAGTTAATAGCAACGCCATCCATGCTCTTACTTAGACCAGAATGCTGGCAGATCACCCTTGATGCTCTGACATCCAGTCACTCACTAAGTCCTCTGTCTTTTCAGGCTCCAGCATGAATGAATCCCACCTTTATCCAATCCTTGGCATTCTACTTACTGCTGCCACTACTGTTATCAAAAAATTTCTGTTTCCATGAAATATCAAAAACTCATATGTGCTATACTAAAAATATTGGAAGAGGACTAGGTTTTATTCAAGATTTTAGGAATGAAGGTTACTTTTAAATGGTTGTCTCTCTCCTTTTCTAAGCTCCCAACATTGGCCTTAAACGAGGGCTATTTTAAAAGGACTCCCCCTCTTTCTTTTTTTCCTGTTGTTTATTATCTTAGTTTTCATTTTCTTCTTTATCCTGTATAAGAGCACAAGGGTTTGTTACTATATCGTGGTGAGATTACTAAAGGTACTGCCACTTTTTAATTTGTTAAAGTATGAAGCAATGAAAGCAAAATACAAGGAGTATAATTTCCAACTTATACTCCATTATACAAGGAGTATAATGTCCAACATAGGAAACAGGATTGGACATCCATTACATTCTAAAAAAGCATTTAGATACACAGGTTAAGAAATGCATAAGAGAATAATAGTTTTTCTGAGTTTTAAATACACCAATATACCATAAAGCTCAGAATCTGTGAATTCTAAAGTAAGTAGGCCATGGCATTCCTCAAGAGACGAAGTTCTCACAACAGTTTTTAGCTGTATCCTTAAATAGAACACAAAGGTGTCTTCACCTGGCTTGTGAATCACCCAGATAAGCTTCACATTACGAAGTACCCACAAAGAGATGCCACATGAAAAGGCAGACAAGTAAACTAGATAAAATTAACATGTGAAGATTACTCGACTGACTCAGCATCAGTAAAGCATAGCACATTTATTATCTGGAATAGAGCTTATGGATTTCACTAAGACATCCACATTTCCTCCTTACGACATCCTTGTGTAAAACCATCATATAATTTCAAAATGGCCACTGGGGTGCAATTTGGGATAAAAAACAAAGCAAAGCTACCTGCTTTATATGGGGAACAAACTAATTAGATTGGTACCATTAGCACAGACCTTTAACCAAATGTGCTAATTTAACTCCAAATTACACAGGAAAATGGGGAGCCATGTTGACCATCTTGTAGGACACAGTATACAGGAATATTCTGAAACTTCATGAATCTGACTTGAAATAGAAAGCACTTGAAAGAGAATAAAATGCAAGTCAAGTTTTACCACTCAGTGTGCCTAAGAAAGAACATCATTGTATCTCTGTATCTCAGTACAATGAAGATGAGAATTGTTTTCTACACTTTTAAAAAATAGTCTTTCAATTACTGATGTCTTTGTAAGAAACAGACTGTATTATAATTACTATTATCTTTAAAATTAACTCAGCATATTTTAATAGATCCGAGTGACTAATCAATTCTTCTTCCCTGATGAGTAGCTCTCATATTTTAAACACTATATTTTTTAAATCCAGAAATCAAATGCCCTCAAAGCTTCAGTTAGCTTGGATTGAAACACCAGCTCCGCAAGCAGCTTCCATCTTACCCAGTTGCCCCTCTCAAACAAGTGTCCCCAAGGAGTGACATTATTCACTAGCCATTCTTTCTTCTACTGCCTGGCCACCCTGTAGCTCAGAGCAATCTGATCTCTGCCCTCACAGTTGAAATAATTCTCATCATCAGGCCATTCATCCTAGTATTTATTGCATGCCAACTACAATATTCAGGTACAGTTATAATTACAGCCGTGAACAAAACAACGTTTGTTCCCTCATGAGCTTATGGTGGGAGTGACAAGAAATGGAAAACTAACCAAATACATATAGAGAGTGTGAGATGGTATAAAATCCAGCAAGGATAAGGGAATAGGCAAGGCCTGAACTTGCATAGAAGAGGGGTGCGTTTTTAATGCGCTGTAGTCAGAGAAGACCTCACAGAGAGTCAGCATCCCAGCTGTGAATCTAAGCAGGAGAATGTTCCAAGGAAAAAGCCAGAGCAAGTGCCTGGGGTGGAAGACTGCTTGGTATCTTTAAATAAGAGCAAGGGGGTCATTGTGCCTGGCGCAGAGTAAATGAAGTGCAAGGAGGTCAGTAGGGCAGCAAAGGCAAGATTGTATGGGACTGAATGCTTTAGCTCAGAAGGATTTTAGATTTTATTAAGTGAACTCAGAGACTATTAGAAGTTTTTGAGTAGAGGAGAGACATGTTCTGACCAAAGTTTTAAAAATCCAATGCTAATGGGCAATAGGAATATAATTTTTAAATAACATTTATAAAAACATCAGTAGTATAAAAACTGAATGGCAAATTTAACCCCAAAATGCACTCAAAACTACAAAACAGTGTCATGTTAAAGTTAAAGAAAGCTTAAATAAATGGAGAGATATACTTCGTTTGTGGTTTGGAAGACTCAACATTAATAAGCTGTCAGTTTACCCCAAATTGATGTGTACATTCAGTGTAATTCCAATTAAAATGTTGGCAGGTTCTTCGAAGAAAGGTAAAAGCTGATTCTAAAAATTTATATGGCAATACAAAAATCCTGGGATAGCTAAAACAATTTTGAAAAAGTAAGAACCATTTGGAGAACTTTCAATATTTAATATAAAATGAAAATTACCAGAACAGTGTGGAATTGGCATAAAGATAGACATAAGTATCAATGGAAAAGAATAGAAAATCAGAAATAGACCCACATATATAAGGTCCATTGAGTTTGGATAAAAGCTTTAAGGCAATACAATGTGTAAAGAATTAATCTTTTCAACAAATTGTTCTGGAAAAACTGGTATGAAAAATCCAATAAGATCAAACCTTACCTCACACCATACATGAAATTAAACTCAAAATAGATAAGAGAATGAAATATAAAAGTACAGATGTAAAATTTCTAGAAGAAAACAGGAGAAACTCTTTGCAACCTTTGCAACTCTAAGCAGGGATTTCTTTAACAGGACACAAAATACACTAACCATGAAGGGAAATAAATAATAAACTGAAAACCTCTGTTCTTCAAAGGACACTATTAAGAAAATGTAAAAACAAAACACAAACTGGAAGAAAATATTCATAATACATACACCCAACAAAAACCTTGTGTCCTGGATACATGTAGAACATAGCTCAGTAATAAAAAGATAATTTTTTTAAATGGGCAAAAAAATTAAACAGATACTTCACAAAAGAGACACAAATTTCAATAAGCCCATGAAAAAAGGGTCCAATATGATGAATAATCAGAGAAAAAGAAGTTAAAACTGAGGAGGTATACCTCTACTTACTGCTAGGATGGCTAAATGAGGATATGGAGCATTGAGAACTCTCTGACGGAAATATTTGCTCTTTGGTTATGCTCTTTAGAAAACAGTTTGACAATTTCTTATACAGTTAAATATACACTCACTATACGACTCAGCAAAAATCATGGTGAGTGTATTTACCCAAGAGCTAAAAATACATATATAACCACAAAAAGACTGGAACATGAATGTTCACAAAAGCTTTATTAGTAATAGCCACAAAGTGGAACCCCACTGTCCAAACTGTGACATATTCATACAATAAGATGCTAGTCATCAATATGAAGAAACAAACTATCAATACACAAATAACATGGATGAATCTTAAAAACATGCTGAGTGAAAGAAGCCAGGCATAAAAGCATATATACTGTATGATCTATTTACATGAGGTTCTAAAAAGGTAATATTAACCTATAGCGATAAAATACAGATTAATAGTGCCTGGGGAGGGCTGGAGGGGATTCCCAGGAAAGGACAACAAGAAGAGCATGAAAAAAGTTTTTGAGATGATTATATGTAGTATAACTTGATTAGGGTGGTGGTTATGCAGGTGTAGACATATATCAAAATTCACCAAACTATTCACTTAAAAATGAGTGCATTCAGTTTATTGTATGTGAATTAGAGCACAACAACATCGATTTAAAGAATCCAATGAACAGTTTATTAAATAGTTATTATATAAAGCATTTGATAATGACTAGGTAAGATGATATCCTGGTTTCTTTTTTAAGACTGCAAAAAAAAAGTGCACATAGAAAATGTAAATTCAGTTTATAGCTTTCTGCCATAAGACATAAATTAGTGTGTTTATTTAGAAGAACACTGATATTTTACAGGCCTTATATTTAATGTAAAAACTTTTACTAAATTAAAAAAAGAACAATTATGAATAGTCCCTCCAGGGAATTTTTATATGTCAGTTTTTTACTTCTTCATGTTAAATGAAGTGAAGCCACTGAGACCCCAGGCAACTAACAGCATCATCAGAAAAGGGTAGAATTAGTAATTCCATTTTTATCTGGACAGTAAAAAATATTGCTCTGTCACCATAACTTCTAGTTTGTAATGAGACAAGACTTTATAACAGACTCATTTTAAAATGGGTAATGCAATTAAAAAGTATATCCCATATCATGATATCTGAATTTTTAAAAGTACACTCAAATTGAAGTTTCTGTACCACTGGATTGTTATGTAGCTTATCTTTATGGCCTGATATACTTCAAATGTCGAAGTGAATTTAGAATATATTCTGTGTGTTTACTAGGCTCAGCACCATTCTGGGGTCAGTGAACAACATGAATGAAGTTTGTTGTATGATTTCTTATGAAAGGTGAGGGTGGGCTGCTCATGATACCAGCTTGCTTCCCACAAGTGCGTCAGAGCACTTTCAAGTTCAATCTGATATATATCAATCTCAGATTCTGGCTGGAAAATGACCTTTATTATTTACTGCTGATTAAATTAAATTCAGGTAGCTTAATGAAGAAAGTTTTGATAAGCCAACAGTTTATCTACAACAATAGAGTGTAATCTTTAAGTTTTATACATTATTTTTAAGATCCATGATGATTAAATAGTTTCATCATATGAAGTAAATTATCAAAAGATCCCAGATTTATATGGCAATACAAAAATCTTAGGATAGCTAAAGCAATTTTGAAAAAGTAAGAACCGAAAATAAGTAGCCAACTTCCGGGGAAGATGGCGGAAGAGTAAGACGCGGAGATAACCTTCCTCCCCACAGAGACACCATAAATACAGCTACACATGGAACAACTCCTACAGAACACCTACTGTATGCTGGCAGAAGACCTCAGACCTCCCAAAAGGCAAGAAACTCCCCATGTACCTGGGTAGGGCAAAGCAGAGAGATTCCCGCACAGAGGATCGGTGCCAACTGGCACTCACCAGCCCGAGAGGCTTGTCTGCTCGCCCGCCGGGGCAGGCGGCACTGGGAGCCGAGGCTCGGGCTTCAGTCGGAGTGCAGGGAGAGGACTGGGGTTGGTGGCGTGAACACAGCCTGAAGGGGCTAATGCACCACAGCTAGCCAGGAGGGAGTCCAGGAAAAAGTTTGGACCTGCCAAAGAAGCAAGAGACTTTTTCTTCCCTCTTTGTTTCCTGGTGCACGAGGAGAGGGGATTAAGAGCGCTGCTTGGAGGAGCTCCAGAGATGGGCGCAAGCCGTGGCTGAAAGCGCAGAGCCCAGAGACGGGCGTGGGACGCTGGGGCTGCCGCTGCCGCTGCGAGGCCTATGTGCGAGCGCAGGTCACTGTCCACGCCCCCCTTCTGGGGAGTCTGTGCAGCCCGTCACTGCCGGGGTCCCAGGATCCAGGGATGGCTTCCCTGGGAGAACGTACGGCGAGCCTTGGGCTGGTGCAGCATCACGCCGGCCTCTGCCGCTGCAGGCTCCACCCGCACTCCGTGCCCCTCCCTGCCCCCTGGCCTGAGTGAGCCAGAGTCCCCATAGCAGCTGCTCCTTTAACCCTGTCCTGTCTGAGCGAAGGACAGATGCCCTCCGGCGACCTACACGGAGAGGTGGGGCCAAATCCAAAGCTGAGACCTGGGAGCTGTGAGAACAAAGAAGAGAAAGGGAAATCTCTCCCAGCAGCCTCAGAAGCAGCGGATTAAAGCTCCACAATCAACTTGATGTACCCTGCATCTGTGGAATACATGAATAGACAACGAATCATCCCAAATTGAGGAGCCAGGAGTCAGGGCTGTGCCTCTGAGGTGGGAGAGCCAACTTCAGGACACTGGTCCACAAGAGACCTCCCAGCTCCACATAACATCAAACGGCGAAAATCTTCCAGAGATCTCCATCTCAACACTAGCACCCAGCTTCACTCAACGACCAGCAAGCTACAGTGCTGGACACCCTATGCCAAACAACTAGCAAGACAGGAACACAACGCCACCCATTAGCAAAGAGGCTGCCTAAAATCATAAAAAGTCCACAGACACCCCAAAATACACCACCAGACATGGACCTGTCCACCAGAAAGACAAGATCCAGCCTCATCCACCAGAACACAGGCACTAGTCTCCTCCACCAGGAAGCCTACAAAACCCACTGAACCAACCTTAGCCACTGGGGACAGAGACCAAAAACAACGGGAACTACGAATCTGCAGCCTGCAAAAAGGAGGCCCCAAACACAGTAAGATAAGCAAAATGAGAAGACAGAAAAACACACAGCAGGAGAAGGAGCAAGATAAAAACCCACCAGACCTAACAAATGAAGAGGAAATAGGCAGTCTACCTGAAAAAGAATTCAGAATAATGATAGTAAAGCTGATCTAAGATTCTATTTCCAAGATCCAAAATCTTGGAAATAGAATAGACAAAATGCAAGAAACAGTTAACAAGGACCTAGCAGAACTAAAGATGAATCAAGCATTGATTAAAAACACAGTAAATGAAATGAAAAATACTCTAGATGGGATCAATAGCAGAATAACTGAGGCAGAAGAACGGATAAGTGAGGTGGAAGATAAAATAGTGGAAATAACTGATGCAGAGCAAAATAAAGAAAAAAGAATGAAAAGAACAGGGGACAGTCTCAGAGAACTCTGGGACAACATTAAACACAACAACATTCGAATTATAGGGGTTTCAGAAGAAGAAGAGAAAAAGAGAGGGACTGAGAAAATATTTGAAGAGATTATAGTTGAAAACTTCCCTAATATAGGAAAGGAAATAGTTAATCAAGTCCAGGAGGCACAGAGAGTCCCATACAGAATAAATCCAAGGAGAAATACGCCAAGACACATATTAATCAAACTGTCAAAAATTAAACACAAAGAAATCATGTTAAAAGCAGCAAGGGAAAAACAACAAATAACACACAAGGGAATCCCCATCAGGTTAACAGCTGATCTCTCAGCAGAAACTCTACAAGCCAGAAGGGAGTGGCAGGACATACTTAAAGTGATGAAAGAGAAAAACCTGCAACCAAGATTACTCTACCCAGCAAGGATCTCATTCAGATTTGATGGAGAAATTAAAACGTTTACAGACAAGCAAAAGCTGAGAGAGTTCAGCACCACCAAACCAGCTTTACAACAAATACTAAAGGAACTTCTCTAGGCAAGAAACACAACAGAAGGAAAATACCTACAATAACGAACCCAAAACAATTACGGAAATGGGAATAGGAACATACATATCGATAATTACCGTAAATGTAAATGGACTAAATGCTCCCACCAAAAGACACAGATTGGCTGAATGGATACAAAAACAAGACCCATATATATGCTGTCTACAAGAGACCCACTTCAGACCTAGAGACACATACAGATTGAAAGTAAGGGGATGGAAAAAGATATTCCATGCAAATGGAAATCAAAGGAAAGCTGGAGTAGCAATTCTTATATCAGACAAAATAGACTTCAAAATAAAGACTATTAGAAGAGACAAAGAAGGACACTACATAATGATCAAGGGATCGATCCAAGAAGAAGATATAACAATTGTAAATATTTATGCACCCAACATAGGAGCACCTCAATACATAAGGCAAATACTAACAGCCATAAAAGGGGAAATCAACAGTAACACAATCATAGTAGGGGACTTCAACAACCCACTTTCACCAATGGACAGATCATCCAAAATGAAAACAAATAAGGAAACACAAGCTTTAAATGATACATTAAACAAGATGGACTTAATTGATATTTATAGGACATTCCATCCAAAAACAACAGAATACACATTTTTCTCAAGTGCTCATGGAACATTCTCCAGGATAGATCATATCTTGGGTCACAAATCAAGCCTTGGTATATTTAAGGAAATTGAAATTGTATCAAGTACCTTTTCCGACCACAATGATATGAGACTAGACATCAATTACAGGAAAAGATCTGTAAAAAATACAAACACATGGAGGCTAAACAATACACTACTCAATAACGAAGTGATCACTGAAGAAATCAAAGAGGAAATTAAAAAATACCTAGAAACAAAAGACAATGGAGACACGACGACCCAAAACCTATGGGACGCAGCAAAAGCAGTTCTAAGGGGGAATTTTATAGCAATACAATCCCACCTTAAGAAACAGGAAACATCTCGAGTAAACAACCTGACCCTGCACCTAAAGCAATTAGAGAAAGAAGAAGAAAAAACCCCCAAAGTTAGCAGAAGGAAAGAAATCATAAAGATCAGATCAGAAATAAATGAAAAAGAAATGAAGGAAACGATAGCAAAGATCAATAAAACTAAAAGCTGGTTCTTTGAGAAGATAAACAAAATTGATAAACCATTAGCCAGACTCATTAAGAAAAAAAGGAAGAAGACTCAAATCAATAGACTTAGAAATGAAAAAGGAGAAGTAACAACTGACACTGCAGAAATACAAAAGATCATGAGAGATTACTACAAGCAACTCTATGCCAATAAAATGGACAACCTGGAAGAAATGGACAAATTCTTAGAAATGCACAACCTGCCAAGACTGAATCAGGAAGAAATAGAAAATATGAATAGACCAATCACAAGCACTGAAATTGAAACTGTGATTAAAAATCTTCCAACAAACAAAAGCCCAGGACCAGATGGCTTCACAGGCAAATTCTATCAAACATTTAGAGAAGAGCTAACACCTATCCTTCTCAAACTCTTCCAAAATATAGCAGAGGGAGGAACACTCCCAAACTCATTCTACGAGGCCACCATCACCCTGATACCAAAACCAGGCAAGGATGTCACAAAGAAAGAAAACTACAGGCCAATATCACTGATGAACATCGATGCAAAAATCCTCAACAAAATACTAGCAAACAGAATCCAACAGCACATTAAAAGGATCATACACCATGATCAAGTGGGGTTTATTCCAGGAATGCAAGGATTCTTCAATATACGCAAATCAATCAATGTGATACACATTTTTAACAAATTGAAGAAGAAAAACCATATGATCATCTCAATAGATGCAGAGAAAGCTTTCAACAAAATTCAACACCCATTTATGATAAAAACCCTGCAGAAAGTAGGCATAGAGGGAACTTTCCTCAACATAATAAAGGCCATATATGACAAACCCACAGCCAACATTGTCCTCAATGGTGAAAAACTGAAACCATTTCCACTAATATCAGGAACAAAACAAGGCTGCCCACTCTCACCACTCTTATTCAACTTAGTTTTGGAAGTTTTAGCCACAGCAATCAGAGAAGAAAAGGAAATAAAAGGAATCCAAATTGGAAAAGAAGAAGTAAAGCTGTCACTGTTTGCAGATGACATGATACTATACATAGAGAATCCTAAAGATGCTACCAGAAAACTACTAGAGCTAATCAATGAATTTGGTAAAGTAGCAGGATACAAAATTAATGCACAGAAATCTCTGGCATTCCTGTACACTAATGATGAAAAATCTGAAAGTGAAATCAAGAAAACACTCCCATTTACCATTGCAACAAAAAGAATAAAATATCTAGGAATAAACCTACCTAAGGAGACAAAAGACCTGTTTGCAGAAAATTATAAGACACTGATGAAAGAAATTAAAGATGATACAAATAGATGGAGAGATATACCATGCTCCTGGATTGGAAGAATCAATATTGTGAAAATGACTCTACTACCCAAAGCAATTTACAGATTCAATGCAATCCCTATCAAACTACCACTGGCATTTTTCACAGAACTAGAACAAAAAATTTCAAAATTTGTTTGGAAAAACAAAAGACCCCTAATAGCCAATGCAATCTTGAGAATGAAAAACGGAGCTGGAGGAATCAGGCTCCCTGACTTCAGACTATACTACAAAGCTACAGTAATCAAGACAGTGTGGTACTGGCACAAAAACAGAAAGATAGATCAATGGAACAGGATAGAAAGCCCAGAGATAAACCCACGCACATATGGTCAACTTATCTTTGATAAAGGAGGCAGGAATGTACAGTGGAGAAAGGACAGCCTCTTCAATAAGTGGTGCTGGGAAAACTGGACAGGGACATGTAAAAGTATGAGATTAGATCATTCCCTAACACCATACACAAAAATAAGCTCAAAATGGATTAAAGACCTAAATGTAAGGCCAGAAACTATCAAACTCTTAGAGGAAAACATAGGCAGAACACTCCATGACATAAATCACAGCAAGATCCTTTTGGACCCACCTCCTAGAGAAATGGAAATAAAAACAAAGATATATAAATGGGACCTAATGAAACTTCAAAGCTTTTGCACAGCAAAGGAAACCATAAACAAGACCAAAAGACAACCCCCAGAATGGGAGAAAATATTTGCAAATGAAGCAACTGACAAAGGATTAATCTCCAAAATTTATAAACAGCTCATGCAGCTCAATAGCAAAAAAACAAAAAACCCAATCCAAAAATGGGCAGAAGACTTAAATAGGCATTTCTCCAAAGAAGATATACAGACTGCCAACAAACACATGAAAGAATGCTCAACATCATTAATCATTAGAGAAATGCAAATCAAAACTACACTGAAATATCATCTCACACCAGTCAGAATGGCCATCATCAAAAAATCTACAAACAATAAATGCTGGAGAGGGTGTGGAGAAAAGGGAACACTCTTGCACTGCTGGTGGGAATGTGAATTGGTACAGCCACTATGGAGAACAGTATGGAGCTTCCTTAAAAAACTACAAATAGAACTACCATATGACCCAGCAATCCCACTACTAGGCATATACCCTGAGAAAACCATAATTCAAAAAGAGACATGTACCAAAATGTTCATTGCAGCTCTATTCACAATAGCCCAGAGCTGGAAACAACCTAAGTGTCCATCATCGGATGAATGGATAAAGAAGATGTGGCACATATATACAATGGAATATTACTCAGCCATGAAAAGAAAGGAAACTGAGCTATTTGTAATGAGGTGGATAGACCTAGAGTCTGTCATACAGAGTGAAGTAACTCAGAAAGAGAAAGACAAATACCGTATGCTAACACATATATATGGAATTTAAGGAAAAAAAATGTCATGAAGAACCTAGGGGTAAAACAGGAATAAAGACACAGACCTACTTGAGAATGGACTTGAGGATATGGGGAGGGGGAAGGGTAAGCTGTGACAAAGCGAAAGAGCGTCATGGACATATATACAGTACCAAACGTAAGGTAGATAGTGGGAAGCAGCTGCGTAGCACAGGGAGATCAGCTCGGTGCTTTGTGACCGCCTGGAGGGGTGGGATAGGGAGGGTGGGAGGGAGGGAGACTCAAGAGCAAAGGGATGGGGGAACAGATGTATATGTATGACTGATTCACTTTGTTATAAAGCAGAAACTAATAAAAAATAAAAATAAAAAAAATTTTAAATAGAAAAAGTAAGAACCATTTGGAGAACTTTCAATATTTAATATAAAATGAAAATTACCAAAACAGTGTGGAAGTGTCATAAAGATAGACATATGTATCAATGGAAAAGAATAGAACATCAGAAATAGACCCACATATATAAGGTCCATTGAACTTGGATAAAAGCTTTAAGGCAATACAATGTGTAAAGAATTAATCTTTTCAACAAATTGTTCTGGAACAACTGGTATGAAAAATCCAATAAAATCAAACCCTCCAGGAGGCTCATTGACCTCCACACTAACTCTTCCTAATTTATTTCCACAGGACCTTTCCCCTTGCTCAGTAGGTCTGATAAATATCTGAGTTCCTCAGCATCTTGTTCTCAAATCTCTTCACTTTCCCTGAGATACTTCATCCATACCGTGGGTTTTGACAACTCATGAAATACCATTCTCTCTCAAAAAGCTTTCTCAAATCTCCCTCACTCTCCCATTTTGTAAGTCCACTATCAAACATCTGTCAATTAAAATTCATTTGTTTTCACTCATTTTCTACCTTTTCTAGCATCCCTACATTAAATGTCACATATATTTCCAAACTGATGACTCTGCCGACTCTTTTGACTCAGTCCATCTCATACAACCATCAAAATATCACTTCAAATACATTAATTTGATCATGTTGCCTCTGTTTTAACCTGTAACACTTCCTCAACATTTTTAAGATTGAGCCCACATTCCTCAGCAGAGTATTTAATGCCTTACATCAAACTATCTTTTGAGATTGACCTCCAACACTCCCTTCCCCTCATTCCCTCCGTGGCTATAGACCCTCCTGCTGCTGTCTATCTATCTATCTATAGATACGTTCTTATAAAGCTTATACTTTTAAAACATATTTTCTCTGATTATGCAAATAGAGGTTGGGAGTTATTTTTACTTATCACTTTAATGGTTTTGAATTGGTGTTTGGACACTGGCTCCCTCATCAGCTAGCTTTGTGTCAATGAGCAAGTCAACGCATCTCTCTGAGTGTCAGTTTCCATCTGCAGAAAATAAAGGTTGGAAATCTATTTCTAAGCTTCCTTTCTCCTTTATAATTCCCCTAGATTATAACTTTCATGAGACGAAGACCCCAGTCTGTCAGTGTGAGTGTCTAAAATAATGCCTAGACCTAAGAAAGTATTACAGAGTAAATTAAGTAATTTATATTTGTATATGTTGCTTTATTAGTGGATTACTTCACACACACACACATATATGTATACATATACAATTATACATGTATCTTATCTCTGAATTATTTAAAAATACAACTTTGCCTAAGCATGGAATTTCGTCTTTTCTGTGTATTATACTTTTCTTCTCTTGTCTAGATTTTAATCAGTTTATGTCACCAACCTTTTTAACTACTTCTTTTTTGGCTCTTAAATTTCATATCTATGTTTTTCAATTAACCACCAGTGATCAAAATTCTTTATACAATTCTTTATAGAATTGTTATAGTCATTTTGAAGAAGATGAATTATGAAAACATTATTCAAAAAATAAGCATTTCATAAGAAATTTTTCTATAGTAAAATTTACAGTAAGTCTACTTTATACAAAGAGTTTATTGACAACACATCTACATATCTTACCCTTTTTAAATATGGCTGATTGTTAGCTTCAAAAGGACTGCCTACCCCTTGTACTCTAACCAGCTGCTACAAAGGAAATAAGTATTAATGGACCTACTACACCCTCAGCCTCTTGTCTCCAGTCACTGTGCTTAGCTGCAGGATTCCCATTAACATTAATGGGAGTTCCATGCACACATCATCTGGAGAACAGACCCCTCGATGTTTGCTCGTTATCTTCCCAGACAGGTAGGAATGGCATCAATCAGGTATCCAGCTTAGTTTCACAGTAGGTACTATTAAAGGCATCAGGGCCATAAAAACACAGCTTTCTAACACTTACTTTATAAAACAGTAAAAACGTGAAGAACAACCAAAGGAGAAGATTTTAAAAGCATACAAGAAGTACATGTCTTTCCTGCATATCTTTTTATAATTACAAATGACCTAAAACTGAAGCGTACACGCTACTTCCTTGCTAAGGCAGCCATAATGGGATAATAAAGACAAGCTTCATTATATAAAGTGGATTTGATTTACTATAAAGTAGCCAAATAGTGAAGCGGCAGTGGAGTTTACATAGAAACTGCTTGACCTCTGGACTTTTTTTCCTTTTAACATTTTCCCACCATATCATTAATAAATCAAATACTTTTATGCAGTTAGAAAGAAGACAACATGAATGATTAGTACAAGTATGTGAGCTCCAGCATGTTGGAGGGGATATGATGAAAGTAAAGACATGTTTTCAGTTCTGATTTTACTGTACACTTAGTAAATTAGGAACAGCAACATAGTGAAAAGGAAAGAATGAAAAGGAAAGCCTGGGTGAGACGTGGGTGAGGGAGACATGGTTTGGCTTTGAGACTGTGATTTTAACAGTGACGCAGCCTTGGATAAACTTTTTGAAGTCACTTCTTCTCTTTGTAAAGTGAGTCTAAAAACACCTATATTGTAGACCAATTAAGAGGCTTATATGAGACATACAGCATGGCTAATGACAGTTAGTTAAGTGCTTAAAAAGAGAATGACTGTTACCCTATGTATATGTATAACTGTTAACCACAAATGGTAATCTGCTAATATAGAACAAGCACTAGAGTCAGATAGACATGAATTACAATCCCACGTCTGCTACAAACTGACCTTATGATCCTGAGCAAGTTTGCCTGTACTTTTCTTTGTACTTTTTTCTAAATATGTATTTGTAATGCTTATATGTACATGCATTTATATACATACATACACATACATACATATACAATATCATACATATATATTACATATATACCCACTCATATAAATATATTTAGCTATATGGACTTTTATCATCAACTTAGTTCCAATGGTTCACAATTTGAGCTTCATATTGGAGTTCAGCAATATGGCTCAGGTGCTAAATTTGTAGCCACAATTTAAATATATAATCTTGTAAAGACATATTTTAGGGAATCAGAGTCAGAGGCAAGTGGCTCTAAGCACCTTCTCCTGATGCCTGGCCCTTGCTGGCCCTTTCATGTGTCTACTTGTTCATGGATACCTGCCATGCACAGAATCTGGAAGTTCTATTTTCAGGGAAATTCCCACCTACTGGGGGCCTTCCTCCTTGCTTAACCCACATTTTTCATACGAATAATCAACTCCAGGGCAGGACTCACTCAGAGCGTGGAGTGCTTCATATTTGGAAATATCTGACTTAGCTGAATCTGACCTACCATCTGAATAAGATTTTACAATAGGATTGTAACCAGCCTTGAGCTTTCTGGAGACTAAGCAAATTCCACTGACATCCCTGAGGAGAACTGGGTGAAAAGTAGAGGAATCAAGACATAGAAAGAATATTCTCATTTTGTTGTACAGCTATTTGTCCCTGAAAATGCAGTCTTATGCCCTTGTCTAGTCAATGTTCAAGAAGCTCCAAGTGGGAGGTATTATCCCACTCTAACAGATGAGGAAACCAACATTCAATAAAATTAAGTTACTTTCCAAGATTACACTACACTGAGTGGGAAAATCATTACTCAATGATTTTGACCTTCTAGAGTTCTTTATCCTTATTGAATAAATGCAGCTTTAAAGTGTGGATGACAGTGGTATCAACCTCATAGTATTGTTGTTAGGATTAAATAAAATTGTACCGACAAAGGGCTCAGAATGATATCTGACACATAATATGTAATACACATAATATATTCAATAATTATTATCATATTACAAAAAACACAAAAAAGCTATTAGTCTAAATCTGTACACATTTTTACTCAACAATTGGTAGAACATCTACCAATTTTTCAGTGGAAACAAAAAAAGGCCTAGTGGGGAGACAAACAATAAACAAATAATCAGGAAGTAAACACAAGCAGTAAGTAGAGCCTATAGGGGAACAGGGTGCAGGGAGCTGATTAGATAGGCTGGTCGAGGAAACGCCTCTGAAGTGGTGACATTTGAGCCAAGTTCTAAAAAAAGGAGAAGGTAAAAGCCTCAGGGGGGATTGAAGAGAGAATTCTCAGGGCAGGGAACAAGGGTACAGGCTCTGAAGTAAAAAATCCGTTATGTTGTCCCTTTTTAGTGGTATGGGAAAATGGTTTATCAGCTCTTTTGGATGTATACATTTTTAACTTAAAAAACAAAACATCTCCTTCGAGAAAAAATAAAACAAAATCTGCATGTCTATGGTGTTGTTAACAAGTCTAATACTTTCTCTCTTATGTGCATTTTCTGTGGCTTGGGGCCAAGTTCACATCTTCCTGTACACTTCTGTGGACGTGTGGAGGGAGATGTGAATCTGGAACAGCAAAGAAGGCTTTTCCCTCCAGCTGGCAACAAATATTGCTAATGAAGGGTGCATTATGTGTTTTGCCACAGGCTTATGGAAAAGAAATATCATCTACTCTAAATATAAGAGCATGACATACATAATATCACATTCTGATATCTAAGTGATTGATTGAATAACACTTGTTCTTCCTCCTTGGTCTTTTGGAGAAATCATACAAGCAACACAGGAAACTTTGAAGGAATGAAATAGAGCTTCTCTCTCAAACAATGGCACACAGCTAAAATCATCCCAGAGAGGAATATTTGGTAATTTTCAGAGCATTTCACAAAGTGGGTTAATAGAGAGTTGACGTTACTTTGATGACTCACATTTATGCTACTTCTTTATCTAGTTCCCTACTTCCAATACCTAACCTCTTCATTCTAGCACCATTATGTCTTTGAGTTTTCTTTGATAGATGTAGTGGCACTGAAGTCTCGAGGCCTGGATAAGAAGGAACATTATTTAGCATTTTCTCAGTGTGTTTCAGGAGTTGTCAGACCCCAAAGAATATTTCTCAGCAAGAAACCCTACTAGAATTATGTATTTCCTGTCTGCACAATCCTAGCTTTGAAACATGTTATTTCATTTAACTTTCTCAGTGACTTTTGAGGTAGGCATGACTATCCCTATTTTATAGATGATGAAATTGAGACTCATAGAGGTCACACAGTTTGCCCAAGTTTACACATCTTGATAATGTAAAACTGGGTCACATACTTGTGAAGTTAGATCCTGTGCTTTGTTTTCACTGTATGTTTGCATCCAACGATAATAGTTTCTCATGCTGGTATTATGCTTTGCCATTTTCCAGGTGCTTTTTTTTTTTTTTTTTTTTTTTGCATTACGCGGGCCTCTCACTGTTGTGGCCTCTCCCGTTGCGGAGCACAGGCTCCAGACGCGCAGGCCCAGCGGCCATGGCTCACGGGCCCAGCCGCTCCGCGGCATGTGGGATCCTCCCGGACAGGGGCACGAACCCGCGTCCCCTGCATCGGCAGGCGGACTCTCAACCACTGCGCCACCAGGGAGGCCCCTCCAGGTGCTTTTACAAACAAAATTCATGCTTCAGAACTCTGTAAAGTAAGCCTGACAGAGAGTTAGCTGATTGTACAGCTGAGCATACTTGTGACTGGGTATTAAGTGAATGGGTGCCTGATTTGTTGCTTCTTACCTGACAAAAATGTGTTCTTTCTGTGTGCAGGATGTTCTTTTGGAGAAAGCAGTTGGACTGGGCAGTTGGGTTTTCAGACATGGTTTATCTCTACCACTTTCTGTTAAGCCCCTCTATTTTTTTTTTAACATCTTTATTGGAGTATCATTGCTTTACAATGGTGTGTTAGTTTCTGCTGTATAACAAAGTGAATCAGCTATACATATACATATATCCCCATATCTCCTCCCTCTTGTGTCTCCCTCCCACCCTCCCTATCCCACCCCTCTAGGTGGTCACAAAGCACCGAGCTGATCTCCCTGTGCTATGCGGCTTCTTCCCACTAGCTATCTGTTTGACATTTGGTAGTGTATGTATGTCCGTGTGTTAAGCCCCTCTTATCCACTGACCCCAGGTGTTTAACTTCAGGGCACTATGACACTGACAGAATTTACCCCCAAATGCCATCTGGATCAGGACTCCTGTGAGCTGTTTCCCGAATGGAAGAAAGAAGCCTCGATGGCCTAAGTTTGAGACATTTTTCCACATACTATGCTTCAGTTTTGACACTCAGAATGTATTCAGCATATAAAGGTTCTGAAAGGTACTGTATGCAAAAAAAAAAAAAAGGGTCAAGTTCATCTAAATAGCACACCTCAACCTCAGCAAATTTCAGAGGAGATTTTTAACATATTAAAACTGATTAATGACATGTGGAATAATGCATTACTTTTTGGATAGAGAAGATTGAAGAACTATGGAAAGGTAACAAGACCATGGCAAATACAATAAGGAATGAGCTACAGACAGGAAGGTCAGATGCAGTGTAGCTGTGAGTGCCCAATGCCTTTCTATCACCTTCGCACAGTTCTCCATGCAGGGGAAAGAAAGATGAGGTAACTATTTCTGAAGATAATTTTTAGGCTTTTTAGAAATGGTCTTATAATTTTAGGGTATTTTATCCTTATTTTAGTATCGTAAGTGGCCACACTAGAAAAACATGGGAGAGAACAGCTAATGTAGAATGCCAGTACACTAGAGTGGAATTGACTGTATCCATAAGAAAGCCTGTTATTTCTCTTCCTGGTCTGTCCTCTCATCCTCTCCCTTCTTCTTTCCTCCTTCCCCCTCTTTCTTTACGTTTTCATAATACAGTTGTCAGCCGAAGGCAAATTCCCCAAACTTACTTGTTGACTCAACCATGTTTTCTTTCCCTAAAAATAAAATAGTAAACTACAAAATACAATTGAACTCCGTATCTCAAGAAACACAATTCCAATAGTGAACCACAGAAGGCTTCAGTTATCATGGGGACTTATGAGGGAAGGGACCAGCGATCAAAGGGAGAACATACTTTTTAAAGCTGGTCAGTCTGGGATCTGTCCACAACGCACCTCACTTAGTAACTGCTACTGTCTCCTATTTTACAGAGGGAAAATTAATATTCTTCTTACACGAAGCTTAAAGCAAAATCTCATTTAAGAACATAAACCAACAATTTAATGAATTGATCCCAATATTAATTTTCAAACTTCTAATTTTAATGAGGTTACTAAAGGAACATAAAAATAATTGAATCAAAAAATAATGAACTATTGATTCTTTTGTTGTGAACTCATTCTGCTCCTTGGCATACACTTTGAGACCACAGTGCATTATATGAGCAAATTATAGTACATGAAGAAGAATGTGAAGCAGAAATGACAGCTATGATTTTCTCATTAAAACCAACCTAAAACAATGTTTGCATTCAGAATTAACCAAGCCTTTTTAATATGTCTTAATTCTACAATACTGACTGCCACCAGAAATCTATAGAGTATATAAGCTAGAAACCCCTCAATGTCACTCAGAATTTTACCAATATTTCCTTAATGATTTTGAACAAAGCAACGTAATTAAAAATTTAAAAGATGCAAAGGAAATAAAAAATTTTTGCCGAAGTTACAGAATCCTCCCATCCTCACCTTTTTGCGTAGATTCAATAAGAATGGAGAAAGGAAAATGATGTTTTTTAACCCTCCAATCATATGTTGACAGCAATTTTTAAAGCAAGCTGCTTAAAGCAGTTTATTGCTTAATTTTGTATTTTACTTCTGTCCTGGGATACACCTGGGAAATCCTCCTAACTATTTCTCTATTTCAGCTGGTTTCTGCAATAACTGAAGTTACCAAAAAAAAAAAAGAACCTGTCTTTCATTCAAAGAGCATAGTATATGGTTACAGACTTAGTGTGTGCTAAGTCAAACAATATATGTCCTTAAAAGGCAAAATGTGAAAGGATATCGATTATCTTTTCTCTTTCTTTCTTTTCTTTTTTTTTTTTTTTGCTGTTTATTGCTTTGTGTGTCGGGGAACTGAACTTTGAACTGAAACATTTTCCTTCTTTCCTATCTCTTCATTACAAGCATCCTAGCTTTCTTAAATATCAAAAGAGCCCAGACCTATACCTGAAATAAAAACTGTTTTCTTTTATGTAATTTTCAAGGGGCTTTTAGAGTATCTTTCCCCAATGATTACAGGGTATTTCTACATAGGCTGTCATTTTAAGGTGAAAAATTTGCAAGGACAGTCACACCATCTGTCATCAACTGGGTTCTCTGACACCCCGAGCTGCTCTGAAATGGCCAGCGGCCTCCTGCATAACAAAGACCTTGCCCCTTGGCATTGTTTGTTCCCTGACCTGTGCTGAGAGTCCTTCAAAAGGAGCTTTCCTGCAACCGTTTCAGGGCTGCTTCTCAGGGGCCGGATCTTCAAAAGAAAAAAATTATTTATGCATATAGGAAATCTGAAATGCTCCAGCCTTACATCTAAATCAATAGAATAAACCCTAGAAGGAGTTTGTTCTTAGCTTTGTTTCTGTGATCCCTGAATGAAAACCTACTTAGCTTTATTTTTTTTTCCTTTCTTCTTTTGGAAGTTTCTTTAAGATATAATTTATGTGTTAAGCAATCCATATATAAAGCCAGAGTGTGTAGGTTAAATGTAACTGGACCATTCAAATACAGAAGCTGTGTCATAATAAGTGAAAAATACACCTCTGACCAACAAAACCCCAGTGCCTCTCGCAGTGGAAGTCACAGACAAGCTATTCTTACTGCCATGTCAAGCACCACTTATGACTTATAAATACAATACAGTACAATCTCACTGTAGGCCACTTGTGCCCAAAGAAGGATTACAGCTGTAGCTCACAATATTTATGAAAGAAACATACAGAAAAACAGAAAATGCCAACTATTGTGAAACATTTTTGCTAAGAAATGTATACTCCCATATGCCTGACCTGTGAAGACATAAAGCTGAGGCTCCCCTTTCTTTTCATTTGCCACGGCTGTAAAAATGTGTGTTCCTCAATTTAGGGAATCTAAGCGAGGATTCTCTTTTAAGAGACTAAGGTTTGAAAATCAGGCAGATCACTGTTAAGAGAAGCTTCAGCCATTTCTAGGAATGAATGAATAAACAAAAAAGGATATTCCCTCTGTCAACATAATTATTGGCAAGATTTTATGAGCTTCATTTAGTCCCCAGGACATAGTTATATACAATACATGGAGTGTGTGTTTATGTGCACCATAGTATAAATATGTAAAAGTCACATCATTAAATCTTTTATGTCTGTATTCATAATACACAAAGCTGTTTTTAAATTATTTAAAGATCTATTCTCTCTTCCATATACATTAATACTAAGAAGAGTTGCCGTCAACATCAAAGGGAAACAGACCCCTAATTAGAGTTCCAATCTGCCCTGAGAGTCACATTGCAGAGCGAACAAATATGGAATAAGTTAACATTAGAGAAACTAATAATCAGTCCTCATTCTCAACTTCTGATTGTTGCAAGAATACAGTGATTTCTTAACAATAAAATGCAATCACTTTCCATCACAATTTGTAAACATAAAATTTCATATGAACAGTTCCCAAAGAAAAAGATAACAGTTAAAACAGATAAAGCTGTGATGTCTCCATGTTAGGATATGGGACAGTTACAATTGCTCCAGAAATTTGAGATCGATCTCAACTTTCAAATTTTTTATATTACCTAATTTTCTTTTGCTTTAGCTGTTTTAATTATCGTTTTTGACACTAGGCGTGTGGTTTTTCAAATGGAAAATTCCCTATTGAAATTCTGGTTTCATATGAGGCTGGTATTAAAAGCATCAGCCATTTATTAAACAAACATTTGGTGAGAACTCTCTATGTACCAGAAAATTTGCTAGATGCTGAAAATACATAAGCAAAACACAGCTTCTGGCCTTGTATTGCCAAGTGGTTAAAGAACGAAACAATTAAACAGACATAGAATTAAGTATACAATGAGAACTATTTCTGGATATCAAAGTAATATATGCAAATGTTTAAGGATCTCAAATGAAAAAGAAAATGTACTCTGTGACTTTAATTTGACTGCTACCTTAATTTTCCTGTCCTGGATAGACCCTCAAAATTATTATTATGGCAAATTTCATACATATACAAAAAGAGTAGTATAATGGATTCACACGTATACATCGCCAGCTTCCCCAATTATCAGCTCATGGTCATCTTGTCTATCACATCCTCTTCCACGTTATTTTTAAGAAAATCCCAGACACCGCATTATTCCATCCATCAATATTTCAGTACGTATCTCTAAAGATAACCACAGTATTATTATCAAACCTAAAATTAGCAATAATTCATTAATATCATCAAATATCTCATCAGTGTTCAAATTAAATAGATTTTCAAGTGTCATACTTAAAATTTATTTACATAAGAACTAAATAAGACTCATACATTGAGTTTGGTAAGTAGGTACCTAAGTCTCTTTTAATATATAGGTTCTAACCCTTCCTCTATCTTCTTTTCTACCTCTTTCAATTTAGTAGTTGAAGATACTGGGAATGTTATTCTGCAGAATTTTCCCACAGTCTAACTCTTGCTAACTGCATTTTTGTGGTCACATTTAGAAATTGCTAGGGTACGAATAACTATTCCAAAAATTATTAAATAAGTAGAAAAATAATTTATTTATCTTGCCTTCCTGGCATGAAATATTTGATCATAGAAAATTCTTCTCTATAGAAGAATTACAGTTAATAAATACTAGAGAAATAGCAGAATAGGAAAAATTGTCATTTTGAAACTTCTACTCAAATAATATATCTAAGTTTGCAATCATCAATGGCTGTTAAAATAATTACATGAGAAGTTAATGAGGGACTTTATAATGGATAGATGAGGCTGACAACACCTGAACCCACAATTAATATTAACATCATCAAAATGGGACAAAAAGAAATTCCATGCCTTGTGATGTGACCCAAGTAATTTACACAGCATCATCTATGAAGTATTCTAGCCAATAAGTAATTAACCAAATTGATCAGATCTCTAAATTCACTATCATTTTACAGGAAATGGGGGGATAGTAGAGCATATTAAATAACGTCATACAAAGATGCCATCAGCATGTCCAGACTGTGTGAAATGTTATAGAAAATGAAATAACCCAGTTTATTCAACAACAAAAAACACTTTGAAAATAAAGGAAGAGGAGTGACATATATTTTATACACGCTTAAGAGATAGGTCAACATAAAGCAATGTAAAAACCTTGTGGGATCCTGATTCAAATGAATTAACTATGAAAATACATTTTTGAGACAATTAGAAATTCTGACCTTGTAATCATGGCACTATGCTTATTTTTTAGGATTTTTATTTATTAGAGATACACATTGAAGTCTTTATGGACAAAATGATAGATACGTGTGATTTTCTTTAAAACACGCCAGCAGCAGAGGTAAAGTGAGGGGGGCTGCAATGGATGATGAAACAAGATTGTAAAATGTTGATAATTATCACAATTGCCTAGTGGGTATATGAGCTTTCATCTTACGTCTCAACATTTTCATATTAAAGTGTATTTTTAAAAGATAATAATTTATTTTCCAACTGGAGGTATCTTGGGATGCTTATTTACCCTGAGATTGAAAATAAATGTGATCAGATTTTAAACACAATTCTTTGAGAAATCCCTACATGTTTTAGGGAAAGAGGTGTACACATCCTATTGAAAAATCCTGCAACTGTGCCCTGGCCCTCATGAGTCAAGGTGTAGTCTGTGGATGAACAGCACTACCAATACCTGAGCACTTGTTAGAATGCAGAATCTCATGTCCCCTCTTGACCTAATGAATCAGAATCTGGATTTTATACAAGATCCCCAGTTAACTCTCCTGTACATTAAAGTTTGAGAAGTACTGGTCTAGAACCTATTCTCCTTATGGATCTTTTCTCATTAATTATTTATTATTTTAACCTATGTTCAATCTTTCCCTTTCACTAGTTTCTTAACAGTGTAGGAACAAGCTTCATTATCTCTCATCTTTAAAACAATGAAATAAGTGAACAAACAAAGCTATAAACCTGTTTCTAGTTCACTGATGACCCAGAACCTTGGGCTTCCATGAGAAACACACATACACTTAAACCAAATCCCCCTCTTTTTACTTAAGTTCACATTAGTAGGTTTCTGTCGCCTACCACCAATAGAATCCTAACACATCAAAGATGGGGTCCATCTTTAGATCCTTTCTCATTCTCTATTTTCAGTGAAATTTTGTTCTGCCCACACAGCTTCTCCTGCTGCCCGCAAGCTAAGAGCTCCTACATCTCTGTGTCCACCACTGTCCCTTAACCCTGGGGCAGATCTGCTATTCTAGTTCCACGGTCACCTCCCACCCAACAAGTTCAAAACTAAATTTGTTATCTTCTTCATTAAACGTTTTCCTTTTTCAAGCATGCACAATTTAGTTGGTCACAGCACCAACTACTCAGTCACCTTAAACTGAAAACTAACAGTGATACTTGATACTTGATTCTTGATACAGTGATACTTGATTTGTATCACTGCTATAGTTCAAACTCTAACCATCTCCAATTCATCAATACCATCCTGTGATGGTTAATTTGGGGTGTCAAGTCAAAGGGTGTTTTGGATGAGATTAACATTTGAATCATTGAGCTTTGAGTAAAGCAGATGGCCCTTCATAATCTGGGTGGGCTTCATCCAATTAGTTGAAGGTCTGAAGAGAGCAAAAAAAAACCACTTGACTGTCTTTGGACTTCATTTCTACCATCAGCTCTCCTGAACCTTGAGACTACCAGTCTATACTGCAGATTGGGACTAGCTAGCTCCCATAATCAGATGAGACAATTCTTTATAATTATTAATTAATTAATTCATTTCCCTTTGGTTCTGTTTCTCAGGAGAACCCTGACTAATATGAACATTAGTATCAAGACATTTAGTGCTGTAGTAACAAATATCCAAAAAAGTGGAAATGGCCTTGGACTTGGTAATGAGTAGAGGCTGGTAGAGTTTGGGGGTACATGTTAGAGAAAGCTTAGATTGCCTTGAGGGGACTGTTAGGCACATGGACATGAAAGTTGATTTTGGTGAGATCTCCAGAGCACTGAACCAAAAAGGATTATTCTCAAGCCTTAATATCTAATGAAATTTGCCTTGCTAGATTTTGCACTTGCTTAGAACCCATGACCCCTTTCTTCTTTCCAATTTCTCCATTTTGCAACAGAAATATCTATCCTATGCCTGTCCTACCACTGTATTTTGGAAGCACATAAACTGACCAGTTTCTCAGATTCACAGCTGGAGAGAAATTTTGCCTCAGGAGTAATCATACCTCAAGTCTCACCCATGCCTGAGTTAGATGATACTTAGGGGACACTCTGGACTTACAGTTGAATTTAAAATGAGTTAAGATTTTGGGGATGTTTGGGATGGGACGAATGCATTTTGCATATGAGAAGGACATGGATTTTGAAGGTCCAGAGAAAGGAATGTCATGGAATTGTGTCTGCCCAAAACACAACTCCAAATACACTCATATTGGAGGTTAGGGCTTCAACCCTAACCTCCAATATGAGTGTATTTGGAGTTAGGGTCTTTAAGGAAGTAATTAAGGTTACATGAGGTTATAAAGGTGGGGCCCTAATCCAATAGGATTGGTGTCCTTATAAGAAGAAGAGACAGTGGCGATGTTGACACACAGAGAAAAGGCCATGCGAGGGCAGAAAGAAGACTCCCTGTAAGCCAAAGAGTGAGGTCCCAGGAGAAACCAAACTTGCTGAGACCTTTTTCTTGTACTTCCAACCTCTAGAACTGTGAGAAAATAAAGTTCTGTTGTTTAAGCCGCCAAGTCTGTGGTATTCTGCTATGGCAGCTCAAGCAGAAGAATTCAACCCCCAAAGAGCCTCCCTGACATGCATCTCACTACTCTCACTCCCTGATGCCTTATCCACAGTGTTTATAGGCTGATTCTCCTGAAAGGTAAACTAGATAAATTTCTTCCTGAGCTCCAAACATCTCAATGCCCATCTTGTCCACAAGATAACATTCAAAGTACCTGTCATGACACTCAGGACTTGGTGGTCCCTGTTTTACCCTCCAGGGTCATTTCCTGCCAAATATAGGCAAACAGCCAATGCTCTAGAAAGACAAACCCAAGCACTTGCAGTTCTTCTAAACTGCCATGCTGATTCACAGAACATAAAGTTGCCATTCATGAGCAAATCCCTCCCCAGTCCACCAAGCAAGCTGCTGCACATCCTCAAAAATTCACACGAGTCTTGTCCTCAAAGAGACATTTGACTTCCCTGGACTATGTTGATCACACCCTTTCTTGTGCTATTGCTGTACAGGCTGCATTTATACCTGTGGAACAACACTTCGCTTCAATTCTTTACTACCGCTCCACTTTGCGACTGTGGATCTTTCAAGACCACACTTTATCTGTATATCCTCTGTACCTGTCACATAGACGACTCAATTACTAAATGAAAGAAAAGAATTGATTGATCGATTGATTGATTAATGAAGCATATGAAGTATCCTTTACTGGGTCCAGATCATCCCTAATTCAGAAGATCTATAGGAGATCAGAATGGAAAAATATTCTAAAAAATGGAAGGATGCTGAAAGTACATGATTTGAGAAGCCAAGGAAGCAAGGAACAAATTATTGATAATTATAATTCTACTTGGGTCTCCCCATACTCTCAATTTCTGTATTCCTTATCATAATCACAACACATTCATGATAGAACTCACTTTATTATATGTTTAATTTACTTATTTATTATCATATAAATCATTTTGCTGATTCCTGAAAGAAGACTCATTGTGTAATGGAAAAGCAGTAAATTAGAAAGCAGAATACATGAGTCCCTGGCTCTGTGACTTGAGAAAAGTCACAATCTCTAAGGTGTTATTTTTCTCACCTGCAAAATGGAATTTTTATAACTAACCAGTTCAACTCATGGAGTGGTTTTGAAGGTTAAATGGGATGATGATGTACAAACAGCTTATAGCCGTCATTCCATCAAGGTTTTTTTTCCAAGTGAACTGGTAGTGTTTTTGCATATCCCCAGCACTGCTCTGCATTCACCCCAGCTCACTGTAGCCCTTCTCACTGAGTGACATTAGGCAGATCATTTAAATTTTCTAAACCTTAATCTCCCTAAATCTAGAAGTGGAATAATATCATAAAATTTTTCTAAGGCAAAATGCAAATCTAAAGTAGTTTGTACTCTCATATCTCATAATTTAAGGTATTTTTATTATCCTAATTGTGTGACCTTGGGTAAACTATGTAACTACATTACTTTCCTTGTGAGTGAATAAAATGAAAATATAATAGGCTTGTTAGGGGATTGAGACAATGTGTGTAATGTGTTTAATGTAGCACGTGATTGGTCAGTATTATCAATTATCATAATCATTTTGTTAATATTACTAGCATCTGCTGTTGTGATATTACTGCTAATAACAGGTGTCCCTGGAAAACTGAATCTGCAAAGTTTTCCATGACTTATGACACTTTGGGCATAGCTTAAATATTTTTATTGACTTACTAATACCTAATATTGGTTTCATTTCAAAGGATGACAGCTAATTATATAAAATAGTATAATTGGTCATTAATAGACAAAATAGATACAACTCTCATAATAAATATTTGCTTAATAAAGGACATCTGTAATATCTGGTGATTGCGTATGGTGTCCTCTGGAGAATACTGGTCTTTGATCTTTGCTCCCCAGTTAAATCATCAAGCTTAATCGACGCACTATTCTCTATGTTAGTTATTCCACATATTTTGGTGCCACTTACCAAACTGTAAAACATTGTCCTTATACTTAAACAAAACCATGACTACTGAAGCTGTCACTGCAATACCAATTTCTATATATGAGCCATATTTGTGAAGATTATTTTAGAATATATATATTTATATATACATGTATTTACTATATATGTGCTTATATATTTAATATATGTGTGTGTGTGTGTATATATATATACACACACACATATATATATTTCTAAAACAAGGTAGAAGGAAGGATGAGAGGGAAAAACAATGGAAAATAATCCCCAAACTGACTACCAAGTTTTGTAGCTTTAAAAAAAAACCTGAAGTTATTCAAGTATAATGCCAAACACGATAAAGATAAAACATCTATTTCATTTTATTCCTTTAAAATACTATGTTTATAGAATAATGGAGTTGAGTACCACATGTTTTCTGAAAGACTTAGTTTAAGAAAATAGTGTGCCCACTAGTTACATCAGGTTTAATTTTCCATCTGTATTTCTCACCCATTTATAAGTCTGAATATTTAGGACTCTTTATATTTATATTTATAGCCTCCATCTGAGGAAAAACAAATATTCAAGAGTCAAGATGCTCTTGAGACCCCACAAAGAAAAAGAACTTGTTCCCCTGTAGAGGGAATTTATATGAAAACACTGACATTAGCAGTAAGATAGTGGTGCTGGACACTGGTAAGTGTATTTCAAGATCGTCATTTATATGAGCAGACAGAAGGCAGACCAATCTTCACTGTTCATGCAACATATTCTAGTAGGGTAAGTATAAAAATCCAGTGGAAATCAATTTTTCCAAATCAGTAAAATAAATTAGTCTAATGTTATAGAGACAGTGAAATGGGTAAGGGATTGCTTTTCTCTGAAGGATGATGGTCTCTGCTTAAGAAAATAATTCATGACATAACAGATAAATAAGAGATACTTATGCTCATAACTAAATATTTTCTGTAAGGTACAATTCTCTTAATATAGCAGGATGCTACTAAATGGTGGTGTATTTGAGCGTTGTTTTGATAGATTATTTATTATGTGTGGAGAGCAGGAGAATGGAGCACTTTAAAACATGCTGCAGCTCGCTTCCAAATGAACTCATATTTTTCCTTCCACTGGGTGTCTTCTACTGTTCTTTAAAGCCACATGTGGAGTTAGGGTGATACCTAAAGCCTGCCTTTGATGTGCAGAGGGAGAGGTTTTGGAACTCTCATGTTTTCTGATAACCAGAAAAATTTTCTTATTCTTTAAAATAAAGTATTTATACAGCTGTTACTTATATTCTTGGGAGTCTTGATTTGATCTAAAATTATTTGGTCAGAGACACAAGTAATTTACAAATATAGAAGACAATGAAAGAGTAAATTCGGATAATAGAGAAAACAAACAACTCTGTACCCAGCACAACGTAATGGTATTCATTTACTGATGTTATTATTGGCTTATTATAATATTCTAAGTAGAATGAATTCCTCAAATTATCAATTTTAGCATGCTCACTATACTACCTTTAGACAAAATTAAAGTAATTTAAAATGTTTCCTTAGCTTGCAAGACATTTGAGAGTAGAAAAAAGAATCCACTCAAACATCCTTTGACAGACTTTTTAAAGAAACTTGGATCAATGAAATTATTTCCTAAAGTATCTTCCAAATATCCTAAAATTCATAAACATTATTAATATTTTAATTTAGCAGTTGTGTTTTACACTCAACATTAATAACGGTCTCTTTTTTAAAAAAGATAACAAGCAAAATGCTTATTATATTATGTCATTTTTGTTTATTAGTAGGTTTATTATTTATTTTATCAATATTATGAGTTATGGGTCAAATTCTCAAGCATAGAATTTTCTTTTAAACCTCAGATGTACATTTTATTGGACACTGAGGCTCATTTTATAAATAATGTGAGCTGGATATTTATGCTTTTTTTATATAACTAGCAGCAGCTTATTTTTATGATTTTGCATCTTTATAGATGTTTATAGTTGTTTTATAGTCACTTTTATGACATAGTATGTATAAAATCTATGATTTGTTTGGTGTTGAGTACTTGATTAGGGAGAAAACTATGCTTATAACATTGTGATGAGGAAATATTATCCAGTTTATCAAAATGCACTTCATAGCACTGCTTCTTGGCATGTATTACTGAGTGAAAAGGGATCAGTGTCTTTATTAAGTGAAGTACAAATCATGTCAAAATCACATTCCACAGTACTTTCCCTGACAACTCAGAACTAACAATGCCTTTTTCATGAATCAAAATTGAACAAGATTACTGGGATTTTTGTTCTCCTAATGAACTTATATGGTTTTATAATGGGATGATTTTTTTCTTCCTTATCTCCGTACCTCACCACTATCACCTCTGCCCCATGCATTCACACAAATGCATTCATACCTACATCTTTCTGGAACTGACATAACACAAGGGGGCCTTATGTAATAAAATTCAATCCTGGGAGGGTGAAAGAGTAACTTCCTTGTGAGTTTTCTCATAGATTTAGTGTCTAGTGTTTTTTTGAAAATTCAAGCTTCCTACATATCTAGTAATTTTTTATGGTTTATTATAGATTTTGGATTCTTGGTGGATATTTTCTTAAGTCAAACAATAAATTTTAAAGTAGCTTTTTAATGTGTTAATGTCCAGGAATATATATAGGCAAATGCAAAATTATCAGCAGTTATTCAAGTTTGTGAATTTATTGGAAACTTTTGAATACGTTATGCTATATTGGAGAGGACTGCCATAGGCCAAGTTTGAGATAACTACAAGTCAAATTATAAAGCAGTTTTTTGAAGAGAAATAAGTCATTAGTCAAAGTCAGAGCTACCTAATACTCCCAAAGCCTCCTGCCTAGCCTTTACCTTAATTATATACTCAGGTCATTTGTGATGCTTATTTGTAAATTTACTATCAGGTATGGCCAGATGTTTCATTTAAGCTCTAATATAAATATAAATAAAACATCTGATAAAGTTTTGCAGTGCCTTTGTAAACAGCTCTTTGATCTGGAAGCTTACTGCTAGAATCGCTACACTGATCTGGTCACTCTCTTTACATATTGTCAAAGTAATTGTCTTGATCCTTGGGAAAACCACTGCTGTGGGTGATATAGTCTTTCATTATAGCATATTAGATCTCTTTCAACTGGCTAATGTCTAGTCAACACATGTTTAGTCTACCCAACAAGAATTTATTAAGTATATTAAATGTAAAATTGCTGGTCTGTTTCTTTGAGAGTGAAAATGGAAGTTGAGTGCATTGTTAAGGCAATTTTATTATATACTTAACATTATAAGACAATGTTTGAGAGCCCTTATACTAAGGGCATTGAATTACCAGCACACTATGTAGTCTTTTCCAGGTTTATTAAATACATCTAAGAATGATACTCCTTGTGTCTTTCTATTTTTTATTCCTTGGCTAACACAGGCATAGTTCTGACATTAGTAACTATTTCATGTGATTAAAATAATTAATAGGATGGTAAAGAGTTGATGCTTAAATTGCTTAAAACTAAATTAAGATAATATTTTGGACATGTATAAAATATTCAGCTTTTCTAGAAGGATAAATGTCTAATATAAAATAAATAAGCTGGGGACTTCCCTGGCAGTCCAGTGGTTAAGACTTCACCTTTCAATGCAGGGGGTGCAGGTTTGATGCCTGGTCGGGGAGCTAGGATCCCACATGCCTTGTGGCCAAAAAACCGAAGCAATATTGTAACAAATTCAATAAAGTCTTTAAAAATGATCCACATAAAAAAAACTTTAAAAAAATACTTTATTAAAAAAATTTTTTAAATAAAATAAATAAGCTGGCTTATTGCAAAATGTTAGTAGGTAAGAATTTATGGTCCATTCTAATGAATACTGACCAAGCTACCTTATTTTAGACTTCTTATTTAATGACTAAAAGGTTGACATGTTATGTAAAATAAGCTGCATGGAAATTAGGAAGAATTATTTTAATATTAAACAATTCAGAGATTTTTGCTCAATATTTGTAAAATCAATTTTATTTAGATATTTTCATTTATGTTCTAGGAACTTAAACATTTGTTGGTTTAATGAATAATCCATGTTTTTTCATGTACATTACATTGTGGATTTTCCAAATACACACTCCTACAAATTTTTATATTTTTAGCTATATGGTTTATTGTTTTTCAACCCAAGTTTCTTAGCCTTTGTGCCTACGTTTATTATTATCTGCATGCAGAAGAACAGGAACCATTTGCTTAAAATACTTTACAAGGTACAATATTTATGTATCTCACTGTCTGTTTTGAAAGCTATTGAGCCATTTTCCCCCAGAGGAAAGTTTCTCCATGCACCCTGTAAGAAAGCAGAATCTTCTAGGTGGTGGCATAGCCAGCCTCAGCCTCCTGACAAGCTTTCATAGCTATCTCTGGATTTATAGGGGTTTCTGTACTACAGCTTCAAGTTAAGGGACTTCTGGATTTTAATATCCAGAGACATGTTGTCGTCTAAGTCATTAGCTTATATTAAGCTAAGCCAAGTGATTTAAGATGGATTCAAAGGTAACAGAGACCTGAAGCTTTGTCCACCAGCAATGAGTTAGAGTGAAGACACCTTCTAAAATGCAGACTTGATCTGGATGACACTAGACATGAAGAGGAAAAAGTAGCACTCCTGAGCAGTGCAAGCCAGGATGGATGCTTCATTGTACTACACAGGAAGTTTGCTGGCATTAAACTCTCATATACACATGTATACACGCATGTGTGGATGTGTGTGCTATATATTCCCCAATGGGGAAAATCCATTTTCAGCTTAGATCCCATTTAGTAACTTACTCTTCCTGCTGAGCTAAGTGAATTGAAACCACTCCTTTCATCACCACCAGAGACTGACTAGAGTACGTGAGGGTGAACACAAATATTAAGATGAAAGCTGCAGGCCACACAAATATAAACAGAAGCCAATCCCCAGTAATAAGCACATAGGAGCCAGCATTTTGAGGAGTACAGTAGAGGTAAGCAAAGGCTTGGCAACAACACCATTGATAACATCCTGCACTTGGGATGAGCTTTGAAGAAGTCCATAATTAGAAAAAGAACAAGCTCAGTGATGAAAGGGAGGAACCAGACCAAATTAGGATGGTTAGGAACAGTCAGCCAGAATGTGAACAACTGAAGAAGAGAAACATGAACCAGACAGGGTGACTTTTCTTAGCTCTGCTTGGGTAAGGAATATTTTTCACTAACTTCTAATGACGGAATATTGGAAGTGACCTCAGAACCCTCGTGTATTGTTTATGGCTTATTGTACATTATTATTTAAATCAACTCTACCTATTTATCATTCCTGACTGTGGACTCACAAATTCAATCCTAATTATTTTGTTAATGTCCAGAGATAAGAATTCTTTCGGGAAGACTGTAAACAGACTACTGCAGTCAAAATTTTGATACTCATGGGTGGACCAAATAAGTAGCACTCTTGAATCAAACCGTGTCAGGGTGCTACCCATTACACCTGCAAATCTGTAAATTATCTTCAGAGTAGTCACCTTGGGAGGATGTGCACTGCTTTGAAAAACAATGGCATCACCCAAGCCAGTGTAGGAAGATCTCTTCTGGAATTTCTTTCAGAGTCTCTGATGGATGTTTTTGACTTTTGTGACCATACAATATTTTCTTTTGAGGGTAAATTGAATAGCTAAATGGCATTCTGAACCAATTCTAATAAGCAAACTGTGTAATCATACTAGGAAAGGTACTCATTTTAACAGGTAAGCTCTATCATTTTTCCTAAAAGTCAGTCACATTACCTTGTATATACACTTGTGACCATGTCTGATTACAAGGAGTGTGGCTTAGAAAGAAAGCTTAAAATTATTATAATCACAATACTCATTTCCATTTTATTAGTGGCTTTTTAGAATATGGGGGGTCAAAATAGTAAAGTGAGGAATGATCCCCAAACAAAGCTTAATAAGAGAAAGAAGTCATTTAACATTCAGAGTGAGCCTTTCACAATAAAAGCACTGAGAGGTTCTTTGACTGTCTGCTGCATTATCTTTCTAACTGCATATTAAGAATAAGTGCATCTGAATCCTCCTTCAGGACTTTGGCTCTAAAATATTTTTCAGAGCTGCCTAGAGAGTGAGTATGGACTCCAGAGCCAGAAGGCCTGAGTTCTAATCCCACCTGTGCCCCTTTTAGCTGTATGATTTGGGACAACTTATTTAACCCCCTGTGCCTCAGTTTTCTCATCTTAAAATGAAGATAAATAACATCATCTAACTCATTGTGTTGTTATAAGGATGAAATAAATCAATATACATACAAGCACTTAGAACATGGCTTAGCACTTAGTGCCCAGGAATAATAATAATAGCAATAACAGTAATTATTACTATTTTTTAAAAATTCAGACTCATGTCTTCGTGGCAGTAGTTGTTTGTTCTCTTTTGTTAAAATCCAAAATGTCCTTTGGGAGTAACCATTGTGTTCATCAGAGGTCATAAGTATTACATAACCACATTTCACTTTTGGAGGATGAAGGTCTATAAAGAACATGTTTTAGGCTCGTCCAGCAGTAGACATCTTAGAAATAGTTTGGGCAATGGTGGTCACATTAACGCAACTGTCACATTAATTAGATTTTTTAAAAGCTATAATATTACTATATAAACATCCTGCATAGTAGAAAATCTCTATGTATTTTTATTGTTAACATATACATTTCCACCAAAAAATGTGCGGTAAGCAGAATAATGGCATTCCAAAAATGTCCATGTCTTAATCCCCAGAACCTGTGAATGTGTTACTTCACATGGCAAAAGGAACTCTGAGGATGTGATTAAGTTAAAAATCTGGAGATGGAATGATTATCCTGGATTATCTGGATGAGCTCGGTGTAATCACAAGGGCCTTATAAGAAGGAGACAGGTATGTCAAAGTCAAAGATGTGATGATGAAGCAGAGGTCTATGTGATATGGCCATAAGCCAAGCCGAGGAATGCAGGAAGCTTCCAGAAGTTGGAAAGAGCAAGAAAATGGATTAATAGGAATGCATCCCTGCCGATTCATTTCAGCCCACTGATATGGAAGTTAAGACCATAAATTTGAATCTTATTTCTGCCTATTTGTAGAATATGTCTGCTAGGTTCTGTGGATATAAGCTACATTCCAAATTCCCAACAATCAAGAAGCAGCTTGAGGGCTTCTTCCCTGGTGGCGCAGTGGTTGAGAGTCCACCTGCCGATGCAGGGGACACGGGTTCGTGCCCCAGTCCAGGAGGATCCCACATGCCACGGAGCGGCTGGGCCCGTGAGCCATGAAAAAAAAAAAAAAAAAAAAAGCAGCTTGAGTGTTTATAGTCTATTATTTTTCCTGCATGTATTCACCTAGCAGAATGCTTTGCACATAACAGCCAGAGAATAAGCATTTGTTGAATGAATAAATGTGTCTCATACATGTGAAACATTTGTCATAAGGGAGTGACTAAAGGGCTCAAATCAACCATTTATATCCTACTAAGTAATCAATACACACGCGAATATGCTGTCAATACATTTATAGAGGCTACTACAATACAGAAGGATTAAGTAATAAAATCAAAATCATTCAGCATAAAACTGTGAGTTAGAAGGATTAAAAATTATTCCTTCATTCCTTTCATAGATGCTGTAACTGAGGCACACGAAAGTGAAATCCTTCTGAGTGGTTTGCATGTCTGAGAAGACCGCGAATTCCAAACTCTGGCCTTTTTCATGCGTCTTTTGTGGAAAAAAAGAAAAGTCTTCACAAGATCTTATGTTTTGCTGACCAAGTAATATTGAAAGAATTAGAAGATACAAGGAAATCTTTGAAGCAGTCATCTGACTTTCAGAAATAAAGTTCATCTCTGGGACCCACTAAGCAGAATTCAGAGTAGAAATCAGTATTTCATGTAAATGTATCTCTGTCTCTCAAGAAGTAATAAAACTGGAATAGGTGGACCACACTGCCAATGTATTTGATGATAATAGAATCAGTGATACAGCCCAGTATCATCTCAAACTAAAATTGGGAACCTTTCACAGAAAGAATTATTTCAACCACTGTAAACAACTAGGAATCAGAGTAAGGATAGAAATCACATTCTGCTCTCCTTTCACAAAGCAGCTGAAGAATATTATGTTGCTATTTCAATAAGAATAACAGTACATTGATAACAGACTCTATTCAAAATTTAATAAAGCATTAGTCCCTTAATCAAAACATGACTATGAGGCTTGGACTGTCGCTGGAAAGCAGAATAATATGAACAAAAGAGAAATGGAACTGTGTCTGAATATCAACTCTACAAACAAATAACATCTCGTTATACATGCAGCAATTAGAGACAGGAATTGCAAAGCCAGTCTCAACTTATCTTCGCCGCCCAGGGAAAAGTTTAAATCAGGTACTCAAAGTAGGTATGTGATTAAACATCAGTCGATCAATCAATCAAATGCCATAACATATATATGACGATACATGCTTTTTTTTTTTTTGGCTTAGACTGAAAAGATTATCTACATTAAAAAAAATATGTATAAAATAGCCACCAAGTGGTGCAGTGGTTGGGAGTCCGCCTGCTGATGCAGGGGACGCGGGTTCATGCCCCGCTCCGGGAGGATCCCACGTGCCGCGGAGCAGTTGGGCCCGTGAGCCATGGCCACTGAGCCTGCGCGTCTGGAGCCTGTGCTCCGCAACGGGAGAGGCCACAGCAGTGAGAGGCCCGCGTATTGCAAAAAAAAAAAAAAAAAAAAAAAAAAAAGCCACAAAAATTTGCAATTATAAGCATAAAGAAAATAAACTTTGATTTTAACTTGTATATGTAATTTATATAAAACAAAAGGTTTTCCCTCTAATTCAGCATATGCAATGGTTAAAGAAAGTTTTCTTGGAATCAGACTGTCTGGGTCTAATTCCTGACTCTGCCACTTACAGATTTAGGGCAAGATAGTAAAACAGTTTTCTCATGGATAAGATTAAGATAATAATTGTTCCTACCTCATAGAGTTGTAAAAAGTTAATAAAGTAGTGCTTAAAACTCATACATTCACTATCACTATTCAGAAAATAGAATTCATTGAAAAGTTTTAGAAATAAAAGCTGCCTGAGAAAGCTTGAATTCCATTGATGAATATATCATAATTGTCCCCCAAACCAAATGTGGTTATTTTGACTCATTTTAATCCCTGAATAATGATTTTTAAAAGTCATTTACAACTTGGGTACTCAAATCAATGTATTTATACAGGTTCAATCAAGTTTTAATGGTGCCATGACAGCATCTGATGCCATCTTACAAGCTAATTTTCAAGTTCAGGCTGACAACTCATATTAGCACTTTTTGCTCATATGGACCATGAATTGCAGTGGATTAGTAATCTAATAAAACACATGAAACTGATGTAGAGTTAATGTGCTATAATAGTTATGTATTATCAAATATGCATTTTTCAAGTTTTTTGCTTTGATTTTATTTTTTATTTACAATATATTCTTTCAATTTCTGGAGCTGTTCTCCTTAAATGCTGGTGTGTCAGGTGGTAACTTTATCACCTATTTTCCTCTGACCCTCCCTTAGGATATGGGCAAAGACCATAGTCTCTATAATCTTAATGCAACATCAACTCTTCCTATTAGGCCCTGTAAAAAGTATGGTGTGAGTCACCCTGGGCAAGAATCAGACATCAAGGAGACAAAGTGGAGAAATATGAACACAGCTACAGCCAACACTGCCAGGTAGCTGGGATACATGGAGAGGGTTTGTGTGGCAAGTGGAGGTGAGAGGTGTCAAACTGAAGCAGGATTGGGGCATTCTCAGTTCACACAAAGGAAAGGAGAGTCTGAGCATCTGGAATGTGAAAGGGAGATCTGGCCCGCATTACCGTCAGAATCAAAGGGCTGGGTTTTTTGGATGTCAATAGAGAGCTTTGCTTCCCCTTCTACCAGGTTCCTAAGCTAATCACTGGTGTCCTATTTGCTGCAATCTCATGGGAAGACAACTATATTATATTTCCAACTGTATAGCTGTAGTTGTTGTTCAACTAACACTCGTAGTCATGGTAGCTGTTCCATCTCCATTTCTCCTCTCATGCACTCTCCCAGGCCCTTCCAGCTGCCAGTAACCCTTTGACCTAAAGCCATCCCATCTCTGCAATCTCACTATTCCTTCCTAGGTAAGACCCTGTAAAGTTCCTTTCCTTAAAATTTACCCTGTCCATGTCCCACTTCTTCTGGGTCTGTTTCTATAAGATGATTCATCCACTTTAGTATTCAGTCAGTCCATTGGTCACCCACCCATTTATTTAATCGACAGCACATAATCCTATGGGACACTCAACTAGCCAGATGCTAAAGATATTCAGAGACAACAGGACAAACCCCTGTTTTTATGGGCTTGCCTTTCAGGGACAGGATAATGGAATCATTTAACTCATTTTAACTTAATTACCTCTTTAAGAACCCTAAGTCTAAATACAGCCAATGTTATGGATTGCGTTGTGCCCCTTCAAAATTCGTTATGTTGAGGGAATTCCCTGGTGGTCCAGTGGTTAGGACTCGACGCTTTCACTGCTGTGGCCTAGGTTCAATGCCTGGTCAGGGGACTAAGATCCCACAAGCTGCGTGGCACAGCCAAAAAGCAAACAAAACAAAACAAGCAAAAACTCCGTATGTTGAATTCCTAACCCACAATGTGACTGTCTTTGGAGATAGGATCTTTACGGAGATAATTAAGGTTAAATAAAAGCACAAGGGTGGGGCCCTAACCCGATAGGTCTGGTGTCCTTATGAGAAGAGGAAGGGGCACCAGAAACGTGCTGGCACAAAGGGAAGGCCACGTGAGGACACAGCTACAGGTGGTGGTTATCTGTAAGCCAAAGAGAGAAGAATCAGGAGAACCAAAACTGTCAATATTTTGACCTTGGACCTGTAGCTTTCAGAACTGTGAGAAAATAAATTTATGTTGTTTAAGACACCCAGTCCATGGCATTTTGTTATGGCAGCCCTAGCAAGCTAATACAGTCACATCCTGAGGTACTGAGGGTTAGGACTTCAATATATGAACTGGGGAGAAACAAAATTCAGACTATAACACATAGTTACACATTGACTAAGGAGGAGGCAAAGCCAACCTGGCAAAGAATTTCAAGAAAAGTGTCCCGAGCAAAGCACAAGGTCCCTGGGGACAGGAGCGAGTTCCCCTTAAAGGCAGAATGGTCCATCTAGAAGTCCAGAGTGCTTAGAGCAAAATAGTCCAGGGGGAATAACAAGGTCAACTTGGAGGCAAGGCCAGATTATACAGAACCGTGCAGGACACGGAAAAAAGTCTGAATCTCATTTAAGGGGTAGGCAAATTTGGATGGCTTTCAACTGACCAGTGACATGATTGGATTTGTACTTTTGAAAGATCACCTTCTTCTTGATGTATAGGATGGATTGTAGCTAGGCTAAAATGGAAGTGCCAATAACCGTTAGGAAGGGATGGGAAGAATCTAGATGACTGAAAATGGACTAGAAGGAAGTGATAGAGACAAAAAGAAATAGATGGACTTAAGAAATCTTTTGGAGGAAGGACCCTGAGGACTTGTTGATAGATTAGATATTAGGGATGAAGGAAAAGGGAGATTCACAGATCATATGTAGTTTTTTTGCCTCGAATACTTGGGTGGATAGTAGGAGTATTTTACTGTGATGAGGAGCACTAAGGAGGAACAAATTTGATGAATGGTGGAAAATGAGCACTTGTGTTTAAATTGTTAAGGACAATAGTGTAAATATCCCTTAGTGACTCAGCTGGCCAAATCACGTGGGGTTTTGTTGTTGCTTTGTTCTGTTGTTAGCAAACATCTGGTTCTTGAACTACAAGATTCATTGTTGATGGCTGTCTTTTAATAAATGTTATTTCAGTCCAAGTCTCATTTTAACTTTTCTTCCCTATTTTCTTTCTTTCATGATATGCACAGCCTTCTGGTGGTTTTCTAGAAGCATAATTCCCATATGTAATTTTGTTCCTGTGGAAAAGTCCGTTTTGGATTACACTATCCAAAATAACGTTCCAGGAATAGAAACTCATGCATCCTATACATGAGTACTAGTTATATATATAAAAATTAAACATACAATAATCTTCTTCTATAGAATGCAGTAGACTTTAATAATATTTGATACAAAATAGCATTTGCAGTACCCTCAAGCTTGTAAACGTTCATTCTCTTAGAACATTATGAAAGCTGTTCCATATTTAAAAACTACACGGTGCTGCTCATACACATGCCCTTTACTAGCATCTCTCTTCAATTTTCCCTTGAATTTCTGAATAAGTGTTAATTTGAAGGAAAGTGGTTATAAGCACACAGAAGGGGGAGTAATCCTTTACATTGCAGGGGACAGGGAGATACCGAGACACAGGTGAGTGATATGGTCAGGTTCACATTTTAGATGGATGGATTTTTCTGGGGACTGTGGAGGAATGATAGGAAAATGGAAACACTTGCAGCAGGGGATCAGTGAGAGAACCATGCCAGCAGAGAAGGGCAGGGAGACACAGCCAAGAAAGACCTGAACTGAGGCAGGTGGTAGAGGTAGAGAGGAAGAAGACATTGAAAAACTATTTCTCACATAGAATGAGAAGCACCAGGTGACCAACTGCCAGTTTTCTGATTTGAGTGACAGTATATCAGGTAACGCCACCAACTGAAGTAAGAAAAAATAATAATAACATGTTGGAGGTGGATATATGTAATGGTTAATTTCATGCATCAGCTTGACTGGACTTAGTGCACAGATTAAAACCTTATTTCTCGGTGTGTCTGTGAGGGTGCTACCAGACAAGATTAGCACTTGAGTGAGTGACTCAGAAAGATAGACTGCCCTCTCCAAGGTTGCAGGGGCTGCAGGGGCATCATTCAATCCATTGAGGGCTTGAATAGGACAAAAGAGGGAGGAAGGAGGAATTTGAGAGATTTGCCCCTTTTTTCCCGCCTCACTGTCTGAGCTGGGACATCTCACCTCGTCTTCTGTCCTCAGCTTAGGATTAACGCCATCAGTTCCCCCTGGTTCTCAGGCCTTCAGATTGAGTGTGAATTTCATCACCAGCTTTCCTGGATCTTCAGCTCACAGATGGAGGATTGTGGGACTCGTCAGCCTACATAATCACATGATCCAACTCCTCATAATAAATCTTTTACATATACAGAAATCTCTCTCTCTCTCTCAAGAAACACAAGGAAAGAATAGGGCACTGGTAGGGATGGATGCTTGGTGGCTGAGAACCAGAAAAAAAAAATAACCACAAGGGAATAACATATATATATATATATATAAACGAGATAGAGAGACAGAGAAATATCCTGTTGGTATTGGTTCTGTTTCTATGGAGAGACTAATACAACATAGGAGTGAAAGTAATTAATTGTTTTTTCAACAAGATGAGTTTGAGGTATTTGTGGATGTCCAAGAGGAGATGCTTTTAGGTAGACTCTCATAAAAGAGATCAAGACTAGAAATATACATTTGGGATTCATTGGCTATAACCAGTAGATGAATCCCTAAGAGTGTGAGATTGTCAGGAGGGGTCAAATAGATTTAGAAAAGCAAAGGGCCAAAGACAGAACCTGTGAGAACATCAAAGTTTAAGTGGTGGAGAGAGAGATAGCAAAACATCTGGTAGCTATTGTTTTAATATATAAATATATGATATATATTATAGAAATTCAATTAATAACTTTCATAATTAGACATTTATAAACCAGGAAAGGGAGAACTTTGCAATATGAAACCTGAAGATTTTGAAAGCATGATTTGACAGAAATTGATATCATTCTCCAGAAAACTGTATTTCATCTTGGTTTTAACATCAGCCCTAATATCAGTACTAATCTAATGTGTAGCTGGAGTAAAACAAAACATGTGCATGCACACACATGCATGCACACTGCTAAAGCAGTGTCAGCAAGAGTCTAAAATTCTGCAGCAGAGGCTTACCCTCATTACTATTATAATAGTCATTTAAAAGATGTGATTCAGTGCAAAATTCCTCAGGGTGAAGTGCACAGAAGACTAGCAATCATACAGTACAAAGGAATTTGCCAATGGTAGGCAAGTTTCAGGACAAGAAACAGTGAAAAGCTTTGCTAACATGTATTTAACAAATTCAAAATGTAAGTCTATGATGTTTACAAAATGCCAAATGTATTTAATAATCATTGATTATAAAGTGCTGTGCATGCACTTTCAAAGACTGCTGGTATTTTTTATCTTGGAAAATATATACTGTCTCATCATTTAAATGACATTTGTTAACTTTAAAATTTTTCCTTGTTATTATTATGTTTCTTTAAATTCTTGATTAATTTAAATAAACTAGATTAGCTGTCCAAAATTGATTCACAAATGCATTAAAAATATCAATAAAACAGCAATGTAAATATACTTACTCAAATTAATGTTTTAAATATAATAGTAAATAGAACTCCAGGGCAAATCTAAAATGTGAATCTGCAACTATGATGATTTCATACATGCATCCAAAAAATAAGAGTGAGATGAGGAAAATAAGATAATACAAAATACCTGAGGATTTCTTGTTTTACCTCTGGCAGCTAGACCATTGTCTGTTATAAAACTGTGACAATTAGTGGCATGAAGTTATCAAAGCTTTACGCTATCTTCAAAGAAAACATAGTTACTCTTCTAGTAAATCAACATTTTCACAAATAAGCATAAAATAATGCTCATTATATGGAAATAATCTACAAAAAAAACAAGCATAAGTCCCAAATTTTGAAAAAATTTTGTGAACCCCATCACAAAGATGGTAACAAATGATATGTTCAAGAAAAAGCATAAGAACCTGTTATTGCAGGAGCAGCTGGGAGAGAAGCTGTTCTAAGTCCCATCTTGAGAGCAGAAGCTTGGCTCCACACTGCTGGAGCACGGTGGGAAGGGTCAAAACAGAAGAACAGGCCAAGCATTCAGTTTGAAGTAGACCCAGTTGTTCCCACCTGGAGCCTTTCTCATGAATCCATGTCCAGCAGATGGGCACATGAGAAAGGAAACAGGGTTCATGGGCTTCTATTTGCATTATCTCAGACAAAAGCTGCTTATTGTAAAGATTGAATGTCAGTATATGTAGAATAACATCAGGGAAAGGGAAAGAGTAGGAAATTCCAAAAACCTGTCCCCCAACACAAGCAGCAAATACACTGGCAAAAACAGTTGAAGTCAAGTTCATGAGAACTCTGGAAATGCATCAAATGTGTACAGCAAGCGGGTGAATGCTTAAGTAAGAACAAAAGAGCTGAATCTCAGCTTTAAATTCTGAGAAAAATTCTGTCAAATCATTAGCTGTCTACTGAGCTAACAGAACAGAAACTTCAGTGGCCATACAGAATAAAGAATACAGACTTTAGAAAATCAGTACAGAAAAATCACCATACAAACAAACAGAAACTACTCCAACAAGTAGCAACAAAAAGCCTTGGGAAGGAGGGAGAATCTGATCTCCAGATTTATTATATTATAATATTCAGAATGTCCAGTTTTAAATAAAATATTACAATTTGTACAAAAAACATGAAAGTATAGCCCATAAAAAGGAAAAAAGAAATTAACTGAAACTATTCCTGAAGAAGCCCAGACATCAGACTTATTAAACAAAGACTTTAAATCAAGCATTTTAAATATATCCAAAGAGCTAAAAGAAACCACATACAGATATCTAAAGCAAATCATTAGAAAGCTGTCTCATCAAATAAAGAATATCAATAAAGAGATATAAATTATAAGAAGGAATCAAATAGAGATCCTAGGGCTGAAAAGTACAATAATTGAAATGAAAATTTTACTAGAAATGTTCAACCACAGACTTGAGCAGATAAAATAATCAGTAAACTTCAGGCAGGTCAATGGAGGTCATTTAGTCTGAGGAACAGAAAAGGAAAAGAAAAAGGAAAATAAACAGAGCCAAGAGACAGGTCAAACCTCCTAAAGTGTACCCTCATACACATAATAGGAATCTTAGTGGGAGAAGAGAAGAATATTTGAATAATAACTGCTGAAAACTTCCCAAATTTGATGAAATATATAAATCTATACATTTAAGAAGCTCAACAGATCCAAATAGGAGAAATTTAAAGACATTTACACTGAGACACATTATAATCAAACCATCAACATCCAAGTGCATGCACACACACACACACACACAAGAATCTGAAAGCAACAAGAGAGAAGAGATTCATCATGTACAAGGGAACTTCAATAAGGTTAACAACTGATTTCTAATTAGAAACCATGAAAGCTAGGAAGCAGTGTGATAACATATTCAAAGTCCTGAAAGAACAAAAAAACTGTTAACCAATAATTCTATATCTGGCAAAACTATCCTTCAAAAATGAAGAAATTAAGACACTGCCAAAAGAAAATGAGAAAGTTCACCACTAGTAGAAGTTCCCTATAAGAAATGCTAATGGGAGTCCTTCAGACTGAAATGAAAGGACACTAGACAGTTTTTTGAATCCATGGGAAGAAATAAAGAACACCAATAAAGGTAACTACATAGGTATACTCAGTATTACTATATTTTTGGTTTGGTTTGTAACATTTTATTTTCCTATGTAATATAACATATAACTACATAAGACAATAAGATACAGATCTACACTGAAAGGCAAACAATGTACAAAGGGGTAATTCAATAACAATGAAAAGGGAGTTTAGAGCTATATAAGATTTTGTATATATTAAGAGCTATATCAGCAAAGATTTTGTATACTCTTGAACCTAAATTCAATTAAGTATTAATTTGAACTAGATTGTTATAAATTAAAATGTTAATTGCATTAAAATGTTAAAGGGAAACCACTAAGAAAATAACTTTAAAATATGCAGTAAAGGAATGGGAAGAAAATCAAAATGAAACATTAGAAAAAATTCAATTAATCACAAAAGAAGGCAATACTGGAGGAAGTAAAGAACAAAAAAAGATATGGCATTGGGAAAATGACTAGCAAAATGGTACAAGTAAGTTCTTCCTTATTAGTAACAACTTTAAATGTAAATGGACTAAAATCTACAATTAAAAGACAGAGTTTGGAATAATTGATTTTAAAAATGATCCAACTATATGTTGTCTACAGAGACTTAGTTTAGATCCAAGGACACCAATAGGTGGAAATAAAGACCATAAAAGAGCATCCATGCAAACAGTACTAAAACAGAGACAGAGTGGCTTAACTAATATCAGATAAAAGAGACTTTAAGACAAAAATTGTTATGAGACAAAGAAAGATATTATATAATGATAAAGTGGCCAATATGTCAAGATGATATAACAGTTATAAAAATATATCTCACTTAACAATCTCACCAAATGATACAAGGCAAAACCTGATAAATTTAAAGGGAGAAATTGAAAGTTTGAAAATAATAGCTTAAGACTTCAAAACCTCACTTTAAATAATGCATAGACCAAATAGACAAGAATAAAAGGACAGGGAAATAGAAGACAACAAGACTATAAATCAATTAGATTTAACAGACAAATAGAGAATGTTCATTCCTTCCAACAACAGCAAAATACACATTCTTCTGTAGTGCACATGAGAATATCTTCCAGGATATACCATATGTTAGGCCACAAAATAAGGCTCAATAAATTTAAAAAGATTGAATCATGTAAATTTTCTGACCACAATGGAATGAAATTAAAGGTCAATAAAAAAAAATCTGGGGCTTCCCTGGTGGCTCAGTGGTTAAGAATCTGCCTGCCAATGCAGGGGACATGAGTTCAAGCTCTGGTCCAGGAAGATCCCACATGCCACGGAGCAACTAAGCCCGTGCACCACAACTACTGAGTCTGTGCTCTAGAGCCCGTGTGCCACAACTACTGAAGCCCGCACGCCTAGAGCCCGTACTCTGCAGCAAGAGAAGCCACCGCAATGAAAAGCCCGCGCACCACAATGAAGAGTAGCCCCCACTCGCTGCAACTAGAGAAAGCCCGCAAGCAACAACGAAGACCCAATGCAGCCAAAAATAAATTAAAAGAAAATCTGGAAAATTCATAAACATGTTAAAGTTAAACATACTCTTGAACAACCAATCCGTTGAAGAAATCTCAGGGAAAATTAGAGAATACTTTGCAATGAATGAAAACAAAAACACTGCACACCAAAATTTATGGCCTGTAGTGAAAGCAGTGCTCAGACAGAAATTTATAACAGTAAATGCCCATGCTAAGAAAACAAACAACTCAATTATAAAATAGGCAGAGGACTTGAATACACGTTTTTCTAAAGAAGACATAGAGATGGCCAACAAGCGCATGAAAAGATGTTCAATAACACTAATCATCAGAAAAATGCAAATTAAAACCACAATGAGATATCACCTTACTCCTATCAGAATGGCTATTATCAAAAAGACAACAAATAAAGAGTGCTGGCGAGGATGAGGAGAAAAGGGAATCCTTGTGCACTGTTGGTGGGAATGTAAATTGGTGTAGCCTCTATGGAAAACCGTATAGAAAATCCTCAAACAATTAAAAATAGATCTACCATACGTTCCGGTGATTCTGCTCATGGGTATTTACCGAAAGAAAATGAAAACACTAATTTTAAAAGATATGTGCACCCATTGTAGCATTATTTACAATAGACAAGATATGAAGGCTACCTAAGTGGTCATCAATAGGTGAATGGATAAAGTGGTATATGTATACAATGGAATGTTATTCAGCCATAAAAAAGAATGAAATCTTGCCACTTGCGATAACATGGATGGACCTAGAGGGTATTTTGCTAAGTGAAATAAATCAGAAAGAATGGTAAATACTAGATTTCACTTACGTGTGGAATCTAAAACATAAAACAAATGAGAACAACAACAAAAAGCCCAGAAACAGAGTCATAGGTACAGAGAACAAATAGGTGGTTGCCAGAAGGGAGGAGGGAGGGGAGATGAGAGAAACAGGTGAGGGAGATGAAGAGGTACAAACTTTCAGTAACAAAGTAACTGATTCACAGGTATGAAATGTACAGTGTGGGGAACAGTGTCCATAATTATGTAATCTCTTTGTAGGGTGACAGATATCAAGTAGACTTATCACGGTGATCATTTTGAAATGTATAGAAATAGCAAATCACTCTGCTGTGTACCAGGAATTAACATAGTGCTGTAGGTCGACTATACTTCAAAAATAAACAAACAAAACTCATGGAAAAAGAGATCATATTTGTGGTTACCAGAGACAGGCAATGGGAAGAGTGAGGGCTGGATGAAGGCAGTCAAAAGGTACAAACCTTCAGTTATAAGATAAATATGTACTAGGGATGCGATGTACTACACGATAAAGATAATTAACAATGCCGTACATTATATATGAAACCTAAGGGCTCTTATCACAAGGAAAATATTTTTTTTCTATTTAATGCTGTATGTATATGAGATGATGGATGTTCACTAAACTTACTGTGGCAATCATTCCATGATGTATGCAAGTCAAAACATTATGCTGTACATCTTAAACTTATACAGTGCTATATGTCAATTATATCTCAATAAATCTGGAAGAAAAAAGAGAAATGTTCATTAAAATAACACATATAAATTTCTTCTCTGATTTTTGTGTGTCATGGTTTTGTCATTACAGACTATACAACTGAATTACTGCCAATTTTTTTTCCTTTTTAGACGTTGTCTCAGATTGTACTAGTGACTTTTTTCCTCCATGTTTTAACCTTTTATACATTCACTGCTCTAATTTTATATATATAATCCCCCTTTCCTCCTTTTCCCCTTTTTCTTTTTTTCCATCAAATGATATAATTTCACTAAGTGTTTGATATTTTTAAAAGCCTAAATTTGATTTAAGATCTTTTGTTTCAGCTAATAGTAATCCTTTACTTTTACACAATGCTTTAGTGTTAACAAAAGGTTACCATAATTGTACCATTTAGGATTCAAAACAAACTTGTGAAATAGATAGAAAAGACATTTGACTTCAGGAACAGCTCAGGAGCCAAGATGTAGTTTATAGTATCAGAGAAAGGGGCAAATCCAGACCATCAGTCATATAAAGAGAAATACAACTTCCAGTCACATGCTTTGTAAACTCTACCAAATAGAACCAGTTAAGGGACGAGCAATACAATTATTAATAATTTTACTTTTTTTAAAAAAGTCACCTCAGTGAAAAGTATTCCAACATAAAGTGTTGGAAACTCTGCACTGAAAACTCAAGATAAAACTTTGCTTGAAGACTGGAAAATCAAAATGTCAAAGAGAACATATATAGCAAACAATAAAGGGAATGCTAACACACAAACTATACCATCTGAGGTTAACTGAGGATTTGTCCCAAGATGAAGGAACTGCAAATCAATAGAAATTCCACGAGATTCAGCAAAGCAGTACATTTTCACAAAGGATGACTTTATAAAAACCTTACAAAATGATGCAAAGGATCTAAAAGTCAGAGACTAGATAAAAGCGCGAGAAAAAAAGAAAGAAGCTCAAATACTCTGAACTAATACCTCAATTTATGCCCTTCAAAACAACCCCTAACAATTGGGAAGTGTCAGTACAGCATTCGACAGATTCTTCTCAACTAAGTCATAGTCTGATTGTGGCCGGCAATTGCAGTTAGGAAGAGAGAGAGGGAGGAAAGGAAGAAGGGTGGAGAGCCAGTGAAAGAACGAAAAACATGGAAGGAAGGAAAGGAGCTAACCTATGCCCAAAAGAGAACAGCTTAATGATTAGGAAATGAAATGGCACCACACCACCTCTCACTGGAAATGAATGAGGTAGAAGCAGATCGCAAAGGCAAGGATTTATGTGAGGAAAAGACAGTGGGAACAGTAAAAGGCTTTCCTAGTGGCACCCAAACTAGAAATCATTCTTGGCAAGAGCATGTCTAAATAAGTCCATTTTTGTTTCACGGTATCCTGTTGAGACCACTTAAAGAGTACATCACAATAAATGCCCTCCACAGCTGAGACAGCCCTTAGCCTTGTGGGAGTCAATCACTGGTACTCCTTGGAACCCCCATAATCAATGTAATTCCAGGCTGTGTGTCTTTACAGTGGCCATTAATATACCACTGGCATGTTGAGATAGTTAGGACCTGTTTGCTACAGGAACCACTGTCTAAGAGCTAGTACACTTATGTTCAATTCAAGTAAACCTTGGTGACATAGGAAAAGGATCCAATAACATTCAACCAAAATTCTAAAGCAAGTTCTACAAGCAATCTACCATTTATGGAAGAATCAAGTACTTGACAAATCAAAGTATTCTCCCTTTAGGTAAAGCTAAATAAATAATGTGTTGTGACCAGGACTCCACATATCAAAGGAAATGTGAACGGAAGGAATTAGTAAAAAATATAATGTCACTTTTGGCTTTAATTTTTCAGCTTTCTTTGGTCATAAAAGTGACTTAGAACAATAATTATGCTGTTATTTCAGTAAAAATACAGTCCTCTAAGGAAATTTGCAAACTTTTTAAAGAGAAGTTGTTCTGTTTGGAAGTAGAGCATTGATCAAAATTGTAACATGAAGTAAAATTTTAACTTTTTAAGAATCAGGATTAAAATAAACTCAGTTTCATTAATATGAGGATATTAAAAAGTTAGATTTTACCTAGGTGATGTTTGAAGTGTAATTTTATCCTCAGATTCTCAAGGGTTATCTGAGTAGCATTTCTATTTCTCTGAGAACCATTCACATTTCTACCTAAAAATCTTTCTCTCATATAAATTTCATGAATTTCTTATGTTGATCCAGACAAAGCTTTCACTCTACCCTTCAATAGCCAGTACTTCTCTTAATGATTACAGATACTAAGAACTCAGTTTTGGTTTGGTCTTGTTTTTGTTTTCCATTTACAAATGTGGTGCAGTCTCCAATTTCATGATAGATTCTAAACATGGAGTTACATTATAGTTCTCAACTCTGGTGCACACCAGAATCACCTGGGAGCTTTAAAATATATACCCAGGTTCCATACCAAAGATTCAGTTAATTATGACCAGTCTCCAGAAAAATCTGAGCATCAATAGTTCTTCAAATGAGTTTAGGTTGCGTCTAGGATTGAGAAACACTGGTTAAGGAAACCGAAAGCAACAAATCCCTTTTTCCTACAATGATAATGACCATAATAGGAATATTTGTCTGGAAAAAATTAGAACTCAGGGCACTATATTGTTTAAGTCTTAAAAAGCATAAGACTAGAAAGGCTCATGCCACTGTAAAAAGACAGTTATTCATATATTATTCTAAAATTTTCCATATGTAAAATAACTCTTGGTAGATTCAGAATTAATTGGTATAGACCTAGTATGGAGAGACTGAACACAGCTAGCTCTGAGCAAAATTGTGAAATGGACAAAATGGGTCTTCCATGTGCTGCTCTTCCCTTTCTTCTCTCTCCATCCCATTCCCTCTGAATTTTCAATACTAGGCTCACCCCATAAGGCTTCTCTAGGAAGCTAAGTTCACAGGAAAATAATTCCAAAAGATAATACAAATGACTCCTTCTTTGGAGTCAATTTTTTATTGTTTAACACACACCTGATAACATGATGACAATAGCCATGCAAACAAATAGAAGTCTGATGAACAAAAATACATTACTAGATGAAATAGTTGTGCTTACCTTTAAATGTGGACATATATCTTTCCTGCGGTACTACATCCATAAGTTTCCTGGATGATTTTCTTGGCTACAAAAGGAAAAAACATCTCTTTAGTTTTTAAACAAGGCAATAAAATGTGTTTGAAATTTGGCTGTGCCACTTTACGACCCTAGGAAAGAAACTTTTCTAAGCTTCAACTGTAGAATGATGAAATAATAAAACATAAACATTAGACAGGGGCCTCCCTGGTGGCGCAGTGGTTGAGAGTCCGCCTGCTGATGCAGGGGATACGGGTTCGTGCCCCGGTCTGGGAGGATCCCATATGCCGCGGAGCGGCTGGGCCCGTGAGCCATGGCCGCTGGGCCTGCGCGTCCGGAGCCTGTGCTCCGCAGCGGGAGAGGCCACAACAGTGAGAGGCCCGCATACCGCAAAAAAGAAAAAAAAAAAAACATTAGACAGAAAAAGGCATCCAATACAGATGAAAAATTTCAGTAAGTATTAACTGTTATTATGATAAAACTATTTGGAGTTTCACCATTTTCTTAAGAAAACATTCTTTCATCTCAAGATTACTTATATGTCTTGTTTTTTCAAAGCACTTTAACTGCTATAATTTCATATTATACTTGGAGAAGACAGTCACTGGAGACACGATAGCAATTTTTAAAAATCATATTAGACATGTGGGTGAAGTTTTAGGGTATTGCTTATCAAAGAATCTCATCAGAATCACTTAGAAACTCTTTAAAATACAAATTCCTGTGCCACCCACAGATCAATCCAATGTGAATCTCATGGGGACCTTAAGCTGCTGAAGCAATTCTTATGCACAGTAAGGTTTGAGAATGGATTCTTTAGGAAGACACTTCATAATGTACAGAAGATTGTTTACACTCAGAACTGTTCATAGACAAAGGAGTTATCTTGCAAGGGTTTCCTGTCTCTGGAGAACAGAATGGCCATTTGGTGCAAAAGCTAGGGAACGTCTTTAAACATAGGAAGGGTAACCAACCCATGGGAGCTAGGGTTAAGTTACCTCCCAATCCAGAAATTCAATTCCAAGCAAATTTTTATAAAGCACCAATTATGAAACAGAAACTCCCATAAACATTTCACATAATTCATTTAACCAGTCTGCAAGAGAGTTTTTAGCTAAGGAAAATAAATTCACAGAAGTTATGTTTTGTCCAAGAAGGGATCCAAATCTCAGCTTCTCATTCCAAATAGAGGATACTTTTCACCACTCTAACTCCTCTGAGCATAAAAACACTTCCTCTCTTGACTTTCCTGTTTCTCCTTAATAATCCCATCCACTCAGTCTCAAGGCCACCTGTTGTTAACAGGCACGTCTCAGAGATATGATTATATCATTGCTGTGTCTTCCTCAGCCCTGTTTTTAATCAATATCCTATTGATTTCACTTCCAAAACTGTCCTCTCGTATTTCCTTCTCTTCTGTCTTCCCAATCCCATGACTCCAGACCAAGTTCTATTATTGTATGAGCACCTTCCCCAGCCAATCCATTTTATTCATAGCCACTAAATTAACTTTCATAATGAAAAATCTAGAGTATGTTACTTCCTTGATTAAATATATGAAATACTCTCCCTTCCTACAAAAAAAAAGTCTGATATTTTTAACTAAATGAGTGTTCAAAGATTTTATATGAGAGCTTCCATCTGTGTGGGGAGCTTTGTTTCACACTATTCCTTTTCACCTACCATGATTTCCAACCAAACGGAACAATAGTTCTCTTGTGAATACAGCTCTGGTTTTCTGGCCTCATTTTGATTCCTCAGGTTGGTAGCCACCTGTCTGGTTACACCTCCCAGGCAAATGGGAGTTAGGATATCTGGTGTCCCAGATTTTTAGAAGCAGAAGCAGGGCAGGGTGGGGAATCAGGCAATAAAATACAAGAGGCAATGTTTTGAGAAGAAAGGTCACCAAAATTTAGATGGAATATTGTCAATCTGAATGGGTTAAGCAGAAATAGAAAACTCTTGTAGTGACAAATGGGACAGTAACCTAAGCTAGAAGAGAATAAATAAGTGGGGGAGAGAGGGAAAAACATGGAGAAATTCCCCAGGTCAAATCCTAGGACTTTTCATAGACTCCTTTGATCTCAAGCTCGGTGGGAAGAAAGATGCTAACATTGCTGTTGTCCTTGTTTAGCCTGAACTTCTTGAATCCTGTCAATTTCTTAACAGTGATCTCATACCTATTAGTCATAACTTTTAGCACAGATTACCATCAGGGAGACTTCTCAGTAGCTCCCATGAAAATGACCATTCCTTCCTCTGAGTTCCCATAACCTGCTCTTCTTATTTTTGTGACATATTTGATTCCTCCTATTTGATCATAAGCTTTTTGAGGACAGGAATCATTTCATTGTCATTGTCGACTCTGCCCCAGCAGGGTCTGGCTGTTAATCAGCCCAGAACCTTTCCCTGTTTGTGTATGTGTGTGTTCCGTCTTTTCCTTCCTCCTCATCCCCATTCACAAATGAAGAAAATTAGGTCAATGAATACTAACTGATACGTCCAGGGAAATAATCACCGTGGAATTTGACTTGCCTCATCATTCTGAACTAAAGGACTCTCTTTTACTCAATCTCTTATAAAGCTGTATTATTTCACCAAAAAGGGAGCAATTTTGGAGTAACTTTTCCAAGGAATTAGGATAGTCAATCGACCTGAGTATATGAGGAATTTAGAGGAACCGTAAGAAATACGAAAGAAATTCTTCTTGTGAAACCCAACAGCTACAATAACATAAACTTTATAAAAATTTTCAAACATGCGTAAAACATTTTCAGCCCTACATCTTGTCAGCTAGTCTGCATCTAAAACCAAATGCTGAAAACCTGCTTTGCCTTTTGCTTCCTCATGTTTGCCTCATGGTTTCTAAAATTGCGTGACAAATCTAGTGGTCTCTCTCTCTCCAGGAGCAAAAGCAAACCTAATTCTCTTCTCTCTATTGTTCTCTTGGTTTAGTCATCCATCAGCTACAGATTTGCTCTTCTTCCCTTCTCACCTACAGAATATTTTTTCATGAAGCAGTCCCACCATCCAATAAAGCCATTTGTATTGGTTGGTTCTGCTTACCTAAGGAGTGAATCATCAGCTGGTTTCTGAGGTTCAGAAATCAGCAGTGCCTCCGTATTATCTGTGGTAGATGAAGTGATGGTGCTAGAGGCAGACTGAGTGAACCAAGTAGGCAGGGAGAACTGCTCTAACCTTGCTGTGATTATAAAAGCATTGCTACTAAGGAAAGATGCAGGTCAAGATGAAGAATGACAGTGCTAATATTTTGGAAGTGGATTTAATTTGGTCTAGGTCAGCTTTCCTAAGGTATACATTTGTTAATATTTTTTTTAAATAAGGATTCCATTGTGATATAATTTTAGCAAGCTATATCATGCTGCAGATGCTAGAAAAATTGCAATGCACATTTTTTACATATTAAAAGCTTTCAGTGATTAACAGTGTTTAATGCACAATTCCTCAAATATAATCGACTGTAGAACTCCTTTTCTGATAAATGTCTGATGTATATGCTCCAAAGAACACACCTTGGAAAATGTTAATCTAATTTGTTCATATGTTTACATTATTGGATCAGGTAGATCATATCCAGCCTCTTATATCCAAACTGTTCCCATATGTCCTTGTGACGGCTAAATGACATCTCAAACTAACCATGGTCCAAACAAACCCCCTCCACTCCCAAACCTGCCTTTCTCAGCCTTTTCTATATGAGTTGTTGGCGAACCAGTATGATTAGTTGCTAAGTCTAAACATCTTGGAGTTATCTTTGATTTGTTGTTTTTCCCTGTACCTTACATCCCATCCATTAGCAAATTTTATCATTGGCACATTCAAAATATATCAGCCTCTTACCATCTACAATTGCTACTACTCTTATTTCTATGCTATCATCATTTCTCACCTGGATTATCCCAATAGCTTTTGAATAAATCTTTTTGTTTTCATTGCATCCCTTCAAGTCTACTTTTAACACAGCAGCAGACCAATCCTGTAAGAATGTAAGCTAAAGGGTGTCCCTCCTCTGCTCGAAACCTTCCAACAACTTCCATCTCAGTGAAAGTAAAAGTCACAGACCTTACAATGGCTTCCAATGCCTTCAAGATCTCTGCCACCCTCTCCCAGCCCTGTCCTCTGACCTGATTATTTACCATCCCCTGCCCATGTGCTTCAATTATCCTGACCTCCTCATAATTCTTCTACCCCACAGGCTGCCCTATCCCAGAGCCTCACATCTTCTCTGTCTAGAACACCTGTCACCCACATACCAGTTTGGTCAACCCCCTCACATTTTAAAAATCTTTATTCAAACATCATGTTATAAGTGAAGCCTTCTTTGGCCACCTTCTTTAATATTGCAACCTGCCCCAGGGCACCCTTCCCATGTCCTTGCTGCTTTTCTTCTTCACAGCATTTACCATCTGCTAACACATTGCATCACTGGTTTACTTAGTGTGTTTATTGGTTCTCTCCCTCCTTAAAAGGTAAGCTTCAAGAGGGCAGAATTTGTGCCTGTTTCGTTCAGTGTCTTGTGTGTAGCAGATGCTCATTCCATGTTTGTTGAAAGTTTATTTACTTAAGTTTTAATAGAATGGGTATTCCTACAAATGTAAAACATGTTTGATAGTGAGATTCCTGTTATATTGTCTAGAATAGACATTAACAGTCAAGAAAGTATTATAATTTATATTATTAATTAACAATGTAGAGCAAACAGGACTGGATTAGGGATAAACTTATCCTGGTTTGGGGGCTCAGTTCTGCCAGTAAAACTTTGTGGCTTTTGAGCTTCTGTCTCCTCTTTTGAAATGGAAGAGTAATAAAACTGAGTTTCTCAGGGTAGATGTGGGAATAAAATGAGACAATGAATACATTTATATTTTCATTCAAGTGTAACAGGCATTGTTCAAGGCATTAATGTGAAAGCATTTTGTAAATGCAGAAAGCCCAGGGTAAATATAAGGACATGTTCTTTTCAATAACAAAAATTTTGTTGAGTGATTTTGAACAGCAATGCATTTAAAAACTGATCATAAATTACATACACATTGTCCCTTCAAACTGTAAAAGTTGGAATCAAAACATTTATTAGTGAAATCTTATGTAGTTTTTGAAAATACTCTGGAAACCAGAAAAATTAAAATTACAGAAACAAGCGATTTGGAGATGTTTTACCCACCAAAATTAAGTTTTAATAAATTGGCAACTTCTATAAAATTAAACTTCAAGCTAAACTTAAAAACCAACACACACTACTACTGCACAACACAACAATAAAATAAGCTCGTGGAGTTCTTGAACCAAAAAATCTGAATTTCCATAGATCTACCTTATTAAAAAAGCATCAGATCCATGCCCTAAATCATGTAGCTATGGGAAGTTTCCCATGGGATGTGCATCTGGCCCATTATCTTCAGACCGCATACTGAATCAGAAAGACTTCTGATGGTGACAAAATGAGACCATCTTTAGCCCTTCCCCCTCTTTTGTCTTATTTGGGTCAAACAGGATGGATATCAGAAGTACACAATCTTCAGTTTTGTCTGAAAATCAACTCAAGTGAATACATTTTGCTTCACTGGCTTCCATTATTGTTATGACAGGAAATAACTTGAATGAGATTTGAAACAACGCTTTAAGGGACTATATTAAAATTGAGCTGGCTGATTCTTTTTCATTTACATTAACATTTTATACATTAGGGATATGTCTGTCTATAACACTCTTTAATTTACTATTTACATGGAAAAATGGAAAATTTTAAGGTCTTTAACCAAAATATTAAGGTCCAGAATTGAATGTAAAAAAAGGAAGAAAAAAGCCCTGTGTGATATTCACACTTGAATTCAAATAAAAATTTTCAACAATTTTTAAATTTATATAGTATGCAGACATTGGATCCACTCTTTGAGGTATCACATTACATGGGGTCATTAATTAAATCTTTAAAAATCATTTGTGAAAGTTGCCACTCAATTCATTAAACAAAGTGAAAATGATATACAGGAAAAATTAATATCCTGAAATATCTTTTTTAAAAGGCAAATTAGCAGCTAACAAGATATTCACAAAGGAGCCACCTATAAACCAGATGAAGAGGGTTTATTATGTAGCTGGAGAAATGATACAGTTTTGTAAAGGGAGGATTAATTTTTTAAGTCCCCATTTATACTTTAAATACTAAGAAGGCTTTAAACAGGGCAATGATAATGTATCACCTTCCTTAGACTTCAGGTATTTGATGCTATCTAGAGTGTTGCCACATTACCTTGTAGGTGCTCAGTAAAAAGTAATGGAACTGAGTTGAATTTTATGACTTCTTGGAAAATAGCATTTGACTGTAGACCATGAAGTGCTATTCTTTGAACAGGACAGATTTCCTGTTCTTTCCTCCATTTTGGTGACTGTGTTGAGAAAAAAATAAGTAAATATATAACGTAAATACCTAACAGTAGTTTGAACAATACGGGCATCCTTCTAACTACCAGCAGAAGCAACAAGCTCCTGAGCTTATGTGATAAAGTGAATGGAATAAATTCGGGACCATCTTTGCTGACACTATTGAAAAGACAATAAAATCAGGCACTGATTTTTCTGCAAGTTCATTAACTCTAATGACTAAACCAAGAGCAGAATTCAACTATCACCTGATTGGAGAATAAATATGTGTGTGTGTGTGTGTGTGTGTGTCTGAATAAATAAAGCAATCCAAAGACAGCATACCCATGTAAACCCACGTGATATCATTCTTCTAGATCTTCTTGTACGTGGGCCTCAGCTTTTCAGAAGCTCTAACATGGGTGAAGATGTGGAAGCAGAGACACACCGATTGTAAAAGAATGGGAAGTATAATCTCATATAAAACGACACTGTCTTTTAAAAAGTCTTTTGTGTCCCACAAAGAAGCAATCTTTCATGTTTGTGTCTCAAGAAGAACTGGAGTGTGAATGGCTTAAAACCAATTCTAGTCGTTGAAAAACAGAGTATCATAACTTTGACATTGTGAGATCCTAAGTAATTGAAACAATTGTGCCTTCCCTTTAACTTTGCCTTTTCTCTCACCTTCCCTAGAGTCTGATAGCATTCCTGGATACCGAGAGGGAAAATGCTGATTCCTCTAGCATAGGCTGATATTTTTTCTGCATACCAAGGGCTTAGTTCAGGTGAAACCGAAGACTACAGGACAACATATAAAAGGAACTAATTCCACCCATCCCGCTGTACATATATATAAACACTTGTCTCCCCAGACACTGCAGGAGCAATGCAGTCTGTTCATAGATTTTTCTTGTGAATGAGAAAAGTAGACTTTGCTGAGTAAGAAAAATGAATGAATTCCTAAAGTTGCAGATTAAAGCAGGTGTAAAACGGTCTCTGCTCCCTTGTGCCACCAGTTGACAGGAAGCTCCTCATTCTGCAGCATTCCAAATCGTTTGGTCTCTGCCAGAAAACAACAGCTGCTACAACCCAACTGTCCCCTTCCATGTCTGATGAGCACCCATATACAGCTAATTTCCATTCACTTTACAAACTGCGTGTTTCCAAGAGATAAATATTGGAAAGAGTGGGCTAGCAGACATTTGGTAAATGTAAAGTTAGATGCTTCAATATATCAAATGGTGCTTTGTCAGATATCCATATATTAATGAACTATATCTGATATATGTGCATGTATATATACACATGCACATATATCAGATCTTATTCTAGAAACAGTTTAAGGTAACTAAATGAGCACTGAATTTCTCTTTTTACTTTCATAGTCTAATTCACCTGCAGACCTTTCTGGGGGAAAGTTCCTGTGAATTCACAGAAGTGGAAAACATGGCTAATTGCTTATCTGTCTTCTCTCTCAACTAAGGAAAATAGCAAGTGTTTCTGCCATCAAATCTCTATCTTGATGAATAAGGAAGGTTTTTGTTTGTTTTTAATATCCTAAGTCCCTAGACCAAATCCACATCCTTTTCAGCAACTGACTCCTCGTTTTCTTGGCCAAACAATTCTAAATTCAAATTTTTCCTTGCTAAGGCCATAAACATTATTTGCTTAGCCCAGATTCGTTCAGTTTTCTTTCACGTGCACTGCAGTGAAATGTTAGCCCTGCCATGCATCCTGCCAACCTACTAATCACATCCCTGCCACTGTCCAACGTCTTGTGTAAGACCTCAGCCACTCTGAGGGGTTGGTTATCTCCACCAAAGCTGTACTGTAGACGGCTCAAGCTGGTTGCTGAGATTCAAGACTCTGGCAGCTAGATGATGTCATACTGGCTCACTGAAGTTGACCATGTTGGGAGCATTTCTACCGTGGAAATCAACAAATGCTATAAATCAGAACTTGTATTTTTCTTTTCAGACAGCAGGTGCACCAGAACACTGCTGACAAATCTTTCTCCCAAACTATGACAGTATCATGTTAAACTGCCATGATCTTAATCAAATTACTTGGATCCAAAGACCCATTTTACTACATGACATTGACTAAGTTACTTAACTTTCCCAAATATTAGTTTTGTCTTAATGGGGTAATACTGTTTCCTAACTCATAGGGGTCTTCTGTGGATGAAATGAGATGATCTTTATAAATATATAAAGGTACTTAGTACTTAGTACTTAGTACTAAAAGTACTTAGTAAATGCTAATTGCTATTATCAATGTTTAGTATTATTTCTTATTTTTTTAATTTTTAGTAAAATAAACTTTTGCACCCACTCCCATCTACTTCTTGTAGGGAAATTCTCACTGTTGTCATCCAATAATATAAAAATGTATGCAATCTAATGATACAAAAATCTGGCAGCATGGAATCAATTAATGAATGGCAATAAAATAATCCCTTTTAGGAAGCAAAAGATTACTCAGGCATGGTTATGTCTCTTCCACAGCAGTAGAGGGCCCTGAATGCTGGATGATGTGTATCTTTTCTCCATACATTTCTATTCTAGCAGCAGGAGAAAAAAATTCTCACAGAATCCTGTTCTACACAGAAGAAAGTGTTCACCATGCACTCATTCATTTGTTCATTTAAATGTTAAGCATTTATTATGTTTGGCAACAGGCTCACGATCTTGGGAAAGTAAAAGAATAACAACTAAAATTAACTGAGCATTCACAGGCACAACTGTATTTTACAAAGTCTGTAAGGTAGTTACCATTATCATTCTCATATTGCAAATAAGAAAACTGAGGAACAGAGAAGTTAAGAACTTGCTAAACCCATAGAAGTATGGAAACTGTCCATAGTTTCTGGAAACTGTTCAGAAACTGTCACCAGCCTTATCCCTATCTTTTGAGAGAAGAGAAAATAAATACAAAATGACTTCTTTCAAAATAAACCCGGGACAGAGGAATGCAATCTATACCATATGCAATAATACACTACAGTGCCATTCCAACGACTCTTACTAAAATTCTGAAGAGCTATAAGAGGAAAGGTCATGATACATGCTGATTGACTCACCCATGTTCATTCACCCTTTCAACAGTTGTGTATGTGTTGGGGGGTGGAAGGTGGCATATTATGTGCCAGTCAACTGGTCATATGCTTGGTGATGGGGAAACTTCAATGAACCAAACAAATTGAATTCCTGCCCTAGTAGGGCTTATGGGTTGAGCATCAAATACCTATACAAGTGGACAACAAAATGTTATTGAGAGAAGTCTTCAGAGCCTTGTGACTTAAAGTGCGGTCCAAGGATGGTTGAAATCAGCGTGTGCTTTGTGTTCCAGTCACAAAAATTAATGAAATGTATTAATTTTGTAAAAGAGGCCAGGAATACAACAGGATTAGAAACACTGGAAACCAGCAAAGCATGTGATAATTGGGCAGAGGCATTTTTTAGCAACAAAGATAGAAACACCAAAGTTCAGGAAGACAGGTGTTTAGAAGTTATTGGAAGAGCTGGCTAGGAAGAGGGAACATTGACACCAGACTGCATCTGAACACAAATGGGCAATTTACCTCTGGTTTACCAGAAAAAAAATGTAGCAATCTAATGATCTAAATGCCCATTTAGACAAAGTCCTAGAGATAGTCACCATGTTCTCCCAAATCTATCCCCTCATCCCACCCTGTGGATCAAGCAAGTGTCTGTGTTAATCAAACTACCTGAACCAGGCAAAGGCAGGATAAAAACAAATTCACTTGGGAGCATACAAGCCTTCCTTCAAGGTTTCTGGCTTTTAAGTGGGCATCATAAAAGTAAAACAGAACAGGGATTATCCATCTCTCTCATTTAACTACGTGGAAGGAGCATTCAAATTTTGGATCCAGCTCCAGGGTATTTCAGCTCTCTCATTGAAACAGAGCATGGCCCTGTGGTCTATGCCCCCCATGTCCTCAGCCTGCCTTTTGTCTGTGGAAAAACTTAGCCAAAGAATAAGATTAATCAGAGAAGTAAGAAAATGCAGAAGCAAAGAAAAGCAGTCAACAGGACAAAATAATAACAGCTTAATCATTAAGCAAAGTCAAGGACCTTTAGTTCCTCCTCAAGGGCTACAGATAATATTCTGAGCCATGTCCTGTGAGCTGTCTTATAGGTACCAAAACCCCCATCAGGTGGGAGAAGTTAACTACGTGATGAGCAGACTGTAGCCGTGACATGAGCTGCTACAATTCTGAGAACTGGCCTCAAGGAAATGGGAACAAACCGATCCTGGAAATGAAGATTAACTATACTTAAAACAATCAAGATGACGCTGGTCAGACCACCGCAGGACCAGTTTCAAGACGACTGTCAGAGCTGCCTGTGCTGTTTCTGCATGTAGCCCCCTCCCTTCTTCTCTTGCCCACTGGTTGTCAGTGGGGGGAGTCAGCCTTTGGACAGGAGTCCACCCTCCCCCCCGGCCCCCACCCAACTGCCAGCATCCAAAATAAAGCAAACTTTCCTTTCCATCAACCTCGTCTCTTTAATGGCTTTTGAGCATTGAGCAGCCGAACCCCACTTTTGGTTACATCATGACTATAGGCTGAAATCAAGTCGATCCTGAAGTGCTTGTAGTCTCAGGATTTTTAGCACATTACCAAACAGAAAATGCTAAATACATAAATGAACAAGAAAATGAATGAAAACATGGACCACATATTTCTGATATGGGTTAAATTCCTGAAAGTCTTTTCCAAGGGTCTATTTAAAATGGGCATCCATCTTGCTCTCTTCCTCAGCTTCATCTACTCTTTCTTACTTTATCTTTTCTCTGGTAAAAGGCTTCAATGTGTTTAGTTTGTGAGGATTGTCTTCAGTTTGATCTAAAAAGATTAATACCAGGAACTTCCAAAACTAGAGAATTACGAGATTAGTGGACTAATTTAAATGACTTGGTTCATCTTCAGTGCTCCCAGATTTTTCCCTTTTATTATTCTTCAGTGGAATTCTATCACCTAGAAATGTGTGTATTTAGTTTTATTTGTGTCCCTTATTACAATGTTAGCACCATGAGGGTGGGGATCACGTCTGTCTCCATAGCTGTCCTATCTGCAATATGTAGCACATTATATGGTATAGTAAATACTCAACAAATATTTGCAAGAAAAAAGTATCAATTTCTACCCCACCTACTCATAATCTCAACAGAGTGCCTTTGGATACTTCTTATTCCTAAAAAAAGTGTGTGTGTGTTGCAGGGGGAATATGTCAATGTTAAGTAGACAGTAGAATAGAACAGAGCTCCAGCTAGCATACAACTCTTCAAAATGGCCATTGGGATTCTATATACTATTCTGGAACCCTGTAATGTGGGACAAAGGATAGAAGTCTCTAGAATGGTGCTATCCATAAAACTTTCTGTAATGATGGAAATATTCTATATCTGCACTGGTCAATAGGGTAGACACCAAGGACAGATAGATATTATGTCCAACTAGTCACCTGACAAGACTAATTCAATTAAGGAATTTATTTTATTTCCATTCATTTAAATTAGGATTAAAATTGCCACATATGACTAGTGACTACTATATTGGACAACAAAGCTCTAGGTTCAAAATTGGCACTAGGCCACATGCTGACACTTTATGCCAAAGAACAATCTACAATCATCCCAACCAAATACTTCAGAATACGACTACAGGACAATCATCATTTTCACAAAATTATTTTTGCTCTCTTGTGTCTGGAGGATAGAATACTACCTACTGAATAATCATTCTTATTGACTCCAAGCCTCTAATTAATATAAACAATAACCTTCAAGCTAAATAATTACACCTCTTTAAAATGTCTTAAAGGCCAGCACAGTCTTATCTGGCTGTCATGTCAGTGATGGGGTTCAGAACATGCTTTCCTAAAAAAATGACACCGTGGCATACTGATTAAGTTGAAGGAATTTAAGAAGTGGCAGGTGCAAGAAGGACTTTCTGGGGACTTCCCTGGTGGTGCAGTGGTTAAGAATCCGCCCACCAATGCGGGGGACACGGGTCCGAGTCCTGGTCCGGGAAGATCCCACATGCCGCGGAGCAACTGAGCCCACAAACCACAACTACTGAGCCTGTGTGCTGCAACTACTGAAGCCCGTGCACCTAGAGCCCGTGCTCCACAACAAGAGAAGCCACCACAATGAGAAGCCCGCACACCACAATGAAGAGTAGCCCCCGGTCGCCACAGCTAGAGAAACCCTGCCCACAGCAACAAAGACCCAGGGCAGACCAAAATAAAAACTAAAAATAAAAGAAAGAAGGACTCTCTGAATTCCCCCTTCTCCCTTGAAGCAGGTGTCAAGACCCTCATGTGAGAGGCGCTTCCTTGTACCTGGAAGAAAGGAGCATCCTTATCTCCGAAGACAGAGAGATGTTGAGAGGAATCAGAATGAACTGACTTCACTCATTTCCCCCCAGTTTACTACCCATAGCTTGTGCCCTTTTGTCCAATCATGTTTTTCCATAACTTTTTACCCTTTATCAAACCTAGTACAACACACTCAGCTTAACTATTTCTTTGAATCTTGACTTCCTGATGAAGGCTCTCATGGCATAGAAAACTTGTGTTAAATAAATTTGTGTGCTTTTCTCTTATTAACCTGGAAAACGTTTTCCTTCCTACACCAGCCTTCCAGGAGGCCTGGGAGAGGAAGGATGTTGTTGCCTATGACAATGGTCTGGCTAAGATAGCCAGGGTTGTCGAGCAAAGTGTCAAACCAGTATCCTGCCAATCCCATCGTATGAATGAGCAGGAACTATTGAGAGGAAGTGAGAAAAACAATGATAAGTGGGAAGAGGAGAGGGGAAGGTGTACAAGACAGAGGTGAGGAAGGCCACAGCAGGCATAACACCATGAATGTATTTGCAAGGTTGCCGACTCTATCACAAGTAAAATTTTAAAACTTCTTATCAACTTGGAGAAGTTTATCAACCTTAAGCCCTAAGATTGTCACCCTTGTCCTCTTAACATCATTATGTGGTATTGGAGATGGGGCAACAGTAATGACAGGGACAGGAGAGTATGATCCCCATTGAGGTAAAAAGAACCTTAGGGCTTCCAGTGAGCCTGACCGGAAAGGGAAGGCAGATTCCACGGCCCGTGTGCAGCCATGTTTTTCCAAGACCTTTCACTCCTCTTAAGGAAATACTCAGGCTTAACCGTTTCTCTGAGTCTTCATCTCCTGATGAAGGCGCCCGTGTCATGTAAAATTGACATTAAATAAATGTGTCTGCTTTCCTCCTGTTAATCTGTCTTCATCAGTTTAATTTTCAGGCCCAGCCAGGTACCCTAAGAGAGTTGAGGGAAATTTTTTCCTCCCCTCCACCAGCCTTCCAGGAGGGCTGGGGGAAGGGTGTAGGTGTTTGTGTGTGAAGTAATCACTTTAATTTCAAACTGCATTGCTCCCTCACTGTTTCCTGCTCTTTAGCAGGGGGTCTCTAACTTGTTCAGAGGTAACAATACTTTAAACCAAAGAGGTATTTCCGAGTCTCTCCTAAAAATGGCAAAGCCAGAGCACTCCCGCAGGGCTGGGCGCCCCTGGCCTCCCATTATTCATGGGCGGGCTGCTCAGAACCACTTCCACCATCTGTCTCCAGCTGTGTTGGTATAACAGAAAGTCAAACGTGCTCCAACAAGCTGCAAACCCACATTGATTGTAAAAACCACCATTTCTATTTCATTTGGCTAGTAAACAATCTCACACTATTAGGATGGTTAATTATAAATAACAGTCTAGACTCTTTTAATTGAAATCTACATTTATTCAGAGCCTTTTCATGAGACTAGAATTAAGAAACAAAAAAGCATTAGCAATGAATAGAAATGGACCACACTATTCAAATAGAAAAACCTCAAAATCTAAGCATTATAAAGTGTCTCTTACAAGTAACCTTACTTTCCATTTTAGCAGAAATTTTCCTCTCCTGTTCTTAGACGGCATCAATGTTAAGTGTTCCATGATTCCTGAACTGAAGCAAGGGTTGTCAGTGTTACTTGGACACAAAAGGGTACCTACAGAAATAACTGATGGAGTATACAGGTGTTTTAAAGTGAAAGAGGAAACTCACGAAAATCCATTCTTTCCTTAAAAAATATTCATGATTGCCTATTGCTGAGCTAAATGCTGTATGGCAGTGACTTTGGAAATTTTATTGCAATAAGGAACATATTTTATAAGATGACACAGTATACACTTACAAATGTATTTCTATGACTTAAAAATTTATGAAACAATATTTAATCTTAATACGTGTGATACCTCCCGATATTTTCTATCCTCTTCTAATCAATCATTTATTATTATAATTTGTTTAATAAAAATGATGATAAAGCCACTAAATTAATTTCAAAACCCACTAATGAGTTGAAATCGGCAGTTTGAAAATCATATTGAAGAAATAGCAAGATAAATAATACTCCACTTCCTGTCCTTAAGGAGCTTAGGATCAAATAGCAAAAATAAAACAAAAATGTTTTTAAAGAGAAATAATAACCATCAGAAGAAAGAGAGAAAAGGAAACAGCCTCAGAGCTTAATTAAGGAGGGATTATATTAAGAGAATATTACAGGCAACATGAAAGTTGAAAAAAAAGAGATCACACTCCGTCAAGAGGATGGTTTAGTGGAGAAGCTGATGTTTATGATGGAACTTGAAAGCAGGTAGGATTTTGAGAGGCAGATATACAGAAGAGTAGAAATGGTATTCCAGATGGAGTTCACAGCATGGGCCAAGGCACACAGATGAATAGGGAAAGGAGGGGCAAATTTCGGAAACAGTGAGTCATCTACTTTGGCTGGAGAGTAATGTTTAGTCTGAAGTAATAGAAAAGAACGTTGGAAAGATATAAGGGACATTGGGGGTCAGAGTAAGTATTATTTTAAAATTCACTAGACAATGAGGAAGAATGTAAAACTGTCCATCCATCCAAGCATCCAACAAGAATTTATTAAGCTGTAACAGGCAAGATCCTCTACAAGGTACAGGAGAAAATGAGTAAGAAACAACTCCTGTTCCTTTACTGTTTATATTCTTGCAACTGTATAAGTCTTAAGCAATTAGCAATAACACAAGAAGAAGCCATTTAAGAAAATTAAGCTGGCAGCCTCTTGGCGAAGAATTTTGATCTGTAAGAGACTGAAAGCAGGAAAGTCAATTATGAAATGAGAAAGACTAATTGTCTAATAAGTTCAAAGGTGAAATGGAACTGTTTCTGTAGGTTTGCATGTTTTAACTCTGCCAGTCAAACTTCTTTTGTTCTTCTTTTACTGAGAAATTTGTATGAGTTTGGTGGCTAACCATCTTCAAGGCCAGTTCAGCATTCCTTGGCCGTGATGTCCTTACAGAACCATCTGTGCATCCTCTATCACTCATTTTTTAGGCACTATGATACGTTTATGTATATCTGTTTTGTCCGACAGGTTTCATTTTAATATCTTTAGAGCATCATTTTTGCCAGTCATAAATTCAATCTCAGCTGGAGATAACATACTCTCCCTCTTGTCTGCTATTTGCCTTGTTTCACTTTTTCTGTCATGGTGGATTTTATTAACACAAAAGGAAGGGTATTAAATTGTTATTAAACAGATTTTTATTAGCTCATTTCACCATTATATCCAGCCAACCCGTGCCTTGTATTTCTAAGTGCTATAGATGTTACAGTAACTCAAGTTCCTCTAGCACTAGGGAAAAGGTAACCTTATTTTTTAGCTGCATGATTTATGTTTGGAGGATTATCATCTCCTTTTCTCTTTTTTTCCAAATCTATTGTATGATTTTTATCTTTTATTTTAAAACAAATACTTTCATCCCTTTTTACTTAAGGTAGCTGGAATCGGTCATAAAAGGGGCCACTTGGTATCAGAACATCCTCACATATTTGCCTAATAATCCCTTTTAAGTAATCTGGCCCGTGGTTAATGGTTTTTTTTTAAGCCAGTCATACACTTAGAATCAAAATTAGCATCTAAATGAGGATGTTTTAAAACGCATGCCTAGGGGTTGCCGATTTCACCTTTTTTATAGTTTGCCATGTTAAATTATGTAAAATAGAAAGGGTATTTTAGTATTTAATGAGCTAATGCAAAACCTATTGAGACTGCCTCCCATACCCCCTTTTCCCTTATACAGCCTACCAAATGCTTTTTAAGGTATGAGAAATGGCCATGAATTTTAAAGCTTGTGTCAGAATGCAGAGAACCCTTTAGTTCTCAGCAACTACCACCCCTTATCAAAAGCAAGGTATTACTAGGAAAATGCTAAGTGCTGGGGATCTGGTCAAACATTGTTATCTGATGTTGTGCACAATAAAATTAATCCATTTATCATTTGATTTTTCTAGAAAATTTTATTCTGGTTTACATAGTGTCACAATTCAGTTAGCCAAAAAAAATTTTATGAGGTAAATCAAGAAATGATGGCACAACCAGAAGAAAAATGAAATATCCATTCAAAAATATTCAAAGAACATGAAAAAAATTATGGTCAGAGGAGTATATTATGAAGAGAAGTATAAAGAAGGCAGGGGTTGTAATTACAGACCAGTGTATTTTAGTTGGACATCAAGAACATTTCCAGAAAATTAGATCTATCATCTGGTAGTTTGGTCTTACAAGAGAAAGAGGAGCTCCATTGTTTAAGTCATTTAGAAATAGATGACACCAAATGATAAGGACTATGGCATAGAAGAGGGAAGAAAGGAATGATTAGATGAACTGATATATTGCTTCTTTCTGTAATTCCAAAGATCCTGTTTCATAGTGTAGAAAAATCAAGATAGAAGAGATTCTATGTGAGATTTGATAAAGAGGATGATGATGATGACGATTTCTTCTTAAATAATAAAGCAACCTTTAGTGGAAAGATCCGAGGGGAAAAAAAAACATGTGTATAGCAAAACCAAAAGAGATTTGATAGTGATGAAGGCTTAAGCCATTAATAGCAGTCTGGAATTTCAAAGCACTGGGATCTAGGGTGATTATTTTACTCCATTTCTCCTCTGTTTCTCTTCATTTCCTGGGCTGTTGCCTCCCCTCATCCACTCCCTCACTCCCTACACAATCTCTCCGCTCATATCTTTGAACCAACTTCTTGTTCACTTTATGAGATCAACTCCACTTTTCATTTAATTGTTTTTTGCTGGACGAAAGCTAACGTGACACTGTCTTCACAGAAAATCACATTTTGCCTCCTCTTCTGAATATTTTTTATTTAAAATATTTTTCTTTTTATGGTATTTTCAGTGGATGATTAAATCAGACTCATTTTTTGTAATGGACAAAATATGCAGCTGTATCTAGCTTTAGAAATTAAGATTTTTCCATTCTTCCTGTATCACTAATCACTTCTTAGAAATGGCTACTAACAATATTTTGGTACATATTTTATGTTCATGCAAACATTCCCATGTATACATGAGTATGAGTATACTATTTTTACACAGCATCAATTAATTCTCTGCTAATGGATATTTATATTGGTTCCAATATCATGCTATTACACATGGCATTTGGACTATCATCTTTGAATTTAAATATATGCTGAGACAAATATAAAACATTTATTGGGTTACATCTCTAAGTTTGTTTTTTTTCCCAAAAAGCTTGAACTAATGGCTCAAGTGTATATGAAACTTGCTGTTTCACATTCATATTTCACCAAGAGAGAATAAGTATTATCAATTTTTTAATCTTTGACCATCTAATATTTAAAATTATTATCATCTTAATTTGTGTTTTTCTATTATGTATAGCATTATGCTTCTTTGTGTGTTTATTCCTTTTCTTTGGGCAGCCTTATTTAGATCTTTTGCCCATTTCATTGTTAGTTTCTCATCAGTGGGTGAGAGTTCCTTGTATATTACGTGTACTAGTTTTTTGTGTGGCAAACAATTTTTAGAATGTTGTTTGCTTTTGAAGTTTTGTTTATTTTTATAGAGTCAAATTTATTAATCCTCTTTGCATTATGGTTTTTTATATATATACATTTTTAATTGGAGTATAGTTGCTTTACAATGTTGTGTTAGTTTCTGCTGTACAACGAAGTGAATCAGCTATACGTATACATATATCCCCTCCCTCTTGGACCTCAGTTCAGTGCTCTGTGATGACCTAGATGGGTGGGATGGTAAGGGGTGTGGGAGGGAGGTGCATTATGGTTTTTATTTTTCATATCATGCACACAAAAGTTTTCCTTGACATAGTGTTTTAATTTTCAATAGAATCACTTAGTCCTTGTTGCTACCACTGTACTGCCTCTTCTATAGGACTAGGAAGTTACATAGTTATGTTTCCATCTCTAGATTGTGAGTTCCAAGAGGGCAGGGATTATGTCACATTTGTTTTTATATTCTAGTTAGTTGAGAAGACAAAATATCATGACATATAAATAGTAGCTGGTAAATGAATAAGGAAATGAACATAAATAAATATAAATAAATGAATGAATGAAATAAGGTTTAAAGTTTCACCTCAGCATGATCACCATGAAATGAACACATAACCTTGCTATGGAACTAATCACACTCACTTATAAAATCATAAAGTTTTAATTCCTCAAATTCACCATTATTTAATAATCATTTTCTATGGTGCAGTTTTAAATTTTTCCATTAATCTTTTCTATATCTTTAATTTTAATGTTTTTTGCCTGTTTCTTTTTTATTGTAATTATTTTTCTCATTTTATAAGTTGTATAGTCTTGTACTCTTCTTTTTATTTTAGGAGGCATAATATTTTATTAGACAAAATGCTCTGCTAGTAAGCTGAAGTAGCTTTTAAAAAGTGCTGGACTTCCCTGGTGGTGCAGTGGTTAGGAATCCGCCTGCCAATGCAGGGGACATGGGTTCGAGCCCTGGTCTGGGAACAGCTACTCCACACGCCGTGGAGTGACTAAGCCCTGCGCCACAACTAGTGAAGCCCTGCGCCTAGAGCCCGTGCTCCGCAACAAGAGAAGCCACCGCAATGAGAAGCCCACACGCCGCAACGAAGGGTAGCTCCCGCTCGCCGCAACTAGAGAAAGCCCACGCGCAGCAATGAAGACCCAATGCAGCCAAAAATTTTTTTCAATTTTTAAATAAATAAATTTTAAAAGTGCTGAATGCCGTGTCTAACGTTAATTCTACCCAAAGTAATTAAAAGTGGGAGGGCACAGTCACTTAGGAACAACACAAGCCAAGTATGTGAAACAATTAGGACTGTTTCCTCACTCTGCTCTACTTCTACTGTCAGTTCATTCTCAGACTGGTCTACCCTCAATACTGTAAACATAGGCATTTACATCTTTGGGGTTCCATATCTTTAAAGCTTTGCATCCAGAGGAATTAAGTCTGTGTTAAAACAAACAAACAAAAACAAATAAAACAAGAGAATGATCAACTGGCCAGGCACAGGTCAGTGAGACACTTCTTGGGATAATCACTGTAGCTGTGGTGATGATATACACTGATTGGGTGATTATGGGCCCTGTGACCCCTGAAGAATAAATCCCGTTATCAAAAAGGATAAAGTGATGTTATAAAAGTCTCAGCAAGTGCCCTGGTTAAAACCTATGGATCTGAAGTCAGACAGACCTGTGTCTTGCAATGCTTTGTAACTTAAACTTCCTGAACCTTGGTTACCTCATCTGTAAATGAGAGTATTAAAAGTATAGACCTTAAAGGGATGTTATAAAACTTCAGTGACATAATATAAATGCTTAGCAGATTACCATTCAATAAATCTTAGCTATTATTATCATCATCCTCAACTTCATCCTCATTATTATCACTGCTAAATAATCTGAAAGTTTTAGAAATGGGAGAACATTTTTACAAAGAAAAATAATTGAAAAAATAAAGAGAGCAGTGGACAATTTTGGCAAAAAGTAAATTGTAAGATGCAAACACTCAAATATTTCAGATGCTATAGAGCCTAATACCAATAGTTATAAATCATTAGCCCCTTAGCACCGTGCTAACAGCCTTATATTATATATCATCTCATTTAATCTCACAACAACCCTAGGAAGCTCCTACTCTACAAAGAAAGAAACCGTAGCTCATAAAGATGAATAGCTTATTAGATGCACCTATAATATTAAGTTAAACCAAGCTAAATTTGCATAAGATAGCTTTGCTCGGTGAGTTAGTTATATGGCCATTGGATATGATTCAGGAAAACTGTGCTCTATTCCTGAGCTTGCCTCCAGTAGCTGCGTGGATATAAACAAACCGTGCAAATTTTCTGAGATTTCATTTCCATATTTGTCATATCCAAATAATACCAAACTCTACCGGGGGAGGAGAGTGAAGTACTCTGAGTGAGTACCCTGAGTACACCCACAGCCCTCTCCTGCACAAGGAGATGGAAACCATTTACCTACCCCTGGGTGACTGTGTTATAGATTCACATCTGATGTGGCATCAACACAAATAGGCTGGTCCATCATTCATGGACACTGAGAAACACACAGGTAACAGGACCAACTGAAGTCAAAAGAAACACAGAGAGAAGCCAGTGAACAAAACCCAGGAATTGGTAGAAACCAAGAGTCAGCAGGAAACATGAAGTTCAAAGTAGAGAAGAGAGTAAATCCACAGGCAGAGAGCCACTGGGACAAACATAAATAGATGTCTAACTCCTGTCACAACTACCAAGGAGGAAAAAAACCCTGCTTTTAATGTACCGTCATAAGTGCATTAAATCAACTATGTAAATTTTGAAATCTAAGTTCCCTGACTTCTATTACAAGGTTATTAAAATGGTTCCTTTTTCATTTCCCTATACATTTCCAAAACCCCCATTAGCTGAAGTAACCTGATCATGTTTCTATGAATTGAAACCACAAAGTCTAACAAGCAGCCCTATGAACTTCAAATAAAGGTAAAATTAAATATGAAAATGCTTTAAAATATAAAAAAAACTACACAAAACAGGCTATTTTATAGCAAAGGGATATAACAACTCTATGTATCTAAAAAGACCAAACTTCAATAAATATAAAGAATTACTTAGAACAAATAGGAAAAATAATAATTATACTATTTATATTTACAAAAAAGTGAATATAAAATATATTAGAAAGGCATTTTTAAGGTTCTGATTTCCTTGAGAGTTCCAATGAGGATAACTGTCAGAATATGTTCTCTCCCTCCAAAAAAAAAAAAAAAAAAAAAATTAGCCACAACAGTTTTCCATTAAAATATCTCAATTTCTCCATAGTGTTCCTTGAGAAATGACTGAAACTTCTTCACTTGGAATACTGGCCTGGAAAAAAAAATCATTAAAAAATGCTGGAGGGAACTAGCCTGTACTATCCTGGGGATGGAAGAGTTGAAATAAGTCCTTTCATCTTTATTTAGACTCTTCTGTAATATATTTTCTTTCTGAGAAAGAATTTATCTCCGTCCAACAACATGCTGGGGAAAATGGCAATACCAAACTATATCATAATGCAATAATCTATGTAATTAAATTATTTCATGGATCAGTAGGAATGTGCAAAATTGTGAAAAACTGTGAAATGTAATAATGTGTCTGACATTATAATTTCCAATGGCTTATTTATTCTTCAAGGGCTTTCTACACTGATGTTCATTTGATTTCCCTGAACAAAGAAATGTTTCCTGGTTTGCTTTGGTTCTTCGTTCCTTAGACAAATGTATGTAGAGAGCACATTCTGTGTAAGGCATTGTGCTAAGTGCTGTAGGGGATAAGAGGAAAAATAGGGCCTCTCTCTTTAAGGAGTCTACATTCTAATACAGATGCAGAAGCTGCATGGTCTAGTGGAGAGAGAAGGACTCTGGGAACACGCAGACTGGGTTCAGGTTCCACCTCTGCCCCTTGCCAGCTGGGTCTCTGGCTCTTTAAGTGTCAAATCAGGATTAAAATGAGTGACTGTGATGTGAATGGGAAGATAACATATATAAAATGTCTAGCAAAATACAGTCAATCAGTGTGACTTTCCTTACTCCTTAAATAGGCAAAAAACCATAATCAGGGCATTGTGTGCTGAATATATAAACCAACTGGATCGAGAGCAAGGTGGGAGCTTTGTTACATATAGTTTAACATAGTGATTTCAACTAGGAGAATGAGCTATCAGAACATCTGGGAAGCTTTTTTAACTCCCCTTGAGCACCCCAGCTACCCCTCGACCCCACCCCCTTCCCTACCTCACACATACATCTTAAAATGTATCAGAATCAGGTGTAGAGTAGGTCAAACAAACAGCAAAATGCTGAGTTCTGTCACTTACTGCTTTTGGCCAAGTCATTCAATCCCTCTAAGTTTTAGTTCAGAGCAAATTCCACGATTGCAATAACTAATAAGGACCTACTGTAGAGCACAGGGAACTCTACCCAATACTCTGTAATGGCCTCTATGGGAAAAGAATCTAAAAAACAGTGGATGTATGTATATGTATAACTGATTCACTTTTCTGTACACTTGAAACTAACACAACATTGTAAATCAACTCTATTCCAATAAAAATTTTAAAAAAGGAAAGCAAGGGTTTTTCATTCCCAGTAACTAACATGGTGAATGCCCTATACTAGGTACCCAGCAAATGTTTCCCAATTGACTAAACTGTGAAATTAGCAAAATCGTAACTATATTACAGTATTATTGTGAGAATTAAAATGATTTCTTTAAAACACCTCTCAGTGTTGCAGGCATTTGATATTTAATAGTAATTATCATGGTGGGGGGGAGGGGCATCACAGGAAAACATCTCAGAGGAAACAACATTGAGTAGGATTTTGATAGGCCAGAGAGTAGAACAGGCTAACTCCGCAAGCGCGGGGAGTCAGGGTCGTGGTGTGTTTGAAAATAGTGCATAAGCTAGTTTGGCTGGTGTTTAAGCTCTACATGAGCAGAGAGTGACAGATGATGCTGTAAAGTAGATTTGTGATCTGTTTGTGAAAGTCCCGAAGATGTGGTTTAGACTGTAGTCTGTCCATCATGTAAGGAGAAGCAGATGGCGGTTGCAGCACAAAAGTGACAGGATCAGAACTTGGCTTTCAGAGGTTGAATTTGGCACTTCTGTTCAGGATGGGAAGGAAACCGGTGAGAGGTTTGAACCACAGCCCAGGATGCTGGTAGGAAGGGTCTTTAAATAATGGCAGAGGCATTAATGGAAGGGACATTTCAGGAGAAGAATCCACAAAGCTTGATAACACTGTGAGGTAAGGAAAGGAGAAGAGAATGTTCTAGAATTAACTCAAAGTTTGGTAACTACGAGAATGATCATTCCATTTACAAAAGTAGAGATGTCAACAGGAGAAACTCTTTTGGAAAGGGAGAATACTTGGTTCACAAAAAAAGTATTAAACATTTTAATTTGGTTTTGAACTTGCATTTGAGGTATCAGGGAGGCAACCAGGGAAAATAAAAATAAAAGTTTTTGATAATCATTCCAACAGAAATAAAGAAAGGCCCCATCAAGAAGGATTAAGGATAGAGTATCAGGGAATATTCATCTTTCAGGGGCAAGAAGAGGAGATAAGCTTATCTATTTTACTAAAATAAAATTACTGTAGTCCCATAGTCAGTTAAGACTATAACTCGGATTTTATTTGTCTATTAATGGCATTGCATTTATATGATAGGAAATTTTTTTTAAAACTACTGGTTGCTTTTATTTTCAATACAACTTTTTATTTATTACCTAAAACTTATCTTTCAGAAACATTATTTAATTCATATAGAAATGAGTCCCCAAATGGTCCTAGACAAGTTTTCCAGTGTATATAACTCCAGGAACCCTGCATTTATTTTCTTTATGCTCTTACTTCTTTTTGCCACCCACATGGCAAAATCCACATGAATTATTGTAAGAGGAATGATTCATAACAACTAAAATTCAGTTTGCAATGTAGACATTAGAGATAGAAAGGGACCTGCATAATCTATCATAAAACAAGTCTTTTTTACCCATTAAATTTTGACTTCAATATTAAATTTAACATTTAGTTAATGAAAATTGCCTTTCCACAGAATCACATGTAAATGATGCACATTATTCCCACCACTTAAGTAAGTTATGATAACATCTATGGTATATTTAAAAGCACGGCCATGCCTGGTGGTGACTAAATTCAACTTTCCCAGATAGTTCATTTCAATAATAAACCGAAAAAGAGCATTCAAGGAATTTTCAGGATGAAGGTTGAAATTAATGAGACTGGTATGTAATTTTAATAAATTAATTCATTAATTTATTAAGCAAATATCTGTTAAGCCCTAGAGTGACCACAGTGAGCAATATTTCTGCCTTCACAGGACTTTCAGAGTAGCAGAAAGACTGACATACCAAAATCAATTACAGTGAAGGAGACGTGTGTTTATGACAGGGAAGAATAAAAGGTTACAGGGCCAGAGCAGGGGCAGCTACTTAGCTTAAAGGTATTCTGGAATGTTTCCAGTAGCAAAGTGAGATTTAAACTGAGGTCAAAAGAATGAATAGGAGTTGTCCAGGGGAAAGGAGAGAAAGGAAGCGTAGCAAAGCACTTTGCCTCTCTTTGATCCCCAATTCCATCATCTATGAATTAGACAACACAGACCCAATGGTCTGGAAAGGCTTTCCCAGGTATAAAACCCAATGCTCTGTTCTCTATACCCAGAATGCCTTTCCTTTCTTGACCCTTCTCCTATATGTCCGTAAAGACTCAACTCAAGGGATCTTAAGCTCCTTCTTGAAGTTCTTTATGAGTTTTTGTCTGTCTCCCCCAATAGACGGTGAGCTCACTGAGGGCAGCTTATATTTACCTCCATGCCCCTAGCATCTGTCAACATCTAGATATAGTAGGGGTTTGGTATATCTTTTTTTTAATTGAAGTATAATTGATTTACAGTATTTCAGGTGTACAGCAAAGTGATTCAGTGTCTCATATATATATTCTTTTTCAGATTCTTTTCCATTATAGGTTATTACAAGATATTGAGTATAGTTCCCTATGCTATACAGAAGGTCCTTGTGGTTAGGTATATCTTGAATCAATAAAGGCATGTTTCTAAGAACCCTCAAAAAAACTTTTCTAGAAGAATGTGTACTTCTAAGATCGTTTCTACACTCCTATACCAAAAGAACTCAGTGGAAGGTGATAATAACGCTATTCTTTTGTCAGTTGAGAACACTTTCAAGAGAGTTTTTCCATATTATGACAAAATTTAGAGTTGGATAAGAATCCATTGGGACTTTGGTGATCCAGATCTTTATAAGACCCCACAGTGGTCACTTTTTGAGGATCGATCACTCTGCTTAAAAGTATAATCATCTGTTTGGGATAAATTACTTTTTCTTATTTTCATACTTCACCTTCATTTTTGTCATGAAACTACTTTATTATTCACAGTGGATTTGAAATCAATCATGTTGATATAAGAACAATCAATAATTAATTAAAAGGGCAAACAAAACTGATTTATAAACCATATAACTAAAAACAAACATTTAATTGTGATGTTGAATCATACATTTTGATAGTAAAATGAATATGCCAATGCTTTACGTGACTGATGAAGGATTAAAACTTTGCTTATCTAATCCACTTTTTGATGATTAAAAATGTTATCTCCTAATATGAAGGTGGAGAGCTTTATGAACTGAATTAGCAGGTAATTTATATTAAGCATTGATTTAATACACTGGTTTTCCTTTTTTGCAGACCCATGATATGCCTTGTATGATTCCTGAAATTCCTTTATCAACAATAGGCAGGTTTTAATATTTGCAGGAGTCCTTCAAATACCTCGTCAGACTAGTTTTCCCATAAAGGCCAATGAAAAATGCGGTTGTAAAGAAAATCACAACCTTCTAGTTTTAGTTCATTTAGAGGCACTTGAACGTTCAATGATGTGAAAAGTGACATATATCTGTGAATTAAGGAACTTTAATTACACCAAGAGTGCACTTCATTATATAATACATAATTCAGGAGACAATCCCCTGTATTGAAAATTCAATCCAACTTCAGTGTTTAAATGTATCCCCTGCTTTCAGGCATATCCAAAACATTGTAAGACAAGAGCAAAAATTTTGAGGCCCCGTACTAGACAGAGTCAGAGCACAAGAGGGAGGTCCACTGTAATGGGTTTTGTTAAAGTGATTTAAGATTCCTCAGACATAAATATAAGGGCGTTTTTTACTTTAGCACCACAGTAAACTCAAGGCAGAGCGTCTTAGAGGGACGCTGATTTCTGAGCCAGGCTTTTCCCACTATTAAACTACCTTCTGCCATTTTTCCATCATGGTAAGTCTCTCATCAGGAAATATTTCCCCTTTCACCATCTTAGAGGCAAAGAAAGGATCGTTTTCAGTTAAACTGGTGGCTTAGTAGGGATTTATCAATGTCAACGGTTTCTAGGATTAGTGTTTAGTATTCACTGCTCAAGTCCAATGACAAAACAACCACACAAATATGCCCAGACTGAAAGGTATGCAGATCCAAAAAGCAAAGATGTGAAATGGCTAATAATTGAGAAAGAAATAGGAACTTAGTTCCTTCTAATTTAGCTCCTTCAATGCAGGTGTGGACAAATCATTTAACGTTTGGTAAACCTGCTCAGTGCACACACTTCATCTTCACCCGTTCTTTTACTGTTGCATTTCTTCATTCACTGTTTCTGTAGGTGTTGGTGAAATTCATTCTCGAGGAAAAAGGAGTTTACTCTCAATAGCAGTCGCACCTGTGTTTCCTAGCACCTGCTGCCCTGAGAAGTTCTGAGAGGCCATCTTATTCCTGCCACACTCATGCGGCAGCCAGGTGCCATCTGGAGATTTTTTTCTTATTATTTAGTAAACGAGTATCTAATATTCTCAGTCTGGGTGGAGACAGCCAGTGCCACTGTAGTATACTTTAAGAGACCCCTCTTTGTAACACCCTGTGTAGTTGTGGCCCTGGGGAAGGAGAGAGCAAAAGCAGATCAAGCAACTCAGATCAAGTGTGTCCTCAGTTTGGAACCTTCCACTGGCTCCCCATGTCTCAAAGGAGAGCCACAAAGCACCACTTCCCTCACTGCTCTCCCCAGGTCCTCCTGGTTTCCTGGGCCCCTCTCTCTTCCTCCAACACCAAGGCCCCCTCTTGCCTCTTGCCTCTAGGTCTGTGCACCTGCTCCCTCCCCTCTGCCTCGAATGTTTTATCCTCAGATGGCCTACCTTGTTTCCAATGCTTGCATGGCCCACATTTTCATGGCATATTTCTATTAATTCTACAGATCAAGCTCAAAGACATGGGAAGGCATCTGAGAGCTTTCCCTATAAGCAAAGTTAGTGGCTTCCAACTTTGGGATTCCTTAGTTCCTTGTTAACCCTCTATTACTGGGATCACTGTGTAATTTCACAATGTTTTTATTACCATGACTGTTTCACTAGGCTCTGAGCTACTTGAGGACACAAATGGGGAGAATATCCACATCAAGATTTATCATAGAACATGACATATAATGGTGACTTCACTGAAGTATTTAAATAAGTTGAAGTATTTATTGTTCAATTAGTAAATTAACACAAGCTTGCATTTAAATCATGTGCCACAAAATTTGTGGTTTTAAACAGGTCATATCTGAAACAGAAGAAGCCTCATGCCCAAATTGTGATCCAGAGCTACACAACATTTCAAGAACTTATAATGTTGTTAAAGGTGTAATAAAGATGGGGGAGTGATGGGATGATCGCCCTCAATAGCACTGGTTTTCTTTCTTAAGTCAGGGCACATTTACTGAATTCCTCCTCTGTACAAGGACTTGGGACTGCAGTCTCAGCCCTTTCTTTTGCAATGTGCAAAAGAAATTCTTCAGGGCTCCGTGATGCTACACAGTATTTCCCGGGATCTCTGGAGTAACGTTATGATTCAGTCCACAGACTTATCCGTACTACATCACTGTGAGCGTACTTGGAACTTCTCTCAAAGTTTGTGTAAAGACCTTCCATACAGGGTTCCTCTCAGTGACAGATCTGGTGGACATGTTCTTGCTCCAGGTCTTCTGTGATGACACCTCATCATCTGACAAACATCCAGCATCATGCTGGGTACTTTGTTTCTCGGTAGGTGTTGGTCGCATGAAGGAACTCATAAGTTTGGTGATGGTATGGGTAAGACATGTACATGTTGAATCATCACGAGTGTAGAAAACTTTTTGATCTCATATCGGTCAAGTGTTTCTAGATACTAAGTAAATCTTGAGTGATAAATGTTCCACAGATGACCTTTACACCACCATTGACTCTCATTAGGAATCCTAGCAAGTTATCTAGTATAATAACATGGAGAGGGAAAAAATTGATATAGGTAAACCCCATATTTAATGAATATTTACTAAGGATACAAAATGCACCCAGTTCTTTGAAGGTACTTTCACACACATTATTTTATCTAATCCTCACAACTCTAGTAGTTTGCATTATCCCCATTTTTTCAATGAAGGGGTTTAAGTAAATAAAATATTTCCTTGGCCCTGAGAAGTGGGGTGCACATTCTCTGCACTTTCATTAGCACCTCCTGCATATTCTGTTGAAACTTTCATCCTGGGCACTGCAGTCGTTATGTCATCATCAACACCCTCCTTCTCACCATCACAAGGTGAGCATTTGCTATGAGTCAGTTACATAATCTCATTTAATTTCATCTTTGCAATAGTCCTTTCAGGTAGATATTTTTATTCACATATAAAAACATTTAAAAAAACATATTTGAGAGTTGAAGTGACTTCCCCAAGGTCACACAGCTAGGAGAGTTATAGACAGTTTTGACATTAAGTCCTCTGCCTCCAAAGACCATGCTCTTAACCACTGGGCTGCAATGCCTCTTGTTGATTTCTTTCTCTGCCTGCTTCACTTAACTGTCAATTGATTGAAGGCATGAGGCATAGGTCATTCCATTTTAAAACTTCATAATAGGTGCTCAGTCTGTGTTCGCTGAATGATCAGAAACCTGCTTCCAAGCTTACTTTCTTTGCTAGATTTACTGTCCAATCTTGAGCAACTCTCTTAACCATTATAAGCTTTCAAGAGCAGAAGACACAAGCTGAAATTTAAAATATGACCTGGAGTTAAGTAGAGAAGGATGAGGATAAGCATTTCTCTAAGAGAATGTGGCATGATATATTCAGGGAGCAGCCTATAAGTAGGTATGGCTGGAGCAAAGGGAAGGTGTGGGTGGGTGGAAGGAAATGAGATCAGAGCTGTGGACAAAGGACAGATCATTCACTATCTGGTGTGCTAAGCCAAAATGTCTTAATTTTTTTTTTTTTTCTGAATGGTCTAGGAAACAAATGAAGGATTTAAGCAGAGAGTAACACGATCCCGTTTTGCATGTTAGAAAGATTACTCCTCTGGTAATATAAGGAATGGATCAGAGGACAATATCGGAAAGATCAATTAGTGGCAAGGCGAGGCAAGAAATTAGTGATTAGAGCCAGAACTAAGGCAGTGGTACTGAGCATGGAAAAAGGAGGGACGGTAGTGGAGATATATATCGAGAAGACGAGAAGACGGGATCTAAAGAGCGCCGTGACAGATTAGGTGGGAGAAGAGGGAAGGGTCAAAGATAACTCCTTGGGTGATGGGGTAGTTGTTGGAAAACATTCACAAAAAGAAGGCTTCTAGGAAAAGCAGGTTTCTGGAGCAAAACAATGAATGTTACGTTTTGGATACTAATGAGGTAGATAGATAAAGAAATCTTAGCTGCAAAGAGAGATCTGGGCAGGATACGTAGCCCAGCTTAGTGGAGGTTTGACAAGGTCAAACCAGAGAGACTATAAACAATGAGAAGGGCAGTGGGTCAGGGCACATGGCCCTTTGGGGAAAGGACAAAATTCACAGTGAAGTGAAGAAGAAAAGCCCAAATTGCAGACTGAGTGGCCTGGGAATAACTAAGGAGGAGAAACTTTCGAAAGGAGGCATGATCAAGGGTGCTGGATGTTGCAAACAGATCAAAATTGAAACCAAAAGGACTCCATGAACATTGTTCTGCCACTGGCCTTTAAGAAGATTAGGCACTGCCTTAGCATGTGGTTTCCTTTCTACTGAACTGGACAAGGGGAAGGTAATTATTTTCTGTGGACCAAGACATTCTTAGCGGTAGGTAGCATACGAAGCAAATCATACTCTGTGCTTTTTTCCTTACCTCCCTTCCCCAAGGGCTAAACTTTTTTATACAAACGGAATCTTGTCAAAATGAACAGCAAGAGTATTTGAAGCAGACAGAATCACAAAAAGAAAATGTATCTTAGGAGCCAGATGAGGCTGCTGGAGGAGGGGTTTTCTTTCATATACATGAGATGATTATGAACAAGTATGAATATCTGTACACGGGAACTTCAATGTCTCTTAGCATTTCCTGACACCGTTTCTCTTATTTGCTTTCCATATAATTGCATCCTCCCAAAATGAAGTGATAGCCCTGACATATCAAACATGATTGCCTGATGGACTCTCTTTTTTTTTCTCCTTCTCTTCCCTTTTCAAATATTTACATGCAGTTGAAAGTCTGAATGCCCATTAAGATCATAATTAGTCTCAAGAGTTAGTTTTAACAAAACACAGAATACATGTAGGAGAAAATACTAATTCTACTCGATTCCCACTGAGATCTATTTGTTATTTTCCTTCAAACAATCCTGCCAGTCAATGTCATACAGATGACTTATCACTTAAAAATGACAGCTGGACAGGAGTAAACTACTTCATGTCTGTTTACAATGTATTCATATATTATTAACACAGTAAAAATAATTGGGGAAGATAATAAATTGATAAAAGATACTATATTATTCTTAAACTTTAATTAAAAAGATTTCAGCAGGTATAGGAAAATAGTATAATTATGTGACTCTGCTCGGGAAACGTTGAATAACTTGGTCAAGTTCACACAGACAGGAAGTGGTGGAGTTAAAATTAAAACCAACAGCCATGCCCTTAACTACTACTGTTAGTTCTTGCACAAATGTTTTGTGTCCACATCCATAAGGTGAAAAGACCTAGGTAAAGAAGGAATACACATGTAAAACGTGCTTGAAAAGTATAATTCTCCAACAGACATGTGTGTGAAGTACTTGAAAACAGTAAAACAGCAAAGGAACTAAGGGATACATGCAGGGGTGGGAAACATGTATTAAAAATATCCACAACATATCTGGGTTCAGCTCCTTTCTGGAAGGAGATTAGATGAGAGAACTGGGAACACATGAGGAGTGGGAAGCTGGAAAATCTAAACACTAGAGAACCTGGAAAGGAACTAGTTGTCTAAGTACCCTAGAAAATACTTTTTGTAGCAGTTCATAACGGGTGCCAGGGGTGTGGAGTGTGTGTGTGTGTGTGTGTGTGTGTGCGCGCACACGCACGTGTGTGCATGCGTGCTCATGAGCCTTCAAGTATACTTTAAAAGGCAGACTTAAATTAATACTTTAGCTTTCTGTTCTAGTTAGAAATGCAGATACCTCCTCAATAGCAGGATAGAGGGAAATACCAGTAAGACCACCCAGACTTGAAGCCATTCTGTGAATCTCTAGTAAAGCCCAATAAGAGCTGGACTGAAACAAAGAAACTAGAATGAGACATAGAATGAACTTGGATGACACCAGTTCCAGTTGACCAGGCATCACCATTTGTCTGATGAAGATGTAAAAGTGATGGAAGAAAACTAGACTGACTGTTAAGACCCAAGTTCCAGGTTTGGTTCTATATCCAGTAAAAAAAAATTTACCCACCTTAAACTTTTACTTGAGTTAATAGAATTTCTTGCATAAGATGTACATCCCTATTAGTACACCTGGATTTGACATTAACAAGCTCTGACACCTTTGGTAAGTTGCTTCACCTTTCTGATTTCAGTCTCCTCATCTCTAAAATACGGTTAACAATAGTACATAACATATTATTGGATAGTGGATCTAAGCTACACTGAAATTACTCAATAAACATTAATTACATTACTGTCATTATTATGCCTGTTATTATTACCATCTTTATCTCCCACTAAATCTTGTCATTAGAAATTTCTGTCAAAAATGAAAGTTCAGGATAAATCAGAAAAACTCTTCTCTCAAATTACTAATTTTAAGCTGGTACTATTCACACGTTTCTCAAACTAGAAATACTGGCATATTCTCCAATCACTTCATTCCCTTCCACATGCAAAGAGGTCACCGAATCTTATTGAAGCTATCTTCAAATGACTTTTGAATCTTACTACACTATTTTTTCTCTACTCTGGATAACACATGATGAATACTCCCAGTCCTTAAAAAACAAACAAATAAACAACAAGAAACCTCACCGCTGACTTTCCAGCTGTCAAACATATCTCTGCTCCTCTTCACAATAAATGCCCTCAAAATGTCATTCATAGTCACCAACTCTAGTAACAACCTTCAAACTTCTCTTGAACAAATGACTCTCATGCTCTTGTCTACCACTCCACCAAAAATAGTTCTTATCGATGCCACCTCTCTGATACTGAATAGAATGGCCAATTTTCAGTCCTAATCTTTCTCAATCCATCTTCAGCTTTGTCACAGATGATCTCTCCCTGTTTCTCCAAACACTGCACTTGGCTTCTGAGATAATACACTCTCGGGCCACTCCTTCTCAGACTTCTGTACTCATTGTTACTAATTTCTCCAACTTCTGAGGGTTTGATTACTCCAACTCTGTCCTTGGATCTTTTGGCTTCCCTATCGACACCACTGCCTGGGTGACACTATCTAGTCTCATGTTCTAAAATACTATCCATATGTTAATAACTTCTAAATTTGCATTTCCAGCCCACACCTCACCTTGCCCTCACATCCAGACTTCTACATGCAACTGCTTATTTAACATCTCCATTTAGGCATCTAACAGGCTCCTCAACCTTAATGTGTCTATGGCAGAATTCCTGATTTTGCTGCATAAGTGTTCCTCCACAAGTCTCCATCAAGTAAATTCGATGGATATTCTAATTTCTTAACATGGATATTCTAATTTCTCAGGTCAAAAACCTTGAGCTACCCTTTATTCCTTTCGTTCCTTCACACTTAAATTGAACCCATCGGTATAGTAAGCTTGTTTTATATCCAGTCATATCAGTCTATATCCAGAATCTGACTACCTGGTCTAAGCCACCCCCATCTTTTCAGCTGGGATTGTGCTGACCTCCTAAATGTTTTCCTGCTTCTACAACCTAGTCTGTCTTGCTTCCTCCCTCTTTCCAAGTCTCCTTATGAAGATACTTGAAAATGAGTCATAGATTTTCAGGGACCATCAGGACTCTTTCCAATGACACCTCAAATAGCTTAGGCCCCCCTGACACTTAGCCTGTGGCAATTTCATACATGCCACGTGCATGAGCTGTACCTCTTACCAGATTCACAAACGGACCTGTTCGTCCTCAGATTACACTTAACCATGTTTCCTTGTTGCACTTCATTTTCTACTCTGGTTTAATTGCAAAGAGGCTTTAAAGAAAAGTATATGAAGTTGAGAATGGGGGGAGACCAGGGAGCTGGCTTCTATCCTGCAAATGTGCCCAAATTTGACATCTATAAATTCCAAGCTGGGCTAAAGAGAAGCAAACAAACAAACATTAGCAACAAAACGAGTCACATCTTTTCTGGAACCTATGATCTGTCCATCCATCTCTATTTATCTCTCATAAGTGGGAAGAAGAGAAGAAGGCAGTAGCCTTCTGGACTGTTATGAGTAAAATAGAATCCAGGAGCCTACCTAGGAATTATAAAATGCAAGGGACATGAGGAAGATAAATTGGAACAGCACAAGGGAAGAAAGAGCATTTAAAAAGCCAGCATTTGATGGATCCTCACTTTTTCCCTATAAACAATAGCTTTCTTTGAAATTAGGGTCTATAATCCTGCTAGAAAGTCTTTAATTTAAAACAAACTAGTGAAGAAGAAAAAAAACCTCTAACGATAATTGCAGGATTCAAGCATATCGAGAGGATCTTTCCTTCTATAATACCTGCATTTTCTGCAATAAATCTGTATTCATAGAGTTGCTCTAAAGTATTTCAGTATTTAATTTCATTTTAAACTACTGAACAAAGACATTTTAGGCAAGAGAAAATCAGCACATAGCCACAGAGAAATAAGAGTTAAATATACATATGAAAAACACATGCAGGACACAACTATCCTCCCCTGACTTTTTTCTGGCAGAGGTAGCACCTAGGATGGAGAGTGAAGGGCCAGATACTCACTTTCTCAGCCTCCCTTGCAGCTAGAGCCTGGGTATGTGACCCATTCCAGTTCAAAGGGCCTGCAGGGAAATCTGCTGAGTGAGAGGGGATGAAGGATATAGCTCAGAGTTCCTGAGAGATGCTTCGCTCCATATTCGACATGGTTGGAAGGACGTGATGCCTGGGGCTGCTGCAGCCACCTTGACCACCATGAGTCGTAACGTCACTGTCACACTGAGGAATGTGGACCTGAAGGATGGCAAGAGCCTGAGTCCTTACTGACTTCAATGAGCCACTGAGCTGCTCCACAGCCCACTCCTTATTATGTAGAGAATAATTCATTCTTACTGCTAAAGTCCCTTGAAATTTGGATACTTTGTTACATTAAGCAGCCAAAAGCAACCTACCTACTAATGAATCAAGCTATGCATTTAGGCCAGAGTTTCAAACTGTCAAATTCTAATAAGCAAGGACATTTCACTTGCTGTTAATACAATTACTTTTTGTCTCAAGATAAACAATGAGTCCTACCTACTTCACACACTTATATGTGTTTAAGGTGATTATAGACATAAAAGTAAGTGATAGTGTGATGAATAAGATTATCATGACTCCTGGCAGGATATAGCTATTGGAATAGACTAGGGTTTCTTGGAAGATTAGTTCCTAAAGATGCTCGCAAAGAAAGTTGCCTTCAAGGCCACGTAAGTTTAGGAAATGTTTCTTACCATAACCTGTTGTAAAGGTTCAAGTGCATATTGACAATAAAGACATTGAGATGCCCAGCTGTTTAAAAACAAGAAAACAAATTAACTTTACCCTATAATTTCCCCCAATTTTTTCAGAGACCATTTATTAGCATCCCAAAAACCTGGCTGATTGAAGTCCCTCTCAGCTCCAAAGTTCTACAATTACAAATACTTGCTAGTTGTGATACTGTTACTAGGACATATGCCTGTGCATATACCTATGGTCAACTAGAGTGTTTATGAGGGCAGGTTTTGGATAAGCAGATGTTCCATAGGGTTCACTCCCAACACTCAAGCACACTTAATGTGCACATTTCACCCAGGACAATGGCTTCTCAAACCTCTCACTATATCTGCATACAAGGACATAGGAAATCAAAGGTGGGTCAGGCTCCACTGACAAGTAGGCTACTTTGTAAGGGCCCTTCTAACACCTTCAATCATCTGGGTTCTGTATCCAACGCAGTAATTTGTAATTTGTACCCATCTACTTTTTCAGCTCTACATTCTAGTTCTAGATATTAGACTTAGTCATATTGCTCAAATAACTATCAAATATGGGGCAGTCACTCCAGCTCTCTGGGCCTCAGTTTCTTGAGTCCTGTAAAACCAAACTCTTTTGTTCAACATTCATTATCTGGCATGGGAAAATGTTTCAGTCTGTGGCTAGTTAGTTTAACTGATCAGTTTATGCTCCCAATGATGCCACTTTTGAGAATTAAGTTCCATTTATCAGATGACTCAGAAGTTAATAACATGTCAAGAATAAATTTGTTCTTTCCTCTTTTTTATTAGAAGACTAATTCTATCAAACGGTTGCTTGGAAAATACTGAAACAGAATGGAAAATTTCAAATATGTTTTTCTTTAAAAGTGAATGGGTTAATGGATACAGAGTTTTAGTTTGGAAAAATCATGAAGTTCTGGAGGTTGATGGTGGTGATGTGAATGTACCTAATTATACATGTCACTAAAATATACATTTAAAAATGGTAAAACAGTAAATTTATGAATATTGTACCAAAATTTAATAAAGTGAAACATTATTATGAAAGTATATTTTATTTCCATCTCTTTACATATGAGAAAATGACATAAAACAATTTTGCTGTAACTGTATATCCACATACAAAAGAATAAAATTGGAACCTTATCACTCATCATACTCAAAAATCAACTCAAAATGGATAAAGATTTACACATAAGACCTGAAACTGTAAAACTCCTGGAAGAATCCACTGCTTAAAAAAAAAAATCTACAGAGACCACTGAATATGTCATTAGTTCCTTAAGGATAGGGACCATATTTATTACTTCTGTAGTTCACAAAATTTAGAAGAGTGCCAACAGCATCGCAGACATTCACAGAGAATTGATTAATAAAGAATTCACAAGAAATTGATCTGAGTTTAAACTGAACAACCAGACTTCAATGAAGTAACATCTAGTTAATCAGTCACATTGTCACGAGAAAATTGTGGTGATGGTGGTGATTCTCTCTTTTCATATTCAATATGCTATCTAGTTCACCTCTACAAGTACTAGAGAAACTTAGAACTGTATTTCATGGTAATTTTCAAAAGAAAATCTCTCAAAACCCCCAGTTCCAGAGGTTTTTATAATGATAGCATCAGCTCATCACTTTTACATTATACATGAATGTAATTCTTTTTTAAATGCCCAAGAAAAATTTTATGTTGACCCTATGAAAAGAATGGCTGTTGGCCAAGTGATCCAGTTAAAAGTCATCAGCTATTCTTCAGAGTACCCAGGAGATCTTTAATTAATGTGTTATACCACATAACAACAAATCAGTGAACATCAATTAAGAAGCACTAGATATAGCTCTAAAGTTTTTAACCAGTCTTGGAGTGTTGAGGTTCCTACAAGACAGTGTGGTTCTAATATCCACATCATCGTGCTCCCTCTGTGGCTTATACTTTGAGCAGAAAAATTTGTAAAAATGTCCTGGTTTCACGGACAAATATATAAAACAACCAAGGAGAGAACCAAGGCTCTTCCAATTTAGTAGAATAAGAATTGTTCACAAGACTGAACTCCTCGGTTACAGATACAGTAAAACAGGTAGCAGCTATGGCCCCCTCCTGAATTTCTGTCCCCACCCACCCCTGGAGATATGTTTGCTGGTTAATTTGTCAGTATTGTCCTCAAACAAGAGCCCTGTTTTATTGGCAGGTGTGGACAAATCTTGGAAAAGTTACACAAAAAGGACTCAATAAAAAAAGAGAGATGGCCTTGCTGAGAAGGTAGTTCTTTCTGATTTTCTGTAATAGACTTCACTTTGCCATGAAATTAAATTTATAGTATATCTGCTAGACACTGGGACTCCGACAAAGCTTCGCTATTCCCTGACTTGACATTAAAGCAGGCATTTTCATGGGGAGGCCATTTCAAGCCAAATAACTGGTTATGTGAACTGCTTACAGAAAGCCTTTATTTAAAAAGAAAATGGATAGGGGCTGCCATTTCCAGAAACTGTGAGTATACAGGCACACATTCAAATTTTGTTTTCCTTTGAGAATACTCTTAAAAAGACAGATGTAACATTAGACAATGGGAAGCTTTGGGGCCTACTAAAACACTTCTGTGCTTATTATTCTGACTCATAATCTAGCATTTATCAGGTGGCAGGCTACAAATGGAACAGCAATATCTTATTTCAATAGCAGATGATCCCATCACAATAAAAATCCAGCCTGTGATTTCAGCTTTGGGGCGGGTACTGCATCAGGCGGTGTGGAGTGCTGAACGAAATCCATGAAGAGATCCACACCAAGAAAGTACACACTCCTGAGCCAGAGAAAACTACCAGCCTACCTACATAGGCCTGAAGAAAATGAGCTGATATTGACCTACTGTGTTTTGGGCTTGTACTGTGGCTTCAATTTCCATTTATGCAACCAATTTTAAAGTTAAAAGAAATAGAAGAATTAACAAGTCAAACAAATTGAGGGGAAAACTTTGGGGGATCAGGTTGGGGAAAGGTGGGGAAGAACACATTGCATACTTGATATCATGTAATTATCAGAGAAAACTCTATGTCTTATTGAAGGCTCTCAAGTGACAACATCAGAAGGTTCCATCCTGCTACAAAATATAAGAAGAACAGGAAGAAATAGCTTATTAATTAAACTGTTGGAAAAGCAGGCAATTTCCTACGGGCATGGCTTTTTGAGATCATTTGGTTCAACCTATTGATAAATGAAGAGGCTGAGGCTCTAATGAGTGACTTGCCCAATGACAAACCTATACCATGAGTCCCCAACTCAATCATTCTTCCACCAGGACACGCAGCTTCTAAATCAAATCTGGCAATAGTAATAGACTCAAGCCTTCTAAGGGTCTGGAATTTTAACCAAGTTAATTCCTGAGTTTTTAAACAGAATTTCTTTTGTTCGGAAGCTTAATGTCACCCAAGAACCACTCTAAACAATGATCTACCTACTCTACATCACATGATAATACAAGAAAACTAAAATATCTTAAAACATAGCCAGGTTAACAGCACTAAAGCTAGGATTAACATAATTCTTCTAGCCAAGAATTGGGTAAAGAGAAGATGAATGAACACCAGTCATGGCAAACTGTTCTTGTAAGATTAACTAAGATGGGGTCCTCACAGCAGGAAGAAACACGTTAAGGATCACCAACACACAGCCTGGACACTGGGACTGGGGGCATAACTGCAGTTGGTGGGGAAACATGCCAACCCTCCTGGCATGCAGGTATAATAAATGGACCTGCTCTCCTGAGAAGAAGCTTTGGACCAAACTTTGACAAAGACACATGGAATGAAGGAGCTGTAAGGTATCTCAGTGTGGCTTTGGTTGATTACCTCATTTTGCATATGAGAAAACCAAGGCCCCAAGAGGTTGTGTGGTTTCCTTAAATTCCTAGTTCATTGCCCTGATGATTCCCCTTGTACAGAGCAAGTCTAAGGCACAGGCACTCTCTATTTAAATAAAGAACACAGAAACTAGTCAAAAGGAAAATTTTGATAAATATTTGATGTGCAAAAGAGTATTTATCTCTGAAGAGCTGATCAGAGTCCATGTTCTATGAGTTCTGAGCTTTGTATATTTGAATCTCCATTCTTTCTTCTGTAAAATGGGAATAGTATTTTTTCATAAATTTTTAAGGATTAAATGATGAATCACATTTGAAAGTATTTTGAAACCATGATGTGATGCACAAACATGACCCTTATTACTTAATCCCTTCTGGGAGAATCCATTTTTAAAGTAATATATAATGCTATTTATGGCAAGGATGACAGGGCATAATGAAGGACATAAAGCATGTTCATGGCTTTGGGAACATTATCATTTGGTATGGTTGCATGAATTCTTAGCAAGAAGGATCTACTGCTGGGATTTACAAATGTTTCCAGGTACACAGCCTCAACCAAGTGTTTGATAAATCCTGTGGATGACAATCCGAGAAGAATGCACATAATATACACATAAACACAAGACTTTACTTAAAATTCTTCCAAGTATTTCCAAAAAAGCCCCAGTTACAACACTGTACAAAGCAAAATTCTCTGTGAAAAGAGAATCATCTGCACAATTTGGAAGCCCTTTCTTTTTTTCTTTTGTTTATAAGATAAGGCACTCCAAACCATAAATCAAGTAACATTCTAAAAGTCACACTGAATTCAGGTCCCAAATACTAAGTCACCTCCACCTACTTAAAATGAAAGGAATAAGGGAATGTACACAATTACTCTAGATCAATTTAATGAAACAGACAATATAAATCCCTGTGAACTTCTGAACTAGAAATCATAGATCAAAGCAGAAGGAGAAGTAACTATAATTACAAGGAATCAACGTAGCTAGAAGCATACTGAAAATTCTAGAACCCTGAGTATGGGTGATGCATTAATTAACATTAATAAAAGTTAAAATTTGGAAATTTCTTTCATAGAATAGACAAACATAATTATTAACTTATTTCTGAGAGCCAATGAATCACATGACTGTTCACAAATTACATTTATGCATTCAAATACCTATTCTGATCTGATAATCCAGGATTGACTGAAACTTTACTACTTATTTCTATCCAGAATCTCCTTGAAGCTGAGTCCTAATTATTGCCATACTTACTATAACTGATGCCTCAGAAGAGTCACCTCACATAAGAAGGTAATTTGTAAGATCTCTTCAACCTTTAGTTGAAGAGTCTTTCATTATGATGATAAAGGACCTGGAAACCACATCATATGATGAACGGCTTAAAGGACTGTGCTCACACAATGCTGTTGTCAGCACCTCTATTAGCATGGTTTCCTGTACTCTAATTATTTGCTTATATATATGTTTCTCCATCTAGACTGAAATTTTTCCAGAAAAGGGGATGTGTTGCATTCATTTCTGTATCCATACATCTGAACATACAACCTGATATGTGGTTGATGCTCAATAAATTTTATAACAGAAGAAAGTTAGTCGATTAATAGATTAGTTACAAAAAGGTAGATTTTGATTCAACACAGGGGAGAACACCAAAAGTTTATCAGAAGAGTAGAAGTCCAGCCAATCCTATCTTTAGTCAATAGCTACAGAACCAAAACGGTACAGATAGGAAGCCATGGTTAGGTACAGGGTTATGTGAGAAGACTTCACTGGAATGTACAACTCAACTCTGAAGTTCTATCATTTTCACAGACACTGTGTGTTGACAGGATATTACATTTCCCTCCCCGTGATCCACACTGACATATTCTAAATGTTTTTCATACATTATTCTTTACATCTTTCCAAATTGTTTATTCTTCCACAAATTAGTTTTTAATACCCCAAAAGAAAAAAAAAAGAGTAAAGCATTCCTGAACTACTTTGAGGATAAAAAAATCATAGCAGTGCAGGTATATATCCAACTATGAGAAATGAACACCTGTTAAATACATAAATATGAAAAACTTTCTGCTTTCAATGCCTGAATTTGATTTCTTGATCATATGAGCAACTTAAGTGTGTCTCATAACAATTTTAAAACCTCAATGAATATAAATTGACAGACTGCAAGCTTGACTTTTCCAGACATTGCCTTCTAGAAAGGATTTTTTTAAACTGTGCCCTTTGTTCTTCATTCTCATCAAAGAATTAGAAGCTTTGAGAGAACTTATTTGAACTTACTTACAAAATAGAAACCGACTCACAGACTTAGAGAACAAACTTATGGTTACCCGGGGGAAGGGTAGGCCAGAGGCACAGACTGGGAGTTTGGGATTGACATGTACACACTGCTGTATTTAAAATAGATAACCAACAAGGACCTACTGTAGAGCACAGGGAACTCTGCTCAATATTCTGTAATAACCTAAATGGGAAAAGAATTTGAAAAAGAATAGATACATTTATATGTATAACTGAATCACTTTGCTGTACACCTTGAAACTAATATTGTTCATCAACTATGCTTCAACATAAAATAAAATTTTTAAAAAAATAGAAGCTTTGAGAAGTTTATATAAATGTAGCATTACCGGGCTTCCCTGGTGGCGCAGTGGTTGAGAGTCCGCCTGCCAATGCAGGGGACATGGGTTCGTGCCCCGGTCTGGAAGGATCCCACATGCCGCGGAGCGGCTGGGCCCGTGAGCCATGGCCGCTGAGCCTGCGCGTCTGGGGCCTGTGCTCTGCAACGGGAGAGGCCACAACAGTGAGAGGCCCACATAATGCAAAAAAAAAAAAAAAAAAAAAAAATGTAGCATCACCTCACTGACATAGTGCACGGAATACTGGACTAGAAGCTGAGAAATAAACTTTCCCATGAAAAATACTCTGTCCACTTGAATTCTAAACTGGACAGGCTTTTAACTCAGACCTTTCCACTTCAATCCTTGGTATATGAACAAACAGAAGTAAATACAGCAGTTAAATCTGGAGCAGAGAGAAAAAAAAATGGCCTGAATAAAAGCATAGACATTAAAACAAAGTTGCGACGTAAGGCAAACATCTTGTTTCAAAAAACAAAGTCTAAAAGCTCAGAACAGAGGGACACGCACAGCATTCTTTCTGGCTCTCGGGGATCAGGAGAGCAATGGCTAAGAAACTGTCACCGTGAAGAACCCGAATAAGAGTAGTAAAGCAGAAGTGTCCTGCAGATGTGTGGCCCAGGAAAACAGGGGTCAATCCCAAGCGGGGAAATTAAAACACAAAGGACCAGACTGACGCTAAGTCTAAGTCAGATCTGGAAGCCTGGAGGTAAGCTGCCTTTATGTAAGGGCACACTCATAAATAATGCTCTCTGCCCTGTTTCCTGCAGTGAGCTAGATAGATGTGGAGCACTACCTGTTTTAGGCCTGTAGATGAATCCTGTTCTTTACCAAAAGGAGAGAGAAGATGCTATGATCAACTCAAATGTTGACATATGCTGTATGTTTTACATGTGGGCAAAGAGGAGCAGAGTGTGTTCTCTCCTGCTGATTTGGGGCTTTGAGGATGTGTGTGGTGTAAAGTGGCACTAAAAAGGATCTCAGATTCACACAATCAGTCAGGGATGATAGTCAAAATACTCAATAGCTGGAATAACAGGAGCATCTACCAATCAGGACAGACACTCTAAAATTAGAACACCAGCTATGAAAGACAGTACCAGGGTACAGCCCATACCTTCTGAATAACAGCTCTGCAATCAACTCAGAAACCCAGCTCTTAGGATGAAGAAGGCTTCCCTGACTCAGTCTCCTGCTGCCAAAGGCCTACCATGTCCTGGACTTTTTTTTACATCCAGTGTCCCCTTGAAGTTGATTTCAACCTGCTTTAGGGAAGGGCATAAAGCAGATCATACATGGTGGGTAGAAAACAAAATATTATTTGCCCCAATTTTGGAAAATGTATAGAATATACATATATGATAGGAGAATAAATATGGAAAAGAGTAAATGTAACAGAAAGAGGAATATATAGAAGCTTTATCAGAACAACCAGGTGGAAGTGGGGAAAGGAAATTAACAGTTATTTGGTTGTTTGTTTGGTAGTTTTTCTTACTGGACTGGCCTTTAAGTTAGTGACTCTGTAAGGACAAGAATCATAGTGATTTTACTTAAGAATCATTGTATGCATAGTGCTTAGAACATAGCAAAACTCAATCAAATTTTTATTCTTTCCATTTTTAACCAGTAAACACATACATACACCAAGCACGTATTTGGAAGAATTTCTATTTCTGGCAGTATGACAGATTAAACACTTTGTTTAGGAGGGTGCAGCCAAGATGGTGGAGAAGGAAGACCCTGTGGTCACCTCGTCCCATGGGCACACCAAAGCCACAACTGTTTACAGGGCAACCATCTATGAGAATGACCTAAAAACTAGCAGAAAACATTTTCTACAAATAAAGATACAAAGAAGGAACCATTACAAGACAGATAGCAGGGGCAGAGATGCCATAGAGTCAAGACCCACACCCCAGCGTAGGCAACCCATAAATGGGAGGATAATCACAATTGCAGAGTTTCTTCCCAAGGTATGAGGGGCCCAAGCCCCACATTAGGCTCCCCAGCCCAGGGAACATGCATTGAGAAGATGACCCCCAGAATGTCTGGCTGTGATGGTCTGTGGGGCTTGCTTACAGGACAGCCAGAGGACTGTCAGAAAGAGAGACCAAAGGGTGCATGCAAAATCTCACACACTCTGACTCCCAGTGCAGAGGCAGTAATTTGAAAGGAGTCTGGGTCACACCCACTTGCTAATCTGTCAAAATAATGTAAACTTCTAAGAGGGAAGTTTATAGTAATACAAGCTTACTTCAGGAAAGAAGAAAAATCTCCAATAAATGATCTAACCTTACATGTACAAGAACTAGAAAAAGAAGAACAAATAAAGCCAAAATTAGTAAAAGAAAGGAAATAATAAAGATCAGAGCAGAAATAAATGAAATGAATACTAAAAAACTATAGAAAAGATCAATGAAACTAAGAGCTAGTTCCTTGAAAACACAGAAGAAAATGATAAACCTTTAGCCAGACTCATCAAGAAAAAAAGAGGGCCAAATCAATAAAATTAGAAATTAAAGAGAAGTTATAGCCAACATCACAGAAATACAAAGGATCATAAAAGATGACTATAAACAATTATATACCAATAAAATGGACAAGCTAGAAGAAATGATTATATCTCTAGAAACATACAATCAGGAAGAAATAGAAAATATGAACAAAGAGATAGCTAATAATGAACTTGAATCCGTAATTTTTAAAAACTTCCAACAAACAAAACAAAAAAAGTCCAAGACAAGACAACTTCACAGGTGAATTCTACAAAACATTTAAAGAAGAGTTAAAATATATCCTCTGAAACTATTCCAAAAATTTAAGGGGACGGAATGCTTCCAAACTCATTCTAGGAGACCAGCATTACCCTGACACCAAAACTGGACAAAGACGTCACAGGAAAATAAAATTACAAGACAATAGCACTGATGAACATAAACACAAAAATCCTCAAAAAAATATTGACAAACCCAATGCAACAATACCTTAAAAGGATCATACACCATGATCAAGTAGGATTTGTCTCAGGACGCAAGAAGTTTCTATATTTGCAAATCAATCAATGTGATAAACCACATTAACAAATAGAAGAATGAAAATCATATGATCATCTCAACAGATCCTGAAAGAGCTTTTGACAAAACTCAACATCCATTATGATAAAACTCTCCAGAAAGTGGACATTCTGACCTTATATGTACCTACTGAAATAACCTTAAAATAATAAAGTAAAAATAATAGCAGTTTGAGTAAGAAGTGGACAAATTCACCATCAAATTGAAAGGCTTTAATACAACTTTTTAAGTAGCTAATTGATCAAGGGGAGAAAATATCAAGAAGGACGTAAAAGTTCTGAATGAAATCATTAGTATGCTTTATCTAATGGCTATATAGAGATCTTTAATCCTAAAACTGTACAACAAATTTGCTCCTCACATGTTACATTTTTTGAAAGCTGATCACAAGCTGGGTCACAAAACAAATCTTTAAATATTTCAAGAAATTAGTATGCAAACCATATTCTCCCACAACAGAGAAAATAAGTTAGAAGTCAATAACCAAAAGGTATCTATAAAAAGTTTTTTTTTCTTTTTAAAGAACTTGCAAGTCAAGGAACACACTTCTAATTAATGAATGTATTAAATAAATAAATAAAAATTTAGAAATTACTTTAAATGTTAATGAAAATCTTGTGAAAACCTGTGAGATACTGTTAAACTGGTACCACAAGGTGTATCTATAGCTTCAAATATTTATAGAAAAAACAGAAAATTAATGAACTAGGAATTTCACTGAGGATATAGAAAGAAAAACCATATAAAACCAAAAAATGAAGAATAAAGAAGGAAGAAAAAAATGAAGATAAGAACAAAAATAACCACAATGGAGAGCAAGCATACAATAGAGTTATCTTTAAAAAGATAATTCATCATTCCTATGCTGAGATTATTCCAGCAGAGCAAAGTTATTTGATATTAGAAATGTCAATTGATATAATTCATCATACTAATGGATTAATGAAGGTAATTTATATGCTTGTCTCAATATACAGAGAAAAGGCATTTGATAAAACTCAACATCCATTTCATGATAAAAGCACTTGAGAATGGAAAAAAACTCGCTTAGCTTGATAAACATTACCCAAAACTAGCATCGAATATCATACTTAATAGTAAAACTTGAGTGGTGAAGATCAGGAGCAAGTAAAAGATGTCCATTTCCACCACTTATACTCAACAACATTCTGGCAATCCTAGACAGTGCAGTAAGGCAAGAAAAGAAATGAAATATATTGGAAAGGAAGGACCAAGATGGTCTCGATTCTTTAGATGACTATTTGATATGATTTTTTAGATAACTATTTAGAATCAATGGGAAGGACTATCAGCCTTGTCAGGTTTTTTTTTTTTAATCAATATACAGAAGTCAATTGCATGTGCATGTGACAGAATCATATAGTTAGAAAAAGTAATTTTAAAAAACGCATCAGTTACAATAGTATCAAAACAATAAAGTATCAAGAAATAAAGTTAAAATCTGTGCAACACATTTCTGGAAAAAAATTTTAAAATATTTTGATAAGTAATAAAATAAACTTACATAATTAGAGAGGTATACCTCATGTTAATTTATTGAAAGACTATATAATCTAAGGATTCTCTCTAAAATTGGTTTATAAATTCAATGCTATTTCTGATATTTTGTTGAATTTTTTATTAAAATGGACCTTTAACTCATATCTCACACAAAAATCAATTCCAGGCACATTAAATATTTAAATGTAATAAACAAGGCAATAAAACTTAAAGAAAACTATATAGGAAAATAACTTCATGACCTCACAGTAAGAAAGAATTTCTTAAACGAGAGAAAAAAATCCAAGCTGTAAATGGAATGCATGATCAACTTGACTACATTAAAATTGAGAACTTCCATCTTTAAGGCAACATAAAAAAGTCAACCTATAAGCCACAACGTGAGATAAGAATGCATAAACAATCTTGGTCAGCCACAAGCAGTCCATATGGCACCTTTGGACAAATTGGTAAAGGCATCATTACTCAAATTGTTTGTGTGTATAGTTTTGTACAACTTGAACAACCTAAGTAGTCATCATCCCTGGCTTCATATCCCCATATCATCACATTCTCACCTAATTATGTGCGCACACACACACACCCTTGCCTTCCTCCAGATTCTGGGCCCACATACCAGCAATGCATACACTGCATGCCTTTTTTTTTTTTTTACAGTACACGGGCCTCTCACTGTCGTGGCCTCTCCCGTTGCGGAGCACAGGCTCCGGACGCGCAGGCTCAGCGGCCATGGCTCACGGGCCCAGCTGCTCCACGGCATGTGGGATCTTCCCGTGTCCCCTGCATCGGCAGGCGGACTCTCAACCACTGAGCCCAAATCGCAATTTTTAAATACTCTTAGTGGAGCAACATGCTAGTGTATCTGGAAGTGGACCACATACTATCTAGCTTGCTTTTATTTTTTAATTGCTCTCATTCTGAGTGTTCTGAAGTGCTATGTTGTTTGCCAAGAACTGAAGGTGAAAAGGAAAAATAGCAAGAGCCTCCTTGAGAAAAAAACAGAGGAGAAAATTAACTAAAAGGGAAATCAAAACTAAGAATTACCTGGGGGAAAAAAAACAATTATGAAGTCATTAGTGTTGCATTACTACGAGTCAAAGTTTAAAAAATAGCGAATACTTCAGACTTCTGTAAATAAATGCATAGCAGGATCCTATTCTGGCAGACCCAAAATATGGGGTAAGTAATTAACCTTCAGGTTGTCAGAATTGATACACAGCCATCATCATTGTATCTCCAGTGGTGTAAACCCCAAAGGAAAACATAATTCTTGTTGCTGTCACTCTCATTTGTGGCCCCAAATCACACAGAGAAAGTTTTTTCTGCTTCTTCTTCAATGCAGAATGCTGCCTATGAAATTGATTTTTGTAGAATAATAAGACAGCTGAAATGTCTTCTGAATGATAACATTGCAGAGTCCAGGTTTAGGTATCACATCATTGCATACTGAAATTCAATTCATATGTTCTACTGATCAGTTGAGACATTTTCTAAATTCTTGTGGTTGGTTAGACATACATTCAAAATAATTATCATGGTAAGTTTAGGAATAAAAAACTGATAACTGACCTCCAGCATATAAGTGTTATGAGTTTAAGCATCAGTTCTCACCACATGTATTTCTCAGCTTTAAATGATTTTAAAAAAGTATAAATCCCCAAATTATCTTTACAAACTTGATCTCCAACCTGGGTATACAGAAGATTGAATAAATGAAATCTCAGTATTTACTGGGAATAATCATCAGTTGTCTGGGCAAGAAATGTAAGACTTTTATGTTGTTTGCTTAATATATACAATCAAACTATGAGATGAACATTTTTCTCTATAAACTTCATGAATTTTCTTAGCACTCATTTTCTTCATTTAAACTAACTTTTTGATCCAATTGTGATCCTTTCATAGACATGCATAGAAACATGCTACTGTTAGTTACATTAAGATTACTAGTACAATCCTTATGGCTTTGTCTTACCCATTAGTATATTCATAGTGATTAAGCTAAAATAAATTAGCACAAAAAAGCTTTATTTCTTAGGACAAATGTGCCCACCTCGCAGAATCAATAATGTATTATTCGTATGTCTAACAGGCTTTCTGCCTAAATACTAAATACTGGTTCTACCACCTCTTTTCAAAAAGAGCATATGAAAGGTTGTTTGTTCATTTTTATTAAAATGCTTAAGTCTAGAATCGTTTCTTTTATTAAGTTACATTCCATTTTAAAATACTTCAGACACAACGACCCCACCAACGTATATAGAACCATAATAGAAAGTGAAGGTTTAGTAATAAATGCAGTGTGGAAATTATTTTAAGATTTTAGATAACAGGCAACATTAAAAAAATTTTATTTCTTCTTTGGAAGATAACAAGAGCCACGTATTTGATTCAAAAAAATGATGTGAGGGTAAGAAAAGGCTTGTTTTATCTTGCCTGGTAATAGATTTTTTTCCTTTTGCTGAATTCTCTGCGTGAATAACAAGAGTGGCGGCCATTTTCTCCCAGCTCAACATCAAAACCCCTTTCATCTGCTGTCTAAATGCAAACAAAGCAAACCTTCCACCAGGCCTTTCTTTCCAGATAAATTAAAACTCTCATGTCCTGGGGCCTAAATCAAGCCTACAGGCCTTCCCTAGATAAATCCTCTCTCAACCTGAAATCTTCTTGCCACACGTGCTCCTTGTAAGATAATTTTGCAGTAGCTAATCAATAATGCAACAGTAAATTGCATTTAAATAAACATTAGCAGCCCCTCTTAATGAATAAAACCTCATCTGCAATTTGTCAAAGTCAGAAATACTGGACTCTTTTGATATTCATTGGAATATTGGAAATTGGAGCTTTGACAGGTTTTATGTACGTTGCAATTGCCATTGTGTGTATGTGTGTGTGTGCACTAAAAAAAAGGCTTATTTTTATACATCCTGGACTGAATATAGTGGAACGTACAGCAGGTTTCTAGACTGGAATTCATATGTCTGCTACCACCCTGGTTAAAAATATATTGAGATAATCCTGCTTTCCATTGCAAATTATGAGGCAACCAAGTTGTATGTACCTCATTTGAATTTTCTGACTTTAGATGAAAAAAATGTAGAAATTTTTACTCTGAAATGATAATGAGAGGGAAAACTACTTGATTTGCTACTAGGTGTATCATTATTTCTATATTTCACTGAAGAAAATTGTTATTATTAAGGAATTCTGAAATAATTAGAGAAATTACAGAATCATTGACTTTCAGACCTAATATTTTTAATTTATAAAGATCCTTTTCTAAAAATATATATTTTTATGTAGATTATGAGTGTTATAGCAGGCTTAATAAGTACAATTCCTTGACACTCACTTCTATTATTCTACAGAATGCTAACTTTTGGCTATTGTTTTTAATGCTTTAAAAGGACGAAGCATTAAGACATATCTTTGGCTATAATCTGTGAGAACGAATGTAAGACTGTATCCATGTGGTGTCGTATTTTGAGGTGTTCTGTGACTTTTTTTAAAAAAATCCAATTTAATATCATTTTCTGGATCCTAAATGTATATATTTTAGCGGTCCAAACTAGAACATTCACTTCTAGTCAAAATTAATGCCATTTTAAAACTATGAAAATAAATAACACATTCTATTTTATAGGAATTTCAAAGCATTTAGTGTGGTAACGAAATGTAATAATATTATGATATAAAGATTTGCTTGAAGAAGGAAGTTATTCTGTAGGAATATCATTAGAATTAAAGCCATTTTAATCTATATATTCTCTACATAATATTATTGGATTAGAAAAGGGAATTATCATGTTTTACAGACGGAAAATTTGGATGTCAAAGGACTACCTGTCAATCAGTCAGGGCTACACCCAAGAACCAGGGTTCAAAGCACCCAATCAGTTTCTACACCATTTTCCCAGTTCACATACCAAATGGACATTCAGAGATGTCACTAAAATAGGCTGACAACGAAAAATTAAGGCTGAGAACGCATAGATAAATCAATAGGGTCGCTTTGACCCCTTAAAAACACCCTTCGAAATATTCACACTTTCATACGTCTCAACATTAGTAAGGGCATCTCTAAATGACATGTTCAAAAAGATTAATTTAAACATGAGAAAATGATTAGTGTTCTAATTTGTTAACCTTTCTCTCTGCCTCAACTCACAGTGACAGGTATTCTAATGTACACCACAGAGACCCCAGTGGCATTCGATATGCCAGGCATCAAGAGCCACGTCTATTGAAAGCACCAGGCATCAGGGGAACATCTGCTAATGCTTATCTCACTCATAGTTTAAGAGTAAATGGAGGGGCTTCCGTGGTGGCGCAGTGGTTGAGAGTCCGCCTGCCGATGCAGGCGACACGAGTTCGTGCCCTGGTCCGGGAAGATCCCACATGCCATGGAGCGGCTGGGCCCGTGAGCCATGGCCGCTGAGCCTGCGTGTCCGGAGCCTGTGCTCCGCAACGGGAGAGGCCACCGCAAAAAAAAAAAAAAGAAAAGAAAAAAGAGTAAATGGAGATGCAAAACCAAGAAGACCTTACACTGGGAAAAGGTTATAAGCTAATCAAAAGTCTAGGCCTTGCTCCAATTTGTTGGGTCTTTCTTACCTTTTAGAGAAAGAAAATGGATGGTATGATACCACAAAACCCCAAATTTTGAAGCTCCATTCAAAACTACATTAAAATAACTTAGGAAATTGCTGTAAAGTTAATAAGGGACAATATAGTTGCTCAGAATATTCGACCCTTGATTACTGAGAACAGAAGTGACTTTAAAAATTTGTACTTTGGTAAAAAAACTTTTTCAACTTAATATTGTTTTAAAAAACACAGGTTTTAGGGACTTCCCTGGTGGCGCAGTGGTTAAGAATCCGCCTGCCAATGCAGGGGACATGGGTTCGAGCCCTGGTCCAGGAAGATCCCACATGCTGCAGAGCAACTAGGCCTGTGCACCAGCCTGTGCACCACAACTGCTGAGCTTGCACTCTAGAGCTCGTGAGCCACAACTACTGAGCCCGCACGCCTCGAGCCCATGCTCCGCAGCAAGAGAAGCCACCGCAATGAGAAGCCTGCGCACCGCAACAAAGAGTAGCCCCCCACTCACCGCAACTAGAGAAAGCCCACGTGCAGCAACGAAGACCCAACACAGCCAAAAATAAAATAAATAAAATAAATAAATCTTAAAAAACAACAACACAGGTTTTAAATGTAAGAACTAAAACTAGAAACCTCTAAAAATATGGAAGTAAATTTTTGTGACCTGGAGTGAGGTGATGATTTCTTAGATATGACAACAAAAGCACAAGCAAGAAAAAAAAACAGATAAATTTGATTCATCAAATTAAAAACCTCTGAGTGCCAAAGACACCATTAAGAAAAATAAAGGAACCCATAGAAGGGAAGAAAATATTTACAAATTTTATATCTTATAAGGTATAACCAGAGCATATAACACATGCTCTGGTTATGCATAAGCATATAACATAGCATATAACATATGCTTGTAACCAGAGCATATAAAGAACTCTTAAAACTCAACAATAAAAAGACAAATAACCGGGCCTCCCTGGTGGCGCAGTGGTTGAGAGTCCGCCTGCCGATGCAGGGGACACGGGTTCGTGCCCCGGTCTGGGAGGATCCCATATGCCGCGGAGCGGCTGGGCCCGTGAGCCATGGCCGCTGGGCCTGTGCATCCGGAGCCTGTGCTCCGCAATGGGGGAGGCCACAACAGTGAGAGGCCTGCATACCGCAAAAAAAAAAAAAAAAAAAAGACAAATAACCTAGAAAAACATAGGTAAAAGATTTGAATAGACATTCCTTCAAAGAAAATACACAAATGGCCAATAAGCCCATGAAAATATCCTCAACATCATTAGTCATCAGGGAAATGGACAACAAAACCACAATGTAATACTCCTTCATACTCACTAGTTTGGCTATAATCAAAAAGACAAATAATAACAAGTGCTGGCAAGGATGTAGAGAAACTGGAATCCTCATACACTGCTGGTCAAGATGTAAAATGGCACAGCTTCTGTGGACTTTCTGAAAATTCCTCAAAAAAGTTAAACATAGAGTTACCATGTGACCCAGAAATTCCACTCCTAGACATATACCCAAAAGAAACAAAAACATGTGTCCACATGAAAACTTGTACGCAGATACTCATGGCATTATTATTCAAGATAGTGAAAAAAGCGGAAACAACCAAATGTCCATCAACTGATGAATGGATAAACAACATGCCTTATATCCATATTATGGAATACTATTCAACAATAAAAAGGAAGTACTGATACATGCTACAAGGATGAATCTTCAATACGTTATGCTAAATTGAATACAGCCAGTCACACACACACACGCCCACACACACATGCCCACACAAAAAACCACATATTGTATAATTGTGTTTATATGAAACTTCCAGAATAGGCGAATCCATTCAGATAGAAAGTGGATTACTGGTTTCCAGGGGCTAGACAGGAGAAATAGGAGTAGCCCTTAATGGGAACAGAGTTTCTTTCAGGGGTGATGAAAACATTCTAAAGTAGATGTCTGTAATGGTTGAACAACTGTGAACATCCTAAAAACTACTGAATTGTAGATTTATAAAAGGGTGGATTTTTTGGTATGTGAAGGATATCTCAAAGCTGTTATTAAGTGCACATACATACATACACACAGACTTAATCGAAGTGAGACAGAAATTAATTAGACCCTCAACTCTTCCATTCATCAGCCGGGTTATTTTGTGGATGGTGGCTTTTTATCAATAATGAATCTAGAAATCGAGAGCCCCCAGGATCCAGCCAATTATAAGGATTCAGTAAGTAAGAACACTGCTGTTAAGAGGATGGACTTGACAGCCAAACTGAGGGAAACCCTGGCTACATCACTTAGAAACTGCCTGCCCTTGGCCACATTACTAATCTGTCTGTGCTAAAGTTTTCTCAGCTGTACGATGGGAGATAATAATTGTACCTACCTCATGAGGGTTGTCGTGAGTTTTAACTGAGTTAATATAAGTAAAGTGCTGGGAGCATTTGAGATATTTAAGACATCAGTATCTGAATGCCAAGAAAGTAATACTTCCTCAAATTTCTTCATCGATTGCCCCAGCACTGTGAATTCCAAATGATAATTATTAGATTATAATGTTTATGCTCAACCTTAAAGACTTTTTAAATAGAGACATTAGAAAGTCATATTTACTGTACATGTACAAATGTAAACAAGTGATATTTATGTTAAGATGTGGGCCACTGACAAAGTCTGGCCCATCTATGGATGGTGTGTTCATATGGAAAATAGCAAGAGGCCCAGGGGCAAGGCTAAGAAAAAGTTTGATGTAGGTATTAAAAATCAATTTGCATTGAAAATATTATTTTATAGTCACGTTTAAGATACTAGGATTTCCTTAAGTAACAAGTTAGCCTTCAAAGCTCATGGGGAGTGTTCGATAAAAATGTCTTTGAAATGTTATGGTAACACACGAGTAATTTTTCAAAACCATTTAACCTGTTCAATTTTTTAGTCCCAAATAAAGCATGTCACTGTATGCCAGTGAGATCATGTTGATAATTAACTTTTAGACTACAAGATATTCTCAAATACTATAAATGTTAATGATATGACTGAAAAGCTTTTATTAAGTTATTCTCCCTAGTGAGGAAAAAAAGTGCAGGAGGGAAAAGAAAGCTGATAAACACCATATGGCTTATAAGCGGCAGGGTCAGGAATCAAACCAGCATCTCTTAAATTCTAGGCCCAAACTTCTCTCTGTGATACCAGAGCATCCCCAAAACAAAACCATGTAACAAAACCTTAACAGTTTCATGGTTCACCGACCACATGAAGGTAATTGTCTTTCTAGTATCTGTTGAGCTAAAACAAAGACAAAAGGCTATATAAATTTAGTAGCACTCTTAATTATATTTTATTAAGCATATCAGTATCTCCATATATTTGAAAAAATAATAATTAACTCAGCAGAATAGGTTAGCACAGATACAGCCCGTTCAAAACTCTTTTCAGAATTCCCTCACAGTTTTCACCATCCACCCTTCAGGGCACAGAACTGAAAATTTGCTGTTTAGGGTTTGGTCTGCTTTATTTCAGGCACCAATCAGCAGTTACCTTTGAAATAGCCCAAGCACAAAAATAGCTTGGGATATTGGTTTTAACCATCAATATCAATTCTTAGTGCAGTGGGAGGGGATTTAAGAGTACATAAGGCCAACTAGACCAGTTGTGTGAAGCCTAAAATGAGGCCAGCATATGGCATTTACCCCAGGATTTGGGTTAACATTTTCACTTGTGGCCTCCAAATGACTACCAGCCTAGAGGATACCTAAGGATTGACAGAGCAGTTCAATAGGGAAGGAAAGAAACATTTCAATTAAACATTCACCATAGCCAGTGGATCATAGACATTTTATGATGTGCATTAGGCATGGCTATGGGGAAACAATCTTAGCAGATTTCAGTAGTTCTTCCTCAATGACACAGTCATTAAAAAACAGAACCAGGGGCTTCCCTGGTGGCACAGTAGTTGAGAGTCCGCCTGCCGATGCAGGGGATGCGGGTTCATGCCCCGGTCCGGGAAGATCCCACATGCCACGGAGCGGCTGGGCCCGTGAGCCATGGCCACTGAGCCTGCGCGTCCGGAGTCTGTGCTCCGCAACAGGAGACACCACAACAGTGAGAGGCCCGCGTACCACAAAAAAACAAAACAAAACAAAACAGAACCAGGATTCTAACCAACCCAGCTCTGACTCTAAATCCTATGGTCTTTCTACTATACCATGCTGCTCTTCAACAGATCCATCCATAAGGCTCTTTAGGGAACTAATGGGGTAACTTTCTAAGCCTACCCTCAGTCCTCTTAAATCGAAGCCAACCTGAAGTCACAGGTGGGTGACTTCAATAAGGGTATATAACTAATTCTTCCTTGAGTAAGGGAAGTATCCCCCAAGGATTGTCAAGGATAGATTACAGAATTCTGCTGAGAGTTATATATAGACTTGGCCTCCTGTACCAAGTTCAGTAATTGAATGTCTTGGATGAACTCACTTAACTTTTCGGTGCTGTAGTTTCCCCAACTATGAAATGAGAATTACCAAATAAAAAATTTGGACCTTCAAACCTTCACTAGGTAACATAGAGAAGCTTCTCTATATGAAATTTCAAATATCTGTAAGAATTTTAAAGAGAAATATAAGGTACCAAAAAGCAGATTAAAATGACCTAAATTTTGGAGAGGAGAAGCATTTTAAAATTTGGCTTAAAGGTAAGGACTTTCTGTGCTGGGTGTTATAATTAATTTCTCATTTGGATTAAGCTGGTTTGTTCCTCTAATCCAAATGAAAACAATTACATATTTAATAGAGTTAAATTACCAAGAAGAAAATAAAAACTGTAACCAAAATTGGTATGTATTTCACTCTTTGACCAATAAAATTATTATTTCTGGAAATGTTATAGCACACCCAGAGATATAAATTTTGAAGTTTAAATTCTGCAATAGAAGCAACTTTAAACATAAGGTATAAAAAAATAATGGTAAATAGTATTCAATTCCTGATGGAATCTGCACTTTATAATATTGGTTTCTGTAGAAATTGAATCAATAATAAATAATCTCAGAACGAAGAAAAGGACTGCTAATGCGTAGGTGGTCCCAGAGAAGCAGTCTATATATACCTACCCTTTGTAAATAAATTTTGTCATCCTTCCACGTCCTTTTATGGGAGAGAAGGGAGCTTGTCTCCTATCTGGTTTGATTTTTTTTCATGAGCATACTTCCCATTGTTTTTGGGTAGGAATGACTACATACGGTAATTTTAGTTGTACTTGAGGCTAGCTGCTAACAAATCGACACTGCTACTGAGTGACAAGAGGATTACCAGTGGAAATGTTACATTCTCAAAGAGAATATGTTTAAATATACTGTCTATTTCTTATAAAACACTACTATACACAGTAATGGGAAATTGTTGAGATTCAGGTAATTTTTCAAACGTACAGTTTCTGAGGGCACTGAGTATGTCATGTAGCCCTCAGAGCATTTTAGTCTCCCAGACATCTTGGTGAACCTACTTAAATCCCCCCTAAAGTATGCCTCCTTGCTCAACTTTTCTTATTCCAAATATTGTCCCTTTTGGGGCAATACAGGCACTTGGTGGCCAGAGTCCTTGGCAGAGGGCAAAACAGTGTCTGGGGATTCTCACTGGAGCCTTCAGGGAACAGATGGGGAGGATCTGACCATGGAATGGAGCGGGGCCACTGGCAGGGTGGCCCCTTTGTTGATTTTTTCTCTCTTCCCCTTTGTTGATTTTTTTTTTTCTGTGCAGGGTGACATCCCTCTCCCTCACATCACCCTCTTCTTGAAATCCTTTCTAATCCCCTCATAAAACCTGCTCTAGGTTGGGACAGAACCTTTCTACCCCACCATAAGCACCAAGGAGCCAGGAACTCTGCTTCTACCTCATTAAAAAAAAATGTAAACATTCTGAAGTTTACGCACCCAAATTGCCATGGACTATCCTGACAATTCTGATAGCCTTTCTATAGGTTCTATATACTGCTTCTAAGCTGTCCCTTCCTCCATGTCACCTGCCCTTAAAATTTCCAGATAGATAAATATGGAATTTAGAAAGTAAAAATGATGAATGAAAGCATTTTCATAAGAAATCAAATACTTTTGTTCTTGGGAAATATTCTAAATTAATTCAGTAATCAGTTAAAAAAGAAAAGGAGGCCACTTATGGAGATTCATTTTGAAAATAACTGCTATTTTTTTCTATTTTCTAATACAAATCACTCTGAAAACTTTGTGAATACAAAGTTTTGTGAATCATTCTTATTTTACACAAGGCAGGGGCACACTTCATCACTGGTTTTGCTAGTAAAATCACTCACTAGCCAAATATTTTGTTAAGGAATTGGTATCTATTAAATGCATCTTTGTAATAGTATGCCTTCTCCTTTAGGGTTAGGGCTGTTTATTTATGCAGGCTCCCTCAGTGCAGATGGGACTTCCCTTTTCAAGGGTTCTCTTACATAGTGATGAAAAAACAAAACACACACAGCACTCAGAATGGTGGCATTTCTTTCTTTAAACAACACTAGGCACAGATTATCATACCTTTTTTTAAAATTTTCTAAAAAACTATTGGGAGTATAAGATAAACTACAACTAAAGAGAATATTCAATAAGAAAAGCTTGACCTCTGATCAAATTAAATACTTCACCTCGTCGGACCTCAGTTTTCCTCACATGAGAAATAAGGAATTCGGATGAAATGATTTCCAACGTCCATTTCTGATTAGGAGACAGGTCTCATCCTAAGCATCAGAAATGATTCCTTTTGTTATTTGTCCTTGACTCAATATGACTGAGGAGACGTGTCTCTGTATGTAATTAATACAGCATTTCAATGGTCTTTCACAACACGTGAATGATAATACACCAAAATCTTAAAGACATTTGTAATTTAGGAGAGTTCAAATAAGTTTGCAGCTTCGAGGAAGCTTATGCATAATATTTCCAAGAGAAAATTAGAGTCGGGGATTCACTGCTTTCCCTGGCTATTAAGGGATGGGTTGGCTCTCAGCTCTAGCAGTGGAGTCTCACGCCTATGTGAGATATAGATTTGCAGACCTGCACTGCAATGCCTTACACATGACCTTTGACATTCTATTAGGATGTCTTTGGAATTAGGCTCGTAGGACAAAGATATGGTTCCTGATTCATTCATTGCTCTAAAAAAGAAAAGAAAAGGAAAGAAAGAAAGAAAAGAAAAACCTTTGGATGGTAAAGAGGTCTAGAAATTATTTCAAATCAGATACTCCTTTATATCTATAGTAATGGTTTCTCCTTGAACCACAAGCTTTAGTGTATCTAGGACGTCCTGAGGTTACCAGGATACAAAATTTCCTCTAAGCCAATTAGAACTCTCAAATCTGATTAACAGAAAGAGGTCAGATACTAACAGCCTCTTTATTTAGTTCTACAAACACCTTAATATTAACAAATATATGTTTACTTTTACAGAACCATGAATTTGCTTATTTTATTAAGTAAATTTATTGCAATTCCTATAAGAAAAGAAGTACAAAAAGAGGTTTTCCGTTATCAAAATATAGCGTAAAAATGCCGTGTCTGGGAAATGTTTCTTTGTTCTTCTAAGATTTGACATGTTTGTTCTTAATGTAAAGGTATAAATGGGCAATGTTCTTTTACAACGTTTAAATGAGGTTTTTAAATTATCTGTGAATGTAAATATTGTGATATACTTGCATAATTCAGTACAGTTGTCAAAATAGGATATTTCATACAGTAAACAACATAAATGTAAGTTATTAAGATAGTTAAAAATCCACTACCCTTTGGAGTATACCCTCACAAACATACAAGCAAGATGATGAAATCTGAGCGACAAGACCTGTTTGCCTGCATCGCCTAGCCTAAGTTCTTGAGTCTTCGGTAGAAGGGTCTTGCTCTATTAACTTAAAGCCTTCCCAAGTGCTTTAGTTACTTCACTGCTTACTTCCTTTTCCTTTTTTTTTTTATTTTCTCCTTTCTCTCTTTAGCATCACAGTTTCTGAGAGGATAAGCCAACTCAAATTGGGCCCTGGGAATTCTGTTGGTACCAGCACTTAAACAAGGATTAAGGAATGTGTCAGTGAAGGAAAAAAAAAAGAGAAAAGACTAAAATATACAAACTGAACTTCTTCAAACAAGGCAGCTAGACCTCTCCCATGACTCAACTAAGAATAATGTGAATAGTATTGTGGGTGACTTGTTTAGGCCAATAAACAGAAACAAGGTAATGAAATCCATTCACCATCTCTCTTAATACCATGATGTCACACAGAAGAAAAAAACCTCATCAGCTCTTCTGCAGACTCAGGCTTCATGACGTCAGCAGAAGGCCTCAAGTAATTTATAGCATTTTGTTTACTCTGGAGCCATTTGATATGTATTAATACATGCAGCAGCAGCTGTCTCTTTTACAAGAGAAGTGTGCTCACATGAGCTCTCTCACCCAAACTGAGAACATAAGCACACTCTAATAGCAAAAGAGGCAGCTGCTGTTGCATGAATTAATATATTATAAGTTACTCTCTCATTTGTTATTCTTTTTTAAATCCCACTCTCTTTTAAAAATAAAAATGCTCAAGGTTTTAAAAGAAATGAAAATTCTATAGAGAACTCATATTTTGGTAGACACCATGAAGAAAATTACGTCAATTTTATTATGTTTTTAGTGATCAATTCATTTGTATACCAGAATGTTTAAAAATGAAGTATTTATTAGTTTCAGAATTGAGGCATCTGGTGTCTTTGAAATGCTCAATGCAGTAAAAGAGAAGAAAAGGGGTTTCCTAATTCCAGTTCTGATGTAAGACTGAGAGTGGAATTAATTGTTCATAGGTTATACACAAGACTGGAAATTAGCATTAGTATTTTATTTATTCCAATCACCTTCTCAACATAAAAATACTATTTTTATAAATACTTAGATAAAATTGACTTTTAATCGGCCTATGAGTTGGAAATAGTTAATGGAAGTATTCGAAGAGCTTCAGTAACTTAGGGATTCCTGACTCAGAATACAACCCTCACTCACTGCAGCCAAAAGCGTTCAAGAGTTGTTGTTTATATTGCCTGTCTTTATGTCAATATGTAGCTCAGCTACATCTACGTCTATATATTCTACTTTATGGCATACTAAATGACTAACAGCAAAAGCAGTTAATGCAATGAAACCCCAACATTTCTAAATAATCGAGATATTGATGATAATAGAATTTTTTGTTTTGTTTGGGGTTGGTTAAGTTTAACTTATTGTCTGTTCATTTGTTGTTTTAATAAACTGGTTTTTAGAAAGCTGAGAGAGAAATTCTTTTTAGACAAGTGGAGAGTTGGTTCCATTTCCTTGGTTCCTTTCAATTCCATTTTATAATTTCCTGTTCTTTTCAGTACTAAGGTTACATTTACATTTTGTAAATATTGTACTGTGTAAATCTTAGACTTCTAATTTTATGCATTATTTTATCATTGTAAAATATCTGCAAATGAGTCTTCTGTTTATCTAGGAATCTTAAGTGTTTAATATCTTTTTTTATGTTATGCTAGCTCTGTTAACAATATGGCTCATTATTTAATTCAGAAAGAATTTAAAAGGTGTGAGGTTTGTAACAGAAAGTGCTATAGTGATTTGCATTGACCTAATTAGTTCATTTACATGTTGACCTTTAAAACCGATGAAGTTTTATAAACACAACTTGTGGTTGTAACTACTGTACAAAAGAGATCTGCGAATTGGGAGAGAAAACAGGGTAAGGTTGATACAGAAATATTGATGATAAACTAAGGGGAGCACAAAATTAAAGTCATGTACTACCATCTAAATGAATTATATAAAGTCACCTTAGAAGGTGATATATTTTTATATAAATTTTTCAGAGCAGCCAGTCAACCAACTGGACCTTTCTAATTGCTTATTTTTAAGTAAAAGCGGAAAAATAAGTATTTAAGCATCCAAGTTACAGTAGAATTTCATGTTTCTAAAATCACATCTAAATTTCTTGAATTATAAGCAAGCACTGAGTTCACTACATTCTCATAGACTGTGCAAGGATATTACTCAAAATTCAAAATCTTACAGAGAATGTAAGCATGCATATTTTTTAGAAATAGTACTATCTTACATCATTTGAAAAAAACATAAATTTTCCAGTGGATCTGCAGGAAAATGATATGGACAGATGAGTTTAAATGAATTCCCGTGTCTGAATTACCAGGAATGGTTATTTTAGGCCACCCTTCAAAATGCATGCCTCCCACACACACACACCCCACCCCCCAATCATCCGTTTAAATACCATACTCACCTCCCTCATTCATCCTCCCACTCCTGGCCTTTTTGCCTACTCTTCCGCTGAAACTCCCGTCCCAATGAATCTCCCCTATAGCTCCAAGCATGAGCTTTCCACAAATGCCCTTCTTCTAGCATTTCTAGGTTGCTGGGTCACCCACGTGGGCCTCTCAGGTAAGGGCTGCTTTCCTCCTGCTTTCTGTGCTTTCCCCACAGAATTTGAAAAATGAGGGGTAGCCCAGGAAAGAATAGTCAGACTTGTTCCTGTTGCCTCCGGCCCTGCCTCCTTCATAGTAAAATATCTCATTTGATGTTTACACTCCTGTGAATATGTGACACTCTGTATTTCCATGTCACTATTATACAATATTTCCCTAGTCACTTTTTAGAATTTATTGAAAAGTTGAACAACTCAATCTTTTTCTTCAGCTCTCTTCTTGGGCAAGTTTAGAGTCTATGTGGATTACCCCAAAACTTAGATTGAATTCCTTGACCTCCTCAAATTAAATGCCTTTTTGCCTTACTCCATTTCAACCCCACCCTCCCATGGCCTTATTTTGGAACTTGTCAATACCCGAAACTGCCTGAAATCTCAAGCTCTGGTAGACAATGCCACATACATACTTCACGTCCTTCATACTCTTGGTGAGCATCCCCATTCCTACAGCTGCATCTATGAACTAGGCTTAATTTCTCCCCTCAGTTCTACTAGCTTGGAAACATTTTTAACTTGGATGCTCCAGGAGCCCTTAACATTTATCAGGGCGCCAATGAAATTCTATGTGAAATAATAGTACAAAGCATAAATTCTCTCCAGAAGTCAGCTCCTTCTGATGTTCATGTTTCTCTTAATGGCATAACAATTCTCTCAGTTACAAAACATTATATTCACCTTTGATTCATCCCTTCTTCTTTTGAAATAACTCTTGAATACCTCTCATTTTTTTCAATACCAACTTCATTACCATAGTCTCTATCACCATTGACCTAGAGAGAAACAATGGTAATAACCTCCTAAAATTTCTCCCTATCTAGCATCATGATTTCCACATAATTCAATAAATATTTGTAAAGTAAATTCATGCATGCATGCATGAATGAGTCCTCCCCAGAACGACTGAATCCTGTTTTTGTTCAAAAACTTTATTAATTCCACTTTCTAAGGAACAAAAACGGTCTTTTGCCAAATATTCGAGTTCTTCTCCCGTCTGACCCCAAGCTTTTTTCTAGCCACTTCTCCTTTATGCACAATTCACTTCCACTCAAACACTTCCCTAAGCCAGTGAGTCTCAAAGAATGGTCTGCAGACCATCAGCATCTCCTTGGGAACTTGCTAGAAATGTAATTTGGGGGGGGGAACCACCCAAGACCTGATGAATCAGAAACACTGGGTGATTTAGATGCATGCCAAAGTTTGAGATTATTCAGCATCACATGCATGTTAATATCATTTTTGCACTTGTAATATCCCCCCTCTACTTTCCTTTTTATAAAAATTATACTCCTGTATTTCAAAGCTCAAATCAAATGTTATCTTTTCTCTGAAACCTTCCTTGCCTTTCCAGTAGCATCTACTTGATAATTCTGCTTAACAGTCGCTTCTCTGAACTCCCATATAAGGTGAAGTTCTTTATAAAGTGTTAATGGCATTCATTATGGGTAACGAGTAAGCTATACTAACTATGGGTAAGCTATACTAACTATGCTTACTTACTCCACTCTCATTCAGCCTCATTAAAATCTTGATTCACTACCTATTATGTCACTGACATGGTTGCTCTAAAGTCACCAATGATTACCCAATTTACCTAAATCCCATAGATTTTTTTTAACCTCTGACTTCTCTGGAGCCAGTGTGCATGGTGGGCCACACCCTCCTTCATGAAAATTTTTGCCTCTTTGAATTCTATGATGACTTCCTCTCCTGGCTTTCCTCTTAATTCAATAGCCACTCCTTCCTGATCTCTCTTGCAGATTCTAACTCCTCCATTTTTCCCTGAAAAGTGGATGCTCCCAATGAATTAATTCTTAGTCCTTTCTTTTTATCACTCAGTGTACCCTTTTACTTACATACTTAGTTTAAGACCATCCAAGATGCTTTAATCTGTCTCTCTGCCTTAGCACTCTTAGATGCCTGATAGAAACTTCTAACCATCTAATATCTCTATCTTGATACCCCACCAGCATCTCAAATTTAATATATCAAATTCATAGTTTTTGTCTCCCTTCCTGTATTCTGGAAACCTTGGCTTTATCCTAAACTCCTCCTGTTAACTCATCGCATCCCCAATTTGAAACATCTTTTAAGTCAAAGAAATGAAAATTTTGTATCTCTAGGTGCACTTCTTCCAATAGTTCAGTTTCCATTGTCTCATTCAGGCTTCAGCACTGTTCATCTCCTAGAGGGTCTCCTCTTCTTTCAGCAAGGCTGCCATCTTCAGCCCCCTCCTCAATCTTTCTTTCACAATGTTTCAAAGTACTTTTTCAAAACTGCAAATCTGATCATGTCACTTCCTTTCTTAAGACCCGTTAGGAGTTTCCCACAGCCTTCAGAACACAATGCCTTAGCTTATCACTTTAGATTTAAAATGGACTGTCTGTCTCCCACTGATTTGTCTAAGCTTATCATCTGCGAATCTTTGCTCAAAGATGTCACTCTCCTTCAAATTTCCATTTGTCCCTTTGTCTTGTCCTTTGTCTAACTACTACATACTCACTCACTTGAGAAGTACTCCTGGATATCCCTCCAATGCCTTATTTTATTGTCCTTCTTCTATGCTTCTATATAGCACTTTAGGTATAATTTTTGTCATAGTTTTCCATGTACTCTAATTTCCTTCCTCCACTCCTAGTTTGAGATCTGCTCAGGGCAGGGAATGTGTTTTATTAGACATTGTAGCCCTAACTCCTAGCAGAATGCCACCTTCCTAGAAAACCCTCATCAGATGTTTATTGAATGAATGAAGTCACATGAGTACAGCAATGCTATCATAAGTTAGAGGTATAAAGCTTTCTAAAAGGCAAGTAACTCTGAGTATACTATATTCACTAAGGTAATTAATTAGTAGCCATACCAATGATTTCTGTCCAATTTATTAAACAAATTTCTGATCCCACATATTTCAAAATTAAAATGTTCCAATTATCTGTATTTTGAGATGTGGATTAGAATGAGGATACTATGAGACTTAAGAAGACTAAACTTTATATTTCATCATGTTGTTTCAACAAAAGTGTACTACAGGCTTTGGTAATAGGTAATAGTTCATATCTATAAATAAGCAATCAACACTGAGGCCAAAGCTTTAATGTATCAAGGTTAAAGGCAAGCTCCAATCCAGAAGGAATCATGATATCTATCCATTTATCTATCTATCTATCTATTTATCTAGACAGATTTGTCTATCATCAGTAAAACTGAAACTTAACATGTATCCTAAGAAAACACACGTAATTGAAAATAGAGATGGCACTTTCATGAAACGCTGGTGATGGCAACTCAATGATGGAGTTTGTGAAAGTGTGTCTCCCTCACTATGCTGCCTAGGAAAGAAGTTGTAGGAAGAGTCTCATGATTAAAGTCTGTCCCCCATCCAACTGCCAGCAATAAGTACATTTAAATTTCTCACTTGTACTTGGAACAGGGCTACAGATTAAATAGATACAATTCAGCCAATGTTTACAAAGCACATACTATGTGCCAGGCACTTTTTGGCTACTGAGAATTTAACAGTGAAAAAATTTGTTAAGAACACAATCCTCATTGTAACATGGAAACAGGACTTAATCAAATAACTAAGGTTTATATCACATACTGATCATTTCCTAGAGTTAGTGTATTTCTAGGACCACTCATCCATTACCTACCTGTACTTCAGGATGATCATTTCAGTCACGTCAACCTAGAGGTGGTCAAATATATGAATCCTCAGCCACTTACATTGCAACAAAATCTTGCTGTATTTTATGTTTTATAGGTATTTAAATCCTATAATTTTAGCAAGACCTAAACTTGTGCTTTCTTATTTTATTAGAGAAAGGATAAATTATTAGTTTTTTACCATTCAGTGTCATCACTTTAATAGATTGACAGGTAAGTAGTGAAGAGCAGTGATTCCAGTACTGGAAGCTAGGAAATGTAGAAAGAGGAAGAGATGCAGTAAAGCTAATGTGCATCCACATTAACCTCTTCTTACTTTGCAAAATAGGTAACTCATGCCCTGATTTGGGACTGCTTTTTCTTTCTGAGTTCATGGGCCCCAGAATGCCCCTGGGTTCAGAGGACCATCTTGTGTAAGTGTCACAATGGTCTTCAAAAGGCAGAGGTCTCTGTATGAGTGATTGTAGAAGTTCAAATAGAATTTTTAAAAAGTCAGCCCTTCTCTGGGCAGGAGGAAGATTCTCTCAAAGGTCAATTAATATTTCCTCATGTTCAAGTTTTTAAAGACCTCCTCATTACAGCTTCTGATTATATTTAGCACTACTATGCACTAATATTAAACCAAAACAGGATAATAGCAAATTTCAAATGAAGACCTTTAGAGTCAGGATCACCAGCTTTACACTCAAGGCTATAAAACAACTCAGCTATTATTTTTCTCTCATATTCTTAGACCATGAAGACTAAATAAATGCAATAAACAAGTGGATGTGGTATACCATGGCATGCATTCAAAATATATTCTTTCACTAAAAGTAAACATTTACGTATTATATTGTACAACATTGGAACTCTTTCTAATGGGAGTTAGAAAGACTGTCTGTTCTAAACAGTGTAGAAAGGAGACCATTCCAACAGTTATGGTGACTGCTGAATTCCTACATGACACATACCATCACATCCAGTCCTCAAGGAAAACAAGTGCTTGGAAATAGATTCCACAATTGGAAGGGTACAGATTTCTCAAGGTTTTAGCTCTAGAATTAATACATGGCATCTTCTTCTGAGGGATAAGGCCTGGGCATGATTATATCCATTGGATATATCATAGAAAATGGACGAACAAGATTTCATTTAGGGACAATCCAGTCAAATTAACCTAAGCGATCAATTCAATCTCACCCATCTTCCTTTTCAGCCCCCAGAGTCATTTCTTCATTAGTCACACTTCTACTTATCCATTTCTCTTTCACAGACTTTTTTCTATAACTATGCTCTTTTTATGTGGATACTACTTCAGAGGGTGTACAAGAAAAATAACGGAAATGAAGTTAAACCCAGTCAAATTTGCAATTGGTTAGTAGCTCTAGATTTCAATGGGGAATGAAGTTAAAATTACTTGCTTTAAAATGGGTCTTGGTAATTCATTGTAAAATTTAATTGTCCATGTTTTCCCTACTCCCAGTTACCAAGGTTAAACAAAAATTTGTTGTATTTCTTTGATTATCCATTTCTTCCTATTGGGGGAGGAGAAGAAAAAGGCACATTTGCATTTAAACTTCAAAAAAATTGAAGGTTCTGAAATTTTTATAAATACCTTTTAAAATATTGTATTCCAGCAGCTATAAACTCAAAGTTAAAAAAAAAACAACAACTCCCTTTTTCCTTCCAAAGAAATGTTTTTTTCCACAGTAACCAGTGTTCTATTTATAATTTTTTATTCCTGTATCACATATATAGTCTTCAGTTATTCTAAATTCCTAAAATTTTAACCTACTAAAGTCTCATTTGAGCCAGAAAAAAAAATTCAAGGCATCAACTTTATTTCTAGAAATCTTAAGTAATTCTTAAAATATCACAATCAATTTAATTTTTGAGGAGTCATTATTAAATAAATAAAATGAATTTAAGATACTCATTCAATGACCCATTGTCTAAGTAAGCTATTGACCATGCTGTTATCATCTAGGACTCAAATAAGTACCCCTCTCATATCTTGCAAGTAAGACCAAACAGACAATTAAGTTTTTAGTCCAACAAACTGCTAGAAGCCAAGTGAACACAGAAAGTAAAGAATATTCCATTTTGTTCTCGAAGAAGCTAGTCAGGAGGAGCATTAGAGATACCAGACGGTACTAGCTTAATTCAATTCAATTCTATTTAATTCAATTCAGCACATATTCAGCACCTCCTATTTGAAGGGGCCAAGATAGTGGATCAGATCAGACGTTTAGAAATCCAGACTTAGAAAAGACTTTGGAAATCATCTAGTCCATTGTGCTTCAAGCTTCATTCCAAGGCAGTACATGAAGAGCCCTGAAAGAGGTGACAGGAAGGCTAAGTGGGGGAGGTTCTGAATGAACTCCCTTCCCTCTTTGGCAGGAGAAGCTTTGCTTTAAACTGTTATATACTGCAGTACCAAATAAGATTTTAATTCTAAAATGTTACTGTTACTAAAAAAGTTTGAAAAATCTCTAATTTAGCCCATTGCCCAAAATGTACAGATGAGGAAACTGAGATGGAGAGTTAAGTCACTGCCGAGGTCTTCATAAATGCTTTATGGCAAAATTAGAAGCTCCAATTAATACAGTTTTCAAGTCACCACAGAGTCATGGAGCCTAGGTCAGTGCCTTGTAAGTGTTAAGAGTTTTAAAAAGATTTGCAAAGATAGCTAGCTAGCTAGCTAGCTAAATTGATAAATTATATCCAAGAGATTCTATCCTGTTCTTCTTTATAGCACATTGCAAGAGTCTCATTGACAGAAAGCACATGATGGAAACATTATATCAATTGCATATATCCTTAGGCTCACTCCGAGCCTTAGGAGAGGTAAAATGAAGGGAACAAAACAACAAGTATAGAATATGAGATCCAAAGTTTGAATTTAATGGGAAAGCAAGGAGAAAGCCTCCAAAAGAAATAAGAAATGGTGTGTGTATTGGTTGTATTGCAAATGGAATGGAGAATAATGAAAGGAGTGCTGAAAGCCAAACTGAGGGTGGAGATGGGGACCAGAATAAGAAAAAGAATTTATTTTGAGAGGAAAATAATATTAATGGCCATAATAATAACAACAACCAAAATGTAAATGCAGGGCTTCCCTGGTGGCGCAGTGGTTGGGGGTCCGCCTGCCGATGCGGGGGACGCGGGTTCATGCCGCGGTCTGGGAGGATCCCGCGTGCCGCAGAGCGGCTGGGCCCGTGGGCCGTGGCCGCTGGGCCTGCACATCCGGAGCTTGTGCTCCGTGACGGGAGAGGCCGCGACAGTGAGAAGCCCGCGTACCGCAAAAAAAAAAAAAAAAAAGACACAAAATGTAAGTGCATATCAAATGTGCACATATCAACACATTACCTAAAAAATTCTTTTTGTCTTTATATATTATTATATGTTTCAGATATTTTGTATACCAGACCACTTTAATGGCCTACTATCTATAAAACATGCACATTCTGCTGTTTTTCCAGTTGAAATGGGCATGCACAGCACATGATTCTACTAGTGATGGACCTTTATGATGTATTTGGCTGGATGACAGATGCACTTGGTATCTAAAGAGCAAAGAAAGGCTGTATAACTCATGCTGGGATATTGAACCTTAGACTTTAATCTCATTAGCCTGAGCTAAGTAGCTTCATTTCCCCCAAGTAAATAAGACCTACAGAGGAACTAAAAATTCACCCTAAACTTTTTTGCATGCTTCGAAGAACAAGAACACGTTATAAATATGCATAATTCAAATCAACCTAAAGTAAATTTGATATGCTACTCACAGTTGGCAAATCTGATTTCAAAATATCATGAAGTAACAAATATGAAGATAAACAAATGCGGTTTATTCTCTACCCCTACCCATTTTCTCACCCTGGCATCAGCCATAACTTCCATCTACCTGGCCTGTATCTCCCAGGTAGATGTTTCTATGATTGCTAATAAAAATCATTAATTTCAATTTCCCCAGTTACCCACCTTTCACTTTGAGATGGTCTCATTCTGAAATACACAGAGGAGGTAAATAAGATGATAACATAACCTTAAGGACACTAGAGGTGGTACCAGAACAAGAATGTGAAATACAATACAAAGGTTTTTTTAAAAAAAAAAAAACGATAGCTTTAATTCTAGATTTATATAATCTGAAATTATAGAGGAACATTAAAATGAAATGTTACACCTGATGAACATTATGCGGCAAAGGGAATTCAAATACACATTGCAATATATTAGTTTACACTACAGGGGAAAAAAGCAACAGAAAAATTATGAGCATCACAAAGGCACAAAGCTCACTTTAAGTAACTGAAAACAATTGACAAAACTTATTCATAATTATTGTAACTCTATTTCTCAGTTGGCGAGCATGCCTTGGTGGCCTATTTAGCTTAATGCCAGATTGATATTTAATACCACTGTAGCGACATATCTTGTTAAGATAGAGTATAATGGGACTGTCCAAAAAGTTTCTTCAAATTACAAACCTTTGTTTTTATCTGAGGCATTCCATTAAGCTACACATTCTCCAGAGAATAGCAATATTTAAATATGTGATGTTGTGTCACATGAACATGACCTTTTTTTGTGAAGAAGCATGTATCAAGTCTACTGGAGAGGAATTCTTTATGAAAATATTTGGAATTTCCCCACTCATCCCTAGCTCAAACTTTTAAATAAGAGTTTGATAAATCAGCTTTTCAATTGAGAAACATTTTTCTAATATCTTTCAGGAAACTTTTAATTTCCTATATAGCCACAGTTCTCTAGTCAACAGCTCGGATAATAAAATGCACGTTCATTAAATTCATGGCACCAAGTTGGGCATACCGTCTAATACTTTGAGAGACAGTATTATCATTTCAAATGACCTCAACATCTTGTAGAGAGCAGAAACAAAAGGTAAAAAAGAGAAATTGAAATTCAAAAGGCAAACCCAGTTTCATAGAACTAGATGTGGGGAATAAGTAAACAGGTAATAATTCTGGTAGAACTTTATCCACAGTATTGGAGAATTAGAAATTGAATGATATGATAAGGAATGCAGGAATCACTGAGTATTCTGTTATTGCATCTGGCCAGGGTTGGGGCTCTCCATATCAAGATGATATTAAAAAGCTCATCCTTTAGAAGGAGAAATATCTACACCAGGGGTTGGCAAAATGTAGCCTGCCTGTCAAATCCAGTCTGTTGCCTGCTTTAGTAAGTAAATAAATTTTTATTGGGATACAGTCATGCTTATTCATTTCTGTATTGTCTTTGGCTACTTTCATGTCAAAATAGCAGAATTGAGCAATTACTACTGGCTGTGTGGCTCACAAAGTACTTATTTACAACCTGGACCTTTATAGAAAAAGTCTGCCAATCCCTGGTCTAGACACTGCATACACACCAACATTATCTTTGGAATAACAGGACTGGTAAATCTTCCAAATCATTCCAACAACAAGCATTCCATCTATAGAAGCACTTCATCATTCATTTTGCTACTGCATTCTACCTTACTTCATAAATTTCAGATTTTCTCTTCCTTCATATAACACAAAAGTGATATGTCTTACTGAGCCAAAAGCATTAACTTTGTGGTAAGTTCTGAATGATCTTTAGTTGGCTTCTCTCTTCTCTAATTCTTTTCATTATCCTGGTCACTTCTAGCATTTACGTAGATGACACACTCAACATTATAGCTTCAAATTCCTTGGCCTACTTATCTTCAAAACTCTTGCTTACCTTTTTTGAGACATTTTTGCTCATGTTTATGCTTTTTAACCATTCCACAACATACTTTGCATTTACTTTTTTAACTTCATGCTTTTACTCATGTTTTTCTGCTACCTGAAGTGTTTTCCACATTTTCCTCATCATCTCTGCCATGTGAAATTCTTCCTATCATTCAAAGACCCTTCCAAATGTCACCTCTTTCATAAGATACTTCCCACACCTGAACTGTCCCTCTCACCTCTTGTCCCTATATCTCCTTGCTACAGAAAGTGTGGTTCCTGAACCAGCAGAATCAGCATCACCTTGGAGCTTATGAAATTGCAGTATCTCTGGCCCCATCCCAGACCTACTGAATCAAATTCTAAATTTAAAAGAAGAATCCCTAGGTGATTCATATGCACACAAAAGTTTGCGAGGCACTGCAGTAGTACAACTGCCATGTGGCAGCTATTACAATGGTGCTTGCATTACTTTGTATAGTAATTTTAGTTTTAAAAAAATGTTAGGGCTTTGGAGTAAAAACAAAACAAAACCTAGTTCCATTCCTGACTCCATCTACCTACATTATATTTGGGAAGTCACTTAATTTCACTAAAACTCAGCTTCCTCTACAAAAATGGAGAAAATAATACCTAACTTGAAGGAGGATTTGAAGATTAAATGACATTCCTTTTATGAAGCACATTGCACAGGACATGGTATATATAAATTTGATTAACATTGATTTTATGTTTTTTTTTTCCTTCCTGCTAGAGTGACATTTCTCAGAAGGGAGGAATTGTGTTTGATACATTTTTGAGGTTCCCCAATGACTCAGGGCAGCATTAGGGTCTCCCTTGGAAAACAAGCTCCAAGAAAGCAGGAAGCTCTGCTGCTTGTTTACTACTCTATTCCCCACTAGAATGTACTCAATAAGTATGGATTGTGAGGGGGGAAAAAAGGCTTTCTAGTAAATGATTATTGCTTGAGAAAGGCGTTGCAATATAGGACATATAAAAAAGATTTAGAAATCATAGATTACCTAGTCTGGAAAAGAAAAGCCTGGGATGGCTTGAATAACTGAATTCTAACATTAACTTATTAAGAAAAGAAGAAACTACTATTTCTCAAGATGTATGTGAGAGAACTACATGAATTTTTGGACCATTGTATCCATAGTATCACCATTTATTTTAGAGAAAAGAAGATATATACAAAAGTATGGTCACATATGAGCTAAAGGTATGGCATTGCTTTTCCTCACATTTTCAGTTTCCCAAATGTGACTATGGAAGGTGGGGCTGAGATGAAGTTACCGGTGAGGTCAAGAGAAGATGGGAGAGATTTGTTTCTGTCCAATAGGAATTTCCTTAGGAAAATAAGAAGTAATTTCCTACAGAGACTGCCAGGCCTAACTCAATGGGAGAAAGAATCTTAAAATGTCTCTTACTTTTTGCCAAGTAATTCTTCAGATTAAAGTCAAAATAATCGAACAATGATAAAAAATGATTCTTTTCTAATAAGTGTTCTTTAAAAAATAGGTCACTGTAAAATGTTGTAATATTTTCTTTCCTTAGGATCTTTGTTAATCAGACTGACTTTGACAGATCTAGATTTGCTGTTAAGAGTTAAATTATTCTTTCTAGCTTTTCAACAGAGAATCCTGTGATTCTGTATTCCAGTAGGTCTGAGCTGCAGACACTTTAAAACATACAAATAAGTTGATTACCTTTGTTTCCACGTCCTTAATTCAATGGACATCAGCAATTAACTTCATTCTCTTTCTCTAAGAGTTTACTAGATTCCATGAACTGTGAGAGTTCACATCATGTCCACTGTCCTAAGTACATTCTTAACCCCAAATCAGTATATTTTCTCTTTAGCCCATCAGGGGTTAATATGTCATTTCACAGAATGTAATTTCACATAAACCATACATGACCTTTAACGTTCCAGTGACTGCATCAAATGTTACGGTAAGTTTTGAAATGACTGAATAATTTGGGGACCCCTGTAAAAATATAAAATAACAAAAGGATGTGAGGGGGAAAAAATGAATTGCTTAACACAAAGGGTTAAAGAGATTTTTTTTTCTTTTTGTGCCTGGGAAACCTCTCTGTGTCTTCGTAAGCTCTATTTTACCTCTCCTTTTCAGCATTTAATATTACATCATCTACAAAAAGCAAACTGTCTTGAGACCTATATCTTTACATCATCAATCATTCCCCAAACCCCACAAATTCAATTCTAGAAATGAAGAGTAATGTAGACTTTTACTGTACATTTTCCTGAAGGGGAAAGCAGCTTTTACACAAAGCACTGATCTGCGCTAAAGCCGTACATGCTGAGTAGAGTTTCGCCAGGGCAACCTCTGAAGCCCCTCTCTCTGCCCCTCGTGAGCACACCCTCTCCAGGCAGCCTCCACACTGGCTTGTCTCTCTTCCTCCACCAGGCACCCTACCCGCGGTCCTTTCTGCCAACACCACCCTCTGCGCAGTGTAGCTATGCCTTATACTCTGACTCTTCCTTACCAAGGATCAGCCTCCTGAAGAGCTGGAAAATGCACTTTTGCATACATGTCAATTGAACTCAAAGACCAAGAAACATTTATAGGGCTTCCCTGGTGGTGCAGTGGTTGAGAGTCCGCCTGCCGATGCAGGGGACGCGGGTTCGTGCCCCAGTCAGGGAAGATCCCACATGCCGCGGAGCGGCTAGGCCCGTGAGCCATGGCCGCTGAGCCTGCACGTCCAGAGCCTGTGCTCTGCAACGGGAGAGGCCACAACAGTGAAAGGCCCGCGTATCACAAAAAAAAAAAAAAAAAAGAAACATTTTTAAAGTACGTATAACCTGTGTGCAAAGTCGATGGTTAAGTGCTAGGTAAAAAAATCAATTGCAGAACAAAGAACATTATCATCATTTGGGCCCCTAAGAAGGTTATGGAGCACATGTTTTTGTCCCCCCAAATTTATATGTTGAAACCCTAACCCCCAATGGGGTGGTTTTAGGAGATGGGGCCTCTGGGAGGTAAACACGTTTATATGAGGTCATGAATCCTCATGAGAAGAGAAGTGTGTCCTCAGGAGAGGAGAAAGAGGCCAGGGCCCTCTGTCTCAGTCAGGTAAAGATACAGTGGAAAGGCAGCCAGCTGTAAACCAGGAAGAGGGCCTTCACCAAGAGCCCGCCCATGCTGGCACCCTGATCTCAGACCTTCAGTCTCCAGAACTGTGAGAAATAAATGTGTGTTGTTTAAGCCACCCAGTCTATGTTACTTTGTTATAACAGCCCAAATTGACTAAGAAAAAGAACATGCAATACAGTTAAAATTTTGTTTATAAAGGGGGGGAGTGTCAAAGATACAATTAAACGTTGTAGAAGTGCTCAGAAATAAATGACCAATTTTAGTGGGGGGACTAGGAAGTGAATAGGTGAGAACCAGACATTTAAGCTATGAGCACAACTTCAATAAGAATAAAATGCATTTCAGACTGAAGAGAGATGATAAACGTAGGCAGATAAATGTGTAAGCACATTATGTGTTTGGGGAGTATCATTGACATTAAGATAACAGAAAAATCAAGAGCAAGGGAAATGGGAGGATGGTGGGAAATGAAATTGGAAAGTGACTTGCAGTCTGTTCAGTCATTAAGCAAATAATAATTGGGTGCCTACAGTGTGGCAACCATACCATGTTAGGTGCTAGGGTATAAGGTGAGCCAAGGCACACACACAATTCTGGCTCTCATGTAATTATGTCATAACATAATGCCGTAAACAAATAATTGTGAACTGTGACAAGCAAATGAAGGAGGGGTTCACAGCGTGAAGGCATGTTGTATGGGAACCTAGCCTACCTGGAGGCTCGCTAAAATCCTCCTTGAAGAGGGATATTAGAGTGACGATCCCAAGGATTGTATTTCATCACAAAAAGAGGTGAGAGGACAAGAACATTCTAGGTAGAAGGAATAGCACATTCGAAAGGGCATGAAAGGATGACACTAGGTAAACAGGAAAGAAACGATGCATGGCCCCAGGTCTATCATCAGAGGTCTGTGGAACCACTGAAGACGATGGGTAGCACTGATCTGAAAAAAGAAACTTTTTCCTGGCCCAGAAAAGTCTTTTAGGTTAAAGACTTGGCATACAAAGGGTATCCCATTTAGCATACTCGATGCATTTCTAGAAACGGAAGGACTGATTCAGCAATAACTGGATCATCCTTACAGAGACATATGCTCTCAGCGTCATCTAGATGGACAGAGGGAGAGAGTCACTTTTTCATCCTCTTCAAATCTCCTGAAATCATGGCATTCCTCCAGCCACACATGCTTGTAACTACAGTTTATGTAATGGTTGGCCAGTACTTCCATACTGTGCTGATATTTTTGATACCCTTTATAAAACAAAAGCACTAGTCCCTAACTGCCTGTGATCTTTTATCTGGCTCTCCCTACCATTTCATTAAGCTCCTTCAGCCACTTGCAAAAATTAATCTTTATGTTTGGTAATATATCTTTTGCTTGATTTCTGTTTTTTTTTTGGGGGGGTGGCAGGTCCATTACATTTTCTGGCAGCCATCCGGAGTCAAAATTATTCACAGGAATATATAATAATGGCAAAAAGAGAGACTGAAATTGAGAGCATCTGCAGTATGGTACGCGGACACTCATTGGCTGAGACAGCAAGTATGGCCCAGATTGCCACACTAGCTCTTATTGGCTGAGAGATCCTGTTAGCACACAAAGCACCTCCAGACAGTTTAGAGTTGTACTGTACATGAACGAGCATACATATAGGTTACTTTTAGAAAAAAACAGTATTTAGAGACAAACAGCACTATAACATGTCAGGTCCTTATAACAAACCAGGACACTAAACTGAGCTCATATATATTAGTATGGATACTTTGGAATGATACAATCCTACGGTTTTTTAATGATTGGCAATAGTTTTGTATGTTAGTAGAACTATAATAACTAACTTAGTGCATTCAGGAGAACATGTTTTGGTAGATAAAATATATGAAGGCATTAGTAAGGTGAGCTAGAAAAGGAAGACACTCTTTCCTTCAATCACAGAAATGACAGCTCCAAGTGGAGAAAAAATCCTTGCAGAAAAAGAACGGCATGGTGTCACTTCTGGTAACTTCTGTTACAAGATCTGCTCCTCAAGCTTATAACATTATAATGAGCAAACACGTACGCAAATGTGATAACTAATAGTCAGAGGCAGAGTAACATGTGACCATGTGAGAGTCACATTCAGGGGAGGGAGGTGGAGTACAAGGGCTTTGAATAAAGAGAGAATAAAAAAGTGAGATAACAAAACAGGCAGCGACTTGAGTGATAAATATAGATGAATCCACAGAGCCTGGAATCTTGGGAACTTTGGGTTTTTTTGTGCAGAACACTAGCTTGTTCACTTTCACTAAATGAACAAACTCTAGACAGAAAGGCAATGGAATTCATTCACTTGGTGGCTTCTGCTAACTCTCTTGGACGATAGCAACTGTGTCATTTTTCTCCTTTGACTGTCCCCCTCACCCACTGACATAGCCAAAGAAGTCCGAGCCAGGCCAGGAGACTTAGGGTAAGAAAGTCAAGGGAAGGAAGTTAAGGCAATAATACGCGTGTTTTGGAGGAAAAAAGATCCAACTTCAGCGTGGAAAAGGGATTTAAGAGAGGGCAAGAATGGATTAAAGGAGGCCAGTAAAGAGATTAAGACAGCAGCCTAAGAAGATGGCTTCTTAGAAGAGATCATTTCACGTCCTGGTAGATAGTTCTAGGCTTCCTCTGTCATCCCTGATCGGTCATTTTGAAGTTCCACTGCACAACAAAACCGGGACAATTTCTCCTAAAACCAGCTAAAGGTCAAGAAGAAACATCTGCTTCTTTTCCCCACTCCACACCACTCCAATCCGTTGCCCTCTGACAATCCCAGCCATTTGTAGACTCGCATTCTCTGCGGCGCTTTCACGACCTGCTTTCAGAGCTGCCTGGCAGCTCTCCAGGGCCTCGGCCAGTGCTCGGGGTGCCAGCTTGATGGGCAGCTCTGGCATTCCGCTCTCAGGTAAGTAACAAACAATGATCAAATGCCGCATGCGCACCTAGCGCGGTACATTGTCATTTTAACATCCTCACAGTAACTCTGCAAAGAAAGCCTGATGCCCACTCCCCAGATGAAAAAAGGGGAGTCTTGAGGGAGTAAAAAGACCTGGTTCAAGTCACACATAGCTAGTCAACGACTGGACTGATTTGAACCCAGGTCTTCTCTGACCACAACGTCCGGACCTTCTCACGGCGCTGTGCTACCTCCTAGTGGAGCATACCCGTACGGGGCCCATGGGTGTCGCTCACGGTACCAAGTAGGCAGTATTTTTTTTTAATATTTACTTATTTATTTATTTATCTGGTTGCACTGGGTCTTAGTTGCGGCATGCATGTGGGATCTAGTTCCCTGACCAAGGACCGAACCTGGGACCCCTGCATTGGGAGCGTGGAGTCTTATCCACTGCCAGGGAAGTCCCGTCAGTACTATTTTTGAAAGGCTCTGAAAATAAAAAGAATATTGATACCCAGCTCCCTGTATAGGGCATACTGCGGAGCTTAAAAGAAGATATGCCTTTTCCTCCGATTTTCAGTTATTTACCATTTGCCAAGGGAAGGTTGATCAATGAGCTGTCTGCATCAAGGCTTAGAGTAAGTTTTTATAGGAAATAAGGCATAATTTTTTACAGTTCTCAGTGACTCTATTTCCACTAGTGATAACAGCAGGAAATATAATATATCAAATGGAGATCAGTGGACATACCTTAATAAAACGAGTATGGGATGTTAGATACTCAATAAATAGAGGATGGAAAATAAAAGCTCAAAATAGCAATATTACTGAAATAACAATAATACCACCTACTATCTGTCAGCAGTGTTCAGATGTTGAATCCTTTTATCTCCTAGGAGGCAAACATTCCTGTCTATTTTACATGTGAGAAACCCAAGGCTCAGAGAAGTCAGGTAACCTGTCCAAAGACACACAGCTCATGAATGCTGAAGCTGGAATTATAACCCAGGTTACATACTTCAAAACCCTTGCTTTTTCTACTGTGCAATTCTAGCTCCCTACTTAGAAATCTCTGTGCAATAAATTAAAGAAATTTTCAAATTTATTTATATAAAGCACTATGAAAAGTACAATGAGGAAAACAAAGATGAAGAAGAGAAAAATAAATGATGGTGTGTCCCCTTCAAAAACCTCACCATGCAGGAAAAAGCTCTAAAATATTTTTTAAGTCTTTCTTATTTTAGTGGTCTAATCATCCTTTAAAAATTTATTTCCCATATGCCAACAAAGGGTACTTTTCTTATTATATGCTTCCCATCTTAAGTTGAATGAGCCACCAATTCAAAGTAAAGTCATTAAAATTTTTAACTTGACCTTTCTATACATATATCTATGTATATATGCATACAGCATAGATATATGTATAGATACAGATATATGTATATATACACAGATGTCTATATATGTATCTATAGGAATAGATACATATATGTAAATCTATATATCCTACATATATATATATATATCAAACACAAACTAATTAAATTTTAGGGAATTCATAAATGAAGACAATAACCTTCTTTTTAAAAAATGTATTCTTTACAGAAGTTGGGAAAATGAGGTACACAGCTGCTTTTGTTTTATATGGTCAGACGAATGGATTCAATGCTATTAACATGTAGGGCATTTTCAATATTTCTTTATTTTTCATTCAGTTCCCTAGTTGTGGCATCATATTTCACTCAGAAATATGCACAAGTTGATATATTCTATTTTTATTTTATTTTTTCTATATTCTATTTTTTTTAATTAACGAAGTGCCAGAACAGTCTCACACACGATTCCATCACAGCTAGACTTGATCCTTTTTCCAAAATGATTATGGGAAAAACAAAAATAGCAACTTCTATATCCAGAGTATGTTGCAAATATAGGTAGTAATTTTGATTACTAAAGACATATGTCAACTGAAAATAAGACCAAGACAATTAACTCATTTTATCTTAACCACCAAATATCAGCCATAAAACAATAACCAGCACTCATGAGTGACTAGTCCTGGATTTGAATTGGTGACCTGAAAGTAACAGGCTCTTTACTTCCCATTGCTGAAGCCAGTTCCTAAAGTCATGCCCTCCCCCTAGTCTGACATCAACAGATTAGTAATTGGACACATAACAAAGCGACAGATGGCCTTTAGATTTCTAAAGATATAATGTTGAAATATTCGGTGTTTTCTTTTTGGTCTTCCTTTCCTTTCTAGTTTGACAGTTTAAAAAAAAATATTCTATAGCATTCTGTTTAGATGCTCTAAGTTGAATTTTTGCACAGCCAACCAAAAGTGTTTCACATGAAGGAGAAATGAGTCCTTGCTGGAGAGACTTTGCAGAGTAATGCAATCCCCAGAGAGCCAGAGCTGCACTCAGAGACAGATGCTCAGTGAACTGTCTCCTAACTGCAGGGGTGGCCTACCTCGTGTATAAATGTAAAACCCATGAAAGTTAAAAATAAAGGGAACATAGAAAAGTAACATAATGTGTTCACCATTTTGGGCTTTAGAAGTGCACGGCAAGATTTCCCCTTGGGATCACTCCACTTTGTAGTTTGTTTCTCTGTATGTCCTACATCATTACCTTCTTTCAGACACCTGAACTATTCATGTTTCCTTAACTGGAGCTATGCTCTTAAGAGCAACCCTCAAAATCCTTCATTGCAGAGAAGGTCATTATATAGCAGATAGAAACCTTAAGGGGAAAAATCCTATATCAACTGGTGGTATAATCCCCAAGGGGAAACAGACTTTAGTTGAACAATCAGAAACCTGGCTTGCTTTATGGTGTTTACACTGCTGCTTGCTAATGGATCACCATAAAGGAAGCAAAAGGGCTCTTACACCATTGAGTAGGCTATCATGGGAGTCTTCTGAGTGTGCCTTTTTATTTGCTGCAGTCAGGTTAATGAGCTCACCAGCCCACTTGATGTTGAGGACTTTGTAACAAAGCAATCTCTCATTAAATGCTGCCTGGCACCACTCTCTTGAAGCAAAGGGACATTCAGATTATTGAATACCTTTGTATTCCTCATTCCTACCAGGCTATGGAGTCCAGCAGTGGCATCAGTTCCACACACTTCCTGGCAGGCATCCAGTCATCCGCCTGCCCTCTTCAAACTGCATGGGCATTTGCCAATCTAAGCAGCACTGGTAGGCAAACAAGCATGGCACACGACTCCTTTGGCTGAGAGCCAAATGTGCAGCTGAACAATCTAATTTGTTTCTACTGTAGAGAGAAACAGTCTTCCCCATTCTTTCCTATTCAGTTGAATTTACATGTAAAAGTTTTGTTATGGTACAAAGGAATGTGCATTTTATCTACATTTCCTTTCTGCTTTTACACCTTTTTGGACTCAACAGTGCAGGTCATGATTTTGTCTGTGGCTTTATTTTAAGTACCTCCTGGCTGACAGTTTCTTCAATGAAATGACCCCAGAGTGTTATCAGCTAGCTAGCAGGTGTGTCTCTATTCAGAATCTTGCAGACAGAAGTGCATCTTGGGTAAAGAGCAATCTATGCAGAATCCAGCTTTTTTCAACATCACTCATGAGATTTAATAGTTCACTGTCATAAAAAAAAAGCTAAAAAGATTTTCTTTCAATTTTGATTTTTCATAGTGTTGATAATGCCCTGAGGCATACTGACCTCAAATAGGATCACACAATTATTTTTAAAATGCATTTTATTCTATTTTAATAAACAGTTATCCTTTGCTATTAATAATTTCTCTTTCCAAGCTATTAAATGCTTACTTTAAAAAATTTTGAGAGCACATAGAACAGATGCTCAAAAATTAGTACAATTTTGGCTCTGGTGTTACATTTAGGCATAGAAGAACATGTATGGATATTTTTGAGAGAAATTAAACTATAACCATAATTATACATTCTTATTCTGTTCAATTTTCAAATAAAAGTGAAACTTATTTCACTATTTTAGGATAGCTCTGAAAAAAATAATTATAATAAAAATCTAGAACATTTTGAGAATTTGCACATATTCTGAAAGAGGCTTGTCTATCAAATCACAGGAAAATAGTCCACCTATATTCCTAAATTTGTTTGAGAACATAAACAAGGCTATGAAATGCAAATTCAAAACTGCTCCCTGAAAAAGATTCATAATTTAAAACCAAACTAGAGAAAATTAAAATATAAACGTGTAGTTTGAATGCACAGCACATAGCTGTCAGAAAGAAAACAGTCTTAAAACTAGCACACTCCTCTCTCATGTTTTTAAATATTAGAATGGGGGATATAGGGATTTAACAATACTAACTTAATCGTTTTCAAGCTTGCATGTTATGTCATGTTTCTATTTATATCATGCTATTTAAAAAATGCAGTATTGTGGAGTATAAACCCAAAACCCTGCTCTATAGATCGTTTATACTGCTTAATGCACAGTTTAATATACATGTTTATAGTTTGCTTAAATAATGTTTTTTCAAATACTTCTAAATTTTTCAAGTATTAGCTGTGTTCAGATAAGTCGGTACCAAATTTAATGTTTATTAAATGTTTTCTATATTTAAATTTATAATTATTTTTCAAAAAGCATTTTCATTTCAAATCACTATACTACAGATTAATTTTATGTCTGGTTCTAGGTATTATCTGTTTACAAAATGAAGTAAATCTTTATTTAAAAAAATCTAGCTCTCAACTCAGTCATTAATTTAACATCATGTGCTACATAGTATTTATGAATTGTCAATTAAAGAGTAATGCAGAACAGAAAAAAAGCACATTAATAGTCTAGGATATCTGTGATCATTAATTTAAGAAAAGAGTAGATTTGGATAAAAGGTATACTGCCCGCCAGTTTTTCCTAAAGGAGGGGATGAAGATATTTTAAAAACACAAACTGCTAGTAGCAAGGTAAAAGAAACAAAGCCTAAGAACAGTAAGAAATGAGCTGGTATGTAGATGGAGCTTCTCTTACTAGTGCTCTGTGTTGTCCCTAAGGATGCTTCAAACTGATGAAAGCTTCTTCTGTTTTCCAATATATATATATAATATATATTCACGTCTTAGGTCAGTCTGGATATTTGAAGACTTGGAAACAAAGCATTCATTTGATCATCTAACTATATTGAGTAAGCTGACCACATATTTTGCTAAACAGTAGACAGGCTATCTAAAGGATTTCAAGGAAGTCTGTCTTGCTGATTTTTAAAGTAGTGAAATTCTCTATTACTATGACCCAGGTAACTTGCTATCATCTTTACTGGTATAAAATGTATGAAAAATTGAGAAATGCCTCAATCGCAAAACAGTGCAGTGTTAGTATTAATCTAATATAAACAGTTTGCAATTTTGGAGTATTTGTAAAGAAACTGATTCACTTGAAAATATAACAACGTAACTGTCTTTGAAAAAATTGCACACAAAAGTGTTAGAATATGACTGATTAATGTGAAATATGATTAAAGAAAATGCATATAAATTCTTTACCCTTTCCAAATGTTCATTTCTTTGTTATTACTTCAGCTGATTTTTAAAAGCCTTACAATATTGAAGATAGTCATCTTGTCTTATGTATTATTTATTCACTAAATTTTGTTTCTAAAGTAATGAATAAATAAGAAATCTGTATGTGTGTGAACATGTATGATCAGATATTAGGACATAGCCTACCCCATTAGATGCTGGCCAGTACGTATTTAATTTTTTAAAAGGGTTGCCTTTTAAAAGAATCAAGTTATAACAAAGGTATATATATACAGGCATATTTCACATGTATACTCAAAGATTCTACTATTAAAATAACAATTTACAATGAAAAACATGGATAATAAGATTTTTAAAACCAGAATTGTAACCTGTCTTAAATGGTTCAGATAAGCAGATTGGTTGGCTAAATGCCCTGCAAGTAGCCTTCAATTTTTTATCTAGCTATTTATAGAAAGCTGCAGAAACAGCTGAGCTGACTGAAGTGATGTCACATTTGCTGATGGAATGGTTTGTTCCAGAGCACGCTCAGAGGCTGCATGAGTCTACTTAAGGTTTGGTACGCAACCCTAAGCAGTGAGAAGGTGTAAACATAGGCATTTTTCAGGCCCACCAATCAATATTGCATTGATGACTTTCTACTGACCTTTAACCCCATGAGGAATACCAATAGCACCATACTGAATCTTCCCGTCTTCAAGGGCTGCCTAGCATAAGCTATCAATTTTACAATCGATCAAAAGTCATCTCTGTGAATAAAGCTTGAGATTTCAGGCAACAGCAAGCAATTTTTGAAAGGTCAGGGCTGGGTTTTTATTTGCTTGACCTGTGCTTTCAACTTGTATCACAGTTCTTTATAACCACTAAAAGTAGTACGAAAATTTCAGATTTTTTCCCCATGTATTTTTAGTAAGCCTTTGGGCATTTTCACTGTCCCTAAAAGAATATGGTTGCATGGCAACCTTCACAGTTGCTATGGAGACTCCATGTGTAAGCAGCTGCTGCAATCAGCATTAACTCCAGGCTTGCAGGTTTGTCATTCCAATACATAGGGAGGGAGAAACAAATAGGACAGCACATTGCTGTAAAGGGGAAGTCACCTAGATAATGTCACTCACAAACATATGTTCCACAATTATTCTTTCCACTGTTTTATTGCTGCAATTATAGCTAAACTAAGATTACAAAATTATATGGTTTTAATTTGCCTCTATTGACTGTTTCACTTCCATTAAAATTAAGTCTGAACCCATTTACGTAGAAAACTGTTGGCTTTCTGGAAAAAATTTTTTTGCTTTCTCATTTAATGTCAACAGGAAAAAAAAATCAGTGCCCGCAGAAACCTTTGTGTGAAGCAAGCAACTTAGCCAAAATATAAATTAACCTAACGTGTAAAGCACGGCCCCTGTCCCAAAGTTCCATCTGCATTTTTAATATTTTCAGAGTTGTCAGGATAGACCACAAAGATGCCTCAGATGACACTGATCTGAGTCTTTAAAATGTAAGCAGGAATGCCAGTTAAGCCATCTTAAGCTTCTATCCTTCACCCATCCCATCAAGCTTTAACTATTGCAACATGTGATCCCAAAATCAAAGTCCTTAAAAAGGAAACTCAAGAACAGAGATGGCAGGAAAACTGATGTTGATACTTCCTTCAAACTAATTGTCTAACCCTTGTGAGCCAGAATATTGCAAGTCTCTTTGATACCACAATAACAGATCAAGTTATTCGGTAAAAGACAGGATCTCGTAGTGCACAGGCACAATATTATTAACTTACAAATCATTTACAATATAACATTAGTTGGCCATATTTTTGCATCACCAAAATAATGATCAGTTACTACTCTTATTCTAGTATTTGTGTCTTTTTCAGAGATAATACTTCTTCATAGAAAGTTAAGAATCATCACAAAAAATCAGCATTTTACTTAGGGGCAATGTAACTATTTGCTTTCTAATTTATAGGACATAATACTCACTAGCAGACATAAGTAGTTTTCATTGTATTTAATTAGATTCAAGTGGCATCACAGTATTTTTGCTCTACAACATAGAAGTGCCATCATTTTTATTTTCAACTTTTGGATTTTTTAAAAATAATCATGAATCCACAAAATAAAAGATTTATCAAAATATACTTCTGCTCTTATATATAAATTGCTGACATGGAACTGTGTTAAAATGAAACCCTTCGTAAAACTTTAGGATAAACATAGGTAGTATTAAGTGTTAAAGACAGAAATTTGGTTTTAATATTCATGTAGAAAACAATCATTACTATTTTTTTATTATATATCACTTAGAAGCTTACATCCAGACATGTCAGACAAGATATTTCTTGAATGAAATGATAATATTCAAAATCTGTGTGTGTATATATGCATATATATGTATACATATACATACATATATATAAAGTATCAGTGGCTTTATATTAGAAAAATAGTACATGATAATAAAGCATAATTACCCATTCTAAAAAGCTTTACTTAGACACGTGTAAAAGGTGAAATTTAACAATAGCTAAAAGGTAGCACATTAATATGTTCATGATTAAAATATAACACACAAAAATTTCAGAAACTTATAATTACCATTTTAATAGATCTTCAAGTAGATATCTAATTGCACAATTCATAGACCTTTATAAAAAGAACCAAATGTTGAGTTATCCAAGTTAGAATGATTTTGTTAATCTAATGTTTTCATTTTTCACCTCAGCATACATTAAAGCAAACATTCATTCTCTAATTGCAGTGTGCTATAAAAATACACATCCTCCTGCAGACCTCGGTCACTATCATTTGGATGGAAGCTTATTTCGGTTGAGGGAATCAAGATACAGTCTACAAACCCTGAAAATGAAAACACTAATAGACCCTTAAGCATAGCAACGTTAGAACGTGCTGCTGTAGTACACAAATCCAGATAACATTAAGTGACCTATTTTTAAAGCCTGTCCGAGAAAAAGCGACATCAAGAAATTGAATTCTTTGCCCTTTACTTTAATAGTTCCTTGTCATGCAATCTTCAAATCAGAAAGGGTGATCACCACAAAACAAATCCCCAACCTGATACATACAACAGGGGCATCTTTTGCAGTCCTGCAGACTGGTACTTAGGGCCTATTCATTACAGTTTGCATTTTATTGGAATATAGGTCAGAGACTTCACACTCAAGTAAATGCAAACTTACCAACCAGGCTTTAAAACCAGGGCTTTTAGATAAAAAGAAATGTAAAATCATATTGGATTGTTTTAAATATTGATCACTTCTCAACGTATTTTATATTAACCTGGAAGATATTACATTTCAATTTGTATAATAAAGGCATTTAACAACATTTTCAGCTTGCACAATTTTAAAGTAAGATTAGAACTTAAATTTGCCGTTGCTAAACTACTCAAAGCATGAAGTCTTTGAGTTCTATAATAATAGAACACATCCTAATTAATATAGTAAAGGATATACCTATAGTCAGAGATTCAAAACGTACTTCAAAATGGTTTTCTGATGAACGAGCCATAAGCGCCACTTTCTGTAAAAGTGACATGAATCCATGAAGCAATTATTTGGATAATTTGAGTACTATGCCCCATGACCGAGAATGAGAAGTTTTTATTTGAGTTGAATAACAGGAGTTAGCTGTGTCTGTGGAACATAGTATGCCAGTTTCAAGTAAATTATTTTTATGGCTCACTACAATAAGACAAAAATGTACTCTTTTCTCCAACTAATTTGAAAGTTTTCAAAGCTATAAAAAAAGAAATAGTATAACAGGTACCCATATATCCCTCACTTAATTCAACAATTGTTTACAATTTTTGCCACATTTGCTTTCCCTTGGTCAAAAATTGTTGAATATTGGCAATATCACGCTTCGACCTAAAACGTATTTTCTTACCCTGAACCATTTGGACTTAAGCTATAAATATCATGACATTTCTCCCCAAAATACTTCAGTGTGTGCCTCCAAAAAGCAAGGGCAGTGCACTTCATAAACCATAATACCATTCACACCCAATCAGTTTCACATTGTTACAACAGTATTGTCTATTATAAAATCCATATGTAAAATGTCTCCAGTTCTCTTCATGACATCCTTTATACCTTAATTGGTCAGTGGGGAGGAGTCTGAAACCCAATCAAGAATTACAGACTATATATTGCATTTAATTATATATCTCTTTAGTCACCTTTAATTTAGAACACGTCCTCACTGTCTTGAATGCTTTGAAATGTTCGAAAAACCCATGTTAGTCATTTAAATGTCCCACAATTTAAACTTATTCTAGTTGTTTTTTTAATAATTAAATTTAGGTTAAACATTTTTGGCAGGAGTACTACAAAGGTAACATTATGGTATATGTATATGGTATATGGTCTCTGGCCATAAGAGATTACTTTCTGATAAAGGGCTACCCCGCCTCTATCCTGGGTGTGTTCATTTTTCTAATTTGAATGAATTGCTAGGAAAGCACAGTCATTTGCTATTGTCACTGAAAGTATGAAATCCTACAATTCATTTAAAATAATTTGGTTTATTATACTTTGGACCTGAATCCTCAGCCATTTTACTCATGTGTCTTATAATGAAAATTTGGGGTGCCTGAACACTCTGTGATTAAATTCCTTTCCCCCAACCCACCCATTCCCTGACAGCTGATAAAATGGCCAGACTGGAAATAAAGGTGTTGCATAGCATGTTTGTGTTCTAAGGGCTAGCACAATGAATTTTTCTCCCAGCACTGTTAAATATATTATATTTATTACATCAGTACTGCATCTTTGGAATACTTACCAAAAAAGCAAAAACTGAAAATTGTTTGCAAAAAAAAACTTTCCTCACTCTATTCCAAAGAGTCTACTTAAAGATAGAACATAATTGTTCATATTTAAAATCTTTTAAAATAATTATATAATTTTAAAATATTATTAAATAGACTGATATAAAGATATTTTATTGATTGGAAAAATTAGGAGGGAAAAGTATTTGACAGAAAATAAAGGAACTCCAAAAATGTCAATAACATCCAGCATCTACCTGTTTTCACCTGACAGTTTACATGTATAAATGGAGTTTTGTCATTTTTTTGACAGCAAAAAATCCAGAAGATATCCCTAATATCTTCTTACTAATCTGATTCAGTCATACATTATCTAGTCCTTGGTTCTGATTTCCAAATAGAAAACTACATTTGAAACACATGCTCAACAGGCCACTTATACTGAGTAAAGTACATGGGTCGTTGAGCCTTTATAAAGCCTTTCTATAAAATATAAAATAATGTGCATTTATCTTTGTCAACCTATCAAGTATAGAACTACCACCAAATGCCATCAAATTCATTTACTTTTTAAGCATTTTAGAAATTTTTTGTTTTATTAGAACTTGTGGGCTTGGAATCCTTTATGTCAGGACGCTTTGTAAACTTTAAATCTTTATACAAACGCTGGGATAAAGAGGCCAAGTGGATTCAAATGGACAGGGATAAAAACTCACACTTACTGGTGGCACTACATTTGTCAAGTCACTTAACCTTTCTGAGCCTTAATTTTCCTTATAAAATTAGGATGATAATAGCTACCATTTAGGAGTAAAATTATGAAAAGTACGTGACATAGAGTAGGTGCTCAGTAAGTTGTAATCTTACTACTTTAAATTACTATTTGTAGTCTTTTTAAAAATCATGATCATAGCCCTAATTTTATATATGATGCTATATACTAATAATCATTAGACTTGTTTAAATAGGTAGGGGGAATACATCTACTGTAAACTTTCTGAGGTAAAGGTATTCCTTCTTGGAAATCTATGGCTAATTTGACGCATAAATGCACATGAACTTACATACACAAAATTACACATATATCAATGGAAAATTTTGGTGTAACTAAAGTTTTGAAATGGTATAAGAAATATAATTGACCTCAGAGGAAAAAATAGCCATATGCTTTGTTTTCCAGAATCCCCACATACCTGTTTGATGTCCCATAAAAGAAACATATGATGGAAATCTGGAAAATGGAAGCTCTGCTTATATACCACAACCAAGAATTTTATACCAAAACACATCTCGTGCTCTCAACATGCGTATCAAACCAAAAGCAGGGAATTATCTAGAACATGGCAAAGCCCACCATTAATTCTGCATTAGTAATGCAAAGCAACAATCAGTACTAATGTTTAAGAAGGGCTTTTTGAACTCAATTAATTTTTTAAATTGTTGCTGTGTATCCTTATTTTCATTTCAATTTTTAGTTCTACTTGTATTCAAAATAGTCAGACAGTACTATGTTTTGCCTAATATCCTTCTTTTAAATGGAAACCGTAAGATTTTCTACCTCTTAATGTTTTTAAATGCTTCCCTTTCCCAACAGACCTATGTTTTAATTTAAAAAAAAAATACTGGTACTAAGTATATAAACCTTACCCAGTGCAACCTGTAAAATAAATATATATGTTTCCAAAAAAAAAAAACTATAGCCATTTAAAAAACAAAGAATCCGAAACTGCAGGCATTTAACTGCATTCTCATAATTCTGACAGTCAACTCTGAAATACTGATGCACAATGAAATAAAAATGTACAGTATTCTTACATAGAAAAAATTCAAAAATTCAAGTCATTTAATAATTTTTAATAAAAAGCTAAATCATTTATAAAACTTTGCTCTGAACACAAATGTACGAATCACAGTAAAGGTTTATATTTGGAAAGAAAATTGCTCATCTGATAGCCTGCTTTAAATAATTTTGGTATGATTCTTAGCAGTAGGAAAATGCAAACCAATTTACAATAGCACAAAGTTATAACAGCACAGTTTCTATAAGGCAAAATATAGAGTGTTATATATTAGATAACTAAATCAAAATACATATTTGTTTATTAGCAGCTGTAAAGAAGCAAGCATTTAAAAGCTGATTTCTTTTGAAAATAGCCTACTGTGAATATCACCTCTAAGGTCTGAGTTAAGATGATTAGAACTCACAGTCTCTATTCGCACCAAACATTGTTGTAATTGACTCTGGGAGCAACTATACAAAATATGATCTATTATTTACAGACCTGTGTTTATGGCAGTAAAACACAATAGTAATTGCATTTAAAAATACATTACTTGAAAAAAAATATTACTTGTTTTTTCTGATGCTCAGCTTAAAGGCCCTAATCACCTTCTAGCTTCTTTCTTTTTTTTTTTTTTTTTTTTTTTTTTGCGGTATGTGGGCCTCTCACTGTTGTGGCCTCTCCCGTTGCGGAGCACAGGCTCCGGACACGCAGGCTCAATGGCCATGGCTCATGAGCCAAGCCGCTCCGCGGCATGTGGGATCCTCCCAGACCAGGGCACGAACCCGTGTCCCCTGCATCGGCAGGCGGACTCTCAACCACTGCGCCACCAGGGAAGCCCTAGCTTCTTTCTTAATAAGACAAATTGGCTTGGACCAGAGATCATTCAAATTATTTCACAAATTTTAAAAATCGAACAGCCTAAAGTAAGTACCTTGGGAAGGTTAAGAAAAGGTAGGAAGGTAGGGTTCTCTCCTCTACTGTCTCTATCAACTAAATTTTTCCAGGACGGAGAGGGAACATGTCTGTCTTACCATCTACTGTAACCATAAAAATTCACCAAAATCTTGTAGCCTTTTTTAGTAGCATGGTTTCCTATTACTGTCATTTTGGTCCTTTTGCGTTTTACAGAGGAAATCCTCTCTGGTCCTAAAGACCGTAATGCCCACTCTCATTCATGAACAATGCCCTTATTATAGAGACTGGTGCAAATTAAATCAGTGACAAAGGTGTAATACTGACCCAAACCCATCAGAATTTTCATGGAAAGAGGATAATCACATTCCAGGCTACTTTTGTGGGCTTTCATGGGAAATTCCTTTTAACAAAAAGTGATATAAAAATGATACTCACACAGCAAGGATAAGAACAGCAACTAAAGGTTTGAAAAGCCCACCAGGAGAGAAAATTCAACCCACTTATAATAAATCAACTGCTATATATTTCTCTAGGTTTAGTACCCCAAAAAAATATGAATCCATTTTTCTGTTCAGATTCTTTTTAAACCTACAGATGAAAACTATCCTACTGTTTCCAAGTGCTTTTTCATTCTAATGGTAAAAATAGCTACCAAAAAGATGGGATTTCACTGTGCCTCTCTTACCAAGGACACACTATTGCAAAGTATAAAATATTTACACATCCTTTTTAAAGTTACTAATTGCTAACTTGTATTTGTTAAGCCTGAAATATTTTCATAATGTCATTAGCTAGATTATCAATATTCCCTCGATAGTAAAACCTCAAATATCAAAATATCATCAAAGAATTCCACTGTTAAATAGATTTTATGCACAGGGCACTTTGAAAGCAATATAGTTCTCACAACGAATATCAGCAAACTGAGTTTGTTTGGCAAACTATTAACCTGCCCAATTTCAAATTCTTACTTCTTAAAAGCATAATATAGATTATTCATAGTCTCAGTAAAATGCAACAAAGAAAGAGGCATTTGACAGACTAATCAAATTGACTTATAATAATCCCTCTATTGGAGAGGATGAGAAAATTATGACAAAAGATTTTAAAACAAAGTTCTGATATTAAATGTTATATTCCACTTGTATTAATTGCTCTAAACAGGAACTTTAAAAAGAAATGAATTTATATCCTCCATCTAATATTGCATAACTGTCAAAGTATTACTCTATATGGTAGCTCACATTTTTAACATACCTGATTTTTTTTTTTTTTTTTTTTTCGCGGTATGCGGGCCTCTCACTGTTGTGGCCTCTCCCGTTGCGGAGCACAGGCTCCGGATGCGCAGGCCCAGCGGCCATGGCTCACGGGCCCAGCCGCTCCGCGGCATATGGGATCCTCCCAGACCGGGGCACGAACCCGTATCCCCTGCATTGGCAGGCGGACTCTCAACCACTGCGCCACCAGGGAGGCCCAACATACCTGATTTTTAAATATTTGTTCAAAAAATGTAACTAAAATTTATTCTCTTAATGGGCTTATTTTATTTATTCTTCTGGAAAAAAATGGCTCATGCTGACACTGTAGAAAGACAGTTATTTTGACAAATATAATACTCATAGAAATCTCACCAAATATATTTTTACTTGAGGTGGTGGTAATACTTGTAAAACCAGTTCTCTAATACGTTAGTTTCTTCTCTTGCCTAGACTCATATAGCCACTGTCTCAACTCCTTCACCTTCATTTACTCACAACACATTTATCATGCCTGGACGTTGAAGATGTGCTTTTGAAATTTTGCACAATTGCAATGATACTTAAAAGGTATCAACGCAGAAGTAGAATTCTTTATAATATTTTAAAAGGCTTTGTGATCATCTAAATTGTCAACTCTTAATATTGACCACTCTTTACCTTTTAATTCTTTACTCAGTCAACTACTAATAGACTTTAATCTACTTTTAAGAATAAAATGATTACATCACTATTTTTGATTACCCTAAATCAGAATTATTAATAGTCAGGTATTCCTTTCTTCTCATAATCTACCTTATCAGCTAGCTGCAGGTCTTTTTCTAAATTGAAAGAAAACACTGATTATTAATTATAGCATTGTGTATCACTCATGTACATGATCTTTCTGACTATATGTCATTCTGAATAGGTTAAAGTAGGTAACGGTTTTCAATATAATTTCAAAGGTATGCACTCTAAAATTTAAAATCCGAAGACTGCTATGAAATGATGGTATTTTAACCATTCTCTAAGGTTAAAGACAAATCTTCCTTCATAATTAATAATGTTTGTAACTCAGTTTTTATTACTCAAGAGCAGGAAGAAATTCGGGAAATTGGAAATATGAGACAAAACTTTCAAGTAAGTTAAGTTTTAAAAAAATGTGGACTTGTTGAATGATGTCACTTACTGACCATGAACATTAGATATCTTTCTCTCCTGGTGTGTCCGCAAAACCACACTCATTCTTGCTCACTACAAATCAGTAAATCTGAAAAGGAGTAAAGAAACTAAATAGAAAATCTCTTTATAGAATAAAAAAAGCATGGCATGCTATTAAGGAGAACTGTAAGCCCTATTCTATTCATGGTAATTACAGGATCAGATCAGGTTAATGTGGGGACCTAGGTCAATAAAAGTACTGTAGGTTCACTGCTTTAATCTCCTTCAGTCCTATAGTCTGTGGTGCTGGCTGCTCTACTTGACTCGCCAAATCACTATAGGTAACATGGATGTCATGGGAATTGGGGGCAGAGTAGAGGTTTATATATTCAGTCAGTCTCAAGTTTTAGATGGTGAAAAAAAACCCTAATTTCTCAGAATAATTTGACAAGTTTTTCTCTCTCAACCCAAAAAATAAAGGCCAAATTTCATCTCTAGATAATGCCATTTTTAGTCCTCTTTTCACAATGAAATCTGTTTCCTTATTAAATTTTTCACCCACCCATCATTCACAGAAGATATCACACAATCTTGATAAACATATAAATGAGAACGAAAATCAATTAGAATTTGGCCTCACACACCTTAAGATAATCCCTTTCATTTTCCTATGATTTTCTCTAAATTTCTGTGGAGGATGAAAAACTAAAAATTCAAAACTGGTTACCTCATGCCCAGAGATAATTTGGGTTGTTGTCTTTGAAAAGTGTTTCCCAGATTATATTTCTCCCCTAATATTTTGAAATCTTCTGCCAATAAAGGATTCAAAGTTCTTGGTTGTAATTAGAGTATTTTAAATTGTGGTGTGTGAGGGTTATGAATGATTATTATTCCTTTCTTTTTCTTTTTTTTTTTCCAAAGGTTTGTTTGGGGTTAGTACTAAGAACATCTTACTCTTGGAAAAATTAAAAGACTATGCTAAATGTACAATTCTTTAAACACTTGTCTCATTATATGGTGATCCATGTAATGTGTATTAAAAATGGGAGACATTCAACTTTTGAAAATGTAATTAATCCTTTCAGTTTAATGCCTATGAATGAAATATCCATTGCATCGTTCACCCACCCCAGGCCAGTGGTCCTTTAGTGATGTTTTTTCTTCTTCAGGGTTTTGGTAACTGCTTTTGCCACTGTTTGCTTCTTAAATTACCAGTCACTATAAAATAGTTCATATTCATAGCCTATACATACTAGACTCTGGAAGTAGCCAACATGAAGAGACCTTGAAAAGTAAAGCAAAGAGAATATGTGCATATGTGGTTGTATCACTCCTGAACCCTAGCTTTCAGATATTTCATACTCTGCCTCTCTTTCCTCTCAAATAAGTATTGGTGAACAAAACAGACAAGAATCACAATCAATGAGGAATTGCCAAAATACCCCAGAGGCTAATAAGGTGTTGTCATCATGGAGTAGCCTATTCTGGACCCTGGTCGTTTATAGTTTCACTTTTTAATCACTTAGCTTTTCTATAGATTGCTAAGTAATTATATCTAATATGTGTATCTAAATAGACTTGGCACTTGGCTTCTCTCTGTTAGTATGCAAGCACCTTGAAGGTAGGAACTGTGTCTTCTATTTTCCTTTAAAGTTATTATGGACTTATTAACTTGAATCATAATTATCACTCACTATATATTTTCCCCCAAATTTAAACAGATGATTATTCTTATTCATTTTAAGTATTTATCACTCAAAATGAATAATATATCTTATGAGCACAAAATAGTACATTGAAAGCATAAAATTTTTTTTCTATGAAAGTTAAATTTGAAAAACTATTTAGCAGCATTGGACATTTGATATAACAAAGAAAAAGATGTATTTTAAAGCAGAGGTCATCCAAAAATAATGTTTTTAATGGTTAAAAGAAAACCAAACTTACCAAATATGTTATAACTTGAATGATGTGAACTGTGGTAAATGCCAGCATGCAATATGGCAAAAACGAATCAATCAGTTCAGCTTAGTTCAGCCTCTGCAACTGGCCATCTGGCACAAAATCAACCGAATGTATCCCTGCATATTCATCTTCATTTTCACAAATACTCAAGAGAATGTCATTCTAGGGCAAAATAAAATTAAATCACCATAGTTTTTAAGACATCTCTCCTTTCATACCCTCTTGAGAATACTGTGCTTATATGAGAATACTTATTGCTATAGGGTTGTATAATTCTTATTTGAATGTATTCTCTCTTTTCTGAAGGTTAAAGATAAAACATTTAATTATAAAACTTTTCATTTTTCAGAGACTATTCTTTTGGGAGAGAGAAGCTTCTATAAATAGGTCAGTTTACTTTTAGTCAAGTCAATAGTAGATCGAATGACCAAAGCCACTTTCATAGAATTTAATAATTTCATAATTGCACTAATCTTGAATGAAGTTGGCCTAACATATGATTAGTTATTGCTCAACATGATCAAAACAATACAACATTAGTTGATGTCTCAATCCCTATTTACATGAAATCAGAAACTAAAATTTCGTTTGGTCAAACAAAAGTTTTACATAATATTCATATTATTATATAGAATTAGCCAAACACTTCATCAAATCCTAAAGACATAAGGCTAGATGATATGACATTATTTTGTAATAGTTTAGAAATTCTATTAAATTTTTTTTCAAGTGGAAGCAAAAGTATAGTTTATACTTAGACTCCTTGGGTCATTTTGAACTAAAATAGAAGAGTAGACTCATATCCTATTTTTAAGATTAATACTGAATAAAGGACTGAATCAAGTTTATTGTTGATTTTATCCATTTATTTTTGTCCTAGATCTGAGCTACTATATTTTACACTTTGACTCTTTAAATAAAGTAAATGAATTTTAATTGACACATAGAAACATACTAAAAAAATCAGTGTTTCCCAAATTATGTTTGTAAGTATAACAAGACCTATATAAATCATTTAGTTAAATAGTAATACTTAATTTCCACTCATTATGATTTTGCTAACTAATTTAATTTTGTTAAGTTGCAAATAATAGTTTATTCTGTATTTGAGAAAAGAAGCTTATCAGCAAATAATTTCTAAGCTCAATGTCCTGTTCTAAAATGTTTCTTTTGAGAATTATATACCGATCTACATCAAAGTATGTTTTTTCATTTTTTATTCTGCAGTCTTTTCTGTCTTAAAGTTACATTGTACCTCTAGCAATGTTTCTAGAAACACTTCAGCCCAGAGCCAGCTTATGGCTTAGGATCATTTCTATAGACTTTGGTTTGCCTTTTTGTGAGTGTGTAGCCTTCAGAGATGTTACAGTTTTCTGTTTTGTAAATTGACTCATAGTTTGAAAGCATTCTTTTGTTATTAAACACACGTGAAAAGGGGGACTCTCTCCAGGCAGAATGCACCATCAAATTGAATGGACAAAAACTTGGAACAATCATCAGTATTAAGCATCCAGACGCATCACCTTCAATCTCCTCAAGTTGGAAAATACCATAGTCAGGTTTACTGTGGCTCATCTTTCTGTGGCATCATCGATTTAGAAATGTTTCCAAGTACATGCAAATATAAAATAAAATGAACTTGGCTATAAATGATTTTTGTATTTATTTATCTACCTTGTGAATCACTGTACCCATATTCATGGAATCTTTTTAAGGCTTGGAACTTTTTGTTCACAAATCCTACAGCTTCTAACTTTTGAACATTAAGTTTTTATCCTAGCAAAATCAGCAGCTATTGATGAATAGCTTATATTCGTGTATTTTTATATTTTTTTAAATAACACACACATACATTATCCCACTGGATCCTCATAACAAGTTGCAAAAGAATCTAACTGCCTTCGCCCTCATTTAAAAAGCAAAGAAATAGAGTCACAGAAGTTATGCAGCTTGCACAAGTTTCCCTTCTAGTTAGTGGGGGAGGTAGATTTACAACCAACATATCTAGACCGTTAGAATTTCTGTTGTACCACAATCTTTACCCCTTGTAATAGGCTAACCCCAGAAAAGAGCTTGTCAAACTCCAGTAACCTCGGTTATCCATCCACATGGGTCTTCTGAAAATCTCTGAGCTGGCTACAAAATGAATGAGCTGATGTCACCCAGAGCCCCCTTCATTCTGCCACAACAACTGCCTGCTTTTTGTAACTACAGTTTTGAAAAAGAAGTTAAACATACAACCTCCTTTCTACAGTCCAGTCACTCCTCAAGATTCCTCAATCTGGCATCAGTCTTCTCAGCACTGTAAACCCGAAAACATACCTTTTCCTTGCACATTTATTCCCCCACCAGACGGAGTTCTTCAAGATAAAGGACCCCATCCTCTTTTTTTAAAAGAGATTTTGCATTATGTTTTTTATAGTTTATTTTTTTTAATTTATTTATTTATTTATTTATGGCTGCATTGGGTCTTTGTTGCTGTGCATGGACTTTCTCTAGTTGTGGGGAGTGGAGGCTACTCTTCCTTGTGGTGCACGGGCTTCTCATTGTGGTGGCTTCTCTTGTTGCAGAGCACGGGCTCTAGGCGCGCGGGCTTCAGTAGTTGTGGCTCGCGGGCTCAGTAGTTGTGGCTCACGGGCTCTAGAGCGCAGCCTCAGTAGTTGTGGCGCACGGGCTTAGTTGCTCCGTGGCATGTGGGATCTTCCCGGACCAGGGATCAAACCCGTGTCCCCTGCATTGGCAGGAGGATTCTTAACCACTGAGCCACCAGGGAAGCCCCGCCCATCCTCTTAACTGTCATGTTCACCACACTTAGAAGAGTGCCTAACACCTCACACACCTCAAAAAATATGTGTTGAATAAAGGAATGAATCAAAGAATTATAATGACAGTTAAAAAGCATTGTTTTAAGAAAGGAACAGCCTTTGATTGGTAAGATATCTCAAAAAGCTGTTTGAGGTAAAAAGTGAGAGCTGAAGACATGGATTAGAAAACAGGAGCCCAGCCAGCAAGATCAGAGAACAGCTAAATTGTTTTGTACAAGATGAAGAAGAATTTGGCTTTTGAAAGAGAGTTACTGAAGAACAAATAGAGAAAAGGAGCACATAAGGATGGTTAAGAGAATCACTGAAATGGACAAGTTAGAGACCCCTGGTGGTGGTAGGTTCCATTTGAAGCTGTTCACACTGCTGGGATACAAAACCCTCCACATCTCCCATCCATACTCTCCCACCCATTGTTTAAGTAAAATTTTCCACACTCACAATTATTATATGTAAGGCTCTTTGAAAACTGTGAAAGGACTTGAGTTCATGTATGGGCTGACTTGATGCAGATAAAGAATAATAGTCACAAGAGCTGGGGAGTCAGTATTCATGAGAGCGAAAGCCTACCAGAAATGTGACAAAATTCTGAGGAGAGCTTTGAATTTCTAGAAAAAAACAGTAATGTGGGCTCAAGCCAATTACACATAGATCTTAAGGAGATAAGACACCAAAAAGACATTCAAATTTTGTAATAAAGAAATCAGTGAAACCAGGCAATAGGAAAAAGAGAAACTGAATTCATTTATTCATACAAACGTTCATTTATTCACTCTGTTAGTCATCATTAAGCACCAATATATCTCAGTTGCTAGAAATATAGCTACAAAACAGACATGGCTCACCCCTTATAAAGCTTACAGTGTGGGGGAAATATAGATAAGCTGACAGATGCTATAATAGATGAAAGTATAGAATATTATGGAAGAATGTAGGAGTAGCACCTAAACCTGACTCAAGCCATTAGGAAAGACTTTTAGTGAATAATGTCTAAGCTGAAAACTAAGAGCTCAGGTTGAGTGATTGGTAAGAATATTCCAGGCATAAGAAGCAGCACACATGAAGTCCCAGAAATGAGAGGGAGCCTGGCATATTGAGTCTTTGGAAGTAGTGCTGGAAGGCTGGAATCTAGAGAGAAAGCTCAAGTTGGTGAGAGATGAGATGGGGTGATAAGTAAGGGACAAATCATGAAGGACGTGTAAGCCATGTTAAGAGTCTTGTGCTTTATTCTGAAGGTCATGTGCAGTCACTGAAGAGTTTTAAGTGCAAGTGTAACACGGCTAGATCTTTAAGAAAGATCACTCTGGCCGCAGTGTAGAGATGGGATTAGAGAAGGCAGCCTGGGGGTGGAGAAAAGAGTTGGATTAATTAGTATTCCCAGTGAGAGAATGATGATTGAAGTAGGGAAGGGATCATGAGCATACAGACAACTTGAATGACTTAGAGATATTTAGAGACAACAGTCAGCACTGAGTGACTGACTGAATATGTACACAGGAAGGGAGAGAGAGACCTAGGAGGACACACAGGGTTGGACAACTGCATGCTGCCACTCACTGCTATAAATCACAGGAAAAGAGGCACATTGCAAGGAAAACCTAACAGCTTTTTTGGATACATGGAGATATTTATATGAGAAACTCAAGTGGATGTCTCCAGAAGATAGTTGGGCACCAAGGGAAGCTCAAGAGATAACTAGGATATAGATTTGAGATTTGCAATCAAACAGTCTGGTACTTCAAGACCAAATAGTGAATGAGATCATCCAGGGAACATGTGACAGTGAGTAGAAGACAAGACCTTAAACTGAACTTTGAGGAAAACCAACTCTTGAGGGAAAGGCAGAGAAAGAGGAGGCTGCAAACCAGTCTGACAGAAGGATCCGAAGGGATCGGGGGAAATCAGGAGAGAAAATTGTCCAAAGATCCAAGGGAAAAGCTTTTTAAGAACGAAGAAGTGATCTACAATACCAAATGCCACCAGGAGATTAATAAGATAAATCCTGAAGGGTATCCACAATTTTTCTATAAAGGCATTTCTGACCTTTCTTAAGGAGTTTCAGAGGCAGGATTAGTGAAACTGGAAACCAATTTGGCACGTTAAGGACTGAAATGAAGACAAAGATGTAAAAAATAGCAGGAGTACATAAAACATAAAATATGTTTAACTATGATAAGGACACATAAGCTAGGGGGAATGTGAGGATTTGTAATATATGAGAGGTTTGAGGCTGTCTAAATGCTGATAGGAAGGAACGAGTAGAGAAAGAAGAGGGAAGAGAGAGATGGTCAATAGTACAAAGAATGTCCTATTTAGGCAGGAAAGGACACAAGAACTGGTCTAGGAAAAGAGGAAAGACTTCATATAGCAACAGGGAAAGGGAACAGGAGAGATGAGAGTATTCCTGCCCAGTAACTTCCAGTCTTTCTGTGGAATATTAACCAGGGGTCATCTGATGATGAGAGGGATGACAAATAGGAGAGAAAATGGAAATTCATGGGCTCAAAGTTTTAAAACAATGCTGAAGCTTGAAGTAACATTTGTGGAGAATGAGAGTAAGAACTGGCTCGAGAAAGACAGGAGCACTAGAGAGTAGTGTTGAAAGCACAGGTGAGGTGGAGACCATACATGTGTGTTACTCTACCTAATTCATTTTCTGCAGTCACATTAAAGAGCTTAGGAGTAGGTACCAAAAAGGCAGATGCCTAAATTAATTCAGGGGTGTTATTTGCCATGTGGATGCAATGGAAGAAAAACAGAACCAACACGTTCAGGATTTTGGCAAGAAAAATAAGGTGATGAGTAGTGATGTCTCAGCAGAACCAGACATACAAGCACCTGGCTTAAAGGAGAGCAGGAGAGGCTGATGCCAGATACCCCTGATGCCACACACTCTGCTTATTTGGAAACAACTTTAAAATTGCAAGGGCATTCATTTATTTTTGAACAACAACAACAAAAAAAAACCAATTACCTTTTAGGATACCTTACCTAAATAAACAGCTTCTCTATGGCTACGTAAAATTTACTTCTACATGTTTAGAAAGTAGACAATAAAGAAAATCCAGTTATCAATCTTCTCTTAGCCCACGGAACCAGTCAATCAAATGTACTTCCTTAGGCCTCTAAGAGTACCACCTGCCTAGGACCGTTCAACATGAAATAACAAAAAACTGGGCTCTGGCTCTGTTATGCAAACAAAATTGCATTTTACAAACATTTATAGACATCACTAATGATGCCAGCTAACAGTGAAGACCTTGAGGATAATTATAATTGCTGGATTACATAATTCCAATTTTATTTATTCACTAATTGAACAAATGCATTGTGCCTTGTTGCTGGGGATACAAAGATGAAAATCACAGCTCCTTCTCTCAAAGAGTTCACAGAAGAGACAAAAACCAAAAACCCTAATAATTCTAACAAGTGCAATAATGCTCTGAATGAGGCATGAGGAGGACAAAGGAGGATAGCCTGACTCTGTCCCAATAGAATCAAGGAAGGTTTTCACTGTGGCTTAAAATGCACGGTACAGTTAATCTTACTTATTTTTAGTGATGCACATAGATATGGGGACATTACCAGGGTTAGTTGAGATCGTATTCTGAAACTTTTAAAACAGTAAATACTGACAATTCTAGACCCATAGTTCCAATATCACAATATTCTATTTTTTATATGTCTATGAAACCATAAATCTATCCCCAGAGCTTAACTCGAAACAGGTTTGTAAAAGCTTAACATCATATTCAAAAATCAGGATTAATCTTTCTCTGTTACATTATTGTTTGATTACAGTCCGCCATCTGGTATTTTTGAGTTATAGTTGATCATAGCATTGCTAGGAGCGGCAGAATTCACAGCAGATCTACCCTTGCAGAGCCCTGTATTCTAAAATTGCGAGGTGCTGTACACACGAACAATGAAAACGGCAGAACTAAGAACAATTAAATGACGGGTTTTTCGCAATCTTTATTTGAAAGCTGATGTTCTAATGCTGTAGGTCAAGGAAGGTACTAAATATACAATTCTCTGTCCATTGTTATTCAGTGCTTTTAAGCTCCTCTATAACCAGTTTATTAAAAAGTACAAGGGAGATATGAGATGAGCTGGTAGAGCAAATATTATATTAGAAAACATTTATTAAATACAGCATGTTATCAAGATAGTTGAAAATACATGAAGTCAAATTCTCTCGAGTGCCTAAGAAGTAGCAGAAAATGTGACATTTGATGTAGTACGTTAACTCTTTCATGGTAACATTGAGCTCTTTCTTCAGTCCTTGTGAATTAGTGAATACACCTCATAAAACTGGCTTCATTCTGAGACTTAAATCCTCTCACCCATTAGTAGATTACGCTGCTATTTTGACAGTGATTTGTGATTCCCGGAAAATATTTAACTAGCCTGGTCCCTTGAAGATTTCACATTTTCTGTTCCTATAACTAAGCTTCTAACATTGATTTTTTTTAAAAAAGAATGCAGTTGTATAAATCTGTACACAAATACATTCATAATCTTCAACCCGAGCTGGGTTCTCAACCCTTCCTGGTAATAGTTCCATCTGTGTAATCAACTTTCTTGACCATTTGTCATAATAGCTATTTTTTATTATATATAATTGACATACAATAAATTATACACATTTAAAGTGTACAATTTCAAAACTTTTGACATATGTAAACACACGTGAAACCATCAAGACAATCAAGATAATGGACATGTTCAGCACCTTCAGAGCTCTCCTGTGCCTCTTGGTAATCTCCCTCTCCTTTCCCCTTCATCCCCAGGGCAACCACTGATCTGATTTACTTCATTATAAATTACATTTTCAAATTTTATAAAAAGAGACTCATACAGTATATATACTTTTATGTCTGACTTCTGTCACTCTACATAACTATCATGAAATTCAATTTTGCTGTCTGTGTATCAATGGCTCATTCTTTTTTATTGCTGAAGAGTATTTCATTTGTGAACAAACCACAATTTATTTATCTCTTAACCTATTGATGGACATCTGAATTATCTTCATTCTCAGCTATTGCAAATATAGCTGCTATGAATATTCATGTACAAGTCTTTGTATAGACATATGCTTTCATTCTTTTGCATAAATACCTAGGAGTGGAATGTCTTGATCATATGGTAAGTGTATATTTAGCTTTTTAAGAAACTGTCAAACTGTTTTCCAAAGTAGTTGTATCATTTCAAATTCCCACCAACTTTCTTTTGATTAGTGTTAGCATAGTATAGCTTTTTCTATCATTATTTTTAACCTATTTGTGTCTATATATTTAAAGGGGGATTTTTGTAGACAACATATAGTTGGGTCTTCCTTTTTTATCCATTCTGAGAATCTCTGCCTTTTAGTTGAGAGTGCTTAAACAATTTACATCTGATGTGTTTATTGATAGGGTTCTGTTAAAATCTGCCATCTTGCTATAGGTTTTATATCTGTATCACCTGTTCTTTGTTCATTTTTGCTCTTTTTCTGCATTATTTTGGATTAATACAGTATTTTTTCTGATTATACTAGTTTCCCTTTGTTGGTTTATTAGCTTATCAGCTATAACTCATTGTGTGTGTGTGTGCACGTGTGTGCATGTGTACGTGTGTAGCAATTGCTTTTGGTTTATAGTATATATATTTAACTAATGACAGTCTGCCTTCAATTAATATTATAAAACTTCACATATGGTATAAGAAACTTAGGAAAATATAGTACTTGCATTTCTGCCCTCACAACTATTGCGTTATTATTTCAAACATTAGACTCATAAATATGTTATAAGCCTAACACTATTTTGTCTTACTTTTGCTTTCAATAGTCAATTATCTTTAAACATTTATATTAATTCACATATTTCCCATTTTTGGTGCTCTTCATTCATCTGTGTAAATCCAGATTTCCCTGTGGTATGATCTGTCTTCAAACTGAAGAACTTATAACATTTCTTGTCATGCAGGTCTGCTGATTATTAATGCTTTCAGCTTTTGTTTGCCTAAAAAGGGTTTATTTCACCTTAATTCTGAAAGATATTTTCAGTGATCGTTTTTCTTTCTTTCAATATTTTAAACATTCTGCTCTCCTGATCTGCAGTGGAATGATCCACTGGATTGTTTCCAATGAGAAGTCTGTTGCCATTCTTACCTTTGTTCCTCTGTTCTTAATATGTCCTTTTTCTCTGAGTCCTTAAAGATTTTTCTTTAACACTGGTTTTAAGGAATTTAATTATAATGTGCTTTGATGAAGTTTTCTCCAAGTGTCATGCTTGGGTTTATATTTTTCCCTCAAAGTTTGGAATTCCTGAAGAGAGGGTCAGAAAAACATTTGAAGAAATAATGGCTGAAATTTTTCAATTTCACATATATTAGGCATCCTTATATTGTTCTACTGCTCATATACGATTTATTTTTCAGTCATTTTTCTTTCTGTGTATCATCTTGGATAGTTTATTTTGCTTTGTCTTCAAGTTCATTACTCTTTTCTTCTACAGGTTCTAACCTGTTATTAATAACTTCCAGTATATTTTTCATTTCAGACAGTATTTTTTTTAGCTCTAGAAGTCCAATTTGAGTCTTTTTAAATATCTTTTGTGTCTCCACCTACCATATTCAATCCTTCCCCTACCTTCTTGAACATACAGAATATAGTTAGAATAACTGTTTTAATGTCTTTGTCTAGTGAACTTCTCAGCTCCATTAGGTTGTCAATTTCCAGTTACCACTCTTCACTTTGTATCTTCAGTATCTCCCTCTATCCTCCCTATTTTTTTTTGGCTATTTTTTCTCATATCTAGCTCCTCTTCTTTAAATGATGTTAATTCTCCAGAGTTATGTCTTTAGTCATCTTTTCTTCTAACCCTATAGAATCCTCTTGACTCCATTAGTTTTCTCACGCTGCTGTAACAGTACACCACAGATTGTATGGCTTAATCAACAGGAATTTATTTTCTCACAGTTCTAGAGACTTGAAGTTCAAGATCAAAGTAGGGTTGATTTCTGGTGAGATGTTGCTTCCTGGCTTGTAGACAGCTGCCTTCTCACTGTGTCCTCACATGGCCTTCCCTCTGCTCATGCACTCCTGGTATCTCTTCTTATTCTTATAAGGACACCAGTCCTATGGGATTAGGGCTCCATCTTTATGACATCATTTAACCTAATTACCCCCTTAAAGCCCTATCTCCAAGTACAGTCACATTAGAGATTAGGGCTTCAACATGTGATTTTTGCAGGAACATGTTTCATTCCATAACACTGACTTACTTCATCTTATCCATTACTTCAACTGCTGACTGCTACCAAATTCAAGTCTCTTCCCCAGCGTCTCTCCTGAGTACCAATACACCTGCCTAAATCCCTACAGGACATTGCTATTTGGATATTATACCTTCACTCTACTCACTGTGTTCAAATTAAACCTCATTGTCTACCCCCTCCACATCAGGTTTCCTGAGTTCACTTTCAGTAAATAACACCACCTTTCATCCAATCCATCTACTAGAAAATGTGGGAGTCACTCTTTAACTTCATGCCTCTCATCTGCCCATTTCATCCAACTCTCTGCCAAGTCTTGTCAAGTTTTTCTCCTTAATATCCTTGAATTATGCTTCTTTCTCTTTATGTCCACTGCCATCACCTTAGTTCAAAAACTTATACAATCTGGTTAGGTTGCAATATATTTTTCCCCAGGCTCACATCTTTCTAGCCATGTTCCACTCTACTGTCATGATAATACCTTTAAAAGACAAACCTGAAAATATTATCTGCATGTTAACACTCTTCAAAGATTTTAGACTAACATTGATGTCAGGATAAACACAAAGCCCTGCACATGACCTATAAGGCTCTTTCATAACCTAGTTACCAGATACCTGTCTAGCTTTTCTCTGCACCTCCTCTCTTTCCAAACTCTCTAACACCTCTATCTTATACTCTGTAATAAATTATTTGTAATTTGTCATATGCAGCTTGTTATAGTAAATCTTCATGATGTGTCCATGTTACTCTCTCTGGAGTGTTCTTCTCTTGGCTAATTGCTTTGTTTCTCAAAACTCGATACAGAGGTATTATTGCTTCCCAATAAATAATTACTGAACTGGACTTCATTCTTCCTAGTCTGGACTAGGTGTCCCCTTACAATCTTCCATGGCATTCCCCTATCATATCTCTAATGATATTTAGCATTTACTTGTCTGGTCCTCTATTAAACATAGCCTTCTGGAGAAGACATATTCTATCCTTTATTTCTATAACCAGCACCAAGTACAGCAGCAGTTACAAAACAAAATTTGATGAAGGAATACCTTAATAAATAGAGGGATGTAATTGATTTCATTGGGCCATAGACTCTTTCCATAGAACTACAAGAGGTCTAAAACACATTTTTATGTATTGTAAACAAATATGTATTTTACATTTCTATATTAGAAAAATAGCTACATTAGAAAGTGTATTGCTAAAAGAATATCACTCAAGCTTTACTCAGCCAGAGATAATACAGAACAACTTTACTCTCATGCCGGGAATGTCTTTATTTTTTCATCTTAAACTTTAGGTTAGAGAGTTATTTGCAAGGATAGTTATAAAGACATTCATATTTACTCAATGCAGTTTGACATAACAGTCAAGCATTTAAAAGGCTAATCATCCAGGTTTCATTTCCAAGTCAGCTCATTACTTGATACCCACTCTTCAAGTAATACTGTTCTTTCTAAGGCCTCAAGCACCCTTAGAATCTTAACTCCAGTTTAAGATTTCACTGTCACTCCATCCCAACTCAGTGATACTTTTCCTACCACTTTTCTTTTTTAAATCAAGTGAGTTTTCTTTCCAAAATGCTGCCCAGATCCTTTCCAGACTCAACAGCTTCTTCTCTCCTCTTGCACAGCTTTCCAGATATTCACAGCCAACATGGGCATTTCTTTACCCATCTGCGCTGTCCTTGTCTTCAGACTCTTCACTCTTTTTGAATTCCTTCCTCAAGCTATTCCACTGCTTCACATTACCTGCCAACCCCAAGTGTAAAGTTGCTCCACGCCAGGTAAAAACATCACTGTTACATAGGATGCCTGGTACAGGAGTTCTCAATGGGACAGAACACTGACATTCTGAAACCTAAGTAATACTATGAATAGTCCTGCCCACGGAAACTCTCAGTCTCTCCTCGAATGTTTCAGGGGGACATTTTCAATACACATTTCAATGTGAATGTGTGAGTCATAGTGAATGTCAGTGCCGACATTAATTATACCTAAATCCTCCCAAGTCAGCCCTACAATGATAAGTCAGAATCACCTAGACACTTATGTTACCTGTGGCATATCCAGCTTTGCAGCCTTCCTTTACCCCCGCAGCTAGGACAAGTTCCATTGTTCAGTCTGTCCCTGGTCTCTGAGACCAAACCAAACTTTCAGTTTCAAAAGGTAGTAGCTTTGTTATTTCTCTGTTCTGGACCCTGGGTCCCAGTTCTGATGTTTGATTTTATGGTTGGATACTAGAACTCTGTCTGACTTATACCTTGTGATGGTTAACGTTATGAGTCAATCTGACTGAGCCATGGGAGGCCCAGATACTTGGTTAAACATTATTTCCAGGTATGTCTGCTTCTAGATAGTGTTTCTCTCCATCAAAATGGATACTCCCCCAGCCCTGCAACTCTGCCACGACCTAACTCTTTGCCTGCCCCTTCTGGTCTATAATGAATGGAGAATGTAATTTGGGAGCCAATAACCATCCAACCCCCAAGAGTTAGAGAACCTATTTTAACACAAAACGCCAGCCCAAAACTTTTAAATGAGCATATCTTCATGAACTTTATGAGATGTCAGTGTAATTTAGTTCTTGAGAATAAAGTACAAGGTATGACAGTTTGCTGAGTGTAGTCCACAGATCAAAAAACTAGCCAAAAATTTGACTTTTTAAATTTATAAACCTACTTAGTTCTTCCTAATTATTACTCAGTGCTTTACTTGCTGTACTTTTAAGCAATACAAAATAAGGAACAGGCCCTAAAATAAGGGATAGTTATTCATCAATGATAAAGAACACTATTTAAAACAATTTCATTTCAATATGTAAATACATATTTAAAAAGTGATTATATGCATATACATACATCTAACAGCTTTAACATGTTATTTTCTCTATCAGTAGTAATATGGTACTATATATATATATCACTTAGTAAACCATGAATTTTACATCAAATGATATGTTTAACTTTATTAAACACAAAAGTTCTGACCTAATTTAAAAAAAAACACAGAATAACATAAATAGTAGAAAAAGTAAATTGCATTGAATATTTTAGAATAAATGATTTTCTATAAGGTAAATTATGATATGCAAAGATAATGACTAAATACTAGTCTCCCTGACTACACTTCCTACTTTCAAAGATTTGGGTCTCCTTCCTAAATTTTAGTATCAGAGGTATGTAGTCTTCCATCACTTTGCACACACTTTCTCAAAAGAACTCATAATAAAAAAAGAACTGATAATTTCCCATAAACACTGGGGCCCAGTTTTCTTGAGTGCTCAGTTGCAGGGATAGGTAAAGATAGGCAGTGAGAGAATGTGGGTGAAGAGAAGGAAAGGGGAGAGAAAAGAAAAGGGAAAAAATTACCATTCATCAAAAGCCTACCATAAGCCAGGCACCATGTTGATTCAGTTATTTTATCTAATCCACAAAACTATTTTAGCGCTTGTTACCTTTATTTGGTAGATGAGGAAACTGATGCCTAGAGAAATAAACTAACTTCCCACAAATGACATGGTTAGAGAGTGACAGACGCCAAAGCATAAACCCAGCTCTCTCTGCTTCTACAGTCCATGCTTCTTCTATAAAACTGTATGCTATGTATATCCATACATAACTCCAACCCATAGCCAATACACTTATGTATATCCATATGAATATTCAATAAACATAGATAAATGATCTTTATTAGGAATCAGATGTCTAATACTACCAAAATAATAGGTGAGTCTCACTTACTGATACACCTCTTTATGTAACACCTATTTATCTGGCAGTTACCATTGTACTATGTTAATCTCTGGAAATACAGAAATGATAGGCCACTGACCTCAAAAATCTTACAGTCTAGAGGGGCAGAGGGAAGCAAACAAGTAATTTCAATACCATATTATAAGGGCTAAGGTGGAGGTGCACACAGACCACCATGGGCATGTCAACCAGATGACTTAGTGATGAGGGTTACAGTTAGGGCAAGAAAGGATAGAAAGTCTTAGAAGACCTCTTGGAGGTGATGTTCCAACTCACAAAGGACAGGTAGAAATTACCTAAGGAGCAAAAGAATGGGAAGGCATTCAGGATGCAGGTACAACAAGTGCAAGACTGAGGAGGGAAGGAGCCTGACCACCTGGGCAAATGCAGGTTGGTTGATACGGCAGATGTGAGAGCTCAAAAAAAAAATGGAAGACTATAGGAGGACTCCCACTTTGTTGGTTTGGGTGACTGGGTAGATTACTGTGCCATCTTTTTGGACATAAAATTGATTATGTCACTCCTCCACTGAAAACTCATTAATGACTTGTCTTGCTATTAGATTAAATCCTAAACTCCTGAGCACAACCAATAAAACTTCTGCCAACATCCCCATCTTCCTCCTCCATGATGCTCCTGTCCTTACAGTGCACTCCCTTTCTGCCCAGCCCAGGGTCTTACACCTACTAATCCTTTTCCTGGAACAATCTCTCCCACCCCTTCACACCCACCACCTCAGCCTAAATGTTACTTACTTAGGTAGGCTTTCTCTGGCCTCCAGATTCGGGTATGTTACTACACTACATCTTCTCATGACACTGTCAACTTCAGCTTCATAGTTCTTACCACAACTAAAATTATATAGTTATTTTGATTTGTATGTTACTCAATACCTGCCTCTGTCAAAAGAGTATGCCATTTTGGTCACTCTTTATCCACAGCACTTAACTCAATGCCAATTATTTATAAGGACCCTATAAATACATGGAGTAATGGATTCTAAGGAGGATATAGAAGGAGTTTCATGGTAGGAAGAGAGTTTGGGGGTAAACAAGTATATCTGTGGAAAATCCATGTGGAAATATTCCTATTTTCCTTTTTAGAATTTTTGTTTTTGTATTCAGGTGGGAATTCTGAGCAGAACACAAATCTAAGAGTAAATAGTAGAGAGCATTAAAGCTATGGGAATTGATTAAGTAAACAAAGGAATAAACAGGAAAGAGGAAGACATCATTACTGGGTACAAGGCACTTAAAAAGCAGATAAAGAAATGAGACCTAATAGGAGCAGCCAGAGAGGTGGGAAGAAAACTGTAAAAAATAGCATCAGGGGCCTCCCTGGTGGCGCAGTGGTTGAGAGTCCGCCTGCCGATGCAGGGGATACGGGTTCGTGCCCCGGTCTGGGAGGATCCCATATGCCGCGGAGCGGCTGGGCCCGTGAGCCATGGCCGCTGGGCCTGCGCATCCGGAGCCTGTGCTCCGCAACGGGGGAGGCCACAACAGTGAGAGGCCCGCATACCGCAAAAAAAAAAAAAAAAAAAAAAAAAAAAAAAAAAAATAGCATCAGATAGTCAAGGTAAGAAAACTGTCTAGTAAGAAAACATAGTCATGTAAAATACCTTTTTTTTCTTTGAAAGAAATCAAGTAATAAGTATATAGTGAATGAATGAATATATAGTGTTGATTTTTCCATTTTTTCCTAAATTTTTCCCAGTTTTATCGAAATATAATTGTCATATAGCACTGTATAAGTTTGAAGCATACAGTGTAATGATTTGATATTATAGTGTTAAATTTTGTAATTCTAAGGGTCACTGATCACCTAAAAGGGAGACACTTTCTTTCGTGGAGCAATAGGAGGAAAGCCCAGATTGTATTAACTGATTATTCAATCATTTAATGCAATGAGTATCAACTAAGCATCATAGCCTGTACTTACTGGTAGAGACTCAAAAATAAACAAAATATGAATGCTTCCCATCTTCATGGAGTTTAATGCACTAAGACCAGGGCATAAATATAGCTTTGTCACAATACAAGCGATTTATTTCTTATTTTCTTATACCCAGAAGCTTCAGAAATTCATGTTACCTGCTTGGCTCCTATAGGTGTGGGTTATTAACTCCAGAGAATAGTGTAAAAATTATTATAATTGGTTATAATCAAATATGTGCTCAAATAGTACATACAAGAATTACTACAGTCATGAAGTCAAGGAAGGCTTCCCCCAAAATGTAGTGAGTCAGGAAAATTAGAGATGACAGCAATAAAAGGAAGGAAATGTTTGCCATAACTAAATGGCAAAATTGTCAAAATTGCATGGGTTTTAACAGAAGTATGCACAAGCGAAAGCAGCAAAAGGAAAAATGAGCGAATATTAACACCTACTTCCACCTCTGTGATTTGGGGATAAAAGAAGGAATAGCTTTCACTTAGTGTTATAGCAATATTTGACAGTAAATTTTAATATGTTTTTGTACATCCTCCCCCCAGCCTCCTCCATCCATCTACAGGAGGATTGGTCTGGGCCAGCTGAGAACTGCGTGGGCTTTTGTGAGGCCAGTTGTAGGAACCAAGGTCATTGGTATTCCACTGAAGGAACAACCGAGATGAGAGGACCCTGAATGGCCCTGCCTAAACAGGGCCTATTCCAAACAGTTGCAGAATATAAATAAATCGACCGTATTTCCTCACCAGTGCCCTCAAATTTTTGCCACACCTGAGACACTTCGGACAATAAACAGTAATTTCTTGAGATTCCTTTCCAAAATCCAACACTTGGTAATATATTGCGCCTTTTTTACTTTGTCTTTATGAAATAAGGAACTTCCTTTTGCCTATCTTTTCGCTTTACTTTTACAAATTTTATTGATTATTTGAAATAACAAAAATCTTCTCTTGAGGTGGTAAACCAGAATATTTATTTAAGGAATCCCATCTGGTGCCAAGTTACTTGCCAATAGAAAGGTGACAAACATAGTTATTTGTGAGTTTTATTTCAATATCTTACTTATGGTGTTTTTAGTAGCCATTAGACTATATATATATATATATATATATATATATATATATATATATATATATATATATGTATGTATATAACTACCTCTACCTTACCATGAAGTTATATTTAAAACCTTTAAAATGGGATTCTCAAACTTTAAATAGATCCTGTAACTGTTTAGAGTTTGATATGAAAGATGATAATATTTAAATGAAGAGTAAGAAATATTATAAATAAAAGCAGAGAAGAAGTCAGAGAGAGGGTATGGCTTCTTTTTATCAGGTGCAAATTACTCAAAAGGAAAAAAAATCCCTTTTTCTTTCAATGTGTTTGTTTTTTTGTCATATCTTTTCTTTATTACTGTTCTTCATTCCTCTGAGTGATTTTCCCTACTCATTCTTAAAATCCTGTTTTTCTTTCTATTTTCCCCCTAATCTTCAAAATAAAAGTAAATGAAACAGCAAGAAAATAAAATTTGGGGGATATATACAAAATATTTTCAGTTTGTATTTTACATATATCTGTAATTACAGAGCTTTCTTATAGGTTTTTTTTTTTCTCCCTTCTTTTGTTGTTGGACATGGGATAAGAATCCTTTTTTCTTTTAGTGTTAATATCTGGTAAGACAATTCTAAGCCAGATCTCCACAGGTATTTAAAAGGACCTTCTTAGGGAGACACAGTCAGCATATGCTTTTCCTAAGGAAAGTTGGAAGGACATAAGAGATTTTTTTTTTTTTTTAGAATAAAAGTACGAAACAAAAGTCTAGAGTAGCTTCCAAAAACCATCTAGCAACAGAGTCAAGACTGCAAGCATGCTTCATAAGACCATCATGATCTCCTCCACACTCAGTGTTTTCCAAAATAGTTCCCAAGGAATCATGTCTTAACTTTAGAAAGAATCAGATGCAGAAAAGTAGCTAATAAAAGTTGAAATACCTGTTACACGAGCTCTCAATTACACACCAGGAGCATAAGGCAGCACTAAAAAGTGGCCTGTGTCTCAGAGGATCCCACCAATGGGGGAAGGGCTGTTTCTCCATTTGAATCCAAGACAGAGCCCATAACGGAATAAGCAAAAGCTAGACTCCCCCAGATCTACCTGTACTGGGGAGGGCAGGAGGCTTCAGCAAGGTCTATACATCAGGAGCAATGATGGCAGCAGATACAGGGAAGGCAGCAAGAGGGGCTAGGACCACAGTGAACCAGAGGAGATGCAGGCCACTAAGCAGTGACCCAAAAGGCCCGTTCTCCACAGCACAAGAGCTACTTCCCGATACTCTCAAGCCAGGTGGGAAGAATGGGTGAAATATGTTGTTTTCACAGAGTAAAAGGAAATAGAGCCAGAAAAAGTAGTTTGTTGGAGCATGACTCTGTCTTTGTTTGTATGGTAGTATGGCCATCGTAAACATAGCTTACCTGATTCACTCAAGGCTTGTCATTGTTGTTTTATTATTCTTGGGGACAGTTAATAATTATAGAGGCCAACATTTATAGAGTACCTACAGAATGGTTGTTTTCAGCTGCTGAGGTATGGCTGCCCATTGTACTTTGAGCACTATACGAAGTTCATATGCATTAGCTCATTTGTCCTTTACAACCCTATGAGGTAGGCATTAGTACTGTCTTAAGTTTATAAATTATAAAGGGAAAAATGAGGTTGAGAGAGTTTAAGAAACTTGTCCAAGTTTACAGAGTTAATACATGACAGAGTCAAAATTCAAATCTGACCCCTCTGGTCAAACTCTCAACCAATTTATTGCCCAAGTGAGTATTGTCCTAGAAGCTGGGAGTTGGCAGAATTGCCATATACTTTGAAGCTTTTTAATAGTAGAAGAAAGTCAAGACATAAAGTGGAAGATAGTAGCTTTAAAGAGGAAAGGAAGGTGGGATCACTCCTTAAAGCCTATAACAGAAAAGAAAAATAAAACTTGAGAAAGGGACCTAGTCCTAAAATTTAAACTAGAAGCTTCTCAATCATTCCTCCACATCGTTCCTCCTGGCTCCTACCTGGATGCTGCTGACTCCTTCTTGAATGATGTGAAACACAAATCCCAACGCCCTTAATATGAAACTCAGCAAAGACATCAGTCTCTTGATTATCAAGTCTTCACTGAGAATTTATGATGCGCTCCATCTATCATGTCAATGGTAAGGCTGGTATGTCAGTCGGCATGCTATGAGAACTTGGGCTCCCACAATCTTCTCAGCGTCCCTCTAGCTCTCAGTATCAGGATAAGCTCACTGGGACCTCTTCCCTGACTCCAGGTATCCTACAAGCCTCAGCCCCTCTCATTTAGGGATGCTAGGATGATCGCTGTTTCCAGGTGTCCTTGTCCTAACTTCCTGGGTGACTATGTCTCCCACTGTCTGTTCCCATAGTCCTGTATATAGATCTCCATGACAGCATCATCACATCATGTCTTATTTGCTTTTAGAGTGTCAATTTTCCTTCCTGGAAAGCAAGAATTAAGACTATGATGGATTTAGCAGAGTGCTTAGAACATAATAGTCCCTCAATAAAATGTGAGTGACTGATTCAAAAATTAGATCTCTTCTTGCATGTAGCACTTAATACAGAACTTTGCACATAATTATATTTGTTCTATATGACATACACAAAACACATAAACAAAGGAAAAACAACCACCATGAATGCATGACTTGTTACAAGTTTGCTTCCTCTACAATTGCTTGTGATCTTTCAGTTTATTTCCATTATTTTCTATTTTTCAGCAAATGATACACAATTTTTCAAGCCAAAAATCAATAAATGATCCTTTACTTCTCTATTTCCCTTATTCACTACAGCCAACCCACCATCAAAATATATCAAATATATCCAGTGTTCTTTATCACTACTGATCCCATTCTAGTCCTATCTATCCACCATCATCTCTTAGTTGGAAAGTAAGACATGAGGACACTGAAATTAGGCTTCTAATGTGTTTCCCTGATTCTACTGTAGCCTTGATAATCGAGCCTCCCTCCGTACAGCAGCTAGCGACATCCTTTTTAAAGTCTAATAATTACTACCCTTCTTAAAATGCTTCAGTAACTTTGCACTGCCCTGAAAATAAAAGCCAATCTAGCCTCCATGATCTGACTCTTACTTCCCAAACCAACCTCATCCCCTACATTTTCCTCATCCATTCACTATGCTCCAGACACATTGACCTTTCTGTTCCTCAAAAGGTCAAACTCGTTCCTACCTTGGGCCTTTGAACTTGTTTTCCTCTCTGCCTTAGCAGCTCTTCCACTTCTAGCTCCTCTCCATCCTTCAAATCTCAGATAAAATGTCACCTCTACTGAGAGCCTTTCCTTGACAACTCTTTCTATTCTCTACCTAGTTATCACATCACCTTGTTTATTTCCTCCATAGCACTTTTTATAATCTGTAATTATCTTGTTTATTGGTTTTATTGTTACTATCTGTCTTTTTCCTACCCCAATCTTCCACATACAATGAAATGAAAGTCGTATGAGGGTAGGACTTCATCTATCTTTACATACACACTGTCTCTCCAGAGTCTAGAAAATATTAGGTACCCAGTATGGATTTCTTGAAAGAATGGATGAATGTATATTTAATGTTTATTGTATGACTTTACATTTATAGTAAACTCTTTGCAGGCAAGGACCATGTCTTATTTGGAGAGAATTTGAGATGGCATCCTGGATACTACCACATGACTACAGATGCAATAAATGTTATAGATTTTGAAAACTCTATCAGGACCATCATTTAAAGTGACTCTATGGTCTCAGGTTTCACAGTAGAAAATCAAGTAAACATAAGCAACAATAGAAACATCTGACAAATCTGCCCATAGGAATAGGACCCTTTGAATACATGACTTTAAATACTATTATTAAGATGTGAGGATTTTTTTCTGAGAATGCTTTGAAAATCTGAAAACGTTTAATGCTATTTGCAACGAATGGGTCTGTGCTGCATTTATCTCCCTGTGTGCTCTGAGCCCCCATGAATTTTAGTAGTTCTGTTCTTAAGCAGCTCATGATGCCTAGAGAATCACTTGGCCAAGAGAAATGAGTTTAGTAATTCCACGAAAAGAAAGTCCAACTGAGGTAATGTACCTGAATTTAGTACCTAAATTAAAAGTTTGAGACTCGGCTTTCCCAGAAGTAATTTCTTCTCTCATCAGGGAATGTATATGCTATCAATAAGATTCTGTAGCTCAAAAGCTAATTGTTTGAGAACACCTAATTGAAAGTAATAGCTAATGAGAAGGTTACATTAGCAACTTAAAGTTAGTGATCACATTAGGATCCTATATTTATACAATCATGGTTTATTTCCTCTTTCTTAGATGGCATTAGTGGATAAGTAAATTATTCTGGGAGAGCTGCAGTGGCTGATGTGTGCTGGACTGGATCAAAGAACATTAAGAAACATAACAAAGAAAGCTCCACTCCTAACTCACAGATGCTTAGAACTACAGTGTAATTCTGCCTGAACTAAAGCAAATAAAGGATCTATGAAAGCACCCAAAGAATATTAACAGCAAATAGTAGAGTCCATGGTTTTAAACCTAATGTTTAGGGAAACACAGACAAATAAGGAAGCCAGAAACCAAATTCAAATGTTATCTCCTCATTCAAATGTTATCTCCTCTCACAGTCTCTGCATTATATGAATGTGTTCCACATAGGGTGGGGTTTGGGTTTAAAAATGAGAAAGTTTCCTTCCGTCAACAAACCTGGCCTTGGATAGAGGCATACAAAACAGATTCACACATCACTGTCTGACAAGATGTTCATTGATAATTTTAGCAATGCTGAAGAACTTATTGATACATGTTTCCTCTTAGAAAAGCATCTTAAACTCATGGGAAAAAAAGAATTCAAGTACAAAAAGGAAATGTGGAATTTGAAACTTTGTAAGAAAGTAGGTGTCTAAAGTAGGACATCTTATAAAAAGGTCAGACAATATGGTGATGCTTATGAACAATTGCCTTCTTATCAGCAAATTTCTGTCCAGACTTTTGAACATAAAAACTATTAAATAGGGCTTCCCTGGTGGCGCAGTGGTTGAGAATCTGCCTGCCAATGCAGGGGGCACGGGTTCGAGCCCTGGTCTGGGAAGATCCCACATGCCGCAGAGCGGCTGGGCCCGTGAGCCACAATTACTGAGCCTGCGCGTCTGGAGCCTGTGCTCCGCAACAAGAGAGGCCGCGATAGTGAGAGGCCCGCGCACCGCGATGAAGAGTGGCCCCCGCTTGCCACAACTAGAGAAAGCCCGCGCACAGAAACGAAGACCCAACACAGCCATAAATAAATAAATAAATAAATAAAGCAAAAAAAAAAAAAAACTATTAAATAAAAATAAACTATTTGCAACATGTTAACAACAGATTGACCTTCTTCAGTTTACAAACTACAGAATACAATGACAAATGTTACAGTTTTAGGTATATACGTGCCTAGGTATCTCTTACCGGAGACACCTACTCCCTTTACAATGACTATTGAAGAGAAAGTGTAACCATGGGTGATTGGTTTGGGTAAACTACATTAGCCACTAAAAGAAGTTTTCATTATTTGTTAAATGTTTACTACTACATAAACTAACAAAAGAATAGATTTGTGTATCCAGCTCTCCTGAATTTTGAGTTTTCGACCATCTGAAAAAATAATCCCCTTTCTATAAGAATTTTAAATATATCTTAACATGGTTGATTTATTCACTAATCCACTCATTTATTCAACAAACGTTTATGGGCAGCAGCTATGCAGAAGGGCAGAAATACCTACAAAGAATGATCAGGTATAATATTCCTAATGTATTATTCCTTTCTGTTCAATCTTATGAATCTCCCCAAAAGTAGGGTAAGTATCATTTCTCTCAATTTTGGGGGCAATAAAAAGGGGAGCCAGCCCAGACAATCTAAAAGGAAAGAATAATCACAACAGAATGCAATCTTAATGCATTAGGAAAGTCAAGATGGGGGAGGAGATTGACGGGGACCCATGATACATTTAATAAGCAAAAAGGCTGAAACGCTGGACAACGTATTTATTTCCATATTACTTCCTTGTGGGGAACAGACTTATAATTTATCATCAGAGATCTTTAGGACTCTGGATAAAGTGGGCTTGAGAGCAACTGTTCTCAATAATGATGATAGCTAAGTGAGACCAAGTAAATTACAGACTTAGACATAAGTTACTCTTGGACCTCTGTTACATGAGACCTTGAGAGCCACTCCCACTTCCACAGACAAGCTACTAGTGGCATCCATTACCACCTTGGCTGTGTTTATATGAGAGCCTGAAAGTTTTAATGTTCAGGAAATTTTGAGGGGATAAAACTGATCCTTCACTTTCACATCTGAAAAATTATAAGCAAAGTATAATGGATAAATAAATAGCTGCCCCGAACCACATCACAAGGATTTTATTTTTACCTTTAAATATTCATGTTGGGCTGTTATCATCTAGGCAGGGAAGGCATGCTCCCTCAATATTTTGAAAAATATTTTAAAAACTGTATAACTATAAATTATACCATTTATTTACCTGACTGTGTAAATTAAAGTGGTGTTTAAGTTTGTAGTTTTATCCTGACTTAGGACAATATAGCACAGATGAATTTAAGCATGTTTATGATTAAAGTGGTATTATTGTCATGAGGCACAACTTTTAAAAATTAAATGTCTTAGTTTGTATCAAAATGTATTACTTATGATTCTAAATGAAATACTAAAAGCTACCAATACCTGATGAAGAAGAATAATTCATAAACATAACCTCAATAACAAAGTTCTGGGGAAAATTTCAAAGAAAAAAACAAAAAAAGTTATCCTACAGATTCAAAGAGGATTCCTATAACTAAGTATGGCCCAAAACCTGTCACAAAGTCCTCTATGCTCTCAAATACCAATTCCCAACTGGGAAATGAATTAGACCTCCATCATGTAGGCCAATAATACTGAGAGAATATCAAATCCCAAGATCTTGGACAGAAATATTTTTTTTAATGCAGGAAAATGCAGACCTACATTTTAGTGAAGTGGATGATTAATAAAAACCATGTACCTAAGAGAGTGTAAAACTAAGTACAGCATGACTATTTAGGTCAGCTATTTTTCTACCTACTTCAGAATTAAAATCAGTAACATGAACACAATTATTTCATGCTAACACATTGTCAACCAAATTTAAAACTAGCACATAGTATTTATAAATACCATTATACAAAATATTATTTTCTCCACCAGCTATGGACTCAATGCTTGTGCTCCTGCCCACTCCCCACCCCAAATTCACACATGGAAGACTAATCACGAAAGTGATGATATTTGAGGTGGGGACCTTTGGAAGGTAATTAGGTCGTGAGAATGAGCCCTCATGAATGGGATTAGCACCCTTATAAGAAAAGACATAAGAGAGATTAGCTCCTCTCACATGAGGAAACTTCAAGAAGATGAGAAGTTGGCCATCTGCAAACCAGGAATAGTGTCCTCACCACTCATCAGGATCTGCTGGCACCCTGATCTTGCTTTTCCCAGCCTCCAGAACTGTGTGAGATAAATGTTTATTGTTGAAGCCACCCAATCTATGGTATTTTTGTTATAGCAGCCCAAACTAAGACACCACCATGCCAATATATTTCACTGAAACAGGTTAATGTTGAGAAAATAATTAAGCATCTATTTCAACGAACTGTCACAGACCATACATAGAGTGCAACCAATAGGGGTAAGATATAATTAGATTACATATGGAGAAGTAGAGACCAATAGCAAACATTGCTGAATATCTAGAATTTAAAGTCACATTTTTTTCCCATGAACATTATGGATTTAATTCTCTTTACTATGCATGAAAAAGAAGATTCTACAGGAACACATAAACATAACCTACTTTAATGTACAGCCCTCTGGTACCATGTTGCTTAGCACATCTCTACATTACAATTTCAGAAAATATGATTAGATACTACCTTTATTCAAACTTTCATTGAGGAAATGTTTGTTGGCTCCCTCCTATGGATGAGGTACCAAATCGGAATACAGGAGCACAATCAACAAGTTTCTCTCTTTGTAGCTTACATAGCAAGGGGAGGAGAGATATTATACATGTAAAAATTTTTTTTAAAGATAATTACAGACAGGGATAAACTGCATGAAAAAAGGGAGGAAAGAATTAATATGACAAATAGTGACTTTAAATAGTGTGGTCAAGAAAGGCTTCTTTTAGAAGATAAAGAACGAGAAGGAGAAAGCTTCTAGAGACACATGAGAAGACTCTTCCAAGTAGAAAAAAAAAGTGTAAAGGCCTTAAGGCAAATAATAACTTGATTGTTTTTTGAAGAATTGAAAAAAAGAATTGAATTTTCTTCAGAATGGCTGAAGAAAAACTCTGCTCCTGATTTGTACTTTCAACAATGTTACTTGCCCTCCAATGATAAACAATTAGAAAACTGGACAGAATACATTTAAAAAAAAACTGCTTTCAGATATTGAAAAACAGGGAGTGCTACATTGTGACCCCTAAAATAAGGGAAGCAAATGAGATGACTTCTACCATTGCCTCAGCTTTCTGCTTGAAGTTGACAGATCATTTTTGGAGGAAGGAAGAACTGAAGCTAAGCACAGGGAGACTGAAGTAGCTGGACTTGGCATCAAACTGTGCCAGAGAAGAGGGAGCTATATGTAAAAACAAGATCTCCAGAAATATGAACAGGGGTTTCCTTGTGTCCTTGTTTGAATACAAACGTGCATTACATGTGAGATAAAATGCCATAATGCCAAACAATAACACTCAGGTTTGCTAAACAGTTTCCAGAGCTCATGCAGAGCAAGGAAATGTTTAAATTTCCACAAGCCAAGAGGGGAGAGCTTGTTGAATACTAAGGCATTCAGTATAACTGCTTAGTAGAAAAGGGTTATATATTTGAAATAGGACCAATAAAGAGTCATGCCTTAAAATACTCCTACGATAAAGGTCTCTCTGGATCCACAAAAGTATTTAAGTTGCACTGTAAGTAAATGAATTACCTGCTAAAACAATTGTTAAAGAAAAATAACAAAATCCAGACACTCAAGACATATGAGGATGCAGCAAACTTTAACCCATGGCCAGAAGTAAAATCAGTCAATATAAGCAGGCCCATAAATGATAGAGATGAGGGACTTAGTAATCAAAAACTTTAAAACAGCTATTATAAATATGCTTAAGATTTTAAATAAATATATGAGTATAATGAGGAAGGAGATAAAAACTATTATTGAACTTCAAGACCTGAAAAACACAATATCTGAAATAAAATTTAGTAGATGGGTAGATCAGACACTGCAGACAAAGAGATCAGTGAATTGGAAAACATAACATTAGAAGTTATCAAATCTGAGGCACAAATCAATAAAATGCTAAGAATAATTCCCAGAGAATAAAATTCATGGTCTTAATGATCTGCATGACAATATCAAATGGTCTAAAATACATGTAACTGAAGACACACAAAAAGAGGATCAGAAAAATATCTCAAGAAATTTGCTAAAACTTTCCAAATTTGATAAAAACTAAAAACACAGATACACTAAGCTCATCAAATTGCAATAAGGATAACACAAAGAAATTCACAAGGAAAAACATCATAATTAAATGATTGAAATTCAAATAAAGACAAAATTTTAAAAGCAGACAGGCAAAGAGTAGAACAAAGATCAGAATAGTTACCAATTTTTAATAAGAAATTGTAAGCAAGAAGACTATGGAATGACATCTTTAATGTACTGAAAGAAATATGTCAAGCTAGAATTCTATATCCAGCCAAAATATCTTGCACAAATGAAAACAAAATAAAGACCTTTTCAGACAAATGAAGCTGAGAGAATTTGAAACTAGCAGACTTGCACAAAAGTAAATAATAAAAAAAATTGTTTGTGTTGAAGAAAAATAATACCAGATGGAAACTGGGATCTACACAAATGAATAGAGAGTGCAAGAAAGGGTAATATGTCAGCATACACAATGTCAGTTTATCTCATTTTTAAAATTTCTTTAAAAAGCAATTGATTAGTTAAAGCAACAATGTATTCTCAGGTATAAAACATGTGTAGAAGTAAAATATATGTAAGTAGAAATACATAAAGTTAACATGAGGAAAATGAAAGTATACTGTTATAAGTTTCTTATATTATACATGAAGAGGTATAGTATTAAATGAATGTAGACTGTAATAAGCTGGACACATAATGTAAATCATAGAATAACTAAAAGAATAAAGGGTATAGTTAATAAACCAATACTGAGATAAAATGGAATATTAAAATTAACTCAACTGATTCAAAAATATATAAAAAAGAAATAAAGATCAGATGAAATAAATACAAAATAAATAGTAAGACAGCAGACATAAACCTAAGCATAGTAATAATTACATTATTAATTAGTCTAAACATACAGTTAAAAGGTAGATTGACAAAATCTGTATTAAAAAGCAAGACTAACTATATGCAGATTGCAGAAAGCCTCTTTAAATATAGAGACAGTGATAGGCTAAAAATAAAAGGTTGATAAAAATATGCCATGCAAACACTAAACATAAGAAGACTGGAGTAGCTATATTGATATAAGACAGACTATCAGACTTCACAACAAGTTATATTACTAGAGATAAAGGACATTTCATAATGATAAAGGATCAATTCATCAAGAATGCATAACAATCCTGGGAATTCCCTGGCGGTCCAGTGGTTAGGACTCCACACTTCCACTGCAGGAGGCACAGGTTCTATCCTTGGTCAGGGAACTAAGATTCCGCATGCCACACAGTGCACCCAAAAATAAATAAATAAATAAATAGAATAGAATACATAACAATCCTACATGTGTATGTGGCTAATAACAAATTCAAAATACATGAAGCTAAAATTGACAGAATTAAAAGAAGAGAGACATATCCATAGTTACAGGTGAAAATTTCAACTTCCCTCGCAGTGATTGGTAGAACAAATGTACTAGAAAGTCAGTAAGTATAAAGAATATTTAAACAACATGAACAACCAACTTTACCTATTTGGCATTTATAGCACAACACAATCATGAAAGCACAATATGCCAATATTGTGGGGTGGAGCTAAAGGAGTGCTTAAAGGGAAATTTATAGGTTTAAATGCTTATGTTTTAATAAAAAAAGAAGGGTTTAAGTTTCCAACTAAGAGAGTTAGAAAGCAAAAGCAAATTAAACCTAATGTATGTAGAAGAAAGGAGATAATATAAATAAGATCGGGATTCTATGAAGTAGAAAACAGAAATATAATAGAGAAAACCCATAAAATAAAAGATGGTTTGTTGGGACTTCCCTGGTGGTGCAGTGGTTAAGAATCTGCCTGCCAATGCAGGGGACATGGGTTCAAGCCCTGGTCTGGGAACATCCCGCATGCCACGGAGCAACTAAGCCCATGCACCACAACTACTGAGCCTGTGCTCTAGAGCCCATGAGCCACAACTACTGAGCTCATGTGCCACAACTACTGAAGCCCGTGCACCTGGAGCCCATGCTCTGCAACAAGAGAAGCCACCAAATGAGAAGCTCACACACCGCAATGAATAGTAGCCCCAGCTCACTGCAACCAGAGAAAGCCCATGCCCAGCAATGAAGATCCAACAGAGCCATAAATAAATAAATAAATAAATTTTTTAAAATTAAAAAAAAAGAGGTTTGTTGAGGAAAAATAAATTTAAAAATTCTAATTAAACTGATAAAGAGATAAAATAACAAATTACCAAAACCAGTAATGAAAATGGAGACATCACTACAGATCCTACATACATTAGGAGAAGAGTAAGGAAACATTATAAATAAATTTATGCTAATGAATTCAACAACTTACATAAAATGGGGAAATTCCTTAAAAGGTACAAATTACAAAAATGGACAGAAAACAGAAATCTGAATGAGTGGAGGGTAGTGAATAAAGGAGAGAGTAGTACAAAATGTAGTCAGAGAAGAAGATAGGGATCAGATTATGTGGAGTTTTGTAGCACAAGGTCAGGAGTTTAGATTTAATCCTCAGTGAAAACATCCATTGAGAGATTTTAAAGATCAGTGATATGGTATTATTTCAGTTTTTAAATAACACCTGATGCTTCAGTGAAAAGAATGAATTCTAGCGATATAAGATTAAAAGAAAGATGACTGAAGAAGAGGAAGTTAGGAAATGATTTTAGTTAAGGGATACTTTAGTACTTTAGTTAAGGGATAATGTATCTTAAACTAGAGCAACATTAGTGGAGAGGGAAAGAAGTGGACAGATCCAAGATATACCCCCAGCTTGGCTCACATATTACAGAAGTAAAAAATATATTAAAATATTTCTTACTCAAAATAAGAAATGTCTCCCAGAAAAATTTACCTTAAAGCAAATGCCTCTTTCCCATTGACTTCTAGAGATGCTTGTTCTCTGGGAAAAATTATTCCCATATATATGTAACACAATTGCAATCAAGAGTAAAGCAATTAAAATGTACATTTCTCTAATAGGAAAAAAGGAAATACAACAAAACTTTAATAGTGATTATCTCTACGGGGAGTGAGAAGGGTAAGCTGGGACGAAGAGAGTGGCATGGACATATATACACTACCAAATGTAAAATAGATAGCTAGTGAGAAGCAGCTGCATAGCACAGGGAGATCAGCTTGGTGTTTTGTGACCACCTAGAGGGGTGGGATAGGGAGGATGGGAGGGAGACACAAGAGGGAGGATATATGGGGATATATGTATATGTATAGCTGATTCACTTTGTTATAAAGCAGAAACCAACAACCACTGTAAAGCAATTATACTCTGATAAAGATGTTAAAAAAAATAGTGACTATCTCTAGATTATGGTCTTAATGCTGGTTTTGCTCCTTCTCACATTAGCTTATGACTTTTGAAATGTTATAGTTATTTTTAAAAGACTGGAACAACAGTTGGGTCATATATTTTTAAATATGGGAGTTAATAATTTCTAAAATACAATAGTAAACTACTAAAACATTTACAAAAGTGCTTTGTTGCATTTAAAATCAGCTACAAAATCATACTATGATAGTCCTAGGGTGATTATCACTTGATTTGCTCTGCCTAGGATATGGTTCCCACTGAAGATATGATTAATCTTAATGCTTTAGCATTTGACCATTTTTAAATCAGCATTAAGTCATCATAAATTGTGTACATTTTCATAATTTTACCATCACTTGAACTTCTTGGCTTCTGTCCAATGAGACAATTTACCAAAGAAATATCTATGTTATTTATCTTAGAATTTTTGGATGAGTTAAGAGATAGCTAGAGGTAAGGACTAAGATAGCCAGCCTTCCCAATTCTGTAACACTAAATAGCCAAGGAAAGTCTGCCCCTCCCCCAAGACAAACATGAAATTCACTTTAGTGGATCTGAAGTCAGGCTACTAGCCATGAACCTCAACTTCCATAATGGCCCCAGGAGCAAAAGTGGCCTTCTAGAAAATCTTGACAGCCTGGGGATTAAAGAAGAGCTGACATCTCAGTTCATTTTAACCCAATGTTCTTTCTCCTTTTCCTTCAGCTCAGACTTAGAACCTAAAATCAACCTGCAATTGAACCAGCCATTAGGAATAGGTTCCATTTCAACTTAAATTCCTATGAAGATGAACAAAATGGAGTTAATGAAATCCTTTACCTTTATTTTGTGCATGGTAAAAAAATATATAATTTTCTTTTAAATCTATGGTTAAAAATGAATTTTGGAGTACGGGAGACTGAATTTTCCATTTTGGATCTACCACTTACTTTTAAACTGTATAATCTTAACCAAGTTGTAATAACCCTTATGAACACATTTGTTGTCAGGATCAGCACCATACATGACACAAAATTCATTTACTATTTTTATTACTCATAACCATCCTAAGAGATATGGATAGATGCTTGTGTATTTGTTTAGCCAAAAATCAAAAACATAATCTTTTGAAAATAAAAATATACACACTTTAGATTGATACAGATGGTATACTTGAGTTTATAAATATAATAAGCCATACATTGGTTTTTGGATTGACTGTTCCCACCATAATCATCATGCTTTTCCCCCTGATATCTTGTAAGATACTGTGACTGAGTGGTTGCATTATAAAGCTATTATGTCATTAAGATTAACTAAATTGTGGTATGATGTTACACACTGGATTCATTTAAAATTCTGCGACTCTGGGAGTCAGGCAGACCTGGACTCATCTTTGTTAGCTTCTTAGTTGCTGGACAATTTGGAGAAAGTTTTTAAATTTCTAATTTTTTTTCACTTTCTAAAGAGTTTTTATGTAGAAAAAAATAGTACAGTGTTTTTAGAATTTCTAAAATAAAGTGGACGGTCAATAGGTGTTAGTAACCTTTTCCACATTACTGTTTTTCCTTCCTCCAATATAATGGAATAATCATGATATAGATACATAAAAGGATTTTTTCCCTAAGCTCAAACCCAATAAATCCAGTCCAGCACAAAGATGCCTGAGAAATAGTATAAATGTTAGTGTGAAGGGTTGAAGGTAACCATGAGAATGGGAAGAGATGACAAAGTGCTGAAGAAATCTATAGAATATATTCTCTGAAACCAAACAATTTCTGCATGCTAGGTGGCCTAAGCTTGCATCAACATAAATCATGTTCAAAAGATAACCTGTTTGTAGGACAGAATATCAATCAAAGCAAATGCCAATGTTCAAGATGCAGTAAAAATCAGGAAAACAAGAGAATAGAACATAGCAGCAAAATGAGGGGAAAAAATGCTAGAATAGCTAATCTAAAGAACTCTGCAAGAGAAAATTTTAAGGAAGATTTTACATTAAAATGAAGCCACACACCACCCATGTGTCTTTTACTTTGTATCAGCCTTGGAAGACTAACTACCCATGTTCTTTTCAGCTGGGATAACTCTGAGAAGTTACTTGAGATCTCAGAATGACTGAGTTGGAGAATGTATGCATTTAGAGTTTAAATGCATTATAAGTCTAAATAAATATACTTCATCCATTAGTGTTTATCCTAAACCCTCCTCCCCAATGTTTGCAAAACAGCTTATTTGTTTGTGTTTATCCTTTTGACCCTGACGTCCACATCTCTTTCCATGCTGACCATGTAGATACTTATTCCATTCAGTGCTTTCCATTCCTCATCCCAGCACCTATTCTCTGCTTCAGTAACATTTTCTGCCTTCTTGCTCTAATCACCAATGTCTTGTAGTGCCATACATCTTCCATCAGGCCAAAATCAACCCCAAGAGAAGATAAAAGTTATGTGAATTTGATAAATTTGCAGATCTATAGGGCTTTGCTGAACATCCACAGGATATGCCCTTCAATAAAATAAGCTCAAAATTTCCCTTCTCATAACAAGCATTTATAGCATTGAGCTTTTCTTCAAGTCAACTCGTATCACTGGTTTGCAATTTACTGTGGATGAGTAAATTCCCTAAGAGATCTCTAACTTGGGTCTTTAGTGCATTTTGGATAGGAAAAAAAAAACTAATTAAGTATGTCACCAGGATGAGACACCACTCTTAAGCAAGACACAAAAAATACTGTGACATTTCCCTAACTAAAAACAGTCTTTAACTTTTTTTTGAACAAAATCAAGTAATATTTCTGCTCAACTACAGCACTTCCAAATATAACTCTGCATATCTCTATCTTCAATTTTGATTTCTTTTAATTTCTTCTTAATTAATCATTTCCCACTGATATCCCATCAAAGAGATTGAACATGTAAAACTTAATAGAGCTACCCACTCAAGCAATATACCAGCTTTTGACAGTCTCAGCCAGAATAAAAATGCCAATTTTGTTTTTAAATGAAGAAATTAAACTTGTTTTTCTCTGAAACATTGACAACATAACTCGCAAAGATGACAATCTTATTTTAGATTACTTATTACCTTGTGTTATAACTCATGTAAAAAGGATGAATCAAGTTATATATCTGGAAAATTATACTTAATAATGAGGCATTATAGATGACTATAATTTTGTTGCAACAAACTATTTAAATTATTTTTACAAAGAAATTTAGCATTAGCTGTTAAATAATGAAACATCTTAATTTAATAAAATTATAGGAAAAATGAATAACCTAAATAAGATTACCCTAATTGTCCCCTAAATCCTTATTACTCAAAGCATGATCCATGCATCTGCTTCACCAGGGAGTTTATTAGAATCTCAGGCCCTGCTACAGATCTGCAGAATGAGAATCTTCAATTGAACAAGACTCCCAAGTTATGTATATTAAAGTTTGAAAATTCATCTAATTTAGTTGAACTTGTGGTACCAACTCAAAATGTCAGAATACTAACACCACCATGTTTCACAAAGTATTCAAAGACATAAGCTAACTAATATTTTAATTTCCCAATATCAATAAGCAAACAAGTTTTGATTAATACCGAATAAAGTTCTGTTTTATTTATTGGGCTAAGTCACTAAGAATCCATGGATTCTATAGATTATAAAATTTTTCATCTCTTCAGACTCCAATCTATTCTGTTTTACATTGTGAATTTCTGCTCTCTGTTTTGTTAAGGGAAAAAAAATAAACTAGATTGGAAAGAGTTTATCATTTATCACATACATCATTAGTAATTCTTCTACTTAAAATCTAAAATTGATATTTATCTTCATAATACAAGCAAACATTTATGTTGGATTTTAGAAAATCAAACTATTGTTTTGCTTTATGTTTATAACATGAGATATAAATGTTTAAAACCATAAAACATGGTTGTGTCCTGGAATATTCATGGGAGCCAGCACAGTAATTCAAGAACCCTGTGGATTTTCTCCCTCATCCTAAAATGAGCTGATGGCTTAAATTAAATCAAGACAATGAAAGAGGGCAAGAGCAGTTAGCCAGAACTTGCTCTGTCATGAAACTTCCCCAAATAAGTTTTTTTGAGGATGAATAGAACCAAGAAACTAGAAAATGATGTTTTTCACCCAAAATCTTTGCCTTTGTTGAGACTGTGGTGGTAGACAAGAAAAGACTGGCTGATTTAAGGCCAATCATGGCAGGTTCACTTGGGACTGTCATTAGCTGGTTATTATGGAATCCCTTACATCGATGTATGATGTTACCATCACTACATAAATCCCTAGACAGTATGCAAGAGGGTCAAGTCAGAATCATGCTACCTGTAAAAATATTTTTAAGTGGCATTTTTAGATAAGCAATCTATTAAAGAACAAAATACACTTATGTGGTGGAAATCTTTCACCAAAATGTTGCTAAAAAGATCAGATCAGTACTATCAACTGATCTGAAATAAAAAGCACTAGTTGAATCTATCGTGCATTGAGCTCAAATACGTAAGTTCAGTGGCTTTGAGATAAAATCTAATAGAATTTTATTTAAAATGTATGAAATACACACACACTTGTATTACAATACAATATATACACATTAAAATACTTCAGTAATTAAATATCTGCTTTATTTTATAGAATTTAATGTAATAACATTCTAACCTTAGGAGGTCAAGATTCAAATGACCATTTCAGTGTAAAGAACATCACCATAAATGACCTTGCAGAATGTGAGGTTGACTGGATCTGTGGAGCTTGTTATTAACTTTTTATTACCTTTGCTACGTCTCGTGTCTGTATCTTTCTGTTTTATAATTGTATTTAACTTCTGTTTTTCAATGTCCATAGGTAATAAGCATGCTTCTGGGCTTGGAAAATTATATGCTAATAGGATTTAATGAAAATATCCACAACTTGTTAAATACAGTACCAGTATGGGAACAGAGCTATTATTTTAGACTCAGAAGTTTCCATAATTCCATGTAAGCATCCCACCATATGTATCTACTCTCTCTAATCTGTTTTCTTTGCATTCTTATTCATTAGTGTTACTTCAACTTTGTGTAAAATAAATCCCAAATCTACATAGTTACCCTAAAATCTCATTCTAATTTCCTGTTGGAAATTCCCATATGTGTAGCCCATGGCTACATCTAACTCATTGCCCAAAACTGAACTTATTCATTTATTCTTCCATGCAACAATATTTATTGAGCAGATAATATGTTCTAAGAGCTCTTCTAGGCACTGGGGATATATTAGTCAATAAACAGGCAAGATCCCCTGAGCCCATGAAACCTCCATTACAGAGGGGAGGTAAGATTATACATATAATAAATAAGCATAATATATACTATGTGAGATGGTGGCAAATGATATGGAGAAAAATAAATGTCATGGGAGGGAAATAAAGAATACCAAAGGGAGTGAAATTTTAAAGAGGGTTGTCAATGAAGGACTCACTGATAATAATATTTGAGCAAAGACCTGAGTCAGAAAGAGGGGATGGAATCTAGTACACAGGAAGCAGGATTGGCTTTAGATCAGAGCACATAGTTGATTTTCAATAATAAGCTAGAAGGCTGAGTATATTGAGCACAAGTATGGGCAGGTGGGGAGATAGATGGGTGGTAGAAGTTTGTTCGCTGCTATTTTCTCAGTATGTTAGAGAAGTCACTGCTAAGAATGAGCATATAGAAGGATGCCTTGGCTGTCTGAGGATAAAGGGAAAAGGCAAAATTAAGAGCAGGATCACAGTTGATGTTAGTGGTCACTAATTCTGCATTTCTCTTTGGGCCATTCAATTTTGCAGATACAAGCATAGGGTAGGGAGATATTTGGATATAACGAGTTGAGGTTTTGCCTGGCAAAGTGAGAGAGTAGCAAAGGAATTTAGGGAATATGCAAGGGAGTGATTATAACGATTACTAGGGGGAATTACTGTGGGTAAGAAAGAAAGTGAGGGCCTGAGTTGGGTGGGGGGAGAGGTTGTGAAAAAAAGGTAGAAGGATCCATGGATATAGATTCCTATTGAATTGATAAATGTTAGAGTTGGGTATGAGAGGGAGAAAGCTAGAAGAATAAGAGCTGAGACCTGAAGAGTAGAATTCCTGAAGTTGTGATTATGGAGAGGTGTTAGATGTTGGCAGTTACAAGATATAGGGCAAGACCATGTGAGCAAGTGACTGGGATGGGGTGCAGGACAAAGTCATTGGAGAGAAGAAGCTTGAAAAACCAGGCCACCAGGAGGATCATTACAAGGATATTGAAATCACCAAGAATTATGACAGACGTAGCACTGGAAATAGCGACAATAAGCCTGGATTTAAACACTTCCATGAATGAGAAGTGACTGGAGGGTTTGCAGATGACAGTGGCAAGGAGTGGTGGGTAATTTGATAACATGGGATTTAAAGCTGCAGAAGTTTGAGAAGGAGGGAGACAGAATGGACTGGAAGTGACCTTGAAGAGCAAAAAGAATGCTCTCCTTACCTCCATGCCTGGGGGTGAAAGGTTATGCAAGAAAAATAACCAAAACTTGAGAGGGCTTATAAAGAAGCAGTGTCCTCAGAAAAAGCCAGGTTCAATCAAAGAAAGAATATAAAGGAAAGAGTTTGTTAATAATTGACTGTGAGTTTCAGTGGAAGGGTTTCAGGAATTGGGGGTGGATGTCACATGTGGTCAGAAAAGAGAACGTACAGAAATATAGGGAAGTCTGTGGGATGAGAGATGACCTCAGAGTCTGGATTTTCCTGGAGTGACTGACTTAAACAGAATTGAAGTCCATAATGAAACTGGTTCTGATCCTCTCAAGGTGGTGGGCAGTGATGTGACAGAATAGGGCAGGGGGGAGGTGAACAAGAGAGGAAGATTCTTGATAGGACCAAACATATAACCAACCCCTCCAGGGCAGGAGCTGTCTTACACAGAAAAGCCAAGATCCAGCTTCTTCTTGCTTTCAGAGCACAAAGATAAGTAGTGCCTTGAGAAATTTCAGTCTTCCAACCCCATATCTCATAGAATCTGCATTTACAGATAAAAGATATTCTAGAGATCTTAAGGCCCTACCCCCTTCCTAGAAAGATGAGGAAGCCAAGAGGATATTAGGAACTTTACTAAGGTCACAAAGCTGGTTACAGGCAGCTGACACTAGGAATCTGATGGCCTATCCCTGGTCAAATGTTCTTTGTCTTACACAATACTGTGGTTTGGGGAAGGTTATAATTTTAACAATGCAAGTGATGAGATATTTTGAATAACATTTTAAAATGTCTATGTAGTATGAAGAATTATGAGTTTATCTCTCAACTGATGCTATCTTATAACATTAATAAGTACTTATAAAAACGTGAATAACAATTTATTATGTACAAATATATAGTATTAACATCAATAGTTATTTATGAAATGTTTATCTATTCCAGGTACTGTGATAAATTTCTACATATATATTTTTTTCTTATTGTCACAACAATCCATTCAGACAGGCACACTGTTAGTTAACCTTCTCTCACAGATAAGGAAACTGAGTCACAACCCAGACTCTATTCTAGCCTGCCTAATCCAGTCACTTTCCCGTGGCTTTGTAGACCTGCCTGGACTTAAATCCTCAACCAACATGGATTTTTTTGTTTAAATGTCCTTTTGTTTGTTTTTCACCTCTGAGCCCTTTCCTGCACTAGCTGACTCAGCACAACACTTAGGGTGCCTTTTCCCAACTTCCATCTCACTTGGTCTCTTCTCCACTCTCACTCTTGCCTGCTTGATTAGCCATGTCTGCTGGACTCCTGGATAGCCAGAGATCTGATTCCAGCCCTTTTGGAGATCCAGATAGAAGTCTAAACTTGCATTTCCAGATAACTACTGGTCACAGCCCATACAAACTCCTTGTTACTTGTTCAAAAGCAACTCACTGCCTTTCTCCTATAATGAATTCCTCATTTTGCTGCTTCTGTTTCTGGCACCATCACTCTCCCAGGGCTATAAAGTGAAATCTTGGTGTCATCTCTTGTTCTTTCCTTTCCATTGTTTTCTTTCTTCTTCCTCCCGCCGCATTAAATTGGTTTCAAAGTTATATACATTCTACTCCACATCCATCTCCTCCTTTCCATTCCAAACTCTGTCACACATTCAGACCCCCATTGCTCCCACTACACTTTTATAAGAGAATATGAACTGATCTCCTCACTTCCTATTTTTCCACATTTCCATCATTCCTATTAGTTCTGTGGTCAATTAACTCTCCCAAAGCTCTGATCCAAACATGACTCCTAATATTTCTAAAATTTTCAATAAAAGCTTGCATGTGAATGGAGCTGGAGGAATCAGGCTCCCTGACTTCAGACTATACTACAAAGCTACAGTAATCAAGACAGTATGGTACTGGCACAAAAACAGAAATGTGGATCCATGGAACAGGATAGAAAGCCCAGAGATAAACCCAAGCACATGTGGTCACTTTATTTTTGATAAAGGAGGCAAGAATATACAGTGGAGAAAAGACAGCCTCTTCAATAAGTGGTGCTGGGAAAACTGGACAGCTACGTGTAAAAGAATGAAATTAGAACACTCCCTAACACCATACACAAAAATAAACTCCAAATGGATTAAAGACCTAAATGTAAGGCCAGACACTATAAAATTCTTAGAGGAAAACACAGGCAGAACACTCTATGACATAAATCACAGCAAGATCCTTTGTGACCCACCTCCTAGAGGAATGGAAATAAAAACAAACAGATGGGACTTAATGAAACTGAAAAGCTTTTGCACAGCAAAGGAATCCATAAACAAGACCAAAAGACAACCCTCAGAATGGGAGAAAATATTTGCAAATGAAGCAACTGACAAAGGATTAATCTCCAAAATTTACAAGCAGCTCATGCAGCTCAATAACAAAAATTCAAACAACCCAATCCAAAAATGAGCAGAAGACCTAAACAGACATTTCTCCAAAGAAGATATACAGACTGCCAACAAACACATGAAAGAATGCTCAACATCATTAATCATTAGAGAATTGCAAATCAAAACTACAATGAGATATCATCTCACAACAGTCAGAATGGCCATCATCAAAAAATCTAGAAACAATAAATGCTGGAGAGGGTGTGGAGAAAAGGGAACACACTTGCACTGCTGGTGGGAATGTGAATTGGTACAGCCACTATGGAGAACAGTATGGAGGTTCCTTAAAAAACTACAAATAGAACTATCATATGACCCAGCAATCCCACTACTGGGCATATACCCTGAGAAAACCATAATTCAAAAAGAGACATGTACCAAAATGTTCATTGCAGCTCTATTTACATAGACCGGAGATGGAAACAACCTACGTGTCCATCATTGGATGAATGGATAAAGAAGATGTGGCACATATATACAATGGAATATTACTCAGCCATAAAAAGAAATGAAATTGAGTTATTTGTAGTGAGGTAGATGGACCTAGAGTCTGTCATACAGAGTGAAGTAAGTCAGAAAGAGGAAAATAAATACCGTATGCTAACGCATATTATGGAATCTAAAAATTAAAAAAATAGTCATGAAGAACGTAGGGGCAGGACAGGAATAAAGACGCAGACCTATTAGAGAATGGACTTGAGGACACAGAGAGGGGGAAGGATAAACTGGAACAAAGTGAGAGAGTGGCACGGACATATATACACTACCAAATGTAAAATAGATAGCTAGTGGGAAGCAGCCGCATAGTACAGGGAGATCAGCTCGGTGCTGTGTGACCACCTAGAGGGGTGGGATAGGGAGGGTGGGAGGGAGGGAGATGCAAGAGGGAAGGGATATGGGGTTACGTGTATATGTATAGCTAATTCACTTTGTTATAAAGCAGAAACTAACACACCATTGTAAAGCAATTATACTCCAATAAAGATGTTAAAAATAAATAATTTTTTAAAAAAGCTTGCATATGAGACTTCTCATAATAACTTCCCCAACTTCCTAAGAGTTCACGTTTTTCCTGTGCATCAAACTGAACTGTTTCCAAGACATACTCTGTGATTTCCTTTGTGTCTTTTCTTCTGCAGTCCACTCCACTTGGAAAAGTCACCTCTCTTGATGTCCCCGTTAAGATTTTATCCACTCACCTCAGTCCATCTTGTCACAAACTGACGTGATCTCTACCCACTGTGAAGCCCCTCAAGAAGATTTATCTCTATACCACAGTTAGGGCATCTCTTTTGTACTTTGCATTATAGTTTTATGTTCACGAGCTGGCTTCAAATATTTGAAAGCTTGCCATGGGGAAGAGAGATTAAACCTGTTCTACAAATCTCCAGAGTAGAACCAAGCCTAATGACTAAAAGATATAAAAGTCAGCTTTTAGCTCTGAAAAGAATTTTCAGACATTCAGAGTTGTCCTAATATTGGGCTGCCTCGGAAGGTAGTACATTCCCTGTCATTGTTATATTCAAGCATAGATTCGGAAAAGACTCTTAGGAAATGTGGTAGAAAAGATAGATGAATTGGACCAGATGGTCAATAATTGTACCTTACAAGCCCGTGATTTTTTTAAAATTTATGTTTCTAAAGTCACTTTAGAAACCCAATTTAAATATAATTTGTCATATATCGGTATTTTGAATATGCCAAGAAAATAAAGCCTGTTTTTTTTTAAATCTACTACCTCTCAACTCCCCAACATGAGAATAAAAATAATTCACCCAGAAAACAAACTTATAAAGTTGGAAGTGAACTAAGAGGAGAGAGATGTATCTTAATTTTTTACATTGAAATCCTCTATTATATAAATAATAATCTATCCCTTAAATATAAATGATATAAATATATAAATAATAGCACATTCCATGAATATCCATTTCAAAAATCACTTCTTAAATGCTTTATCAAATCTGTGAAAATTTCATACAGAGCAAACTAAGTCAGAATGAGAAAAACAAATATCATGTATTAACACATATATGTGGAATCTAAAAAATGGTACAGATGAACTGGTTTGCAAGGCAGAAATAGAGACACAGATGTAGAGAAAAAACGTATGGACACCAATGGGGGGAAAGCAGCGGGGCAGGGTGGTGGGATGAATTGGGAGATTGGGATCGACATATATACACTAACATGTATAAAGTAGGTAACTAATGAGAACCTGCTGTATAAAAAAATAAAATAAAATTCAAATTAAAAAAAACCTGTGAAAGTTTCTTTCTTCTATTATATCATTATTTTTCATAACATGAGAACAGAGTGCTTAGGACTGCAATTCAAACTAAAGCACTTTTACCTCACTTGACTCTTGGTATATCACATACTTAGGACCTGAAATAAATACAGTTCATATGTACATTTTTGACATATAAAGGGATTTCCTAGCATCTCTTTTTAATGTAAGTTGATTTGACAACACTGACAGATGATTATGATAGTCTTAGAACTTAGTAAATGACTTATTAGAAATGTGAATTTCCTTTTAAAATAGAAATTTAAAAATCATTTAAACCATTGTAGGAAACATTTCTTAGAAAGTAACTGTTTAAAGATCCTAATATATAAACAGACAAAGGCTAAGAACACTCAACTGACACAAGAAAAAAATCTGACATAAAAGTAAACACATAGAAAAATGTTTGATTATGCTAATTCCAACTAACTGTATGTTAAAACAATGAAGTACCATTTTACACCTGTTAAATTATAAAACAATATTTCAAAAACCATATTTAGTAATAGTTTGGCTACAGTGAATCAAATGCGCATTGTTGGTGATATTGCAAATTAATGCAATATTTTTGGAACTTATTTGGCAATACATATTAAGGTCCATTATTTTTCCTCATTCTTTGACCTAGGAATCCCAAATATCAGAGTGTATCCTAATGAAATAATAAAGGAAAGGCTATTCGCATTGACGTTCATTGCCGTATAAGTAACAACTAAAATTTCTAATGATAGCCAAATGTTTTCATATAATACTTCCATTCAATTAAATATTATGTAGCCATTAAAAAGTATAATTTAAAAGATTATACAGCAATATGAAAAAGTGATAGGCATGTGATTAAGAGTAAAAAGCAAGATTCATCACAATATCTATACTATCATTACATTTCTGTGCAACTTATGCCATATGGACAAGAACTAGAAAGAAAATTTGATTTTTGCAAGGGTGATATTGAAAAAACACTCTGTGCTTTTGGTGTCTGCTGCATTATCATGCTATTTCTTCATGAAAGTGAAAGCAAGATCACGCTTAGTCTTACTATGTGGAAGGGAGCAGTACGGAGCTGGTTCTTAATCCTTTAGCGTCAGATTTACCTGGTGTGCATTATAAAGCTTTGGAAATAGGTTCTCTCCAATTTCTTTCTAGGTTTATTATTCCGAGATTCCAAATGATCTGAAAGAAAGAGTACAGAGGAAAGTCTCTGTTAATTGAGGAAACTCAGTTTTTCCTAACAGTGAATTAGCCACTGAAGAGAAGTTTTAAGAAGATCCTGAAAGCACAGGAAGATAAACTTCATTTGAGACAACAATAATAGGTACCATGTGTTGGGTGCCAACAATGCAACAGGCATTGAACTTGTACTTTACTTTTATTGCCTCATTACTCAAGACAATCCTATGAGTTTATTTCTCCTTGTTTTCTAGAGGAGTAGGTTGAGGAAGAAAAGAAAATAAGAAATTTGCCTAAAGCCACAGAGATCTTATTGGCAGGTGCAGAATTTGAATTCAGATCTCCCTCCCTCTCCTGTCATGTTCTTTGCATCATAATAGGTTGCCTCCCAGAATGGTTTCATTTCAGGGGAAATTTTCCCAACTTCAGGGGAAATATTTCAAAGCCAGTCACTGCACCAACCAATTACAACCCAACAAGGGTCCCCGGAGTCACTGGAGTGACTAGTCGCAGTTAGCCCTGGGCTAACACGCTGTTAATGCCGACATTTTCTGTGTCTGGAGGTAACAGACCATCATTTCACACCCTTGGGCATTCACCGATGGAAACCACTCACAAATTTCTAGCTCCTCTAGGCACAGATGCAAAGTTTGAGGAAGTTTATTTTCTCAACTCCCAACCTCTTCATTCTCTATGTCCATCCCTATGTCCACTGTTAAAACTTGAGCAGTCAAGTTTTAACAGTAGTCAGACAGTTATTCTAAAGGAAGAGGTGTTTAACGGTGAAATCTCAGGCAGCAGCCAGTTAATTGGCAAGGTACTAGAGGAAAGCAAATGCTACTGCAATTCCTGAACTCACATAATTTAGGTAGCCTCATATTCTTCCTTAGAATAACATGGGTTCTCTCTTCAAGAGATAGGAAAATCACTTATAATGCTGTGATCGGGGGAAAACATGAAATGAGATATGCTTTTTTAATTTTTAAAATTAGGGAAGTTTCGAGCAAAGTGAGAACAAGCCCATTTGCCAGAACACTAGAACAATGGATTACCCCAGGAACGTTTTAAAGAGATAGTTTTAAGTCATAAAACTATTACTGCTAAGTGTATTTGGAACTATTTGAAGGAGAATCAAATATAAATAGTCTCAAAAATAACTGTGATAAGATAGTACATAATTATATGTCAGATTAAGGGTAAATAAAACTTTGGAGGAATTTTGAAACTCAGAAGTTGAGGGCAGCCACATCTTCCCTCAAAACAGTTTTTAATGCTATTGCCAGAAATAAAACTGGTGAGCATGGCTCGGGTCCAGTGTAGCAGTTCTCATGCTCATTTATGCCTATGTGTATATAAATAATAGTACTTCATGAATATATAGGAATTTACTTTTATATGCATAACTAAGTCAGCAAGGATATGGTTTTTTAAATGCATGTATAGCCAGATAACTAGAATGCTTTAATTGCAACCTATAAACTTTAAATTAACACATATTCTGTTCCTTTCTGTATTGCTCAATGTAGCATTCTTTTTTAAAAAAATATTTTTTTTGATGTGGACCATTTTTAAAGTCTTTATTGAATTTGTTACAATATTGCTTCCACTTTATGTTTTGGTTTTTTGGCCACGAGGCATGTGGGATCCTAGCTCCCCAACCAGGGATCGAACCTGCACCCCCTGCATTGGAAGGCAAAGTCTCAACAACTGGACTGCCAGGGAATTCCCAATATAGCATTCTTTATCATTTACATTGTTTCTTTTAGCTATGAATCTTCCTCTCCTCTTTGGAAGCCTACATGTTTTAATTAATGAATATTATTTTTTAGAGCAGTTCTAATTTACAGAAAATTAGAGCAGAAAGTACAGAGTTTCCACATGTGCCCTCACCCATCCCACTCACACACACACGTTTCCCCTTTTATCAACACCTTGTATTAGTGTGGTACATTTGTTAAAATTGATAAGCCAATATTGCTATATTATTATTAGCTAAAGTCCATAGTTTGCATTAGGGTTCACTCTTTGTATTGTACATTCCATGATTTTGATGAGTATATAATAACATGTATCCACTATGCCCTAAACGTCCCTAAGCCTACATATTTTAATGGAGCAATCTGCCTCTCTCAGCTGGATATTGGCTTCCCATGAGCGATGACACTGTATCCAAGCAGGTAACATGTTGAGCCTTTACAAAGTAATGAAGAAAAGTCAATAGAACTCGAAATATTGGAAAGGTCAACACCTACTCCAACTCTTGCTGGGAAAACTGCCAAGCTCATAATAATACTGTCTTTGGCTTGCTCAAGAAGGGAAAGATGATGCATACATCTAAGATCTTTGAATATATCACTGTTTGAAATAAGAAAGAAATTTTGCCTACTATAGTTAAGTGGGATAAAAAGAACTGAACATAGTATTATATGGTAGACTCCAAAGTTCTAAAACTTGGTTAGCAACACCCAATGCATAATATAATGCCCAAAGGTTGATATTGTTCAAGTCTCCTGAAAGGTGAAAAAAATGTAAATGACATTGCAGTATTACAACAGCATAGATGGAAAAGGTTATCTGAGAAGACAACAGTGATGTAAAAAGAGCATGCTCCATACACTAGGTAACCATTAACGCTTCAAGTGTGATTAGTAAATTTACTTTTATGAATTTATGTTATGATAAGGAGATCCTTGCAAAAAGAAAAAGGAATATATGATCAATTGTTGCACGTCATCAAGATTTATACCCGCAAAAAAAATGCTGATGAGTTGGTAGGTGACAACACTACATCAGATTAAGCAGAAGGAAAACTTCTTTCCTTGGGGAAAAATAATCCTAACTTGAGAGACTGATACTGTGGTGGACGGGCATTCAGTTTCATAACTTTCTGTGTATACCCCCAGGCAACTTAACATTGCCAGAGAAAACCACAGAATCATGTCAACTGGACTCACTGCAAATTATGACACCTCATATCAACCACTCCCTGCACATTGCTCAGAAATCATTTTGATTTTCCACTCCCTATTTCATATTACACTGCAACTGTATTAAAACCTTTTCAATTATCTTAGGACTTCATCCCCAGCCACACTGGGCTGATGACATTGTCACTTCACTTAAAAGGTGGAGACTATCCAATTAAAGATTCTCCACAACCTCATCAGACACTCTACTTAACCCTCATCCCAGAGAAATACATGTTAACTCTTCCACTATCCTTGCCCATCTATCCTTGCCCATCAATCTTTCTCTGAGATTTGTTCTATCTGCCATCTCCCCTTTATTGCATTTTCACCCTCTCCATCCTCACATACTTTTTATCCTATGCCTAGACACTTAATCAAGTTTCTTTTAATCCCTCAAAAAAAGTTTGTTCATCTTTCAAGTTTTCATTGTACGTTGCATGTACTGAATCTTTAAAGAAGCCTGTAAGTAGTTGATAAGGTAATTATACACTACATATTATATCAATACATTATATATTATATATGAATTTATTTTAGAAGTTGCCTAAAAATAGCCTGGAAATTCCCCCGCCCGACAGATGAGGAGATGAAGATAGCGAACTCTCAGGATGCTCAAGTGAAATGGAACCAACAATGATTCCCCAAGATATACTAGAGAAAATGGATAATTCTCCCAGTCTTTTTCCAATACCGTAGAAATAGAAATCTCAGATCCAGCTCTGATCTCATACCTTACAGTGACAGTTTCCTAAAAGCCCATTTCAGGTCTCTATAATTGGTGTTTGAGACTCATCAGGGATAATACTTCATACCTACCCACTAGTAAAATCAATATAGAGATAAAATAGTCATAATAGAAGTGAGTTCTTCCATTCCAGATGTACGTAAGCATCTTTCCAAGGCAAATATACTAACATACCAGATCCTAGAGAAGAGACTCAGAGCTGAGATTATTGCTCAAAGACTGATACAGAAGGTAATAAATTATATCAATGTTCTCCTTCCTTCAATCCCACTTTGAGTTTCTCTGCCACTTCTATTAGTCAGACAAAGTAACCCATTGGCTGTGAACTGCACAATGCAGAAAGCCATAAATAAGAGTTATTCTCATCAGACAGTAAGGTCTCATTTCAGAGAGGAGGAAAGCCATAGACACAATCTGTCTCTAATATTTATGCTGGATGCTGACAGCTGGTTTCATTGTCTTTGGAAAATTGAATCAAAGGCAACAATAACAATTTGGTACGTGCCAAGTGCTTTACATGCATTATCTCATTTAATTCTCATAACAACCCTACAACATAATATTTTTATCCCTATTTTATAGATGAGAAGGGGAATTTCAGTGGGTAGTTCTGCAGTCATCTCATATTTGGGTTTGACAAAGCCAGAAACATTTCAGCAACACTGTTCTCATATTACATAAAAATTATAATGATTAATGATTATTGATTGCATAGTCCATGCCAGACACTGCTAAATTTCATTTAATCCTCACAACAACCTAATGGGCAGGTACTATTTTTATTTCCATTTATAGCTGAGCAACTTGTTCAAAGTCTATATAAGAAGAAAAGCTGTCTGTTTCCAGAGTCCTCACCTATAACCACTGTTAAATACTTTGAGGATCTATAGAATATACATCTTGGGAACATCTTGGGAAAGGTCATCTGTCTGGCATGGTTTCCTGAGTGTCCAGTACAAAACTTGGAGAACATAAAACCCACCATGACAAGTTTTTTTCCCCCAAATCCAAGTATTTCCAGAGAAGACTAAGAATAGATGAGAACAGTTCTCATAATATGGACGTCAGTCCTGTTTACTCCTGAGTGGGCCCCATCTCAGCTACTCTTCCCTGCTTCATGAAGAAGCAAATTTTGTAAAGAGAGATGCCAAATCACACCTGAGCCTACTAGCCCTTTTGCCTCCTATGACTTGGACTTCCCATTTCCCCTGACTAGAGCTAAATTCTGCATTTACATTGATTTCTTCAAAACACGGCTGAAACCACACCATCATGAGTGGGTCAACCCAAATCCCAAGACCCTCCTCCACGCTACTAGCACTATTGTGAAATCCTAGAACACTTCACAAGTAAACCCGATAGCAATCGTCCAGTAAATATTGATGAATGAATCTAATGAGTTTTAAAAGTGCATTTACAATGCCGTTTACATCCTTTCCCAGTGTTTCAAATCAGTTGAAATTCGATTGATTGAGATACTCCCAGTCACCACTCAACATAATTCTAAAATTTACCTTTCCTTGTTTGTTATTACAAACTTACAGATTTCTATAGAATATTTCCCCTGTTCTTTCTGGGTTCCCTAACATATCCTAGTTTAAGTGTATGGTTCCAGAGTAGTGCTAGGCCTTCATATACTCTAGAGAACTTCCACAGTTAGGGATGTAGGGAATGTAAGGGATGTCTGTAACCCAGATGGCACCAACAGTACTTGATCTTTGCTTTGGCCCATGCTGCAATGGGAACCGGCGGGGTATGAACACATGCGATAGGGGGAATCACTTTGGCAATCCATATTATAGGCAAAGTCGCTGCCAAAGTCCTCTTCAATTAACTATTCTGCAGTGTCATCCCAAAGTACACTGACTAGGTTACTACTGAAAAGCATCTAAAATCATGATATTAGGATATAATATTAGGCAACAGCCATAGTTGCAGTGAAGAAGCACTAGGACAAGAGAGGAAGCACATCCACTCTCTGCACATGATGGTGGCTGGCGGATATGAAAGAGGGTTAGTTCGTGAAGTAAGTTTTTGAAGAACATAAGGATGTTCCATAAATAATACAGCTGATTATGGTGAATAAAAATAGTGCTATGAGCTACTTGTTCCCTATTGCCAATGGAATAAAACACCAAAATATTTTTTAAAAGTTCAAGTTAGTTTAAGCAACCACACTTTGAGGTATGCTAATGGGCCTGAAAGTCAGTTAAAAATATGCTTTAAGTATTTTATAATTCTCAATTCAAAAGGCTATTAGAGGAATTGTTTATTTATTTAAACACTCAAAATATATGTTTATTGTGTGCCATGGAGATTCTAAATGCTTTAAAAAGGTAACTTATTTAATCCTCGTAACAAACCCTGTGAGGTATGTACTATTATTATCTCCATTTAAAAGATGTGGACGGGCCTCCCTGGTGGCGCAGTGGTTGAGAGTCCGCCTGCCGATGCAGGGGATACGGGTTCGTGCCCCGGTCTGGGAGGATCCCATATGCCGCGGAGCGGCTGGGCCCGTGAGCCATGGCCGCTGGGCCTGCGCATCCGGAGCCTGTGCTCCGCAACGGGAGAGGCCACAACAGTGAGAGGCCCGCATACCGCAAAAAAAAAAAAAAAAAAAAGATGTGGAAACTGAGGCACAGAGAAGTTAAATAACTTGCTCAAAGTCATACAGGTAGTAAACATTGGAGCAAGCTTTCAAACATTGGCTCATAAGGTGGATTCTGGGCTCGTTAACACTGGACTATGCTTCCCCTCCATTATGAATGCGTCTTATGGTTTAAAGTGATGAATGCTCGAAGACTCTGAGGACAGAGAAAAAAATACTTTTGTCAGTTATCAAGTGTTTATTCCACAGCAATAACATGACAGACACCACACAAGACATTGGGAATATCATGGAAAGCAAAAGAGATATAAGGTCTTTATCTTTGAGGATCTTATCTTCTGGTGGGACATATAAGCCACTCGAAACAAATATAGCTAAGTTTAATAATAGGGGTAGAACAGGGTGCCAGGGGCACACCAGCAGGGCACGTCACCCGGACTAAAGCTAGTATGGGAGGCTTCCTGGAGGAATTCCAAGAGAAAATCCAAAAATTGAGTAAGAATTATTTGGGAAAACAAGGTCAAGAAATAGCAAAGATGGTAAGGAAAGTGGAAGACCAGTTAGCATGTTCCAAGAGATGGAGGAGACTTTTTTGTTTTTAAAACAAACAAATTCAGTCTGGCTGGATTGTAGAATGTGTAGTGGGGCATGGAGGGAAATAAGGCAGGCTAGGGATGAAAGAAGCAGATAATACAGTGCATTTCAGGTCTTTTGAAGGAATATAGGTTTGTTTTTTATCCTTAGAGCAATGGGGTATCTTTAAAAGTTTTAAAGCAAGAAAGTAATATAATCAGATCTGCATTTTAGAAAGACTCTTTGGACGCAGTGAACAGATGAAAAATGATAACAACTCTGAAAACTAGGACCAATGGCTTGACCATTAATATAAAGTTGAATGGAAATATCACATGATATCGCTTATATGTGGAATCTAAAAAAATGATACAAATGAACTTGTTTACAAAACAGAAATAGAGTCACAGATGTAGAAAACAAACATACGGTTACTGGGGGGAAAGTGAGGGGGGGATAAATTGGGAGATTGGGATTGACATATACACACTACTATATATAAAATAGATAACTAATAAGGACCTATGGTATAGCACAGGGAACTCTTCTCAATACCCTGTAATGACCTATGTGGGAAAAGAATCTAAAGAGGAGTGGATATATGTATACGCATAACTGATTCACTTTGCTGTACACCTGAAACTAACACAACTTTGTAAATCAACTATACTCCAATAAAAATTTTTTTAAAAGAAACGTTTATGAACTATCAATAATTTTTTTTTAAAGGAAATGAGGCAAACAGGCCTTTAGTGTGACATTTTAAGTTTTTTTTTTTTTTTTTTAAAGGCACGCTCTGGGTGGATCTTTTTTTTTTTTTTTTTTTTTATTTATTTTTGGCTGTGCTGGGTCTTCGTTTCCGTGCGAGGGCTTTCTCTAGTTGTGGCAAGTGGGGGCCACTCTTCATCGCGGTGCGCGGGCCTCTCACTGTCGCGGCCTCTCTTGTTGCGGAGCACAGGCTCCAGACGCGCAGGCTCAGTAGTTGTGGCTCACGGGCCCAGTTGCTCCGTGGCATGTGGGATCTTCCCAGACCAGGGCTCGAACCCGTGTCCCCTGCATCGGCAGGCAGATTCTCAATCACTGCGCCACCAGGGAAGCCCTATCAATAATTTTTAAAAATATAAAGTCAAATGGAAATGAACTAAGCTGCACAGGCACTGGCTAAACCACGCTGGGCCAGTTGAAAGGGCTTAGGAACATGTCCTCCTCACATCCCACTGTTTGCCCCTGGTTGCAAAGCTGGATAGTGGTGCAGGTGGACCTCTACTGTACGGCTGCCACCTTTTGCAGCAGCCAGAGTGCTGTTTGCCCCTTCCTTGCCCATTATCAGTGCCTCTCCATTTATAACCCATGAGGAGAGTACCTCTCTCAGGAAGCAAATAGCAAATAAAGAGGGGACTAAGGAGGCTCCACGTTATATTTTGGGAGGTGAAACCTCCACTAGTAAAAGACTGAAGTTGCCGAGACAAGGGAGTCATACAAGGGAGATTTTTTAGGATCTTTAGCTATTTAGCAAGTCAGAAAATTAGAGAGTGGGCATAAGACAAAATATCTCTTGGTTCAGCCAAGTCACAAATATATACACATATACATATATATGATTATATATATATATAGCCCACTTTTATGTGCATAGCATTTTAATCTATGGTTGTAATATATCTAAGGTGTGACTTGGCTGAACCAAGAAGTATAAATAGATAGATGGATAGATAGATAGGGGGGCAGGGCAGAGGAGCAGTTATGGGGTTAATTGTGTATCTAATGGTTGTCACAACAAAAAACAACTACCATCTATTAGTTCACTGGAGTTCACAAAAATATTTCACCAACTATGAATCCATTGACTTACAATGTATTGCTACAAATACACTATGCAAAACCCTTATGACATATGACCCTTACATCTTGAAACCTATACATTAAAAAATACATTCTGCATAGCCTAAATTGCCAATCTGGTTTGCTTCTTGGAGAAAAAAATTATTAGAAAGTGGAAAGTGTTAGGAAAAATGAGCTAAGAAAGATCACTCTTTGGGGGGCTGGGGGTGGGCATATAATGCCTGAAAGGAGAGACAAGTGTAGGGGCTGCTGTGGCTCCCAAGTGCATGAGCAAGATGAGACTCCTCGGGCAGATCTTCGCGCCTCTCCCCTAGCCCTCCTTTCAGCCTCCTATACCCTCTAGTTGTCTGTCTGGTCCAGTGAGACTCAGCTACCTACTAAAAACCAAAAGGAAAAATAAGAGCTTCCTTAAAGGCATAAATCTATATTACTCTACCTTTCTAAATCTAGCACTTAACACTAGTCAGTTTTAAAACCCTAAACTATGACTAATCCAATGAAATATTGTACTGCATATGCTAAGATGCAGTCTTTTTGTTGTTTTATGTTTCTTCAACTAATACATTAGTCAGATACATTGATAACTCATAAATGTACTAATGTAATATAAATGATCTTTGGAGCACGGATATCATACATTACAGATTCAACAATGTGTTTTGTCTATAAACTACGCGCTAGTTCATTCCTTCCCTAAACTCCAGTAAATACAGAAATAAAAATAAACTTCAGATACTGGCTCTTACTTAAATTATGAGTGTGACATGCTTGAAAATTCTTTCCTTGGAAGGAAGGAATGATATAGGGATGAGGGAAGAACAAAGTTTGGCTAATGAGACCAGAAATAAATTACTCTAAAGAGGAGTTCCTCAAATTTTCCTTACAAGTGAGTGGATGTGACATATCCTTTTAGCTGGAAAACGTTTATCAGAGGTAAAAGTAGGAGAAAGGAAAAAGAAAAATTTCCTCTCGGTGCCATATTTTGAAAAGAACATAACCCTCGGGAAAGTTGATAAAACATTTTAACCTGATATCTCAGTCGTATGAATGGTAACAGCAACAAGTAATAATCTATCATCAAAAGGTGATGGTGAGAAGAGAAACCAACCCAGCACTTACACTGACTCCTCCACGGACTGGCAGCACCCTGGTGTGGTTGGTATGAAGGTGGATGCCTCTTTTGGAAGAAGGAGGGGAGAAGATGCTGGAGGTTTGCCATGCCAAGGAGATTTTTCTTTATCCTAATCCAAAGCTATGTCAGTTTACAGGAAGGCAAGCAAACTCTTGTTGCCGTTTTTTAAACAAACAGTATCATGGCAAAAGATGCTTTTATACGTGTGCATTCCCTTATATCCAGCCACAGACGTTAAAAGTCAGTCTCATACAGAACATGAAGACAACATTTCAAGCACAACACATCAATTTATTCAAGAGGTTGTGCACAAACTTAGGTACTTCTTTAAATTTCCATATTCACAACTTCTGTTACCAGCATTTTACTGGTTTTTTAACTTTCTCGTGTTTTCTTCTTAACATTTAGCATTCTCTTTTCCCTAATCATCCAAAATCACAAGAAGAACATCTAAAGAAGAAGTGAGATCCTGCTGGCCCTCTGGATGGAAAACTTGCTTACCTGTGTGCATAGTAAAACGGAAATGATCTTATGCAGACTTTTAAAGTCCTTGAACACACTGCAGCTTTATTTTCCCAATGCTTGGGTTCATTACTTACAATACCTTAAGATACTGAGAGTGGGAGAAAAAAAAATGGGTCATGAATCCAATCCAATTTGAATGCCTCAATTTATGTCTCACCTCAATCACTAAATATCTAGGTGACATTGGGAACAAATTTGAAGCAAATCTGTAAAATGGAAATCATGATGATACTTGATTTATGGACATCATGAGGTTTTACATGCAGATCAGAGCAAACAATGTCTATAGAAGCACTCTGTAACATGCAGGGTGATATAATTATCAGATATTATTATAAACGAATGAGCCTTCATCTATGATGGTAATCCTTAAGAAGGACGTGCACTTCGAGCTATTTATCTGGCGACAGTGTTGGTTCAACTAGAGTCACCCACACTGTCTAGTCTTTCTATGACAGGCCAGAGTTAGAGGTAGAATCTGTATTGTGGACCAGTCTCCTTATGAACCATCTAGCCCAGAAAGAAGTCTACTGCAGTTAGGGTCTCAGCACAATGTTCCCCTGGCTTTGTCCCCCAGAGGACCATCTTGTGCTGAGAAGTGCAGTGCCTTAGGCTGTCTTGGGAGACCATCTCTGTCTTATGGGAGATTCCAAAGGTGGTGTTTTCCTTGACTGGGTCAGGTCTCGTAAGATAATAAGCTTCACATTTATATAACATAGTTTCAGTTTCCAGCAACTTTATCACCTCTCTTGATTCTCAAAACAATTCTGTGAAGATATCAACCTATTACTACTATTCTCATGTTATAAATAAAGAAACTGAGGCTAAAATTAGGTGTGTGATTTGCCCAAAGTCACACAGCTTGTAAGTAGCAGAGCTAAGAACCAGACCCAGGTATTTGGATTCCAGGTCTCTATTTTTACCGTAATGCCCAAATTTCAGAAACTTGCACAACCCTCTCTTCTGAGAAGAAGAAAAGAAAGCATATGAGTTTTGGGTAAATGTCCCTTGTTAGAAAAATTGGTTGAAGTGAAGACATTGAGTCTATGACCGTAGCCTTGTCTCAGAGGTGCCATGGGGCTCTGTATCTCAGGATATAAGGTATCCAGTGAAGACTGGGAGAAATGCCTCACTCCTACACAGAACAATAACAAACCCGCATTCGAGGAGCAGTAGGGACCCAGCTAGTATGTTACAATGTCAAAACGTCAAAACCTGCCTGGCGATCTGAATCCTTAGACTCTGAGAATAACCGGATAGTGCTTGCCTGGTTATGATCACTCTCAACTCAGGAGTGTCTGCAACAGATTAGCCATATTGGGGGAGGGGAGCATTAGCTCTTGCTAAGCACCCATCTTCGCTATATGGTTTATTCATGTGATATTTATAATAAGAAAATGTAGGTGCAGAGAGAGCCTACATGAATAACTTGCCTAAAGTCACTCTTCCAACAGGTGGCAAACCCAGGATTCAAAACCAAGCCTTTCAGACTCCAAAGTTCATGATCTCTCAACTATAGCTACCTCCCAAACTCTTGAAGCAACAATTTAGTCATTAACTCTGGGAACTACCCTGAGATCCTTCCCAATTTACATATTCTTTTTTTTTTTTTTTTTTTTTTTTTTTTTTGCGGTACGCGGGCCTCTTACTGTTGTGGCCTCTCCCGTTGTGGAGCGCAGGCTCAGCGGCCATGGCTCACGGGCCCAGCCGCCCCGCGGCATGTGGGATCTTCCCGGATCGGGGCACGAACCCGTGTGCCCTGCATCGGCAGGCGGATTCTCAACCACTGCGCCACCAGGGAAGCCCTACAGATTCATTATTAACATGGATATGAGGTATATGAGTCATAAATATGGCTGCCTTTTATTGATTATCAGATACTCTGTGTATTTTATTTTTAACCTCTTGAACAACCCTCTATATCAGGTCAATTTTTGTGTAAAGAAGCCAAGCATCAGAGGCAGAGGGTGGTATGTTTCACCACAGCACACCTACCCCAATCCCCCACTATCTAGTCGAATGGCTCTTTCTTCCCCCACACTTGCCTGTTTTTCATGCCAACAGCAAACTAAAAGGAATAACTTCGTAGTGTTAAAATAGTGTATTCTTAATAGGTTCCATTTTTAGGTCAGCTAACTCTTGTTTTAGCTAGTAGAATGTTTTACTTTTGCACTGTGCTGTGAGACAATTTTATAGCAAAGATTTTGCTTTTATAAAATGAAAATAAGTTAATATGTATTTAAGATCATGTTGTTGACAAAGGCAAAACAAAGGGCAGATCCTAAGTCTTATAAGACAAATATAACAGCTGAAGTCATCAATAGTTTAGGCAATAAAAGATTGGATTCCCCAAAGGAAAATATATATATAATGAGTTATTTTTAAAAACCTTGCATGTGTGCCTGCTTTAACAAATCACCTCTTTGCATTACTACCAAAAACCTAAATTTTAAATAAATTTAATCATTTCTCACTAATCTATTTAGCTTTATAGATTACATTCAGGTTGGTTTTTGCTTTGCTTCATTTTATTGGAATAAGACGAAGTATTTTTTTTTTTGCAAGCAAGCTACAAATCCTGAATGAAAAAGCATTGGTTAGTTTAATACTTAGTCTACGCCTAAATCTTCTCATATAAGGCAGAACTTTTTAATAATTTGAGTGCTTTAAAAATGGAAGAGGCTTCATAAGTACCCTCTCTCCCCAAGACATATTCAGATAGAGAATAGATGGTCATTTGGATATTCTAAACGGGATTTAAGCATCTGATAGAGAACTAAGGTCCATTTCCAATCTAACAATCCATGAAATTCTATGAAATAAGTAAAATTTTAAGTTGTAAAAATATGCATCCCACAAGTTTGCTAACATTATTAATTGTCTATCTTTAGAAAAACAGTTTGATTTAAAATAACCATACTGTGGATCTCACAGCTGTGGCCACATATGGGACCAAGGCAGGATTTAAAGTAGCTGAGTTTTATAGTCTTATTATATTTCAAGAGGATCCATTCGATCCTAGGTTGCCTATACCTATAGCCATCCTATAAAGCATCGTGTTTAGAAAAATCGAACTTTTCTGGGACCATGCCTCAATGGCCCCCCTTTTTTTCTAACTTGTCAACACATTCACCATTGCCAGCATTAAAGACAATTTAGCAGCAGGTTTAATATTGCAGCATTTCTGAAAGTTGGTCAATATTGGAAGAGAGACAAGAAAAGGTGATGACATTTTCTCATCTGTGCTCCCTAGGTATAGTGTGGGGTGGCCTAAGGTTAGAGAAGTGGTCTGAATGACTTCCCAGTACCCCCTCCAGTCCTAGTTCTCTGTGATATTCTCTCTGCTTTTAACTAGCAAGAGCTGCTGAAGGTGGAGAGACCTGTATTCATTCATTTGCTCATTCTTTTTTAAAAAGCCATGGATTTTATGTGAAAGGAAAGACAGACAAAAAGAAAAGAGAAAAATAGGAAGGAAGAGAGGGAGAGAAGTGAGAAGCAAAACAAGAATGAAAAGATAAGAGATATAGGTATATCAGCGAATGGACAAAAATCCTTGATTCCTGACTAGCAGAGCAGCACCAGAAAGCTGCATTCTCCGATTCCATTTAATTTTTGCCTGAGCATACTTAGGTGAGCCCTGTTGAGATGTCAGGGTCTGCTACGCAGCGTACGTGGCACACTAAAAGATATTTGGCGTGAAGACGATGAATTTTCAAACTAGTTCAAGAGTAATTGAAAATGGAATTCTGAGAAAAGCTAACGTGTACCCTTATCTCCACATAAACACATCAATACTCATTTTAAGCCTGCCAGCTATCTATCTGCTAGGAAACACTCAATACTGCTTCTTGTACACTGAGCAGATCATTGAGTTTTCTCTCGAAAACTAATAGTACAATCATTTGCAACAAGAAATTCTTCTTTGTCTGATGAAATAGTACCATCCCTGAGCTGCTGCCTTATAATTCTGGAGACACAGGAGTTCAGCCTAGGAATTCCATACCCATAAGTGGAGCTCAGACTCAGGGCATAGTATCACAGACTGCAGCTGCAAGGAACCTTAGACATCACCTGGTCGAACCCCATTATTTTGTAGGTAAAACAGTGAGCTCTTAAAAGCCATATTAATACCCAAGTTGCCTGTTACTTTTATTTTCAAAATTGACTATTCTCATTTTTCTTAATAAGCAAGGCTCCAGGGCTTCCCTGGTGGCACAGTGGTTGAGAGTCCGCCTGCCGAGGCAGGGGACACGGGTTCGTGCCCCGGTCCGGGAGGATCCCATATGCCGTGGAGCGACTGGGCCCATGAGCCATGGCCGCTGAGCCTGCGCGTCCAGAGCCTGTGCTCCGCAACGGGAGAGGCCACAACAGTGAGAGGCCTGCGTATCGCAAAAAAAAAAAAAAAAAAAAAAAAAAAGAATAAGACTGAGGACATAAGAAGTAGAGAAATGGATTGGAACTGTTGCATCCAAATGTGACGTAACATCACAAAAAACAAGGCTGAGGATAGACTGAATCAATTTCTATAGGACCCAATTAGTATGCTTTTATGAACTTCTCTCCAATTGGCAGGACAAGAGCTGGTAATGCACAGTCAGGCTGTATTAGATCCCAGAACTGGCACACCAGGTCCACTGCAAGACTGAGAACACGCAAGATTACTGCACTCTCAAAATGTCAAGGTTTCATCAGTGGTCATGGGACCTAGAGTAGATAGGGATTCCAAAAAATTCAAAAGTAAATCAATAGCCCAGGGAAAAGGAGTTTTAAAAATAAAAAGTAAATATCAGGTTATTTTGTGTGAAAGGATATTCAAGGGACAACTTATAAAGATTAGTAAGAAAAGGAAACACTGACAATAATACTACTGATATAATAATTATTATAACGGATCTTAAGATATTAGAGATAAACCATTCTAGGTGGGGATGAGATCCCATGGGAATAATCATAAAGTGAACGTGAAGATGAGGAAGTTAAGAAAAAAAATCAAGTATCCAATCATTAAGTAAAACATTTTAAGGATGTTCACAGGAGCTAAAGTAGAAAGGCAAACTATAAGCTGAAATTATCAAGATGGATGAGAGTGACAGAAAGTAGTTGATGAATAACAGTGAGGATAGAAAGAAGCAAGTAAAATGGATAAAGGGTGTCCAAACTATAGTAAAGGGTTATTTATATTAAAATTATGTCACAAAGCAAGTGTCAATGCAATTCCTCTTCCAAATGCAATAAATATAGAAGCCACATTTCCTAAAAGGGGGACATGATGGTGTCAGGAAATTCTTTATTAAGATTAGATTTTAATCATCTTATTCCTTCCTTCATTCTAAATATTCCTGGAACACACGTGCCAGGAACTGTACAAGGTACATGGTATACAATAGTGGTCAAAACAGATACAATTCTAGTTCTCAGTAGCCTCAAGTCTTCATTGTAAACATGTAAAAGGCTAGAGAGATCATCTGTATAACATCAAATTTAAGGTTAAACCAATCGGTCACTCATTTATAAATTAGTAAACTAAGATATAACTAATTAGTTTCAGAGCCACAGCTAGAAGCCAGGTTTCTGTGTTACCAGCCCAGAGCTGTTAGACTAAATTATGCCAAATCACTCAGTACCATACCAAGCTTGGAAGAGATGTTTAATAAAAAAAAAAAAGTGTTGTTTTCATAATTCTAAGATGCCTTCTTTACAATCACTGCTTTACAACCTCCTCCTAAGCTCTGCTTTTCCCTAGATGCCATGTCGCTTGGAAAAGACAAAGAGTAGACTGATTTGAGATTTCCCTATTCTCCTTTTCAGTTCTTATCCTACAATGCGAAATTACCACTCAATGGGTGGTAAAAATAGAAAGTCAGAAGAACAAGATAAGAATCTGACAAATTCTGGGCATCCTTTTTATTCCTCCATAGTGCCTAATAGAGTGTCTTTTGCAAAGTAGGTAATCAATAAGAATTAATTTTATTTTTAATTATATGTCCTTTTAGTAACATGTAAATTTAAAAATTAAATGCTTAAAACTTAGTTCATGAAAAACTATATAGACTTTTAACTTTTACATTTAAAGAATGGTTTTTCTGACTTTTAGGTTTCATAAATATTTAAGGCCCATATGGTGTATATGCAATATGTGTTTCTGAATCACCACTATTGGAATTAATATATCAGTGTAGCACATGCTGACATTTCTACAGTTTCGGGTACATACTGTGCCTGACTTTTCCCACCCCAGGACAGCTGTTGAGAAGCAATGGTAAACCACGTAGACGTGTTCTACACAATATCCTAGACCAGAGAAAATAATTTGAAGACTCATACTATCTCTGAAAGAAGACTCTCTCCTTTAACCCTTTCTATGGGAGCCAGAATACCACCACATACAAAACGTGGTCTTTTATTGACAAGAGGTGGACCTGATGCAAAGGTCATCAGCCAAATGCCAGGACAGCACAGTCTTCCTACAGGTGCCCAAGCAGGAGGCATCCAAAGCCCAAAGGCAGTAGAAGGAGTCACAGCCTCTTCCCAGTATCCCGGCGCTGCCATGGCTCTGCCCCACCCCTCATACAGACACACATTCACACACTCCATGTTTGACCCTCTCGTCTACCAAAGGCACACACTTTTCTCCAACAACCACTGCAGAAGTCAGAGCTCCAACAGTTTTCCTCTATGCTTTACCTGTAAACACAGACATCCACAACAAAACACACTTCCGCAATAAAGAAATCCATCATTATAAGCTTAACTGTCACAGGAACTGGGCAACTGCTTACATTTTAGCGATAACTGAAAGAGAAGAGGGGAAAGGGTAAGCTGGGACAAAGTGAGAGAGTGGCATGGACATATATGTACTACCAAACGTAAAATAGATAGCTAGTGGGAAGCAGCCGCATAGCACAGAGAGATCAGCTCGGTGCTTTGTGACCACCTAGAGGGGTGGGATAGGGAGGGTGGGAGGGAGACGCAAGAGGGAGGAGATATGGGGACATATGTATATGTATAGCTGATTCACTTCGTTATAAAGCAGAAACTAATGCACCATTGTAAAGCAATTATACTCCAATAAAGATGTTAAAAATGTTTTTAAATTTTTAAAAAGATGTGGCACAAATATACAATGGAATATCACTCAGCCATAAAAAAATTATAGCATGAATACTTATTTTATAAGATCTTTTAGATCATTACAAAACATGTTTATAAAAATTATATACATTATATTTATGTGCTCAGTACTTGATCTACTATAATAATCTACTTTTAATAAATGTCTCTTTAAATTAAAAAAAAAGAAAGAGAAGAATATGGTTGAGTCTACAGTTTGAATGCCTCTCCCTGGTTGATTGAATAGATTATAGCTCTATCCCTAGAATCTTTCTGTGAAAGAACAAGGGTGCAGAATCCTCCTTCTCGTTCTTGGTAGGTAACTTCATTCTCCGCCTGGAGAAAATCCCACCCTTCAAAATCTCTCAAGTATCCCTTGTTCAGTGAAGTTTTCCTTAAAGCCCCTGGGAAGAATTAATTCTTCTGTAACTATGCTAGTAGATAGCACTTTGCGCATGATATTAAAACACTTAAGACTTTGTATAATAGTTTGTGTGTGCTCCTATTCTAATAATTAGTCATCACTGTTTCTGTGCGTCCAAAGTGCCTTCTATGTATATGTCGGTGTTACATAACTCGCTGTGCTGTATGTGATTTATCTGCTTCCACATCTGTCTCCTTTCCTCCCTCTTCCATCTACCGTCACAAGGTGATCTTGTTGAGACCAGGACAGAGATTGTAGTTAATTTATCTTGGCATCTGCCATTCGGTCAGCAAGCAAAGACGTCCAAGAGGCTAAATGTTGTCACTGCCCTTGGGGTGGGAAGGGCCGTCAACGGAACCCCAGCCTGTGTCTAGTCTACCTGAGTTCTGCTAACCAGTTCTAGATCAAGCTTCAGTACTTGTTGCCTTTGCTCCTCTCCCCATGACCCTTGGAGAAAAATGCCTTCTTGCTTCTGATTACAGAGTAGTATCTATAACCACTTTGTGTCACCCTTGAAATCTCCTTCTTAAGAACCGTGATTGGTATATGTCTTCTGACTTGGGCCATACTCTCCTGATCAAAGCACTCTGTGTTCTTTGTTGCTTCTCTGTCTTGTTTCCTTTGGCTGCTCCACCAGGGTCTGTTTCTAAGTCTGCTTTTAGGATCTGCCCGCTAGAATACCCAGCTTTTTGCTTCCTGTCTTTTCACGTTTCCTTAAACGACCACAGGACTCAAAGAATCTATAGTCTATTCTCACTTCTTTTTTATTACTCGTATAAATGTTTTCAGCTCTAAGAGTCAATGAGCATTTCACAACTTTATCCCACCTTATTCTCTCTCCAGAGCATCTGCCCTCACCTGCAAAAGAACTATCTCCTACCTTCACAATAGCCTCATTCATACATTTATGGTGTAAATTTGCATGTTAGGGAAAAAAATCTCTTAACTGCTTCCTTTAAGCATTTTAAAATACATTAGATTCTACATTGACAATTCCACCATTCTTCCTAGATTCTTGTCATGGTAGGAGCAGGGAGTTTGGAATCAAAGAAATACAAGTGGAACCCCAGCTTTGTGATCTTGGTTTTAAGATATTTATCATTGAGGCACCTTCAGTGCTTCAGTAAATCTGGAGTAAAAACACCCAACTATCATGTTGTCCTGAAGGCTCAAAAAGATTATATGATACATGGTAGGCACTCAATTAATGATAAGTATTTTTAGTAAAGAAAAAGCAAACCTCTACTTATTGGATGGGGATACTCAATTTGTGTTCATAGGAAGTCTGATGGAAAAAAATGATATTTAAAATCAGTTTCATCATAGTGGCCTCCAAATCCAACACCTTCAATAACATTTGTCTGAATGTGAGATGCTTTATTTTTCATTTTTATAAAAACCTTCTGCATATGAAGAGACTATTTGGACCATTTTATGAAAGACCAGCGAGCCTAGAATGAACTATTTGTTGAAACTGTCTGCATTTCTGAGCCCTGCACTTTGCTGTGTCTCTGTAAATAGTGGTGTTGCCATCACTTCTGCCTAGAGCAAAGATTTAACTGCTCCATAAAGATGGCAGGGCCAAATAAAAGCTATTTCATTAATTCAGAAAACAGATTACTTTTGAGCCAAATCTGGGCCATCCTGATGAGAGACCGAGCTTGAAAATACAGCCACAGATCTACTACACACTCACAGTGCTTGCTACCCAGCTACAGACACAAAGAAAACACTATAGATTTTATAATCAATAAAATGAATACTGAGGGTCAATAAAATTAGAATGATGACAAAGGTTACATACTGGTTCCCCAACTTCTTGTTTGATTCTATCGTGTTCAAGCATTTAAACTCAATAGTTCCCACAAAGAGCACTAAGGTGAAGATGAAGAGACCCCCTACTGAAGGAGGGCGTTGGCGATCTTGAATCTTATTGGGTGTCCACCAATGGAAAAGATTCTGACATACTACCCCCTAAAGTGTACCTATTCAAAGTGTCTTATAATTCACATCTACTCCCTGCCCACCTCTCATACTATATCTGTTGTACAGAGTAAACCCTGGGTAAATCTCTGGGCCCTGCCCAACTATCACCTGGCCAAACAGGTTGCCTCTCAGGAATTCTAAGGCGCTGAACCAAGCCCTTTTTATGGATCAGAATTATAGGGTTGGGTTTTTCTATGAGATTCAAACAAGATAATGATTAGAGCAGCAATTTTAATGAACTGTGATGTTGTGTCTCCTCTATTGAACCCAGAATGGCTCAAGAACCCCAGATTCTTTATTCCTTCAGCAATTATTAACAATGTGCCAATCACCAATATGTTTCAAAGATGTTTTATTATAGAAAACCCACAGACCAACAGGAGAGACATTCATAAGATATACTTGCAAAAAGAAGTGCGTATCGAAGTGCACAGAAACACGGAGGATGGGGTAGCTCCCTCCTCCTGGGAAGGAGGTGACAAAGAGGCAATGTACCCTATAGATGTGAAGAAGAGCCACTAAAGAATTTTAAATATAATCAGTTTGAATGTTAGGAAATACAGTGGCAGCAAGAAAAGAGAACAGATTGGAAAAGGGTGAGAAGGGAGACCAGGCAGAGGCTATGATAACATTCCATGAGAGAGATGGTGATGATGTCTGAACTAAAACAATTATCCCAGGGATGGACGGGAGAAGATGGATGCTTGAGATATTTACATGGTAAGAAATTTTTTAAAAGACCACTTCCTGCCTATATTTCTGACTATTTAAATATTCAGAAAAGGGACGATGAGAAAGATTCTGGCTCGAATATAATCTTGGCTATAGCTTTCAAGATGCAATGTATACATTCAATGCTTTAGTTTGAGTTTTCCATGGATATTTAGCCCTGCTTTCTCCCAATGCAAATCCATTTTCCTTTATTGAGTTTCTTCAAATGACATCATGAGGGAGACTCCAAACAAGTCCAGCAGAAAAGACTTTTCCTGAGAAGAATGGCCAATAATACCATAATGTCAAAACTCTCCAGGAAGATTTAGATGTGTTTCCTGGATGACTGCTTAAATGAGATATCACCTGCAAACTGCAAATAGAGTGCCTGGCACTTTAGAGCTACTCAATAAATTTTAACTATTTTGCCATTAAGGCTTAGTCATCAGCATTGATCACAGGCTTTCTCTAGATGGTTAATTAATCATCAAGTATTTCAAGCAATATGTATTTACTGAATATGTGCACAGCTCTCTGCAGGCATTACCCTCTGCCACGTAGTTTGCCTGGAGTTGATCCCTGGCCCACAGAAACACTCTTTGGAAACATAGCATAAAACAATAGGGAGGGAATCAGCCTAGGAATTGGGAGAACTGGTTTGCTGCACAAGGCGGGCATGATGTTAACCCACTGCACTCTTTACATTTGAGGAAACTGGTAGCGCTCTCTGCCTTATTCACTTGGTTAGAGGTGGAGCCAGCCCTGTAAGTAGGGGCTCCTGACTCCTTGACCAGAGCCTTTTCCAAGACACCTCATACATATGAGACCCAATCACCCTGGAAGGCTAGCACGTGGTCTAACTTACTTCCCTGCACAGATGATACTACTGTGATAAGTTACTCCTGAAAACCTCAAACAATTCCTTAAAATTAGGTCAAGCAGGTCAGAAAGACCAGCTCAGTATAAACTCATGCCTGCTAATTCACAGGCAGATGCTGCCATGCCTTCAGACACTGCGTACATATCAGAAACTGGAGATAAGAGATAGTTTGGATTCATTGTGATTCGGCGGTTTATTTTCCCAAATATATTTTTCTAGATTTCTACCTAAAAGACAAAAGTAACTGAATATATAAGTACACACACACACACACCCCTTAAGCTTTATAGGTAAAACCAGTAGAATTCAGCGTTTTCTACCAAGAGTTCCATTGTTATTCAGCTAGTTAAAATGAGCTTTAAGCTCTCCAAGAAATTCATCTGTGTTTTGAGTCTGCTAGATATACATTTGAACAACCCAAATATTGAGATACATTACATATGAACACAGAACTTCTGCATCTTTAGCATTTCTGAATTTGTAGCCTTGAAAATTAAATTAAGAAAACAGAATTTATTAGCAATGTTCAAACCCATTAATTAATTAGTATTCACTACCTCTTTTGCAAGTAAGCAATTTTATCTCCATTTGGGGGATGAAGATGAAGAAATTAAATCAAAGTCAAAGGAACTACACTGGCTCACCTGAGATTTAGCTCCAAATAAAACTCAAGATCTAATGATTATTCGGCTAATATTTTGGTCGCTGACATCATAGTACTAATCTGAAAGAATCCATATGAGTAAGTGCCCTTACTGTTTCTCTCCCTTTGTTCCCCACAGTGACCCTCAATCCTTGATTCTGAGCAGTACTACAAACAGTAACATACATCCAAAAGCATAACTTCCAAGGTCATTTGTATCTTTGAAGCAAATACCTGGTGTGATCTCCAATGTTTAATTCCAATCCAAAAGCCACTATATTAAACTTTAATATTCTATCTTTCATATTTTCATCATCATTTACCAAATCATTTTAATCACCAAAATACTGCAAATGTTAAAGTACTACTCTATCTTTTTTAACCTAATTTCCTCTGAGTTTTTAGTTCAATGAAAAGAATTCTTAGATTACTTACATTAAGGTCTTTACTTTTTCAGAAATACCCTTTTATATGAGCAATAGTCATTTAAAGATTTTAATATAAGACTCTTGAAAGAAAATTAATGCTTCAACAAGAAACTATAAGAAAATAGAAGGATTAATTTAACTGGAAGTTAAATGTTTTCTAACTTACCACTTATATTTTGATTTCTGTACTTGATATTATTTATCATTTTCAAGGTGTTCACCAGTATTAATAAACTTTTACAGTTCCAATTAAAATAAGGATTACCACTCTCATGATAAGAAAACTGAAGCAGAGAATTATATTCAGTATACTCATATCTAGAACACTCCATGCAATATAGGTAAATTACCAACATACTCTTATTTTTCCTTTGAGAATTAAGCACTAAATATCAAACATTTAATAAATGCAATATAATGAATCAAGGGCTTGAAAGAGTTAATTCTGCTACAGAATGATGCCTAACCTCAATAAAGAACTAGCCCAAGCCCTTGAAGGTTCAGATTCATGATTTAATTGGCTTGATTGTGCATTAGGATGTGAAATAGGATAGCAAAAAAAAAAAAAAAAAAAAAAGCTTTCTTAAAATAAATATTAAAGAACTGGGAAAAGAAGGAAAAAGAATCATCAAATCCCCAAATTAAATATCTGAGAAGCAACTGCCTTTGCTACTGCCTTTGCCCAATTTCTGTTTCACAGTACAATGCAACATAAAATGCCATTTCATGTATAGATAGGTGTATAAGTAGGTTTGGTCCCAAGCCCATCAGTTCACACACCCATGTGAATAAAAGGCAGCCCAAGTCAACATCCTGGTGAAGGCATTGAGGGGGAACTGAACAGTCTGAGGCAAAGAATAGAGCCTTGGAGAGGAGTGTATGGCAAGGCATAGGCGTTTTTGCCCCTGTGACCAAAGCCTAACGTAACCACAGGAAGGGGAATATAAAGAAAGATAAGTCTGGGAAAATCCATGGTGATTAAATCTTTACTTCTGCTGTGAATGCTTATGAGGAAAATAAATCATGTGAGATATTCCTGGCTTAAGAAAAAGACTACAGATTCTGGAAACAAGCTTATTTGAATTCTAATCTGGATTCCAAAATGTGTTAGCTGTGTGACCCTGGTCAGGTTATATAACTCTCCAGAGTTTTCTCATCTCTAAAATGAAGAAAAATTAACACTTACCTTGATGGGTTCTGGTGAGAATATATGAAATAATATGCTGTAAAAGAGCCTAGTAGGACGTTCAACATATAGTAAACCAGACTAAATGTCAGTTCCCTTTTCTTCCCACCTTCCCTGGGTCTCAAAGATCAGGGGACACAACAGACAACCTCTCTTACAATCCAACAATTCTGTCATCTCCCAGGCAATTCAGATTTTTTGAGTCCCCTTAATCTCCTGATCCACCTATACAAGTATATTTCCTAACTAGAGATATTGTAAAACTGCAGAATTATTTGTCCTAGTTTGTTTGACTTCTTTTGATGTTCTAAAAAGTCCCTGGTAACCACGTTTATGTGTGTCTGCACTCCAACTTTAAACTAAGGCCATTCTCATATCTCAGCAGCTATGCCTACAATCATTTGTCATCTCTCTCTCTCCCCTTACATGCACGCACACACACACACACACACACACACACACTCTTTAGAAAGGGAAGCGAACATGATCAAAATAAAATTATCGAGGGAGGGCAGCTCATTCTCTTTCTTTCCAGATCCAGAAAACTTCAAAACCTAGAGAGTTCCTAAGGTTTGAGACTGTGCTTAAGCAGTGTCAGAGGTATGGTTCAGATCAGTAACCTCAGGCCACCTTAAGCCCACCCTAGATGAACATGAGACCTGCAATTTGGTCTTCTCCATGCCTGTGGCCTGACCTCCAGACACCAGAGGGAGGCTTGTGCTCAGCAAGGACGCTAGTCTAAGACATTTAGCTTCTTAGAAGAGTGGAACGTTAGAAGAAAGAAATAGACGAAAATTGAGTAAAGTCTCTTCATTTAAGCCCTCACCTGAGAGGTTTTAAAGAGTTAACTAACAAAGCAAGCAAACCTGTAGCAGAGTATGCATCTGTCCACAGGGCTGACTCAGTGGCACTAAAGTCTGAGAGGAGAGGGAGGGAAAAGAAGGGAAGAGAGTGATGGAGGAAGAGAACAGAGAGAAGAGGAGGGAAAGGAAGAGAGAATGAAAGCTCAATCACAAAGCTCGTTTTCTTTAAAGCTGTAGGAATCACTAGGATTGAGGCCAACAACCCCGGGTCCTCAGCAAAGCATGAAATTGTTATTACTCTACAGCTGGAGCAACTGTGGTTCTGCTCCTGCGGACTAGGTCCTCCACAAAAGCCCAAGGAATCTGTCACGTCAAGCCTAGCAGCCCTTCTGACCCAGGCCCAGAGGCACAATCTCAATTCCTCTCAGGTGGCCCCTGAGCGACTCGTCCCAGGTAGACTCTGCGGCAATGTATATGCACAAAGAAACCTGTTCGTCCCTGAGTCTCAGGGGATCATTGAAACTACCTTGGGATAAAAAGCAGTTGAGATATTGCTGAGTCTCAGCTGGCTGGTTTTATAAAAGCTGCCTTTTAGAAGAAGCCGGAGTATCTAGAAAAACTCTTGAGGTGTTCATAAACACCAGTTAACTGTGGTCTTCAGAAAACGGGAGTTTGATTAAAGCTAGTTGCAATGCAGTGCAATTATCTATTTTCACGGCTATGTATTTTTTCCCTCCCCATAGCTAAGACCTTTTCTCTTCTAATGCTTTTTTTTCTTACAAAGTACGTTCAAGCAAATGTTCTCGTTTCTAGGGTTTTAATTTTAAATATGGAATCCATGCATCTGCAATGTACATGTAAACTACTGGGAACTAAAACATCGTGCACATACATAAAACATAACATTATATTGCTGCAGACTAGCATGAACTCCAAAGGGCCAATCCTGATGTGAGACCTGAGTCACTCTCCTGCCTCTTGATACCAATGTCGTCAGGTACAGAACAAATGATTTTTGTGAGAGCTTAGCTTTCCTAGGATCTCTTAGGCACTTTGAGTGGAGAGGCAGGAGAATGACAGAGGAAGAAAAGCTTGAAAGATGGATCCTTTCCTGGCACACGAGACTGGTTCAGTATCATGAGCAGCATGACACCGACTCTACGTGATGCGTAGACTCAGCTGCCCACACCTCCTCCTGCCTCACACCCCTGCTCTCACTAGTTTTCCCACAAAAAGCAATAAAACATACGAGGGGCACTGGAGGAGTGCAGGGATGTGGATCTACATCCTGATCCATAAAAACACAAAAAAATGAAACACAACAAACAAAAGCATCGTAGCTCTTTCCCATAATCTCAACATAGCTAGTGTCCTATAGCATCTCCAAAGAGCCTCCTTAATTGAAAGGAAAACTTGTATCAAACTTAGAGTCTCAGTCTCTGATTACCAGGGCAAAAAATCCAAATATCGAAGTGTTTCATTTTGTGTTTTTTATCTTGTAGGTATTTCTAAAATTTAGCTTTCATTTTTTAAAAACTACCATAAAGGAAGAGAGTGCAGAATAATTCCTTTCAAACTTATAATAAACATCCATAAACCATTGAAATTAAAATGGTTTAAACACACACACTCACATGCACACACATGCACACACACACATATCTTAGGTGCCTTTTGTGAAATTCTCTAGAATACTCTGCTTTGTCACAAATGGTTATATAAGCAGATAGATTTCTGGATGAAAAATTGTTGTGTAAGTCAAAATGGAGTTTATAGCATGTGTATCAAAATGCAATTAGTTGAAGGAAATATTAAACTAAGAAGAACTGTGGAAATAATTGGGGGGGGGAGTTTCATTCAGAAGCTTGATTTTCTTTTGTTTCCAAAAAGTGAGGTGTCATGTCTTGGTATGTACAGAAATACATCAGGGAGGTTTAGATGTAACACATGTAAACCTAATGAAAATTTTCCATTAAAAATTACTTTTGCGGTACTCATGAAGTATTTAAATCAAAGAATCAAATAAACACATATCATGTGAGGTTCTAGTTTCCTAAATATAACTTGGAATCTCTAGTGAGGTGGAAGTTTATAAATAAATAAGTACCAGGTTGAGTCTCCCCACAGAAGTCAGATCTATACAACTAACCAGAATTCTCTGGCAACGGGGCAAATCATAGGGGGCAAGTCAAATTTCTATCAGCTCCTTTTTACCTTCTATCATGAAAAACTGCATTGATTGATTTTTAGATAAAAGAAAAAGTAGCATGTATCAAAGCAACATTTGGTAGAGTTTACATTTACACTTCATGATAACCTATTGATACTATACTTTATCAGATCATGTGGATATAAATTTGAACTGAACTTGACAAATTCTGTTAGGATGGAAAAGTGTCTGAATTATATGCATCTGCCAGGAAGAATAAATGCAAAAGCTGAAATATGTTTCAAAATAAACATTTCGGATTGCATATACTTTTCATTTTATAACCACAGGCTTTGCCACCTAACCTTCATTTCAATTAAGATACACAAGTTCTCTCAAGATATTTGTTTCCTTTGGAGCCTGAGAGTTTTTTAAATGTGCCATTTTTTTAATGTCCAGATGGATTTTTTAAGGCAAAAACAATTTCCAGGATATAGATGACTTAGCTACCTACAAAGTAATTTTTATGATGTATTAAATCTATGATCCAATCTTTAGGTGCTTCTTACAGATGTATTTTCTTTTTTAAAAAAATGCAACAATATGTATACACTACTGAATAACTGTACTTTGGAATAATGATTTCATAGAGATATATTAAATTTAATAACTATTGCTTCCGTGGTAAATAATACCAACAAATAACATTTCTCTATTTAAACATTTGCTGAAAATAATGTTTATGTATTATTCTTTTCTCCTTTGACAAATGTGGAAGCTATTCCAATTTCCATACAAATTCACTGGTATGTTTAAGGAGATGTCATTACAAATCTATTTAGTTAATTTCTTAGCACCACCCCCCAACAAAAAAAAATGAAAGAAAGAAAGAAAAGAAAAGTATTTGGAGTCTATAAATATGTTTTAACATGATGTGCTGTGTGATGATATATATGCACATTCAACGTATTATATATTAAGATTAGAGCTTTTCTCGACTATCTGCTTATTCAACAGAACTCACTCAGAAGATAATCTGTGAATGATCAGTCCCATTTAGTACATACCTTCAGTTTACAAATAAAAATACACACACACACACATATAACAATGCTTCCCTTAAGCAAATTAGGAAGTCAACCAAAATACTGAAAGGAAAAATATGACATAAAATTGTCATGTCCCGCGAATGGATTTGTGGAATGAATATATTCTCTATATCCACACCCTCTAAACACTTTTCTGAGAGAGTGGAGCTTTCTTTGGCAAATATGTTTTTTATAGAATAGTCCTTTTAAAACATTCCATTTTAGGTGACACACTGTTAGGTATTAGACAGATTCCCACTCTTTTTCTGAACAATCTTATTTGCTCATTTGGAAAACAATTTGTGAAAGAATTATTCATTGTTCTTATGCATACATTTTAAAAATAATTCACCACACATGACCAAATTATTTTCAAAGTATATACAGAAAGAGAAGAATACTAAACTTTCCCCTGCCTACATGTGAGAGCTTGTCAGCATTCAACTCCAAGGCCTTTAATCCCAGGCTTTAAATTATTCAGATAACAGTTGATTACTCCATTGCAAGAAGCGTTGAGCTCTGCAAAATCTGAGTAACACAATATTTTCTACATAAAAAAGCCCATCTCAAATAGTAGGCATCTAAGTAAAACACTTCCTGAGACCAAACCATGCAACCCATTTTTTGCATTTACTGCACAAACTCTGGTAAATACCACTGTAGTTTCCTACAAAGTAATTCTGCATTCTTGCTTTCATTACCAAGCCCTCTAGTTCTACAGCTTAATTTGCTGAAGACACAATCCCCCATCCATACATTTTCTGGGTTTAAAGTCTTCTTTGAATCATAACAAGGGAAATGGTTCGTTATGTCACTCAGGAATCCAAAAGTGCAAACGAAATTTTAAACTTAAGAGAGAATACTGCTTTGACATTCACTCCTATTTCTTTAGGAAATAATTGTCTTATGTCTTTTGACCACCAAGAGTCAATACCTGCTGCCTCTGTTCAGTTACACACATCAGCCATTACAAAAGAGCTTTGCTCACTTGGCTAAATTACAACCTGAGTCATGTAAAACAGACAGAAACACCAAGAACTATTGGCTTCCAACCCCAAATCAAAAGGCGACAAAATTTTGCCATCAAAAATGTCTAGCTGAGTTCCAAATGGATTAAATTCATCCATAAAGCTGATGTAGGTAGCATTTCACTTTGATGTATATGTGTCCATATATGCCTGAGCATGTGTTCATAATAAGCCCGTAACCAGATAAATGAAAGAAATGCAATTAGGTTACAAACATCAAATAAGCTCTGTAAAAATTATCAAAGTTGAACAAAGAACCCACTGCTTTTCGTGGTATGGAACACTTTGAACCATTTTCTTCCCTGAAACTACTCATCACATTCTTTCCCTTAAACCCTTGTCTAAGCACGGGAATCATCAGTTCCTCTTCATTCTAGCAAGCAAGTTTAGTCTTTTCAGACATCCGGACTGAAACATGATGAAGTAGAAAATCTACAGATTGCATTCGCTATCACCAAAAAGTACCACATTTGACTATTGCTCATACCATTTGGAAACCAGTCCTCACATGACTACTGGCCTGACACCTCATCCATCAGCAGGGTGCCCAGAGCAGAGCTGGACCGTCTTCCTTGCGCCATCTCCAGAGTGGAGGCCCAGCTGGGAAACAGGCTTATCTTCCAAGAGCGATTAGATCTTTAAGATCAGGCTTTAGCAAGCTGACCTAAAGCCATCCTTCCTCGCAACGAAGTCTCCAACCTCTTCAGAGGAAGACGGGGAGGAAGGCAAACGAGGAGAAATCTAGGTCTCCGTGGCCTGCTTAGAAACTTTGTTGTGTCAGAGAAACTTTGGCCACTGGAGGAAAGTACCCTATGGTTGCTCTGGCTTTAGAAAGATCTGTCCAGGGCTCCTCAATCTTCTTTTCACCCCCCTCTCTCTCTCTCTCCCCTCTTCTCTTGTTTCAGAAGGGGCCGCTGGTCAGCGCTGATTAATAAGTGTTTTTTGTTGTGAAGTGTTGAATAATAGAGGATGGCCGGTGACCCAGTAAAGACTAAAGCTTGCTCTGGTTCATTGTGGCAAGCTGAGAAAGGGGCTTTCGGCCCGGGACCCCGAGCACTGACCCGCACACATCCCGCGGATCGCCTATTCATCCTCACAGCCCTGCAGTCGCCCAGGCTCCCATTGTTCGCCAAGCAACAATGGAGATTTCGCAGGGAAAGTAAAGCTCCTTTCAGATCCCTCTCTGATGTTTTGCATTTAGGGAAACACCGACCTCCACGTTTTTCCCCGACATCTTTCCTCACGGCAGTTAGAGCCCTTGCTTTTCGGGGAAACTTGTGTGAGTTTGGCGCTTGTTCGCCAAACACCAGTGTCCGGGGAGGCGAGACGGGGTAGAGAGAGGAGCGCCCCGGAGATTCTTTTTTTTTTTTTTTTTTGAAACCGATTTAGAGGACGGAAGCCGCCTCTAGGGAGACAGGCGAGAGGGGGGAGGGGAGAAGAAGACGTTTCCTCACCGGGGTAGCCCGGGCGGCGGGGGCTTCGGGGCGGAGAGGCGGGCGGCCGGGCCCGCGGCCCCTCCAGGCCGGCCAGCAAGGCGCGCCGTCGCTGCGCCTTACCCCCTCTCGCCTTTCTTCCCCGCGCCACGCTCCGCGCCTCCGCTCCCGAGGGCGGGGCGGCCCCGCAGGCCCCGGCGACCCTCCCTGCCCGGGCGCGCTCCGGGGCCGACGAGGCCGGGCGAGGGCGCGACGGGACAGGGGGCCGGGGCCGCGTCTCCGTCTCCGAGAGACTTACTTCTGCTCTGCTCTCCTGCACCCGGCCCGGGGCCGCCTTCCTAAGCTTCCCGTCGGCTCGGGGCGGGGGCACGGGGCCAGGCCAGGCCGCGCGGAGACTCGCCGGGCCTGCTTGGGCCGGAGCCCCTGCCGCCTCCGCCTCGCCTGGGCGGCCCCCGAGCGGGCGGCCGGCCGGCCGGACCCCGACCCCGGGACGGGCCGCGCGAACCCGCCGCCCCCGAAGCCACGGCTGCGTCGAGACCGCGGGCCTCGGCTCGTCGCGAATGCTCGCGCACCGCCCGACGCGTGCAGGCGAGGGTCGGGAGGTCAGCGGGTCGGCCGAGAAACGCCGGAGGAGGGTGGGGAGCTGGCGGCTCCCCGTGGCCAAAGGAATGGAAAGTCCGCTGGGGGGCCGCGCGGGCCCGGGGGAGGCAGAGGGCGCGGGCTCGCGGGACCCGAGCCGAGGGCGGGGAGGGGGCGCCGCGTGGGGCTGCGCGAGGCCGGCCTCCCGGGACAGGCCGGGTCCCCGCCCTCGCGGCCGCCGGGACCTGCCACGCTCGGGTTCCGCCCGGCGCGCGCCTGGGCGCGGGGTGAGGGCGAGGGCGAGGCCGAGGGGCCGCGCAGGCTGCGCGGCCTGGTGGGCGGCGGGAAGCTCGCACTGCGCCTGCCCGTTCGGCCCCGGCCCGCCGCCCTGCGCTCCCCAACCGCTCCTTGACAGCTCCCCGAGCTGGGAGAGGAAGAAGAGGAGGAGGAAGAGCAGAAGAAGGAGGTGGAGGCGGCAGCGGCGGGCGACGAGCTGAGGGCAGCGCAGGGGGAGGAGGGCTCATTGTCCGGTCCCCCCAGTCCAATTGATATGCTAATCCCTTTTCTGATGCCATAACAAAGAACACCTTTGCACTTTTAAAAGACTTTTGTGCCCTGGCTACAGAAGTTTATTATCCACTAATTAGCAACAACTTCTGGCAACGAGTTGGGTTACATTTTCATATGCTCCGAGCCCGGACGACGAGATGCGCAGGGCAGGAGGAGGTTTGCGCTCCTGGCAAACGCGAAAAATAACCCGGGGCTGGAAAGGAGTCGCCCGCTCAAATTCTGGGCCGAAGGCGGGAGGCGGGGATCGGAAGCTCTGTTCTCCGAAGGGACCGAAACGTGCCCAGAGGAAGGTTCTTTGGGAGGGGGATTGAGCGATCCCTGGGCCCAGGATGTTAGATGACCTTATTTGATCCGGCACTGTGGCCCGCGTCGGGAGAGCTGCGTGGAGGCGGCGGCTGCGGGCTGCTTTGCAGGTGTCCCGGCCCAGCCATCTGTTTGGGGTGAGGGTGAACGGCCCGGGCGAATGTTCCAGCATTCTCCTCTGATCTCTTTAGCTTTTTTTCTTTGCAGCCTCTACTTAGAATAACCCGCGGGCGAAGGAGGGACCCATGCGTAGGAAAGGCACCCGCAGCCTGGGTCTCCTCCTAAGGCCTCCCCACCGACAAGGCTGAAATTCCAGGACCCGGAAAGATGAGGCAAAGTTGGCATCGCTAGAGCCGGGGCGGGGGTGGGGGATCTGCCGGATTCGGGGCCCACCGGGATCGTCTGAGGTGGTCACCCCACAGAGCACACCCTTCTGGCTAAGCAGAGACAGACCCGCATCTTCCCAGGGGCCGGATGCTGTGCGCACCGCGTGACCCTGCCTCCTTCAAGCGTTGGCAAGAAGTTGCCGATCTTTTAACAGCCCCACATCCCAGGTCAATAAAGTGGAAACGGATAGAATGAGCATCATCCGGTGAAAGATAAAGGGCGGGGGGACGAAGCGCGTTCCTTCTAGTGTCTCCAAAGAGAACGTCGTCTCTCGCCGCTAGCAAAACACCCGCACAGAGAGGCCTTCGGTCTGGGCTCAGCCGAAGAGATGTTCTATCTTAGGTAATCTGCGCCCCCAAACCCAGCATTTTTAGTATGTATATTCCGTCTTCTAGAAATCATCTTTCATTTTTGGTTTTCACTTTTTGCAAGAGACCCCGCTGGGGGGTATTGCTGAATGTTTCCCAAGCAGATGTCAGCCGGGTGCTGGAGGCCTTTGCGTACTCCTGCGACAGCAGAGGCCGCAGAGTCCGGTTTGATAAATGTTCAGGGTGAAACATGGCCTTACTCAAAACCCCAGGGTGATTTAAGGTATAAGGGTGAATATTCAGAGGCGGGAGGTGATGAGTTACAGTGTCCCATTCCCTTTCGATGGAACGGCGCGCGCTGTGATCTGCAGCCCGAACCTCTCCGGTATCCGAGTGCCATGTTTCCGAACAAGCGCTGTTAGAACCAGAAAATGGGGGGCCAGGAGGCGGGGGCTGACGACTTAAGGGAATATTGCTGAAGAAAATACAAAGAAGATAACCAAGATATTAGAGATATTGGATCTCAGGATCTCCCAGACAGGGATCTCAGGAGCAAGAAAATATGCCCAGATGCCTCCTGAGCAGTGGCCGTGGGTGGGGTGAGGGAGGAGGTGGGTGGTGAGTGTGGGGTAAGAGGAGGGCTCTCTGTTGTCACCCTCGGCCCCCTTCATTGAGGATGAACAATAGCCGGGCCTGGGGTTTTTTCTGAAAGAGAAACTGCAGGAAGGCAGAGTTGCTCTTTGTGCCCCAGCCCTTTAGAGGAGGGGGAGCCATACACACGACCCCCCCACCCCGACCATTGGGCGGTGTCCGCAAGATCTGGACCCCTCAGAGACTCTCTGAGGGCTTTTTAAAAAGAAAGAAAGGAGAGAAAGAGAGAGGAAAGAAAGAGGCGCCGGCCCTGTCGCCTGGTAAGGCCCACTCAGCCTCCGGAAGAAACCGGAGCAAAACGGAGAGACCCTCAGAAGTCTCCAGGCCGGGTGGAGGGGAGAGTGAAAACCACACACTGTCGCATGGTGTCAGCCTCCCCCCTCCCCCTCCCCTCCCCCTCCCTCCCACCGCGTCCCCACGTCTGAGCACAGTGGATTCTGCTTACGTGTGTATTTCAGATTAAGGATGTATTTATTTATTTATTTAATCCTTCAGCTCTCCCCACACCACAAAAAGACTTAATTCCTTTCCAAGGCAAAGGGTTGATTTTAAAAAGGCTCCATTTTAAATCAATGGGGGAAATCAGACGACTGTGACCTTGACGTGTGAAATGGGGGAGGGGCGGGTAGATTGGGGCCCAAACCCTTGGCCTCTCCATTTCTGGGGCGTCCTAGGCCCTTTCTAAGGGCACCAACGAGAAGGGGGGGTATATTTTCAAAGGTTACCTTTAACAGTTTATTCGCTGAAGTTGGGAACTTGGTATTTTCATATTACGGTGAAATACATGATTTAATTATATTCCAAAAACAAATTAAGGACAGGCCTTCTACACAAATTGGAGGCAGCTAAATGCTCTTTTGTGCCTGCAGCCCTCGGGTTGTTAAAGAGGCTGCTGATGCATGAGAAGTAAGTGAGTGATTTAACTCATTGGGATGCAGGAAGCGACCTGCCCTCTTTTGAAAAAAAGAGAGAGAGAGAGGGAGAGAGAGAGAGAGGGAGACAGAGACTGAGACTTCGAGCTGGAGAAGAGAGAGGGAGGGGAGAGGAGGGAAAAGAAGGAGAGAGAGAGAGAGAGGGAGAGAGAGAGAGAGCGAGAGGGAGAGAAGGGGACGCAGAGGGAGGGAGGCAGGGAGACCAAACCCCCGCTTTCCTGCATTGAAAGCTTCTGAATTTCAAGCAGAAAGTAGAAGCAGCCCCACACGGCAATGAGCGTCTTTCCTTGGGCTGCATGTGCAGAGCGTAGACAATGAAAATCTCCATCCCCCTCCCCCATCCCCGCTAGGCTACAAGATTTTTGTTTTCGTTCCTTCTCAACGGTGGAAGATGTGGAAAATCAAGTACCTAGAGATGTGTATATATTTTGAAAACAAACAAACAAACCAAACGGGCTGAGACGCGGATTACCCAAACGCGCGCCGGCTGTAAGTACGATCTTTTCCTGCGATAGCCCGGCTCTGCGTCGCCGGAGGGATGGAGAGTGTTCGCTTTTGTGAGTCGGGGGCGCCGGGTGTGTTTTGGTGATTTTATTCCCAGGGCTGTCCTCGAAGCTTGCACTTTCCGCACGTGAGCGGGATAAGTGTTCCGCCCGTGGTGGGCGTGCAGAGCAGGGCACTGGCTGTCTTGGATGCGGCGACTTGGAGCGGCGGGCGGGGGACGGCGGGAGGCGCCGAGCCGAGGGGTTCCCGCGTAGCGAGCATCCTCGAGAGCCTCGCGCCCGGCTCCGGGCTGCAAGGTTGGTTCCTGGCAGTGGATGGAAATCAGGTCACCGAGATCCTTAAGCTCCCGGACTACCAGACGTGCCGGGGGGACGGGATGGAAGTGGAAGGAGAGATCCGAGGAAGAGGAGGAGGAGGAGGAAGGGAATGCCAGCACCGCCGGCCTGGAATGGAGTCTGGGGCCGCCGCTGGCCCGGGCCCTCGGTTTGCGGGACTGAGCCTTGCCGGGGTTAGCTGGCTAGCCAACATAGCGCCTTCGTAGGTAGATGGGTCTTCTCTCTACACCCCAAATAAAGGATCCTCTGGTGACAGGGGCTGAGTGAGGGTGGGAGAGTGTGTCTCAGAGCGCCCAGGCGGGAGAATTTGTGGTTCTGGGGGAGGTATTTTTTTGGCCTCTTGGAAATGTGCAAGAATTCCGCGGGCTCACGCTTTCTTTGTGTGCCGGGCAGCGCCAAGCGCTTTGTGCTTCACAAGGAGAAAATGGCGAGTCCTATTGTGTTTAGGCCATTTTCTTCCGGTACGAGGATTTCCCCAAGTTCTAAAGACTTCTTCGGAAAGTAGCCTTCTCTTGCCCGGAAAAGTGTGAATCGCTGTAGTTCAGCCCCGTGGCCTGGGGTGGGTACCGACCTCAGGTTGGGCAGGAGCCTGTTTTCTTACCGTTGGGATACTTGTATCGAAACAAAAATATGACCAGTTTGTGCAGGTCGATGCCCTTCAAAGATCCGCAGAGGCTCTCAGGGATTCGGAAAATAAGTGTCTGTTTATGTGTGTTTATATACATATATATAAATAACATACTTTTCCTGATAATCTGAAGGGAAAGATAAAGGACAAAAGACACTTAAGTGTTTGTACGAAGGAGGAAAGTTTTTTCTTTATTGTTTCACCCCCTCAAGGAACCCCCAGGAGAGGTTAAATGTTACTCTGCCAGGTCAATCTTTTGTTTTTTAAAGCGAAGGTGAAACGTTATTTTGGACAGAAGGAATTCTTACGCAGCCTTACCTACTAGAGCATATGCCTCCTTTGCTTCACAAGAAAACTATTATAGGGTGTTAAAGAAGGGGTTTAGTGTAATACTCTTAGTGCTTCTGTAGGTGCATATGTGTGTGATTACATCTATATCTATCTATAGAGAGAAGTGAGAAGGTTGTTGTTTGGCCTTTTTTCTTAATTTGTCATTTTTGTAAAATTTCCTGCACTTGTTAAACCATGTGTCAAAGTGGACAAGGATGCCTATACAAGGATGCCTTACATGTTTGAAAGCAAAAACAAAACAAAACAATGCAGGTTGAAAAATACTATTTCCTATTTACTACAATTCTTTGGACCCCTAAAGGTTGTGGTGACTTTATCAGCTCAAGATGCAAACTTTCCCCATCTGCCTCCTGTACTCTCAATTTGGTGGCAAATATAGAAAAATGAGAACAACTGGAATGGAAGAGAGAACTTAAAGCCTATAGATGTTCCCCTCTTGACATTATCTTAAAATGTTACAGCATCAAGTTGGTGCAGAAGCGTTGTGATTTACATTTTTCAAAATGTACCACTAGCACCTCCCTTCATGTGGATCAAGACCCTGGACAGCGAACGACTATGAAATCACTGAGCATAAAAGAACGCTTGTAAAATTCTGTGGAAGCAGAATGGAGGCTTACATTCAAAACACGTTGGGAGACAAAAACAACCTTTATGATTTTTAGAAGGAATTAAGATTCCTTTAAATTGTGGCATTTCAAACTTATTCTACCAAGTTTCAAAGAAACAATGACTTACATACCCTGCCCAAATAGTGTATGTTATTTATCCAATTAAGATAAGAGGAGGTCTACCTTTTGTTACTGGTAAATAACAAGTTTAAATCTGTCCTTTTAAGACATGGGCTGTTTCTTACAAGGCCTTGAAGCAGAGTGAGGATCCAGAAATTTTCGTCTCTTAGGCTGGCATTAGCTGAATGACACTGGAATAAATTAAATTGATTTTTATCAGCGACTGAATTTCTAAATGCATAGAATTGGAAAAATTAAATGCCACTTTGATAGACAGGAATGATATGAATGGAGATATAAGGCAGCTACTCCTTCTACTCCTATTTAGGCACTGTAATAGATAATTGTCAATGCAGTGTTGTCGGCAAACCTTTTTCTAAGAAAATCGCAGATTTTTTCCATATATATTCATTTGGTTTGGGGCACAGGGTTGCTTCAGTGTGGCTCTGTGTTGGAGATCAATTTATTTTGTTTCCTACATTGTATGGATTGCCTTTATTCCTTTCCAGAATTGAACTTCATTTAAAGCCATTTCATTTGTGGATTACATAACACATTCAAAATTGCTCATTTAAATTTCCAGTTCCATGTGTCTTTTGGCTTATTTCATAACCTGACTTCAGTGTGACTTGTAGAGGCCTGGGAAATCATATAAAGCAAAAATAATACGCAGGTGTGAAAAACTAAAATAGTTTATATTTAATCAAATTTAAATTTTAAAACGACATCAAATTCAAGAGAGTTTAGGGTTTACAAATTAATTAATTTTTGATCTTTACTCATTGGATTTGGCTACAGAATGAAGCTGCAGTTACCTGAATGTGTAGATTCTTAAAATTAGGTGCTAGACATATTTTGGACACACACACACACTTTTTTTTTTTTTGACAATGTCTTCAAAGTACTTGCAAAGAAAATGCAATAATCAGGACCATGGTGAGGTCCCCTTGGCACACCGAGTGGTGGCCCAGGGCTCTGCTTGGGACGCGGACCTCGGTTGCGAGAGGGTCATTGTTTAGAAAGGCACATTCGTCCCAAGTGGCATTCGTGATAAGATTAAATATAAACCTAAACCTTGGCCTGGAGAAAGGTTGGCGGCGGGGTGAGAAGAGGAGATGCAGATAAGCCCTGCTTCTGCTGCGTGCGCACGTAATTAAGAAGCCGCCCCTCATCTGGAGCGTGGGCTCTGTCCGGCCTAAGGTGCTTATTTTGCTGCTACTTGGCCATCTATGTGCGAGGGAACAAGAGCCCAAAAGCTTAGAATTAGGGATCTAGACGAGATGTCCAGAAAGTGCGGGCTCTTGTCACCATTTTAGGGAGAGGCGACCGAGAATGGTGACTTTGACCTGCCTTGAGCGAGCCTGAGCATTGAAGGTAGGGCTGTGAGAAAAGGGCTGGAGAGACTGGGGGCGCGACGTCTTAGGGGGCTGTCTTTGGGCCACTGTGTCGGTGCCAGTGCGGTGTAGAGGCAAGGGCAGGGTGCTCGCCCTCTGCTGTACCCAGGCGCAGCTCTTGGGGGCTGAGCGCCTTCTGCGGCTCTTTGGTTTCAAGGACACAGCGAGCTGCTCAGGACTTTGGGAGCCAACATCTGTCTGACTGGTGACGTCAGCAGCCCGTGTAATCCTCTTGCGCTGAAGGCAGATGCCTTATTTGTTTGGCTGGAGCGAGCCATTAATCCCTAATTCTGGATCAGCAACCGAGGGGGAAAGACCGGACCGCTCCGATTCCCCCCCTCCCTACGCCCACCTCCCACCCTAAAGCACCTTATACCACGGAAGCCTCTCAGCCTCCTCTTTCCTCCGAGAACGCGCTCGGCAGCGACTGAAAACGCTTTGGTCCTCTGCAGGTTTGAGCAGGGCTAGCAAGTCTTTCTGCTTCGGATTTCCAGGGCTATGTGTAGATGTGATTCTTCCTCGCATCGATCGTTTCGATTTCCTTGCTGGGACTCTCCGGTCTCGCAGTTCGCAGGGTACTAAGCCATGAAGGGGTGGGGATTGGAGGGTGCGGATCCAGAGTGTGGTCGGGAGGGAAGGGGTGAAGCGGGGAGAAAGGGGGTACAGCATGCGGGGACGGCTGGACTGCACCGGAGGACCCTCTGCGGACGCGTTTTGACCGTTGCAGCTGCCGAAATCCCTTCTCGGGCCGCGGCCGTGCCGCAGCGTCTGGCCCCCCGTCTCGCGGCTTCCCCGGCCGGGACCTGCGCGCGCCTCCACCGCGCCGCCCCCCAGGCTGCGCGCCTCGGGCTTCGCGCGCCGCCGGCCCCTCTGCGCCCAGCCTGAAGCCAGGGGACGGAGGTCGCGGCCCGCCGGCTGGGCTCCCGTCCTGCCGTCGCCTGATCTCCCTCGCCTGCTCCCTCCCGCCTCCCGTCCCTTCTCCCCAGCCTCCCCCTCCTCCCTGCAGCCCCCCTCTCTAATCCTGCGCTGTGATTCTGTTTTGCAGGGGCGCGTGCTGGGGTCTCCGCGCTGGACCGGCTCCCGGCGGCCTCTGCAGCCACAGCCGAGCTCTACGCCGCCCCGGGGCCGCGGTGGCGGATCATCCTCCCTTCCTCGGACACCGGGGCCGGAGTGGGCCTTTCCCTCCCGCGGACCGCGCCGTAGGGGACGCCGAGAAAAGAGCCGCTGCGCCCGCCGCCTCCTGCCCGCTGTGCAGAGGGCTCCGCCCGTAGAGGTCAACTCCCCTCACCCCTTCCTCTCTCCGCTCGCCCTCCCTCCGCCCGGCCCGGGCTCCGCCAGCCTCCCGACTCGGGCAGCAGTCTGAGGAGTGCGCGTCCGCTGCGCTGCTCTGAACCGTAACCCCCAGCCGGGCCCAGACCCGAGGCCCGCGCTCCCCGGCGGCGGGGAAGCCTTAGCGAGCAGCCTTTTCTCTGCAGCAGAGCTGTAGCCTGACCAGATGGGCCGCCCAGCTCTCTCGGGACTAGGCAGGTGCGGCTGAGTTAATTTTTCCGCATTACAAAGAAAGATGACCCAGCCGGCCCTTGGACTCTCATCTCTTCCCCAAATCTCCCAACCAAAACCGCGGTAACGGTATCAGAGGACACGGAGACTAGGCATGTCTGCGTGTCCATCTTACATACACACACGTATGACGATTGTCTCTTTTATGTGCTAGATCTCATCCCCGACAGCAGGAAACGATTGGCAAAGCTTTCTGCAGCAGAACATGCAATGGCGCGGTCCTTACCAGTGACTTAGAAGAGATGCAGGGCGAACCAACTCAGTTAATTGCCTTCAGTAAAATAACATGATTACGAAGTTAGCTCTGTACCAGAGGGGTAATTAACTTCGATCCACGCCGTCACTTGAAAACTAGATTTATTTCTAGGTGTGCTGTAAATGGCATGCAGATATATGCATATGTATACGCAGACACATGCATCGTCTACACTTCCACGGAACAGACTAATTAGCAGCGGCTCTGGCAGCTGTGGCAGGAGGCGAGCTGACACAGGAGCCGAGTTTGAGTTACGACTCTGAGGGGGTCACAGGGACTCGAGCTCCGGGCAGGGGAAAGGGCAGGAGGAGAAGTGTGAGATACGCAGTGTCTCAGTTACTTTCCGGATCAAGATCAGACTCTGCCCTCCGTGTTCACAGCGGACCTTGATTTAATGTCATACAATTAAGGCACGCGGTGAATGCCAAGAGCGGAGCCTACGGCTGCACTTGAAGGACACCAGAGCGTCTTAGGATAAGAAAGCGGAAAAGGCACTTTGCAAGGGGACGCTGAGGGGTGGTAGAACGAACCCACCCTTTGCCACAAAACTGATTCCAGAACCAGCCTAGTGTTCCAAAAGCAAAAGGGTCATGGCTTTCACTAAGAGCCTCGGAAATCCGCAGGCAAATCCCCAGGGGGATTTTAAGGGAGCTTCAGTGACAGCTGTCAGGAGAGCAGTGGTTCCCGTCTGTGCAAATATTCTACAGAGTTGAGGCGTTTGGAAAGCAGTGGTTCTTTCGAGAGCAGGTAGTGTGATTGTTTGCAATCCTGGGCCAGGATGCGGAAACAAAACAGAAGTGAGGGGATGCTAACATTAAATGCCGCCCTCTCCACATTGCGCACGAAACCGCCAATAGCTTAGCTCTTTCGGGAAGCTCCGAACACCCGCCCCCGGCCCCCACCTGTCTCCTTTCTCTTCCCATTCTCGAGTTGGCCTTGCCTGGCTTAAAACAAAAACAAATGACAAAAAACCAAGACGATTTCCTTGTTTCGATGTAGCCGCAATGGTCAAATCCGTCAAAAGAGTAGGACGGGGGGAAAGGCCAGGCCACAAACTTTAGAAGGACTGGGCACATTAATTTATTTGGAAGCCAAAGAGCTGGACTTTGTTAAGGTAATAATAGTTCCGCGCCACGGCCTTGGAGCCAAAGACAAACTCAGCTGAGAAAGCGAGGCTTGATGGATGTCTTTGTTCCGCCTTGGCCTGTAGGGGGTGGGAACAAAGGAGAGGGGCTGAGGCAGGACTCGGAGAAGCGGCCGCACCCTCGGCTCCCGGCGCTGTCCGCGGTGCTGACCGCGGCCCTCTTCTCTATGCAATTTTACCAAAAAGCGATAGGACCCTCCTGCCACCACCCCAAAGAATAACTGGGTATTAGGTAGCTTGCGAAAGAAAACGTAAACGCAGGGAGATGCCGTAAACCGCGAAACCTAATATTTCACCGAAATAGACCGCTCTCGCTCCCCCCACCCTTGGCTTGTACTTTTCTCTCTTCACTTATACAGATGCGCTTAATCTATGTACATTGGGAAACAATTTCCACTAGATCCCTAATTTCCATTTAGTTAGGCTGAAAACCGAATCTAGGACCTGCAAGGAGGAGAAGGAGGAGAATGAAGGCTTATTTTCTTCTTCTTAAGTCTTCTTCCTTAAAACATACAAAACGTAAGGTCTTCAGCTCCGCACCTTAACGGTGCTGGTGTGCTCGCCAAAGGGATTAGCGACGGACTCAAGCGTGGGCCTCGAGACTGACCAGGAAGGCATGGGTTGGGCACTGACCAGGTGAGACCAAGCAGGAGCTCACCCAGCCTGCCGCCTCTGGCCAGGCTCGAAGCAGGGCGGCCTTCCTAAGCGGGTCCAGAGAGCCGAGCCCCGCAGACCGCTTTGGTGCGCCGAGCATGCTGCACGCTTTCCGGCCTGGGGGAGGCACTGCAGAGCCAGGAGGCCTGAAATCCGCACTGCGGAAAGAAACCGCACAGCGGCATCCCCCTCCTAGATCCGGCAGATGGAAAAAGGCAGGGTGTTTACTGAATCCTAGGAAAAGAAGATTCGCTTTAGAGCCGAGGGTCGTAGGGGTCAGTATTAATACATTCAATAAATCTTTTAATGCTGAGGGCAGCATATTTCATCGTCCTAACCTACATACGGACAGCACTAAATGTAAATAATAAAAATTTAAGTGGTCTACGTAAATAATGGATCAAAGAGGCTAGAGAGAGAGAGAGGAAGAAACGGAAAATCAACCCATTTGTAGCCAGCCTGGGCTCTCAAAAAAAAAAAAATGGTTGCGCGTTTCCTTGCATTTGCTTATAAATTCACAAATGTAAATGATGTTAAAATTAGGACTAGATAAAAACAATCCAGACCGGGCAATGGAGGCAGCAACACCGATTTCGATCCAGATACAGAAATGGACTGTAAACGGGTCATGATTTCATCAGAGTCGTTCTTTTACACCTGAATGGTGTAGATGTATGAAATGATTCCGCAAACATCGCGGCAGAGCACAGTATACTCAGTGGGAGATGTCCTCGCCCCCTCCCTCAGAGTAGATTTTATTTGCCCTCTGATTTTAGAACTCTGAGAGTTTGGTCTTTCATATCCATTGATGACTTAGGTTTATATTTTATTTTATACAATTTGGGAAGGAGTAGGTTAAAATACATTAGGGAAAAAAGGGCTACTCGAATGGTAAAAGGAAAGGGTTGGGGAATATTCCTTTTGTGCCAGTTGAGATCAGTCAGTGGACACTAAAGTGGGTTTAAAGCATTACACGTTATCGTGGAAGCCTTGATTTCCTTCCAGTATTCATGCAACTGAGCTGATCTCCTGCGTCCGCATTCCCTCGGATATTTCACTAAACAACAAGGGTCCAAGGCTGCAAAATTCCTTCCTGAGTTGTGTTATAATTCATATTACATAACTGGGACACACAATCTCCCTCACCCTAATCCTTCCTTTTAAGGACGGTCTAAACTCGTCTGCAGAAAGCTTAATCTGTTTAAAAATTACTTTCTAAATAGAAGTGAAGTACATGATATGAAAGAGAGAAGGTAAAATATCACTTAGATAAGGGAACACACAATTTAGTAATCTGGTTGCCGTGATTAAATCTAGAGTGGTTATCGATCCGTAATATTTCTAGATTATTTCTAGATTTTTAAAGACTTTATTTTCTATTTCTCTTAAAAATAAACATCCGCTTTAATGTCCATTGCCAATTTCCCTGCTCTGAAATTCTATGCTCAGCATTTTGCACTGAAACAATCCCTGCTTCGCAATTGGAGAATTTCGGCGCGTCGTGTGGTGGGGCCCTTTGACAATCGCAACTTTCATTCAGTGGTCTCAAATTACAGCTTCTCGGAATAATTTAGGAACAGCTTGACCCTTTGAGATACTCAACGACAACCCTCCAGGGAAATAGTGTGTTTCCGTCCTGGGAACAAGATGCTAGCTCAGTGCGCCAGAAGGTATCCGTTGTCAACAGTGCCAGAGCGCCCTCTGCTGCCCGAAAGAGGCAGGACATCAGTTACAAAAGCCAGATGGCACTGAGTCGCAACAAGCGGTGAAAATATTAAGCTCTTAGCAACATTTAATCTGTGAAATTTAAAAGCTCTCATCATATTGTACTTTTGAAGGGGCCACCTGATTTTGATTTTGAGAACTCCCTGGATAATTTCCTTCATTCTGGAGGGTAGTAAAAAGTCAATGTTTTGAAGTTTTCTGTCTGTTAATGTATTTCTGCAGTTACATTTCTGTATCCTTTCTTTCTCAAATTTTATATGGAAATATAAAATTGCAAATCGAATTAGAAACTTTTGTGGTGAATAGGTGATTAAAGAAGACTTCTCCTGGTTTCTCCAATAACTAAGATCTAATAAAGGAAAAAATAATTAAAGATATCAAGCACAGGTTGTTTAATTTTTTTAAAGATAAACTTAAAAATTAAGGATTGAGATTAATTGTTTTCTTGTTTTGAAATTTAAGCCAGATTTTTCTCAGGCTTTTACTTTCAGAATAAGAGAGTTATGTTTGATGAAGAGGTTGAAACTTTTTCTTTGCACTAATATGTACACTCTTTCTACCCTTGAAATCTTTGTAATGAATTTATAAGAATACTTAGCTGGCAGAGACTTATTCATGAAAGGACCACTCTGAGCAGAAATCATCAGATATGGTCCCAGCATAGGCAATTCATCAGTGTTACTTGCATTAAAAATCAGTTTTTCAGTATGGAAAATCTCTTCTCAAATTAAATGGAGATTTTTTTTTAAGTTAAAAATTCTTTAAAATTTTTATGTAATATAGGTGTATATTGACTAAAATAAATGTACAACTGTATTAATATTGTGAATCTCAAAATTATAGCCTATTTCTAAACACACACACATTTTTGCCATAAAGACTATTGTTGAATATATCGACACTAATGTAATAAAATGTTTCTATTAATTATGTGGTTATTAAATAAATATTGTAAAAATAAAGTTCTGTTTATTTTATGGTGTCAGAATGAAATAGCTATCTAATATCACTTATTTAATTCTAATTTTTAAATGAAAATCCTTGCAAGAATATGAAACTATAAGGTTGCTGAGAACATTAGGCTAAATGTTTAAAATTATATGATTACATAATTAGTTATAACAGAAAAAAAGCCTTGGTTAAATGTTATACTAAGTTAAATATTTGTCCAAATATGTAAAATTTCATATTACTGTGGGTACATTTGTCTTCTGAAAGCTACTTCTGCAAAGAATGCATTATGGCATTATAATTGAGGTATAAAAATTGTTAGAATTTTTATGTTTTCTTTCTAAGCATTCTTTTAAAAAATTAAAATACTAATTTTCTTTTTGCTTAATTTAAATTTCTTTCTAAATAAATTCATATTTTACCCAGGAGAGAATAAACACAGTGACATAATTTTGCTATATTCCTGATAGTTTTTGTGAGCTTAAAGCCAACTTCTAGAAGTAAATAAATGCATGATACATAACAAAATGTTTTTTTCTTTTAAAAATCATTTACTCTATTCTTTAAAAGAAAAATGGAAGAGAACTAACTAAAAGAGCTTGTCCAATGTCCAGGAGATGCTACCCAAGATGAAGAGCATGCACCAATATCTGTCATTCAAATTTGTATATAATTTGGGTTTTAACCTCTCTTTATTGTATATTTGTACAAGGGTAACATATTGTAACTGAAACACTCCTCCTAACTTCCTCTGGCTATTTAGAATCCATGGAAACATTCACTTCTAAAGGAGTAATATGCATCTAAACAATAATTTTATAGAATGCACTAATACAATAAAAGCAACTAATTACTGATACTTATAAGGATTAAACACATCAATAATTGTACTCTCCTTTGTGCCCACTCTTAGTGAAATTAATATAGAATTTAATACTTGTTGACCACAAAATAAAAGCCCTAATCCCAGACTTCAAATTAGAAAGAATAGGCTTTAACACACCCAGTATTTTTTATCCAGTATTCAGAGTCAGCTGTCACTGCAATTTCCATCAGCCACCATTAAGTAACTGGTACAATCTAGTAGAAATATGACTGAATAGGAATTGAAAATATAGTGCTTTAAGATGGAATAAAATTGGAATGTCAAGAAATTGCAATTGATTATCCTTTAAAAGATTGGGAGTTACAAAGTGCAGGGAAAATATTTACACTGAAGAACAAATACCCAGGAAAGTAAAAAAAATCCCATTATTGGAAACAGAAGATACTACCAAGGCAAAATGGGGTGAAATGGAAAGAAATTAAGTCTTTGAGATGCATGAGGGAAGAACTAAGAAGATATTTGACTTCAATTCTGTTTTTAGTATTTCAGTAGAAGATATTTATGTAGAAAATTCTCAAAGATCTCAAAGAGTGTTTCTTCATTGGAATGTGTTACAATTTTGCTCTTGTTGTGTTAAAGAAAGACAGAGAAAAGACTGGGAGTGAAATTAACAAAATACTTCTTCATTATTCAACTCATATCCCATGGACTGAAAGGTAGGATTGTGTTTTTCCTTTCCTAGTTGTAGGTCAAACTTTTAAAATTATAATAATAGAACTATTATAATATAGCATATGCTGGGCAAACTATCTTCCTTTTGTCAATTTGTTTAAATACAAAACAGTGATAGGTGAAAAAGAAACTTAGCAAATTGTTCCCTGCTGATTTCAGTGTTCTAAGCAGTAGTCACAATATATTTAGACAGACAGGATACTTAATTGGGGCCTTTGCAGGAGTTCCCAATGGGTGATGTTAGCGTGAGAAGTGAGTCCCAGGCTGATATGCTAAATGCTAAAAACCTTGGCCAAGGTCAATTCAAAGGTTATGAAGTTTGGGCTGCTATGATAACGTCAAGTGGAGAAAGATGTTCTTTTGCCCAGAGCTGTGTAGCATCAGTTTTCCACATCAGAGGGACTTGCCCCTTCTCTGGATGTCTTGGCCTGACTTGACTCTCTCAGTTCCCAGAACTAGGCTACAGTAGTTTTTCATTTTAATTGTTCTGCCAAGATCAGGTAATCAAAGAGATTGGCGACAAGCACTCCATGAATACATTCTTTAATAAACGATTTTTACAAACTGGATATACTTAAAGGGATTCTGAGTCCGTGAAAGGATTATTTTTACTTAAGTTTTCAATTCAGAAAGCACAGAAATGCCCAGTAAGCACCAGGCAGTGTGTTAGATTGGAGAACAAGTGCTGTGGTGAGAATGTATATACATACATATGTACAGAGAGAAAAGCTAGTAATGATGAATATCTATATTAGAGATTCTGGTTACATTTAAAATATAGTTGTATAAAAAAATAAAATCAACTTTAGCTGTGACCTGGACCCATCTCTCCTGCAATTGTCTCTTTACTATCAGCTAACTGACAGGGTAAAACCCCATGGTACAACAGAACTATTAATAAACATTTTAAAAATTGGCTGGTTCTTTCAAACTATCCTCTCCGTACTCCTGCCGTGGTTATTCCAATAACTTTCTGCAGTAATTAACATTTCTAAATCCATGAATGTCCTTTTGATGAATAAAGTTTCTCTACATTATCTTTCCACTTCTCTCTTTCTGCTTCCTCTTATCTGAATTGAATAACAGAACTCAGCAAAGTAAGTTTTTAGACCAATAACATTGAACATAGCCTTCAGTCATAGACATAAACTTATACCACAGAATAAGATATATAAAAAGACTTGAACTAATTTTTACTTTAACCTCTCCTTCTTGTCATGGTAAACACCCAAAATCTCCTGGATTTCCAGTGATAAAAACATATTTGTTGATTCATTTCATTGCTGTTTGAATGCTTCCTAGGTGCCAGGCCCTGTTCTATGTGTTGAGTTATTCAACAGTGAATGAAAGAAATGAAGCTTACAGTCTTATCCAGAAGCTTCCCCAAAGTTAAATTTTCTACTCCCATAAACAAACTTACTTTCTATAATTTAAGTCATTTTATCTTTAAATCCTATTCCAACAATTAGCATTTTCTTCATGATAAAAGCAGATTTGTGTATTACTTTTCTAGGAAAAGGAAGCCCAAACAATTACATTTTTGTTATTCCCACATCTCTCCACCATTGGTAATAATGAATGCCTTTACTATCCCATTGACAATTTGGAGATCAATTGAGTAAAATATTATTAATATAAGCTGATCTAATGTTGATAAACTATTAACTTCCATCTGACTTGTGGTTTACTACTCATGCATGACCTTTGTGTTCACTGATTATATTTATTCGCAGTTTGTCACAGACTTTGACTTCCCATGTCAAATGACTTCCCATTTTAACTACATATATGTGTACCCAAACTCTGTAATTTGATCCTTATCCCTCATTTATGTATGTTTCTGATAAGCTGTAGCTTTGTTCCTGTTCATTTTTTCCTTTTTCTGTTTGTTTTTTGCTTTCTTTCTTTTATTTTAATGAGCTATTTCTTCAATCATCAAGATTCTTTTCAATTTATATGCTGTCTTTCTACAGGGGTTATAAATGTCACTGACCATATCTAATTTAATTATTAAAGTGGGCATCATAATTAGACCAACTTCATGACCTCATTATTTCAAATGTTTAAAATAAACATCAGATCAACTAATCATTCAAAAGTCTATTCCAAAATACTCCCAAAGATATAATTTTGAAACTCTTCTTTAATCCATATCGTTAGCTGTGAAGTTTTTAGATTTATGCCTCCAGGAAAAATGATCATGATTATCTCGCCAATGTTTTGCTCACAACTGTTGGCTATCACCTTGACCAAGTCTTTGAAGATGGAGAGATGTTTGTCAGATATTTGAAGACAGTAACAGATGTCACATGCACCAAAAGGTCAAAGATCTGTTCCTATAAGTTCTGATTACTCAATTCATCAAAGACTCTGAGCATAGGAATTTTCCAGCTTTGGGATGTAGTTGTCATAATATGGTACACCATATAAATAGTTAATTTGCTGACATTGGAATTTGGAGACCGATGTTTTAGGCTGAACTCTGACTTTAATTGGTTGGGTAATTTGGATTTCTTTCTTTCTTTCACTGGATTTCCAAATTATGTGTACTTGAACAGTGACTCTCCATAATATGAAGTAAAAAATACCCTGGGAGCTACTTTAAAAATTTAGGTTTTTAGGTCCCATCCTCGGAGATTCAGTTTCAGCAGGCAGGTCTGAGACACATTTAAACAAGCACCACAGCTGATTCTAGTACGATTGGTCTACATTTTGAGAAACTCTGGACCAGTTCTCCAAGCACCTCTGTAGCTCTAAACTTTCTGGCTATGAATTAAAGAAAATTAATAGTTATAAGATAGTGAATCTGATCACGAGATAAGCAGACCCAGAAAGAATTGATACTTGGGGGAAATCTTAGCTATGACATGGAGAGTAAGTTTGCCTTCTTTGAGAAGCAAATGCCAAGATTGAATTAAATGTACAATGTCTTTATTAGGGAAAATGCCTGTGTGATAGAAAATAGGGGGCAGCAAGTCTCACAGTTGGGTGAGCTGTCAGACTGCAATGCAGGTCTGATCTCCAATGAAAAAAGAAAAAAGGAAGGTGGGCTGCAGTGTCTTAGAGTAAGGTGCAGTCTAAGGAGGGTTTATCAAGGTCATCAGGAAGTCACTGAGCCAGTTGGCTGTCAGAGGAGTCCAGGTCTTCCAAGAACATGCCTGCTCTAGAATCCTTACCATAGTTAGAGGTTGGAGCAGTCTGCTGATCTCTGAACATAATGATGGATTTTAGAGCAGGGGAGCTGGGTCCCTTGGTCAATTACACTCCCTGTAGTTGGAGGAGTGTGAGGTATATTCTCACAGCTGCCACAGAGAGGCAAATCATTGTTAAGAAAAATAATTGTTAATCAAAAATCATTGTTAATAAAAATGAGTCAGTTGCTAGGAAAATTAACTCTTATGGAGATTTATCTACCATAACATTAAAGAAAATCCATATTTGATATGAACAGGATCAACAATCAAAGATGAGGGTGATTCAAGAGGTATAGAATAATTACCTTGCACCCATAATGTATTAAATAAAAGGGGCTAGATTACGCTATGATAATGAATAAACCCCAAATCTCACTGGTTTAACGCAACAAAGGTTCGTATCTTGCTCATACTACAAGCCCAGTATAGGTTGGCAGAAGAACTCTGTCCATATTTTTGTCCCAAGAAGTCCAGCTGATGGAGGCTTCACTATTTAAAGATGTCATTTCAAACACACGACCTCCTCCAACAATATTTTAGGGAAACAGGTGGCTGGAGATTCAAGTACAGATAGATGTTTTGACCCGGAAGTTATAGACATCACTTCCATTCATATTTTATCGTCTAGAACTGGTCACATGGCCAGGCAGAGGATTGAAATTGTCCATGTATCTGGAAGTTGAGGATAACAGATATTGGTGAATAGTAACGCTTACCAAAATGAGACTTCCTGCAAACGCTATCACTTGTATATTGCGGCTGACTACCTCATCTCTAATAGCCCTGGAATTCAAGAATCTCGTGTGGCTGAAATAGAAGCTGTGTTTAGATTTTTTGCATTTTTGCATTTTGCAAGGTGGCTAGGTGTGGTGGAGAGGGCTTACACAGGGAGTCAAGTAACCTTTCAGTGTAAAAATAGGGTCTTTCTCTGAAATGCTGTGTGATTTTGGATATTCATCTTACCTTTCTGGGCCCTTGTTTTCTCATTTGAAAAACAAAAGGATGGAATTAAATAACTTAGATATATTCCAGAATTCAATTCATTCTAATAACAGCAACCTTAGTAGCAATGGAGATGTGATATAGTCTAATCCGTGTGCAACAAACTGCCAAGGAAAGTTCTTCCTTTATACTTGACATGTAGGAAATCAGGAGTGCTGCTCAAAGACAGGACACTGAGGGTCATCAGTTTTTCTCAAGGTATTTAGGGGCATCTTGTGAATAAAGGGCTCCGTGGGATACCAAGAGGCATGTGGCCAGCACTCATGCCTTGCAGCCTCACCCTCTGGATGGATAATTCTGAGACACATTCTGCACAGCTCCCCACATGATTCTAGCAGTCTCAAGCCCACAACACAGCCAACTCACAAATCACTCTTGGATGGCTTTTTTCTCCTTCCCTGTTGCAGTCCCCTTATCTGCCCCCATCCCACTGCATTCCCTGGCTTTACTCTCAAAATAAATGACCTGCCTGTGAAAGCTCTTGCCTTAGTCAGTGCTTTCTGTCTTAGGGTGCTAATACAGCAGAGTAGTCTCAGCCAGATAAGAGTGTATAGGAGGAGCAAAGATGGCAAGGGACTTAAATGCTTTTAGAGCCAGCCCTGATCCAGAGCATGACTCCTCTGTCGAGTCAGTTTCCACTTTTTGAAAGTCAGAAAGGACTTTTCATAGGAATATCTGGACCTTCTGCAGCTACAGCGCAGGTGAAGCAAGAAGCTAGTTTCATGAGAATGTGGAGATCCTAGTACAGACAGAAGTCTCCAACGAAGGACTCTCACAAACTCTAAAACACTGATCCCGTTTTCCACCTCCAGAAAGTAGGGGGGCGGAAAGCACTGAAAGGCCTCCAGGTTTCTGCAGTTCAGTGATGCAATTCTACACTTTTCATGTGTTAAGTTGATAACTAATAATGTGCATCAGTGAGAGAAAGAATAAAACACCTCCTAAAACATACAGACATCTCTAAACTCCAAGGTTAGTAACTAGAGAATTAAGTAATAGTCCTAAGGTATAGCATATATGGGCTTCACAAGCAAGCAGAGACACCGCCAAACATGAAGGTTAAGGCCTTCTCGGTCCCTGTTCTCTCTGCCCGATCACCCTCAGACAGAAACTGGTTACAGGCTGCTGCTGTGCCAGTACTTCAGGAGAGAGTATTTGGGCTACACTGACAGTATCCAGGCTACACTGAGGAATAAGAAACAGTAAAGCACATTCAGATGGCACAAAGGGACGCATCACCCACAAAAGGCTGAGAAAGAGTAGGATACCCAACAGTGATTCCAAGTGCATTAGCTTCCATTTACTTAGATATGCATCAAACTTGATAAATGATTTTTGATCTATCGGGGGAGACAGCCTTTAACAATGCATTTATTTAATGCAGTGGGAATATGTTCTTAATAAATGAGACTATAATCAGCAGATTCAGGATTAATTGAATCTTGTTGGAATGGTATGTGTCCTTCTTTAGCATTTGATTTACACCTAATTATAAAGCACGGTGTCAATGCTATATAATTTAATGCATAATAAAGTATCTATATATAGCAAATTTTACCGTGTACTTCTTGCTTCCATAGAAGGTTCTATCAGCCTTCGTTAAGAGAGCTAGTACACAATCATTTCCTGTTGAAATAGCTGTATTTTATTTAAAATTGTCAGCCATTACTCAGCGTTAATTAACACAGTATGCAGTATCTGAACCCAGAAGGAGCTGTGGATTCTTCAGAAGGCTGCTCAAGGTCTATTGCTTGTGAGTTTGTCGATATACTCTCATGCACAAACAGCAACAGCCAAAAAAACCCCACAGCCAAATACTATTTTATTGTGTTTTTTTTCCTGAGAGTAGTCATTGACAGTCCAGAAATAAAGAGGTAGTTAATTTTATTTATTTTTTAATTAATTATTTTTATTTTTTAATTAATTATTTTTATTTAATTATTTTATAGTTGATGGACAATATTATATGTTACAGGTGTACAATATAGTGATTCACAATTTTTAAAGGTTATACTCCATTTATAGTTATTATAAAATACTGGCTATATTCCCTGTGTTGTACAATACATCCTTGTAGCTTATTTATACATAATAACATGTACCTCTTAGTCCCCTAGCCCTTACTGCCCTTGCTCCACTTCCCTCTCCCCACTGGTAACTACTAGTTTGTGCTCTACATCTGTGACTCTGCTTATTTTTTGTTATATTCACTAGTTTGTTGTATTTTTTAGATTCCACACATAAGTGATATCATATAGTATTTGTCTTTCTCTGTCTGACTTATTTCACTTAGCATAATACCTTTCAAGTCCATCCATGTTGCTGAAAATGGCAAAGTATGATTCTTTGTTATGGCTGAGTAGTATTCCATTATATATATATATATATATACATCTTCTTTATCCATTCATCCCTGATGGACACTTAGGTTGCTTCCACATTTTGGTAATTATAAATAATGCTGCTATGAACATTCGTGTGCATGTATTTTTTTGAATTAGTGTTTTTGTGTTTTTGGATGTATACCCAGGAGTGGAATTGCTGGGTCATATGGTAGTTCTATTTTTATTTTTCGAGAAATCCCCATACTGTTTTCCACAATAGCTGCACCAATTTACATTCCCATCAACAGTGTAGGAGGGTTCCCTGTTCTCCATATCCTCACAAACGTTTGTTATTTATGTTCTTTTTGATGATAGCCATTGTTACAGATGTGAGGTGATATCTTATTGTGGTTTTGGTTTGCATTTCCCTGATGATTAGTGATGTTGCATATCTGTTCATGTGCCTGTTGGCCATCTGCATTTCCTCTTTGGAAAAATATCTACTCAGGTTTTCATCCATGTTTTAATTGAGTTGTTTGGGGTTTTTTTTATGTTGAGTTGTATTAGCTGTTTATATATGTTGGATATTGACCCCTTATAAGCCATATCATCTGCAAGTATTTTCTGCAATTCAGTAGGTCGTGTTTTCTTTTTGTCAGTGGTTTCCTTTGCTCTGCAAAAGCTTTTAAGTTTAATTAGGTCTCTTTTTTTTTCTTTTTTTGCTTTTATTTCTTTTGCTTTAGGAGAGAGATCCAAAGAAATGTTGTTATGATTTATGTCAAAGAGTGTTCTGTTTATGTTTTCCTCTAGGAGTTTTATGGTTTCCATTCTTACATTTAGGTCTTCAATTCATTTTGAGTTTATTTCTGTATATGGTGTTAAAGAATGTTCTAATTTCATTCTTTTACATGTAGTTATCCAGTTTTCCCAGCACCAATTATTAAAGAGACTGTTTTTTCTCCATTGTATATTCTTGTCTCCTTTGTAGTAGATTAATTGACCATAAGTGTGTGGGTTTATTTTGGGGCTCTCTATTTGGTCCCAATGATTTACATGTCTGTTTTTGTGCCAGTACCATACTGGTTAGATTACTGTAGCTTTGCAGTACACTCTGAAGTCAGGGAGTGTGATTGCTCCAGCTTTGTTTGTCTTTCTCAAGATTGCTTTGGCTATTTGGGGTCTTCTGTGTTTCCATATAAATTAAACATTTTTTCTGTTCTAGTTCTGTCAAAAATGCCATTGGTATCTTGATAGGAATCGCATTGAATCTGTAGATTGTCTTGGGTAGCATGATCAGTTTAACAATATTAATTCTTCCAATCCAAGAACACAGTATATCTTTCCATCTGTTTGTGTCATCTTCAATTTCTTTCATCAGTGCCTTCTAGTTTTCCAAGTATATGTCTTTTACCTCCTTAAGTAGGTTTATTCCTAAGTCTTTTATTATTTTTGATGTGATGATAAATGGAATTGTTACCTTAATTTCTCTTTTTGATAGTTTGCTGTTAGTGTATAGAAATGTAACAGATTTCTGTACATTAATTTTATATCCTGCAGCTTTAATGAACTCATTGATGAGCTCTAGTAGTCTTCTGGTGGCATCTTTAGGATTTTCTATGTATAGTATCATGTCATCTGCAGACAGTGGCAGTTTTACTACTTCCTTTCCAATTTGGATTCCTTTTATTTCTTTTTTCTTATATGATTGCTGTGGCTAGGACATACAATGCTATGTTGAATAAAAGTGGTGAAAGTGGGCATCCTTGTCTTGTTCCTGATCTTAGAAGAAAAGTATTCAGTTTTTCACTGTTAATTATGATGTTAGCTGTGGGTTTGTCATATATGGCCTTTACTATGTTGAAGTATGTCCCCTCCATGCATTAGAAATATACAACCTCCCAAGACTGAACCAGGAAGAAATAGAAAATATGAACAGACAAATTACCAGTAATGAAATTGAATCAGTAATTTTAAAACTCCCAACAAACAAAAGTCTAGGACCAGATGGCTTCACAGGTGAATTCTTTCAAACATTTAGAGAAGAGTTAACACCTATACTTCTTAAACTATTCCAAAAAATTGCAGAGGAAGGAATACTTCTGAACTCATTCTATGAGTCCAGCATTTCCCTAATACTGAAACCAGACACAAATATCACACAAAAAAGAAAATTACAGGCCAATGTCACTGATGAACATAGAAACAAAAATCCTCAACAAAATATTAGCAAACTGAATCCAACAGTACATTAAAAGGGTCATACACCATGATCAAGTGGGATTTAACCCAGGGATGCAAGGATTTTTCAGTATTTGCAAATCAATCAATGTGATACACCACATTAACAAATTAAAGAATAAAAACTATATGATCATCTCAATAGATGCAGAAAAAGCTTTTGACAAAATTCAATATCCATGCTAAAAAACAAAGAAAACTCTCTGGAAAGTGGACATAGAGGGAACATACCTATTTTATTGTTTTGTTTTGTTTTTTCAAACAATCCTTCTTACTATTCATTTTCCTACTTCCACTAAGATATGAGAAAGCTGAAGGAGAATATGATCCAAATCCATTAACATATTTAACTCAATTATACATGGTAATTAATTCAATTACCAGGAAACTAGCTTCCACGTGACCAATAAATGTATATTCTTACATGTTTCTGCCTTTTGGTATCATCACTTTTTCATGATGCTTAAAAGCATTGAGGGCTGGTGACATCTCACATATTGAGGACACTTTCTCCTTGAATTGTCCCAGGGTCTAAACCATGTGGGTATGAGCATATTATCTCTCAGACTGAAAATAATTCATACTAATCACTACTATATGTTTCACAAATCAATTAATAATGATATAATGTAATTATCAATCAATAAACTGTGTCCTCTAACAAGCATAGTTTTTAAACTCTACAAAGTAGCAAAATCCATTAACAGTTTTCAACCCTGCTGTTCTGAATACTCAGACCTCAGCGGTGTGTCTATCAGACAGAGGCTAAAGATGCTAGAAATTCTATAGTTGTCAGGGTTGCCTTACGTGCTAATCTGAGTACAGTTCACTTGAGTCCTTTTTAATCACAATAACATTAAACTTCAATTGTCTAGCACTTAATCGTTTCCACAGCATTTTCACACATGTGGCTTACAAGCCTCACAGCTGTGCTGTGAGGGAAGTATCATTCTCCCATTGTCCAAAGTAGGAAATAGACATGGTAAGAAGCCTAAGGACAGGACAGTGGCAGAGTTGGAACTAGAGCTCACTGTCTTCTGATGCAAAATCCACTGCTCTTTTGTCCCTGTGTACCAAGCCAACCTGGAGTTTCTCGCGGGCTTGCATCCAGGCTGCACACAAACCTCTACTCGCCAACGAATATCAAGCAGCATATTCATAACTGTCCTTGTGTCTTGCCTTTTGTGCTTGTGAGGCAAGATATTACCCTTAGTTCTGATCAAGTGCTAAATGCTATATTTAATATGGAAAGTCATCTCCATAAGAACTTCTCAAAAATATAATTGAGTTTCCTTGGAGCACAATTATATTTTAGAAAATTCTCTGAATATCTCTCCCAATGGAATATTAATGAGCAGCATAAGAATGCCTTTCAGCCATAGGCATAGATTTTCTTTGCTCTTTTAAGGATCAGTATTGGGTTATAGGAAATTGAGACGGAGTGAAAGAGAGACTCAGAAACCTTCAGAGAGTAGGTACATACATTCTTCATTGTAGAGCCATCAGACAGCAGCAGAATAAACACCTCTACCACTGTCTTTCAATAGTCATACTCTTTATCACTGATAATCACTCTTACTCACAGGAAGCTCACAACTTAAGCCATGACTCACTAGTCTTTGCTTCAGAGTGCTACTTCTACAAACAGCAAATAAAAATTTATGTACACTGGGTTCTCTATCATACAGTCACGTTTAGAGAATAATAATGGGCTTGCTACGTGTGGGACTTGGTATATTTTTAAACATAGACTATAACGCAGAGCCATCCTTCCCAGTTGATTCCAAGCTAGCCTCTCCAAAGCATCTCCACTGACTTTGGTATTGGATTTTTTCTCTGTCTACCTGGAGTGATTTTCTTCTCTCCTCTCTGCCTACCTATGTGCCACCATCAACACCCTGACCAAATTTCATTTCTTCAATGCTGCACTTCCCAGACTACATAATTAACTTTATTTTCAGAACTACAGAGTTTAGGTCTAGTAAAATGGATTCTGGCACTTGTGCGTTTGTAAATGTGTGTACCTACAGCAGTGCCAAGCACAATTCGTTATACATTGTGGGCACCCACCGAATCCTTTCAAAGACTGACCATGAGTTAATGAATGCAGGTAATTCTCAGCCTCTCTTTTACTTGCAGTGAAATCTGAAGTGAGAATAAATATCTATTACTACTACTACTACTACTATTTAAAAACAATTACTTCAGGATCCAAGAATTTCATTCACTACTCCTGCCAACAACTGGGAAATAATATTACCTCTCCCATCTTACGTTTACTTTCTTTTTTTTTTTTTGGCCGCAACTCCAGACTTGTAGGATCTCAGTTTCCCGACCAGGGACTGAACCTGTGCCCTCGGCAGTGAAATCACAGAGTCCTAACCACTGGACCATCAGGGAATTCTCCCATCTACTTTCCAAAGGGAGCCCACGAAGTACTTGCTAAGGAGGTTCTCACACTACAGCTCATATGCATACCCACAGAGAATGAAAGGAGATCATGTGTTTAAAGCATGTAGCACAGTCCCCGGGGTATGATGAATCCTACATACATGTTGGTTTCTTGCTCCACTCTCCCTCCTTCCTCCTTTTCCCTCACATTCCTTCCCTAGCCTTTCCCTTCCTATTCCACAGATAGATTATTCTTTTGCTCTCTTCCCCTACCCTGTATCCCACTCCAATAGGGTAACGGTGTGCCCCGGAAGGGGAGAGAGTAGGGAGGATTGTGGAAAGATTGCCTAGGAGCCGTGCCAGTGACTGTTTCACTCACATGCCAGTGTGGTCTGGGTTTGATAAAAGCATGGAGAATGCTTTACAAAAAGCCTGCTGCTAGCAACTGCCACAAGGTTGAGGCTCTCAAGACTTCCACATGAAAAGGAAATAGAGGTTCTATATTTATCTCCTTCATCCTCCCAATAATGGCATTCAAAACCAAAGAAGCCAGTGTGAAGATATTAAGTTCTGAGTACAGTTAGACACAAAGCTTCAACAATGATATCAAAAGGGAAAGAGAGAAAATGCCATTTCCAGAGGCAGAATGAGATATAAAAGACTCAGAAAGTGGAGCAGAGATTAAAGCATCCATGATGCACAATGGACAAATGTTCTGACATCCTACAAAAGGAACAAAATTAAAAGTTTAATGTGGCTTGAGATCTGATTCAAATATGCAGCTGAAGTCAAAATCCTCAATAGATACAGAAAATCATGGAGTCTCAAAGTGACTGAATCCATGATTTTGCAGGTGATATTTGCCTCTAGATTATTCAGATGAAATTAGAAAATACGGGGTTAAGTCCTTATGCTGGGCATGGAGAAAATTTTACTTCGCTCTATACACTACTACTGAATGACCTTAGAGTAACTAATATTTACTGAGTGTCAACTGAGTGGAAGTGCATTCTTTCAACATTTTACATATATTCATATATTTATTCACATCAGTAATGCTAAGAGGTATATACAGTTATCTTTTTTTCTATTTTATTAGGAAACTGAGGCTTAGAGAGTCTACTTAACTTGTCTAAGATCACACATCTTGTAAATGGTGGGGCTGGGATTTAAACTCAGGCACCTAGTTAGTCACAAAATATTAGACTTGATGGACAACCTTAGCTTTTATTTTTTCTTGACTTTGCTTCATCTTTCACTTGAGCATGGACTGAAACCATTTTATGAATAAGGCAGTGTTTTTCTTCTCCATTTCCTTGCCTATCTGGGATTTTTTTAAAAACATTTTATCTCCTTTGTAAAGATTTGTGGCATTATAATTATTTGTTTATATATGTGTATATGTCTCTCTCCCACTAGGTTGGGAGTACCACCAGTAGCTTATACAGATTTGACTCTAAAATACTTATCGAATGAATATAGGATCAGAATAACTAGGTGGTATTTCTACATACCTAATCCCATTTAAAAAAAAAACTGTACTCATATTTAAAGTTGCCATAGCTGCTGCAATTCTCAAAACTATTTTTATCTAGTCTCTCAGTCTCTCAAAGACAAGATCTGACTTAATGTGCTAGCATATGTCTACATCCTTTTACCTCTTACTAGGAATGGGCAGACGATTTGCCCAGTGGAGGTGGAGACGAAGCAACAGCAGCATCCAAACTATCCCTGCTACATGCTGCCTATGGTGGGACATCATCCTGAGTGCTCTAGGGTGACCACACAATACCCTCTTACCTCTCCTCCCAAGGCTTGAGGATTGGGACTGAAGGATGGAGATAAAATTGTAAAGATGATAGAAATGTTATCTTATACTTTTTGGGTCCTCTGGGATCAGTCTTTAGCTGTGTTAAAGAAATATTGATAACTCGTGGTCAGAGAAAACGTGTGCTGAATTACAAATGTGCCAAAATTATCATCACTTGAGGACCCTCACACAACACAGATGGTGGGTTTTTTTAAGTTTTGGAATTTATTTTCTCCATACTCCTTGCTCCTTCACAATGCGGTGAGCAGGGGAACAAAATGCAAGAGTTTATAATACATGTCCTATTTTTATTTACTTAAAAAAATCCTTTAAATCTTACTATGCTTCAATTATCTTCAGACAGCATTTTTTAAAATCTCATGTGCACCATGAGTTACCATCGCTAATGTATCAAGTGGATGAAGTTTACAAAGTCTTACAGCAAAAACATTGTCAAGGATGTTAAGAGAACTGTTCATTCACAATCTAGGGAATATAAATGGTTACAACCACTGCAAAGAACACTTTGTCAATTTCTAACAGTACAGATGCAAATACCTGAGACCAGTTGTAGACATATGTCCTATTCTCTTACACGCGCATGAGGAAATATATACAAGAATGTTCACAGGGTACTGTTTGTGCTAGAAAACAGTTAGAAATTACCTAAATGTCCGTAAGCAGAAGGACGAATAAGTAAACTGTGGACTAGTCATATAAGACTGGAACTATAGCTACCCATATTAACACTCATGAATCTCAAAAACATAATACTGTGTGAAAAGCAAGTTACAGAAGAGTACATACAGTACTCACACGGATGTGTACCTTGTGAAACTATATTACAGTGTTTATGAATACATTTATATGTAGTAAAGTATAAATAAATCTGTGGGAATGACAGAAAACAATCCTGGAGTGTGATCATCTTTGGTGAGGAAAGGAAAGAATGTATAATCCAAAAAGGGCACACACACATTCTACTGACTATGCTTTTTATTTAACCAGGTGACAGGTACACTGGTGTTCATTGTATTAACTTTTTGTATCTTTTTGGATACCCTAAATAAACACTTCTAAAGGTATAAGCTGCTACTACTAATAGAGTCCCCAACATTAGAATAGCAACCAAAGATAATATCTAAGTTTTTTAAATGAACACAAAGTGCATAGCTTATTATAGAGGGAAAAAAGAACTCAATAAACGACTATGGAATAAATGTTGTAACAAGCAATATATTCAACCAGAAGTTGAATTTTAAATTTGGATCCAGAAAATGCCCTTGACAATATTGTGAGAAAATTGTAGGCCACCTGCATGCAATTTCTGAGACAGCCGTTTTTTGACTCTAGAGGTTCTGATACAATGGCAACTTAAAATTTGGGAGGAACTCACAAAGAGAATCATGAAACCAAATTGCATAGAGATGCATAAAAGCACTCCTCCCTCGCTTGAAAATTAGCTCTAGTTCATTTTAGTCTGCTCGACGTCAGTATGTATTGTGGCAGAAAAGTAGCTCAGAGTTTTACTCTGCTTTTTGTTTTTATCCTTTATTCAAAATAAGTCTTTGGTCCAAGGCTAACTGGAGAAGTATTTTTCTAATGTGGTTGCAAGGAGAATGCTTAAGCTCTTGTCCTCCTGAATACAAGTCGGCATTGAGTAAGAGCTTACGCTCTATTAGAAATCTGAGGCATATTAGATTTTAGCATTCATTTATACTTAAATTCTTGTCATCTTCCTGATGAGTTGCAGTTATAGGAATTCTATGAAAGACTGGAAATGAGCTTTCAAATAACTTTATTATTTAATATCTTCTTAACAATGTCTTCTTAGGCAAGGAGTCCACAATGAACGTCTACATTAGAGTAGATTAATCTCGTATTACACTGCCTTTGGCTCTCCATCCTCCAGATTAGGAAATAGAGATAGAGCACGATCACATACTTTCTCTCGGTGAGGGCTTACTTCTTTTGGTAGTGTGGTAAAGCATTTTAATCGAAATAGAAATTTGTGCAATATTTATAGTCCTTTTAGCCCTGGAATAGTCTTGAAATCCTCTGAGAAATATTTTCTAAATTGAACAAGTATGGGACTTGAATGAGTCCAGCAACCAGACCAATAAATCCTGATTTTTTTCAACAGAGATGTGGAAATCCATTTTCTCACCATTCTCCAGGCCTTCAATATTCAACCTAATCATCTAATAATGTCTCATGTGTCTCTCCTACTTCACATGTCATCCGTCTCTAATCAAGGTTCTCCCATATAGCCTCTGTAGTGTCTTCTCTCCAGTTCTCACTGCCTAGGGGAGAGTGCTTGAGACATTTCTAGGTCGTACCAGTCCATAAAGAGTTTCTGGGAAAAAATGTCATTGGAAACTACAAATCGGTTTTATCATCTGAAACATAAAGTATATTGATCAATTAAAATTAAATCACTACGTTGTTTATAGTCGCAAAATACCTGACGGAAAAGAAAGAAAGGTATTCTTGAATATTTATCATTTGAAATCAAGTTATAAATCTTTAGCAGCTTTGAAATGTTGCCAGTCAGCGTACTGAAGGATAAAATGTCTGAAACCTGATTTGTAGAGATCCTACTAGTCAAGGCTTTCACATCTATAGAAGCCTACAGGGCATCTGGAAAGATGAGAGCCAGAGGTGAATATTTTAATCTCAGTTCTCAAAGCATAATAGATTTGTTATAGAATATGTTGTTAAATGTGAAGTGTATCGTGTATATGAAAACGAATACATGTACAATTTAAATAATATATAAAACTTTGAAAGGGGACTTTTGTGTTACTCATTCCTCTGCTTTTCTTTAAAATTCTTCCACTTACATATATATCCCTAAATGATAACTGTTTTTGAAAATGTGAGCAACAAGCTCAAATCTAGCTGTATAAGGAAAAAGTAATATTGCCCCTGTCAGGAAGAAGCTTCCAGAAACAGACAAACTGTCCTGAGTCTGTGAGTCTGGTTTCAATTTTTGACAGTTTACGAGAACCTCTTCTGAGGAAGTCAGTGGGCAAAGTCACATGTGAGTTCCAGGAAACACAGGGTTCACCATAGTGGGGACACCTGGCAGCGCTGAAGTGCAGACCAGGTTCAGATATCAGGCAAGACTCCCATCAAAGAAAACAAGCTGCTCAGTATTTTATGTTTCTAAGCTCACCAGAGCCTACCTCTTAGGAGAAGTTCAAAGCACTTTTCACTTTTTGTTTTTTCAGTGATGTCAATGTTCACAAGTAGGGCAGCAAGGCAAACAGGGAAGAGCAGAAACTTCATTAGGACATGGTCAAGGGAAGCCCAATATAAGCAAGAATCTTAGCCAGGCGCCTGGGCATTCTGTTCTTAGGTCTAGAATAGAGTACCTTGTGAGGATAGTGGCTTGCACTGCTCTCATATGTACCCTGTCTGGCCCTCCGTATCTGGTACACACCTGGAATCCTAGAATATCTCTTCTCCATGTGTTAGGGGAAACACTGACTGAAGCCGCACCCCCCTGGCCAGGCACCACAGTAACCATTTGCATGAGTTATTTTACAACAGGAGGTCCTGGTAAGGAACACGGAACTAACAAGCCACCACCAACCAGAAGAATTCAGCAAAGGTCAAAAGGAAATGCCAGTCCATATGTCCTACCAACCTCCCAGAATCCTCCTAGCTGGAATCCATCTTGGCTGAGCACCACCAGGAAGGACCCTGAGTCAGACTGATTGGCCAGAGACAACCCAGAAACTAATCCCATCACCATAAAACCCGAGACCACGAGCCACATGGCAGAGCAGTCCTCCTGGGTTCCCTCACCCTCCAGCTCTCCACCCAGGTGCCCCTTCCCAATAAAGTCTCTTTGGACAATTCATTTCCAAGGGTTAGACAAGAGCCCACTCTCGGGCCCTGGAAAGGGTCCCCCTTCCTACAACACATGCTCCTGGTGATTGTTTTTCCATTATTCCTATTTTGATATCCTGTTTTCTATACCCCTTGTATTCTTTTCTCTTGGTTTCTCTCTTCTTAGTGGGGCATATCCTATCATTTCTTCGGAGATGGTTGAGGGGAGTTTTTAATCAGATCTTGCTTCTTTGAAAATTTCTATGGTTTACCCTCATGCTGATTGATTGCTGAGCTGGGTATAGATTCTAGGTTGAAAATAAGGTTCCCACAAAATTCTGTAGGTATTGTTCCACTGTTGTCTTGCTTCCAATATTGTTGAGAAGTTCAAAGTCATTTTATCCCAGATCCTTTGTTTTTGGTAAGGTATATTTTTTCCTCTAGCAACTTGTAGACCCTTCTTTCTTTCCTCTAGCATTCTGAAATTTCACAATAATGGTCTTTGGTGTATGTCAATTTTTATTCAAACTTTTCACATTTTATTGTATTGAGAACTTGGTGGACTTTTCCAAACTGTTGTGAACTAAAATATTGCTTGCCATATCAGTAAACAAAGGATGTTGCAGCCATCAAGCCATCACATTACAGCCACCAGGATGGTGAGCCCTGAGGGAACCCAGGATAAGAAAACATAGGATGCTGGCCCCAGATAGCTGAGGTGCAGATCAAAGGAATGATTTCAGAGAGCCCGGAATCTTGCATCTTCCCACACATAGAGAAGCTCTAAATTCCTTAACTTGAGATATCTGGTCTTCTTTTATTAACAGTAAACCTTTGATATTCTGAGTACCTGGTCTTTTGTTGCAGAACTCCTATATATCCTATCTCCCCCTTTGCCCTTTTGGAGCAATCTCTCAGAATTATCTGTGTGCTGTGTCCCAGGCTTAAGTCCTCAGATTTGTCCACTGAATAAAACATAACTCTCAACTTTTAGGTTGTACGTTTTCTTCAGTTGACACTATCTACTCATGTCTTTCAGGTCTAGAATGTCTTCATAAATTATTGATTATTTTCTCCTCACTGTCTTCTGCATTCTCTCTTTCTGGAATTCCTACTATTTGCGTATTGGAATTCCTAGGTCTTTTAATTGTCTTATCTTTTTCCCCTCCTATTTTTGATTTCATTATTTCTTACTCTACTTTCTGGGAGATTTCAACTTTCTTTTTTCATTTTGACATTTTAACATCAAAAAGTTCTTTTGTTTTCCCCTGAATGCCCCTCCTCCACCTCTATATAGCATCTTGTTCTTGTTTCATGGATGTAATAACTTCTCATCTTTTTTAGGATGTTAGTTATTAATAACAGGGATTTAAAAAATCAACTGTATTACATACTGTTGACTGAAAAAAAAAAGCATAACCTAAAAGCTAAGAATTATATTTTATTTGGCAGTCTTTCTGAGGACTTCAAGCCCAGGAGGCAGCCTCTCAGCGCAGAGGGACGGCTCCAAAGAGGTCAGGATACCTCGGGGTTTTTGTGACAATGACCAGGGAGCATGAACATCAAAAGATCACTGTTTAAGGAAGCTCCATACTGTTCTCCATAGTGGCTGTACCAATTCACATTCCCACCAGCAGTGCAAGAGTGTTCCCTTTTCTCCACACCCTCTCCAGCATTTATTGTTTCTAGATTTTTTGATGATGGCCATTCTGACTAGTGTGAGATGATATCTCATTGTAGTTTTGATTTGCATTTCTCTAATGATTAATGATGTTGAGCATTCTTTCATGTGTTTGTTGGCAGTCTGTATGGAGGTTCCTTAAAAAACTACAAATAGAACTACCATATGACCCAGCAATCCCACTACTGGGCATATACCCTGAGAAAACCATAATTCAAAAAGAGTCATGTACCAAAATGTTCATTGCAGCTCTATTTACAATAGCCCAGAGATGGAAACAACCTAAGTGTCCATCATCCGCTGAATGGATAAAGAAGATGTGGCACATATATACAATGGAATATTACTCAGCCATAAAAAGAAACGAAATTGAGCTATTTGTAATGAGGTGGATAGACCTAGAGTCTGTCATACAGAGTGAAGTAAGTCAGAAAGAGAAAGACAAATACCGTATGCTAACACATATATATGGAATTTAAGGGGAAAAAAATGTCATGAAGAACCTAGGGGTAAAACAGGAATAAAGACACAGACCTACTAGAGAATGGACTTGAGGATATGCGGAGGGGGAAGGGTAAGCTGTGACAAAGCGAGAGAGAGAGGCATGGACATATATACACTACCAAACGTAAGGTAGATAGCTAGTAGGAAGTAGCCGCATAGCACAGGGAGATCAGCTCGGTGCTTTGTGACCGACTGGAGGGGTGGGATAGGGACGGTGGGAGGGAGGGAGACGCAAGAGGGAAGGGATATGGGAACAGATGTATATGTATAACTGATTCACTTTGTTATAAAGCAGAAACTAATACACCATTGTGAAGCAATTATATTCCAATAAAGTTGTAAAAAAAATAAAAATAAAAAAAAGATCACTGCTTTAATTAAAGAAAACCAGACATCTCAAGTTAATGACTTTAGTGCTTTTCCACCTGTGGGAAGATGCAAGAGTCTGGGCTCACTGAAATCATCCCTTTGATATGCACCTTAGCCATCTAGGGCCAGTGTCCTATTCTTTTCCATCCTGAGTCCCCTCAGGGCTCACCGTAGGAGGGCAGCTGTAGTGGCTTGACGGCTGCAACATCCTTCGTTTACCGATATGGCAAGTAACACTTTTCTTTCACAATACAATAAATGCACCCACTTTAAGTGTACTGCTAAATGAGTTTTCACAAATATATACACCCGTGTACCCACTACCATAATCAAAACGTAGAACATTTCCATCATTCTCCAAAAGTTCCCTTGTGCTTTATTCCAGTCAATTTTTGCCCCCGCCCCCGTCTTAGGCAACCACTGATCTGCTTTCTGATACTACATACTAGATTTCTATTTCTATAGTTAATAACAGAGTTTTACTTTTTGCCCTAAAATAATTTGTTTCTTCCACGTTGCTCTTATTTTATTTTTTCTTCAGTGGGTATATTTTGTCCTCTGGCTTTTGTGTAGAGGCTTTTCAGAAATATTTGGTCATCTTTGGTGGTCTGCTCTCTGTCACAAGGCGGGGGGTTAGAAGGGTACCTGGAATGTCTGAGCACATGGGGCTTGTTGACTTTGGGCTTAAGAACAGTGTGATCAGTGTGGGCTGCTTTGGGGAAACCTCCTGATTTGAGATCTTTAGGTTTCTTTCTTGGGTTGGTGGCCACATCTCCCACATACATGAAAGGCTGCTAGTGTCATGGAAGCTGAGTGGAGCAAAAGGGTTGGGATCGGGGGTCCTCAGCATTTTATTCAATATACATAGAGTCAATTTCTTTATGCAGCCCTAAAGTCTCAAGTGCAGACAGCTTCGTTGTCTCCATAGAATCAACTTGCAAACATGCTGAGATAGGACAGGCAGTTTCTCAGTGGCTTGGTGTGGGGATTCCAGGTATCTACTGCTCTTTTACCCAGTCTTTCTTATTTAAGCCTCTCCTTTCATCATGTCTAGATACCGAACTGAACGAGTCTTTTGAGAATTCTAATTTGAGTACAAATTAGTCTGGTCCTCAGTTTTCTCTACTGTCAGCTTAAGACTCAGCTTTCTGGGCTCTGCTGAGTCAGTTACCACTTGTCTTTCTATTTTCTAGCTCCCTGTAGTTTGTTGTTATTGCTGTCTCTCCTGTTTTTCTCATTCTTATGGGTTTAAGTCATTTCCAAAATCCCTTAACTTTATTGCTAAAGATGTTTAGAGAGAGTAAAATGAGGTGCGTGTGCTCAATCTATCATCTTAATCCCAAAACTTCCCACTCTAAGATATGTCATACTTTACTACATGAAAAAGAACCAGTGCAGATTAATCAAATAATTAATCAAATATGTAAACTCTAACAGAATAAGGATTTACCTTCTTTCAATTGTGCAAGTAATTTAGCCAATAGGAAATTTTCATACAATTGTATATTACCCCTATGCTACTTTCCTAATACAGAGTCATGCATTAGGTACAATTTGGGGGAATCCTATATTCATTATATTGTTAAACCACTATTATCATTAGAGGGATAATTATAAAAAAAAATCTTAAGGTATGAATTAGGTAAGAACCCTCAGTTACGATTTTAAGATAATGAATTTTGTCTTCTGATGTTATTACTTTTAAATAAAAAGATTACTACTTTATTTAGAATTTACATTTATTTATATAGGAATGATCTCAGACTAAAAGCATTAGTTTCATTGAATTAAAGCATGGGTGAAGATATCTGAAGCAGCAGCGGGAATAAGATGTTTGGAATTCTGCTTCCATGCAAAATGACTGGTATACTTATGGTGAAAGTTATTTATCAAGGACAAAGACCCTACAAGCAATGTGAGAGTAAAGACCTTGCCTTAACAATTACCACTGGACCCAATGGGAATGGACTCTCCCAGAAAGGAAGGTTGAGAATGTCCACTGAGCACAAAAAAAAAAAAAAAACCAACACTGAAAAACAAAAAACGAACAAAGGCTATTTTGAGTGCAGCTAGGGGGCGGGGCTCGGATTGTCAGATAAAATACAGGATACCCAGTTCAATTTCAATTTCAGATAAACAATGAATAATGTTTTTAGTTTATACCTCAAATATTGCATGGGACATAATTCACTAAAAAATTATTTCTTGTTTATCTGAAATTGAAATTGAACTGGGGCATCCTGTATCTTTATTTGCTAAATCTGGCAATGGAGCTCATAGCCCTTTATCTAGAATCAGAGTCTTTAATAAAGTTGAGGTCAAAGAAATAAAAATGTTAAAAGCCCCGAGAAAAGAAACTTAGATCTGAAGGCAGCCAACACAGTGATCAGGGAGCACTGTATCAGGAGTGTAAGAGAGAATAATACCTTCTGTAGGGCAGATTCGGAGAGCTTCATGCTCTTCATGGGGGGCAGAGAAGACCCCCTAAGGTCCCCTTAAGCAGATGGAAGGGATGTAAAGGAATGGGAGTTTTTGGAAGGGCAGGAGGTGACTGTGTCTTTGCCATTAACAACAGCTTCATTGTGCTCCTGGTCCAGTGAGACCTGGAGATCTGAAGTTAAACTTTAGTGTAACGAGCACAGAAACATGTTTATTCTAGGGCATTCTAAATTTAGAGAAGGCAGCAAAAGAGATGCCAAAAGGGCATTAGATTAAAGTTAAATTATTATGTTTTAATAACACCTCTTTTGGTAGGACGGGACCATTTCTAAGCATCTTTATTTTTCCCCAGCCTCCTGCCCTAACATCTACTAGCATCTATAAGTAAGGATTTAATATGGATTTGCAGCACAGATTATTTTATGTATTCGTTTAAAACATTTCTTTACTGATTCTTTTTGGGAGCACACATGACCAGAGTTTCCTGCCCTTGAGAACTCTTCTTCATGATCTTTATTCTCATTCGATAACACACACCTTTGGGAAGACAGAGAATGTCCTAAAATCAGAGAGCTACAGAAATTCCCAAATTGCCTGACCATTTCCCTTCCTCCAAGCAGGCGCCCAGTCACACCATCCTGGAGAGTTTGTTGTCTGCCCTGAGTGTAAAGATTTGCAGGGAAAGAAATCGTAGAACACCCCTCTGTGGGAGAAAGAAAGGGATTCTTTTTCATTTCCTTCTTTCCGTTATTTTCAGACTTTGGTTAACCTAGGAGTGAAACTCTGATTTCAATTTATTTAAAAAGAGTGATTCTTTTCAAGAAGAAGCAATCACCAAGCTGAAACTTGGCTTCTTCTTCCTTGCCTGAGTGGCCTGGGTATTGGGCTTTCCAAGCTTTGATTCACAGTCCTCCACCAGCTGACAGAATTGTCTAAGGGCCTCAGTTTCCTTCCTCCCCCTGTTCTGTATAACTGTATAACTGCCTCTTGGACATTTTGTGAGGAGCCTTCTCTGGATCAGTGATGGAGATAAGGAGAATAAATGCATCATAACTTTATCTATTTCCCAACAGTGTTTCCATTAGTCAAATTAAATATATATAGATATATGCATCTTAAAATAAGTGCAGGGCATCCCTGGTGGCGCAGTGGTTGGGGGTCCACCTGCCGATGCAGGGGACGCGGGTTCGTGCCCCGGTCCAGGAAGATCCCACATGCCACGGAGCGGCTGGGCCCGTGAGCCATGGCCACTGAGCCTGCGCGTCCAGAGCCTGTGCTCCACAACGGGAGAGGCCACAACAGTGAGAGGCCCGCATACTGCAAAAAAAATAAATAAATAAAAAATATTTTTAAAGTACAGTAGATTCCTTCCCAATACTTTCTCTATCTTGTCATTGGACATTTTAATTTAAAGCTATGGATTTTCCATGCTTTATCTTGAGCTAAATAGCTCCAGCTTCGGAATGGTTTCCCATTAAATTACGAGATATAATGTGCAGTAATTGACACTATATTTATCTGTAGGTTATCTAGGGATTTTTCTTGGAAGGAATAACCTTATAAGTGCAGGAGAAAAACACACGTGGAGCTCAGCAATCAGTTGGGCTTTTGCCTTTTAAGCCCTGGCCCAGCCCTTGGTCTAACAACAGGTCTTCTCTTGAGGTTGTTCTCTCTCTATCTTTTTCTATGTAAAAAGAAAGCCCCAATAATTTAAATCATCTCCAAGATGTCCTTCACAGCTTAGTACTCACTATGGCTCTGAGCCTTTATTCTTCTTTTATCAAAAGTAAGGCATGGGACTGCCCTGGCGGTCCGGCGGTTAGGACTCCCTGCTCTCAATGCAGGGGGCACTGGTTCCACACCTCGTCGGGGAACTAAGATCCTGCATGCCGCACAGCGTGGTCAAAATAAATAAATAAATACAAATAAAAATACTTTAAAAAGTAAGGCGTAAAGAGAACTATGTTCTCTTGGCCTCTGCCCTTATTTTATTATTCTGGGTCATTCAGCAAGCGGTCCACAAATAATCTACATGCCCAGTGACACTTCAGTGAAGCCAGTTGTTCTCAACTTGGGGCAATTTTACCCACCAGGAGCCATTTGGTAATGTCTGGAAACATTTTTCTATTACTGTGATAGAGGGAAGGAGTGTTATAATTGGAATTAATGGATAGAGGCTAGGAATGCTGCTAAACATCCTACAGTGCATAAGACCGGGACCTTGCTTCCTATCTAGCAACAAAGCAATATCCAACCCAAATGTCAATAGAGTCACTCTTGAGAAGCCCCGAAATAAATCACGGAGAGGGATAACTTGGTCTCTCTTCCTCATCCGTCTCAGGTGAACCTTCTTCTTTCTATTTCCATGTTCATTCCTCAAACTCAGTGAGTCCTCAGTTTCTCCAGCTGCAGTAAACTTTTAGCCCCTAGTACAACTCCCAGCACGGAGGCAAGTCCTCAAGAAACGGTGGTCTCTTCTCCACCTTTTGCCAACTAACCTCATTTAAGGTAGGTCCAGTCGAATTTGCAAAGCCCAGCAGAGAAGACATCTGTGCCCTCAGCATCTTTGCCTGGCATCCTTTCTGTTCTTATAACAGGAAGCCACTGGGCAGAGTTTGGGAATTTATTTTATGACTTGAAAAATAATCAATATGATTAGAAGAGCAGAAAAAGAAAGCTGTACACAGTACTGCCTGACCACTTTTCAGGATGCTCTCTCAATTCCAGACACCATATTCCTGGTGCTTATGTAATGCTGAATAGATTGAATACAGTGGCTGGTGGTTAGTTTCATCTTACTATCATTCTTATGTTCCTCTGGTTAAAATTATAGGGGGTACTGCTCATACACTCAACATTCAACTCAAATGAACAAGAACAAAGACAAGACCATCCATTGAGACACCTCTGTCAGCAAAGCTGTTCTCAGTTAAGTGGAAATCAGGACTGGGCTCTCCAGGATAGAGGGCTTTTCAAGGAAAAGGAGGCAGAGTATTCAACACACAGGCTGTTGGGACCTAGACAGTTCATATTCCTCTTTTTAGAAGATGCCTCTAGGGCTTCCCTGGTGGTGCAGTGGTTAAGAATCCACCTGCCAATGCAGGGGACGCGGGTTCGAGCCCTGATCCAGGAAGATCCCACATGCCGCGGAACAACTAAGCCCGTGCGCCACAGCTACTGAGCCTGCGCTCTAGAGCCCGTGAGCCACAACTACTGAAGCCCGCGCGCCTAGAGCCCGTGCTGCGCAACAAGAGAAGCTACCGCAATGAGAAGCCTGCGCACTGCAACGAATAGTAGTCCCTGCTCACTGCAACTAGAGAAAGGCCGCACACAGCAACAAAGACCCAACACAGCCAAAAATAAATAAAATAAAATAAATTAATTTAGAAAAAAGATGCCTCTAGGAAATTCCCTGGAGGTCCAGTGGTTAGGACTCTGCACTCTCACTGCTGAGGGCCCAAGTTCAATGCCTGATTGGGGAACTAAGATCCCACAAGCTGCGTGGCATGGCCCAAAAAAATAAAGTAAAAAAAAAAGGATGCTTCTAACTCACAACTTCACAAAAGGGACTAAAAGTTTACTTGGACATTATAAGTAATAATCAGAGCTAATATTTATTGTACTCTTAGTATGTGACAAGTGCTTTGTAGCATCATATTAGTTATCAGAATTCATTCAATTTAACATTTACCAAACAATTACAACGAGTTAGGTATGGGGATGGGTGCTGGAAGTTTGCAGTCATGTAAAATTATCAGCAGTCAAGTTAAACACAATTATATGTGTCAAATAACACATAATGTAGAGTGCAGTTCTGGTATTAACTGGATTACTGGCGGCTCTTTTAGCCAAGGGAGCCTCGTGTAGTTTTCTTGTTTCACTATTCGTTAAGATGTGTGTTCTCCAATATACTACTGCTGGTCATATGTGGCTATTTAAATTTAAATTAATTCAGAAAAATTCTAAATTTAATTTCTCAGTTACATAGCCACTTTTAAATTATCCCATAGCTACATGTGGCTAGTGACATTTGTATTGGACAGTGCAAATAGAGAACTTCTCCAACTTTGCAGAAAGTTCTGTTTGACAGCACTCAGTCTAAGATCCTCATATTCAAGCTTCTTTAGCTCTGAATCATTCCCTTTTACACAGCATATTGGCCTTTTTCCCATTCTAGTTCCCAGCAGACTAATGAACTCCTGGTAGCCAAATTAGACTGCAAAGTGCATAGAGTTCTGAATTGATCGACAATATTCTCAAAGCCTGATCTTTACTGAAGTTTTCTCCTCAAATGTAAAGAACCCATCAAATGGAAATTTACTGCTGTGGTCATTTCTGTTCTGTTTAATATCATGCAAATCTGTACCACATAAAAAATGCTGGAATATAGCTCTATTCCAATGGAAGAGCATTGTATAACATGTTCGTACACTTTTACACAAAATACCTGAATGAATGCCTGTCACCAGAGTGGAATGGTTTATATAAGTCTCCCTGGCTTTGGATGGGAAATTTGGATGTTCTTAGTTGAACAGTACCTCAAAACTCTCCACATTGTTCAAAATCCCTTTCCCTTATGTTGTTTCCTATCTCATACTAAAGCTAAGACATCTCCCAGCTCTGTTCTCTTCTCTTCATCTCTAGAGACATCTCCCAACTCTGTTCTCTTCTCTTCATCTCTAGTTTCCTACCTTAAATGAGCATCCTCTGTCCTGAACTGTTACTGGAACCTCCTACCTGGTCTCTGTCCCCCTTGAAATCCACTCTTTAGACAGGGTGAACTTTTAAAATGTACGTCTGATCGTGGACCTCCAGACCTTTCCATGTCCTTGAATGAAGCCCTCATGGCCGGGCACGCTCCAGCCACCTCCCCACTGGCTGTCTCACCTTGAACTGCGCGTCACGGCCTCCATGGTTTTCTCTCGCTCCTGCTGTTGTGGCCTCTGCACTGCTGTTCTCTCTGACAAGGATCCTCTCTCCCCACATCCCTTTCACCAGTGAATACCCATTCGCCTGTCAATGACTAGTCAACTCAAAAGTCATCTTTCCAGGGAAGCCTTTCCTCATCCTCAGACTGAATCCAACCCTCCTGTTAGAGGCTTTCAGAGCCTGGTGTGCCTTTCTTTCTTAGCAATGATCAAATTGTGGCTTTACATTTATTTGGGAGACTACTGACAGATGTCTACTTCTTTCATTATATTATAAAACAATAGGGAAGGGCTTCCCTAGTGGCGCAGTGGTTGGGGGTCCGCCTGCCGATGCAGGGGACATGGGTTCTTGCCCTGGTCTGGGAGGATCCCGCATGCCGCAGAGCGGCTGGGCCCGTGAGCCATGGCCGCGGAGCCTGCGTGTCCGGAGCCTGTGCTCCGCAACGGGAGAGGCCACAACAGTGAGAGGCCCGTGTACAGCAAAAAAAAAAAAAAAAAAGATTTAAAAAAAAAAAAAAAACAATAGGGAAGTGCTTCATCTGATTAGGATGACCATCTGATCCAGAGAGGTGGGAACATAGCAGGATCTCAATAAATATTTGTTGAATGAGTGTGTGAATGAATGAATGAATGAATTATAAGCCAGTTTCCCTCAGTGAACTGGAGCAAAAGCTCATCCGAGAATTCGGATGAAATTTCAGCGTAGAACTGAGGGCGTGTCAAGTCAAGGAACTGTGCACTCTACAGAAACAATGGTGCTCTCCCTGCCAGGCCTGGGTAGCAAGTGTTGCTGAACTGACAGGCAGCGCTCTGAAAGAATAGAGTGCATAGCGTGGTGGTTACAGTGCAGAATCTGGAGACCAGGTTCAAATCCTGGTTCCCTAATACCAGCTGTAGGAACTTATGCTGTCAAAGTGTCTCTTATACTGATCTATTCCTATCCTTTCTTCTTTTCTTTGCTTTTAGTAGAAGAGTTCTCGGTCTTGAGAATAAATAATCTTCCTCCCTCATTCTGAATACCAGCTTTTCAGAGACCTCCCTTGATCAATAATCCCTTCTCTTTCCCCTCTCTTCTGGCTTATTCTCAGCGGTGTTTATGCTTGGTTAAGTGTACCTCACCTTACTAGCCCCGTCTCCTGCCCTCTTTCTCCTCCACATCTAGAATTCTTGAAAGAGCTGCCTATGCTCTTTTTTTAAAGTTTTTATTGGAGTATAGTTGATTTACAATGTTGTGTTAGTTTCAGGTGTACAGCAAAGTGAATCAGCTATATGTATACATATATCCCCTCTTTTTTTTTTAGATTCTTTTCCTATATAGGCCATTACAAAGCATTGAGTAGATACGCTCTTTTTATTATTCTCATCACGATCTACAACTGCTCCACTGAAATACCTTTGACCAAAGCATAAAATGACCTCCATTTTGCAAAACTTTATTGAGAAGTTTTGGTGCTTATCTAATTTTTAACCTCTCCACAGCACCTGATACCCCTGAACACTCCTTTCTTTCTTCAAACCTTTTCTTTTGCTCTCTTGATCGTACTCTTGGGGTTTCCTTCCCATCTGTGATGGCCCCCTCAATCTCCTCTATTGGGTGGGCCTCTCTAACTTATCTTTTAAAGCCTTTGTTCCTCAAAGCTCTGCTGTTTCAGATTCTCCCTCTCCCTTGGTACCCTTCTAGTGAAAATTAGGAACCATTTTCCAAGAATAAAAATTCACAAACACACACAGGCACACAACAACTGCATGCAACTTCAAGGGGTTTACAGACTTCCTGAAATCCCCAGTGTTCATATTTTATATGTGAATAATTCCTAAATATGTACCTTCATCCCAGACTTGTCTGAGATTCATCCCAGTAGATCCAACTGGTTACTAGGTTATCTCCACGCAGATGTTTCCCAGACCCTTTAAATTATCAAGAGCAAAACTGAACTAATCATTTTCACCCTCCAACCTGCTGCTCTAGCCACCTCCCTATGTAAGTAAATGTAAACACAATTCATCCAGTCCTAGTCTAGCCAAAATTTGACATTTATCTCTGAGTCCTTCCTTCCATTTACCAGCTCATTTAAACAATTGTCACGTTCTGTTCACTTTGCCTTTTTTTTTTTTAATTTTGGTTTTTTGGGATTTTTTAAGATTTAATTTTATTTTTGGCCACGTTGGGTCTTCGTTACTGTGCGCGGGCTTTCTCTAGTTGAGGTGAGCGGGGGGCTTCTCTTGTTGCACAGCACAGGCTCTAGGTGCACGGGCTTCAGTAGTTGTGGTGCACGGACTCAGTAGTTGGGGCATGTGGGCTTAGTTGCTCCGCGGCATGTGGGATCTTCCCAAACCAGGGGTCAAACCTGTGTCCCCTGCGCTGGCAGGCAGATTCTTATCCACTGCGCCACCAGAGAAGTACCATTTTTCCTTTTCAGTGTATCTTCGATCTCTCCACTCCTCAACATCTCCATCGCCCAGATATGAGCACAGAGCACTGTTATCCTCTGCACGGACCACCGCAGCATGCTACCCATTGGTCTTGTTATTGCTTATTTGCCTGTCGTCTATTCTTTGTACTTTAGGACAAAGCCTTCCTTCAAAAAGCGACCATATCAATCCCAAGGCATCCTACTGTCCTTGGGATAAATTCAAAATTCATCAGTTTTTTTTACACCCTCCCACGTTCCTAAGAAACCCACTATGCTGTACCCACACTGACCGCTTTTCAGTAATTTGATATGTCCTGATCTGTCCTCCCCTAGACTATTCTACATATTGTTTCCTCTCCCTTGAACTTTTTTTTTTTTTAACTATTTCAGTCATCTGACTACCTTCTACTTTTCTTTCAGGTGTCTACTCTGTATACCTTCCCCAGAGAGGCCTGATATAAGCTCCGGCCTAGATTAGCCGTAGCAGCCTTGATTTCCCCTAACTTTCGCTATGTGTAAATTACTTTCAAGACTATTTTTTACAGCAGTTTTAGGTTTACAACAAAATTGAGAGGAAGGTATAAGATTTCCCACATACTCCCTGTCCTCACACATGCACAGCTTCCCCCATTATTAATATCATTCACCAGAATGATACATTTTTTACGAAGGATGAACCTATGTTGACACATCATAATCATCCAAAGTCCAAAGTTTACCTTAGGTTTCACTCTTGGTGTTGCACATTCTATGGGTTTGGACGAGAACTTAATGACCTATATCCATTACTGTAATATACAGCTCATTTTTACTGCCCTAGAAACTTCTGTGCTCTGCCTATTTATCTCCCCTTCCCCCAGCAACTACTGATCTTTTTATTATCTCCATACTTTTGCCTTTTCCAGAATGTCATATAATTAGAATCATACAGTATGTAGTATTTTCAGATTGGCTTCTGTCACTCAGTAATTTGCATTTAAGTTTCCTCCATGTTTTTTCATGGCTTGGTAGCTCATTTCTTTTCAGTGCTAAATAATATTCCATTGTCTGGATGTATGACCGCTTATTTATCCATTCATTTACTGAAAAACATCTGAGTTGCTTCCAAGTTTTGGCATTTATGAATAAAGCTGCTATGAACATCCATGGGCAGGTATTTGTGTGGATATAAATTTTCAGATCCTTTGGGTCAATGCCAAGGAGTGTGGTTGCTGAGCCATATGGTAGTTAGTTCTGTAAGAAACCATCAAGTTGTGTGCCATTTTGCATTCCCACCAGCAGTGTGTGAGACTTCCTGTTGCTCCACATCCTTGTCAGCATTTGGTGTTGTCAGTGTTCCAGATTTTCGCCATTCAAAAAGGTGTGTAGTGGTGTCTCCTTGTTGTTTTAATTGGCATTTCCTTGATACGGAACATATTTTCATGTGTTTATTTGCCATCTGTATCTCTTCTTTAGTGAGGTGTATGTTCAGGTGTCTTGACTATTTTTTAAATTGTGTTGTTCATTGTCTTAGTTTTGAATTTTAAGAGTTCTTGGTATATTTTGGATACCAGTCTTTTATCAGATGCGTCTTTTGCAAATATGTTCTCCCAGTCTGTGGTTTGTCTTCTCATTTTCTTGATATTGTCTTTCACAGAGCAGAAATTTTTAACTTAATGAACTCCAGTTTATCAATTATTTCTTTCAAAAAAAATATCACCATACCCAAGATCACCTAAGTTTTCTCTCATGCTATCTTCTAAGAGTTTATAGTTTTGCATTTCGCTTTTCAATTTATGATCCATTTTGAGCTGTTTTTGTGAAGGGTATAAGGTCTAGGTCTAGATTCACTTTTTTTTCAAGTAGAAGTCCAGTGGTTCCAGCACTATTTTTTTTAAATATTTATTTATTTGGTTGTGTTGGGTCTTAGTTGCAGCAGGCGGACTCCTTAGTTGCGGCTCACTGGCTCCTTAGTTGTGGCATGCGAACTTTAGTTGCAGCACGCAAACTCTTAGTTGCATGCAGCACTACTTGGTGAAGAGATGATCTTTGCTCCACTGTATTTCCTGTTCTTCTTTGTCAAAGATCAACTGACTGTAGTTATGAGGGTATATTTCTGGTCTGTCTATTCTGTTCCATGTAAATCACATTTTACACTGTTTCCCACTAGACCCTCAGCCCTGTGAGGAGAGAGCTATGTCTCTCTTATTCACTGCTCTGTTCTCATCACTCAGAATAGTACCTGGAGATAGTAGGTACTTGTAAAATATGTGTTGAATTGTTGACCAGTGTGATAGATTGTGTATTCTAATACAGAATCTAAGTTCTATGAGAATCAAGACAAAATAAAATATCAGATTGAGGGAGGCAGAGTAGGTGTCATGAGCAGGTGGATCTTGAAGAAACGTCTGACTTTGCATTGGTGGAGGGAAGAGATGAGGTATCCAGGTGGGGGAAGAGCTCAAGCAAAAGCAAAAGGCAAAGAGGAGAGACTGAGCATGGCGTTATGAGGATATCAGACTGACAGAATTAAAGTGCTCAGGAAGGAGACTGGTGGGAAACAATGTTGAAGTATATGCTCTGGGGTATGTGATTGATTAACCTCACCTGTGGACACGGTTCCCTAAAATAAGAGAGAAATCTGAGATGACAATTACAGGAAATCTTGGGGAAATGGGAAGTCATTCATGAATATGGAAAGGTTTGTCCTTATATAGATTTCTAGAAGTAATTAATTCTAGCCTAGGGCTCTTAGATGAATCAGATCCCTTTGGTCCACAGTGAGCAAAGCTTATATGGAAATAGAGAGGTCATGGTGTATGCACACTGTGCTGTCATCCGAATGTGCAGGTCAACACAGCCTACCCAGTTCAGTTCCTCCCCGCAATCAACCAGAGGACTGCAGAGGCGGGTAAAACTCAAGTAGTCTCCAGGATTGAGGAACCAATTTAGGAAGAAGAGGAAGACCGAGTTACTTGACAAATTCAATACATGAGAACATTTTGGGGCTTGAATTATTTTGGCAACTCCTATCAGCTACTTTTTTAGTGATGATAAGAGTCTTTACAGCTAGAGATTCAGCTAATCATTTATAAATTGTCCCAAAGCAATAAAAACTACCTACACATAAATATTAAAACTGGAAATATTTTGTTCTGAAATATATGCCTATAATTACAACACGTTCAGGCAGCAATATTCTCCTTCTGTTTATGGGCTATTCTTAAAAATTAAAACATCAGAGTGATGATAATGATAACTCTTGCCAGGGGTTGGCAGTGCAGATTTTAGCAAAAGGATTTTTCTCTCACCAGCTTAGCTGTTGCTGCCATCTAGCGATCAACCCAACTGACAAACAAAGATGGGTTGAAAAAACAAACTCGGAAGAGTCTGACACAAGCTTTTCTTTAATATCTCTAATTAATAACACCACAGAGAAGGAAACTGGATGTGCATAATATCTATGCTGTAATTTGAAAGCTATCATAGGGAAGAAATAGAAAAAAATACTAACGTGTTTCACCGGAAACACCCTTAAAGGTAAAAGTGATCACATGGAGATTAAATAACAATTTCTAAAGCAAATAAGCAAAGATTCTGGAACCATCCTTCTACCAAAGATTAAACACAGAAATAACAACAACTTGTTAAAAATGCTTGCTTCTCTGAGAATATTATATAAAATAAAGTTCTAGTGTATGTTTAAACTGAGGGAATGGAATAGAAACCCATGCCTTATCTGGAACACAAAATATTTCATCATCAGGAACTAGAATGGTGAACATTCCAAATTTGAAACCCCATGACTTTCTTATTTATAAAAATTTACCCCCCTTAGGCTTTACAGTGAGGACACAAGTCTTGTGTACGTAAAGATTTGTCTGAAGAAGTTTCTCTCTCCATATCTTGCTTCTTTATATTAGTGTTAATTCCAAATCAGCACAGTCTGTCTGGCACAGTTACCACCGAGTGCTACAAAGAACAAGGGTAAAATACAAAAGGTTGCTATTTAGGCACACCTTGGGCTTCTGTGCGGAGAGAAATGCCATAATCTGAAATGGCCCTGGGAGACCCTGAGGCTTCGATGGTAGAACCATCTCCCACAAAGGGCCCACAGCTTAAGATGCTGTCTAACCTGTAGCCTATTATAAGGGAACACAAGGTTATTCACGTCCTTGGTTTTAAGTTACTAGATTGCTTTTGTTGTTGTTGTTAAGAAAGGTGCTTAGGACATGGGAGTTTTTGATGAGCTTCCTTTAATATGAAAGGATTATGCTCCTACAAGTTTTTGGTAAAACAAATGCTTGGAACTGTTTCCCTGGGTGAGCTTGTCCTGTGTCATTGCCACTTTCCTGTGCTGTTCATTTTATGAGCAATGACACAAGTAGACCACTGAGTAATGGTTGGAGGCTCCCACAGAAAATAAGGAGCCCCCATGGCACTACCGCCCCTTTTCACATTGTTTTTATAAAGATGATTCATAGTAAAAATCACCTGCATATTTGTTTACTTATTTAATCAGCGACTGTTACCTTAACTATTTATTAAACAATTTTCCTTAACTGTTTGTTCACTTATTTAATCAGCAATTATTTCCTTCAATATTTATCAAACAACTATTGTACTTAGGCTATTATACTCAGAAGGAGGAAATCAAAGTCTTTGTTCTCAAGGCTACCAGTGGGAGAAAACAAGAATAGCATTTACCAATAGAAGGTTAAGTAGAAGAAATATAAATAATTATTCTAGAATTTCAGAGGCAAAAGAAGTCCCAGCAAGCTAAGAAGTCAGGAAAGGAGTGAGGACATTGTACAGCAGTGACATTTAACCTAGGCTTTGAAGACGGATAAGGTTTCAGTGGAGAGAAATGAGAGTCAAGGGCATCCCATCATGGAACTGCAAATATGGAAGACTAATGAGTGGCCAGTTGACCTGAAGCATAAATAAGTCTTGGGCACTAATGGGATATTGGGCTCTAAAAAAAAGGCTTTCTGTGGTCAATAGAGCCAATGAAATTGTGAATAAGAAAGTGAGTTTGAGACTGCTAGAGCAGTGTTTTAGGAAAGTTAGTAAAGCCACCACGTATGTCCATCTGGCATATGAATAGGATGAAGAGCAGAGGGGAAAGCCTAGAGGTGGCGTAACCAGTAGAGAGGCTACCTTACAGCACTGAATTAGGAATGGAAAAGAGGAAACAAACCAGATGATGCTGAGGTAAAGTTGGTAGAATTTAGTAATCACCTGGGCTCGGGGAAAGAAGAAAAACAGAAGGAGAAAAGGAGAAAGGAAAGAAGTTCAAGTCAATTTACTTTTTAAGCCTGGGTGACTAGAATTATGTAAAATTAACAGAAAAGAAGTAGGGGAGGGAACTAGCTTGCAAGACAAATATTGTACTGAAAAACAGAGAATATAAACCCAGTTCACATGATCAAAAGTACACACTGTACTGAGACACAGAGGACCTGAGATCTGAAGGAGATCTCTGGATATCAGAGCTCCTTTCCCGGAAAGGCAGAACCCATGACACAGCATCCTGAATAGGGGCAGGGAGTTATTGGTTACCTAAATATGTCCATGGATTTGGAGCTCAGTGTATCATCAGGCCAACCATTCCACCTTTGGATACTCTATTATAAAATGTTTTCTTCTAGTCAATTAAATCCCACGTTTCTGTGATCTCTCGTTTGTTCACCCTAGTTATGTTTAGAACATAACAGAACATTCTTCATTACAAGATATATTCTCTATCATTTCACAACAGTTATGTTCCTCTTTTTCCCCCAAAGTAACAGTTATCAGTTCCTTCATCTATTTCTCACGCACAGTTATTTACACATAACTTGCTGTTTTGATGATCCCTTTCCAGAAATTCTTCAGAATGTGCATTTCCCTCAGAAACATCAGATCTACAATTGAGAAAGTCCACAAGATATAGCTTATGTCTGTCTGACTGCAGAGTCCACGTTCTTAACCTACACCACAGACTTCCTCCTTGAATGGATGATTAAAGATTGAAACTTCTCCTTAGAAAAGGCCAAAATTATGGATATGAAAAGATACTACTTAAAGCACAGCACTTGACATAAGAGGAAATTTCCGTAAGCAATACTTTATAGCCAATTCTGATTGCAGGGCTCTGAGTTCACATACAGAGTTCAAAAAAGCCACCTTTAGAGGTCATCCACAGGTATCCTGATGTCAGAGAAAGAACTTCTATTACTCAAGGTCATGAAACTTCAGGTAGAGTTTTAGCTCTACCATTATTTAGAAGTGAAGCCTTTGAGTTTCAGTTTCTGTTTTTTCCAAAGTGAGGGTAAACATACCCATGTCTCATGACCATTTAAGTATCAAAGTCAAAAGAGAAGAATGTATGACGCAAAGTAAACTGAGTGTTCCACAATTTTAACAAGTTAATTGTGCAAATGAGGGAGCTGAGGCAAAGTCAATGTCTTACGCTAGGCTCCCCAGATTAGACGGGTCTCTGGGCATCGTTAGAAACATGGGCTCTACGCTGGATCCGGCAGAGGGTGTCTCCTCCAGTCACACCGTTGTGAGGGTGAGAATGAAATTAATCCATGCCCACCCCTGTCCTCCCATTGCCAGTCACTAAGGTCTATTGCTTCCACCCCTCCCCCAATATCCTTCTCTAATAGCCCATTATAATTGCCTTCATTCACCTCCTCAAGTTCTCTTTGCTGGGCTCACTCGACCACTAAACAAATGGAGTGCCTACCAGGTCCCAGGCAGTGTTAGCTGGTGAAAATGTAAAGGTGAATAAAATTTGATTCCAGTTTTCCAGGAGTTCACAGCCTTTTTGAAAAGGCAATCATATACCCACCAAGCAACTATTATCAAAAAGCCAGACAATCCAAGTGTTGATGAAGATATGGAGAAATTGGAACATTTATACACTGTTGGTGGGACTTAAAGTGGTGCAGACATGTTGGAAAATGATTAAACATAGAGCTACCACATGACCCAGCAAATTCTACTTCAAAGTGTGTACTCAAGAGAATTAAAGACATATGTCTACACAAAAACTTGTACATGAATGTTTATGGCAGAAGTACTCATAATAGCCAAAAGGTGGAAACAACCCAAATGCACATCAATGGATGAATGGATGAACAAAATGTGCCATATCCATACAATGGAATATTATTCAGCCATTAAGAGAAAGGAAGTCCTGATACATGCTACAATTTGGATGAATTTTGAGAACATTATACTAAGTGAAAGAAGTCAGTTACAAAAGTCCATATATTATATGATCCCATTCATATGAAAGTCTAGAATAGGGAAATCAATAGAGACAGAAAGTAGATTAGTGGTTGCTTGGGGCTGGGTAGGGACAGGGGTTGAAGAGACAGGAGGGGTTGATAATAGGAAGGGTTAATAGCTAAAGGATAAAGCTTCTTTTTAAGGTGATGAAAATGTTCTAAAATTGATTGTGGTGATGGTTGCACATATCTGTGAACATACTAAAAACTGGTGAAATTGTATGCTTTAAATGGGTGAATGTAAATTATATCAATTAAATTGTATGTAAATTATATCTCAATATAACTGTTTTTTAGAAAAGCAGAGTCAATACGTGCTGTAAAGGATTTTAACTGCCATGATAACATGTAGAGTTCATCAAGGACAGCTAGGAAGGAATTCAACCTGGGGATCAGGAAAGACTTTACAGAAAAGTGATGCTACAGCCAAGACTTGAAATATGAGTAGGTGTTTGTTGGTCCCAACTATACTAAGAATCCTCTTCCAATACATTAGCTATGCTACTCCCACAATGACCTGTTCAAAAGTAAAATCTGATCATGAAAGAGAAGGGTGCACAGGGGTTTTCTAAGGCATGCTAATGTTCTATTTCTTTCTGTGGGCATAGAGCACATGAGTGCTATGTTTCTGTATATAGCGATCATATACATTCATTGGAATAGATGACACTCCACAAAATGAAAAAAAAAACTCACTGTAAAATGAAAAAATGATACACTGTAGATGTAGTGTACTACTGCACTGTAGATGATACATTGCAAGATGAAAAAAAAAATTATCTGCCTAAAATCACTCGGTAGCTACACATCATCAACATAGTGGAGATTCAACTGCTCGGTACAACCCGGCTTTGTTCAGTATTACATCCTCAGCTATTGGCACGGTGCCTGCATGTAGTAAGCCTAGAGTTTTAGGTTATCTCAGAGCCTGGACTCTGTCGTGGGTGCAGGCAGTTTATTTGGGAGGTGATCCCAGGAAGCAAGAGTGAGGGAGGGGCACCCTGGGAGGGAAAGCCAAGAGAAGGATGGCTGCCGTAGTAAGGTTGCCACTGCAGGCAATGGGGCTTTAGTTCCCATTTAATGGCTGTTTAATATTTCAGGTTTTCCAGACAAGTGGAGCAGTATTTCTCAAGCTTTGTGGTCTCAAGACCCATCTACCCTCTTAAAAATTATTGAGAACCCCAAAGAGCTTTAATTTATGTTAATTTTGCCTATTGAAATCTACCATAGAAAAAGTTGAAACTGGAGTATATTAAAAATATATCATAGGGCCTCCCTGGTGGCGCAGTGGTTGAGAGTCCGCCTGCCGATGCAGGGGATACGGGTTCGTGCCCCGGTCTGGGAGGATCCCATATGCCGCGGAGCGGCTGGGCCCGTGAGCCATGGCCGCTGGGCCTGCGCGTCCGGAGCCTGTGCTCCGCAACGGGGGAGGCCACAACAGTGAGAGGCCCGCATACCGCAAAAAAAAAAAAAAAAAAAAAAAAAAATATATCATAAAAACACTACATAGCATAACATATTTAGCATAAATGACATTTTTATGAAAAATAGCTCTATGGAGTGACAAATTTGGCATTGTTCCATATTTTTGCAAATGTCTTTCATGTCTGGCTTCATAGAAGACAGCTGGATTCACCTATCTGCTTTTGCACATCAATCTGTTGAGATGTTGCTTGGGTTGAAGTGTATGAAGAAAATTCAGCCTCACACAGATGTGTAGTTGGAAAAGGAAGGTGTATTTTTTTTTTTTTTCAGTATGCGGGCCTCTCACTGTTGTGGCCTCTCCCGTTGTGGAGCACAGGCTCCGGACGCGCAGGCTCAGCGGCCATGGCTCACGGGCCCAGCCGCTCCACGGCATGTGGAATCTTCCCGGACCAGGGCACAAACCCGTGTCCCCTGCATCGGCAGGCGGACTCTCAACCACTGCACCACCAGGGAAGCCTGGAAGGTGTATTTTAATAGCGTTTTTAGGTGATTTGAATATTCTTGGAAACTATACCAAAACTCATTGAAAGGCAGTTTCTTTTTTTAACATCTTTATTGGAGAATAATTGCTTTACAATGTTGTGTTAGTTCCTGCTGTATAACAAAGTGAATCAGCTATACGTACACATATATCCCCATATCTCCTCCCTCTTGCGTCTCCCTCCCACCCTCCCTATCCCACCCCTCTAGGTGGTCACAAAGTACCGAGCTGATCTCCCTGTGCTGTGTGGCTGCTTCCCACTAGCTATCTATTTTACATTTGGTAGTGTATACATGTCCATGCCACTCTCTCACTTCGTCCCAGCTTACCCTTCCCCCTCCCCGTGTCCTCAAGTCCATTCTCTATGTCTGTGTCTTTATCCCTGTCCAAAGGCAGTTTCTTAAAGATTGGCTGCAATGTGGGATCAGAAACCACTTTTAACATCATGCTTTGGTCATTTGGAAAGTATTGCTTCACTGAGTTATGCAAATTTTCCAAGTGTTCACAGATTTTATTATGCAATATCAAAAACTCATGTTTGTTAATATCACCTCCTATCTCATCTGAAAATTCTGTAAGTACTAAGAAGTTGTCACACCCACAGTGGTGAATTCAAGTTTTCAACAATTCTAATTTTCATCTGAAAGTTCAAATTTTACCACTGGCAATAAATACTGTGAGTTATTTTCCTTCAAGTCATAGATTTTATTTTGTTCAGTTTTTTAAGAAACTGCCTGCCAGATGTCTGAGTCTGTATAACCATCGTTTGTCGGTTATTCTTTTAAGTAAAAATGGTGTTCCATGTACTCAAAAGTTTTGGTTTAATAAAATGAATACATTTTACTGCTTCTTTAAGGGCATTTTTAAGTAAAACTGATATTTTCTCTTTTTTTACTGACAGTGTGTGAGGTTAAAGAACACAATGGCAAATAAGAAGTACAGTTAGATACACTCTTTTGATTCACAGAGTTATGCCCACTGTTGTTTTTGCACCATTAATGCAAATGTCAACCCAGTAAAAAAGGTCCCATAATATCCTGGCATTATTACGACAGTTGTTTTGGCCTCAGGGAACCCCAGAGTCTCAGGGGCCTCCAGAGATGCACAAGGCATGTTTTAGGAACTGCTGAAGTAGAGTTCTAGTATGCCATAAATCAGCTGCATCCTTGAAAGAATTTCAAGAGTTCATTAAATTAGACATGTTCAAATAGGATCAAAAGCGTGATCTAACACCACATAATTACTGAGCCCACCCTAGCAGTGCCTTTTCATCAGTTCTGGCCCATTTTGCTGCACCCCAGACCTGTCAGTTAAGAGCTCTGCTTATTATCTGATGTCTGCAGTGTCCAACAAGAGGGAGCCAAAACAACAAACGAAAACAATCAGGAAAGAGAAGCAAAAGGTCTTTTGTCATATGAAACACACAGCTTCATTGTCAGTGGGTTCAAGAACCATCAGCTGGCAGTCAAGTTCTTAAACAGCTCAGCCACTTTTAGACAACCTCAGAGAAACTAAAGAAAGGGGACTTCACCCAGGTGTGAGCTCTAATCCATTCCCATGGACCAGATTGCAATGCAGGCAGTAGGAAGGAGAATGATTCTAGCGGAGGGTAAGGTCAAAGGCCAGATTTGAACTTTCTCCTTCTAATGCTTTCTTTGGAGTGTTCTGTGTTTTAAAGAAGAAAGGTCATTCCTTTTAGCAAGGATGGAAAGAGAGGAAAATATTTGATAGAGATTCAAATGCAAAATACCCAAGGACTGCAGTTGACCAGTGCCTGGGCTGATTTTCAAGACTGAATAGGTCATATGCTTGGGAAAGCCATCTGCTGTGTGCTCTAATTTTCCTTCTGACTCATCTCTTCCTGGACCATGACTGAACTGAAAGCTTCATCACTAAGGCAAGTGCTAATAATATTCAGACCTGACATATGAATAGTGCCCCACAGTTTACAAATATTATCCTAACATTTGTTAACCACCAAGCTGTACTGGGCATGTGTATATTTACTAGTTCATTTAGTAATCGTGAAATTTAACTGTATTGAGCATTAACTTGGTTAGGTTTTGTGCTAAGCATTTTATACACACACACACACACACACACACACACACACGTATATATAACCTTGTTTAAATATTCCCAACAACCTTACAGGTAGGGCTATTAGTATTTCCACTTAATGATAAGAAATCTGGTCTCAGGGAATTTAAGTAACTTATTCAACACGATGCAGTTAGAAAAGGGTCCTTCTGATTGAAGCTGAGGTTCTTCCCCTCTAGACTCTTCTAGGGAGAACGTGTCCCCGAGGAGCAGATTACATGTGAAATGTGCAAGCCTTTGAGAGAAAAGGGAATATATATTAAGCCACAAGCAACGGCATTTTTTTTTCTTCATTAGCAATTTTGTTTGGTGGTTACGGCGCTAAAAACTAGGAAAAAGCATGCTTCCTCTTATCAGGCTTGGTGACAAGTTAGGTACCTGGGAGGGGCCCCTGACAGTAGGTCTCATTGCTGACATGCAAATGCCGTCTCTGAAAACTACATGGTATCGAGATAATGGGGTTTTGGTCCCCGAGACTTTGTCGATGTCAAGCCAGACCCCTGGGTTTGTCATCCACTCCTTGTTGGCTCCAGACGAATGATGACAGAAGTACTTGCTGCTCCTGGGATGGCCATGGACCTCGGGTCACTGAGGTCATTCACACACCTTCCCTTGTAGGTAACCGGGGTCCCTGAGGAGGGTATGGTCAGGTTTTTCAGGCCACAGAGAGCCGCTTCACCCAGTAGAGCGTGAGTGCTGGAATGTGGCTCAGTTCGTCACAGGGCTGTGCTCGTGAGCTGACGGCAGGTTTCAATCCCTGTAGGAGCCAACTGGCTTTACACAGAGAAAAGTCTGTGCCGCTGACTTCACGCTCCCTTCATCAGAGCCTTTCCTGCAGGACAGGCCATCTTTCCTGGGCACTGGGAGCAGCTCAGGGAGAAACGAAGGCAGAGGGATCTCTGTGGAGTTGAAGGTCCAGAATGGCTTGAGGTCTTCATTGATTTATTCAGATGTTTATTATAGCTTAATTAACATTTGTTCAATAAATGAATAATTTTACTCTGTTTTCTCCTACGGATCTTTATGGCCAGGATCTCTGTTCCTGATGAGAAGAGGAAAGGGAAAAGCCTCAGAATTAAAAAGTGTCATTTTCTTCTTAGACCTTAGACAGCCTAGAAGGTAGAACAGGATCCATTTTAATGGAGTTAGCAATCACAAGGTCAAAAAACTCTAAGATTTCTGACTCAGACTTCATAGATTTTCACTCGGGGACTTCTTTGTTTTGATGAGTTATCAGTAGATAAATTCTTCTAAACAACAGGGAAGTGCTTGATAGCAATTCGACTGAAAGATAATGTAGGGTTTTGGGTAACAAATTCAATTAAGCTCACCATGTGATGTAACTACTAACATTCCCAGGCTGCATCCAAAGAAATGTACTGTCCAAACTACAGATTACAAAAGAAAAGTAGCCTCCTTATTCTTTGTGCTGGTCACCAAAAATGGCTGGAATTTACCCTGACTCTGCCTTTTATTAACTATGTGTGCTTAGGCAAGTTACCTCATTTCTTTCAACTTTACTTTCATTATCTTTAAAATGAGGATTCATGATGATAGCTAAAAGGAGGCTTGTGATAATTAAATAAATAGTACAAGGTAAAATTTTAACCTGGCATGTAGCCGATCATAAGACTAATAATGGCAGCTCTTATGGACATTGTTTTGCTGCAGATAACACCGCAGCTGCCTTGTACACTCTGGTTCTTAATACAAAAGTTAAGGCCCTTTGGTTGCAAAGAACAAAATAAAACCTGCCTCACATACACATAACACATTCGATTTTTATTCGAAGTATACGGAGCCCTTAAAAACCTGATGGGAAAACTGGAGAGTCAGACACAGCAAATGAGAAGTAACAAGTAGCCTTGTGGGTCCAAGAAGCAGGAGAGGTTTTCACTGTCATGTCCAGACTCTTCACCATTTTCAGTCTTCTGGTCACCTGTTCAAGATCCAAATTCCAGCTTGGATCACATTCCCAGTGTAGATCTCTCAGGGGAAAAGTAATTCCCCCCCCCCCCCGCCAAAGAAATCTCATACCATTACTTAAAGAAGGTTGACTAGCCAACAAAGGCCTAATACTTCTAATGAGATAGTTCTCTTTGAACATTTAAATAGAATAATTTGGGTTATAACTGGCATTTACTGGTGTGAGGAATTGATTGAAACTGCACTCAAGTCCCATTTGTGATGCAGGTTTGCTGTGGATTTCAGAAGCCCAAGGAATCTGAGGCAGGTAATTATTAGAAAGTGGCCACTAGATGGCAGTCATAAGGGTTAGGCATCATTTAAAAACAAGTCACAGCAAAATCTCTTAAAATTTTCAGCCCTTTCACACGTTATCCAATTAGCTGCACACAATAGTTTTGTGATCCTGAAACTATTTCCCCAAGAGTTTCTATTTGAGAAAACTGATCTTCAGAGAAATTCACTGACTTGCCCTGTGCCCAGAGTTTAAAAATGGATTTAGTCTACTAAATCTGTGCCTTTTCTACTAAACTTACTAAATTCCTTATGCTTAAAGGGTTTCAAGGACTCAAAAGTTTCCGAGCTTAGAAATTTGGAGAGAACTTTAGAATCATCTGTCTACTGACTGACCCAAAGGAGCTGATTTAGTGAGGGCTGCTGCTGTACGTGTGAGTCTCACAAAGCTCCAGCAGAACAGACCTTCTTCATCCTTTCCCCAGCTCCAGTCATTTCTGCTCTTCACAGTAGAGGTAACCATCTATCTATGTTGTATTTTTTCATTAGTGACAAAAAAAAGAAGATTTCAACTGGATTGTTTAAGTAGTGGTAAATATTGTGCATTAGGGTTTGTTTTTTTTTTCCTTTTAAGAAATACGTCCTTTGGGGGGCTTCCCTGGTGGCACAGTGGTTGAGAATCTGCCTGCCAATGCAGGGGACATGGGTTCGATTCCCTGATCCGGGAAGATCCCACATGCCGCGGAGCAACTAAGCCCTTGAGACACAGCTACTGAACTTGCGCTCTAGAGCCCACGAGCCACAACTACTGAGCCCGTGTGCCACAACTACTGAAGCCCAAGCACCTAGAACCTGTGCTCCGCAACGGGAAGCCACCGCAATGAGAAGCCTGCACACTGCAACGAGGAGTAGCCCCCGCTCGCTGCAACTAGAGAAAGCCCGTGTGCAGCAACGAAGACCCAATGCAGCCAGAAAGGAAGGAAGGAAGGAAGAAAAGAAGGAAGGAAGAAAGATGTCCTTTCGATCTATATGTCTTAGTTACATGACCTATATTTTTTGCTCACTGGTAGTAGAATTTATGTTAACCTTTAAGAGATTTTTTTTCCTCCAAAGGGAATTTTAAAGCATTTTTTACGTTTCTAATAAGAGGACCGAGAACTGTCAAAAAAAAAAATTCCTCATTTTCCAGGTGAGGAAACAGCATCCCAGAGAATTTACGTAACTTATTCAAAGTCACACAGTTGATTCATAGCCAAGGCTGGACTAGACCCTGAGTCCTGTCCAGACAGGGGTCCTTTTTCGAATACTTTCTTAAGAAACTTCACTAGGAAGATAATACCTGTAGAACCGAACCAGAAAGTCTTTAGTAAATCTTTGTCTGCTGAACACACGTATACAATTTGGCTAAAAGATTCCCATCCTAAGGATGACCATGACAAACAAACCAGAGCCTACCTGTGTCAGAGCATCACATTTGGCTTTGCACTTCACCTCTTTTGGCTGTAGGACAGCTTCTGTAATGAAGTGTGTGTTTTGTGACTTGCCTGCTAGATGTTATGCTCCCAAGTAGCGAATTAGGTCGTATATTGTGTAAGGTAGCCCAGATAAATAAAAGGAACATCTATGCTGTCAAAGAGGAACTAAAACCTACACCAACCACAGAAGATCTATGGTCACCCCAGGAGCGATCGGCAATATTGTCACCATTCATTATGGAAATAGCCTTGAGCTAATGGCCAGCTCAGAGGATATTGTTCACAGTGACAAAGAGCCCCACTCCTGCTGTTCTCTCTACCCCCTCCACTGCTGTCCAACACATACAAACCCTGAGAATTACAACCCATTCACCTTGGTCGATTTTTTCAGTTCCATGTATAATGAAACTTTTCAACATTCCTGAGGGCCATTCTCCTATGTGTACTTGTTCTGCATTGAAAACATTCCTTCTAAGCTCATAACACTGTACCTTTAACCTTTAATTGAATATAACATTCAGCTAATCATCTGGAAAGTTTTTGTTCTTGTGTAGCAAAAGGCAACATGATGCAGTAGAAAGAGCTCATCAGGTAGACAACGTTGGTGTGAGAACTACCTTGACTACTAATCAGTAGAAAGCCTTTTGCTTGATTTGGCTGTTTTCATGTGTATGTGTGTTAGGTCCCCTAATTTTTCTGAGGTTCAATGTGCTTATTCATAAAAGTTGCGTAAATGACACCCGCTCCACATGGTGTTGGTTGGGATTATTTGTTTGCAAGTAATAGAAACCATCTTAAGCTATAATAACCCCAAATTGATTGTTTATTAAGGAAAAAAGGGATGCATTTCAACCCAGGAAATAAGCAAGACCTCAGGGAGAGCTAAAACCAGAAACTGGAATTAAAAAGTGTTTCCTCATTCTCCATCTCTTCTCTCTGCATCTTCTTCCATCTTCTCTACCTCCTGGCAAACCAGCCTTCTCTGCCTCTCCGTCCATACAGCAGAAGGCAGTGCAGAAGACTGGCTAAAAGGTGACCAGACACGTGGCTGAAGGCATGTTACAAAGCTCTCTGAGAGTTGTTTGTACATGGGAGAATGGGTCTATTAATAGTTGTCTCTCTTCTTTAAAGATTAAATAAACTAATGTATATAAAGTACTTAGTAGAGCCCTAACATGCAGTAAGCATTGAACAAATATAGCTATTACTACTACAGGTCCACAAGCTCTTATCCTCAATATTCAATCCAAAAAGCTCTGAAAACCAAAAGCCTTTGTAAGTTTTTAGCAAAATTATTTGGTGTCAAAACATAACCTGAACTGAGTTGATGCAATCAGAGTTTTAATTACAGATAGTGAGGATATGCATACGTTTTGCTACAGAAATAGTAGTGTGTTTGGTTATGGTGTGTTGCTCAGAAACCACTGAGGATACTAGGAAATGCATGGCATATGCACCTAATCTTTCTAAAATTAAAAAATTCTGAACTCTGAAATAGATCTGGCCCCAAGGGTTTTGGATAAGTGATTGGGGGCTTGTTTTACTACCACTAAAAGTGTTTAATTATGGCCTGAGCCTTTGGATGGTAATGCCTGTGAGATGTTAGAGTTAATATTTGAACCTCATTAGAATAGCAACTTTTCTCACTGAATCTCAGTCTTAAAATGATTCTAAGTGTTTCTTCTTGGCAACCGAAAGTCATTTTATTTTTTTACCAATAGCTACAAAAGCGGTGCAACTATCGCCAGGTATTAGTCAACATGGGCTGCCATAACAAAATACCACAGACTGAGTGTCTTAGCCAACAGAAATCTATTTTCTCACAGTTCTGGAAGCTAGAAGTCTGAGATCAGGGTGCCAGCACGGTCGGCTTCTGTGAGGACTCTTCCTGGCTTGCAGAGGGACCGCCTTCCTGCTGTGTGCTCAGGTGACCTCTTTGTGTCCATGTGGTAGGAAAGAGAGAGAAAGCTCTCTGGTGTCTCTTCTTATAAGGGCACTAATCCCATCATGAGGCCCCACCTTCGTGGCCTCACCTAACCCTAATTATCTCCCAAAGGCCCCATCTCCAAATACTATCACACTGCATGTTAGGGCTTCAACATAGGAATTTAGAGGGGACACAAACATTCAGTCCATAACAGCCAGTTATCCAAATAGCTCAAAAACAAGGTACAGGATACTTATTCATTCACTGATTCACTCATTCATTTATTCAGTAAGCTTTTCATTAAATCACCTCCTATGTCCACACATTTGTACTTGTACAAAGTTGAGGGAAGCAGATACGGTCACTTCTACCACATTCTGGTGACATCCTGTTTGCTTCCTCTTTCTCCAAGTCACTAGCAAGCACACGGAGAAAAGAAGTTGCAGAGAATAAGTGTCAGTGTGTGGCCCCCTCCAGGGAGCTCTCTCCTGACATTTGGGCAGTGGACTCTCAAGTTTTTGTGGCTCTACTTCAGCAACGACGGGAGGACCTACAGGATGATGCCTTACATGCCTGCCATCTGACTCACTCCTGAAAATGTGGTCTCCAAGGCCAGCTCTCTGGTGGAAGGAACCATGCAGGATGAATCGTGGCCTGATTGTGTCTGTTTGCTGCAATGTGATGTCCTTAGCCTTCCAAGGGCTCTGCCCCAAAGCCTTCCCTACACAGCCAACTCCATTTGGCAAGCAATGCCTCTAACAAAACAATGAGCTTGGCCCCATTAATGTGCTTGCCTCAAGGTCTGGAGTGTCCCCACTTGCGCTCTGTGGTTTGCCAGGGCTTAAGTCCGCTCAAGGTAGCAGATGCAGTGGAGACCTGAACTTCCCTGTCATAAGTGAACACTGCTCCAGAGGGCTCAACAGTGAACTTGGACAATCCTTTTTCCTTTACTAGATATTATTTTCTCTATCTAGAAAGTGAGGAGCTTGGCTCAGAAGACAGTGATTTCAAACGTTGCAGTAGCAGCAGAATCACTTATACCAAAGAAAGCTTATAAAGGAGCCCAATATGCTTCGTGCTCCAGTAATAATTATTACTTGCAGTTCCCCAAACACTGTCATGCCTTGTACTTTTGCACATGTTATTTTCTTTGCAAGGAATGTCCCTGCTTAACATCCTTCAAACCTAACTCAGCAATCATCTGCTCTTCGAAGGCTTTCCTGACTACCCGCCGTACCCTTCTCCAAAGTGTTAATCGCTCGTTTGCTCATTAATTCATTGAGAGATTTACATTTAACTTCTACCATGTTGCATCAGGTACTGTGCTAGAACACACAGCTGAACGGCAGCCTAGTCTTAAAAATCTTTAAAGCCTAGCATTTAAAGATTCACCATCCACTAGGGGGGATGTGTCAGTCAGGGTCCTGGTAAGAAACAGGTGGTCCAAATGGAAAACTTGAGGACTGTCTAAAGAAGGGTCCACCCACAAAGGTGTGGGAAAGGGAAGATGGAGCCCAGGAGGGGAGCCTGAGAAATGCAGAGGAAGGTAGTGGAACCTGGGAAGAACAACCGCAGCTGTAGGAGAAGGTCTTGCTGCAGGAGCTGTGGCCAGGGGGCCTGACAGGGGAGAAGCAGGGAAATGAATACATGGCCCGGTGGGATACTGTGATTTATAATAAGAAATATGTATTTGGTCTCTGTCCCAATTTCTGTCACAGAACCCCTAAAGCCCTTGGAATTTCCTAAGGAATGAGAGTATAAAGTTGACTTTTGTTATGCTAATAAGTGGATTTGGCCACCACCTAAGGATGAGGCTAGCTGTCAGTGGAGCCAACCCTGTGATTAGAGGGTTTGGACTTTCAGTCCCAGCCTTGCCCCCCACACCCCCGTCCCCCTTCACCGCCTGGGAGGGGGAGGGGCTGGAGATTGAGTTCAATTACCAGTGGCCAATGATTTAATCAATTGTGCTTATGTAATGAAGCCTCCATAAAAACCCAAAAGGACATGGTTCGGGGAGCTTCCGGGTTGGGGAACACATAGGGATTTGGGGAGAGTGGTGCCCTCTGAGAGGGCACAGAAGTTCTGTACTCTTTGCACGTACCTTGCCCTATGCACCCCTCCATCTGGATGTTCCTGAATTATATCCTTTTATAATAAACTGGTCATCTGGTAAGTAAAATGTTTCTCTGAGTTCCGTGAGCAAATTAATCAAGTTCTGGGCGGGATGTCATTGGACCCTCCAATCTGTAGCTAGTCTGTCAGAAGCACAGGTAACAACCCTGGCTTGCGATTGGCATCTGAAGTGTGGCTGGGGGAGCAGCTTCGTGGGACTGAGCCCCTAACCCGTGGGGTCTGATGCTTTCCCCACGTAGATAGCTTCAGAACAGAGCTGAATGGAGGACACCCAGCTGGTGTTTGAGAATTGCTTGTCGGTATGCGAAAACCAGCCCCCAATACATGTTGGAATTATGGGTCCAGAACTCATTTTACCCTCTCTCTCCCCGAACCTCCAAGAATGTGACAGAGCCTCCTACTGGCCAAACCCTAGCAGAATGCAAGATAGGCATGGGGGCTGCCATAGAAGTCAGCTCCCAGAGACCCGGGGGATTTATTTTACAAATGAGGAAACGGAGATGACAAGATGTTAAGCACTTGGCGAAGATGACCCTACTGGTAAGTCTTAGAGGTAGAATATGAGCCCAAGCAGCTTCAGACAAGTGGCAACCATCTTACACTTTAAGCTGTGCTCTCTCTAGAATAGAATAAAGGTACAATGACTGTACAAAGAAGGTGATCGGCTCTACCCGAGTGAGCCCCAAGGACATGTAGAACTTTGCCAGACATATTAAAGATAGGGCTGGGGAGAAAGAAGGAAGTGGGTTCACAGCCAGGAGAAGAGTAGGTGCAAAAACATCTATTTCCAACAACACTGGTGGAGCTGAAAGAGGATCATTTTGATCAAGTGTACAGAGGAATTTGGATGTATGTGGGACACGAACTTGAAGAAGGTGACTGTAAGTCAGATCACGGAGGGTCTGGGATGATAATCAAGGTGGTTTGGACTTGATCCTGTAGACAAAGGGAAGATCTTGAAGACGTCTAAGCAGTGAAATGACATACACAAATCTGCCTTTTAGAAACATCTCTCTAGTGGCAGTGTGGTGGATAAAGAGAGCAAATTAGAGGCAGGTGAGACAGAGGGCAGGGGCCAGTTAGGGGACTATTAGAGCAGCCCTGGAAAAAGATGACCAGGATGTCACTCAAGGCATTAGCAGTAAGGAAGACGGGAAGGCAGAGGGAATTAGGAGGGAGAGACATCGGGGCTTAGAAGTCAGGACAATGTGCGAGTTGAGAGGGAGGGAGAGGAACCCCAGACAATTCCCATGTTTCTGACTTGCAGAATCTCCATGCCACCTAGATGCCTTTACTTCTCCTCTTTTACCTCAGGTTCAATTATTTTCATAGGGCATTTATTGAGTGCCTTCTCTGAGCCAAAATCTATGTTGATGCTGTGGATAGAAAGATGAGCTAGACAGAATGTTTTCCATAGTTAAGGAGACAGACACATATGTAGACAATTTCAACACAATGTAATAAATGTTATCATAAAGATATGCATAAGAATCACTTTCTAGTGTAATTATTTATTTATACTCTCTGCTGCCTTTCCTCTTCATCTTTAGGTCCTCAGGGTCAGGGACATGGCCATGGCCTCTCACGTCACAGGGATTAATTAAGCAGTGAATTTGGTTGGGTCCTTTGACCAGTTCTGTTATGATCAGGACTGGTTCCCCAAGAGTTAATAGGGCTCATACCTACCAGAGAATGAATAGTATACCTTAACCCCAAGACTGCATGTACTCTTGGCCTGTCACAGTTCATCTGTTCATGTCTACAAAAATGCCCAGTGATACACAGCAAAGAAAGCAGGAGTAGACCCTACTCGACTTGGGAAGCCCTCCCTGCTTTTAGAATATTGTTTTCAGGATACTGTTGGTCCTCTGTATCCACAGATGCAGAACCTGCTGATATGGGTGCTGACTGTACTGTGCCATGTTATATAAGGGACTTGAGCATCCTCGAATTGTTGTATCTACGTGGATCCAATCCCCGGCGGATGGGAATAAGTTTCCAGAGTCTTTTCAGAGAGCAAGTTCCACCCACGCAGAGGCAGCACCTTCCTTCTGCCCTCACTCCCCAAAAACACACGGTAAATCTCGATTTGGTGGAAACTTTATTCAAATCTTCATGCAGTTTACTCTTCCCTCTCTAGCCTAGCCCAAACTAATGGAGTCCGATTTTGCTTTATAAATGTGTTCCTCAGTATTAGCTTCATAATATGTACTTAGTTCTAGTAATTTCTGCAGATCTTTATTTGAGAGGAAAAAAAATCGTGCTATTTATCGTCTCCCTCTTCCCCACCAAGCATCATCTAGTTTTAGTTATTGTAGAAACTTTTGCTTTGGTTAGCCCAAAACCAAGTTGTCCAAACTTTGACGTAACGTTCGTGCACCAAACTCTGGTTTACGCAATTCACAGAAACACAAGGTGTTTCCTTTCTTCCTCAATAGATGAAATGGAATTCAGTGGTTCATTCTCACTTTTGACTATTAGATTCAATAAAGAGAGTCTGGTTCTTAAGTCCTCGACTGAGACAGCTTTGGAAATAGGCAAATATGCAATCATATAAGTTAAGTCATTGTTCCAGTTACTAAAGCTACAGAACTCGTTGTTGAAAAGTTGGTTGTTTACAAGAACCATATTTTTTTATACTCACAGATTCTGTAGGTCAGGAATTAGGATAGGGAACAGTGAAGATAGTTTGGGGGGCAGGAGGGAAGACTCAAAGGCTGGGGCTGACCCGACATCCGGGAGCTGAGATTATCTGAAGGCAAGTTCACTTATGCATCTGGTGCTGAGCTGGGATGACTCTGAAAACCAAGGCTGCTGACCAAAGTGCCTCCCTGGCCTCACCATGTAGCTTAACTTCCATGTAGCATGGCGCCTTAGGGTAAGTGGACATCCTACATGGAAGTGGTCCAGCAGACAAGGCAGAAAAGGCATGGCCTATTACAACGTTGCCTGGGAAGTCGCATACTGTCTCTTCCACTGTACTCTGTTGGTAGAAACAGTCCAAACCCTGCCCAGATTCAAGAGCAGGAGAATTAGATTTCACATCTTGATGGGAAGAGGCGAGGTCATACTGAGGAAGAGCACTATGATAGGAGAAACCTTTGGAAATTGCAACCTGACACAGCTATGACACTTTTATATAACTGAAATACAACTTTCTGCACCACTGCAATTTAACACTAAAAGGTATGATGTTCAAATTTTCAGAATCCTTATGCAGCTGAAGGTACTGGGCTTCTGGAGAGGACAGTGTGCTTTCTAATTATCTTGGGAAAAAAAGTGGTTTACTAATAGTAAATAGTTCCAGATAGCTTCAAATGCCGCTTTGGGGCAGAAATCAAGGATGGAAAATGTATCCTTTCAGAATTGGTAGAGCTCCTGCCTCAAGAAGTCTGATCTATCAGAGCACTGTTGTAAAGGCCTTATTTTTTAAATACGTGCTGATGCATTTTAGTGCTTTAGTAATTTGATATTTTTGTTTGTTTGCTTGTTTGTTTTGTAGCCATTCCAACATGTTGCCTCATGGGAATAGAGTGCAAATGCCACCCAAGTAAGGACACAACAGAGGAGCAGTTCCTGTCCTACAGGAAGATGGAAACCCTTCCGGTGAGATGGAGGAATAACAGAGAGGAAGCGGAGGGCAATGACTGGTCAGCTGCGGGCATCCCCAGCCTTGGGGCTGAATCTGCCGGGATGTGTTCTTAGAAATAACCAGAGAGTTTGGGGGAAGTCCAGAGAAGAGAGGCTTTCCCTTACATTACAGAAGCCCAGGAAATGTCAAGCCTCCTAGAGGATTCCTAAATTCAGAGGAAGATGGTGCCACATGGGAGGTAGCTGAGAATGACTGAGGATGGCATCCACCCAGGGGAGCCTGTGGGGTGCCCACAGCCTCAGTCACACCCACAGTTCATAGACCCGCTATTTCCAGGACCGCCATGGGGGACGCGAAAATGCTAAGAGACTCCAGGGCCTGGGGAAGACCTGGGATGGTACTTGGAGACCACAGATGAAAGGAACTCCAGGCTTCAGCCACAGCCGGGTCCACGATGTCCAAAGGGGTGACCTCTCAGTAATCCAGCATAGGTTACCCAGTGAGCACCAGGGAATCGTTTGCAGAGACATCACAAGTAGGCATCAGATAGAGCAAAATGAGACTTGGCTACATACCATCCCTCACAACGACCTCCACCATCCCCGCTTTCAAATCATCTGTCTCCTCAAGAGAAAGACAGGCGAAGGGCTGGGAGTGGGGGGACAGGGAGGCCAGAACTGACTGCACTCAACTTCTGCTACGGTCTGAAGGCTGGTGTCCCCCTAAAATTCACATGTGGAGACCTAACACCCAAGACGATGGATTAGGAGGCGGGGCCTTTGGGAGATGATTACAGTGTGAGGGCAGAACCCTCATGCATGGAATCAGTGCCCTAATAAAAGTAGCCTGAGAAAGCTCCCTACTTCCTGCAATATGTGAGAACACAGTGAACCGGGAAGACAGCCGTGCAGGTGCCTGGATCCTGGCCTTCCCACAGTCGAGAACTGTGAGCGACAAATATACGTTGTTTATAAATTATCCAGTCTGCGGTATTTTGTTTCAGCAGACCAAACAAAGTAGGATAACTTCCCTGAATAGATATTAATCCAGGACAGACTGAGTATATCTTAAAGACACTGTTTATAGCAAAAGGTGTTGAAATAGTTTGAAAGGACAAATGTAATTTCTTTATCCCTCCACCAAGCAGAAGCTGGGGTGGAGCAAGAGAGGGGAGACAAGAACAGGGTGAGATCAGCTTTAAAACAGAGAGCATTCCTTGTTATGTACTCTGGATTGTAGTGGCTACTTGTGATCATGCTGCAAGTAGCGTGTGTGAATGGTCTGTTCGTATAACCCTTTCCCTCCTAGACTGTGAGCTCGCTGAGGGCAGGAATCTTCCTCGGGCATCTTTCTTCCTCCAGTCCTGGCACAAAGGAGATGCTCTACAATTTCCTAAAGAATCAAAGACCCCATAGAGATACCAATCAACAGAGAGGACCTCAGGTGAAGGTTACTCACGGTGTGTGTTACTAGTGGGTAAATAGGCCAGGTTTAGATAAACAGCAAAAGTCCCAAAGTTTGAAAACTCATTTCCCAGTCCTCTTCCTGCCTTGCTGTGTGACTTCACCTTGAGTTATGCAACGGTTATATAATGGAGATCCCCAGCAGAGCACCGCACTTGAAGCTAATTCTGTTTTGTTCAACTGAAACCCAGATTCCAGGTACATAATGATGGCACCCCAGGGCTATTATCAGTGTATATTGTGGCTCTGGTGTTGGTAATGAGCATGTTCAAGTACATTCCATTCCTCTCTCTGTTTTAATCTCAACAGCACTCTGGTTACAAAGCAGTGAGCCTGGCCTTATCTCTTCCTCTTCTGTCTGCTTTGGTTCTTTTCAGCAGATTCTTGGGTCAAGGGTGAGATTCCATTCCTGGCTCTCAGCTGTAAGTCACCTGGAACGAATCCTTCTTTGCTTTTCCTGTCCTCAATTGTGCTTTCAAAAAAGGCAGGCTTTGGGACTATTCCATGTTCTGTCCTAGAAAATTTCTTTTCACTCAAGTCTGTAAAAGGAATGTTCCAAACGTGATAACTATATTCCTTTTGGTCACACCCCACCCAGCCATATGTTGTTGTTTTTTCAGCACACTTAGATTTTTTTGCAGGATGGCAATATGTTGTTTTTTTGGGTTGCCGCTTGTTTTGGAGTGCTTTTTTTTAGTCCTGTGGTCATGAGAAACACGCCACAGTTCTGGGATCAGCCCCCTTGACCAGAACCCACAATTCTTGGGAGTTGGCTAATGTCTGACTAAGGAGTGTGAAGGCAGGGGAAGGTATGTCTTTTTCTTGTCCTGGTAGGTCTCCAGATATGGAAAAATGGAAGGCAACCATCATTTTGATTCCTAAAAGTACAAATGGTCTCCAACTCCGCCCACTCCCAAGACACCGATGAAGTATTTCTGTGTTTTTGTTATGTGTCTGAGTTCATGTTCATGCACTCATATGTCTGTATTTGTAGAGAGAAGCTTTCTTTCTCATTTCACTATTTCAATTATTTTTTCTGTGTTATTTCTGTTCTGAAGTATGCCCTAAAGTAGGGCTTATATTTTTCTCCTCCGTGCCTCTTACTTCTATCTACCTGGAGAAATCATAATAGTAGCACCATTTATTGAAACATTAGCTCTGCATGGTCTCCAAATCTCACACCCCTTGTGAGAAAGGAGGGCTCAGAGTTCAATCACTTGCCCAGTCACAGCGCCACCAAGTGGCAGAGCAGGGAAAACACAGGTCTCGCCGACTCCGGGTGTGGCATTCGGTTTACCTGCTGGACTGTCTCTCTCTCTCTATCCCCTGCCCTTAGCTCTGCTCAGGGAAACTAAATATCTCATTTAGCAGCAGCTCACAATAAAGCCTATCCTGATCCCCATCCACATGTGACCTCTGCCCTTTGAACCCTGGTTCAGGAATATCGTCCATTTATAATCAGACCGCCACTTGGGATATTTACATTTTTGTGTTGCCATCGAGGAATGTGGCCTGTCATATCAGAAACACATGATGTTGCGAACATCAAGCCTTCAGCCACTGCAGCGCCCTGACTGTGCACCCTGAGGGGATTCAGGATGGAGAAAAGCAGGATTCTGGCCCTAGATAGTTAAGGTGCAGATCAAAGGAATGGTTTCAATGAGCCCAGACCCTTGCATCTTCCCATACAGAGAAAAGTGCTAAATTCATTAACTTGAGAAGTCTGGTTTTCTTTAATTAACAGTCATCTTTTGATGTTCTGACTACCTGGGTTTTATTTCTGTTTTTTGCAAAAACTTCTGTATAGCCTCGCGGCTCCCTTAGCTCTGCAGAGCGCTCCCTCAGAGCCGTCTGAGAGGCTGCCTCCCAGGCTTAAGTCCTCAGCAAGTCCACCAAATACAACATGATTCTCAACTTTTAGGTTGTGGATTTTTTTCCATCGACAGTCTTAATTTCCACCACTTATGTAGCTCTCTTAACTTCCACAGTTACACTGATAAGCATTTTAAGTGCAGGGGCTTTGGTCTTGCTCATGGCTTTATCCTGCTAAGAGGGCATTATGTGGGTTTCAGAGTCAGACAACCTGAATCTGAATCCAGAGCAATTTACTTTTAGATTCTCCTCATATGTAAATATGTAACAAGGCCAATCTACAGAGCTATAGGGAGGATCAAGCAAAATAACTGCCTATAGATTGGGAGTTATACATTAGTCCCTTCAAATCCCCCATTTCTGAGGAAATTCAAGTGGTTCTCCAGGACTTTCTAGAACTGTGGATCTTTATCAATGCACTGCCTCTCCGATGTATTTATTCCCCGGCGTGAATCTTGGAGCAGCACCCCATGCCCGGGTGTCCTGGCATCTGACCTGTTACACAGATATTGAAATTCCACATGGGTAGACTTCGTTCTGGCTGGAATACTCAAGAAAGGGAAGAAACACTTTTTGCTGGAAGTTGCTAGTTGTAAATTTAGCTTATCACTATCATTTCCTGAGCACCTTCTTCATGCCAAGACCTACCTAAGTAATTATTCCAACTATTTAGTTAACCATTAACCAAAAATTGTAACAATTGTTACAGTAATTACAATATGTTTTGAGTTTTATCTATGCAGGTTCTAAGCAGCTTTTTTGTGAATTGCTTTAATCCTTCAACAACTCTGTGAAGAGGGCACTATTATTATCCCCACTTTGAAGATGAGAAAACTGAGTCTTCGGGACTTTAAACAATTTACAGAAGTTTGAACGCTAACCTTGAGATGGAGTGGGAATTTGAACACAGGTAGTCTGACATGTCCGCCATACAATACTGATCCTTTTTAGTATTCATGGTCAAGTTGGATTCTTACTACAAGTCTTGGAGGGAGGTGAGATTAGTAATATTTTGAGATGAGGAAAGAGGCTGGGAGAGGTTAAGGGCTTGTCCAAATTCACTTGCCTTGGACATAAAAATGCAGGGCTTTGAGCCAAGCCCATGAGACTGGTCCGACTCCAGTCTGGTGCCTTTTCCTCTCTACCATGACTTGGATTTTTCTCCACGGGGTAAAATGGAGGGATGGGAGGGCAGAAGGAAGGACTCATTTCATTATTCCCCAATCACGTGATCAAGAAATTAATGTCTCTTTCCAGACCCGTATTAGAGATGGCAGAAACTCATTTATTTTCACTTTGGTTTCACTGTCAGCTTTAAATTTCTGTGTAAAGTCCTGAGGAGAAGATTTTGAACGTCACAGACATACCGGTACACACACACCACTTTGACTAAGTCTTAATTTTGGTTTATAGTGTCCATACTCCACGTCATAAAAACATGTTTCGTTTTCCTCTCTTGGAGGAACCTGTGAGTCTGGTGCTGTGGATGAGGTACAATACCACCCCACGTTGCACTTGCTGTCTCAACTGGGTGTGACAGTGGCCCTGTGGTTCCCGGACCAACTTCCTAATTATATCACAGGATCTCAGGCAGTTAAACTGTGATTGTCTACTCTGCTGATACATTTTGTTTTCCCTTGCTAAAAAACAAAAGACAGAGAGAGAGAGAGAGAGAGAACTTCTCAAATCATTATTTACCTTGTATTCAGAGATGCTATTTTGATATGCCCAGGCTGCCATCGATGCTCTGGTTTGGAGGCGGCCGGGGCAGGGCCCGAGGAGCTCCACCTGACTGGCCACCGCCTGCACAGGAAGCAAAGCCCTGGCCATGAACAGCACACGTCCTGTGACATAGAAACTTCAAAGTGCACGGATGGCCTTTTATGTTGGCTCCAGGACAATCCCAGACTTTTATTCCCCTATTCCTTTGTTCATGATGTTTTCATGGATAAAACTATCTTTTCCTCCCCATTTTAAATTTTACCTTTTGTAGTCTCACTCACCCTTCAGGGATCAGTGGAATACACAGTGATATGCAGAAAAATAAAGCAGGGAAGCAAAATAGATTTGGGGGTGGGGAGAGGAGAGTATTCAATTTTAATTAGAGTGGTGCACCAAACTGGGAAAGGGCTATATAAGGAAAAGCCGGAAGAAAGCCAGGTCGCTGGCAGTAAGGATAAGTGGAGGGTGAATATTTCAGGCCAAGATGAGGCAGATGTCCCAAGGGAACCCAGGAAGCAGCATCAGGCCAGGTGAGGTGCTTAGAGTTGAGGCGGAATTGAGAGAACTGCAGGAGTTGAGGTGAGAGGAGAGGATGGGGCCAGATCCTGCAGACCACCGTTAAGAATTTGACTTTCCCCCATAGTGAGATGGGAGTTACAGTACTTTCATAATATTGGTAGAGGGTTAGTTATTTAGTAGTTAGCAGCTTTGCCAGTAACCAGCATCGACAGTCCCCTCTTTGTTACGGTTTGAGAAGTGTTCATTTGCTACTGTGTTCAAGGTATCTCTCCATTGGTCCTTTGACAATGAGGAGATGAGACTCCTTTGAGCCAAAGACTTGGGTACCAGTCTTATCTGCATCCCTACGGTTTGGGTGTCCTGGGGTATGTCACTTATTCTATTGTTGCTCAGTTTCATCATCTTCAAGATGAGGGTGATGATATCTCTAATTCATCTAATGGGGCATGTAGGAAGAATGACATAATGTTCCTGAAAATGCTTTGAAATACAAAGTACTACAAAAATATCATATTACTTTTATTTAGGGGCAGAAAGGTCTCCAGAGAAATGAAAATGCTATCCACAATTGTCAAGACAGGCAGATAAAACTGGGTTTATCAGATGGCATAGATATTTATCTAGCTGGGTCCTTAAGGAATACCACCAGGGCGCTGAGCTTTGGTGCAGTACAGTGAGTAACGATTCTAGAATACAAGCTCTGTTCAGAAGAACATCACAGGAGGTATATTAGTTTCCTAGGGCTGCTGTAACAAATTACCACTAACAGGGGGCAGGGGAAGGATGGCTTTAAATAACTGAATTGTATTGCCTGACAGTTCTGAAGGTCAGAAGTCCAAAATCAAGGTGTCCTCAAAGTCATGCTATCTCCAAAGGCGCTAGAGGAGAAGTCCCCCTTGCCTCTTCCCTGTCTGGGTGACTTCAAGCATTACTTCTAATCCCTTGCCTGTCTTTACATGATCTTCTCCTCTTTTCCTTGTGTATCTTTTATAAGGACACTTGTCAATGGATTTAGGGCCCTCCCACCACCCCCATAATCCTGGAGTTCCTTGACTGAATTACATTACAAAGACTCTTTTTCTAAATAAGGCCATATGCACAATTTCTAGTGATTCGAATGTGAATGTATTATTTTGGAGGGCCACCATTCGACCCACTACTGGGGGGTTCCTGGCAGTAAAAGACAGCTTGAGGACAAGAGCCACCCGCAATAGAAAAGCTATGCAAAATAACTGGGCTCAAATTGGTATTTGGCTATAACATGTTCAGAATTGAAGAGTCCGTTCTAAAAGGGTCTTCCTTCTAGGAAACTCAAGCTCTCTCTCTCTCCCTCTCTCCTCAAATGAAAAAAATTAATAAGCTACTCTACCTCATCTAATCCTCTGGTTTAGAGTTGCTGTTGAGATCAGTTTCTCCATACCAAAACCGTACAATTGTGGATGTTAGGGCTCGAAAGGACCACTGAAATGATCTAAGTCAACTTTGTCCTTTTTTTAACCCTAGTGATTTTTTCAAAGTCACACAGCAAGCAATGAGCCAGACCCTGGAATCTAGGTTCTGGCCCTTGGGCGTGTGCCTTCTTCATGACATGCTTTGCTGTTGGCAATTCTTCCTCCTGTCCTTGCCCCCTCCTCCGCTAGGTGGAGGAGATTGGGTTTACAGCATAACCCTCTACAAAGGAATGGTCCCCTCCATCCTTCTCTCATCTCTAATGCTTAACTCTTTTCTATGCTTGATGTAGGTCAGGAAGTTGAAAAGTCAGGGAACCATTTTTCCCTACCTCTTTGTAAATTTTATTTGGGATGTGGTTTCTGTTTTCTTCTACCTCAGCTAAGATTTCCATGTTCACATCCTGTTATACATTCTATCATAGATGTGTATAAAGGATGTTATGGGAACACACCAGAGGCAAAGCGAACTCAGCCTCGTTGGGTTCAGGGGAAGCTGGAGGTGACCAGGAATTCACTATCTAAGTGAAGTCCTAAACGCTGAGTAGGAGTTCTCTACGTGCCTGGGGACACTGGTGGACGCTGCGGGGAGGGAGAGGAGAGAGAGGAGAGGAAGGCATTTCAGGCAGATGGAAAGACATTTGCAAAGACCTGGACTGAGGGAGTAAACTGTGCCTTCTTGGAACTGGCACTGAAGTTCAGTACAGCCAAAGTGTAGAGAGGTGCAGTTATATGTGTGCCTGGAATGGGGACAAGAAGAAGGAATTGTGCTGAAAGATGAGGAAAGAGACGGAGGCAGGGGAAAGCTCCTAAGGGACCATGCATGTCAGGCTAAGAAATCTGAGTTTATCCTGCAGGCAACGGGAAGCTTTTTTTGTCAGGATCAGACTTACATTCCAGTAAAAATGTCTCTGGCATATGTAATAAGGGGATTAGAGATGAAAAACTGATGAAAAGAGAAAGGCTGTTTACTAGTTTAAGTATGGAAACAGCAACAAGGAATTGATTGTCAGGCACTGTACTAAGTGCCTTGATTGTCTTGTGTAATCCTCATAAGAACCTTATAAGTGCTAATACTACGTCCATTTTACGCACGAGAAAGCTGAGGCACAAATAATCACGATCCTGTGGCTGTTGTGTGGAAAATGGATTAGGGAGTCAGCAAAGTGGATGCAAGCAGATCGGTTAGGAGGATTTTTCAAAACTCCAGGCAAGAGGTGATGGCAGCCTGGACCAGAGGTAGGAGACTGAAGATGAAGAGCAGTGAACACACCTTCGAGATTTTAGAAGCAAAGCCAATAGGATTTGTTGATGGACTACATTTTTGGACATGAAAGAATCAAGGATTATTCCTAGGGCGTTGGTTTAAACGGATGGAATGTGGTGCATTCTGAAGTTGTAAATAGTTGTGTAGAACAAAATGGGAGTTTGGCTTTCGAAATCGTGTTCTGTAGAGTCTAAACTTGGTCTTACCGACGCGTGCTATTTATTCTGTGCACAAAAAAAAAGTACCGTTCTTTTGCATCCATTTTCTGCTTTGTGTTTAATAGAGGCACACATAACTGAATCCTTGTGGGGGAGGTCTCTATCTCTGTCTGTCTCTGTCTTTCTTTGTGATTATCTGTCTCTCCCTCTGGTTCCAGCCTGCAATGCATATGAGGTAAACGAACTATGGGTAACATGAACAGTAGTAGCAACAAACTTCCACTTATGGAGACAGAGCCTCTGAATATAACCAGGGCTCCCTGGGACCTGGGTGGCCCCCAGAGGACTTACTCTATATTCAGTTGGAAGAAGGGGGTTTTCGAGGACATGCCTTTGACTTAACAGACATTGATTGGGCTCCTGGTCTCTGTGCCAGCCACTGAGGGAGCTGTCCCACTCTCAGGCAGCAAGTCCATCGCAAGCCAAACTCAGCCCGCTGGTGACAGTCGGGGCCTGGCAACTGCAAGCACTCAGCCAGGTGTGGCTCTCTCCAGCTGCTCCTTGCATCCCCCAGTTCACTCCTATCTCCAGCCACCGCCCCGTTCACTGCTGTCATGTAGTGACCTAGTTATCATTATATAAAAGGGAAATAAGTATAAGTGAAAGAATAAAGTGACCCTCTGCTTCTCCCTCCCGAGACATGTGAAAAAGGACCTTAGCTAAGAATTTCACTGAGTCCGTATGAGGGGTAACCTTTAAGCTCTATATTTGGGTCATTGTGTAGCAAAGGAAGTAGATATTAAGAAGTTCAACTATGGGACCCTTGAACTTATCTGAGTTCTGGATACTTACATCTAACCACCTATTTTATACTTCCACTAGCCTATGAACAGGCATCTCAAACTTAACAACCTAACAGAAGCCTGGAATTCCCCCCAATCCCGCTGCCATGCCACTGGGGCCACAGTCAACAGAAAGGATTGTGTTGAGGATTTCCAGACAATGACCAGCAGCAAAATAGATGGGGATCCAAGGCCAAGCTGGGAGTGATGAAGAGGAATCTACGCTTGTGAGGACGGGTACCGAGAGGCCCACGTAAGAGGGACAGGGCTGCAGCCACCAGGATCCCACTGCCCATTGAAGGATGTAGAATATTGAGGATGGAGCGAGGGGGAAGCAGACCCTGGGCCACACTGGGCCCTCCTGTTCAGGTTGGACCTTTCAATCTCAATTTTCCTTCTCACGCTCTGCTTGAATTTGCAAATATTTGTTCAAATGTGTCTTCAGCAGGACCAGTTACATGGTTTGTGAGGTCCAGGGCAAAATGAACATGGGGGGCACCTTATTTAAAAATCATTAAGAACTTCAAGATGGCGACAGCAAGTATTAAACCAAGTTCAGGACCCTTCTAAGCGGGGGCCTTGTGACTGCCCAGGGCACACACCCGTGAAGCCCACCCTTCTCTGGGTTCAGAGCACCAGCTCTGTGCAGCCAAATGTCACTCACCCTCCCTCTTCATGTCAGCTGCTTTTCTGAGACCCCTTCACTATTCTGTTTCTTAGAGTTGTGACTATCTTAGTGATATAAAAATTTCATTTATATTCAGCTTTCTATTGTTTTTGTCTTGAAGACTGAGAATGGATTTAGATAAATTTTAAGTAGTTATATTCCTGCTGACATGAAACACGAGGAGTTGTCTCCAGCCATACCCTGGACATGGCGATACCAATGAGGCAGCATGGCGGACTTTTCACCCGACCTAGTGTCAAGGTAACCCACAGCGGTCTGTGTGCAGGCTGCTTCTCGAATCCACATTAAGGTCACAGGGCTTGTTCCAAGAGCACTTTCTTTACTCCTTTATTTATGGTCACTTTAACATGACCATGCTTGTTGACTAAGTCAGTGCGTGGGGATAAACAGAACTCCAATCACAGTCTTAAAGGTTCAGAGAGAACGATCCCTTAGAAATAGTCACACACTGAGGTCCTCCTTAAAAATGCTCTGCTTTAGAACCCAGGGAATATCTGAGGCCTTCATCACAGAATGTTCCAGAAATTGCAAAAGACCCACGGATAAACATGTACTCTCTCTCTCTCTCTACCATTCAAAGCTTCTTGAGATAGGGGCTCTTACCATCTCATTCATAGACTAAAAAAAATCAATCTTCTTAAAGACATACAGTTTTACTGCATGCAACACTTTTGGGGGAGAAGATTTCCCTTTGGCCTTGCCCTTTTTGACAACTAACATGCATCCCAGACTTTCCTTTAGTCATAGCAAGGCCACTCTGTCACTGGACATGAGGTCATTTCCCCCATCTCTCTCCTCCTTATGTATGTTCTAATCTACCCCTGGGCATTAAGGCAACATGACATAAGAATCTATTTTCTAAATTTGCATAAAATGAGAACTTCACAGATGGGCAGCACATGCTTCTCATAAGTCCAGTGTGAAAATGGCTCGATAGCACTTGTCGCTACACACATTCTTTCCACATTTCTGGCACACGTACATCTTAAACAAACAGGAATTGCGACAAGCAAAACAGATGGGCAACAAAAAAAAAAGTTTCCAAGGCATGCATCCCAAAATTCTTCCTTGAACATGGTACTGTATCACTTGTCACAATAAATCTGAAAGTAGTTTGGGTATTAACAGACAGTCTTTGCTGGAGGGGAAAGCTCAAGATATTCATTTCCATAACTCAGGAAGAAACATTGGGAACACCTTTGCCTCCCCTAATTATGGGGAGACAGGCTCCAAACCACCCTCTGTATACTGATGGCTTGCTAAGAGTGCAGGAAGCTTCCTTTGGTGTCCTCTGCTTTTGTCACTACACAGAAATAAAAGTGGTATAACTAGAGAGCAGGAGCGGACCAAAGCATATTTCATGTTCCTCACAGTGTCAAACATATTTCTTGGGCTTCCCTGGTGGCGCAGTGGTTGAGAATCTGCCTGCTAATGCAGGGGACACGGGTTCGAGCCCTGGTCTGGGAGGATCCCACATGCCGTGGAGCAACTAGGCCCGTGAGCCACAACTACTGAGCCTGCGCGTCTGGAGCCTGTGCTCCGCAACAAGAGAGGCCGCGATAGTGAGAGGCCCACGCACCGCGACGAAGAGTGGCCCCCGCTGGCCACAACTGGAGAAAGCCCTCGCACAGAAACGAAGACCCAACACAGCCCCCCCAAAATTAATTAATTAATAAAAAAACAAAAACAAAAACATATTTCTTGATTTATCTGAAGCTCTGCTCTTCCCGGTAGCTTCTACCCAAACTCAGGCACCTCGCCCCAGAAGCATGAGACAGAGGATGCGGGCAGTGTTTGCAACATGTGCGGCTAACTCCATGTTTTCTCAAGAGTTACAGGCATCAGGCGAGCTCTAACCAAATTTCTAAATTCCTGAAAGTACTTGGAAGGAAACTGAAAGAAGATTTGATGAGAAGTTATGAAACCAGGGCTTGGGTCCTACCTTGATCACAGGTTACCTGAGTGGACTTAGCAAACTATTTACCCTCCCTGGGCTTCTGTTGTCACCTGTCTAGTTGGTCCATCACATGGTCCCCTTCCCCACTGCTATCCTGGCAATTTGTCCCTTAAACCCTAGGACTTGGGGGACTTTGGAGCCAATGTCTGTTCACAGTCACTACCACTGTTCCGGGTGCCGACTGCTCTGGGCGCCAGGTCAACAGAGGTGCTAGCGCTTGTACTGGGATCAGAGCTCCCAAGTGTTTGCTCCACACCTCGACAAGTCCTCTCCCAGAATCACTCCTCCTCCTCCCCAAGCCCCGCACAGCTGAAGGCAGCCCGCAGAGCCTAGAGACCGCCGCAGTCATAGTCTCAGCCCATTTTCCAGATCTAGGAGTTTTAACTTGTGAGGGGCACCAGAATTTCAATCTAAGTCTCCCATGTTTCAGGACAACCATTATTCTTCTGCCTCGAAAACCACAGGCAATGATGCTCGTTGTTTACCTCTCTGAGCAGAGGAAGTGATAAGCCAAGCCACAGCTCTCCAGGAAGCCTGATTTGTTTGACTTGGAGGCTTATTACAGAGAGTTTATCAGAATGAAGTCATAATATTTTCACCTCTAGAAACTGAAATTGCTAACAACCTTCTAAAAGGTAATTTTTCTAAAAGGTTTTTTTTTTAATTTGCTATGCATGCTATGTTTAAAAGTTAAACAGATAAAAAATAACTTAAAGTTCCCCAATTAATCATAGCTAACATTTATTGGTGTTGGCATATATGATGTATCAGACACTGCACCAAGTCCTTTACGTTAATTAACTCATTTAATCCTCTTAACAACCTATGAAATAGGTAGGTATCAATACAATTATCAGCATCCCCATTTTACAGATGGGAATATTGAAGCATGGAAGGCTTAAGGAATTGCCCTTGGTCACACAGCTAGCAAGTGGGAGATCCATTTTCAATCCTGGGTAGCCTGGTTTAAGAATTAATATTCCAGCTGGGTTTTGCTGTCATTGTGGTTTTGTTTCTGTTGTTAGTTTTATTGTCCTTTTGCATGTTTTATGACATGAAAAAATTTTCAAAGATTGAAACCGGTTTATATTTGATCTAATCATTTATCTTCCAACACAGTTATGGTATTCTATGATGAAAATTGATGTTGAATTGAAGCCTCTGGAATTCAACAAGATTCTTGGTCATCATAGTAAGATGTTCTCTGTCTTCTACTTACTAATGAAATGAATTGTTTTTAAAAAATGTTTTTAAAAAATCTATAATAAGGGCCTCCCTGGTGGCGCAGTGGTTGAGAGTCCGCCTGCCGATGCAGGGGATACGGGTTCGTGCCCCGGTCTGGGAGGATCCCATATGCCGCGGAGCGGCTGGGCCCGTGAGCCATGGCCGCTGGGCCTGCGCATCCGGAGCCTGTGCCCCGCAACGGGAGAGGCCACAACAGTGAGAGGCCCGCGTACTGTAAAAAGAAAAAAAAAAAAAAAAATCTATAATAAGAATTAAAAGCAAAGGGAATTTCTAAATAACTTTTGTACAATGTTTATGTATGTGCAATATATCATATATTTTGATTAAAAATTTCCCTTTTGCAGTGCAATTTTGTTGTGCTAATGCCAACTGAGTTTGTATTGCTGGTGAGGGTGGACAGTGATACAGAAACACATCAGATACATTTGGGGGCAAAGGGAATCAGTTTAGACAGACAACCTGTCATGGACAACCCCCGTGGTGGGCAGTCTACCAACGGATTGTCGTAGCTCACCAGGGAAATAATTAAATATCCTGAAGACGTTTTCCCAAAACCTGCATTTCTAAAGCCTTCATCCCAATTAAAGCATTCAGATTTATGGTATTTTCAATACTAAGTCATTTGTTTGATTCCTTAGATTAACTTTCTAAATTCCAAATTCACCTCAAAAACTGCGTGAGAGAAAATGTCAGTGTGACATCATGGTTGGCCACAGGGGACAAATTCCAACAATTCAGAACGCTATGGTGGAATCTTTCCTTCCTGTTTGCAGGAAAAGGCAAAGCTCAGGGAGCCAAATCCCTCATCCAGATAATTAGCAACTATCCAGTCTGTTAATTGAGGATGCATGTGCCAAACCTTCTTGGCAAATGCTCAGGCAAACAGTTGTAGGTGGTCAGTCAGTCAGTGGGAGCTGTGGAGTGCCAGTGTGCTCGGCCCTACATTAAGAACTTTGCATTAAAGACAGTTCACATGTGCTCTTTGACCTGGAAGAATAAATGTGCTCAATTGGGAGGAAATTGGCTGTTCTTAGTCCTAAATTTGGTAATGCTAAGAACAAAATGATTTCATTAACCTTAGCTCTTTTTATGATCGTCAATGAAAAAAAATGACTCCCTTCTCTCTTTTCACTGTAACTTGGAGGACATTTTCAAGAATCAGGTGCTGCTGTGTCTAAACACAGATAAATAAGCACAGGTGGAAAGCTAATGGGAACAGGACAGAGTCAAGGAAGGGACAATGGTACCATTCACAGTGGAGATTTTTCAGAAGACTCCTCTAGGTTTCCGGAGTATTTCTACAGCTTTATATGTAATCACCTGGTCTCTTCCTACCGACTATACACAGCCATCACACAACTGATGTGGACATCTCCAACTAGAAAGGTACCTTAGAGGAGAAAGACAGTGACCTAGGGAAAGAAGTAAGCCTGGGTGAGGAAAACTAAATGCCACCAGAATTGTCTGGCACACAAAGTATGGACCCAAGTCAGTTTACAGAATAATTATCAAACTTTTGGTATTCCAATAAAAACGTAGCTATGTCTTGGCCAAAACAGAAACCTTCTTTTACTGTTTGGAGAGTGATCTTGCTCCCAGGAACAAAATGTGCATTGTTTGGTTTGAAATGTGTTTCTAAGAGTCGGAGATTGACTTGCTCAAATCATTATGGATTTGAACTCATAATGGAAAAGAGAGCATATAATGGAAAATGTGAAGGCAAGTTCACGGTTAAAAGTGACCTGAACTAGAAGTCTTGCCTGCCAATTGTGAAAAAAGCAATTATGTAACTGTGTACATTGGACAAAGACCCATGATGAAGAAATATGCATGGGAGCCTTTCAAAATCAAGGTCAGCCTTAGTGAGTTCCAACTTGGTAGTAAAACCATGTTTGCCACACATGTGAAAAGTGAGTAAGACGCAGCCACAACTTATGTGCATGTGCATACCTCAACTGTAACACATTTGAAGGGTTTGTAGTGTGTTGTTAACTACTTTACAGTTTAAAAAAAATAGTACTTGACATTTGGAAGTGAAATGATATGTGCAAAACATTAGTCAGATGGTGCTTCTTGGTTTGTGAATGAACTGTATGTAGTCTGAACAAATTCGATCCAAAGTTTAGCGCCATTAACTTTTCAGTCGGGGCCCACAAACAATACACTCCCAAAGCTTCTGATATTTTAACTCTATCAACCACCCAAATCAGTAAAATTGCTGATAGCACATTGGGAACAGGAGGCAGCTTACGAAAAGAGAGAAAGAAAATAATCTCTCGAGAAGGAAATGACAATCTATATTGCAAGGATTAGACTTGCTAGAATACAAGCCCCAGATCCCCATGGGTCCTCTGCCTGGTTCACTGTGGTACTTCCAGCACACAGTAGGTGCACCCTAAATGCTCACAGGCTCTGGAGGCAGAATACCTTGCCTTCTCAAATACCCACTGCAGCACTTACCAGCTGTCAGACCTGGCTGAGTTACTAACCTCTTATGCTTTTCTTTTCACATCAGCATCCCCCTCGTCGGGTGGCTGGAAGGAAGGAACACGATTCCCTTTAGTGCTTAGCAAGTTGTGAGCCTCCAAGAAGTGGTTGATTTTGTGATTGGGTAATAATTTGGATTTGTGTGGGTCCCTTGTTTGAAAGAACTCCAGCTCTTTCACATATACAATCTTCCTACCAGGGAAAAAATTGGGAGTTTTATTTCATCTTCACAGCATAGAGTTAAGGACATACTCTTTTTTTTTTTTGCTTTAAGAAATGGCCAATTTGGGGTCCAGGAAATGGAGTCTGGTTGCATTTCTTTTTGAACATCAACACTTTGAAAACCCAAAGACTACAATGACACTGTGAAATGATGCAATAATATTGTTAATGTCATCCATCTAAAATAATGATGGTATCTCAACCCTTAAGGTACACCTCACAACTCATTTTAAGCAGCAAATCATCACGTATGGCTTTTCCTGGCAAAACAGTGAGTTACAAAGTGTGGCCCATTCAGCCCATTCCCTCCTGCTCTCTCTGTTTTTATTTTGTTCTAAAATAGTATTGTGTGCTTTTTTTTTGTCCAAGAACATTGTCACAGTACTGAATAAGTATAGAGTGAATAAATTAATAAACATGTTCTACCTCAGCAATCTGTTTTCCTAACTTCTTTTAAAATTGCATTCAAAGATAATTACAGGGCATCTTCTAAGTCTAAATCTCTACCCCAGATATCGCATACAGTGTGACATGGTACCAGCACTGCCCTTGATCTGGCTCTTCTCACATCAGTCTTCAAATGGGCCTGAAATCTGAAGGGCCCTTCTGTCTCCAGAGACAGGTTGGCATGTGGACAAGCAAACCTAAACCGACACCCAGTGGGCATCCCAGCATCTGTGAGCACGCTCTATGGTTATTGATGTCCACTACCATCCTATGGCAACCCGTGAGAACACAAAGTGATGTCAGCACAAAACAAATTCCTTCACAAATTGGGCAGAATGTCCTTTGGTGCTATGTGTGAAACGCTGACTATATAGGTTTATTTGTATGTTATACATGGTGAGTCATTAATGCTAACAAACTCTTGAACTAGTTCCCCAACTCATAAATGGGTATACTTTTAAGCAATTTTTAATGGATTTCTATTGTTCTAAAGAAAGTTTTATTCATTTTCTAAGGCTGCCTTAGCAAAGTACCACATACCAGGCAGCTTAAAACAACAGACATTTATTATCTCACAGGTCTGGAGGCTAGAAGTCCAAAATCAAGGTGTCAGCAGGGCTGCTCTCCCTCTGAAACCTGTAGGGGAGTCCTTCCTCGCCTCTTCCTAGCTTTGGGGGAATCTCCTGGCAATCTTTGCTGTTCCTTGGCTTGCAGCCTTACAATTCTACTCTCTTCCTTCGCGGTCACATGGCCATCTTCTTATAAGAACACCAGTCATACTGGGGTAGAAGACACCAGTGATACAGGAGTAGGTGGTCCCTTAATTCTGTATGACCTCATCTTAAATAATTACATCTGCAATGACCCCCTTTCCAAATAATCAAGTCACATTCTGAAGGACTGGGGTTGGGATATCAACATATCTTTTTATGGTGGAGACAATTCAACCCATAACAAAAGTAAACCTTGAAATAGCCCTTCATGTGTTGCCAAGTCTAATAGAAACTGTAGAATGCCTTTAGCTCTACAAGCTGTTTGGCTATTTGGTCAAAGGGTTTTAATGTCTCTGGATATTTCTTAAAGTATGAATTTTCCACAATAATTGTCAATATCTCCAATCTAGAATTAGGTGTGGATCAGAGTAGAAAATATCTCTAAGCAGTAGAAAATAACTTTGGGGTTCTCACATCTCCCAGAAAAAGTTATTTATGAAACTGTTGACTACAATGCTATGTTGAGCCATATGTTTTTTGGGGTTTTTTTAATTTGAATCACAATTTTTATGGACTGCCTGACAGGGCTATCTTTTGACATGATCTAGAAAGAAAACCCTGGGTGCTGATGAGGAGGAAATTTTTAGTTTAGTCCTTTCAAATCTATAGTTAGAACTGAATATTTTATTTTTAGACAATGTATTAATTTGGGTTTTGATTTGTATTCAGCCAGGGATCTTTTGTGGTGTGTTTCTTGCAAATACAAATACTACAATGAAGATTTATCACTGAGAAGGAGTTAAAACACTAAGCAACTGAACAAGTGGGAAAGAAGCTTAAGAAAGACATTTTTGTGAATCAAAAGACGATTGTTTTTAATTTTGAAAGAAAAGCACCAGATTATTGTTTTCTTCTTGGGATCAAAAGAGGAGTGGATCAGAAAGTTCACTGTGTGCTTATTTAATGTGCTTTCTTATTGAACATTTCCATGTAAAGAAGGCTGCAAATCTGAAAAAAAAAATCAGCAAAACATGTGCGATTGACTATTCCCTGCCTGACACTTAGTGGTAACTTGGAAGAACTGCAGCTTTTGACCTGTGGGAGGGAGCTCCATGGGAAACCACAGGGAGGAAAAACATGGCTTTGGAGTTTATTGTTCTTTGCATTCACATGAACCTGAATGGATCACCAAGAACTGACCCTAGAAAGTTGAAAGGCAGGTTGTGGTAACAGAGCCTAGAAAATGTCTGATTCCCTGTCATGCATCACAGAGAGACTGAAAAGTAGAAGACAAAAAAATGTGCTTTCATATCTGCTCTTTTAATATCACTTCACTTTTCTCATCTGATTATTTTATGAAGAAAATAATGAAAATCAACATAGAGCTTTGCAATGAAAAGAAAAAAGTCAGGGCAAGAACTTAAAAAAACAAACAACAACAAAAACTAGATGGGATTGTAAATGGGTATCACCTTTCTGAAGGCCTATTTAGCAATCTGTATGACATTTTTTTTTAAGAATCTTTTTTTTAAGAATCTTGCTATGGACTGAACTTGTGTGTTCCTCCCTCCCCGCCCCCTGCCTCCGCATCAAATTCACAGGTTGAAACCTAATCCCCAGTGTCATGATACTTGGAGGTGAGGGCTTTGGGAAGTGATTAGGTTTGAGGATGGAGCCCCCAAATGGGATTAGTGCCCTTATAAGAAGAGGCCAGAGAGCTAACTCGCTCTCTTTGCCCTGTGTGAAGATACAGCGAGAAGTCGGCAGCCTGCAGCCTGGAAGAGAGCTCTCACCAGGACTCTGATCTTAGACTTCCAACCTCCAGAACTGTAAGAAATAAATTTCTGTAGTTTATAAGCCACCCAGTCTGTGGTACTTTGTTATAGCCACCTGAGCTGGCTAAAATACTGCTCACTTCCAAATTCCACTTCTATAAATTTATCCTGATGAAATTTATCTATTTAAATATTTAAGGATTTGTATATAAAGATGTTGATGACCTCATTACTTTTTAGCAAAAATTGAGAAAAAACCAAATATGTCCAATAATAGAAATAAAAATGAGGCAAATTTCTTTATCATGAATACTATTGAAATAATTTTGTGTAAGGATACTTAATGACATAAGAAAATGTTCATATACTTTTAACAAAAATATTGGTTACAAAAATAATCAAAATTTTGTAAGAAAACATATGTAATATATTATAATATACATATAATATGTCAAATTACATGTACGTAATATATGTGTAACACAGGAAAAAAACCTAAGATGATCTAAATCAAAATTTTAACGATGGTTATTTCTAAGGAGTAAGATTATGAACTAAATTGCCATAATGAACAGAAATTCTTTTATAAATAGGAAAAAATGCCCAATAAAAGATATTTTCTGAAAACCACAGAACTTTAAAGCAGAAGAATCACTACCAAAGAGTAGCAACAATTGGATGGAAAACTAGTTATTAAAACACGAAACTACAAACTCATAGGGGTCCTGAGTTCAATGTGAAAAGAGGAAATACAGCTGATTCCCAATTACCTAGGTTTGGAGGGCCAGTGAAGAAAGTGAAATCATGCGGACATTTATGATAAAACTGACTTATATTTCAACTAGATGGATTATTTAAGCTATTTTTCCCATTTGGTCTTTAATTGGGACTCCTAACAGGTGACCTGGGGGTCCCATCTCTCTGTGACCTGGGACAAGTTTTTTAGGTATTCTGAAGTTTACTAACCAAATGTGAAATATAGGAAACAATCTTAATCACTCTGACTACCTGACAGGGTTATGATGAGGACCAGATAAGCTAGTAAGTGTGAAAAATGCGTTATAAACTTCAAATTACGATCCAAATGGAAGGTGACCATGTGACCTTTTAATTTTCACTGTCTGACCTTAGTGCAGGTGATCACAGTAGGAAAATCAAGGGGCCTGCTGGTATTATTGACACACTCACTGTACACACATGCCTACATCAGAGCAGCTAAGAACACCACATTGAAGCAGATTATTTACATGAGCTCTCCCTTCTATTTTCTCAGGGTAGGCTGAGAAGGCTAAGAAATGAGTGATTTTGATCCTCAATCTAGACCAAAGTCTTAGGTCGTCTGTGCAGGGCTTGTCAATCAATTCTGCCACCCTCACCCTCCCCCACCTCCAGGCCTGGGAAAGCCAAGATTCACTGACAGAGAGATGAGAGGACTTATTTGGAGAGAGCTATGGAAGTGCTGGGCTTCCTCCCGAACTAAGCCAGGTGTGTGTGTGCTGAGCATCGCTCCCCCAGTGAGGATTCTGGAGAGCGGACCCTAGAGCTACCTTCAGTGAGTCCTAACAGTGCTGGCGTACTCTCAAACACAAAATTGATTGAATTATTCGTTGGACCTTGTATTATTTTTTAGCGATTTTTTTTAAAGATTACAACATGAATTCTTAACTTGTTACAGACTGCTTTCAATTAATACTTTTACCAGTCCCTCCAAAACAATACAAATACCTTGCAACACTTTATTGACCCCTCTCTCCCTTTTGCCTTATTTTTGTCGTATATTATATCTTTTTTTTTTTTTTTTTTTTTTTTGCGGTATGCGGGCCTCTCACTGTTGTGGCCTCCCCCGTTGCGGAGCACAGGCTCCGGATGCGCAGGCCCAGCGGCCATGGCTCACGGGCCCAGCCGCTCCGCGGCATGTGGGATCTTCCCAGACCGGGACACGAACCCGTATCCCCTGCATCGGCAGGCGGACTCTCAACCACTGCGCCACCAGGGAGGCCCTATATCTTGATATCTATCTACCTACCTGTCTATTCTGAATGCCACAAGATATTGTTTGAAATAGGGAATATTTACTTATATTTATCTACATGTTTACATTTTCTAAGGTTCTTCATTACTTCCTGCACATCTATGTTTCTCATGTTTTTTCAGATGTTCCTCCCACCTGAAAAAAATTGTTTAAATATTTTAGTATGGGTCTACTGGCAACCAATTTTCCCAGTATTTGTTTCTCTGAAAATGTCTTTACTTTACTCTTGTTTATTAAGGATTTTTCGCTTCATATAGATATTCCACTGTCTTGTACCTTCTGCCATTTCTATAAGAAAAGGCAGCTGTAAGTTTTATTCTTACTCCTCTGAAAATAATGTTTTAGTTTCTGGCTGCTTTTAAGATTTTCGGTCTTTAATTTTCAGTCGTTTGACTCTGATGTAATTAGGTGTGGTTTTCTCTGTGTGTCTTCAAATAGTACTTCTAGACAATTTTTTTTCGTTTGCTGCTGGGATTCCAATTACATGCATGTTAACCTTTTTCACAATATCCCATATGTATTTTATGCTCTTTACTGTATTTTCCATCCTTCTCTTCCTAATAACCTGATTTCCAGTTTTCTAATCCTCAATTCTACTCTAATTTTCCAATTAAACCCATTTATTGGATTCTTAGTTTCAGTTGTTGTATATTTTCATTCTAGAATTTCCATTTGGTTTTATAGGTTTCAAGTCTTTTGTAATTCTCCATCTTTGGTTCTATTTTCTTGATCATGTTAATCAAAGTTACTTTAAGGTTCCTCTATGATAAGTCTAATATTTGAATCATCCATGGGGCTATTTCCTTGTTTTTTCTTTCAATATGGGGTCACTTGGTCCTGTTATTTTATTAACATGACAAAAAATTTTGTATTAAATGCCACACATTCCATATGAAAAATTATGCAGGTGCTGAATGATGTACTCTTCCAAAGAGGGTTACATTTTCTTTGGCAGGTATAGAGAGCGCGGGCAGATATTTGATCTTGACAAGGATTATTTTTTGGCTTTGTTGGTGGCTAGTCTGTTTCAGTTCTCCCTTATTCCTTGACATGAGGTCTCTCCTGGAAGTCTAGTGTATTTGTCAAAGCCAACCCACCAGGGCAGGAATTGGACATCAACCCCTGTCTCTCAGGCATGACATGGCTATTGAAATAGTTATTCAGCAATTTAGGTTTTCAGTTGCTGTTTTCTGCTGAGTTGCTTGGAGTCTTCCTCTACCTAGCTCAAGGGGAAATTGTGAACAGATTCTTTAGCTCAATTCTTTGTGGTTTTCTCCCCTCAAAGATTTGCTCCCCCAGTCTTATCTGCTTTAGAATTTCAGATCTCTGTTGTTTGGCCCAAAGGAACTACTGCTTTCTGCTGAGACCTGATCGCCCTGTGCTGAAACTGGAAAATGCTTTCAGGGAAAAAAAAACCCTAGAGTGAATGTCCCATGGGGCAGAAATGACACAGTGCTGAGAGAAGGGCATTGAGGCTGGGAAGAGAATTAAAATGTGTCAAATTGGGGGGGGGCCAAACGAATGCACCCTCTTCACTAAAAAAAAGATGACTTAGAAGACAAGGGGATATATCCAAATATGTAAAGACATTTTTCTGGATGTACCAGAAGCAATGCTAAACCAAAAACAAACCAAGGCTACGCCGAGCAGCTCAATGTGGCATCTAATCCATATGGGGTTGAGTCAGCTGGTTTCAGAGAAGAGAAATAAAAACCTTACTCCTAAAGCAAGACTAATAGCAGAGATTTCCAAAACCCAAAAGAGTGGTGACCTGCAGAAAGCTAAAAAGGAGAGAACTTTTGTTTTCTACACCTTCCACAAGTGTCACCTGGAGGTAGTGACGCCTTTCACTGTAAGATTTAGCAGTCATCCTCCAAACAATCCTGTGAGATTGAAGTAGATATACTAGGAATGAGGTTTGGAAAGATTCTGCTGTGTTGTATAAGATCCATTGTACCTACACTTTCGTTCATTCATTCATTCATTCGACAAACATGTACTGAGTTCCCGCTATGTGTCAGTACTAGGTGCTAAGGATAAAGTTATAAAGACGTAGCACCTGTCCTCACAAAACTTACTATATAGTTGGGAATCACAGGGTCCTTATGTTACAGATTTTCTCTCAATCCTGGCCACCTGGCTCCTAGTTTACCCACTGGGATTTCTGTCTCTTTCCCTGATAAATGTATCAGTCCCCTCCTTGGGACCAGAGTCTGACCTTGAGAAATTGTCCTGCTTTTCCCCCACACCCCTCTGCTAGCAGGCTGATGATAACAACAGCAAAGCTTATATTGCACATGCTCTGTGCCAAGCATTGTTATAAGTGCTTCATGCATATAAACTTATTAGATTGTCACTACCACCTTGGGAAGTAGTCACCTTATTATCTCCAATTTACAAAAGAAGAATATTGTTGCTTACTGGAGTTCTCTTTCAAATCGCATGTAGTGCCTGGAACCGCATGGATATTCTTCTTAGGAATGTTCCCACTTTCTAGAAATGCTTCTTACTTTGTCCTACCCATGACATCATACTCCCTTCCACCCTGTAATGTGGATTGCTGGCCACCTACTACAATTGAGTCATTATCTCGAAACATGGGTGTACCTCACTGATCCACTGGGGAAACATTCCAGAATTTCCATAGCGATGTCTTCTGAGTTATGAGACATGTGTTGATTTGGGAACCTTTTCATGACCTACGTCTCCAGGTTTTCCAGGAATAGAGTCATCGATCCCAAAGGAAAACAACTCTACTCCTATCTTATGCAACTGCAGAAGTTCAGACTCCTTCCTGAAATAGTTTTAAGAATTCCTAGGGACTGGTGTCTCCAATCCTAGTTGTCAGTGATCACCACGTGCTCTGGACCATTGCTAGGTTTTCTTTCCCGATCTCTTCTTCCCACTTGCACATTGAATCATACATTCAGATCACAAACATTTAATAAAACTTTACTCAGTATTTGGAGACAAGGCAAGGGAAATTGAAGCACAAGACAGCAAAGCCTTTGTGTCCAGAGAGAAACTGCTTCAGGCAGAGTCATAGATACTTGCAATGGGAAGCTGTAGGCCTGGATAAAAACATGAGCACCAATGGAATAGCGGTGGGTGCCCTGCAGTATCTGCCACACCAGGCATTAAGAATGCCTTGCCTTTATTTTACTGATGAGGGTCTCACAGGACATGGCATGTACCCCAGGTCACATAGCAGGCAATTGGCAGAGTCAGAAGTTGAATTCAGATCTACCTCTAAAGTTCATTATCTTTTTTATTTTGTCATGCCTCCTTCCCCACTCAAACAGAATATGTGCAGGGAATAAATTCCTTGTTGTAGTTGATTTGGACAGAAGGAAACCTAGGAGAGGAGGTGGTTGATGGCAGCACAGAGGCAAGAATATCACTGTCTGAGCTCCAGAACAGGAAGGAGGAAAAGAAAGAGCATTCTTCACATGAGTGTAGCTGGCATCAAATTCTGCAGGTTGGTTGAATAAATGAACAAATGAATAATGGTTACTGGAGGGGGCTTCCCTGGTGGTGCAGTGCTTGAGAATCTGCCTGCTAGTGCAGGGGACACGGGTTCGAGCCCTGGTCTGGGAGGATCCCACGTGCCGCAGAGCAACTAGGCCCGTGAGCCACAACTGCTGAGCCTGCGCGTCTGGAGCCTGTGCTCCGCAACAAGAGAGGTTGCGATAGTGAGAGGCCCGCGCACCGCAATGAAGAGTGGCCCCCGGTTGCCACAACTAGAGAAAGCCCTCACACAGAAACGAAGACTCAACGCAGCAAAAATAAATAAATTAAGAACATTTCGTAAAATCTTAAAAAATAATAATAATGGTTACTGGATAGTTGGATAAATAAATAACAATTTAAATAGCATTCAGGTGGATCAGACAAAAATAACATTTATCAATTAATTCCTTAGGCAGGAACAGCTGAAGAAATCAAGTGCATCACTGGGTCTTCACATCAACTGGCATCAAGAATCAGGGTCTACACACTTTTTAAACTTTTTATTTAAAATTTTAAACATGGAAGTAAAAATGGAATGATAGAGTTAATCTCCATAAAGCCATCATCTACACTGAAGAATGATGAACGTTTTTCCAGATTTGCATCTTTTTATCTGGTGAAGTAGTTTAAAGCAAATCTCAAACATGATCTATAAGTACTCTTATAAACGTCTCTGAAAACAGCGTTCTTATAGAAACACAGTATTATTACTATAATAAAAATAATAATTCCTTAATATCACCTAACACTAAACCATATTCCAATTCCTCTGACTGTCCTACAACAGTCTTTTTCCAGCTAGTTCGTCTGAATCAATATCAAAAAAAGGTCCACACATTGCATTTGTTTGTTATGTTTTTAAGGTCATTTTAAGTTTATAGCTGCCCCGCCCCCTTTTCATGCCATGGTCTTATTAAGGAAACTAGATCAGTTGCCCTGTAGAATATGTAGAATATTCCAAATTCTAAACGTGTTGTATCAGTGTATTTTTACCACTTATTACTCACAGAGACATCTGCTGACCTACACTCATCATTTTGGTTATGTGTTATAGCCCAAGAAGTTCAATCAGGTATTTCTGAGGGGTCTTTGTAAGCTCACCCACCCTGTTTCTGCTCCAGGTGAAAGAAACATCCTGTCCAGAAAGCTTATACACAATCTCACCAAAATGTAGTGATCATGGAAGCTCACAGATTAGGAGCTGTCAATGGTAGCAGCCTTAGGCAAGTCTCACACTGACTGATGGTGGAAGGATGGTCAAGAACTAGAGTAGCTGCAAGTCAGAAAGACCAAAGTCTGCTTTGTTCGCACGTGTGTCTCCATTCCCTATTTCTACCTTTTTAGTGTGGATGCTCAAAACAAGGGCACAGGCACAGCTGGAGCTCGGGGAGGAAGCCTGCCTCACTGCGATGCAATAATGAGATTTTCACCTTCATTCCTAGTTTGAGAAATGCCACTTTTTCAGTCCTGAGAGTCAGTGAACTTAAATATCAAAGTGGCTTAAAGAAGCAGTCGGTACTTATATCGGGCTTTTTGAGACACTCCCAGAGTGGGGGTTCCTCTGCATCGGCAGGATGTCACTAACCTCTCTTCCATCTTAGCGGGGGGTCTAAGCTTGCTCAGCTCAGCCTCTCCAAATCCAAAGGAAAAGGCTTCTGCTCCTTCCAGACCCCACCCTAACTCCAGTATGTGTCTGGGGTCCCTACCCCTTCTTGGGCTTAGGGTACCCTAGCGAGTCTCATTGTCCACAGAGAGTCACACAACATCCCCTGGAAAGACCCTGGGTGTGAATGAGCTCAACTCCTCAATGAACCGAGAGAAGGGACGCCAGCAAAGTCCTTGGTGCAGACAATGGGAGCTCAGCTGAAAGCTTTGCAAGCCTCTGTGCTTCTCTGTCACTAGAATCTGCTCGGAGACTCTGGTCTGATCTACTCAGCTGAACCCTGCAACCCTTCCTGTCTGGAGCTACCCTCCTCTGGACGGTGCTGCTGGAACCGGGCCCCAGTGCTCCCAGGACCACAGACTCACAGGCTTCTCTCCAACATCCCTTCCCCAAGTCCAGGGAAAGCTTTTTAGTCTGGAAGGGGAGGGTAAAACCTAACTCTCCCCACTGCTTCCCTGAGACATGGTGTCTCTGCCACTTAATTCCCTTTTTTTCTCAGTCATCTGCTTTCCCATACACCCCATTCCTTTACTCCTTCCCAATAGGCTTTGATGGCCCTTGAATCTAAAGCCCCTGAAACAATCTAAAACTAAGTCTCTTTTCCTCAAAGGTAGGGGGGATTTAAACATCAACTCCCTCTAATGTACCAAGGAAGGGAGGACAACATTTTCCTATGAAAATAAGTCTGAACATTCATATCTGGCTACCTGCTTATAGACTTTCCCTCCATTTTTCTTCCTGGAAATACGATTTCTGTTTCTTGCCAAGGTGAGTTAGGGATATAATCCCTGCCCTAGTGCTTTCAGAGGCTACTGCTGCCTTGGAAAACGTAAAACCTGATGGGCCTGAAACTAGTCTAAATAGCTCATACTAGTAGTAGTTTTATTATGGTCTCTTTCTTTTTTTAAAAAAAATTTTATTAAAAAAAATCAGAAGTTATGATCTCATTGACTACACCTAAATTCGGTGAGCTATCCTGTTTTGCCCTTTACCCCGAGTCACAAACATGCTGTGACTTTGGAGTAGTCTTTAGGTTCTTTGTAGCTGTTTTTCCACTTGTAAAACGAAAAAATTGGCCCCATTGATCTGAAACTTACCTCTTCCTGCTCTAAAATGATCTAATCTACACTTCACCAAAAAAGCTTATGTCACATTTCCTGGAGTGTTCATCTCATGCCCGCCCAAAAGACAGCCTCTTTACACACACACACACACACACACGCAGCTCCTGACAAAAAAATAAAATATAGGCTATGCTTAATCTTCATAATTGCCCTATTTTTCCAACAGTTTGATTTGTTTTTAGAAAACTGTCAACTTTTCAATACCCAAAGAATGATATCATACCCCTACAAGAGATGAAGGTTATTGGAAAGGAACTTGCCAAAAATCACTCCTGAGGGAAGAGGCTCTGTTACAAGCATGAATCAGGGTCAGTCCCTCAGTAATAATTGACAATTATCCACGCCCTTCAGTTGGACTAATTTCATAGGATTATTATTGCTGGCACATTTTATAATTTGACTCTAACTTCTCCCATGATCCTACTAATCGCAAACACACACTTCTTCCAAGGATCATACCTCTCTAAGCCCCCAAATGCTTCCAGAGGGCCCTTCTTAACTGAGTGAAAGAATGTTTATTTTTAGAGAAAACCTAAACTTAACCATCTCCACACTTGGTTGATTTTCTTGAAACACAGTAAGACTTCATTATTTAAATCACTGCCTAAACATCAGTATCAGAAATAAGCTCCACTGGGCATTACTGGTGAATGTTGAGTTCTTAAATGATTCAACCTCAGCTTCACTCACATCTACAATAATTATTACCACCAAAGAGAACATATTTTAGAGAACAAGATGCTAAATTAATGTTCTGAAGAATGTATCAAAAATAATCTTGGCTGCTTTCTCCCACGAAGTTCTCTGTGAATTACTACGGACTCCTAATGACTTCATCAGGAAACTTCTGTTTGAGGTGGGGATGAATTTGGGGACAAACTGTGGTGATATGTGGCATGATATTGGGAAAATGTAGAAAACACAACTTTACTGCTTCATTCGAAAGGCCTAATGAATGTCAGGAAAGTGCTTCAAATCATAACATGTTTTTCTCTGAAAGCATAGGGAAATGAATAACCCCTTTCTCAATAATATGTATACTTGGGCTCCCCTTTTAAATCCAGATAGAGGCTCTACTGCATATATTCAATATACACGCACATATTTGTAAACTTTGTTTGGAAAAACGCATTGATGGAATGTTAGCTACCATGTGGAAAATGGAGCACATTAGGGCAAGAGTGGGTGCAAGTGATGAGTGAGTTGTGGAGAAAGTAGCATTTATTGAGAACGTCTTACATGCTTGTCAATATCCCAAGTGCCTGATATGTAGTATTTTATTGTTTCTCTTAATACCTCTTGAAACAGGTATCCTTACCAGTTATACCTCCATATAACAGATGATAAAACCTAGGCAAAGGGAGACCAAATCACTCCCCCAAGATCACAGTTATAAGACTTAGATCCAGGATCCGAACTTCAGCATTCTGATTCCAGCCCATCCTGGACCACTGTGCCAGGCCACAGTCCTGCATGAGAGCGACAGTGGTCCCTTGGACCAGGGAGGGGCAATGGAGATGGAGAGAAGCTGATTGACCGGAGACACATGTATGTTTATATTCATCTATCAGAGTGGAAAGTGGGAAACAATGCTAATGTCCTATACTAGGAGGTTGACAATAAATTTTCAAATATTTATATAAAGGTACACCGTGTAGCTATTCAAAAATCACTTTTTCTCATTATATTTAATAATAACAAGCATGAAGGACACCATTTATTCTTGACTGAGAACATCATGCTAAATGAAAAACATAAGCATATAAAACGCATATTTTGGATGACTCCATTTTTGATAAACCTGCGTGAGTGCGTGCAAGGGTGTACAACGCTAAAAAGGCTACACAGCCACACAAAATGGGTTGGGAGTTGAGACAATGTGTAATTTATATTTTCTGTTTTGCACCATCTTTTTCCAATTATTTCTGCAAGGGCATGCATTGTTTCTATAATGAAAGCAAAATGGTTTCGGGGGAATAAAAGGATAACAAAGCTACAGTTCAATCCTGAGGACTAACAGGACCAATGGAGATTCAAGACATGGGCCCACAGGGATGATGGCAAGAAGGTGGGATTCGTGCCAGGTCAGCCCTGCAGCTACAAGCTCCTAAGCAAGTCCACCAGGTTTGGTCAGCACTGGCCGAGGCACACTGAGAAGCTGAGCTTGCTGAGAGGTGATCTTCAGGATGAGCACACAGAGGACATGGAAAGCCACGCACTACAGGACCAGAGAGGGCAAAATAATTCATCCAGAGCCCCACATAGAACCTAAAGTCTGTGCACTGAACATGGACATTGGAGAAGACAAGGAGAGGAAGTGCGGTGGACAGGACAGAAAGGGGGCCAGAGCAGGGCAGGTGGAGTTTCGTGTAATTTATCCATCCTCCGGGTAGAGAGCCTCATGTAATTTGCACAAAGGTGCTCTATGTGCTAGCTGCAGCCACGACTGCAAGATGAGCTGAGGCCAAACGTGATGGGGCTTTGGAGTCCAAAGTCATCAAAGGTAAAGACCCACAGTCGGGAGAAACTGCTAGACGCAGGGGTCTTGATGGATGAGCAGGATTTATACTGGAGAAGTGGACAGACGGGAAGCAATCTTGTACTGGGGTGGAAAGAAATTTAAACATTGAAGTTCAAGGTGGGGTCATTAACTAGATTTTGAAAACCTACTGAAGTTTGAGAAACTCTGGGCTTTTGCCTTCAAGGCTTCAATAAACCAGCACAAGGACAATAACATAAAAAAAAAAAGATCCCTGTAACAGGATGCTCTCTCCTTCAAAGGCCTCCTTTCTCCCGCTTCCTTTCAAACTATCTGCCCCCTGGCTCTACTCTGACTTTTTGGAACAGGCATACCAGTTCAGACTCTCTTCTTTGGGGGCAGAATTAGAACTCCACTAAGACCCATATGCTACATAGGGACCACATTCCTCAACTCAAGCTGCACCGAGACCCATGACCATCCAGTGCATTCCGTCCAGGGAGCCGGACAGATCAAATAAAACTTTCGTTTATCATTTGAAACGTGTTCTGCTGAGAATATGTTCATGTTCCCTCATGCAGCCTTGAGCAAAGTTTACTTTTTCCGGACAATTGCAATTTCTAGTCCATTTGCATGCAGCTAGTCTTCCACTTTTCTGCAGAGTATTTTATTGCCAAGCACGTTTCAATGATTTATTAGCTAGTCCTCCACTAAAGGCTGAAAAGTTGTTATTTCCTCCATGTTTATGGATGATAAAAAACAGAGCCACAGATTAGTGAAGTGTCTTCTCAAAGGTCATCCCACAAGTTTGAAGGACGGAGCCGTGGTTAGGACTCGTACTCTCTGACGAGCCCCACCCTGAAAGGCCCACTGGGCCCACCGCCTCTCTGCAGGACAACATAACATGCCGTCAGGGGCAGATGTTGCCTGTCACCCTGACCATCCATCATGCCCATAAAAAGATGCATTTACAAAGAGGGATTTTAGAAAATAGCTCCTATCCAGGTGGCTAAAATCACTTTACTGAAACAAAGGCTTAGAAATCAATGTCTGAATAGTGGTCCCGTTTTCATCCTCACCTAGCTTCTCTCTGCTGGCCACCCGGCATGACTGAGTCACCTTCCCCTGACATTAGTGACAGGTCCTCAAAGAATGAAAAATAAGATCTTTTAAGTATTTGTCTAAGCAATTAGGAAAGGAAAACTTGGAAAGGAGGCGAAGTCATCTGCTGAATTATGAGTGAGGACTAGGATTGGGGGATTGTCCGCAGCCCCAGATTTATTAGAACCACTTCTCAGTTCTGTCTCCTCCTACCTGTCCTTCTTCTTTGTTAAAGAGCCATTTGTCATAGGTGATTGGGGAATGAATTTAAATGTCACCAAGAAAAATAGGCCATGGAATTGATCTAGAAGAGAAGAGCTACTCCAACTCCTTTATTATGCCAGTGAGGAAACTGGTAGAAAAGTTATGTAAATTCCTGAGGACTAGATGGCAATTACTGGAATCATAACGTCTATAGACCATCATTTAGATCTAGAGATCCATTGCCTCCCAGCTTAGGGTCTATCCTGCCACGTACCCAGAACACAAGTAAATTAACAGAATTCAATCACCTGTTCAATAAGTTCTCAGTAAGGGCCTACTATGTACCAGGAGTTTGGTAAAATATAGCTCTTCCCTTCAAAATACCCATTGTCTAATGTAACGAGAGCAATATGTTATCCGATTAATAACTACAATAAATTTTAAAATGCTTCCATAGATCATAAGATGCGGGGATAAAATCAGCTTTGACTATTTTTTTAATTTAAAAAATTGTATCAAAATATAGTTGACTTACAGTATTATATTGGTTTCAGGTGTGAGATATCTTCTGTTTCTAATTACTACTTAAAAATTAAGGGACATGTCTCTTAAAAGACACAAAGGGAGAGGAAATTGACATAGTCTATAGAAAGGCTGAACTTCCTTATTTCCTCTCAGTTTGTCACTAGTGCCCTACACCTAGATGTTAAGGCCCCTTCTGTCCTGAAACTACCTGTGAATAGGCCAAGGAGTAAAGTTTAGACACATTGTGGGACTGTTATGTGGAAATGTGTTGTTTCAAACGGCTGTCATTCATGACTGAAAGAACAGATTATTTTCAAATGCAGACGTGTTTGTGAGTAGTTGAAGCAGGAAACATATTTCGCTTCCCCCGCCCCTCCACATTCTGATATGAGAATTGTAGGATCTGGAGGGCTATAGTGGGCGAGGGAGCACAGAATGTAAAGGCGGTACAGGTGGGGTCAGGGCTGTGTATGCGTGTGTGTGTGTGTGACTCATGCATAGAAGATTCTACCTCCTGGCTTTCGTTCCTGGGGAGTTCCTCCAAGGTAAAGTCCAAGGGGAACCAAGCTGAAAGTCTGAGCTTCAGCAGAGTCCTAGGAAGTAAACATTCTGAGAGGCTTTTCCATATCTGACCACCTAGAGGAAACTAGTATGAAGATCAAGTTCATCAATCCTTTTTTTAAAATAGATTTTTATTGGAGTATAATTGCTTCACAATACCATCTTAGTTTCTGTTGCACAACAAATCGAATTCAGCCATATGCATACACATGTCCCCATATACCCTCCCTCTTGAGCCTCCCTCCTATCCTCCCTATCGCACCCCTCTAGGTGGTCACAAAGCACCAAGCTGATCTCCCTGTGCTGTGCGGCTGCTTCCCACCAGCCAACTATTTTACGTTCGGTAGTGTATATATGTTGATGCTACTCTCATTTCGGCCCAGCTTTGCCCTCCACCCCATGTCATCAAGTCCATTCTCTATGTTTACCTCTTTATCCCTGCCCTGCCACTAGGTTCATCAGTACCATTTTTTTAGATTCCATATATATGCGTTAGCATACAGTATTTTTTTCTCTTTATGACTTACTTCACTCTGTATGACAGACTCTAGGTCCATCCACCTCACTACAAATAACTCAATTTCGTGTTTTTTATGGGTGAGTAATATTCCATTGTATATATGTGCCACATCTTCTTTATCCATTCATCTGTTGATGGACACTTAGGTTGTTTCTTCAGTGATCTCTTGGTTATTTAGTAGCGAACTGTTTAGCCTCCATGTATTTGTATTTTTTACAGTTTTTTTTCCTGTAATTGATTTCCAGTCTCATAGTGTTGTGGTCAGAAAAGATGCTTGATAAGATTTCAGTTTTCTTAAATTTCCTGAGGTTTGATTCGTGATCCAAGATGTGATCTATCTTGGAGAATGTTCCATATGCACTTGAGAAGAAAGCGTATTCTGCCACTTTTGGGTGGAATGTTCTAAAAATATCAATTAGATCTATCTGGTCTATTGTGTCATTTACAGCTTGTGTTTCCTTATTTATTTTCCGTTTGGATGATCTGTCCACTGGTGTAAGTGGCGTGTTAAAGTCCCCTACTATTACTGTGTTACTGTCGATTTCTCCTTTCATGGTTGTTATCATTTGCCTTATGAATTGAGGTGCTCCTATGTTGGGTGCATAAACATTTATAATTGTTATATCTTCCTCTTGGATCGATCCTTTGATCATTATGTAGTGTCCCTCCATATCTCTTTAACAGTCTTTATTTTAAAGTCTATTTTATCTGATATGAGTACTGCTACTCCAGCTTTCTTTTGATTTCCATCTGCATGGAATATCTTTTTCCATCCCTTCACTTTCAGTCTGTATGTGTCCCTAGAAAAGTATTGACAAAGCATCACATCAAAAATTATTACAAGAATCGAATTATCATGGTGCTGGAGAGCATGCTGCACTAGGAGAGTCAAGTTAAGCCATTAGTTTCCAGGAAATATTAACGCTCCAAAGAAGAATCTGGAAAAAGTGGATTTCATGACCATGGTAAAAACGTCAAACTTTCCTTAAGTCAAACTGTGGAAGGACTTAACACAGCTAAGTAAGTGGCCATATAGAAGCAGGGATGTTTTAAGGCGGGTAAACATAAAATAAAAAGTTTAGAGGAAAATGATGGAAATGTGAAATCTTTAGAGACTGAGTAAAGCAGTCCAGCTGTCACAAGGGCAAAAACCACTATACTTTCCAATATCGTAATATAATACATCAATAATATAATATAATGTAATACAGTATAATGTAATATATAATACAAATCAACATCCTAAGGGTACCAGGGAAAGGTACAGCAGAATTAAACTCCTCTCTATATCCCTGGTGCTTAACCACATATTTGATTGTGTTCCTTGGTTCCTGTACTTGTCTGTGGAGTAGGGTTTTGGAAACTCCACACAGAGATTTTTGGTTCCACTTTGTGAATTGTGAATAGCAGTCACTGGCCCTCCTTCCTCTCCTAACTCTGCCCTCACAGCACAATGAATGTTGGTTTCTCCTTTTAGGTGATGCTGACCAGACACATTGTTGAATTCAACTTTTGCTCAGTTCATTTGGTTCTTATTTATGTTTTTTGTTTTGTTTTGCCAATTTGCCAATTTCATCAGTATGTGGTTTCCAGAATTTTTTACTTTTTTTTAATTAAGAAAATAATTTTCTCACTGCCAATTTCCTAGAAATTTCACGTGATTTTATTTTTAAGATTATTTACTATTTTTCTAGGATCACCTTTTCAAGCTTTCTCAGCAACTGTGAATATAAATTGCCAAAATTTTGGATCTTAAGTCATTTGAAGTGTTTGTGTTTTGTTTTGTTTTGCCCATTGTAGGATTTAGCACTTCTCTTCCTCATTTCTTTAGCTCCCTGTCACTCAAGTCTGTGTATAGTGAGGGAGAGAGAACAACCATGAGCACCCATGTCTCATTCAGGGAACAATTCCCTAGGGTATTTCTAATGTGGAGAGTAATGACTTAGACCAAGGCTATTGGTTCAAAGGAAGAGAAACAGACACCAAATGCCTATGTGGTCGGCACTTTTCAGGACTGGCAAAGGAAAACCATTTTTAACCTAATTTTTTGAGAAAAACAGAAATTGCTTTTTAAAATGTATATGCTTTGACCCAGAAATTCCATTTAAGGACATTTACACTAAGGAATTAATCATACAAGTATTAAAAGTTAGCTGTATAAAAACATAAACTCTAACTTATTGCAAAATATCAAAAATTTGCCAACAGCCTAAAATTTCTACATTGATTATATAAAGTATGATACTACCATACTATGAAATATCATGTAAAAATTTTAAATGTTAACACTGAAATAGATTTATTGATATGGAAGATGTCCATTTACATAAAGTGGCAAAAAAAAAGTTTACCAAAAAGAACTTTGTGTTCTTGTCTCATTTTGCTTATTTGTGTGATGGTAAAGAATATGTATGAACAGAAATAGAAATGGAGGAGAGAGCTATACAACAGACTTTAATAATATTATCATTAGAAGTATAATTACGATTAAATAGTTTTCTTTTTGCTTATTTGTTTTTTCCATTTTTTCTACAATGAATATAGGTTTTATACCATAAAATCTATTTCATTTTAATGAAAGGAAGGACAGATGAAAATCCTAACATGTCAGAATGAGTAATTTAGTGCAGAAAAAAAGTTGGTTGTTGTCTTAGAGGCTTATGGATTTGTGGCATGCACCTTCAGAAAGAGGAATACTTTTTTGACCTAGGGTACCTTATAAACCAGTAAAAGCCTCATTCTCCTTTCTGGCCCTTTCCTTCCCCTGACCCCAGCCCTCCCCCATCCGTACAGGGGCTGCTTGGGCAGGTTCTTTAAGCAAATGAGGAAAATAAATGGTGTTTCCAGCACGGTGGCCAAGGCTGTGCTGTTTGATTATGAAAGCTGACGCTGCAAGACCCCCGAGCAGAGTCAGCAGGAGTCACACTGAGCGAGTGTCCACTTTCCCAACACGAGAAGCATTTCCTCAGGTAACATATTTCACTGACATACAGAAAGCACTGCCTGTTTGCAATGGCTCAGTCTTTCTGAGATTGGCCGAGGTGAGCATTGGCTCGAGTTTTAGAGGACAATCCATGCAGAGAGTTCCATTTCCCAAGTATCCATGGCAGCCCTGATTTCCTTCATCTACCACTCCTGAGAGCAGCCTTCGGCTACCTGTGATTTCACTGGTGTGTGTGTGTTTGTGTGTGTGTGTTTGGGGGACGAGCGGTGCAGGTAGAGAGACTAAAGACAGTGCTATAGCCTTTCCCCTCTTCAGAAGGCAAGAAAACTCTCGTGCAGACACCAGTGGCATCAGATAAGAAATTGTCTTCAGCAGCTCAAGGACCCACAAAACTGTTTCAGACCCAGCCGAGGTAGCACTGATAAAGGCCGATGACAATCCACTAATCTCTCATCACACTACTTCAAACACATTGTGTATTTCTCCAAAAAGTTAATTCAGAGACAGCTTTTCCTGTCTTAAATGCATTGATTTTGTTTTTCGGGATTATACTTTTCACCCCTTCCCATGTATCTATCTTGAAAAGTTATCTATTAGCATCAGGATGCAGTGAAAAGGACAGGAACTTGGGCAATAAAAAGATAAATATAAATAATGACATACACAACATGGAATACTGAAGAACTTTCATAATTTCTCTGTGCCCTCAGTTTTCTCATCAGTAAAGGAAGCTGAATAAGAATTGCTACCCAGGGACTTCCCTGGAGGTCCAGTGGTTAAGACTCGGCATTCCCACTGCAGGGGGCACAGGTTCGATCCCTGGTCAGGGAACTAAGATCCCGCATGCTGCACAGCACGGCCAAAAAAAAAAAAAAAAAGGAATTGCGACCCAGAGTTGGAGGGAAGATTAAAGGGTGCTATGTACAGCACCTCATGCCATGTCAAGCGCACAAAAGTTAGCCAGCCAACGGTTCCCTCTCCCATGACCTGAGCACCATTTCTGCAACTGCAAAGAAAGTAGGAGGTATCCCAAAACTCCCCTGTTGATAGATATTCAAAACTTTATGGAAATTGCAGTGTCATCTCCAGGAGGCATGTAATAACTTGCAGCGCAGAAGAGAGAGACTAAAGAACTGATTAATTAAAAGCGACAGGCGCAACTTAAATTTCTTGTTGGATGTTAAAACAGCTAGTGACAGGGTCTGTAAGAGAGAATGATTTAAGGGATTCACTGGCCAAGGCACAGCCGTATTAAACGCTGTCCCTCTGGTTGAGTCCGTCAGGAAATAGCATGGTCTGTATTATTTCCTCCAACCCCATCACGCCCCTTACAAAGTAAACAAAACCAAAACAATTCAGGTGTTGGTTTTGTATTTTTTACCCTCAGACTTATGTTGCTGCCTGACCTAAAAGAGAATTTTATCTAGCTAAGTTATAGATCATTAAGCTGAAAAAAAAAAAGTTTGCCTGTTACTGCTGTTTTACCATCTTGCCCCATCTTGTCTCATTAGCAGAAACTGATTGAGCATGAAGGTGTCTCTGGCTGTCAGTAGATAAAGTAGGTGCTCTTGGCTTTCATCTGTTCTGAATTCTCCTTGTCTCATTATCTTCCCAAGGTCAGATTCTCTGACACGGCGGCTGCTTGCTTTAGCACTTCATTCTGGCAATTACTTGCCAGGCAGCCTTAGCCAGGATAAGATTTCTGGTCTGTGGCATCAAGGCAGGCATGGGCACCATGCCCATCCCTGTGTTTGGCCCCCAACCCAGCTTTCTCCAGTACCATGGTATCCAAGATTGGTGTGGTTTGTTCAGGGCTGCACTTTAGCACCTCTGAGGCACTATCCCACTGGGATATTCTAATTAAGCCCCGGTCCCATACAGATCATAGAGTGATGCCCAGTCTTATTTTCTACTGGGACAAGTTGTTATGTCACAGGCCTCACACTTTGGGACCCATCCTTAAACTTCGTTTCTCTGCTTCAGCTAAAGGCATAGAACCACAAAGCTATAGAATCTTCACTCTTAAATCCATCATCCTTACACCATTAATAATTCCTGCTGGACTTCCTGTTCCTTTGAGAGATTGTAATGAGCAGCTGAGCAAGGAGAGAATGTTCCAGGCTCAAGCCCCAGGAGCACAGTTCCCACCAGAGCGGCTTGTGAAGGTGAATTTGGTCACAGTGGCTTTGTCTGAACTGAGTTCCTTCTTGCCTGGGGCGGGCAAAGTCCTTCCAAGTATTGTTTTCCTTTGCAAAGACTCTGTGCAGGGAAAAGAAAGAAACAGTTCTCTGATATGATTCATTTAAGGGTGGATCTGGTTAGCGTTCACATTTTCTTCTGAAAATTTGTAGAAGAATCTTGGCCACTTGGTTTGTATAAAGAGATACACACGCTAGGCAGCATTTTGCTAAAAGAATAGTTTCTCCTCAGATGAGACGCAAATCCACTGGAAGTATCCACATTATTTTCCAGATTGAAAAGACAATGCACACCCATCTTTGTGAGGTAGGCGTGACCAAGTCATCCAAGAGGCGGCCAGAGAGCCAGGCCGCAGGGCAGCCAGGTGCGAGCCTTCGCGGGTGGAGCAATCTGCTCCCTGGGAAAAATCCAGCCATCTGCCCTCTTTCTAACACAATTCACTGACCCTTATTTCCCAGACTTAACATGTGCAAACAGAATGGTCCTTGGCCCAGGAATGGACATATAACCATTATACTTACTGCATTCTCCAAACTCACAAATTTCGGGCCCCTCTGCTCAGAATGTAGCTGCTTCCTACAGTGGCATCTACTCTGTGCTCATCACAAAAAATAACCAAACCAAGGGAATTTGAAATATTTTTTGCTTCTTGCCAAGAAATGATACGTCCAAAGACTTTAGGTCAAAAAATAATTCTCCAGAACTCTCATGCAGTTAAGTATACACAGAAAGCCCAGTGAGTGATCCAGTAGCTTGGATATCTATCTACACGGCATAGTCTCGTGCTTTTCTGAAATTCTGCAAGGTTGTGAACACTCAGCTTTATTTTCTGGCCAGTGTCTCTGGGTCTTTAGCACTTGGGTGTGTAAAAATGTGCAAGCCACTGTTTGAGGCATTATCCAACAAACCCAGCAATATAACTTTAGGACTGAACTTTTTAAGAGTTACTCTATTCCTCCAAATTAGAATTTTGTTTGTTGAATTTGTGCATTCTTTTCTGCCTGGCTCCTATGGCCTTTGGTTTCTTAAGGTGTCGTACAGGAAGATGGGTAAAGTATAAGACAATCTCCTGTGTTCTGTGTCTAGAAGGAAGAGGCTTCAGTTGATGGGGGAAAATCATCCATTGCATCACCCGGCTACTAAGGAAGGAATATGTCCCTCTGAGCAAGAGCAAAAGCTAAATGGGTTGGTCCTAGAGGGGTGGAGAATCTGGAACCCTCTCTTTTCTGGCATTATCTCAGGAGATGACTAGATTCTCAGGAGCCTGGTTTTGTCCATCAAGATATATGATAATAATGATAGCTAACATTTAATGAGTATTAATTCTATGCCAGGCACTATGCAAAGTACTTAAAAATACTTAATCCTCCCAACAATCCAATGGAGTAGGGGCTCTCATTATTCCAATTTTTCAGATTAAATAACTGAGGTTTTGTAACTTGCAACCCATCACACAGATCATAGGTGTTAAAGCCAAGTTTTAAGATGGTACCAGGCATAGGAATGGATTTAGAAAGACCACAGCCTGGCAAGTTACCTAGAGCATTCTATCAGTCCTCTGGAACTAAAAGTTACTAAGAAAGGAGCATAAATCTTTTCAAGGATCACTATTTTTTATTTATTTATTTATTTATTTATTTTTTGTGGTATGCAGGCCTCTCACTGTTGTGGCCTCTCCCGTTGCGGAGCACAGGCTCCAGACACGCAGGCTCAGCAGCCATGGCTCACGGGCCCAGCTGCTCCGCGGCATGTGGGATCCTCCTGGACCGGGGCATGAACCCGTGTCCCCTCCATTGGCAGGCGGACTCTCAACCACTGTGCCACCAGGGAAGCCCTTCAAGGATCACTATTTTAATACTCCTTATATTTCTTCACATTCTTTGTGCATTGGTTTCCTTTTTTTTTCCTTTGAAGATTTCGTCTGTCTTAAATCAGGTAAGAGAAACCAAAGAAGGGATTTATAACACTTTAGTGCTCAGAGGTTTAAATAAAGAGGTTCATATGAATGTGGCCAAACTATGTTAAATGCCCTTATGGGAGGGTAAAATTGGGTAGGCTGGACATTATGATTCATTTTATAGGCTTCATCTTCTTACATAGGGATTCTTTTTCTAAAAATTTGTCCATGTTTTGTTTTAACAAAAGACGGGGGGGGGTTGTTGGGTTTTTTTTTAACGTTTTTATTGGAGTATAATTGAAAAGACGGGGTTTTGTTTGGTTTTGTTTTTTGTTTGTTTGTTTGCATAACAAAGCTGGGAATGGAAACACAATGACGACATATGTGCCATAGATTTCCTCCTGCTATGGCTTTCACATTTTCTGTTTGCCCTTAAGGCACCATCTCATGATCTTGGAAATGAAGTCCAAAGAGAATCTATTACCATAAAACATCACCCAGCAGTCTTATCACATCACTTGACAGTATCACTTTGCTTAACGTTGAGTTAGTGTTTCTATTATAAACCCAATTTACTGAAGGGGCTGGGGGAGAGGACAGGAAGGAGAGACGGGCTCATATGTCAACGTGTAAAATGACATGAGGCTGAAAGCAGGTTGCCAACCAGCATAGGACTTTTGGACCATGATATCAAAGGGAAAAAGAATTCATTTACATTCCATGCTTATACTATTCAAAACAGGTAGCACAAACGTCATCTAAACGATGAGTGCAGTACCAACAGGCTAGCGTATCCTGCTGGTGGGAGGTGGGAGGGTACATTAAACAACTGGAGGGAAAATAAGGTAGAGAAGATGTGATAGGAAAAGCTGTCAAGTAGGAAAGAGAACTAAGCCCTAATCCTGTTTCTGCCATTTCTTAGCCACATCATAAGTCACTTTACAATTTGCATAAGGAGATGTCCATTTCTCCATCTTTAATATAGAGCCAACAATGCCCCTGATGATGCCTGAGCAGGTTCCTGGAAGAAGCAAACCAGGTCCTTCTGAAACTGCACAATGAAGCTCAGGAACCACAAGACAAATGAGCGACACTCTCCTAGCCCTCACCCAGCAAACAGGGTCCCTGATCTGTCTGGCCTGCGGGTGGGAAGACTCGTTAAGCACCTGGGTGACTGTGCTCAGACCTCACCACCCCAAATCCACACCGAACCCCTCCTGGAGCCACTCTCAGCTTAGCAGCTGGAGAATTTCCCAGGCAGTGTCAGGAGAGGAGACCCAGGATACTCAGCCCACCCTTCAGAGATGAGACTTCCAGACTGCAAGGGGCCCTAGGTTTGCTTAAAATGTTAATATCATATATATATCATATATATGAGATAGACATATCTCATATATAATCAAATATGTACAAAATCATGTCATATTTATTATTTTATACACATATGATTTTTATATTTGATGGATTTACCTCATATATATGATTTTTACCTATGTGTTTTATATGTGATTTCATGCATTTTACATAATTTTATATAATCTATATGTAAAGTCATATGTATAAATTTTGTCATATATCTCTATACATATACATATGTACTGGGCCTACCAGTTAATCAATAAGTTTAGGTTTTGAGAAGAAAATGTTTTCATAAAGTATTTCTAGGTACGCCTTTATGACTCCATCATTTAACAATTTTTGAGTACCTGAAGTGTGATAGACTGCAGATTAGAAGCAACGTAAATAAGCCTGAATAGAGAGCAAAATACAAGAAAATTAAAGTAACATGTCACTGAGATCAGGAATTTTAATTAGTGCCTAACATAAAATTCAGTAACTATCATTTAATTGTTTGAGGAATAATTCTGCCTTAAATTGCATTGTCTGTGCAACTCTTGTGACTATTATCTCCCATGAGCCTGTATTAATTTAAGGACACTATAAAGATTGATTCATGATCCATACAACAATAGGTTAGTATCAGCCTGGAACTCCACTCTGGGAGAAGTGATATCTATGATTTTCAGAGGAGAAGTAGGGATGTAGCAGAAGCAAGGAAAACTTACAATGAATTATGACTAGGGACACGTGGAGGGCACCTTGAGAAATTCAGATAGTAGAAATGCCTATGTAGGTAAATAGCGTTGATCAAGAAAAAGAACTCAGTCTTAAAAGGAGAACTCTCCCTTCTTGGCTGATGACAGCAGAAGTGACAAACAAGGAATGTGGGTATCTCTGTTTGGATATTCATGGTATTTTCTTATATGAAGTTCATGTCGATCATTCAGTTGGCTGGAAGGCAGTGTCCCAGTGACCCAAGGTTCTCAGTGAGAGAGACAGCACCTGTCCAGGTGGCCAAGAGTGGGGGCTTTAGGGACAGATTGATCCAGGTCCCTGCAACAAACCTGTGACCTTGGGCCGGTGAGTTTACCCCCTAAGTTCCAAGTCTCTTGGCTATGAAATGGGGCAGCAATATAACCAATATCCCATCACGAACATGAGGATTAAATACCATCAAATGTAAAACGAGCTTAACCACATACTTAGCACCTCGTGTGGGCTGCGTCATCATCTTGAGAGGACCGAGGAGGAGGCTGACCTTGCAGATCAGGGCTCCTCAGGAAGTGCATCCTCTGGGATATGGAGTCTGCCCGGAATTCCAGCTGAGCCTGAACCACTGGTTGGTGCTTTCTGAACCCAAATGAGAGTATTTTGTGTCCCCAGTTTCAAGAGTGCTGAGCAACATGGTTATGGCTTGCAGTTAAGAATCAGGAAGATAAATCAGAGAGAAAACAAAAGGACCTGGGCACAGATAACTGAATCCTTCTAATTTTCCTATTCGTTATAATCCGTGCTACATTTGGGCCCCAGCCCACATCAGTGCTGGGTTTCAAAGATGAAATGCATTCAGGAAAAAGAGCCCAGTGCTTCTTCTGAAACTTACTGACTGGGATCAGTCAGTTATTTAAACTCTTTAGCTCTCATTTTCTCATCCATAAAATGGGACTAGTAATCATAAAAAGAATACGAAAACTAGATATGGGGACGATCAGAGAGAAAACATATGTGAAGGTAGTACTTGGACAGCTTTTCTTTTTTCTATCGAAATTTCATTTCTTAAATTGCCATTTTCTGGCACCTACTCATAATAGATCTTCTTCCCCAAAGGGAAGGTGATTTTTCTTGTCAAGTGTTAGAGATCTCCAGGAATCTGAGTGATCACAGGCTTTCTATTGATTTGAAATGCTCCCAGTGTAGGAACCTAAGCCAGGGTCTCCAGAAACCTGGCCTGGAAGCTTTGCCCGTGACTCACCCTGGGCCACATCCTTAGCTTTCCTTGATGATCATCAACCTAACAACAGTGGCACATGCTTCTGGATGTGGGCTCTGGACTCAAATTCCAGCTCTGCCACACAGCGAAAGCCAGCAGTGTTCTAAGCACACAAAGAATTTAAGCAAAATCACTGTCACAATAGTAAGGATGACAGTAAATTCATAGCATATATACATGTTAGACACACATACAGATACAGGTACAGATTAGACACATTTCCTGTCCTTTAGGAACACAGAACGTGTCCCTGGTTCTCCTCTAATTCTCTTCCCAACAATCACCAATAGCATCCTTAGGTCCAGTTTCACTGTGTGTGAGAGCTGTAAATTACAAAATGGGGAAAAGTTTTTCAAGTTTTGAAGGAGTCCTTCAATCAATTATGGGAGATTATTCCAGTTTTAAGACATGAGGATGGGAATGCCCCCTTTTGGGAGGGTATGCAAAGCAGAAAAAGTGTAAAGCTGACAAAAAGAGAAATTTGGCTGATTAGGTGTGACAACTGAGGCAGAAAGCAAGGCGTTATAAAGAGAAAGTCTAATTGTGACACTGTCAAGAAAACGATGTCAAAATTAAGGGACGGGCTTCCCTGGTGGCGCAGTGGTTGAGAGTCTGCCTGCCGATGCAGGGGACGCAGGTTCATGCCCCAATCCGGGAGGATCCCATGTGCTGCCGTGAGCCATGGCCTCTGGGCCTGCGCGTCCAGAGCCTGTGCTCTGCAACGGGAGAGGCCACAGCAGTGAGAGGCCCGCGTACCGCAAAAAAAAAAAAAAAAAAAAAATTAAGGGAAAACAAAAAAGTACCATCAAGACCAATTTTATTATCTTGCTGGCTAATTATTAGCAGAGTACCAATAAACAGGAGGGTATCTAAGGGTGTGTGTGTGAGAGGGAGAGAGAGAAAGAAAGTATAAAAGAAATAAAGTCTAGAACATAGGATAGAAGCACCTAGCTATGGTAGATAAAATATATACATATATGTTACCACAATAGCATAAAATCCTTCCTACAACTGTAAAATATCCTAACAGAGTAAAAACCATCTATAACTTTATGAATACCAACACAAACATACACACATTTTCCCAATGTTTTAAAGCTTTTTACAGTGGCATTAAATAATTTTAAATGATTATATATATATATATATATATATATATATATATATATATATATATTTCAAAGATTCTGTTTTGAAACTAAGATAATCCAGGCACATCTTCCCTAGAAGATGCATGATAATCAAGGTAGGGTCTGCAGCAGAACTTGCTATGTGTTCTCCAAGACCTGTTTTCCCCCTCTCCCCAGTAAACTAATTTTTTGCTGGGCAAATGACTGACTGCCCAAGATAAAGGCAACATTTCCAAGCTCTCCTTGGAGTCAGGACTAAGGTGTGGCCAACGCTATAAGAGGGAAAATTATGTGTACGATTTCTAAGCTGTGCCCTTGAAGGAAAAGCATGTGCCCTCCTCTTCCCTTTCTCACTTCCTGGTGGCTGGAATGCAGACGGGGAGGTGTACAGCATCTTAGTCTGTGTGAAAAGAACAATCTCCCAGGGACGGTGGAACAAGATACAAGGCACCTGGACCTCTGGTTATTCAGTTTGTGAGCTTGAACATGTATATGTGAGTAAAAACCAGCTCTCTCTTTATAAGCTACTTCTATTTTCAGTCTCTCTCACAGAAGCCAGACTTGTATTTTAAGACATCATCTCTCTTCATTTCAAGAGGGCTAACACTATGCTGCTACATCGGCACTGATTAATGTGCCAGGGGGTACGAGTATACCGGGATAGAAACTATTCCACAACCTCACCCCAATACAAAGGAGACCTATCAGAATTGCCCTGGTGGCTCCCACTGTTGCTGGCCCCTGGTCCACAAGTTCACCTACGGCTGCCACAGACAATTTCCAGCACTCTGCCAGCTTTGCACCTCGGGACTGCATTGCTGGTCTTCCCTGCCTGAGGACTTTTTCTGGGATCAAGGGAGCTTGCTGCATGTCCCTCAGTGCAACCCACAAGGCAGAGGAATGACATGCTTGGGGGTGGCTCTCAAACAAAGGGGGATAGGAGTAGGTCGATAAACGCCCCGTCTCCTCATCCTTAATTGGAGAATTCAGAGGGGGATTCCCTCACGGCTTGTCAGAGATTGACTCCCCAAGCCCACCTAGACCAAGCTGCCCCAGCGGTAACCTGGTCACTGACAGGCTGACTGGCTTTTCTCCATTCTCTGTCTCACTTTCCCTATTCTTTCCCTCTTGCCTCCGGTCATCTCCTCCCAAATAAACCATGTAGCTGACTCCTTCTTCCAGGATCTGCTGTTGGCAGGACTCAACCCCCCAAATGCCTATCCTCTTGATACTTTCACTCCAAAGATGTCTGAATCGGTTAGAAAGAAAATAATAATTCATCAAAAAAGTGTGAAAAATAATTGCACAAATTTGTCATCAGGTTGTTTGTATGAAAAGTTTCTTAACTTCTCCTATGTCACAAATCCTACAGAATTTTCCCAGGATGCAAGAATTTCGAACAAAACCTTGCTCACAATGTTAATGATTGTAGGAAAAATTTCTGTTGTAGGAAATAAACATCTCTAACACATCTTAACATAATGATCTAGTTAATGCAAAGATTTGGGGACCAAATAAAAGTTTGGTCAGCCAGCAAACTAAGTGAACATACAATGCTTCCTAAAGGCCTTCATACTCCGTCATTTCCTGTAAAATTATAAATCATCACATGAGGTCACTTCCTTTTCACGTCCCTTCTTAAATATATCAAACTGGGAAAGACGCAAGAAACTCCTTCCCCTGCTTGCCTAAACTTACTATTGAAATACCTTTACAAAACTCCAATTTCTGGCTTTGATTTTCCTGCATTCAGAGGAACTTCTTGTACATACACTTGAAAGTTTATGCATTGCAGTAATAATGTAGTTTACTGGTAGATAATTGCTTTTTGGTTCCTTTGAATGTTAGTAAAAACATAATTCTTATTAATAAGGGAATTCAGTGAGTATAAAAATGAGGGAAGAATGGTTTAAAAGCTTTTCATTTCTAAAATGCTTTATTCATATTGCTTTATATTTTTATACACTTAATTTACTGATCTGACTCACCCTTGATTTTAAGAACTATAAACTCTTGAAAGCATAACTGTCATCATAACAGAGGCAACATTATCTTCCACTTGTCATCTTTCCAATTAGATAATAGATGTACAGAAACTAATCTAATTGTGACACTGCTCTGTGTGTAGTAAACTTCATGGTAACAAATCTTTTATTTTAAAATAGAGGACTTGGGCTTCCCTGGTGGCACAGTGGTTAAGAATCCACCTGCCAGGCAGGGGACACAGGTTCGAGCCCTGGTCCAGGAAGATCCCACATGCCACAGAGCAACTAAGCCCGCGAGCCACAACCACTGAGCCCACGCCTCAACTACTGAAGCCTGCGTGCCTAGAGACCGTGCTCCACAAGAGAAGCCACCACAATGAGAAGCCCGCACACCACAACGAAGAGCAGCCCCGCTGGTCGCAACTAGAGAAAGCCCTCACCCAGCAACAAACACCCAACACAGCCAATAAATAAATAAGTAAATAAATAATGCAGAGTTCTTGTCGTGAAGAAATGGTCTACTAACTAGCACATTAAATGCTCTCCTTTGAAGGAAACACAGTCCAATAACTAGGATAATGAATTTGTGGTAGAGTAACCCCTTTAAAAAGAGATGCATTTGATCATCACATTGCATTCAGTGACACCAAATGGTATAGGTCAATCCTGAGATGTGCTTACTGCCCTACTTATTAAGCCATTTGATTATCTTTGGTCTCTTATTGTTTCCCGTTTTCTAGAAATGAAGGTTAGATCAGCACTTCTCTTGCTAACTTTACACAGAGCAGTACCATCTAGAAGAAACTTGAATGGGCTGGATTTCACCAGCCTGTGGATCCAATTGAGGTCACATTTATTTTAGTGCCAAAATGATGCATATTTGGAGCTCCACCTTCCAAGGCAGGTGCTGAGCCATCCACAAAGGGTCCTTGGTCGCTTTCTGGGTACCCAGGGGTGTTGTCTCAAGTCCATCTGTGCTCTCCCACTGCTGCCAGAACTTTCTGTAGGCCCCAGCTCCATCTCCCCACCCTGCCCCCATCCTGACTAGGGCTCTCTCCTTAGCATCCCCAGCTTTTACTCCCAGCTCTGCCGGACCCTCCCAGGGTCTTATGCCTCAGTAGAAAAAACTGACCTCCCCTCAAAGTATCACCCCTGGGTCCTGGCGTCTCACCAAGTCTCTCAGGAAGTCAGCTCCTTCAGTGTCTTTCTCCCAGCTCCCAATCCAACAAAACAGAAATATCACCAAGGGGAAAAGAAAAAAGATTTCCCTTAAATCTTCAGAGAAGAAACAAAATAAACTCTCTCAGGGGACCTGAACACAGAGGAAATACAATTCTGCTCACCTCTCAGAAAAATTATTGATTATCTTGAGTATCAGGTTAGTCATTTAGAGTGACATTAACTTAAGCAGCTTTCCTGGGGGCAATTCTGCTCCACAATTGAAGGGTTAAATCATTCCCTTTAAGGGGCTCTTCCAAATCAAAGGACCAGACTGTCCCAAATCTCATATCTTCCAACACAGAATATAACATTCTTGCAGTTTGAAAGTACTGACCCTGTTCTTAACCTTCTACCACCGCAGTTAATATATTAAATATTAAATATTGAGGACAAGTTTCAGCAGCACTCAAGCAAGTCACCAAGCTCTGCATCCCACCCCTCCCCCAATTCCCTGGTCATCAGCCTGGAAATAGAGTTCAATTCTGAGCTACATGTTGCACAACCCACCGCATCCTGCTTTAACCTTTGTTCAGAGAATATTTAAGATTATTGCCAAAATAATGCTTATCTAAAAGAAAACGTTAAACAATAATAACTTTGTGGACTAGACAACATTCATGCAACCGAAAACAACATATGGTCTTCAATAAAATGAAAGGTACACTAGGAAAGGGCAGCTCTGAAGAATACTTTTAAGAAGTAGGCATGAAGAAAAAAAAAAAGTAGGCATGGAATTAAATTCAACATTCTTTTCCTAATTCAAAAACAAAACAAAAAAACCCCAGAAATGTTTATGTGTCTTTGTTATTTTAAGAAATTCATGAGGGGAAAATTTATGTGACTATACTTTCTTCCACCACCCCCCAAAAAAGGTTCAGAGCACACCTTAAACCACAAAGATAAAAGAGAAGCAGAGGTCTTCCCTGGTGGCGCAGTGGTTGAGAGTCCACCTGCCGACACAGGGGACACGGGTTCGTGCCCCAGTCCAGGAAGATCCCACATGCCGCGGAGCAACTGGGCCCGTGAGCCATGGCCACTGAGCCTGCGCATCCAGAGCCTGTGCTCCGCAACGGGAAAGGCCACAACAGTGAGAGGCCTACATACAGCAAAAAAAAAAAAAAAAAGAAAAGCAGAATATTTAAGACCTGTTAGAAGGTATAAGAATCCAACTCATTACACACAAGTTTACTGTCACCAACCCCTATCTGCCAATCGAAGTTTTGTATCTCCAATATCTCTAGCCTAGCTCAGGATCCATCTTAAAAATCTGAGAAATCATGCTTTTAAAATGTACTTCTCATTGGTGTTGTACCCAATCCCAGACAGAGTTGTGGAAATCAGCACATACTATTTGCCTGGAAGAGTAAACATCTCTCTCATTTCTTCCTTTTAAAAATTTTACATAGTGTTTTTCAGAAGAAATCATTTACATTTAAGATGTAATATGGAGCTGTGAAGTGTAGTCATGGAAACCATGATGGTAGAGAAAAAAAGAGAGATTGGGGGATTTAGTAAGTGTTTTTGATTTTTCAAATACAATAGTCCCCTTAGCAAAATAAGTTGTGCCATATGGTGAACTGTGTGTGGTAATTTTCTAAGCTTGCAAATAGAATTCTGCAAAATGTGATCAACTGCTAAGTCACTGCACTCCGAGTAAGCCTGAATTCCACAACTGCTCACTGTTCCCAAGGGTACTAGATGCCAACACTATACATACTGCAAACAAACAAACAACACTTAGGATTTAATTTTAAGAACCCTCCAATATAGATGCATGGGATAGGATAGACGTTCACTAAAATCATTCAACTTGAAAAACAGAGAAATAGTTGGTTTCAGAAGGTCGTAGGCTTCTTTGAAAACTCACTGCTGATTGTCTCTCTGAAACTCAAACTGCCCTGAGATTCAGTTCCTGCCCTCTCTCCACCACCCACAGTCCATAATATTGGCATTATTCCCTTCTAAAAGTGAGCATTTTCTATGTCTCTAAACATAAATCAGCTTTTTCTACAAAGAAAACAATAGCAAAATCTCAGTGATAAGAAAAAGCATCTATTACTTTTTTATGCAACGGCAAGCTGGCTGAGGCAGTTCTGCTTTGGACTCCGGGTCTGTGGGTTGAGGACAGCTCTCCTCCATGCATTTAACACCAGACCCCAGGCCAGAGGGCCAGCAGCTGCTCCAGTAGGTCTTTCCATGGCTATAGCCAAAGTGCAAGAGAACAAGCCCAACCACGCAAACATGTTTTAAGCCTCTTCTTGCATCTCATCTGCTAACATCACATTGGCCAAGTAATTTGCAGAGTCAAGCCCAACGTCAAGGAGAAGTTCTCATGGAGGTAGAGAATAGCATATAATAAACCAATTTACCACAGTGCACCTTTTTGTTCTCATGTATTCTCCATCTTCCCACAGGCAAAATATACTCATCCGCATTACGCTCCTGAAGTCACAGCATCAGGCTCAAAATCCAGGACCTCATGATCTACATCTGGTCTGAATGGAGCTCCTTTTGATTCACCGGGCCATGAACTAAAAACACAATTTACCCACCCCCACACACCCAATACAAAATGATGAAACTTGGATAGAGTACCCACGATAAATACTCCTATTTTTTAAAGGAGTATATAACAGTTCACTTGTCCATAACAAATCAGGAACCCTGCAGAGCAAACACTGTCAGGTCTTCAAACTGGATAGGGAACTTAAATGATTGCTTGCTAACTGCTCTTTCCCTACAGATAGACCAAAATAAGATATATATATAACGATATAATGTAACTAGTGGGAATAAAAGCAATAGTGAACGATACCTGTGCACACCCCATAGGAGGAAGATGAGCCTTCCTGCACAAGTATACTCAATGGAAACCTTTACCTGTATAATCATGTGAGTTGAGAAAAGGTGATTTGCTTCATTCTCAGTGAATATGGAACCCATAAATAACAGAAGCATGGGTTATGGTTCCTGGTAAGACCCTGGCTCTGCTTCCTGGTAGTGGTTCTCAGTCCACTGTTCCCCACAGACTTTGAGTTGGCCCTCCTGGGGCTTCTGCCATTGCCATCACCCTGCTTGACTAATTCTGAAGAGGGCATTTGAAAATAAGTCTTTCTTGGTCTCTGAGCAGGGATTTTTTGAGGGGGGTGTGGGGTTGTTTTGCCTTTTTTTTTTTAAGATCAATTCCTGACTCTATAAAGTTGGGAAGCAAGAGATTCCTTTTTTTGCATTTTTCTTTTTTTTTAATTTTTTAATTTAAAAAAATTTCTTTTGGTGTAGAAATTTCATTTTTTTTAAATTGGAGTATAGTTGCTTTACACTGCTGTGTCAGTTTCTGCTGTGCAGCAAAGTGAATCAGCCATACGTATACATATAGCCCATCTTTTATGGATTTCCCTCCCATTTAGGTCACCACAGAGCACCAAGTAGAGTTACCTGTGCTTTACAGTAGGTTCTCATTAGTTATCTATTTTATACATAGTAGTGTATATATGTCAATCCCAATCTCCCAGTTCATCTCACCCACCCCCCTTTCCCCCTTGGTATCCACACGTTTGTTCTCTACGTCTATGTCTCTATTTCTGCTTTGCCAAAAAGATCATCTATACCATTTTTCTAGATTCCACATACATGCATTAATATACGATACTTGTTTTTCTCTTTCTGATTTCACTGCAAGAGATTTTTTTTACATCTCTGTGTCGGTGTCTTTCAGTCTAGGCTAGTAGCACTTTTGCTAATACTGGTCTCTCAAAAGAGTGGTTTGTTTTCTATGTAATTAATTCTAGTTAAATCCAAGTGCCAAGAGTCACACCCATAATACTTTCCAAGGCATGTCTCTCTCTAGACTTAATTTCAGGTACTTTGGGTACATTAATCTTCTGTGGGAACTTGCTCTCAATTTTTCTAGAAGCCCTTTTGTCTAGCTGAGACGATCTACTAACCCACACATTCTATTCATACGTCTTAACAAAGGATGTTAGATCCAATGTTAATTTGGTCTTTAAAAACACCACATCTTTGTTTTAGTTTTAAAAAACTATTTTATTTTTCAAACTTGAGATTTCTGGTCTCTTTATAGTCCCTGTAAATCCTCCTTGCTAATCAACCAGCGTTTACTGAGCTTATCTTTTTCCTGAAGCACTTTGTTTAAAAAGCTCATGCTTTTGAAATCTCCTAACTCAATGCTACAAGTATATTAGGTACATTTTCTGTCTTCTCGGTTACTGCGAAGCAACAGTTTTATCAAATATTTTCTCATTTTAGAACACAGATGACCATTTTTTCAGCCTCCCATAATAGTTTCCCCATTACCCACTGTGTGGTCCCAAAGCCAAACCCAAGCCAAAGATTTGAGGTTTTGATACGGCAGCACCTCATTTTCTTACCCACTTACATACCAGTCAGTTATTGCTACAGCAATGCTACATAAAAAACCATCCCAGCCATAAACATTTATTTCCATATTTATGTATTTTCATGCTGAGCTGATTCAGGATGAATTTAGCTGTGGTGGCTTTATATTAGGCTGTAGCTTGACCGAGCTTGGCCCCATGTGGCATCAGATATCTAGGAAATGTTCTCCTGGTAGAGGCTGAGGCTGGGAGACAATGCTCCATGCATCACTCATGTGTCTGCACATCTTATAAGCAAAGGCACTGACAGCCTTTATTGTGGACTATTTTTTTCAAAGATGTATGGTAAACAGACTTAGAAGATAGAAATAGGTTCTCCTACAGAATAAAAGGGAAACATACTGACTGCCCATTAGAAAAGATTTGGGTTCCCTAAGCTCAGGGTTTCTCTCTTGTAATGCAACTCACTGCAAGTGCATGTGTCAGCTGTTCCTCTTCATATCACCCTGTGGGAACTGGGGCTTGGGAAAACAACACAAGAAAAGGCTGATACTCTGTAATTGCTGTAGTAAAGCTCTTTGTCTGATGTGGGAGCCTTATGTCTTCTGCCAGTGTCCATGAAACTGTGGCAGAATAATTTTTAGCTTGCAAATAGGGTGAAATATCAGAACTATTATAGTTCCTGACCATCAAAAGCAAAGCAAGTCATACAGCCAAGCCCAACATCAATGGGGGGAGAAGGTATAATTCTCCCACGGAAGGAGGGCAGAAGGGAAGGTAGGAAGTGAATATTTTCTGAATAACAACCTGTACCTATTTACCATTTCTTCTCATTTCGAATACTACACGGATTTTATTGGGAAAACAATAATATATAAGTGATGAGTCTTGGCAGGATTGAGAAAAAAGTAAAAATTTCAATGGACCAAACTCCACAGTGTTTTTCCTTTTCTATCTCTTATGGACACAATTTCTCCTTCCTTATTTTGCAGATTTTCTTATTACTTTCCCCTTCTCCCATTAAAGTATTTTCTCAGATATTCCATGCCAGCTAAAGTTTCAATATCGGCAGTATTTATGAAAGTCTTAAAAATAAACAGAAAATCCCAAAATGGCATTTCAGGGTTAAAGTTGAGTGAAAACAAGCCAGTGTGACCTCCAAGGGTTCTTTAAAGCCAAACCAGAAAGGCAGTAAATGTCATTCCTCTTTGCATATCCACCACCATTAGGATTCAACAGCAGCAGGTATTACTGATGACAGCGTGGTGAAGGACAAGTTTAATTTAGCTGGTAGAGTATGCCGTGATCTCACTGGCTCAAACCATGATTGTTAAGTCAACAGCTTTTGTAACAAATTAACCTATTTCCTCAAACTCATATAACTACAAGGGATTCATAGAATATCAGAAGCAAACTCACCCCTCTGGTACAACAGGTACCAGATAGGTACTTCCTACTCAGTTTCAGTAACACTGGACAAAAGGCTTGCAAACACATGACAGTTTAGATACTGGAGTTAAAGTTAGGTGAAGATTTCTCATCAACAGGAAAGGTAATTGAAACTCCAAGAATTTAAGCATTTAATAAAACATAAAAGTCATGCCAAATTAGGATTAAAATCAAAACTTGCCGACCAGTATTTTATCTCCTATATTTCTAGTCTACCTACCAATCACACACAAGAAATGTTGAAAAAAACCACCAATTGAATCCTCAGCTCTTGCATAATGCTTAATTTTTTTCATTGTGTGCAGTTATCATCATATTTTCAATATCTGTCTTGCACCTCATTCTCACTGAACAGGTATTATATTGAAGGTCAACTATGACAAGAGCAAAGGGACTATTCTAGGCACGTGGATGCCAGTGTATCTCCAACACCTGCTTACTGATTCACTTGATGTTAGCCTTATTCTTACCTGAGGCCCTCAGATACCAAGAGCTTTGGTTTATTTGAAGGCATCTTCCCAAACTGAACAAGAAGAGAAAAGTCATCTGGTTTTGCACTCACCTTCCAAGTGTAATGGACAGAATTGAAGACTGATGAAAGCACACGAGGTGGGCTGGGGTCAAGTGAGCCATCGTGACTGGAACCCAATGTCCTACAGGGGGGAAAAGACCAGAGAGGTAAATAAGAGCTAAACTGTAGGGTTCTTTGAATGCTAGGTTGGCAAGTTTCTCTCACTAATGGTTTTAAAGCAGGAAAATGACATGATCTACCTCTTAGGAAGACCTCTCTGGAGAGATCCAAGCCTGGTGGTCAGGACAGTTAGGAGATAATCACTGAGCCCTTGGGAAGAGGTTATTGAGGGCCTGAAAAGGTGGATCTAATAGAGGGGGCATTACAGAGATGGACTTGACTAAACTTAGTGACTAGTCATACATTTATAAATTTCTAACAACATTATGAAAAAGCCTAGAGGCAATGAATATTTTTAATAAAATAAGAAAAGTATAGAGAAAAATGTGAGTATCCATTCACCTACCACCCAGCTTAAGATATAAAATGCTACAAATATAATTGAAGCCCAGTATATGCTCTTCCCCAAACCCAATCCCTCTCTCTTGCCCACAGGCTACCTCTATCCTAAATTTAGTATCTATCCATATTCTCTTTTTTCTCTTCCTCCATCCCTTTCCTTGTCTGCTGTAACCAATATGTTTGTTCAGTAAAGAAATACTCTCTTGCTAAACCACAACTTTAAATATTTGCTTGTAGTGTGTCCACATTCTAGATGAATTTTCTAACTGGTCTCTTCCTTTTCTACACGTAGGGCTTCTCCCACTATGGTTCTAGCAATACCCTTCTTCATATGTCATAAAATTATATACTTTTCCCATTTACACCTCAGACATTTGTCATACACCAATTATTTGCCAGCTACTCTGCTAGGGACTGGAAATACAATAGACATGGTAGGCCCATTGTAATTGCTTAGTAGGTATTTACTGAATGAGTGAATAATAGACCCTATTCTTGCCCTTGAAAGCTTACAGAATAAGGAAAGAGAAAGACACAGCCACGAGGTGAAAAATGATATTAGACAGAGTAATAATGGGCTATGGGAATACTAGCCAAGATATCCAACAAAAGGTAGTCCCCTGGCTTATTCCATGGTATATCAGAACACTGTCACTTCATCTGATGACTTGCCACTTAAACATTTCCAGACTACTACCAGTCCTGCACCTTCACGAGGTAAAGACGTAAAGAAAATATGCTTACTTGCCAAGATGAGACCACCCCCCAGAAGATATTCCAGTACTGGCCAGACAGTGTCCACTTCCCCCAGTGTGGCAGTGGAGAGACATCACCAGCTCATCTCCAGACATCACCTTGAGCCCCACTTTGACCAATCCCTGTAAGCTCTGTGCATGCAAGGGCCCCTCCAGAGAGATTTCCCTGCATCCCCATTTCCAGTAGTGGGGACCTGCCTTGACGATGATGAGGAGGAGGATCACTTATCACAGTTAACCAACAATGACAATGATATACCAAAACTAGTGATAATGATTAGAAAATATTGAGCGCTTATATATAAGTGATACGTATATAAAAATTCACATGTGGTATCTCATGTAATCCTTACAGACTCTCCATTAAACATCAGGTCTCACCCACTGCAGACCTAGGGACACATACAAACTGAAAGTGAAGGGAGGGAAAAAGGTATCCCATGCAAACGGAAATCAAAAGAAAGCTGGAGTAGCAATACTCATATCAGACAATAGACTTTAAAATCAAATGACAAAATCCTTTGAATCTAAGCCCTAGGACAATAACACCAATTGAAAGTGTGCATTATATTGGGTTTTTCTGTAAATTCAAAGTCAGAGATGCTCTTATAGTATTTCTAAGAAATCAATATATCTTGAACATCATGTATTAAAACAAAGAAAAAAGTAAAATAAAAATAATTCAGGGGCTTCCCTGGTGGCGCAGTGGTTGAGAGTCTGCCTGCCGATACAGGGGACATGGACGGGTTCGTGCCCCAGTCCGGGAAGATCCCACATGCCGCGGAGCGGCTGGGCCCATGAGCCATGACCGCTGAGCCTACGCGTCCGGAGCCTGTGCTCCGCAACGGGAGAGGCCACGACAGTGAGAGGCCCGCGTACCGCAAAAAAAAAAAAAAAAAAAAAAAAATTCAGGTCTCATTATTTCCCCCCATATTTCCTGGAAAGTTTCCCAACTGACCCTCAAATTGTCAAGTAATCTGTCCAAAGAGATAGAGCCAGAAAAAGGCAGAGGTATGCCAATCTGAAAGCTTCCAATCCTTTAGGAAAATGTTATGATAATAAAAGGAAGTTTTAGTGCCATTAGCAACTAATTATTGACAAAACAGTAGGAATAATAACAATTATAGCAACGTGCCTGAAAATGGGACAGCCTGGGCAGAAAGAGAAGTGATCCTTGGTGGAGGAGACACCTACCAAATGCAAGTTTGGGGACTGTATCGACTGCATTGCTCATTTGTTTAGCAGACAACCAAGAGTAGGTAAGGACTCACCTTCTCTCCGCTTGTCACGCCAGGCAGTGGTTTCATACTGAGGCAGCAAACCCTCTGCTGTGTGACCTGTGTTAGTAACAGAAAATTCATTTCCATGGTTCCCTTATGGTTTCTAGAGACAATTATATATATATATATATATATATATATATATATATATATATATATATTTTTTTTTTTTTTAAGCTTGGCTGATTTTATTCATGGATTCCACCCAATAGTTGACACATTACAAGTGGCATAAGTCCATATTTTGTAATGTGTATCAACATCTCACAGTTATGAAGTATTGCATTCTAGAGTAGAAAGGTCTTTTTAAAATGACATGCATCTGTGACAGTCTGGCTCAGAGCACCCAACTGTAGGCTCGTGTTGCTGATGGGAGCCAGGGTGTCCTCACTGGTCCTTGCTGGCCGAGGCCTCACAGAGGTCCCCTGGGACACCACAGAGGCAGAGTGGCAATTGGTCTCACCTCAGGTGTCAGTGCGTGGTAGAGGCTGCAGAGAGCAATGAACTCATGGAAGAAAGGGACTTATAAATAAATTCTCAGGACACGTGGCCTATTCTTTAGTACTTTTTAGGGCCAAATAATTAACTCCCTTTAGGCACGACCTTCTCAAGAAAAGTTTCCACAGAACGTATAATATATGAGCTAGATGTTTAAGGAAAAATAAGAATTCACCAGGTGGCCAAGTGGGTGAAGGCCCAGCAGATGCAGAAACATAAAGGCATTAGGATGTTCTCAGCCTTTGTCGAGACGAGCTGTGAGGTTTACATGCATTTGTATGTGAAATCATACTATTTATCAGGTTGTGTAGGGCTTTTTCTTAAATGTTATATCAGGATTATATTTTAAATTCTTGAAATACCATTTAAAAAATGGTATTCTCTCACATAGAGGGGTCCCGATTTATTTAATCATTCCTTTATTGCGGGCAGTTAGGTTTTTCCCAACCCTTCTGTATTATAAGCAAGGCTCCAAAGAATACCATTGTGCATAAATTTCCATCTGACTTTTTGATAACTGATTTCGAGTGTATTCCCAGAAGTGGAAATACTCAGCAAAGGGGAATGGAAGTATATGACCTTCTGGATGTATATCAATAAATTGTTTTCCAGAAAAGCTTACATCATCTGACTTTCCATTCACCTATGCAAGAGAGTGCTTGTTTCACTTAACCATTTCCACTTCGGGGCATTAATTTTATCAAAACTTGCTAAGGTCATTGAGCCGAAATAGCATCATTTTGAATTGTTATCTCTTTGAACTTTTTCTTCCTAATATAAAATAGTCGTCACTCGGTCCCTGTGGGTAGTAACATCCCTCTTCTTTGGGAAAGGGTGCTCTGTCAAGGAGAGTATCCATTTCTGCATTGCTTCTATCTACAGGCTAAAGACTGGGAAGGAGTACTACTTCCTAACACTGTGACCTGGTCTAAAGGGGGCGTAGGGAGGGACTTTAATTCCCAAACTTCTGCCTGGTGTTGGAATAACAAAAGTTGCTGAGTCTGTTGTTTGGTAAGGCCCTGGGGATGATCTGGAAGCAGAAGGATGAGAAAAGAAGAATGGACATTGCTCTGCGTGATAATGTAATTCTCCACATTATCAGTAGGAGAAGTCTCCTCTTCCTTATCATCTAAAAAGTACTGTCTGCCATTGGGTGATGTGTATGTGTGTGTGTATGTGCATGTGTGTTCTCTTCACAATTATATAAGTCAAGTTTTACATGGTCACATGTGACAGAAACTGAACTTGAAACTTATTATTGCTTAAGAAACTGACAGAAACTTATTATTGCTGAGGCAATAGTAAGATGTGTTGGTGCCAGTAACTGAAACTTAAGGGCTCTATCCAGGAATTAAAACAACTAGCACAAGCCCTATCATTTTCTTGCTCCTTGTTTAGACTTTATTTTCTTCTGTGCTGGCTGGCTTCATTCTCAAGCAGGCTTTCTCCATATACCTGTCCATGTGGCCCTCACCAGCTCCAGATTTTCAGGGACCTTAGTGTCCAAAATCTCAAAAGGAGAGGGTACCTCTTTTCCAATCATTTCAGGAAAAGTCCTGGAGGGGGCTTTGATGGGTCCATCTCAAAAATTTTACCCATTTTTGTAGCAATCACCAAAACCAGGAAGGATGTGTCACTCTCCCTACTCTTGGAGCCAAAGAATAGCGTCAACCTCATCTGGACCACCTGGGCTAAGAATTGGGGCCCATAAAAGGATGCTGGGACAGGGGTGTGCCCATAGATGTTTAACAGTTGGTTCTCTCAAGTACAAAAAAAGCCCTGATTTGTCACAGTTGCTGACTGCCATGGTGTAAACACTCCTACTATGTCTGATTGCAAACTACCAACAAGACACGTGAAAGAAGAGTTGGGAAGAGATGCACAGCATTGGCTCTTTCACACCACTGTGGCTGGACCAAAGAAGAAGACTCAAGCAAAAAGCACCAGGTCCCTTCTGGATTGTCCTACCGAATCTCCCAACCCCACTCCACACATACTTCCTACACTTCATATACAACAAAATATTACTATAGTCAGTTAGACTGATAAACTAGACTTTGGGAAATTACATCTCAGGAGACACCCTGATATGGAGAAGAAGACGGAACCAGGAGACAACTAAACCTTATGACAGAGAGTAGAGTTTTCCTAAAGTGGGGTAGAGATTTTGTAGATAATCGACAGAATCATGGCTTTTCTTAAGCTCATCGGTAGGCTGAGATTACAAGTTTAATTGTGGCTGAGAGAGGAGTAGAAGCAAAAACCATCTGAAGGGGAGGAAAGACAGCTGAGCACAGGCTCTTGCTCTGATACAAAGCAAAACTCTGCTACAGTTAGTCAAGACTAAAGCAGCACCCTCCAGCAAGGTGCCCACCACGAGCCTCACACTGAGTTCCAAGTAAAGTCAGTTTCCCACTGAAGGAAGAACAAGCACAAGAAGAGACCCTCTTTATGCTGAAGGCACGCACTGTGCTGAAAGCTAAGAGTAGAGCAGGAATACGGAGAAAACCCCTACCCCACACTAAGCACAAGCACAGGTCGCAGCAGCCACGGAGGAAGGAAACGGAGGACCATGCCATGATGGAGGGAATGACAGCGACAGCACACCTCAAACCTAACTCAAGTACAAACTACATTGACTCAACCACCCCACACTAACAACCTGAGAGGAGAAGATGCCCATTTCCAGACAAGAAGAGCATGTACCTCCCTCTTTAGTGTTCTTCTACATGCAGGGTCCAGCACTCCATCAAACATTATGATACCCATAAAATCAAGGGGAAAGAAATCGATGCATTGTTAGAAGATAAAGCAAATAGCAGAACCAAACCCAGAGGTGCCCCGGATGTTGGCACCATCATACAGGAACATTTATACAACTACGATTAATACAAGGAACAAGTGGAAAATATGGGCAACATGCATGAACACATGGGGAATTCAGCAGGAAGATGGAAATGATAATTAAAAGTCAGAAAGAGATGCTAGAAATAAAAATCATCCACAACAGAACTCTGGCATACATAAAGCAAAACCTGATAGTACTGAAAAGAAAAATAGACATATCTATAATTAAAATTAGAGATGTCAGCACTTCCCTCCCAGTAAACAATAAATAAAACAAGTAGGCAGAAAATCAGTAAAGATCCTGAAGACCAGAACACTACCAAACAAGTTGATATAACTGACATTTATGGAACACTCTATTCACCCTAAAACAAGAGATACACATTCTTTTCAAGGGCACATGGAACATTTATCTAGGCAGACCACGTTCTCAGATAAAAACAAATCTCAATAACATAAAAGGAATGAAATCATAAAAGTACCTAGATAATTTAATGGGAAAAAGATTCAACAAATAGTTCTGAAACAACTGTACATTATATGTTCAAAAGAAGAGAACTTCAACTCTTCAATTGCTTCATATAAAAAAATTACTTCAAAATGAATCACAGATCTAAATGAAAGTGTTAAAATTATAAAACTTCTAGAAAATAATACATAAGCCCTTGGTATAGAAAAGATTTCTTAGATAAGATACAAAAGCACAAATTATACAGGGAAATATTAATAAATTGGGTGTTATCAAATTTAAAACTTCTGTTCTTTTAAAGCACTCTTAAGTAACAGAAAAAACAAGGCACAGACTGGGAGAACCTATTTGGAAAATATCTGATAAATGATTTATGTCCAGGATATACAACAAGGAACTCTTACAGCTCAATAAAAAGAAAATAATCACATACTTTAAAATGGCAAAGAATATGGAAAATATCCCCAAAGAAGATGTATGAATGACAAATAAGCACACACAAAGATGCCCAACATGAATGGTCATTTGGGAAAGAAAATTAAGATCACAAACGATCAGGAAAGGGTTAACTCAGCAGGCCTGGATTGCTCAAACCCTGCACATCCCAAAGAAAGGTCTGTGTTCAGGACTGACCCTTGGAATAGTCCACGGGATATTCTGCCTGGTAAGAGTGTTTTTGTATGCCTAAGCCCCTTAGGCCATGCCATATTTGTGGCAAACACCCGTTTTTGTAGGCCCAATCCTTGGGCCATGCTGCACCAGTTAGACTAGGTAAGTTTATCCTGACAATGTGAGTTGCTTTGGGGAGAGGTGCGTGGGTCAGAGTAGCTGAAGTCAGTCGTGCAGATGCTACATGCCTACGTTACTGACCCCCAGTAAAACTCTGGACACCAAGGCTTGAGTGAGCTTCACCAGTTGGTAACAGTTTGCACATGTCACACATTGCTGGGAGAATTAAGCATATTTCCATGGGATCCCACTGGGAGGGGAGACCTGGAAATGTGCACATGGTTTCTCCTGGACTTCATCCCGTCTTTGCCCTTTGCTGATTTAGTATGTATTCTTTCATGTAATAAATTGTAACCATGACTAAAAGAACTTTTTGAAGTCCTATGAGTCCTTCTTACAAAACAGTGAGCCTATGGTGGTACTGGGGACCCCTGATGCAATGAGGTAATACTACACACCAACTTGAATGGCTAAAAGTAAAAGGAATGATGGGCCAATTGACAATTGACAATTTGGCAAGGACTGGAAGCACCCGGGACTCTTATAGATTGTAGGTGAGAATGCAAAATGGTACATACAGTTTCTTAGGAAACAGTCTGGCAGTGCCTTATAAAGTTAAATACACTTATCTTTTGACCCAGCAATCCAATTCCCAGATATTTAATAGAGAAATGAAAATATATGTCCACACAAGACATGTTTTATCAATAATTGCCAAAAACTTCAAATGTTCCACATCTGCTAGATAGATAAACAAATGGTGGAACATCCATAGAATAGAATAGAATAGAATAGAATAGAATAGAATAGAGCAATAAAAAGGAATAAATTACTAATACAAGCAACAACATGGATGAGTCTCAAACACGTTATGTGAAAGGAGCAAGACACGGAAAACTACATAATCATACAATATGATTAGTTCAGTTATGTGACATTTGGTAAAAAGCAAAACTGTAGAGACAGAGGGGCTTCCCTGGTGGCACAGTGGCTGAGAGTCCGCCTGCCGATGCAGGGGACACGGGTTCGTGCCCCGGTCCGGGAAGATCCCACATGCCGCGGAGCGGCTGGGCCCGTGAGCCATGGCCGCTGAGTCTGCGCGTCCAGAGCCTGTGCTCCGCAACGGGAGAGGCCACAAGAGTGAGAGGCCCGCGTACCGCAAAAAACAAAAACAAACAAAAAAAAAACTGTAGAGACAGAAACCAGATCAGTAAATGTTGGGGGCTGGAATTGGGAGAGGGAATATTGCAAAGGGGCATTAAAAATTGGGGTGACTATTACATGACTATGCATTTTCCAAAAATCAAAAGGAACTTGTGAGTCTAAAAATAATCCATGGCAAATATGTCTGATAAAATACGTTTTCTAATTAAGAAAAAAACTAAACAATTGTATATGGAGAGTTAGATAAGCTGTTCAAGGATTGAAACTATTGCCTAAATTCCGTGTGCCAACACGGTTCACTGAATAAATGGCTAATCACCTGAGAAGAAAAGTCTTTGCTAAAGTATGCATAACACCCCACCATAAAAATACATCCTAATTAATTGAACCATTTCTCTATTGTAGGATATCTCAGTATTTTCCAATGTTTTACTATTATAAATTATGTTATAAGAATATATTTACACAGGTCTTTTTCCTATCTTTTAAGTTATTTTTTTTACATAACTTTTATTTTTAAGTGTTTCTTCTTAGAGAGATTAGAGAATCTCTTAAATTTCTTTTTTTTTTTTTTTTGGTTTTCTAGTTTCCTTGAAAAAAAACATGTTTTTAAATTTCTCTGAAATTTATTAAGATCTAATTGTTTTCACTCTATCACTGCTTTTAATTCAGAAAGCCATCTTCATCCAGATATTTCAGTTAAAAACTTCCTTGCTTCCTACTTGGTATCTCTTTCGGGACCTATTAAGGACTTGGCCGAAAGTTACACCTATTACCGCTGTTATCACAAATATAACTATTACACACTGCTTTGCAGTTATCTGTTTGGCAGACTTTCCCCTTATGTGGGAAGATTCTCATGAGAAGAAATCACTCTCCATCCATCTCCCTGTGTTTGGCGCATGATAGGGACTTGACAAGGGTGTCTTGGAGAAATAAATGAGCGATAGGGGTCTGAACAGCTGGGCCTTATTCCTACCTCTTCCACGGTCACAGTGTGAACACAGGCCTACTCACTGCACTCGTTTATAAAAGCTACATCCTGCTTCTCAGCATGTTGTAGTGTAATCCTAAAGAAACCAAGCAAATCTAACCAGAGACGCATTTGAGTTGTATACGTTTCTTTGTGTTCTCCCTTCCACGACATAGGAGGGCCTCATTAACTTACTTGCAATGAAGGGGTCTTCTTTACTATAAGACAGTATAGCCAGAAGTTTAGATCATAGGCCATGGAAACAATTCCTGGGATTACAGGCGAGTTTTGCTACACACTGTAGTTTTGCAAAGTTAGTATCTTTCCCTGTAAAATGGGGAAAGTACACCTCTGATAGGGCCATTTGGAATTAGTTGAGATAACGTCCGTGAATCTAGCACATAGGAAAGGGACAGTGATGGTGAAGAGCTCTTTTTATTCGCTCTGTTCTCCCTCCATCCCATCTTCACTGAGTGCTTACAAGTCACCGAAAGTTTTTAACGGGTTGTTTGACACAGGCTAGCACGTGGGGAAGAGGTGGAGAGCCAGGGGCAACAGGGAGGTGTGTGTTCTCGTGCCCACTGGCCTTACTGGTTGGAAGAAGGCGACTCCCTTAGCATCTCTGGCCATGCTGAGAATGAGGGGCTGCGCTGAATCCTCCCTGGCCCTGCAGTTCTGGGATTATTGACAGAAAAGCCTTCTCAGCAAGCTTGGCTCTTGTGCTTTGTCTCTGCAAAGATGAACCATTATGTTTCATCTCATCCTGTCATCCGTGTCCCTCAGTCATCCCTTGATGCTTTCACTTACAGACGTGCTGAAAGGGCTGAGGGCCTGGATGCCACCCTTATTCTATCTTCATTCATGCTGTGATTTCTCACCTATTGAGAACTGTTCTATTTGTGTATCATTCCAGCAGCTGGCTTCCTCCTGGTCTTTTTATTTCTCTTATTTGCTTTACAAATTAGAGAGAAAAATTCTTTCCTCAGTTTTTATTTCTGTCATGGGGCTGGGGGCTGGGAGTAAGCTGGTCTTCAAATGTCTTTCTTCATGCCCAGAAAACAGGAAATCGAAGGGCACTGTAGAATTTGCTTTTAAGCTAAAATACATCTGGGATTGTACCTGCTGGGTGTCTGGGCTGTAAATAAATACTAAACAAGTGGTTATTTCACCAGGATTTTAACTACAGGCTCATTTGCTTCTCTGAAATTCTAAGTGAGGCTCATTTTTTAAATGGCTGGTGAAGAGAGACTACAAACTCTGTATTCTAGGCAAATGGTATAGCCTCCCAAGGCCATCCACCATCTGCCAGCCAAGTGTCTAAATTGCTACAGCTCAAATCCCACTCCAGTAAACAACATTAATTGAAAGGTTCACTTTGCTGAATCATTTTCAAGTCCTGAAAAGTGGTCCACACTGACATTCAGTGTGGCATAGGAGGAAAAACATCATTTTAGAGAAAGGGTGATCTGAGTTTGAGTAATTTGCAGGACAGTATGAAGATTAAAAATAATAAAATTATAGTAGATCCTGCTGACTGGGAACTTACTTCTTCCTGGCCCTCGGTTTAGCACTTCCCAGTGTCATCTTGTTGAATTCTCCACACAACCCTTGGAGTTAAACAAACACTCACATTCCCCAGTTTTGCAGATGACAAAAGGGAGGCTCTGAGAGCTTCAGTGACCTCACCTAAACTCACACTGATGGTAAACAGCAGAACCAGGATTCATATCCTGTCCTCCTGGAAACCCAGAACTGCTCTGAACCAGTGGTCTCCAGAATCAGGTCTGGACAATGGCGCTTCCTTGGCTGTACAGGAGTCCCCTGAGGATCCTGGAAAGAAACAGAAACCACTGGCTTCACCCTGGGAGACGCTGATTCAGAGGCTCTCAGATGTGAGCCAAGGAATTCTGACAGCAGCCCCAGTCTACCATCTACTCTACAATAACCCCTGGATTCTGGATTTGTAGGAGAAGACTCCGGAAACAGTCTCTATACTGTGGCTGCAGAAGAGAGAAAGACTGGTGGGTTTGGAGGTAAAGACATAGGCTGTCATCTTCTGAGCAAGTTGCTTGATGGTGCTGTACTTCAACTTCACACATCTGAGAAGGGTGTCATAGCGTGTACCTGTATCTTCTAAGGTGGTAATGAAGATCAGAAGAGATAATGGTAGAGTGTTATATACACGCATGTCCTACACATATTCCTATAGTATTCTGTTTCTTATTCCTGGGTGGAGAAGACTTCAGTGCTCTATCTAGAACAACGTGGATCCAGTTTCTACCATTTTTTAAAAAATTGGTAGAGTTGATTTACAATGCTATATTGCAAACCTCGTTCCCCACACCCTCAGTGCCTTTATTTCCAACAACCAGCACCTTCAGGTCCTTCTGAAGGCTGCCCTGGGGCAACTGAAGTTGCTTTGTCCTCAGAGGTTTACCTGGGGGGTTAGGGAGGGAGGGGAGGCCCTCCTGGCTCAGGTTGGGACAATTCTGAGGCATAACCTACTCTGCAGAGCTCCTCTGCAGGGTCAGGACTCTAGGATTCAGCCTGAGATCACACCCTTGCGTGGCTTTTCCCCCTTTCCTGTCCCACCTTGCCCGCTCTCCCACCAGTCTCTCCTGGGAGCCCTTCCGTAATATATTGCACAGGAATCTTCCACTTAAGATCTGCTCTAACCTAACCTCTAGGATTTGCCCCCAAAGTCTGAGAGCAAGTGCCCTTCTATCCGGGACCCACCAACACAGACACTCATAGATTCCCCTTTGTCTCTCCTTCTCCCCAAGCCCAGCACCATATTCTAGTTTAGGTTGTGATGGAGTTCTAGACTCTCACACTGATAGTCAACATCTTTTCCCCTGCCTTTCAGCTGAAGAAAAGGCCCAAGGCAGCGGGGCTGCTGGAGGTGGAGGGCAGGCCAGGAGTAGACTCTGGCACATGTGCTTGGTAACTGCCACATCTCCTCCCAGGGCAGTGAATGAAACAGCTGCTCAAATGGGAGGAGGGGAAAAGGGGAGAAATTGATGGGGTGACACCAGTTAATATTTCCAAACTATTCTACCACACAACTCAGTATCACAATTGCTTTTCTCACTTTTGTTTATTGTTAGCTTGCTTTTTACTCATTGGTTCTCATTGGTCAACATTTTGAGAAGGAAGTTTCCCCAAAGTGACTTCCGCCACTATTCTCTTTTGAGTGGCAGATAAAGGTCCCTCTAAATAGGACTCTGTGCTACCAGACCCCTTTCTTTGACTCTCTTATCCTGAGTTGGACAGGATCCGTAGGGTGTGAGGGAAGTCAAAACTCCTGAAATTTCTAGAGAAAAGTAAAATCTCTGAACACTAGGATGATTAGCCTTTTGAGCAACCAAATATTGTTCACAGCATGGCTACTTCAGTTCAGCTTATTTATTCAAGCTACAGTAGGAAATTCTCCTTAGAAAAATAAAAACCTCAACTCTTAGAGTTAGTGCATCCCTCTGCCTGAATATTAAACATCTATAGACCCCAAATAGCTGTAAGAAACTAGTTTAGGGAAAGGATTGACACAATGATCCTAAAATGAATGTTACCAACTGCTTTATATCATATATTTAGAAAGCATCTGTTTATGTTGTTTTGCTGTTCTAATGACTAAAATCTGAATGGTTTAATCATCTTTCAAATATCAAATAATCTTTATTTTGACAAATGTCCTTATTGATCCAGACTTTCTAACCTGAGTACCTAGAATGAGACAACATGGCCATTTTCATGCCAGCAAGAGAAGCAACTCTAGGGCCTCAGGGATAACAGAATCACCTCACGTCCCAGCTTATGGCATGGTGCAGCCCATGTGACGCTGAAGCAGCCAGGTGAAAAGCAGAACATCCGACTCCTCCAACAGCTATTTCAGCTGCACAAAGAGTCAGAATGGCTGTATTTTACCCCTGGCTAATAGATTTAGGTTTTTAATGAATGACTGAGACAACTGGATTTTTTTGAAAAATAAATTTATGACTGAGGTGACTTAGAAAGGAAGACTGGCATAGGAAAAGAAGATCAATTTCCAACCAATTTGGGGAACAAAAGATGGTTAAAAACTCTATAAAGAATCCTAACTCAGGGCCTATGATAATAAGCTACTTAAAGCTTACAGGAAGGAGAAAACACAAAACCCACAGTTGAAAAAAAGGCTTCAACACTTTTAGGTATTAGATGAAAAAGACTGAATTCCATTTTAGAATCACTTCAGTAAAATTGTAAATGATGGTTATAAACATACTGCAGTAACCTGAAAATAATACAACTATTATCATACGATGTTACATATATAAGAACACTAGAAAATGTATGTACCAAATTTCATGCCATCAACGTTTAGTTACATCCACACATACTTTAAGGCACACGCAAAACTGCCAACAGTCGAGTTAGATTTGGGGAACTACTTTCCTTTTCTCTATTTTCAAAACTTTCTGTAATAAGGTTAAATTCCTCATAAAACTATGAAAATATAAACCCATTTAAAATTACACCAATTTTAAAATGGGCCCTGAGGCACACTTTAAGAGCTCTGAAATCAGAGCTGCTCCGCGCAGTCACTATTCGCCGGTCGCCAGAAATGCCACGGCTGCCACTGCCTCTCGGTCCCCTGAAACTTGCAGAAGGGGCGTCAGTGGCTTGAAGAAAATTCCAAAAACAACCGCCCCTACCCGCTGCGAGCAGCCTTCAGAGGCCGAGTCAGGCACAGTAGTTTCCGCCAGGATCCTGGCCCCATCTCTCCCCGGTCAAGTGCCTTCACCCAGCGCTGGTTTTATAACAAAACAAAGAAGTTTTTCTTCATAAATAAAGACTGTTTGCACAGAAAAAAATCCTAGAAAGACAATGTAGATGTCACTACAAACACAGAGAAACCATACCACAACCCTTGACTGAAAATCATGTAGAACACTTTCTGTTTCCAGTGTACAGCAAAACAACAAGTAAAACCATAACCATGTAAACAAAAGAATGATTGCTGCTAAATCAAGAAGCACAACAGCATCTCCTCTTAATAAATTAAACGGTTGAGAACAAATGCTTTTTTAAAAAGTTGCCCAAGTTTCCCTTAAATCTAATCTCCTTAAGATTTCACTTCTAATTTAACACACGCTGGGACATAAGAATTCTGTTGGAGATCCTTGTGGAAGATGTGAGAAACGAGTGCTGGGTTCAGACTGTACATGATGAAAAGAAAAATAAACCAGACAAAAAGAGCACACACACACAACTATCCTCAAACTGCTGCATCATTTACAATCATCGATGACTTCGACTGAACTAGTGATACAGAACAGTTGGAGTCGATAGAGGGACAAAGTTTTAATGATACCTTAGTCCACTCATTCTGCTTACGGTTTCCTTCTTATGTATGCATAGAGAGGGATACACGATAAAAGATATCTGGGTCTAATCAAGGCTAATACTCTTTTCAACAAGTGGAAAATGAATGATCTAAGTGATAAGGAATCATTATGCCATACTTCAATTGGCAGCAATTTTTCTCCTTAGTGGAATATAAAATAATGGTGAAATCTTGCAATCAGCGGTGTCTTAGCTTGAATGAAATGCAGCATTACCAATCCCAGGCATTTTCAGCAGGTTTTGTAGCTACTTTTATCAGTTATCCGGTATTTTGTAACTACTGTGCTCTTCTATCTTGTTTAACACCACACCCATTATTTAGGGGAAAATCATTAACCAAATTAACTGGTAGTTGTAAATGGATACAGGTCTTGAAAACAGGAAGGCCCATGAAATGATACTGAGACTGAAGACGGTTAAACATAATTTCAGGAAAAACAGCTATACGGGACTTTTTATGCCTTCTAATCATCTGGGAGAAATAATCGATCTTTAGCGATAGAAAGAATTCCAACTGGCAGAAAAATCTAACTCCAGGGAACAAGTCAGATAAAAGCCTTATCCTACTTCTGGAATTCTCTCTTCAGGGAAGAAGGTCGCGCCTGGGAGAAAGCACTAGAAGGGAGAGAGAAGATGTTAGGACAAATGGGGAACAGAGAAAAAGAGAAAAGAAAAGGATCAGAGGATCCACTTCACAGAGGAATATAAACCCACTGCAGTTGTGCCAGTCACTCATTTAGTAAATGTTTATTGAGCATCACTATGTGCCAGGGCCTGTGCTGTGATGAAGGGATTTAACAATGAGGAGGACTCAGCCCCACCCACCTAGGCTAGCGGGAAAGAAAGGCTATCAATAATTATCCCACAATGCGTTCAAAACGAGGTATGTCCAGAGAGCTATCGCAGTTCGGGGGAAATAAAGGGACATTTGCAGACAGTGCCCCAAACTTCTCCTTGGTGATGATTCACAGCTGTGTGCAGAATTTGTCCTCAAAATAGAAGACGACGGGGGGACACAAGAGTGTGAGCATACACAGGCGGGCAGCTGCAGGGATAAGCGTTCTGGGTTTCCTAATCCCCATAGAAGCAACACCAGGGGAACAGAATGTCTGAACACTTGCCACCCCCCACCTTCACCTAATAGGTGGGTTAATAAACCCACTTTGACCAATGGCTACCACTTACTGGACTATGACAGAATTAAAATGTTTGTGCTTTAAGAAGATGTGGATTAGGTCCAGAAGCCTCCTTGTTCTAAAAAACAAACCCAGAAAATATTTGGTGCCAGTTTTTCCTATTTATGAACACTTCAAAATCCAAATTTTATGGTAAGAATAATGGGAATCTCTTTTCTAAACGTTTATTAAAACTAATCACTTAATAGAATGTCCTATGGTGAATCTGGACCTCAAGATTTTTTTTTTTTACCCTCCATAGAGAGACATTTAAGAAAGAAAAACTGGACTGAGATTGGGCTAAGTTATGGACATTCTACACATTCTTTTTAAGATCGATTTTCTTCAGATTTCAGAAGGTTCTGATGTCAGATGATCACGTGACCATCTCCTCAGCTCTGTAGGGACAGTCTCTCCCTGGGGTGGATAAAAGATCTCCCTAGAGAGAAGACACATTTCCAACGTCAGTGACTCTAGGGAATGCTCAATTCCACGGCAGGAAAGGAAGACTCTGGGAGAGGTAGTACCTTGGCGTTACGAGGCGCGGGCTGTACCCGAGCTATGTGGTCTGGGGACACCGGCAGCAGGTGGAGAGGTGGGCCAGGCCCTGAGCTGCTGCCGGCCCATGAAGACCCGCTGCGACGAGGCAGAGCAAACTCAGCTGGACGCTCGGGGCCTGGGCCTCCACCGGGGCAGTTTTCTCTGTGCTGTATTTCCTTATGTAATGGTTTTAAACCTCCTAATGTAAGTTTGCTTTCTTCGTTTCTGCTTCGTCTCTGTGATGACATTTATCCCTACAGGGAAGGGGAAAGCAGCGTGGACCAGACTCTGCCGAGGCACCATCCCAGATCCACACGCAGGCTTTGCTTACTGGCCTGTGAAGCCCCCAGTGGGCCTCATCCTCTTCCACAGGTCACACAGCCAGTTATCTCTGCAGCTGCAGACAGCACCACCCCCTTCTCTCCCGTTGCACTGAGGTGAGGGCACGCTGGGGCTCCTTTGGCATTCCTGTTAGCGTTAAAGCTCCATGGGCCTAACCGTGACCCACAGGACATGGGAGGCAGTGCACGATGCTTCTCCCTTCCTCTCCCCGACTGGATATACGGTCCCTTCATGTATCTTCCCTAAAGACATCCCGAGAGACTGAGCAATGGTCTTGCCATTATGCTCAACAACACATTCCCCTTATATTTTCTTTCCCTCCTTCTCTGCGTCACTTGCCCTTCCCTTACTCCTGCTTCTTTGGGATTGCATTTCCCAAATCAAACGTCAGTTTGGCCTCGGGCTCTGCTTTCTGGGGGTGGGCTAGGCTGACACCATAATCCCCAGAGTCCGTCCTAGGAAGAAGGAAGAGATGAAATAAGAGATCTAGCCAGATGGGAAAAAGAAGTGAGAGAATCATAGGATGAAAACATAGACTCTGGAGCCAGACTGCCTGGATTCAAATTCTGGTCCCAACCCTTACTAGCTGGGTGACCTTGGGCAAGTTATCCAGCTCTGAATACATACTTTTCTAATCTGTAAATACAGAGTGATAATAGAACCTGCTTTACAGGGCTGTTGTGAGGACTGAATGACTTAATTAGTAGAAGAGTGCTTGATACGTGGTAAGAGTTATGTTAGTGTAGCAGCTATTCACCATCACCACCACCACCGTCATCATCCAGGCCACAAAGGTGCTGGGAGAATGAGGGAGGGGAAAAAAGAAAAGCAAGAGATTAGCTGCCAGCATCCTTAATTCCCGCTCCCATAAAACAAAGGGATGGGAGACTGCGGTTGGAGAGGTGTATAACCCCAAGATGGGTGCGCCAGATGGGTTTGAGGGCATCTAAGAACATAGCAGCCAGTGCCTCAGTTCCCCTGGGCACAGCACAGGTAAGGTGAAAGCCTCTCCAAGAAGCATTCAGTTCAGTCCCAGTGTTGCTCCAGCGGGGAGCACAGTATCCGTGAACAGAGAGAAGTGAGATGGAGTCCCCAGCTCTGAGCAGCCTGCCTATGCCTGGCAGGGAATCCAGAAACACCAGCTTGGCAGGGGTGGAGGGCAGGGCCCAGCTGTAGGGAGAGTGGTGCAAAGAATTCTGAGAGAATGGGGGCAACCAGGAGATTCTTGGGGACAAGAATGCCCATGGTGCAGCACACTGAGAGCTGAGCTTTGCAGATACTGCAGCCTACATCTGGGGCTGTCAGCAGAGAGACTGGGACAGGACCAAACATAGCAGGCACCAGTACCAATCACCCACGGGATCTGCAGAATGAGGGGATTCCAGAGGAAGTTGTACATTGCCTCGAAAATAGCACACAGACCAGAGCCACGTGCTCTCATCCCCACAATGGATTTATCTATGATTTTCCCCGCACGGAGATACCAACGTGGGAAGGCAAAGAGCGGAGGGAACTCTTTAAGACAGAGGGATCACTCCTGAAAGACCTGTGACCTGTGAATGGGTTAAATATTTATCAGAAGGTATATTATAAACTGGAGGATCCTGATTTATATTTTCATAGAAAATTTCACTTTCTCCCCCTTCCCCCGCCCCTTCCTCATCAGTGGGAAGGAGAGCCCTGGCGCCAGATAATATCAGTTATAAACCATGAAGGCAGTTACATTATCTTTGCACATCAGAAGAACTCTCAGAAATAACAGGGCACTCAAAAAGCATCATTGCAGAACTCAGGTGTGTAGAGTAATTATTTCTGACAATAAAACGCTTTGGGGCTTGTAACATTGAATTTTAAGATTTTTTCAAAATTCCCTGGACATTAATACTATCCCTTTAAGGCCACTTCCACTTATTATTATCATTTTCTCCTCCAAAGGAGGGATTGGGGTGAGGGAGGTGTGTACCAGACATTCAATGTGTCTGAAATCACAGGGGGCAGGGGGCCAGCCGTGTTCATTCAAAATGGGCAGAATATTCTGCTCCCTTTTCACTGGGGTAAACAGCACATATTCCTTAAGGTCAAGCAAGTACAGAACCTCAAGCATGAATAATTAATAAGGATGTACAAGATGTCAGAACTCACGTTCCCTGGATTTGCTAAGATACAGATAAATTGGAATCTGACAAAAACAAATTGTGTTTAATAACCCTTAAAGACGTGATCTCTGAAGCATTCTGCACTGCTCTGGTTGCCCCTTGTCCAACTTCTATCTCAATTTATAGTTGACAAAGACTAGCAAGAAAAGAATGTTTGAACTTAAGTAATAAAATCAGTTACAAAACCACTTACTTTATCACATATTTAATGTGCTTCCCTACCACCTTTTTAATATAACTTTCTAATCTCTCTATTTAGGGAAGACACATAAAGTATCATTTAGTTTCAGCTGAGAAAGCATCTCCCACAGCCCGCTCTGGGATCAGAGTCACGGAATGAATCATCTTCGCGAACTTTCTTAGTTATGTGGAAGAGATGGGTGGTATACAGTAGCTCTACTTAGAGCAGGAAAAGAAAAATCCCTCTGATACCCCCAAAGCAAAACTTCCCAAGACTGGACATAGCTCTACCCTGGGCAAGATTATGAAAACAGGAAGAAATTATATTTCTATAAGATTCTGTATTCCTCCACATTTTTATCAATCATTTCTCCTTGGGGGACCTTTAAACCTCTCCATTAGTTCTTGACAAATGTTATTCATTTGCCTTTCTCAGAATATCCAAATAATTTCTTCCTTCAAGAACAGATGTGCCCAGTTAGGGAGCAACTGTAAGTGTCTCACAACTAAAGGAGAGAAAACATGAGGACCCTAAGTTACTCCAAAAGGAATTTAATACAAATAACCCCTTCCCCACAAAAAAGAAAAGCATTACCAAAACTCAAGGCAGCATTCAAGGTTAAGTGGGTCCAAAGGTTTTCAGCAACTCTATAACTACCTAGAGTTAAATTATGTCTTCAGTGTGTGTCTTTCATGGTGCTCTGTGTGTGTGTGTGTGTGTGACAAAATAATGCTAATTACAAAACTTTTCTTCAGAGCCTTGACACATCCAAAAAAATAAATATTCCTTTTCTCTATCTCACATAGTTAATTTAGATTGATATTAAGAAAAATTATGGGACTAAAAGTGGGACTAGGAAGGCCACATCATTAAGGGAAAAGGGAAAAATACATGTCACATGTTATCATTCATTGAGTATAAAGACTACATTAAAAAATAATATTTTCTGATAAAGCTGGAACTTGCAACCACTGAGGAAACAATGTATTATTCACTAAATGGTGTTGGAACACACTACCACTCATTTGTACAACAAATTACAGTAGTTCATATATTATACCGCACCAAAATGAATTCCATATAGACTACAGATTTAGATATAAAAGTAAAACCATAAAATATTAACAGAATGTAGGAGTGATGATTTATGTAATCATGGTGTGGAAATGGCCTTTGTAAAAATTGTGCCAAAAGCAAAAACCATTTTTAAAAAGATTAAATTTAATCATATAAATTAGAACTTGTATATATCAAAGATCCATTGTGAAGAAAAATTAAAGCAATGCAAAAAATCCAGAAAAATATTTTTTCAATATATGATGAGAAAATAATTGAGGTATTGAAAGTCTGTCAGAAACAAATTAGAAAAATGAAAACACCAGTAGAAAAGATTACAGGACTTCCGGGGAAGATGGTGGAACAGTAAGACGCGGCTATCACCTTCCTCCCCACAGATACACCAGAAATACATCTACACGTGGAACAACTCCTACAAAACACCTACTGAACGCTGGCAGAAGACCTCAGACCTCCCAAAAGGCAAGAAACTCCCCACGTACCTGGGTAGGGCAAAAGAAAAAAGAATAAACAGGGACAAAAGGATAGGGACGGGACCTGCACCAGTGGGAGGGAGCCGTGAAGGAGGAAAGGTTTCCACACACTAGGAGCCCCTTCGCGGGCGGAGACTGCGGGTGGCGGAGGGGGAAAGCTTCGGAGCCGCGGAGGAGAGAGCGCAGCCACAGGGGTGCGGAGGGCAAAGCGGAGAGATTCCCGCACAGAGGGTCGGGGCCGACCGGCACTCACCAGCCCGAGAGGCTTGTCTGCTCGGCCGCCGGGGCGGGCGGGGCTGGGAGCTGAGGCTCGGGTTTCAGGTTTCGGTCGGAGCGCAGGGAGAGGAATGGCGGCTTGAACACAGCCTGAAGGGGTTAGTGCGCCACGGCTGGCCGGGAGGGAGTCCCGGGAAAACTGTCTGGAGCTGCCGAAGAGACAAGAGACTTCTTCTTCCCTCTTTGTTTCCTGGTGCGCGAGGAGAGGGGATTAAGAGCGCTGCTTAAAGGAGTTCCAGAGACGGGCGTGAGCCGCGGCTAAAAGCGCGGACCCCAGAGACGGGCAAGAGACGCTAAGGCTGCTGCTGCCGCTGCCAAGAGGCCTGTGTGCGAGCACAGGTCATTATCCACACCTACCTTCCGGGGAGGCTGTGCAGCCCGCCACTGCCAGGGTCCCGGGATCCAGGTACGGCTTCCCCCGGAGAGCGCACGGCGCGCCTCGGGCTGGTGCAACGTCACGCCGGCCTCTGCCGCCGCAGGCTCGCCCCGCCTCCGCGCCCCTCCCACCCAGCGGCCTGAGTGAGCCAGAGTACCCTAAGCGGCTGCTCCTCTAACCCCGTCCTGTCTGAGCGAAAAACAGACACCCCCAGGCGACCTACACACAGAGGCGGGGCCAAATCCAAAGCTGAGCCCCGGGAGCAGTGAGAACAAAGAAGAGAAAGGGAAATCGCTCCCAGCAGCCTCAGAAGCAGCGGATTAAAGCTCCACAATCAACGTGATGTACCTGCATTTGTGGAATACATGAATAGACAACGAATCATCCCAAATTGAGGAGGTGGACTTTGAGAGCAAGATTTATGATTTTTTCCCCTTTTCCTCTTTTTAGTGAGTGTGTATCTGTATGCTTCTGTGTGAGATTTTGTCTGTATAGCTTTGCTTCCACAATTTGTCCCAGGGTTCTATCCGTCCGTTTTTTTAAAATAATTATTTATTTAAATAACTTTATTATATTTTATCATACTTTATTTTACTTTATCTTCTTTCTTTTTTTCCTTCATTCCCTCCTTCCTCCCTCCCTCCCTTCTTTCTTTCTTTCTACTTTTTCTCCCTTTTATTCTGAGCCGTGTGGATGAAAGGCTTTTCGTGCTGCAGCCAGGAGTCAGTGCTGTGCCTCTGAGGTGGGAGAGCCAACTTCAGGACACTGGTCCACAAGAGACCTCCCAGCTCCACATAATATCAAATGGCGAAAATCTCCCAGAGATCTCCATCTCAACACCAACACCCAGCTTCACTCAATGACCAGCAAGCTACAGTGCTGGACACTCTATGCCAAACAACTAGCAAGACAGGAACACAACCCCACTCATTAGCAGAGAGGCTTCCTAAAATCATAGTAAGTCCACAGACACCCCAAAACACACCACCAGACGTGGACCTGCCCACCAGAAAGACAAGATCCAGCTTCATCCACCAGAACACAGGCACTAGTCCCCTCCACCAGGAAGCCTACACAACCCATTGAACCAACCTTAGCCACTGGGGACAGACACCAAAAACAACGGGAACTATGAACCTGCAACCTGCAAAAAGGAGACCCCAAACACAGTAAGATAAGAAAAATGAGAAGACAGAAAAACACACAGCAGGTGAAGGAGCAAGATAAAAACCCAACAGACCTAACAACTGAAGAGGAAATAGGCAGTCTACCTGAAAAAGAATTCAGAATAATGATAGTAAAGATGATCCAAAATCTTGGAAATAGAGTAGACAAAATGCAAGAAATATTTAATAAGGACCTAGAAGAACTAAAGATGAAACAAGCAATGATGAACAACACAATAAATGAAATTAAAAATACTCTAGATGGGATCAATAGCACAATAACTGAGGCAGAGGAATGGATAAGTGATGTGGAAGATCAAATAGTGGAAATAACTACTGCAGAGCAGAATAAAGAAAAAAGAATGAAAAGAACTGAGGACAGTCTCAGAGACCTCTGGAACAACATTAAACGCACAAACCTTTGAATTATAGGGGTTCCAGAAGAAGAAGAGAAAAAGAAAGGGACTGAGAAAATATTTGAAGAGATTATAGTTGAAAACTTCCCTAATATGGGAAAGGAAATAGTTAATCAAGTCCAGGAGGCACAGAGAGTCCCATACAGAATAAATCCAAGGAGAAACACACCAAGACACATATTAATCAAACTGTCAAAAATTAAATACAAAGAAAACATATTAAAAGCAACAAGGGAAAAACAACAAATAACACACAAGGGAATCCCCATCAGGTTAACAGCTGATCTCTCAGCAGAAACTCTGCAAGCCAGAAGGGACTGGCAGGACATATTTAAAGTGATGAAGGAGAAAAACCTGCAACCAAGATTACTCTACCCAGCAAGGATCTCATTCAGATTTGATGGAGAAATTAAAACATTTACAGACAAGCAAAAGCTGAGAGAGTTCAGCACCACCAAACCAGCTTTACAACAAATGCTAAAGGAACTTCTCTAGGCAAGAAACACAACAGAAGGAAAATACCTACAATAAGAAACCCAAAACAATTAAGAAAATGGGAATAGGAACATACATATCGATAATTACCTTAAATGTAAATGGACTAAATGCTCCCACCAAAAGACACAGATTGGCTGAATGGATACAAAAACAAGACCCATATATATGCTGTCTACAAGAGACCCACTTCAGACCTAGAGACACATACAGACTGAAAGTAAGGGGATGGAAAAAGATATTCCGTGCAAATGGAAATCAAAAGAAAGCTGGAGTAGCAATTCTTATATCAGACAAAATAGACTTTAAAATAAAGACTGTTAGAAGAGACAAGGAAGGACACTACATAATGATCAAGGGATCAACCCAAGAAGAAGATATAACAATTGTAAATATTTATGAACCCAACATAGGAGAACCTCAATACATAAGGCAAATACTAACAGCCATAAAAGGGGAAATCAACAGTAACACATTCATAGAAGGGGACTTTAACACCCCACTTTCACCAATGGACAGATCATCCAAAATGAAAATAAATAAGGAAACACAAGCTTTAAATGATACATTAAACAAGATGGACTTAATTGATATTTATAGGACATTCCATCCAAAAACAACAGAATACACATCTTTCTCAAGTGCTCATGGAACATTCTCCAGGATAGATCATATCTTGGGTCACAAATCAAGCCTTGGTAAATTTAAGAAAATTAAAATTGTATCAATTATCTTTTCCGACCACAATGCTATGAGACTAGATATCAATTACAGGAAAAGATCTGTAAAAAATACAAACACATGGAAGCTAAACAATACACTACTTCATAAGGAAGTGATCACTGAAGAAATCAAAGAGGAAATAAAAAAATACCTAGAAACAAATGACAATGGAGACACGACGACCCAAAACCTATGGGATGCAGCAAAAGCAGTTCTAAGAGGGAAGTTTATAGCAATGAAATCCCACCTTAAGAAACAGGAAATATCTCAAATAAACAACCTGAACTTGCACCTAAAGCAGTTAGAGAAAGAAGAACAAAAAAAACCCAAAGTTAGCAGAAGGAAATAAATCATAAAACTCAGATCAGAAATAAATGAAAAAGAAATGAAGGAAACGATAGCAAAGATCAATAAAACTAAAAGCTGGTTCTTTGAGAAGATAAACAAAATTGATAAACCATTAGCCAGACTTATCAAGAAAAATGGGAGAAGACTCAACTCAATAGAATTAGAAATGAAAAAGGAGAAGTAACAACTGACACTGCAGAAATACAAAGGCTCATGAGAGATTACTACAAGCAACTCTATGCCAATAAAATGGACAACCTGGAAGAAATGGACAAATTCTTAGAAATGCACAACGTGCCAAGACTGAATCAGGAAGAAATAGAAAATATGAACAGACCAATCACAAGCACTGAAATTTAAACTGTGATTAAAAATCTTCCAACAAACAAAAGCCCAGGACCAGATGGCTTCACAGGCGAATTCTATCAAACATTTAGAGAAGAGCTAACACTTATCCTTCTCAAACTCTTCCAAAATATAGCAGAGGGAGGAACACTCCCAAACTCATTCTACGAGGCCACCATCACCTTGATACCAAAACCAGACAAGGATGTCACAAAGAAAGAAAACCACAGGCCAATATCACTGATGAACATAGATGAAAAATCCTCAACAAAATACTAGCAAACAGAATCCAACAGCACATTAAAAGGATCATACACCATGATTAAGTGTGGTTTATTCCAGCAATGCAAGGATTCTTCAATATATGCAAATCAATCAATGTGATACACCATATTAACAAATTGAAGGAGAAAAACCATATGATCATCTCAATAGATGCAGAGAAAGCTTTCGACAAAATTCAACACCCATTTATGATAAAAACCCTGCAGAAAGTAGGCATAGAGGGAACTTTCCTCAACATAATAAAGGCCATATATGACAAACCCACAGCCAACATCGTCCTCAATGGTGAAAAACTGAAACCATTTCCTCTAAGATCAGGAACAAGACAAGGTTGCCCACTCTCACCACTCTTATTCAACATAGTTTTGGAAGTTTTAGCCACAGCAATCAGAAGAAAAGGAAATAAAAGGAATCCAAATCGGAAAAGAAGAAATAAAGCTGTCACTGTTTGCAGATGACATGATACTATACATAGAGAATCCTAAAGATGCTACCAGAAAACTACTAGAGCTAATCAATGAATTTGGTAAAGTTGCAGGATACAAAATTAATGCACAGAAATCTCTGGCATTCCTATACACTAATGATGAAAAATCTGAAAGTGAAATCAAGAAAACACTCCCATTTACCATTGCAACAAAAAGAATAAAATATCTAGGAATAAACCTACCTAAGGAGACAAAAAACCTGTATGCAGAAAATTATGACACTGATGAAAGAAATTAAAAATGATACAAATAGATGGAGAGATATACCATGTTCTTGGATTGGAAGAATCAACATTGTGAAAATGACTCTACTACCCAAAGCGATCTACAGATTCAATGCAATCCCTATCAAGCTACCAATGGCATTTTTCACAGAACTAGAACAAAAAATTTCACAATTTGTATGGAAACACAAAAGACCCCGAATAGCCAAAGCAATCTTGAGAACAAAAAATGGAGCTGGAGGAATCAGGCTCCCTGACTTCACACTATACTACAAAGCTACAGTAATCAAGAGAGTATGGTACTGGCACAAAAATAGAAAGATAGATCAATGGAATAGGATAGAAAGACCAGAGATAAACCCACACACATATGGTCACCTTATCTTTGATAAAGGAGGCCGGAATGTACAGTGGAGAAAGGACAGCCTCTTCAATAAGTGATGCTGGGAAAACTGGACAGGGACATGTAGAAGTATGAGATTAGATCACTCCCTAACACCATACACAAAAATAAGCTCAAAATGGATTAAAGACCTAAATGTAAGGCCAGAACCTATCAAACTCTTAGAGGAAAACATAGGCACAACACTCTATGACATAAATCACAGCAAGATCCTTTTTGACCCACCTCCTAGAGAAATGGAAATAAAAACAAAAATAAACAAATGGAACCTAATGAAACTTAAAAGCTTTTGCACAGCAAAGGAAACCATAAACAAGACCAAAAGACAACCCTCAGAATGGGAGAAAATATTTGCAAATGAAGCAACTGACAAAGGATTAATCTCCAAAATTTACAAGCAGCTCATGCAGCTCAATAACAAAAAATCAAACAACCCAATCCAAAAATGGGCAGAAGACCTAAATAGACATTTCTCCAAAGAAGATATACAGACTGCCAACAAACACATGAAAGAATGCTCAATATCATTAATCATTAGAGAAGTGCAAATCAAAACTACAATGAGATATCACCTCACACCAGTCAGAATGGCCATCATCAAAAAATCTACAAACAATAAATGCTGGAGAGGGTGTGGAGAAAAGGGAACACTCTTGCACTGCTGTTGGGAATGTGAATTGGTACAGCCACTATGGAAAACAGTATGGAGGTTCCTTAAAAAACTACAAATAGAACTACCATACGACCCAGCAATCCCACTACTGGGCATATACCCTGAGAAAACCATAATTCAAAAAGAGTCATGTACCAAAATGTTCACTGCAGCTCTATTCACAATAGCCCGGAGCTGGAAACAACCTAAGTGTCCATCATCGGATGAATGGATAAAGAAGATGTGGTACATAAATACAATGGAATATTACTCAGCCATAAAAAGAAATGAAACTGAGCTATTTGTAATGAGGTGGATAGACCTAGAGTCTGTCATACAGAGTGAAGTAAGTCAGAAAGAGAAAGACAAATACCGTATGCTAACACATATATATGGAATTTAAGGGGAAAAAATGTCATGAAGAACCTAGGGGTAAAACAGGAATAAAGACACTGACTTACTTGAGAATGGACTTGAGGATATGGGGAGGGGGAAGGGTAAGCTGTGACAAAGCGAGAGAGAGGCATGGACATATATACACTACCAAAGGTAAGATAGATAGATAGTGGGAAGTGGCCACATGGCACAGGGAGATCAGATTGGTGCTTTGTGACCGCCTGGAGGGGTGGGATAGGGAGGGTGGGAGGGAGGGAGACGCAAGAGGGAAGGGATATGGGAACAGATGTATATGTATAACTGATTCACTTTGTTATAAAGCAGAAACTAACACAGCATTGTGAAGCAATTATACTCCAATAAAGTTGTAAAAAAACAAATTACAAATAAACTTAAAAAGCACTTTACAAAGATAAAATCAGTCAGTCCTTAAGCATATGAAAAAATGTACAAAGCACTAGTCATCAAGGAAATGCAGATTAAAACAATTATGAGATGCTGGTTTTTGTTGTTGTTGTTTTTTGTGGTACGCAGGCCTCTCACTACTGTGGCCCCTCCCGTTGCGGAGCACAGACTCCGGACGTACAGGCTCAGTGGCCATGGCTCACGGGCCCAGTCGCTCCGCGGCATATGGGATCTTCCCAGACCGGGGCACAAACCCGTGTACCCTGCCTCAGCAGGTGGACTCTCAACCACTGCGCCAAATGGGAAGCCCAAGAGATGCTGTTTTTCATCCACCCAATTGCCAAAGATTTTTTAAAGCTAAAGTTCTAGGAATTGGCAAGTGTTCAGAAAAATGGTCTCTCAGCGAAGCATAAATTAATATATATCTTCCGGAAGTCAGTTGGGTGATATGTATGAGAAGAATTGAATTGTTCTTTCCCCTTTTCCCAAGACTCCCACTTCTGGAAATATTCCTTACCTAATAAATGTAAATGGCAATATACTAATATGTATCTGAGAATCACAGAGCAGACTGGCTCATTCACTTCCATTCCAGCTCCCTTGTAACATATTTCTGTCAATAAATATAAATCGATATAATCAATTTTAATGACTTCCTAATTGCATTGTGTGGATATGTGATAACTTATGTATCCATGCTAATAGACACTGGGGCCATCTCAAGATTTTGTTTTTGTTAAAAATGCTTCAGAGAACATACTACTAAGTATATCTTTGTACATGTCTCCAATTATTTCCGTAAGATACAATTCCCAGATGTAGAATTACAGAGTCAAAGTGTGCCCATCTAAAGTATAAATACATAGTTGTAAAAACTTGTAGCAATTTATTCCCACCAGTAATATAGGTGCCATTTTTCCATACCCTTGCCTCAGAGAGCGTTAATAATCTTTCTAAATATTACCTTTCTTATAGGTAAAAAAACTATCTCATTGCTTTATTTGGTAATTCTGTTTTTGCATATGGAACATGAATTTGCCTATTTTTCTATTATATTAAAAATATTAACTTTGTCTACATATGCACTGCAAATCGTTTCAACAAATATAGTTGTTTTTCACATTTATGTTAATTTTTTCAGTACAAAATTTTAAAATTTCTACATGGTTATGCCTTTAAACTTTTCCTTTATTGTTTCATTACTTGGTGTCATTTTCTGAAAGTCCTTCCCACCCAGCATAAGTGAAAAAATATTCAGTGCATTTACTATTTTAAAAATGTTCCATTATGAAAAATTTTAAACATATATAAAACGGAGAGAATAACACAGAAACACATCACAAAGTCAACAATTATCAAACATTTGCAACTGTTGCTGTATTTATCTTTATATCTGTTTTACCGGGTTCATTTTTTATGGGGTTTTTTTTTGCAAAAGTATTGTAAATTCCTGGCATCATATCACTCCTATATCATTCATTATGAATCTCTAAAAACAATTTTGTTACAAATCCACAGCTACAGTTTTACATCTAACAAAATACTTCAACCACTATCAAATTTACCCAGTTGACTAAAACGGGTCTTTTTATTGCTGGTTGGTTTGAATCATTTATAAACTAGGCCCACACACTACTTTGGATTTCATGTCTCTTAGATACCTTTTAACCTAAGAATTTCTTCTCTCTTTCTTTCTTTCTTTTTTCTTGTTATTGAATTGTGACAGAAACCAGATTCATTATCCCAAAGAATGTTCCTACTTCTCAGATATAGTTGTCTACCGCCTCACGGTGTCATTTAACTTATTCCTTTATCCCTACAATTCCTGTAAATAGAAGTTAACTCTAGGGACTTGATTAGACTCAGGTTCAGCCTTTTCCCCCCTCCCCAAGAATAAGAATACTTCATCGGTGTTACTATGGGCTTCATATAGCATCCTGTCATTAGTCAAACAATATCTGATTGTCTCACCTATTAATGCTAAGATCGGTTTGGATTGATTTAGTTTTCTCATCACCCAGAGCTTTGTACTTACCCTGAATCGCATTCTATTAATTGCAACTTTTCAGAGTAAGAATTTGGCACCTAATTACTTCAAATAGTGTCCAATGATTTTATTTTTAATTTTTCGTCATGAACCTATGGGTTTTTTGTATATTCAACGTGTACCAGTCATTTGCAGTTACAAATTGTCCCATTTTTGGCCAAATGGGAGCCCTTTCATGTAGGATCCTATGTCCTTCGACATAAAATTAATAGATGCTTTAAATAAGGTTTTAATTTCAGAATTGTTTTATATTTATAGAAAAATGACAAAGACAGTATAAAGAGTTCTCATATGCTCCACACCCATTTTCCCTTATTATTAGCATCTTACATTAGTATGGTACGTTTGTCAGAATTGTGTCAATATTGATACATTTTCCAAATTATTTAAAGTCCATACCCTATTCAGTTTTCCTTAGTTTTTACCTAATGTCCCATTTCTATTATAGGATCCCACCCAGGTTAACGTATTACATTTAGTTGTCTCTCCTAAGTCTCCTCTTGGCTGTGATAGTTTCACTTCAGTGTAAAATAAAAGAGATAAAAGGATAAAAGTGTAAAATAAGTACAAATTGCTCAATGTAAATTTGCATTGAAAATAGTAGAAATTCTTGATTTTTTTTCAAAAACATACATTTTTTTGCTCTGTTCACTAAAAATGCCTGAAAGAAATGAAAACTACATACTCTATATACTACTCTGTACCTTGCTTTTTCTCAATTAACAATATATGCAAAAGCTCACTCTATTCTAGCCTGTAGATATTCTGTTAGGATATGATTTATATGCTATAAATTTTACCCACTTTTTAGCATACAATTCAATGATTTTTGTAAATTTACTGAGTTGTGCAACCATCACCACAATCCATTTTTTGGACATTTTCATCAGCCCAGTGAGATCCCTCATGCCCTCTTACAGTTAATCCATGTTCTATCCCCAACCCCAGGTAACCACTGATCCACTTTCTGTCTCCACAGATTTGCCTTTGAGATCTGCATCATATTCAACTGTATAGATGGACACTAATCTATTCAATCAGTTCCCTCTGGATAGACATTAGAATTGTTTCTCAAATTCTGCTATTACAAATGATGCCATAGGGAATAATCTTGTGCATAAAGCATTTCATACTTTTACCTATGTATGATGAGATAGATTTCTAGAAATGGAATTGCTGAGTCAAGGATAAATTTATATGGAATGATGCTAAATTCCTCTCCATAGAGTTTCATTTTGCATTCCCACCAGCAAATATGCGAGAGTGTCTGTTTGCTCACAACCTTATCAATAGAGAATGGATGAAATTTGGGATTTTGTCAATCTGCAATCTGAGAAGTGTATCTTGGATAATTTTAGCTTGCATTGCTCTTATATTGAGTATATTTAAGCAATTTTTTGTACTTTTGAGTGATTTTCATCTCTTATATGAAATATCTGTTCATTTTTTGCTCACTTTTTTTCCTGCTTTAGGAAACTTTTATATTTAGATTTTTTAAATGTAAATTGCAAATATATGCTTCCCTTTTATTATTTGTCTTTGATTTTTCTTGCCATGCAGAAGATTTTTAAGCATATAATATTTTAATCTCTTCTTGTATTACTTCTGAATTTTGAATCATAGTTAGGTTTTTTCCACTTCTAGATTATAAAATGATTCATCCATGTTTTCTTCTTATACTTTAATACCATAACAACACCTGACTTCAGTGGAACTTAATGTCTCATTTAGTAAGAAGCTGACTTCCCTCCAGAGAAATATATATTTTGTGTTAAGAAAGGATCTATCCATTCCTATTTTCCTGAATTTTTAAAAATGAGGAATGTATTCAACTTTGTCTTTTCAGGTGTCTTTTCACTGAACACATTTGCATTTCTTCAGTGAACTCCACTTGACTATTATGTTGATTTATTTTTTAATAAATTTATTTATTTTATTTATTTATTTATTTTGGCTGTGTCAGGTCTTCATTTCTGTGCGAGGGCTTTCTCTAGTTGCAGTGAGCGGGGGCCACTCTTCATCGCGGTGCGTGGGCCTCTCACTGTTGTGGCCTCTCTTGTTGTGGAGCACAGGCTCCAGATGCGCAGGCTCAGTAGCTGTGGCTCATGGGCCTAGTTGCTCCGCGGCATGTGGGATCTTCCCAGACCAGGGCTCGAACCCGTGTCCCCTGCTTTGGCAGGCAGATTTCTCAACCACTGCGCCACCAGAGAAGCCCATATTATGTTGATTTTTAATGTGCTGATGGATACCATTTGCTATTAAGATTTCCCACCCCCCTCAACTGCTGCTAAAGTGCTTGGTCCTTCCAGGAAACCTAAGTCCTGATTGGGGCGAGGCCCTCACTTCGTCCTGAGGTTAGCACCAGGCACTACAGCACCAGCCCAGTACTCACCACACCATGGCCTGGAAGGAAGCCATCACTTTTATTGGTATTACTGATACGTTTGTTCTCAGTACAGTCATATTGCTGTGTGTTACATTTACTATATACTATGTGGTCTCTTTTCCTTGTTATTTCTTTTCTTTCAGTTTTAGGAAAGTTTGTATATGTGTTCCAGCCCTTACATTTATACTAATAATACCTTTATATAATCCTTTAGTCACTCCTATAGTAAGACAGTATCTGTTGGTTCTCTAGTATGTAAAGTATTAAAGTTAGCTTTAAAAATAGTAGGGTCATGTGGGACAAAGCCGAGCAAGATTTAAGGGCGGCGCCCCTCTGAATGGGTTTGTGACTGTGGTGTTTCCCCCTGCAGAATCTCCGAGGGGGTTGGTATAATTGGAAGTCACCTTACCTGGCCTGAGGTTGTATAATAGCATCACTACCTAGTCCAAGAGGACAAGAACAGAGAGCACGTTCAGAAAGGAGGCTCTCAAAACAAGATGAGCTCATCGTTGGTGGGGGGCAGGGGGAGCACAGAAAAAGCTAAACAGAAAGGTGGCATCAAATAACACTTCAAAATTTTGCATGAATTTTGCCTTATCATCAGTTAGGGATTTCTACCAAAATTTCCTTAAGAGACCCAAGGCATATATCCTATGATCCAGTCTGAGGCCACCCACTGGGTACCTAAACTGCTAGCTTGCCAAGTTTTTTTTTTTTTTTTTTTTTTTTTCTTCTGCAGTACACGGGCCTCTCACTGCTGTGGCCTCTCCCGTTGTGGAGCACAGGCTCCGGACGCGCAGGCTCAGCGGCCATGGCTCACGGGCCCAGCCGCTCCGCGGCACGTGGGATCTTCCTGGACCGGGGCACAAACCCGTGTCCCCTGAATCGGCAGGCGGACTCTCAACCACTGCGCCACCAGGGAAGCCCAGGCTTTCCACGTTTTAAACTCTAATTATGCTCGGCAATAGAAAATGCAGTTTGGATTAAATTCTACTGAAGTTGTCCTTATGATGCAGAGAAAGTCATCAACAGAGAGGTCTTTTCCATAGAAGATCCGGATAAGAAATTTCTGGATAACTAATGAAGAGTTATGACACATGTTGATGGCACAGGCCCAGAATCAATTGCACGTTACTGGCCTTGTGCTGCACTAGACTATCTTCTTCCAACAATGCTAATGAGGCAACTCAGGTCGTGAGGTGGGTGATCTCAGGCATAAAACCTCAAAGTCCCTACCAGGGATATTGTGAAAATTAAAGATTTCACCCGTGTAAGGTGTTTAGCATAGTTTCTGATGCATTGTAGGACTTCAAGAAATCATTCTAATACTTCTATCACTATAAACTTCCATTGGTATTAGGCCAAGGGGAAGGACTTCAGCACAGATGTGTCTGTGAAGAAAAGTACATCGTTTTGTCCTTCACTGAGATGGGCTATTTCTCAAAATAAAAAACAGCAAAAAAAAACCCTGGATATAATTAATTTGCCTCCCTGGAATGTTGTGACAATTTACTAATTAATACTGTAAAGTGCTTTGGAAACATCAAGTGAAGTTAAAATGCTAAATATTGTATAAGAGCTTTCCTTTGCATAGCATCTTCAACACACAAAAATGTAACCTAATTTAATTAAACAATACAAAGTTAAATAATAAAGAGCAGAGGAAGAAATAAATTAAGAGGCATAGTCCAGGGAGAAAGACATGTTTTCAGATGAGATTTGAAAAAAGAGTGTGAATCAGTGAGGCAGAGAGGCACTGGAAAGTTGTTTTACTTGAGAGAAGCTACAGACAAGGTCTCTCCTTAGCCAATCTGCTACATTCCCTGGGACCTCATTATAACATTAAATGCATCAGCATCTCAAATAACAGTGAATGTTAATGGCCATCACTGGTGCGACACAAAAGAGCACTTAATTACCCTTTGGGAGAGTAAATGCAATCATTACTGAGAACTGTTGAAGTCATATAAAAGTTGAAAAATATAATAAATTGAAGCTGGCTAACACTGAAGATCCGGGATCCCCTCCTGTATTTTAGAGTCACTCCTGGGAGGCACCTGCCCAGCCAGGAACTCCATTTCCCCTACTCCAGCTGATGGAACATGAACAGAAGTGATGTGTGTCATTTCCAGACTAAGGAGGATAATTAGTAATTGTGCTCTTGCCATAATCGTTTTCCTTCCCACAGTGCCCTGTATATTGAAGAGAGTGGCATCAAAAAAAACCCAGAAAAAGCTGAATCCCAGAGTCCCCACTTGAAGGAAAGCAACCCAGGAGAGCTGCCCAAGTAGGAACATCCACCTTGACTCAGCATGGGTGAGAAATAAAGCTGTATTTGCTAAACCACTGATATTTTAGAGCTGTTTGTTATCATGCCTAGTAATATATTACCATCACTAGTAATATATTTTTATTTCTAAAGTTGATTTTTGACCTAAACACCTATTTATTAGAATAAATATTTATCCCAGACCGTATAAAAAATGGAGTGAAGGGACCGAGCAAGAAACAAAAGCTGTCATTGAAAGAATCTCTATGCAAAGTGGAGAGTACAGCACTTGGTCAGTATGGCTGGATGAAGAGATGGGGAAGGGTCCACTCTTAAATATGGTACAGAGGTCAAGTAAGAGAAGAAAAGTTTCTTTACAGTAAGTCCCCTAAATACAAACGAGTTCTGTTCTGAGAGCACGTTTGTAAGTCCAATTTATTCGTTAAGTCCAACAAAGTTAGCCTAGGTACCCAACTAACACAATCGGCTATACAGTACTGTACTGTAATAGGTTTATAATACTTTTCATACAAATAATACATAAAAAACAAACACAAAAAATAAAGAAAACGTTTTTAATCTTACAGTACAGTACCTTGAAAAATATGCCAGACACATGAACTAACTCACGTGATTGGACATGTGAACTCCTGTTCACATCTTTGAAAGTTCACAACTTGAAGGTTCATATGTAGGGGACTTACTGTAAAGTGAATTGAATTTTGGAACCCAGATGTCATAAATTGTCTTTAGTGAAAGCAATTTTCATTGAGTGTCAGTAGGATAAGTCACACTGTAGCTGTTTGAGGATTGCAGTAGAAGTGAGGTAGTGTTCTTCTTTAAGAAACTTGGCATGAAAGAGAAAGAAAGATGAAGAAAGGTAGCTAGAGGAAGCTGTAAGGAGGAGGGACAGTCTTGTTTCATTTTGTTTTGTTTTAGGATTGGAGTGACTGGTGGATATTGCAGGAAATGCTACCGCAGAAAAGGAGTGGTGTGAGATACAGGAGAGTTCCCTGGAAAATGGGACAGCATGGAACAAATGGGGAGGGACATGATGGCAGGAAAGGCACCTCTTCCTCCACAAGCAAGAGGCAAGAGCAGGTCCTGCTTCAAATTGGAGGAGGAATGGCTGCCTGCTCTCACCATGGGGACTGCAAAAAATCAGAGACACGGGCACTAATGCTTCAATCAATCAGTAATGATAATAATAAAAGAAATGGCAATAATTTCAAGACAATGTACAATCCAGTACGAATAAAAATATATAAAACCAAATATTACTCAGCCATAAAAAAATAGTGAAATAATGCCATTTGCAGCAACATGGATAGACCTAGAGATTGTCCTACTGAGTGAAGTAAGTCAGAGACAGAGAAAGACAAATATCATATGATATCGCTTATATGCAGAATCTAAAGAAATGGTACAAATGAACCTATTTACAAAACAGAAGTTGAGTCACTGATGTAGGAAACAACCTATGGTCACCAAGGGGGAAGGGGGAGGGGTAAATTGGGAGATTGGGATTGACATATACACACTATTATATACAGAATAGATAACTAATAAGAACCTACTGAATAGCACAGGGAACTTTACTCAATACTCTGTAATGACCTGTATGAGAATAGAATCTACAAAAGAAAAAGAGTGGATACATATGTATGTATAACTGATTCACTTTGCTGTACAACAGAAACTAACATAACATTGTAAATCAACTATACTCCAATAAAAAAATTAAAAAATATATAAAACATAATAAGGGGGAAAACTGCAAGGATAGATATAGAGATAGATTCACATACTATAAGGATACAAGTGTGAAATATAGTAAAATAATATATAGATACCGGCAATATATTTGCTAGTTATTTTGCAAATATTCTGAGTTAAGTGAAGAAGAAGAAAACTAATTATTATCAAGGGAAACTATGCGCCAGGTAGTGGGCTAGTTTTAGAAATATTTTCTCATTTATTCTGTAACACAATTGCATGAAGTATCATTTCCATTTTTTGTTTTTTTGGTTTTTTTTTTTGCAGTACGCGGGCCTCTCACTGCTGTGGCCTCTCCTGTTGCGGAGCACAGGCTCCGGACACGCAGGCTCAGCGGCCATGGCTCACGGGCCTAGCCGCTCCGCGGCATGTGGGATCTTCCCAGACCGGGGCACGAACCCGTGTCCCCTGCATTTTTTTAACTTGAATAAACTGACATATGATTCAGAGTTATTAAGCGACAGAGCTAGGGCTCAAACTCATGCCTGTGACTTAAAGCTCATGTTCTCATTACACTCAAAACTGCTATTGCTTTAGCAACGAAAGAGCATTCCCTTTGGAGACAAATAAACCAGAACTGATCTATTATTTCCACATCTTACTTCCTACATGGTCAGTTTCTGAGAACACAGTCTGTGTTTTGTTCACCTTTGTACCACTTAAAGCATCACACAGTGGTTAAGTATATGGAAGGGATCCAGTGAGTGAGCATAGGATTAAGTTTAATTTCCTTATGTCTATTTTAATATTACCGGCAGGATTAAATAGAATTATTACACAAAAGACAAGTGAAAGAGAGAAAACAATTTTAAAGAAAAGTGTGTAATGAGATAATCAAGAAAGAATAAAGATGGAAAAGTACTAGAGGGTGTAGGTCACACAGAACAGTAGACATAATTGCCAAGGGCTGTTCGTGTGATCTGCATTGACAACGGTGGAAGATCTACCACTGTCAGGGGATAAGGAAAACACATTCCTGCTCTATGCTAGATCCCAGTATTTTTAAGTAGGTGCCCTCAGAAAGTCTAAACAGCATATTGTTGTCAATTAATCACTATCAAATATTCCAAAAATGCTTTGTTTTTCCCAAAACATAGATTGAATTTTTAAATTACATTTCCATGTTCACACTGCAAATAATGACTTTTGCTGAAGATGAGAGTTTAACCCTTTTTAAGACTCCATTTGAGAAGCCCAAAAGCCCTCCTTTTAAGGACCAGACTTTAATATATACAATTTTAAGAACATGGAGTTAAGAGTTTGGAAGCAAAATAATGCATATTTTAACAAAAGTTCACAGTTTTAGGTAGCAAAGGAAATCATAATATGCATAATGCACAATAAGCAACATTTGCAAACTACATGTATGGAGCAAGGATACATCTGGTAGAATATTTAATTTGAATACTATCTTTGTGTTATGCACTCAGCATGTCAAATAGTACCAGTTATTTTAGTCACCCAAATTAACAAAATATTTAAATGCTTCACTCCAAGTCTATAACCAACAAAGTCCCAAAACTAAAAACCATAGGAAAAGGGGATGGTATGAGCTAAAGCTAAAACACCAGATTTTATTCTTTTATTTAAAATTACTTTTATAAATGATAATGGCTTTTTTATGACTTTCCAGCCAAAAACCAAAAAACCAAAGAAATAATGACTTCAGATCAAACTAGCTAGAAGTTATTCTTATGAAACATAAGTGAACATCAGCCTAGACATCCTTATAGGAATAAATACAGATAAAGACAGAGACATAAGTGACTATAAAATAGGGATCGTTCTATGCACGTTTTTAAATTATTTAATTTTTGCACTTAACAGCAAAACAGAATTGAAACATCAAACATTCTAATTATAGATAAAGTTTTACCACTAAAATTAATAAAAATCACAAGGAAAAAGATTGAGTGGTTGGAATTAATTATGGCTACTTTTTAAACTGCAGTTCACTTTTAAGTACTACTGATTGATAATATAGTAAACCGAGGAGATTCTCACACTAACACTTTCTCCTATCTTTCATTTCAGTTTTTGTTAGTTAAATATTATCTTTGGCCTGTCAAGGTTTACATTCTGTCCCAACTCTAATAATCCCCACAGATGTTTTTTCTTAGGTTTTTTTTTTTTTTTTTTTTTTGCGGTACGCAGGCCTCTCACTGTCATGGCCCCTCCCGATGCGGAGCACAGGCTCCGGACGCGCAGGCTCAGCGGCCATGGCTCATGGGCCCAGCTGCTCCGCGGCATGTGGGATCTTCCCAGACCGGGGCACGAACCCGTGTCCCCTGCATCAGCAGGCGGACTCTCAACCACTGCGCCACCAGGGAAGCCCTTTTTCTTAGTTTTATACTGAAATGAAAAGCTCATCTCCATTCCTTTCATCAAGTTGTCTTCATTCCTGAGTTCTTTATTTTAGTTAATTGCCTAGCTGGCTAAATTTCAACATCAAGTTGTCTTTCTAGGAAGGACTCAACAATGCTGAATAGTTTTGGAATAGCTGCCTCTTGCCTTCAGACTTAATGGACACCTTGGATGGGTGTAACATTCTTGGGTCACACTTTGCCTCAGAATCAGGCTTCTTTTACTGCCTTGTCTTTGGGCATTGGATGTTGCTATGAAGAAATCAGGAGCGAGCCAGTCTTTCCCCTGATAGGTGCCAGATAGGAAAACACTACATAGACTCATTTTATAGATTAAGAAACTGAGGATCAGAGAGGTTAAGGGTCATACAATTTAATTAACCAGAAAACTGGAACCAGACTCCAGGTCCCTTGACTCCTTGAAGTTCATAATAGAAGGTCAAGAAAACGCTAAGGGTAGCCAGCTATGGACGCTATTGCCCCCCATGAGCATCATGCTTGAATGTGTCTCAGGAGATGGCCATTCCTCACTTATTTCACCTGCTGCATTGGAGTTCACATTCCAAGTAATGGAGCAACCTGCCTTCCTGTACATGATTCATAGAATAATGTGGCAAGTATTTTTTCCCTTTAAGACATAAGATAAATTGTGTAATTATTCACTGTCACAAATTAAACTGAAAGCGCAATGAAAAGAAGATGAAACCTGAATACGATGAATATGAAATATCAAATATGTGTTTACAGATGTGTTAGAAACGAAGATGAGAATCAGTGGAAGAGAGAAAGCTAAGATGTATGAAGGCATTCACCAGCTACCCTTAAAAATCTTAAGTAATTCTAAGCATGTGAAGTGTTGAAATTATGTTATGCATTTGAGCAAATGGAAAATCCATAAAATCCATTTTTATATTATAAAATGAGATTTTATTTATAAAATGAGATTTTAGGAAGTATCTGTTTGCCTATCTAATGGCCCACTTTGCAATAAGTGCCTTTGTAACCGCCAAATAAATTTACAAGCCTAGCATGCTATGATTATTTTCTATCACTTTTCTAAAGTAAACTATGTATATGCAATTATAAGGGCCATGGAGTGTATATAGAGTTAAGAAGAAGAGATTGTGCTAAAAGGGGTGTCTTTCCTCGAAGTAAAGAAAAAAGTAAATTTTGATATTTTCAATCACAAGGAGAAATTTTATTTTTAGGATATCTAGTATAACGGTTGCCGCTACTGAAATTACGTTGAATTAACTAGATACTCCACGTACATGTACCGTGTCCACAAACTCATGCCACTAGGTGGCAGTGGCACCATCTAGGCCACTAGGCCATCTAGGTGGCATTGACCTCATACAACAGCTTCATCCTGATTAATGCACCCCTTCTCTCCCCTACAGCATCTAGAGCCTGCCAACAATTAACATGTGTCTCCTTCAGAATTCTTTGTTGTTGTTAAAATAGAATTTAATTAACAAAAAATTAATTAGATATCTATTTCCAAAAGCAATCTTCTTAGAAACAAGATTTAAAGAAAGCCCTGTACATGACCACAGAATATTTGCTGTGTTGCTCTGGGTCCATTTGAGTTGAATTGCACTGAGTGAATTGAATCCAGTTTGTACAGATAGAGGCATCGCTGGAATGTTTAAATAGTTTTCGTCACCACTTACCTTAATTTAGGTTACAAAATTACTCTGACATGCTTCACAGAGGCAGGAGCTTTCCTGATACTGCACCTTCAGGTGAGTTTTAAACTCACTGCTTACGCTTAACAAGATGAAGATCACATTTGATCCTGCCAATGAACTTTGAAGCATAGTTTCTCCTTGCAGGATGGTTACTCTTCAAAAATAGGCTGAAGAAATTCCTGCTGGAGCCCTTTGCTCTTTCTTTTACCTCTCAAACCTACCCATGGTTCAAAACTGTCACCTCTGTTATAAGTTGCACTCACTGAGAATCAGTGCTTCTTAGAAACATTGTCACCTGTCAACCTCTCTAATATACTTCCTCTTCTGACACTTCATTTAATAGGGGAGGTTCTTTTTTTTCCATGCATTCATTTAAGAGATCCTATTAAGTAAGTTAGCACTATTCAAATCTCTTCAAGTCCCTCCTTAAAAAAGTTTTGCTCTCTTATCTCTCATTATCCATCAGTATATTTTGACGTAGATGGAAGAGATTGATTTTAAAGCTTCTGAAGATAACTATCATGTCTTCATACTTTAACTAACATCAAGTTCCACAAAAAGTGTCTGTATTCATTAAACAAGGAATAAAAGCTTTCCTCATAACTGTAGTCTGAGATTGTATTCAACGTGTCTATTTCTGTATCATAGCATATTTTTAAAATGAAAAAAAAATCCCATGCATTTAAAAAGAAAAATAAAAGCTATAACAACATCAGTAACTAGAAAATATAAGGGGGGTTGATAGTAATGAAAAAACAGTGAAGAGCTGCCCTGACTTTAAGTCGTATGCAAACTGCTTTCTTTGAAATGGTAGCATGATGAACACAAATGATATTTTTGGGTCTTGGCACATCAAACTACCCACAGATGAAAGATGACTTAATTGCTTTGACCACAGTCCGAGTCAGAAGAGCTCAGTTGGCAAATATAAAAATAGCTTGGTGCTATTTGCATTTGCATTTGAGTAAGGAATGATTTCATTTCAATGCCCAAAGTCTAAGTAACAAAGCAGCCCACAGGTAGTGAAACACTTCTTGCAAGTAACAGCTACAATCCCTGACCAGACTGTCTAAGGCTGCAGAGGACACCTTGATCTTGTCAGCTCCCTCCGTGTGCATAGGAAATACCACTGCCAGCACGGCGCCTCCAAATTCAGATCACAATATACTGAGGGTTTACGTCTTCAGAGGTTAAGCACATAAGCATTCACAGAGATTTGTTGCCTGTACCATCACCTTTACATAACCTCCTAAAAACCTTTTAATAATTAATTATTATTCTAAATATCTGCTGTTACTGTTAATAGTTTAAGTTGCTTCTCATAATTTCACCTAACAAGGTTTTTCCAATCAATAGTCACAGCAGACTGAAGCTTGCTATATTTTAGACTTTACTACGCAGCAGCCCCCAAAAAGTAAAAATATATAGAAGAGGAAAAATACGACACAAAGAATAGGAAACTTCTCTAGGCCTTGTATTAAATGTGATTCCAAAGCAAGTAATGGTAAAATGTGCGCTATGGACTTTCCATTTCTTCTAACCAGTTATCTTTGAGATGATGTTACTTTCATGTTTTCTAAACTTTGTAATATAAACAGCAAACTTAATTCAGAAAAAAAAAAAAAACCCTGCCATCACTGAATACCACAGCCAGGATCACAGACATTTAAATCAATAGTCACCTGAGTTGGAAAAGGTTTAAGTTTTTTCAATAAATTATTTTTTATAATGACTATAAAAGTTATATAGTACACAGAGGTTAGCTGGAGCTACATACTTTAGTGTACCTGAATCGCGAGGAATTCTTTCGAAGACATAAAGCTGACAATCAGACATCTGAGCATGACTGGAAAATAGCAGTCCCTGAAAGACTAAAGTGTGAACTTTAGTAACCTCGAAGGCAAAACCCATCGTTCTTCCACTTTTGAACCAGGAAACAGAATGGGCCAATGACGGTACAAACACATGTAAGGAGATCAAAGGGTAAAGTCATACCCCATGGGAACAGATGTATATGTATAACTGATTCACTTTGTTATAAAGCAGAAACTAGCACACCATTGTAAAGCAATTATACTCCAACAAAGATGTAAAAATAAATAAATTAATTAATTAATTAAATAAAGTCTTATCCCAAAATCACTTTGTCAAAGCTGAAAGTGAGAATTCTTGCTACACAAAGATCTATATTTGTTCTGCTCCTTAAAAAACAGTTTTGTGATCAAGCTAAAATAGAAGTTATAAAATGGCTCAATTTACAGAGTAAAACTGAATTATTCCTATTGAAATTCAATAAAGTCACTAATGTTGCAATATAATCATATATAATATATAATAATACATATTATATAGCATATTATATATAATATATTTTAATATCATAAATTTTCTTCAAAACTTTAATTACTAGTAATAAAGGGCAGGTACTGTGGTTAAGCAAAGATATATCATTATATCCTACATATCATTATTATTTTTAAATGCATTCTTGATCCAAACAACATGAAAGAAAATGGTTTTAGGTAATAAAATGTGAGAAGCAAAATTACAGAAAGCAAGTGTTTAAAATTAGGAAAATTACCCTTAATATTTTTAAAAAGAGAAGAGAATGAATAATGATGCAAAGAACCTACAGGAAATATTAACACTTTCATTTATTTAATCATTTATTCTTAAGTTTTTTTAATTGTAAAAAAAAATCTACACGCATAACAGACAGTAAATATTTGTCTGTCACCCATAATCTTTATCAAACTAATTAAAATAACTTGTGAAAAACCCTACCATTGACCCTCAAACCTCAGTTCCCAGAGAGAACCAGGGGTAACTGTTCTGTAAACTTCTTTCAAATTTTTTCCTGAATGTGTCCACCCACATACCTTTCTTTTTAATAACAAAAATGACCTTGTTAGATTCTACATCTTGCTTTTTCAACTTAATCATGTGTCAGAAATGTCTTTCCAGGTCAGTGTATATAGATAGATTGACTTCATTTACTTTTTATAACATACTATTTTATAGAATGGAGACATCATCATTTATTTAATAATTTGCTTACTAAAGAACATTGTTTCATATTTTTTGCCTTTTCAGAAAACCCTTATACCCGTATCCACTGTACTCTTGCCATTATTTCTATATGATAGAGTCTTAGGTGTCAGACCCCAAATCACCTTCGCAAAAAGATTGTACTGATTTTCACTACAACCATTTTCCTCACAGCTCTACATATTATTATTATTTTTTAATTTCGTCTATTTAAAAATATTTTAATTTATATTTTCTTTTGACTAAGGATTCTGAACATCTTTTAATATCTTTTTTTGGACATTTATATTTTTTCTACTTGTTGCCAGATTAAATTATTTTCTTATTTTTCTATTAGATAGCTTCTTGATTGTAGAAGCTCTTTGTATATTTAATGTATTTATTTTCTCCTTCTGGTCTGCTATTTGTCTTTTGACTTTGTTTATGGTGAAATTCTTTGCAGAACAGGAATTCTAATTTTTAAATGTGTAGTTAAATGGTCACCCTTTTTCTGTGTGAGTCTCTGGATTTTTGCCTTGTTTAGGACAGCCTTTCCACCTAAATCTATAAAATGCATCTCTATAAATAATGTTACCATCACATTACCTTAAATGCATTTCTCAATCCACAAAGAATTGATTTAACTCGGATTCTAGTAAAATAATAAAACAAAATTTAAGTAGAAAGTATCTTCAAACACTTACAGAATAATGAATATTGCCTAGAAGGCAATAAACAGCTGAGGAATAAAAAGAAAAATAATTCGGACAAACCTGATTTCCTTTCTCGAGAAAAATAACTAAATTAGTGGGTAAGGGAACGCAAGGTGTGTAATAAATTTAGACCTCTGACATACATTGTCTCCATAAATCTTTCATAAAAAATTAATTCAAATTGGCTTTGAAGTGAGCACCCTCAACTGAATTGAAAACTGCCTGATGGACCATAAACAACAGAGATAATAATAGCATTGATGTATCCAGCTGTGGGAAGGAAGAAACAAGTACCATACTAAGACCAGTGATAGATCTGGGTTCACAAAGCTTTTATATTAATGATCTAGATGGAAGAAAGAAAAATGATGCAATCATTAATTTAACAAATGTCACTAAGTTGAAAAGCGTGGTCCACACATTTGGAAGCTTTATAATAGAAGCTTGTGGTAGAGGATAGAAGCACAGGGGGATGTCCAAGTCAGAATTGACTTTGCACCAAATCCACAGCCATTTCTCCATCCATACACCAGTTCGTTCAGTCAAATCACACTATGGTGACCACTTTGTAACTGGCTAGAGGCAAATTCATTCATCCAAGACCGCAGAAAGAGAGCACATGCTCCCCAAGCAGGGCGTAGGGATATTCAGGAGAGGGGAGAGCAGTGGAGGAGATGGGCTCTGATGGTGGGAACATGAAAGGTCCAGTACCTATCGCTCTTACTCCCAGGACCCTCCAACATGGCCCCAGCAGTGAAAGATGCTCTAAAATCTGCCAGCACCTGAGAGCTGTGATTTTTTTTAAGTAAATAAAATACAAACCAATAATGATAATTAAAGGTGATGGAACTGGTTTAGATGAAACAGTCAAAGAAGGATAATAAAGTGCTAACATTCAATTCACATAACATTTTAGTGATTACAAAATGCTTCCACAAGGTCTCCTTGGAATAACACCCAGGGGTGCTCAGGAAAGGCAGATGAATGGATCCGTTTTCCTCTGGAAAGCTAAGTAGGATCAAGGAAATTGCCAAAAATTACATAGTTACTCTGCCCGGGATCTGCTATTTCTACTACACCTACTCATATCTTTTAAAGTAATCACAGACAAGTGCAATCAGGTTTGGACATGTATAAAAATCATAATTCAAAAACATCTTTTTATTTTTATTTATTTATGGCCATGCCACGTGGCTTGCGGGATCTTAGTTCCCCGACCAGGAATTGAAAAACTTTTTAAAAGAAAAGCAGACTGCATCTTCATGAGACAAGCACTTTCCACATACACCAAATACCCTAAGTGCTTCCTTTGGCCTCTATTCTGCATACCTACTTTTCCTCAGCCTTCCCTCTTTCTAGCCTTCCTTCCTTTTTCTTCCTTTCTGTCCCCATGACCCTTGTTCTTGAAAACAATGGGAATATGGGAGGTAACTCAGGGGAGTAAGGATATTTAAGTATGTACACGGATCACAAAACAACCTTCCTAGGAAAACCTCAACTTCTTATCTGGGAAGGCGATGGCAGATTTTTTTTTTTTCCATAAGTACCTAAGGCCTAGGAGACTCTTAAGTCACTTTGAGGATTACCTTTCATCTTTCTCTGCCACATGGCAACATCACCCATTCTCCACACAGGCACTGCAGGACAACAGACAGATATCCTGGTTTGCCTGCCAATGTCACTGTAAGCAAATGATGGCCCCCTTCAGGTAGTCTCAATGAAACATTTCATCAGAGGAATGGTATTTTTATGTTGAGGCACTCTTGTCATGATGCCTTGCCGCTGTTGATTTCCTTTTTTAATACTTGCTTACCACTGTGAAAATATAGCACAAATGTGTGTGTGTGTGTGTATTTGCAAGTGGACAACTCAAAACAGTACATTTTTAATCCAAATACATTAATAGGAAAACCGAGTCAAATGTTTCTTAAACATAAGTTAAAATGATTATGTGCAGCAATACTGCATTGCTAGAATAGATCGAATGACCTCATCGAAGATGTTTGAGAAGGTGTCAAACTTATCCATGTTAAGTTTAAAAATTTCAACTGTGAAAAGCTCTCTAGCTAACCATCTGTTTATCTACTTCCTCCTATATATAATCAAATTTCTTTCAAACAGGAAGGCTTACATTGACAGAATAAATGAGTCCAAATATTTGGCTTCACTTTAATTAATCAAATAAAATTAATCTTTCAACTGAAGTGAAGTTTACATTTGTCTACATTTGATCTACAATATTTTTGAAGGATATTCATAATATTTTGTACACTACAAAAAGCATATCTACTTTTATTTGTATTTCAAGCAGCTGGCCTGGGCATATCATCATAGATGAGAAATGTTCTTAATTGGGGTATCATCTCTATACTGGATTTCAATCTTACAAAAGGGAGCAAAGCTTGCAAAAATACTCGTACTTGAGAAATATTTTAATTCATGAACGTGTTAGGTATCCATGGTTCTAGTACATGCATTAAAATTTTGGAAAACAATTTAGCTTCAGATGAAATTTCAGGCTCAGAAAGCCTAAATTAGACATTCTGAAAGATTGTGAGATGATAAGACTGTTAAAGAAAGTGAAGGGCTATTGAGAAAAATGGGGCAGATTCTTTACTAATGTTGAATAGCAAAATTCACTGAGGAACTAGGAGGAAGATTTATGTCTCATCACACCATCAGTTCACAGTAATCTCCTTTCTATCATATATGGTAAGCATCATCCACAAAAAGTAAACCAAGAGAACTGCTTTTACTGAATAAACACATACTTGAACGAGAAATGTTTTGGTGATTAAAGTATCCGAATAGTAATTCAGCAATTGCTTTTCACTAGTCAATTAATGCCCAAGAGCACTGAGTTATTTATAAAGTTACAGTATTTTTTGTGTAAAATAACTAGCTCAGATCCTGATTTAGAAATTAATCTGAGATTTAATTTATTCCATCAAATTATGTATTTATGATAAATTAAAGCATCATATTTTATCACAAGTCCCTAGAATAATAACTATATCCCAAGCTATAAAAACAATGTGTGTGTAAATGTAACATACAAACTTGTATTCACAAATAATTAGCTTCCAGGATTGTGTCTGACAACCTTTAATGATCATAAATTTCCAGCTCATCCTTTGTCCTCGCAATCAATTTACCACTAAAATAATTTTTGAGGCGTAAAATAAAGTGTGTCTCATATTTGAATATTTCATATTCAGCATTTAAGTATGCTCTTGTCACCCACCGCTACATTCTCCTCATTGCCAGGAGATGGCGCTATGGGTTTTAAATCTCAGAGCTGAAATCCCAAAGCAGAACTGAGCCCTTTTCAGTTTGTTTCGTCCTTAATTCGTGGACAGCAGACAAGCCCTAAACGTGTTCACTTTTTTATCCCAACAATTTTTCTTTCTCCAAAAAAAAAAAATCAAATGTTTTTCAAGATTCGATAAAGATAAGCTTCGAAAGGAGAAACACGTGTAACACAAGTATTATCAGTCCCTAGGGAGTGCGACTGAACGCAGGAGTGCGTCCAGGTACGAAGGAGGGAGTGAATTCTTCAGAAACTCTTTTCACTAGTTTTCCTCTATCCGTGCACCCTACCCGACCGCTGGGGTCCCAGCAGTGGTAGACGGGCGCCAAGTTCTTCTCTCGCTATACCGTGCCCCTCCCCTTAAAAGTCGCGGCAGTGGGAAGATCCCTCGGGAGCCAGGTGAGCCCTTCACCGCGAGCCCGGGGACCCGCCTGCGCGCCCGTGTGGGGCGCGCCGTCGCGCCGAAAAAGCTGCTGGTCTGGGGGCTGAGCGTTTGCCTTCAACGTTTGTTCAAACTTAAACCAACTTGCCGCCAAACAGTCTTGAGGATCAACCTCTTTCCTTTAAAATACACAAAGGGAAAATCTTCCCGAAAGAACTTTATATCAACAGGTTCCTGCTTTTCCAAGGTCGAAGTCCTTGGAATTGCCAAGAACTTCAGGTCAATCGTAAGGCTGGGGCCCTTGGCGCACTGCCAGTGATGGTCCAGCTCCCAGGGCCCCGGCACCCTCGCTGCCCTCCTCCTCATTAGGCCCGCCAATCCCCCCCCCCCACGTGGACCCATAGCCTCTCTCTGCAGTGAGCTCTGTGGGACCTAGCCAAGAGGGTAAGAAAATACTGAGGACTAAACGAAGCCGAAAGGCTTGACTTCAGCTTGATGGGCTTGAAGCTCTCCGCCACCAAGTAGATCCTGCGTTCCCAAACCCGGCGGGGGCGCAGGATGATGAACCCCAGCTGTGCGGGCTTCAAGCTGACCCAAGAGCCACCAGACGGCGTGGGGCGGGCGAGGGGCGGGGGGTAGGCAAATGCAACTTCAAGGTCAACGTGCCTCTGACTGGGGCTGGACAGCGGCCAAGGGTGCTCGGGCCTGGAGCGCTGGGGGCGCGCCCTGCTTGCGCGCGCTGGACACGGCGGAGGAGGGCTCGGAGCCAGTACTCCTCGGCGGTTTTGGGACAGAAAGTCCCTCTGGGTCGCCGCGGTCCCTGCCTGACGCGACCTCCCAGGCTGGACTCCTCCGCCGCAGGGTATGCGCAGCCCCCAGAGGGTTTCCGTCACTCTCAGGGAATGTGCTTTTCCTGAGCAGCTCCCAAGCGAAAGTTCATGTCATTTTTACCAAACTTTGCTTTTTACTTTTTAGAATGTTCTCAGATAGATAAATTGAAATGCAGACACACAAGGAAAATTCTCCCTTTCAGAAAACACAGATACTCAAATCCCAGTCTTTTGGGGTTCTCCCAACTTTTAAATCTAGATAAGTAATAAGCTGTTTATCAGGGCTATAAACATAACAAAGAGGAACTCCTGGCTTTTCTCTTTAATGACGGATTAGATCGTGTTCCGTACTGATTTTACGTGGGTTCCTATTTCAAATTTCAAGCAAATATTAAGGAAGACGATCACTAAGAAATATAAGTGACCTAAAAAATTAGTTTGGTCTAAAACTCAATAGCTCTGTAATTTCAATGCGGTGCGGCTTGCTGAGTATTTAAGAATCCTTTCAAAGCCGTAGGTGTGTTCCTTCCTGCTGTAACAAAACTGTATTCATCTTTGCACAACATGCGCTGGCGTCTGTAAATTTGGTACTCAACACTCGGCCAAGAACGCTCCCTATCCTGATGTGTGTCTACCAACCAGCCTCAATGCGCCAACCAGCCCAGTACCAAGAGCGCCCTGCTGGGTTTCCCTCGATGGCGCCAACCCCACCGTCTGGACCACGGAGTGGCCTGAGCTGCCCCACCATGACTGGGCAGAGGAAACAGTCCCCTGCGTTTCCTGTCCCCCAATCGCTTCGGTAACTCACCCTGACCTTCTCTGAAACTGCACAGACTCAGAGGATTTCGCTTCCAATATTTCATTTCCAGGGCTCATCTGTGGGTCAGAAGTTTTGGCCGCGGGCTAATTTCCCACCCTTTCTTCCCGGGCAACCAGAAATGTTTTATTTTGGCTTTTCCTCTGCTCTCCTTACAACTTGCTAGTTATAGCAGGAACCCAGGCCCTTTCCCCTCTTCTTGGCAGAGCAAAGTTCAAGCGCAGAGCTTTCTGGAGCTCTTACGGCCAGAGGGTGCTAAGTGAGCAGGTGACGTCAGCCCTCCGCTGGTCCGAAACCAGGCGGCGGGATCCCACTCAAGTGAGGAGAAAGAGCCTAGGCCGTGACTTAGGGCTGGTGACGATTAAACCAGGTAACGAGACACCGGGCAGATGTGTTTTCATTGCCCTGTGAGATAAATGCAGCGTTAAGTGCCTGACAACTTCCCAGAAGCAATCAGCAAAAGTTTATGAGTGCATAAACCTCAAAGACCATTCCCCGACGGTTGTTATAAGGCCCACATTTAAAGCTCCTATAAATTCTTCGGCACTTTCCCAAAGCTAAGTTTCCAGGGACTATTAAGCAGTCACCTCCTCCGAGGAGACCAGGGGGATTTTCTTGAATCGCCAAGGAAAGAGGTTTGGGGCTCCTACTGAGTGAAATAAAGCTGTGCAAAAGTTTGTTCCGGAAGTTTCGATGGCGGAAGCGGGGAGCGGGGGGGCGAGGAAGGAGGGCGTGGAAGTGGGGTCCGGGAAGGGCCAGGAGGTGCTCTTCGGGGCTGAGTTATCTGACAGCGGCGCAGGACCGGAGTCTGTCGGGGGTCGCAGATCTAGCGGCGCCTTGGCCGCTTTCAGCGGTGGCCCCAGCTTGGCCAGCCCGGCCCTGCAGGGCATAGCCCCATGTGGCGCTCGTAGCTAAACCCTATAGCTCCCACCCGGCCCGGACATGGTAGCTCCTTCACCCTTCTAGTGCCCACTGAGTGGCCAGCAGGAATACAAGCGTCCTGTGGAAAGTGCCAGCGCTCTAGCAAGGGGAGCCGGAGGGAGAATCGAGTCAGACACTGGAAACGGGTCTCCACTCCGCCCAGAGCCACGACGGCGCCAGCCTCGGTCCTCCCCTAAGTGGCCAGAGTTCTTTGGTCAGTTAGTATCAGGCACACACGACTCACCTATGTTTATAGAGAACCTTTGTTTATGATCCCGGTGACAGCAAAGCTGCTAATTGAAAAACAGTAACAGGAGCGTGTCGTTAGCTTCCTAAAGCTGGAGGTTAATAGCTGCGCGCGCCGGGGGACGGAGGCGGGAGGGAAGCGGTGAGCGAGGGGCCGCCCCGCACGTCTACGTGCTTTGGGGTCCCCAGGCGAGACACGTGGGCCGGCTCGAGCCTTCCAGAGCCGCCGGCCCGGGTCCCAGGCTGGAAAGCGTCCCGCAGGTCGCCTGCTCTTTCTCAATCTTTGGGATCCAGTCAATCCCAAGGCACGAAGGTAACTGACGACTACGTAGCATTTCTGTCCCGGTGAGACTGAATCTCAGGCAATTACTTTGGAAAGATACCGCTGGGCCCGTGTTCCTCATTTCCAGGTGAAAATACAGACGTTTCTATGCCGTTCTCACCCCTCCTTTATGAAATAAGGCGCCCAACTGTTCTGATATTACCATTCAAAAACAGGTTCTGTGGCGAACCTCATTTGTGAATCTATTACAGAGATTAATAGATTATTTCTCCTTTTTCAACTAATTCTCAGTGGGGAAATTTAACCATATGGTAAGGAGAGAATTAGAATTTCATCACATTAGAGCAAAATGTAATGAAAAGAGTCCAACACCTGGGGCCAACTCTGAAAGCCACAATTAAAAGGTTTTTAATGAAACCAGAGAAACCAAAAATTTCATAAGCTTCAGTAATTCTGCCACATAAGAGAGATTTACTGGAGGGTGTTGGGAAATATTGTTTTTACTTATGTCATAAGGATGAAAACCAGCCGCTAAATACCATGTGCTCCCAGACGCGGGACACAGGAGCTGGAAGACCGCGTGTACCATTTCCCATCCGAAGAGGAGGACTTGTTTTCACACTTCGCCTTCCTCTCCCTCTAAGAACAACCGAGGCAGACCCAGATGTCCCTGAATGGCTTCCTAGCTATGGCGGCTACGTTTCCGGGTAAATAAATATGCACAAATGTCCTACTTGGTGTGTGAGAGGATCTGACTACCGGTGAAGTTGACTCTTCCGAAACAGCTGGATTTTCATCTTGAGGAAAGTTGGAGCCATCAGTTTCTTCCTGTTTAGGAAATCCTGTGCTTCATTAATCACCATCACTGTAGCCGTTCTTCGGAGACGGCTGCAAAAGCACCCCCCTCCCTTTAAAAAAATCGAATGGGCTGCATAAGCAGCTCGATCTTCATTTTCTTTCTCTCCTCCTCCTCCCCTCCTCTCCCCTCTCCCCCCACCCCCCCCACCCCGCCTCAGTCCGGGTAGGAAATGGGCAGGGAGTGGGTGAGCGGGGGCGGAATAAGGCAGTGTGTTCGGGAGGGCGCGGGGGGCGATTGCTTTGCTGTCTTACTAGCTAAGAATCTTGGGTGAATTTGGGGCAAGCCAGCGGAGACACCACTTCCCCCCGAAAATCCCATCTCCACATCCAGACCAGAGTCATCCTAGGAACAGGGGTGGAGTATCAGCCTCCCCCGGAAAGGGTCATGTAGCACAAGATGAGACAGTAGGGGCGAGGGAAGGGCAGTGGGGAGGGGGGTGCAGTGGGGGGAGGCGTCTGCTTTCCACGGGACTCCCAGGCTTCGCCGCCGATCTACAATTTGCTGAAGGAGCAAAGAACATCCTCGGCTCTAAGTAGGGCTTTTAGTGTGCTCATTGATGAGTGAAAGTCGCCACACATGTCAAGCTAAAGGCAGTTGTTGGGTTACTAACAGGACCCAGCGCCTTGCAAACATATGCGCTAAGCTGTGTATACAGATGGCAGGCAGAATAATGGAGCAGGCGCCTTTTATAAAGCTCTAGCTGCTGCCTGTCTTCAGACCTGGGAAATGAAACTATTCAGACTCGCGGCCAGATAGCGCCTGCGATTGTTTGTTACCGTTTTAATCCTATTAATTAAAACGTTAACCTGATTGGGTAGAAAGCGCTGTCCCAACAGGCGACTCTTCTTCATAATAACCTACTCAGAGATAATGATGTAAAAGACTCCCCCGTCTGTGGCGGCGGCTGGTTGATGGGTCCGGAAATCTCTTGAAGGTGAATCCAAGCAAGATAAACGGTGCGGAGAGGAGGCGCGGGGCTGGGCTCAGAGCGGCGGCGGCGGCGGCGGCGGCGGCGGCGGCTCCACTCCCTCCGCGCCCACCCTCCCACCATGCGGGGCCGCGGCCCATGGTGAGCCCCAGCAGGCAGCACCATCGGCTGGAGACGAAGAAGAAGAAGAAGAGGAGGCGGCGAGCGCGGGGGAAGGCGAAAAAGAAAAAGAAGGGGAGAGGGCTGCCAGCAGCACCGGGACCGACGCGCGCACCAGCCCCAGAGCCCGGCTCGGGCGCGGCTGCGGCGCCGCCCGACTCCCGAGCCCAGGCGGCGGCGGCCGGCGCTGGACCATGGAGCGCGGGCTGCACCTCGGCGCGGCCGCCGCGGGTGAAGACGACCTCTTCCTGCACAAGAGCCTGAGCGCCTCTGCCGCCAAGCGCTTGGAGGCGGCTTTCCGCTCCCCGCCCCCGAGCATGGACCTGTCCCTGGCGCCGCCGCCTCGGGAGCGCCCGGCGTCCTCCTCCTCGTCGCCTCTGGGCTGCTTCGAGCCGGCTGACCCCGAGGGGGCAGGGCTGCTGTTGCCGCCGCCCGGGGGAGGCGGTGGCGGCGGCGGCGGCGGCGGGGTGGGCGTCCCCGGGCTGCTCGTGGGCACTGCCGGCGTTGGGGGCGACCCTAGCCTGAGCAGCCTGCCGGCTGGAGCCGCCCTGTGCCTCAAATACGGCGAGAGCGCCAGCCGGGGCTCGGTGGCCGAGAGCAGCGGCGGCGAGCAGAGCCCCGACGACGACAGCGACGGCCGCTGCGAGCTGGTTCTGCGGGCCGGCGGCGCCGACCCGCGGGCCTCCCCGGGCGCGGGAGGCGGCGGCGTCAAGGCGGCCGAGGGCTGCTCCAACGCCCACCTCCACGGCGGCGCGAGCGCCCCCCCGGGAGGCCCGGCTGGCAGCGGCGGCGGGGGCAGCAGCAGCGGGGGCAGCGGCGGCGGCGGCAGCAGCAGCAGCAAGAAATCCAAAGAGCAAAAGGCGCTGCGGCTCAACATCAACGCCCGGGAGCGCCGGCGGATGCACGACCTGAACGACGCGCTGGATGAGCTGCGCGCGGTGATCCCCTACGCGCACAGCCCCTCGGTGCGGAAGCTCTCCAAGATCGCTACGCTGCTGCTCGCCAAGAACTACATCCTCATGCAGGCGCAGGCCCTGGAGGAGATGCGGCGCCTCGTCGCCTACCTCAACCAGGGCCAGGCCATCTCGGCCGCCTCCCTGCCCAGCTCTGCGGCGGCGGCGGCGGCGGCCGCTGCCCTGCACCCGGCGCTCGGCGCCTACGAGCAGGCTGCCGGCTACCCGTTCAGCGCCGGGCTGCCCCCGGCCGCCTCCTGCCCGGAGAAGTGCGCCCTGTTCAATAGCGTCTCTTCCAGCCTCTGCAAACAGTGCACGGAGAAGCCTTAAACACCCCCCACCCCCGAAAAACATAAGACCGACCCCAAAGCTAGAGGAGAGTGAAAAGCTGCTCCCCACCCCCTTTATTTGGTCCTCTCGTAGTCGTGAAAACACTTGCAGAGAAAACAAAGCAGAGGCGAGAACTGCGGAGAACTATCAGAGACAAACGGGACTTCTGGCCTCGACATCCCCAGAATCTCGGTCTTCGGGGTGGGGAGGGAGGGAGGAGGGAGGTGGAGTTGGGATAGAGTATGGATGTCTTTTTTTCTCGGAAAAGTGGCAACTTTGGTGGCAGCCTAGACCGCGAGGAAGCAGAGTTTTCCTTTAAGGGTAAAAAATAAGTTGAGAAGTAGGTGTTATTAAGCGTGGAGAGTATTACGTGGCAAAATAGTAATCCTCCTAATAATTGTGAATTTGGCTAGTGCTGAGGGGGGGAGGAGGAGTCCGGGGTTGGGTGGCTGGTGGCACGGAACATTCATTCAGACAAATCAGAAAGGGCACTTGAAAATAAATTTTGATTCTGAGCCAGGAGAAAAACTTGAAATGTAGATTTATTTAAGTGAAGAAAAAACAAAAACAAAAACAGGAAGAGACACGTTGCTATGAAAGACTTGTATTTTTTATTGTCTCTGAACTTGAATCCTGTGAAAATGCTCAAAAGTTTTGGCAAGAGTGATATTAAAAAAAAAACTGACTGTGGCTGAAAGAATTGCATTTAAAAATATTTATGTGCACCTTGTTACTTTCCACTCTGCAATGATGTATTAACGATTCATGGTATTTATTTGTTATTCTTCAATGACCCTTCCACATCAACAGTATTTATCCTGTGTTAAGGTCATGGGGTCTTATGTGCAGATTTTTTTTAATGCCTCTAAAATTCTGTTTTATAGATTAACTGATATTGTGTGCCAAGTGTTTAAAAGGGTTTATTTGCCAACAAGTATGAAGAGACATATTGATGTATCTGAGCTGCTTAGGTTTATCAAAGGTCACCTGGATATCTTCAGCTGCATCATCCCTGTATTTAAATTGAGCTTTAATAAATTGCTTCAGTCCAAAAATTACAGGAAAGGTGTATTCTTAATTGATGAATGAATTGATCTCTTTTTTTGAAAGGGGACTCCTTTGCATTCTAAAAAGGAAAGACATCACAGCAATAGATCCTATAAGTAAGAACATGCTAAGCAAATATTTTTCCAGGCTGTGCTGTGCATTTTTAAAAGGTCTAATTTAATTGCTTTTAATATATGTATACATATATAAGTTATTTTAACTGTGGAGAATTATTTAAGTTGAAGGACTGGTTTGATTTGCCTATGGTGTGAAATCCTTTGTTATTTTTCTAAAAAAATTTTTTAAAGAAATAAAATAAAACTAAGGAAGAGCAAGAAGCTATTTACCCAAAGCGAGCTTTCAGTTTTAGTTTGCATGGCTGTTTGCCTGCCTTTCTATCCTACGAAAATCAAGAAAACCTTTTTTAAAAATGGAGTCCTGCTATTTTCCACTCCTTGCAGATAATACTAATTCAGTTTGTCAGGTTGGATGGTGAGTGGGGAGCTATGATGGATCTATTGGCGGGTTTTGGATGTGTAAAGAATGATATATATATTAAATAGGTCAATCAGACGATGACAGCTATGTACAACCATTTGTATGTGTATCTATGTCAGAGAGAATCTTTATTAAAATATTTTGATCAAACATTTCATTATGCTGTGCTTTGTGGAGGGAGCAATCACCTCTCTTCTGTGTTACTCTTTGCTTGCAAGGTAACAAAAAAGAAAGGAGTTTCAGAGAAGGTGGAACTAAAGTTTTGTCAGGGATACACAATTAGGAGCAGTCCTAGTTCACTTGTTTACTTGTTACAGGATGGTGGCTGGGCCTGGTCATTGGAGGATTGATAAATGGGGTCAGTGGTGAGACCCAGAGGAGGTCCAGAGCTCCTGTTTGCTGGCATGAACCTTGAAGGCCCTGCTTTCCCTGGAGTTCTTCTCCCACTCTGTATGGCATTGTTAACTACCATGCCGGGGCCCATCAGAGAGGGTAAAGTTTCTTAAAGAGTTTTTATCAAAATTTCCATCTCCAACTTCCTAAAAGCCAAGGAAAAGCAATGGATTTGGATTCTCTGAGGATGGATTGTATTGTGGCTTCTCCCCCCTGCTTTTTGTGTGTGTGTGTGACAGAAGAATCAACCAGGTTGAATTATGTGCGTAAACAATGCCCATAGAGATTTAAAAAATGTTCTGTGTTACTTGTTAATGAGATTTGTAAGGCAGTATGTTTGGATTGGGTTGGGCGTTGATTCTATTCAAGAATGTCTGTACAGGCTTGTATTTGGACTTTAATAATGCCCTCAAATTTAGAAGGTTTGATTTTTATTGTGGTGGAGGTTAGAGAGACGGTGGTGGTGAAGTTATAGTGTTTCCTCTGTAGGCAGTTTGCTAAATGCGTTTTGGTCTGTGTAGCCTCAGCCCATAATGATATCCCTAAATGCCATCAAACTTAGTGGGGGGTGAGGGAGGGTATTTTCTGCTCCACTTGCCATCAAAAAAGATTAATCAGAACCTGTAACTTTTCAGAAAACATAACAGCAAAGGGCCTTGAAGCTGAAGCCCTCCCAGTCTGGGAGTGGGAGTAAAGGGAGGGAAGAGACCAGGGCAGCCCCCAGGCAGGAGGAGACCCGTCTCTCAGCATTTACCAGACAAAGCCTGGGTGCGTCTAATTATGATTATTAAAACAATTTCCATGACGATGTCTAATATTATGTTAATTTGAAAACAACTGTGTATGAAAACTGTCTACTATAATACCTAAATTCATTTAATGAAACACATCGTTAAGGCAATTAAACCTCCTGGATGTGATTAAGAAACATAATTATGACACTGTTCTGCGCCATAATTGGGTGCCTTTAATCAAGGGGTAAAGTGATCAGCAACACAGCCATTACATTGTATTGTTCTGGCCCTGCTGTCCATCATTCTGATTAGGAATTAACCACAGCCGCCATCAGTCGAATTGTTTTTGTTTCTTTTTGCATGTTAACATTGTAGGGGACACATTCGCTGCAAGATTTAACTGCTTAATATTTCTCATTATTAAGAAGGCCTCCTTGATGTATTCCCTCTGTAACCTCTGTGCTGTTCAACTAGTATTAGAAATAGTACAAATAACAAATCTTGAACTTCAGGAGAAAAAGGAAAGCTCACCCTCCTTTCACCCTTAAATAACTCAGTCTCCAGCCTTAGTCCTGAAGGAGACTGGAAATGACTGGGGGTCGGGCAAAGGAGAGGATGTTGAGAATAAGTCGGAATGTCAGACAAATATGTACAATTGTTCAAAGTAGCAGGGTTCATAATATTTGTTTTCATTTTGATAATTTCAGACAAATTAATTCTCTTTCCAAATCCAGGAGCTGAGCAGCGTTGGGTTCTAGGAATAAATGTGGGACATCTGAAAGGGGCGGGGAGGACTTTTCGGTGATTTACTTAGGCGGCTTTCCCTGCGCTAACCCCAATGTTTCCAAAGTTTCATTAGCGGCAGCTTTTAGAAAAGGAAACCAATGATTGAAGAGAAAATTCTTCCCCCACCTGGCAAAACCCCCGGCCGCTTTCCGGGGCCCCTGGACTCCTGGATTTCAGCCCAGTATGGAAAGTTGGCCCACACACTTGTGGGCCCCAGTATGTCCTTCCAGTGTGCATCATCCACTTCGGGACTGGGTGACTGAACAGGGAATCAGTGTGGTCTTGCTGAAGTGCCCTTGGGCCCAAACAGGAATCCTGGCCCCTAAAACTGCAGCGTCTGCCAGAGAACCTCGGTCAGCCCCAGAGCCTTCGTCCACCGCGCTTTGGGGCGTTTCTCCCGGGAGCAGGGGACGATCCCCGCTGCTCAGGTTTCTTAGGAAACTGACACTGGGCAGAGGAGGCCGAGCGAGGAGCCAGAGTCCCACTTGGACTTTTATTCCACCGGCTTCCTTCTCTAATTTCTGTCTAATTTCAATTTCCTTCTCTAATTTCGAATTCCCATTTAGGTCTCATCTCCAGCTTGACGTGGGGTGCCTACAGGAGTGAAGCGCGTTGAGGCTTTTCGTGGACTCCTACAGGACCAGCAAATGATCACCTTCGAAGAGCTCACTAGTTACCCCTCCTCCCTCCCCGTGGTGCCTGTGTGTGTGTGTGTGTGTGTGTGTGTGTGTGCGCGCGCGCGCGCGCGCGTGTGCGTGAGCGCGCGCTCAGCGATGCGCTCTCCACCCTCAGTAGCTGGGCATCCCCTCCAAGACCCTGTGTTGAGCTTAAATTCCGCTCCCTCCTATGGCACCCAGCACCCATCCTTCCTGCCAACAGCTCTCTAGGGAGGGCCAAGGCCTCACAGGGTTCCCGTCTCCTCGCGCTCTTGGCCCGGATGCCGAAACCCAACCTTTCTACGCGCCCGGGACCCTGAGATTGCTCCAGCATGAGTGGCATTGACTTTTCCAATGTAATGACTTATGAAAGATATAATCATGTGTTAAATTGAATCCTCCGTTTAACTGTTAATGGTGTGCTCTGGGCACATTTACGTATTAGATGCTATGGTAACTAATTACCACTAGGAAAAAGGATAATACACTTCCCAGACTTTGAAAAATAATGATGAGAGTTCACTTCCCGGCTCGCAGCACACAGTGGCGGCTCTGCCGGGCGGAGCGGCAGAGCGGAGACCCGAACGTGTGCCGGTGGAAGGAGGGAGGTGATGAATCCTGGTCGGGGGAGGCTCCTTGGTAAAAGCTTTCAAGAAAATGCGATTCAATGGGGAAGTGAGGGATGGGGAGGGCCCACTATACGGCGCTGCCTCTAAACAGAATTAAATTGCAAAACAAACGTCAGAAACAGAAGTATTCTTTTAATTAAAATGCAGGTCAGGCTGAATTAATCACGTGCCAAGCAACTTTACATCAATTAACATTTTTTGTTGTGTGGGCAAAATACACGAGCCCGTCTCCTTCAAGGTCTGCGTTGGCGCTTGTGACTTGGATGCCCCTGGATCCGCCAAGCCAATGAGCTGCGGGTTGATGTAAAGCTGGCCTTTTACATCAGACATTGGGCACAGTCCACAGTCGAAGGAAACGGGAGGGAAAACCAGGAGACAGCAACTTAAGGGTAAAAACAATTCTCAGGGTAAGAGTCTTTTCCTCTCCCCGCCGGATCTCTGGCTCTTCGAATCGGTTGATGAGTGTTTACAAGAACCAGGGTTCTGTTGTAGGCTGTGCAAAATAGCCAGGTGTCTGTTTCGCCCCAGGGCCAGGGCCAGTGTTTGTGCTGGGGACCCGGGAGGGCAGGAGGAAGGAGGGGGCGGCTTTTCCCGCGGGCCAGCCTGCCAGCCCAGGGTTGCAGCCAGAACGACGTCCACAACACGCGTGCCCACCGCGCTGCTTTGCTCAGGCTGCGCCCCGGGAGGGACTCGGGATCCGCAGCCGCAGAGCGCCCCTTCTCCTGGTCCTTCCCCTGCACTGACGTTCTGGGCCCCTTCTGCGGGGCGCAAGGCCCTTCAACCTCTAAGTGCCTGGGGACAGAACGCGAACTTCGGGGTCTCTGCCTCAAACTGTCTTTCGAGGGGAGGCACTAGGCTGGAGTTGTCCCCTGACCCGCGTGGCCTGGAGAGTTCACCTGCAGATGACAGGCTTGTAAGAAGCACCCCGCAGCCGAGCCAACCCGGGAATTCTGTGAAAGCGTCCCAATTTTAATCCCCAAAGAGCTCATCGCTTCCTAGCAAGGCAAGGAAAGTGAGCTCGCTTTCCTTGAGGCTCGATTTTGGGTAAATTATATCACTTTTTCTAAATGACTCGTCTTAACATAATCCAGGAGACTTGTGGACTATGGAAGAACTATCAGGTTCCCCTGAGTGCGTGTGCACGTGCCTGTGGGACTTTTCTTTCTTTCCTCTCCCTAGTGTTCCCGAATTCCGATGATACAGAAATACAGATTAGAGAGCTCTCTGGAAGAGAAATTACTGGGCTGGGAAGGTTAGACTGCAAAGGGAAAGAGGGTTTTGCGGTTACCAGCCCTCCAGCCCCCAATATAGCATGGACAAGCCTATGTTAGAAGTCACCAGCATGCTCAGATGGGGAGTTGGCTTTTATTAGGCTCAAGGTGATATCGTTTTCCTTCCCAGCTTGGGAAAGAGTTAATTCTTTCCCAAAGACCATAGTTGCCCTTGTCTTCTCAACCTGATTCAGAGATGCAATAAAATAGGAAGCAAATTTATGATCTGTTTCAAGCATTTTATTGCTGTATTTTTAAATTCATATATGCACATATAAGAACTATGATCTGTGAAGAATTTGAAATGCGATACTAGAATGATACATTTTAGATAAAACATAACCATATCTTTATATAATTGTCTCAGATTAAAATAAAAAAGAAAAATAGATTTCTAATGTGGACCAAACTGAAAAACTAATGACAGCCATAAACTGCTAACTAACCATAAATTAACATCTTCATCAAATGCTAAAATGGTATCAGTGGTTATATAAAGCAATTATTATTTCTCTTTATAAGTTTTAGAATAAAGTTCAGGGATATTTAAAGGACCCATTATTTACCAATGCGTCCCAATCTTAAAGATTTCATATTTTATTAGGAGGATGGCTGCAACTCAAATCTGCTATGTTAATAGGGATGTTTAGAGGTGAGAATTTAGTTTTAAACATAAAAATGCTTCATGGCCTAACCTCAGTTTATGCATTTACTCTGCTCTGGCAATTACTGAAGAACTTGGTGTAAGGATTTCTGTGTCAAATATCCTTATCTCCTCTCTGAAAATGGAAGACAAATAATTTCTTATTATGTGAGAGAGTCAGATTATGTACCCAACTGGTTAAAACATTAAATCATGCACTGTCTGTTGAAGCAAGTGCAGCTACATTTGCCATGCACAGTCTCTTTCTGCAGAGCTGTGGTCAAAATTCAGATGCTAAGCTGAGCCTGTCCCCTGCATCTGAGACTTCCATGAAAAAAAAACAGAAAAAGATTTTCCTAACCAGGCCTCCACAGAAACATGAAAAGCCATGAAAGAGGAAAGGAAATCTGTCTATTAAATCTATAAATGTATCAGGGCACAGGGGCAGGGAATAACTTACTTTAATTTTCTTTTACAGAAGCAGCAGGCATATATATCTTTAAAGTGTAGATTTCTCAAGAGAGTGTAATTAAGTAAAATCTGGAATTATTCAACAAAGTAAGCTCTTTTTAAAACTTAGAAAATTGTGTTTTTATGAAAACAAAATACTGATTTGGACTATGGAGGATCTGGGTGGAACACACGCAAATTATCTCTGCCACTCAGGTGTAACTTCCTGTGTGTTGCCCTATTGGGTAGTTATTGTGGATAAACATCTCCAAAGGTCAAGGATTAACTAAGATCTGCAACTGGCTAAGTCCTATGATCACTGTTTAGTTTAACTTTTGAGAAGCATTGTTTAGTCTGAGGACTTTCTTCTTTAAAAATGAATACTATTTTTATAGCTTTTCTTGTAAGTCTAAAATTAGTTTAAAATAAAGTTAAAAAAAATACTGAACTTTAAAACATGGAGAAAGTACTACTTCCTGTATGCTTCTAGATTAAAAAAATTCAAAAGTGATTTCAAATACTTTAAAAAATATTCCATTTAAAGTATAAAACAAAGGCATTTATAAAATTTTAAATATATTGGCCAGTTCTTAGAAGTTATAGAATGAAAGTATACTTCATTTAAACAGTAATTTGAACATGAAAGACAAAATCACTTACTTAAAAATGTGGGTTGTCAGGTAATAATGACATATATGTTAACTTTAATGGTTATTTCTTAGAAATAAAAGTTACATGAAATAAATGTTCTCTTGCAAACAAATAAGAATCTCCAGCTAATATGTGCTTTATAAGTGTTTAAATTTGACTCAACGGTAAACCATTTGGTATTACTACATTTACCTGTTACTTCTATTGCCCTAGTTTCTCCTATAAGCACAAAACTTGTAAGTTGTAAGGGAATTGAAATACCTCATGAGTCTATCTCTAAACATTTACTTTCTAGGTAGTCTGCAGTATATCATGTCTCTCCTTATAAAAATGAATACATTTAGGAATTAAGAACATAAACTATACCTCAAAAAATTAACAAAAACTGTATCAAACACACTTAAAATTACCAGCATAGCCACTATTTTTTTCTATTCAGCTATATCCTCAATAGAAAATGCACATTATTACTCACATAACCATGGATAATGCAGACAGTTCTGCAAAATTATTGTTTACTCAGTGTTTTTTAGAGTAAAATTGAATGCAAAGATAATTATTTCATAGATTGTCCATTTAACGACATAATTTCCCCTAAGTGTTCAGCAATACTGAACTGCCTAGTTCAAATGAACAGGAACACTCTCAGAGTCTAGGGTGATCTTTAAAACATTAATGGAGTGTTTCTTAGAAAAGCTAAGTGTCCCAGTGAAATGCTGTAGGTACAGTTACTGAAGAAGCCACACTTCATCAACAGCATGTTCTGTGTTATGTTTTATTTACAGCTTGCATTTCAGCTCTATGAATACACAGAATACTGTCCAAATATTACTCAGCCTCATTCATTATCTGTGGTAAAGTGATCTGCAGAAGACGAAGACCACACCTCTCTTATGTGGAGAGAAATGGAATCTCTCTCCCATTCTTGTTGTTCTTATACATCTCTCCACAGAATAATGGCTATTATTAAGAACTGCAGCCTAGCAAGGTCAGCCTGGTTAAAATAAACTTGTTTAAAAACTTATTAGTCACTGATATTACTTGGATCTGTTTTTATTTCCCACATAAATAACTAAGTGAAAATATATTGACACATGTTCTGAATATAACAATTAATGTACTTTTATCGAAAGTATGAGAAAATAAAAATATATGTATATGTATGTGTCAGAGGGAGATGGGGATTTGGGGATCTTCAGACAGCAAAATTATTTCCCCAATAATTTACTATTTGTAATCAAATCTTCTGTCACCCAACATGCTCCTAGTAGGGAAATAAGGGGACACAGTCATTCACCTGTGCTTTAAAAGTTAATTTATTGGCTTGTAAATTTAAAAAACAACATTAATTGAGTTACAAAGCACTTGCATTTCTTACCTAAGATCTTTTCAAGATAATTTGCTTCCTCATAAATCCACCTATATACCATTTTAAAATCAAAAGAGTATTAAACAAACATTCAGGACACGTTTTTAAAAATATACAGCCTCCTCTGCTTAAAAAATATTTTAAAATGTAAGTATTGCCAAATTACCTCCTTTTAAAAATTGTTCAGTAGAGATTTTCACAAATTAAATTGATCTTACTCAAGATATTATAAACAAAGTAAACGTTTAAGCAAAAAAGTTCCATCACCAATGATCACTGATTTAGATGAACACTCTGAAGTAGAATCAGTAATAATTGCTTTAGAGAAACATTAGAGAACTTTATGTGATCATCCACTGTCATTTAAAATAGTGCTACAGGGAACTTAATCTTGGCTTGCTAACTTTTTCCTAATTGAGTATGTGAATATGAATACCTAATAATGCAGTTCAAGTACATAATGGTTTGCAATATTGGTAAATTTAATAGATTAAAGCAGTGTACATTCTCAGGGCATATAATTCTTGTTTTATAACTATTGACATTGTTTTATATGAAGATCAAAGCCTAGATAGTTTTTGTGCTTTGATCTTTGAAATTGGTTTTAAGATTCCATGGTTAAATTTGAAGAATTAGCTTATAGGAAATGCGACCCAAATTATTTTTCATGAGTAAATAAACAGAAGTAATCATGCAAGTTTTGAGTATAGAAGCTCCTTTGCCTCACACTTGTGACCCAAAACTTAATGAGAAAATGGAGAAAATATAATGAAGTATGCCAGGAAAGCCCAACAAGGCAGATAAAGTTCTCGAATAGGTTGCTTATCAGCATTCCTTACTCAGTGATAAATAGCTTTTTCCCGAATATCTTCAGAGCATTTAGTGTTTGCTAACTGAATGCTTCATTACTGTTGGTCATTGATATAAAATAATAGTTTTAGTTATTCATTTTCTTTAATTTGAAATTTAGAGGAGGCTTAAAAATGAAAAGATGGGTTTTTACTATATGTAAAATACAGTTTTTAAAAAATTCTGAAGCCTCCATGATTGTATTTGGTTTGGGTTATTTTTAACATATAATCACAATACTTGATGTATATGTTTTATTGTATGTAATTAGGCTCATAGTAATTTCTCATTACAGAACACTAATTTCGAATGAGTGATGGAAGTTTCGTTAGAACTGGTGATAAATCAGAATTTTAAAATAGTTTTAAGGAGATGATTTATTACGGCCACATGTATAATAAATTAGTTGGGTATGTATTGTGTTCTCTAATACATTATGTGTTCTTGAAGAAGGGTAATCCAGTGCATAGCATCACATCTAGGATAGAGGAAATGCTCAATAAGTGTTTGATTGAATAAATGAATAATGAATTAACTAATGACAAAAAATGGTTCCCTTTAACAAATACATAAGAACAGTTTTTTAAAGGCACAACGTTGTCAAAGTATCTCCTTTACAACTTTAAGTTTGTATATTGCATTACACTTTTCAAAGTAAGTTTGCACATCTTGCTGTGTTCAATCCTCATAATGAACCCTGGTGTCAAAAGGCCTTAATATTTTTATTTTGCAAATATGGAAACTGAAGCACTGAGAGGCAAAGTGACTTGTTGATGAAAACAAACCAGTTATGTCATAGCTAGAATCCATGTCTTGTAACTCATTTCTCCATGACATTTATTCTACTTATAAACAATCTTTAATTACCAGATTTAAGCCTGTCACAAGACTCTCTTGTTTTGTTTCTACCACCCATTGCTTTTATGTAATATTTTACATAATACTTCTACTCTAAATTCCTTTCGCTATAAATTAAGCAGAAATTAGAATGGAATACTTTTCTGTGCTCTCTCTGCTGTAGCAGCTCAAAAGTGTACTACTAAGATGAATTTAAGAATCTGGAGGCTTCCACTTCAGGCAACATGGTGGAATAGATGTCCTAGTACAAAACAAATGGGCTATACTTTGTGGCAGGCAGAAGATAAAGCTTGGGGCCCAAGCGGGGCGTGTGTGTGTGTGTGTGTGTGTGTTTGTGTGAGCATGTAATCCAAGACCTGTACACAAAGCCAAGAATTTGCAGAGGTCGCAGCCTCAGTAAGTGACTTAGAAAGAAACCTTGCTCCACAGAGAAGGACTGTGGGTATACCTGCCTGTCTCAGCCTTGGCTTTGGGTAAAGGGGAAAAAAAAACCCAGAAAGTCTCTCCTGTCTATTCCTACTCATAGGGTTGCAGTCTGGCTGATTTAGGGCTAGAACCCGCACTATCTATGTTGTTCCCAATCCCCTTTCAAAATACTCAAGTTGAAAATGTAAAGTGATCTGAAGTTGACAGTAACACCGGCAGTCAGACAAAAGCAAACGCAAATTCTCTCTGGAGGTGTGAACTTTAAACTCAGGTCTTAAAAAAATGTCCAGAGATAAAATTCCAAGGAACATGGGCCCAGTAAACAAGCCATCCTGTGGCAGAGTTAAAAGAAAAGCAAACTACAGAATCAGACCCACAAAACACTGATGATGTGGAAATACCAGGTACAGAATATAAAATAAGTTTCTTAATATATTTAAAGAAATGGAAGAAGATATTGAGTGTATGATGAAAGAACAAGATATTATCAAAAATGACCAGGCAGATAGGAAGAACAAAAAGAGAATTCTCAAACTGAAAATGTAATCACTGAACTTAGCAGACTCAGTGGAATTGAAATCCTGAAAGCTGACGAACTGACAGTTGGTACCCTGACTCAGATCAACCCTGGAGACCTCACAGAAGGGAGCGGGTGATAAGGATCTGAGCATGGAACACAACAAGTCTAGAACATCTCAGAGAATGAAGGCTGTCACGGCCTGTGTGTGTGTGGGCGCGCACGTGTGCGTGCGTGTATGTGCGCGTGGGCATGTGGGCATGTGTGCATGCGCGTGCATCCGTGCATGCGTGTGTGCATGTGTATGTGTGCGCGTGTGCGTGCGCGCGCACGTGTGTGCACGTGTGTGCATGTGCGCGTGCGAGCGCGCGTGTGTATGTGCGTGTGTGGTGGGGCTGCTGATGACAGGGTTTGCAGCCCAGGGTGGAGGGTGGAGCACACAGTAGTGGGAGGACCTCTAGGTTCTCCTTTGGCCTCTCCCCCCAAATTAACTGTCCCACCAACACAGTTTCCATCACTGGGTAAATAGAGCATTAAAACATGGTGGATGCACATTATGGGATACTATACGGCAGTTAGAAGCAACAGATTAAATATACATAAAGTAATATGGATATATCTTTAAAAATATAGAGTGTAGTTAAACATTAAGAAGAATAATGATTTATAGAATATACATTTATGAAAATTAAACACATATGCACCCAAGATAATAACATATGTTTTATAAAAACACATACAAATAAAAAGATACACACCGAACACATCAGACTATTTGCCTATGATGGGGAGGGGTATGATGGTAGCCATTAGGGATAAAATAGAATGAGTCAGTAAAGCCAGAGGGCCTTGTTTGGGCCAATTATAATTGTGTACCATGAACTAAGGGACATAAGGCGTGTGATCACTCAGTCCTATGAACCTGAGCTTAAAATAAAAAGAAGGAAGAAACAAACTCGATGGATGGATTAAAGAGTAGAATAAACTGGCAGAGAAATCTAAAGATCCAAAGAAATTACCGAGAATGTAAATTAGAGGTGGAAAATACGAGGCAAAAAGGTCGAACAACGTGGAGTACAGAGCGAGATACAGAGCCTGAGAGAGGAAATATTCAAAGAGATCATGATTGTGAACTTTCTACACTTCATGAAAGACACCATGACATGCAAGCATGATAAACAGAAACTAAGAACATCAAAGACAAAGAGAGCACGTTAAAGCTGTCAGAGAGGCAGACTACCTACTGAATAATTACACCGAATACAGGTTAACTGAGATATCCTCAAAGCCCTGTGAGGAAATCACTGTCAATCTAGACTTGTGCATCTAGCGAAATCACCTTTCAGGAATGAGGGCAAAAAGGAAAACATCTTCAATCCGGCAAAAACAAAGTTTAGACCGGTAGACCTTCACTAAGGTGCACTTAGAGTACGGACTAAAGGAAGGAGAAAATAAATGCTAGAAAATCTATTTAGTTACTAAGTATGGTTAAGTATTTTATACTGTTACTTTAAAAATCAATTTCCTTTTCAAAAACAATAGCACATTTCCGAAATATCAGAAGTTCCAATGAATGCAGCATGAATGAACTGGGTTTAATTACCTGCTTTGCCTGTTTATACAAGGCATCAGCAGTTAGGTAGGATGCCAGACAATCACTTGGCAATCTGATACTAGCAATCTTTGAATCCTCCACACTGTGCTGCATTGTGGCATATGGAATTATACTGTATTACATAATGTTGTAATTCAAATAATACAAATAAACTCCAAGTCCAAGAGGTGAGGCGTCAAGAACAAATACTGCTATCTAGTTTCTCAGTTGGTGTAAATGGCAGCATTTAGGAAAGTTAATTCCAATACTGGCATAACCCTTATAGTTTACACTGGAGTCAAATGCTACAATCAGTCCTGTACTGAGCTCAACATTTACTCCTACAATAAACCTAATACTAATGTCTAGGGCAATTGCTGAATATATAATAGGTTTTTGTGTGTTCTTACACTGATAAATCTTATCAGTGTCTCACTTGAACATGAGTGGCCTTATATAACAAGAAATTTTGTTCTATTGAGCCACAGTATACAAAGTAATAAAGAACATTTATGGATGATTAAATACTGAAGTGAAGTTGAAGCATTTAATCTACTGCAAAACTCATTTAATGCAAACGTACCCTGGCAATATAGATATTATTGATATTATACTTGAAGGGAACATTTTCATCCAGTGTATCTCATGGAAATTTAATTTCCTTCTTCTCTGAGAACCTGGAATTTGTTAGACTGTGTCCATTTCCAGCACAAATTTCCATTAGTACATAAAGCGTATTCCTACATATTAGAGAAGAATTTGTGACTTTAAAAAAACCCCACAGTGTCAAATCTATTGCTGGGAAGGCACATTTACTATGACACTTGCAAATTACAATATGTATGTAGAAACTTAAAAAAAGCTACTTTAAGTTAATCATTATGTTGATTTTGATGTCAATTTCATGCCACCATGCTGTTTCTTTCTTTGTTTCTTTTTTTTGATGGGTTTTGTGACAAAGTACAGACTGGACTGATCTCAGATCAAACAGAAATTGGCACTTTTAAAACAAACAAAGCAATGACATTTGAAGAAATTAAAAACAAATAGATGAGCTAAGGACATTTAGGTTAGCTTTGATAGATTTCTTTTCTTTCCTTTTAGCTTCTTTAAGATTTTACTTTGTACCTAAATAAAACATCAGAGTCTGGATACTGAATACCAAACAAAAAGCGGTTGTAGTTTAGTTCTAAGGGCTTATCATCAATTATTTCTAAATCAAAGTAAGTTAAAAATACAACCAACAATTGCTTTATCTCAACTATTGCCAAAAATCGGCCTGGACATTTGCTGACTCCAAATCCAAATGGCATGTGGTAATACTTCAACTTTTTCCCTCTTTTAAAAAAGGTGGTTTTCTTCTTACCACTTTCTGTAAAACGATCAAATCTAAACTCCTGTAAAGAAGAAAACAGAGTGTTAAAATCAAAAATTTCCATGAAATAGTTTGAGTTCAGGTTCACACAGTTGCCAGCTCTCCCTGCCCATATTAAAAGGCTTCTTTTAACCCAGCAAACACCAGGAAGTAAAACTTAACTAAGTGCAAATCATGTATGAACTTTCAAAAAACCCCAGTGTTATTAGAAAATTACTTCTCCCATATCAAACAAATTCAAACTTTCCTATATGACTTTTCTTCACATTTCTCTCCTACGCTAAGTTTCCTAAGTAGAGAGGCAGTATTTCTGTTTTTATTCTCTAAGGTGGGTCTCCACATACGGGCACTTGAAATACCAATGTTGGGTAGACGGAAGGGCTCCTGCAGAGCTACCATGGTTAGGGGACAGTGAATCCTACTGGCCACAGAGGCTGCCTACCTAAGGATCCCTCCTGTGCCCTTCTCTATCCCTTCCCATCAGCTACTGATGGATGAGAAGGATGAGTTTAGGATTTAGTGTTTGGATGAAATAGATATTAAATAATAAGATTCACATTAAGCACTAGAGAAGAACTAAGCCACAAAATCGGTCTGGCTTGTTTTTTGATGTTGTATTGACTTTCTCCTATGACAGCTCTATTTAGAATGAGTGTTCTTTGGGTTAACTCTCTTGGTTTCTGATATGTTTTCACAAGTAAGTTATATTACTTGTTCCAGAAAACTACGGGACTGGTTTATGGAGGGTGTCTGGTCCTCCATCTTAATTTACTCTCATGTGAGTTTCTGAGAGGACACTGAGTGACCTTATTTTAGCCCATGGTGAATGAAACCATTGATTAGATTAACGCACATGGCATGCATGACAATGACCAAGTCTTTCTTGTACGTGGTGCTCATTAGCATTAGACCTGCTCAGCACACAACTTTGCTATGAACTATGAAGCCAAAGGCAAAGAAGCAGGTCAGACTGAAAGCATTTAGGTTATAGCGAAAACCCTACAGTTCACGAATAGATCCTGAATCCATCACAGATGATCTCATTTTCTCACTCAATGCCAGTATTCATGTCAGCAAAATCGTTTCCTTTAAAAGTATTGGTTTTATCCCCATTTACCTAGGATATTGATTTTGATAAATATTCAAGCTTAGAAAACACATTTTGTGTGGTTTCTATTCCACCCCCGCCCCCTAAACTTGCAAGTCGATGAAATCATAATGGCAAAATTAATCTGCATCAGAGTGCAAGTATATTTTCCCACAGATAGTTCTGGGATGTATCTGAATAGGCTCTAACCACTGCTAACCTAAAAGTGTCTGTCCATCCTTGTAGTACGGATAAGGACATTCTCTGTGGACATCCACTTTGTTACTGGAGATAGGATGGCTATACGGTACTCTCTCCCAGTAAATCTTTTTCCATTCCTGGGGCCCAAGCCTGCTTGCCTGGGTTCAGGTGCTTCCTCCTTCTCACTGACCAATCTGAGGAGACCAGCGCTCTTCCCAAGAGCTCCTTCCCTAGGCCAAACCAGTTGATGTCAACTTTGCCATGAAATGGTTTTCTATTTTGAAAAGCTCTCACTGTGGTCAGTCCTATGGTTTAAGCCAGAACATGCAAAAGGAAAACTTAGCTTGGGTTATGACTTCATAGTGTGCTGATATCATAAATAAACCAGAAACTGTCATGGCTTTTCTATATTTCTTTGTGTACGTGAATATGCAGCTGAGAAGTCACAGGGACCAACAAAGAATGCTGAAGTGCTCCCCCAGCCCTGCCATGTTCAGTTAGTGTATGTTCAATTCCCCCAAACATCTAGTCAACCAGTAATGTCACTCCTCTAGTTTTCCATCACCTTCCATTCGATTTCCTCACAATAAATATCATAGAAATTCCTATTTAGTTGTTTATATTATGAAACAAGAAGGGAAAAGGCCAACTTCTTTTGCTCTGTGGCTACCATTAAGCTCAAATGGGCATAACTAGCTTTTTGAGTCAAAATTTCTTCTCAGTTTGTTTTCCATTGCCAGAACACGGAGAACCCAAGCAGAAGCCACTTTTAGGAAGGGCTTGTGGCAGCTGCTGAGAATATAGTTTAGTTTTAGAAAAAAAGAAGGGGTGTAATAGTCTCACCCCATAAATTCTGGGGTCACAGTGACATAGAACAAAAAGTTAGAAAGCTCAAGATGCTTTGATCTTTGGTCTGGAACAACTTGAATACAGGATTTGTCATGTTGCAGTGACCATAATAGCTGGGTGCTTCATGATTCAAAAGGGTCAATTAAATGCAATATTATTCAACGGATAAGAATAGAGAAATCATAAGAGAAAAGCATGAGACACTGAAATTCCTCATCACTCCTCTACTGACTGTTGTGCTTGTTCCTCAACATCTTTCTTCTGCATGAGATCTCTCGAGGCACCAGTTGTGGTAATGACATTGCTTTGGTCTCTCACTGATTTAGGAGAGGGTGTATGAACCCGTCTCTCAGTGCTACAGGGGAGGAGTGTATGGGGCCATCTGGGAGAAGTTCCCTTCTTGTGAAGAAAGAAAAACACAACAAAATGGTCCATCACTCTTCCTCCTCTAGACCTGGTCATATGTGAATATGATGCCTGCAAGGCTTCAGCTATGCTGTCACCGGGCTGAAGCTAGCCCTCAGGAGATGGCACAGCCAAGAAATCCCCGGAGATGGGAGGTGTCACACCATCTTATTTATCTCCATATTTTCAAAGCCCCACCAGAGCGCTATGCACAGTGAGGTTCCATATATGTCTGTTGAATTAATGAATAAATACATGACAATAAAGTATATTTTAAAAGCAATCTTCAAACTTTTGAAGAAAACAGAGATATTGAGTGAATAAATAAAGATGGAGAGAATGAAGAGTAGATGAATATTCAAATATAAAATGTTTACAAATAGAAAATGGTATAATATTTAGCACTAGAAATAAAGATTGGGTAGACGATACAATTTCCTGGATAGAGAAGAATTTGGGGTATGAGTGACTGAGGAACGCTGCGTACCACCCTAATCTGTGTCCTCCAAATTTTATGTTTAGTTCAGTTCAACAGCTTTTTTTTTTTTTAGCACTTCCTGTATGTGCAGCATTGAAGTTTGGTTGCTCAGTGGTTGCTCAGTTTATGTTTGTATCCTTGAAATGTACTAAATGGCACAATCTCTATTCCAGTTTGAGAGACAGACAGACAAAAAATTATTGAGAGTATTTCCACATTTGTCATGACTAGTATATTCTAATAATAGTGGAAATAATCAAAAGAATGTTGATACAACAATTTTTATAGTGATTTAGAATTTTTTCAAGGGCTTTCAAATTCATCACTTTATAGTCCTTACACCTCTGAGAAGTAGGTTGGGCAGACTTGCATGAGGTCAAATGAGGCTTTTCATCATCAGAGCTTTGGCGGGGGGTTGGGGGGACGTCACAAGCTTTGTAATTACTTTGTTGTTTCCCTGTGTCCTTACTTTAGGAGGCTATATGGTTAAGGTAATGCGTTACCATCTTAAATGTTGGCTGTTTCTTCCCTATGGCCCAGCCCTTTATACCTCAGCACCTCCATAGAAAAACCAACCAATAGATCTGGTCTTCTCCATAGCTCTATTTTTGGATGCTGCATTTTGGCAGAAAAGTAATCATCACCATTTACTGATTACTTGAGAGCCAGTGGCTAGAATTCTGGCTGACAATTGACAAATTTGAAGAAGCCTTCATAAAATTTTTAAAAAGTATCAATTCCTAGTTAATTAAGAGATCATCTAGATTTTCTTGGGTAGCATTTAGACTGACACAGAAAGAAGAAATGAGAATTGGGAACAGGTGTTCCCTTTTGCTCTCTCTCATTGTTTTAATTTCACGTGCCAATTTTGTTTTCCACATCAGCACGTGCCACCTGACTGGCTAACGTTACAATAAGCTAAGGAACTCATATTCAGAAAAAGAATAATTCTTAACACAGTTTACGTGTTGGTAGCTTATAGGCCCAATTAGGTTCCCAAACATTTTTTGTTTAGCCTACATTGTGTTTTAAACTTAATTTCTCCAAACATTTAAAAATTCTAAGCTTCACCCAGAAATCTGAAGTTTAAAAAAAATAATAAAAATGACTTGGTCACATCAGGTCTACATGCTTGTTAAGGACTGAGGGTTGGCTCCAAAGTAGCCACATGGTCTCCCTTAGATGCCTCCTGGGCTGTCCTTTTACCAGAGTCCTTACCACTCCCGACAGTATTGCTATATTTACACACAAGCCACCTCATCTATTGGATCTAATTAGGCCCAGTACACATTTGAATGTGCAGTATCTGTAGTGATTTAACATTTTAACTGAAGTATATTTTCACTTTCAGAACATTCATCCATCTCAGCACCTCCTATTTATTTCCTTCTATGGGTACTCTCCTGCATGCCAGGCACTGAGAATTCAGAGAAGGTAAGGACAAGGTCTCTCCCCTCCTGGAACTTACAGTATACAGACGCATAGGCAAACAAGTAATTGCAAAATACCATGGGACGTGCCCCATAACAAAGGTACACCCAGGCCACAGAGTGAGCAGTGGCAGATTCTCTGAGGAATGAGGTGGGAATCGGGGACAAAGAAGAGGTGATTAAGGGGGATTATTGTGGCGTCACCTGCAGTCTCTCGGTGGACAAGAGAAGCATTCAACAATAGAGAGCTGGGTGAAGGAAGATATAACCTGTTTCTAGAATGTAATATTCTAGCGTCTCTTGGGCTTGAACATCCTGAAACCATGCCTCATTGGGTTGGAGGGAACCAATGTTCCACTAAGTCACCTCAGGTTCCACGTCCTCTGAGAATAACTATACTTATATCTGGAGTTGGTCTTCCTCATGATTTTAGCCTAAGAGCTATTGGCTATTTTCTATATCTAAGGGCTGGTCTTCTCATTCAAGATCTGTAGGGTACAAAAGTCAGGCAGTGAGGAGTATGAACTTCGGATGAGCTCCTGGGACAGTGCTGTCCATGACAAAGGCCAAGGATGGAATTTTCCAGAATTTTCTTCTCTTTTTTTTACTGTTAGTGCATGATTGTTTTTGGATGGGCATCTGTTACACGAGCATCTATAGCATCTACTTATTGCCATCCTAAGTTATTAAGAACAGAAGGAATCAATCCATAAGCCTGAGAGTGGTAAGTGCTCAGTAAATGTTTATAGAATGAATGATTACATAAGGCCTTGCCAAATCATATAAAATTAGTTCTGAACTATACCATTTTTTTTTCTGTGCCAATAACTATCAGCATTCCACAACTAGTTTCAAGGAAACAATACCATAGCAAAAATTAGCTAGTTGGTTTTAACATTAGTCAGGCATAGTTGGCTAATGTTAAGTCTAGTAAATAATAGAGAATGCTCATCAACTCAAGCTAGAGCTGCCCTAATGATGCAAAATCAGAGTTCACAATACTGCAATTTTGTTCTTCCCACTGATTTAGTATGAGGCAAACCCGTCCGACTACTATTTATTATGTAAAGTTTGGGCATTGCTATTTAGCATGCCACAGGAAAAGTATAAATCGACACACTTTCAAATGTTTAGCTTTGACATTTAAATTCCTAAAAGTCTAACTCATGGTCTTTTCCATCATGGCGGCAGGGTTGGGGATAGAGAATAGGAGGATCCCTAAGACCTTAACAATAGTGGTGATTTGGTAAACATTTATTATTTTTTGATAACTTTAATGTTGATTTTACTATTGTGACATGAATAATAAACCTGATAACTAGCAGGATAACCACATAATAAAAATACTAAGCAGAAATTAAATTGAAAATTGTAGATAGAAATGAAATTTTTTAAATTTTAAAATATTCTCCAAATATTAGCTATTTACTTGCTTTACTTATTGACCACCTAGTTACGTGTGGAATTTCTTTCTTTTTTTTTTTGATATTTACAAACGTGGAGATGAAGCCTGCTGTCTGCAAAAATGTTCATTCACTCACCAATACCCTACTTCTGATTTGCTATCATTATTCACATAACGCCTCTTCTGAAATACATAGAAACCATATGTACCTTCTCCCCTCACTTAAAAAATTGTCTTTGCTGATGAAATAAATGCTCATTATCTCATTGTATTTGAAGTCTGTCCTTTTCTTATTCATTTCCAAAATTCAACAAGATTTTAATCCAGCCTGGCTGAAAAACATCTTAGAAACTGGGTTTAAAAGTGGTTCAGCTCTAAACTGCTCAAAAAGAGCACAGAAGTTTCCCTTGGAAAAACGGTGTTTTTTATACAAAAACCACTGCAGCCACAACGTGACTTCCGGAGAAGCACAGGCAGAAGATGACTGTGCTCGATTTGCATGCAGGTGGTGAACCTCTGAAGTGGTATTAAGGGATGAGCCAAGGTGGATTAATTTCCAGTCTTTGATATTCATTAACTCCAGCTTCAGAAAAAAATACAAGGAGATGACACAATTACCCTCAGAGCTTTACCTGTGAGTAGCAGCTTTATAATCTCAAGTTCATAATGCCGTCCTAACTGATCAAGAGGGGCACATACCTTTAGTAAGAGGTGAAAAAGTAGATGAGCTTAACTCTGGCAAGGACGGTATCTGACTCTGGGACAGTCAACCCCACTCTGGAAACACTTAGCAGAAGAGTCATTAGTTATTCTCTAAGCCACCTGTCAATAGCTAGCCCTCCATGGTTTTTAATAATTCTCTGCCAAGCAAAACTTAATTTAGGCCTAACGTGAATAGTGTCCATCAAGGTATCAACGTTCATTTCATTTGAGGGAACTAGAGTTTAGTCTCATCGCCCTATTTCTCTTTATAGATCGTGAAACCTCTGAAAGAGAGATCCTTAAGGAAACCTTTCAGTAAATAGGAAAATGTTCCCATTGGAAGGAAAAACAGGAGTCATTAAGCTCTCTCAAATTCTTTCTGGAACAAGATGGCAAGAGAAAGATCACGAGGGAAAGGACTGTGCGTGCAGTATCTAAGAGGGAGCGATACCGGCTTAATGTTTATTTACCTCTGGAGCTTCGAAGATTTCAGGGTCATAATGTAAGACGGGAGGAAAGATGCCTACAAAGTCTCCCTTTCGCAGACAGCAGTCCTGGCTCTCTAAGTGTAGTGTCAAGTCCTCTTGAACGACGCGAAAGATGCCAGAAAAGGAGCATAGCCGCAAGACCTCAAGAATGGTGCTTTCTGAAAGAAACAAGCAAGCAACATTTTATTAAAATGTGACCGCTCCTGAAAAGTGCTCTCAATTTGCCATTAAAGCACATAAACAATAGCTGTGATTGACAGGGAGATCCTTTCCCAGTCAAATCCATTGAGCACCAGGAAGGAGCCAATGGGGGCTCTGAATGGGAGAGTGAGGAGGAGAGGGATGAGACCACTGTGGCCCAGCCCCCAAAGCTTGGGGCATTTCACAGGCAGGAGACATCAGCGCTGTACTGGGGCAGAAAGTCATTAACTAGGAACTTCATAGGAAAGAATGATCTGCAAGAGAGGAAGTCTGTGTTGGGACATACACACTGGAAATTAAAACCGTATCCCAGTTAAAGTACACCATTGGTGGGTTATTTCACCAACCTTCGGAACAGTGATGCCTTCAAAGCCAGGCTTCGGCGTTTACCAACCACTTAGGCAGTTAATAGTAAAGTAATTGTAGTAGTGCTTTCTGAGATAGCTTAACACTTAATTTCTTTTATGCTAGTTGTAAATAAAATGTGAGTCAGCATTTGCTGGAAAAATTTCAAAAGGAAAATACTTTAATAGGAATCAGAAGAAAACTGTATTTCCCCCAGCATCCAGGGAAAATAACAGCCACCATCATACCCTGGAAGATTCCAGAAGCTGAATGTCCTTGCTTTCCCAGTGGCCTTCACCTTTTGCTCCTAGCACGACAGATTTTTATGGCTAATTTCCGGCAATTTATCCTGGCAGTTTGAGGAGGAATTCCTTTGGGAATAATATGCATAATTTGCATAAATCATTCTGATAGCATGCATATCAGCATGTAGCTCCTGTCTAGGTCTGCATCTTTGCCTTCATAATCAAAACTGACTATGTTTTCACCAGCGTGAATGGGTCTTAGAATAAAAAGCTTGATTCTCTCTAATCAGCAATGTGAAAAAGAGCTCCAAATTGAGCGTTCTTTCCCCCTTCACATGGTAACAAACGGTTGTATTTATGGCTTGCAATTTAGAATCTCTCTCTCTCTCTCTCTCTCTCTCACACACACACACACACACACACACACACACACACACGAGGCCAGTTTCTTAGTGTTCAGCAAAGGTCTGAAATGTAGAATAACCAATTATTAGATTATAGAGGCGGGCAGGTCGGTGAGGGCTTGCATCAGCCAAAAATTAAAATAAATGCTATTTCCCCCAAATTGAAATCTATGCACAGCTTGCATAGGGCTATCAAGTAGCTTTGGGGACCTTCTCCCAGGAGGTTTTTCCCTAAGCATGCATTTGTCTAAAGAAATGAGGCTGCGGTCAGCTCTGTGTGGCCAGTGTGGTGATTCGATCTGACGTACAGTGAGGCTGTGCATATTCTTTTGGACTGCCTTCGTTATTATAATCAGGCAGAGTCAAATCGGTTTGTTGGTGACAGGGCCAGAAGAGAACTTTGGTTTTGGAACATGGACTCCACTGCAGATAGCCACAAGGCACCTGACACGACGGATTTCAGCTGGCAGGACACCAGCGACCAACATTTCTATGGTGAAAAGCAAGGGTCGGCTTCCCATGTACTGCTGTGGCTCATGTTGGATCAACAGCAGCATAACATCATTTTAGCTTGTGGTGTGAAATGGTAGCTGACATATGCAGCAGTGCTGTGCACCCACCGGGTCCAGGACGGGTGTGGGCAGAAAAAATACAAAAGCAAAATAATTGTGGGGTGGCCACGGTGACAGGGCAGGCATCCGAATGACACGGCCACATCCCATTGGCTGACGTGCTCGCGGAAAGGGTGGTAGCTTGCGCCCACTGCAGTATCACAAATGACAACTGGGCAAGCCTATCTTATGCAGAAGTTAATCACAATAATGGAGCACAAAGTGTGGCTTAGCGGTGAGGTCATAAATGACAAATCTGTTTCACCTCCCAGTACCGGTTATGTGCGCGAGCCGAGGTTGGCTCTGGATCGCAGCGATCATGCTGAGAATCATCGGAGGACAAAAGTAATGAGGGGCATTATTATCCACAGAGGAGAGGGGAGCTTCCGTGGCTCTGTGTTACAATGTACAGACACAAAAGCCACAGCCTTGCCGCCAGCCCCGGAAAGGATGCAGGCAGGGCTATATATACGTTGAGAAGAATGACAATTGCACAATAATAAAAAAATTGCGGCCTCTACTTGTAGTTGTCATAGTTGAGCAGACACCAGCCAGTGCCACTGACAGACCAGCTGGGCCCTGGGAGGCCTTCCATGCTGCACAGTAAATTACCCTGCATGGCGGAGCAACATCTGTTTCTGTGCTACTGCCGAACAAACAAGGCAATTGAAAACATACCAAGGGATAACCAAGCAACAGATGAACATGACCCGCATTTTTCCCCCCTTCTCACACTCGAGGTGCTAAACTTCATTGTGCAAGCACTCCACGAAAGAGAGGCCAGGTTGGTTTGATAAGGTGTTGTCAGAGAGATTTTACATATTTCCAAAATGGAAAGAAAAACCTGATAGTATTGTTATTCTTAGAATCTTCTTTCCCCCCTTCTATCTTCATTTCTTTTATACCAAAGCTAGCACTCAGTTCTCAATTCGCTCTAGAATTAAAAAAAAAAAAACTTTCCATACACTTATAAATATTCAGTCTTTAAACCTAATTTGCTATACTTAGTTCACATGCCTTCAAGCATTTGTCTTCCAATTTCCACTGAATAAATGCGTACTAATGAGAACTAGAGCAAGCTGCTGAGGCAAAGCTGGGTGACTTGGGTCTGGCCTGCCACCAGCTTGTGATAGGCGGGCAAATTGAGTTAAAATGAAAAGTCTTGTCAGCTGAAATTCAACATGGTAGCCAAACAGCAAGCTGTCAATCATTCCAGCCAAAACAAGGGACTGCAGGTAATAAAAGGTCATTGTGATCATTAGTGCACTTGGCTTTCATATGCAAGTTAATTTTAATTAAACATGATCTCTATCTGTAAATGTTTTATAAAACTTGTGCATAATGGGTTGTTAATTTATACTTACATTTAGCAGGTAATAGGACCCTCTACTTACTAAACGCATTGTAGAAAAATGGCTATCAAGAATGCAAATATTTGGGGGGTAATTTACACCAGGCACTGCAAGGTGCCAACAATTGCAATTGTGATTAAGATAAGGCTGCCTGTGTTTTATTAAGAACTGAACTTTACTGACTAGTATCACCAGGGAACTGGATTACAGAATTCCCACAATGAACTTACACTTCAAAGCCTGCCCTGCCTTCTTCACTTGGCTAGGGAGATTTGTTTCTCTTTGCAGGATATAAAAATATTCCGATTAAGTATCCCTTCTAAGCAAAAAGCTGGGGAGTATGTTGAGCTAAGATGCTTTATAATGTGACGGGGAAGGAATATGGCAAAGGAAAGGAAATGCTGGTAGAAAAAGGAATATACAGACTTTCTCTTCTGCCCTCATAGCTCAGTTCTGGCTGTACTAATTGACAGATGATTCTCATTTGCAGATTTAAAGAGCTGAAGCCGTTTACGACAATCAATAATGCATGTTACAATGCAACCACAAATAAGCACATCCAAATTTCTGCCTCACACTTAGGCCATGTCTGGATATGTGGAATGAATATAGTGTGACATGGCCAGACTGTTAATTTGGGTCACATCTTAACGATTGGTGCAGACTGTCACACCATCTGATTAGCCATGGTGATCAGTGGATAGTGGCAGCGGCTGCAGTGAAATGAGCAGCCAGACCCTGCTGCGGTCGGCTGGGGCTGAACACGCCGATGGTCCTGAAAAAGGAAGGTGGACAGGGAAGGGAAAGGGGGCTCTGGAGGTAGTGTGCGAAGGGTGAGGGTGAGGAAACAGAGTGAGCCTCCAGATGTGTATGCGAGTTTTTACAAAACCACCTTCAGGACAGGTGAGAAGGTAAATAAGGCACTGTTGTCATCAGACAATTTGAAGCCAAATAACTACTTTTTGGCTCAACAATTGTGTATTTTAAGTAAAGTTAAAAACAAATCTGAATTGGTACGAATGCCTACTTTCACTCTGCGCTGCAGGCACGGCTTTTGGTTTACTGCTAAAATACACAAATGTAAATTCAACATTCATAGAGTCAATAAATGTACTATTAAGGAATTTCTCTGCTCAGGGCACTGGGCCGCTGCTGCTGGTGGAAAAACAGAACAGAGAATATGGATTTGGCCTTCACAGACACTACAATCTAGGTGTTAAGCCGGAAGGTACATATACACAGGAATGCTAGCCAGGATCCTAGTGAAGATACTGTTCAATTTTTGATTGGATAACTCCAATGATGGCATTCAGAAAGTCCATTTTGGTAGCAAGTTATTTTTCGTACTGAGCTGAATTTTCCTCCCTTAAATTTCTACCCTTTAGAAAACACAAAGGCAAAAAAAAAAAATTGAATCTCTCTTCCACATAACGGCCCTTTAAAAATATTTAAAGACAACTATCATGTCATTTTTAATTGTCCATCAGAGATGATATGGCCTTTAGTCTTTAATTCAATTAGTCAATATATGCCTCTTAAAATGTGGCAGAGATGGGTGTGCTATTTCAGTTGGAAAAGTAGAGAGGAACTACTTTCTCCGCCCTAGATACCACACTTCTATTAATATTTTGTTGGAAGCAGACAAGCAACAGATGTTTGAAGTAATATCTCTCCATGGACTTGTGTTAAGCTTTCTGATATCCTATAGGTGATCAGCTCTGACAGCTCATCACAATCACCGAGGTGGTTTAGAAAAAATAAATGTTCCATAACCGGCCAATAGCATCAGAACCACTGCATTAACTAAAACCTTTAAACTAGCGGTGTTGAACCTTGGGTGCACATTAGAGTCGCCTTGGAAGCTTGTAACGCCATCAGCCTGCACCCCAGACCAGTGAAATCATGACCTCTGGGGGTGGGACCAGGTTTGAGTACTTTTTAAAGCTCCTGAGATGATTCCAATGAGCAACGGAGGTTGAGAACCACCCTCTTCTGCTGGGCCACACATTCCCTCATTCTGTTCTTACGCAGTTGATTTTTAGACCTAAGTACCATAATTTGGATTCTTATTAAATTTCCCTTTCAATCCTTTCAACTCCTGTTGCTGCCATTCATTGCATTATCTAGCCCTCTTTGTTTTGTGCTGAGCTGAAAATTTGACAAACAGCCAAATTAGTATTTTTCACTTTTTAACCAATGTCTCCTTATGTTACATATAAAACTCTCACTACCTGATTTCTGGTGTACGCTTTGTGGGAGATACCTCTCTCTCCTCCTCCAGTTAGAAATTTCTAACATGAAGTAGAATTTTTACCTCCTGTATATCCTCACTGGAAGAGAGGATTTTGTTAAACTTTACGACTGCTGTCTAAATTATAGACACTTTTAATTTTTCAAATACACAATTATTTTATAATAGTGAATGAGCTTTTTCAAAATAACACCCACAGTTATGACAAATACATCACACTAAGACATTAATAGTAAGGCAAACTGTGTGTGTGTGTGAGGGGGGATATACTGGAACTCTCTTTGTAATTTTTCTGTAAAACTATTCTAAATAAAAAGTTTATTTAAAAAAACCCTCAAAATTCTGATGTGAACCTCTAGCCCCAACCTCACCCCCAAACCCAACTGCATTTGAGAAATCGTGATGCATATCCTTGTAAAATATAGTGGGCAGGGTCTCTGGTACATTTCTAGGGCATTTTCCCCTGAGTTGACAACATTTATAGGTTAGCGCTGAAGTTAGGTAGAGCCGGCATCAATTTCCGGCTCTGCCACTAACTAGTTGTATGATTTGGGTTGGTTAACTAATCTTTCTGCACCTTGTTACCCAACAATTAAATGAAGATAATAATACTTGAGGATTAGATAAGCTACACTTGTGCTTACATATATATATATATATATATATATGAGCTAGTACTTGATGATCATTAAATAAGCTACTAAAAGCCTGATACATAGTAAAATAATAATTATGAATATTATCATAATGTCTCATCCTGAAATTAAGAATACAGTTAGCACTATACCATCTAGCTCACATTTTCTGATCTAATCATGTGCATATCACAGCTGGCTCTGATGAATCAAGATACAAAGAACTCCTCTCCCCTCTCTGTGTGGACAATGAAAAAAGACTCCAAAAATTCTGGTATCAGATAGGTTTGGGGGGAAAAGCGTGAGTGTGGCCAGAAAACCCAAGTTAAAATCCTGCTTCTCGCCTTTACCTCCATGACCTTATTAGCCAAGTTATTTAGCACCCTGAGAATTTTCTCATCTGTAAAAATAATGACAAAATAATAGTTCCCCCAGTCCCCCAGTGTCTTAAAGAAGATCATATAAGTCCATAAAATTGCTTTGAAATATTGAAGTCATTAATATATTTAACATGGACTATGTCTAATGATAATACCAACTTGGTTCCTAAATAATGGAAAATGAAGAAAACAACATAAACATCATAGGGATGGCACTGAGGTTAAACATCATTTTGGTGAAAACAATAGACAACATTTGTTGAACCCATACTTTTTAAGTTACTTAAATACATTTTTCAGGTACATCTTGAAGTAAGAAGTAGTACTCAATGAGATTATTTGCTATCCATTTATCAAAACTTCAATTTTGAGAACTTTCTCTTCTCACATTACCTTTTTTTCTTATATTCTATCTGAATCAGCTTTTCTACTTTTCTTTTTCCTGTATTGGAAACCTGTAGTTCTAAGTCCTACCTCTACCCCAGGTTCTTCTTTCCGGGAAAACGAAAACATTCTTACTTTTCTTTTAGAGCTTCTCAAACTTTCATTCTATCAGCAACTTTTCCTATGGAAATTTAGGCCCCAGGTAACAGTTATCTGAACCCCATTGTATATATTATCTTATTCTAAATTTATATTTAATTGTAGAGACCTTTACTAAACACTGATATTCAATTTTAGTGAGGACCTGGTAAACAGAATCTTTATAACAAGTTCCATATATAAAACAATATAGTTGTGTTTTTCTTTATCTAAAAGAAAGGGGTAGGGGCTTCCCTGGTGGCGCAGTGGTTGAGAGTCCGCCTGCCGATGCAGGGGACACGGGTTCGTGCCCCAGTCTGGGAGGATCCCACATGCCGCAGAGCGGCTGGGCCCTGAGCCATGGCCACTGAGCCTGCGCGTCCGGAGCCTGTGCTCCGCAACGGGAGGGGCCACAACAGTGAGAGGCCTGCATACCGCAAAAAACTTAAAATAAATATATATATATATATATATATATATATATAAAAGGGGTAGAATAGTTGTAAAGAAAGATGCTCAAGAGCACTGGAAAAAAGCATAAATCCATCACAGCCTCTTGCAACGGATTATTGCTTTGAATTGCGTTAACAGGCTTGATATTTAAAAGCCCACTTGATGCTATACGTGTTAAGTTTTGCTGATGTTGTGTGTATACTGATGTCAGAGTAAATCTGACACATGCGAGGCCTATAGGATTGGGCCACGACTGTCAATAATATGTGCACAATGATCACATCACGATAAGCCTATGCCCCCTCGGGCTCTGTCTTCAAGGATCACTCTAAACAAGAGAAATCATTTTTGTTTAGGAATAACGTACTGGTTTCTACCGCACTCTAACTTTCCTTTCCAACTTCGCTTTATTATCAATGCGCAATGACATGCAAAATCTCTGTAAAATCTCCTTTCCCTTTGTTTGCTCTACCAATATCAACATTCTCCTTCCTGGTTTAAAAAAAATGCAGCATTCCTTTCATCCGTTTTTCTTATAATAATAAAAATTCAAGATATCTTTCTTTAAAGAAATTGTACTTAGAATACATAGACCACTTTCTTTAAGGAGATGAGAGGCACATACACTCATCCCATGCAGTGCACTGTAAACAATTAATTCTGTAAATCTTGCCTTTCCTCATATAGCTCATACCCTTTTGATAGAGAAAAATACTCACGATAGAGCTAGGACTAGATGCAGAGGTTATCTGTTGTGAGTCTGATTCGTATAAAACTTTGCTTCAATCTGCATTGAAGATGCAGTCTGATAGACGCTGCTTCAAACCGTCTATCTGGAGAAAGCAAAAAGTGGACCCTATTATCTAGAAGATTCAATTCTTGTAATGAACACCACTGGCCTCTGCTGGTACCCGAGGTTGTGATGAACGGGGTCTACCTTCTAGATTGCTGAAGGTGCTTCCTGTACTCAGGTGGGTCTCCAGGCACTTGGGATTGGTGATGGTCATGTGTTGATGATAAGTGAGCTGTAAATGTCTGAGGGCTCCTGGATGAAAATCTCTACTCTAGTGATGGACTTAAATGGACCCGATTGCGGCTCTGGAGCCTGCCATTTCTTTAGCTTGAATAAATGTAAACTTGTCTGCTTTAATAGCACAATTTTAAAATGGTCTTTTCTTTCAATAGTGAGAAGTTAAGAGTAAAAAGAGAGTTGATGAATTTCAACTAAATTTTAAGAGTTTATAACTGTGTTCTGAATACAAACACATATTCCTTAAAGTTATTTGCTTTACGTCCCTGTATACATTATCTGACTCATAAAATGCAATTGAAATGACTTGAATAAATGGGAAATGCAACCTTGATATTCATAGGAAACATAAATCTTCTACCCAGAAAATACTGTGTGTCTACGTGAAAGCAACTACCCGGAACTTTATGCAAAGTTTGTGCATCTGGTCCCCAGTCATTCTAAAAAGAAAAATAAAATAATATTTGTATTTTAATAATGCTGGGATTATTTTCCTTCTCCAAGCAAATATAAAATTACTTTGATAATGCACTTTGTTCTACAGCGGAAACTAACACAACAGTGTAAGGCAATTATACTCCAATAAAATAAATAAATAAAATTACTTTGATAATGTGCGCTAGAAACGGCGTGACTAAAGAAGCGAGCCAACTGTCACTACAAGGCAAGCTTCCTGCTACTGCCTATGATGGGTCTTATCCTAACCAGTGGGAACAATCTCCAGAACACTTGGGGCCATTCTTCTTAATGTCAGCCGGTGGTCAACACTGATCAAGACCTGTAGGGCCTTTGCCCCCAGAAGTTCCCATCAAAGAACCTGGAGCATATTTAAAAAGGGAAAAAATTGAGACCAACATGGGCTAAAATACTTGCCTACATTGTCAAACGAGGGAAGCAACAGAGATATATAAAGACTTGCTCCTACATTTGTCCAAAGGGCCCTGGAATAGTGTATAGTAAAAGAAACCACAGGATGAAATGTCAATACAGACAAAGCAGAGAATAACTCGTTGGATTGGAATTTAACTTTGGGAATTAAAATTCATTCACATAATGAGAGTGGTCTTATCAAAACCGGAAAAGGCGAATCCACTGTTATCAAAAGCTCACTGTTACAGGCACACAGGCCTATGTAGAAAAAGAAAAGTAAATTAGTCACTTCTGACCTCAAACGTATTTGAAATAGTGACCATGCATATCTCATGAACCAGTGACTATTTTATAAAATATTGACATTTCACATGAAGTAATTTGTAGTTATGTCTTTTTCTTTTCCCTCCCTCACTCCCTCCCTTTCTTCCCTCCTTTTTGTTTTTTTTTTCTTCCCCAAGTGTGTTTAAATCATGAACTTCCAGTGGAAATCACTCTTACTACATTTTTGCGAATCATACACTGCAAGCTGTATAATACATCTTAATCTCTGCCTGAAAATATAGACACCATTTTAGGGAGGAATAAGTGTGTTTTGTACACAACTTGTCTGTCTGAAATACTTTCTTTTTCAATCCTGAATACCTTTCTTGTTAAGATAACCCAGCATCGTTTGGAAAGCATTAACACACCAACAGATGCTCAGAGTCTAGTGACTTAATAGGCATAAACCTTTTTTCAAAAAAATAATTGCAAAGCTTTGGTTTAGCCTTTTGCATACCTTACATAGTTAATTACCTAGGTCTTAATGTTTACATGCAATGAGACTATCTACAGCTATAAACTACATAATTTATAATTGATGTAAATGGGTGTTATTATGTCAATTAGGCAGCTGTGTCCTCCACCTCTTGGTAAACAGCTTTGAGTGATAAACTGACTTTGCAGAGAGGTACCTTCTTTTCTTCATAACCGATAAAAATAAATTACCAAGGTAGACCAGGCTGTCCAGTTGTTCTCTGGTGAGGTGGATGGAAAATCCAGGCCCTTTCTTTTGACCTGTTGACTGCAGCAAATGGTCCATTTCGTCACACAGCACTGCCATAGCTTCTGGGTGCCGTAGAAGGTAATACATCGTCCAGAACAGAGTTGGAACAGTGTTTGACACAGAGGCCCAGAGCAAGCCTAAATGATGTGCTGGGAGAAAATAAGTGAAAAGGAAGATTAATAGCGTTTATTACACTGATTAGATTTGCAGTGTGCTAATTAAAAGATGTTAGGACACAGACCCAGCCAAGGATCAGTGCATGCTAATGAGCACCAATAGGCTTCTGAAGTCTAATTTTCTGCTTAATGAGAATAGTTTAAAATGTAATGTGTGTGTGGTGGGGGAGGGGAGGGAGGATGAGATAAGAGGAGTAAATGCAGCTTAGTTATACTCTTTCTCATTATCCTCGTTAAGTATCTTGCATTACCATCTCAGCAAAAAAAAAAAAAAAAAAATCAATTATCACAAAGGGTTGTTTCAGAGTAAAACATTTTATCATTAGCCAATTAGAAAGAGCATAAAAATTCTCAAGGTCACCATTTTGTATTTTTATTTCAAAGGTCTACTGTAAATTATTTTATTTTAGACAAGCCATCATTCAGAAGTTTCTTACCTCCTATTTCAGTGTCCTTGGGCGTATAGTATTTCTCCAGGATATCTTGCCTCATTTGAACAACTTCTGACCATCCTTGAAACTTAGCTAAGTTTTCTGTTGTCAATTGTTTTATAAGTTTCGTTCGAATAGACTTGATGTTTCCTAGAAGCTCAATGGGTATGCCTGATGCTAAATGTGTGAATTTGCCATCAAATTTAAAAAAATCATCTCTTAACTCAGTAATAAATGTTTTCCTATCGTCAGCGAGAACATTTCCATGCATGGTTGTAAACGTCATCTCAAATATTACTGAGCTGCAGAATGTCAACAAATATTCCGTGTCCCAACTTGTGGTTTTTAAGAGTTGTGGTCCAAAAACTTGTTTTAGAGTCTGCATTGTGTTTTCCATCAGTGTGTCCAAATGCTTCCCTCGTAAAAGTTGATAGCTAGTATGAATCTTGTCGTTCAGGTCATGATATGTCATCATCTTTTTGATAGAAAATACTCTCATTAAGAATTTACTAGTAAACATTTGAAAGCTTAATTTTTGATTTTTTACCACTGACTGGTACTGGAAAGGGTCCAGGATAAATGTTATGTAATTTCCTAAAAGAAATAAATGAGAATATGAATTCATGTGGTAGTAAAACAAAACAAGATATCTGAAATTTGAGAATATCTTAATCAAAATTAGAAAGACCTTAATAACTCACATCTCAAAAGATTCAAAGTACAATAAAAATCTATTTGATTCAAAATTCCACTACATATTTCCTTTTAAAATGGAAGATGGTGGGAAAATGCTAGAAGCTTGAAGTTAAATATTCTGAAATTCTTAATGACTTTCAAAAAGATAGTTTATTCTTCAAATTTTTATTTTAACGAACTACCAAGATATTTAAATTATTTTTTAAATAGTCTCAAAATTCATTACTTAAACACTTCTCATATTTTTCCCCAATAATACAATCAGAAAACAAACAAGCAACTCAAATTGGTAAGATGCTACTCCTTTACTGATCACTTACACTGCATAAAGACCTTTTTCATACTTGGTATTATCTTAGCTTTGATTGGATACAATAATTTTAACTCAAATAACTGAAGATGTGGTACAAAGCAGGTACTCACAAATGAACGTCTAATTCAATACTAACAACAAATCACAAATACCAAGGTTTTCATTTTATCGATGAGAAAATAGTAGCTCAGGGAGATTTAGTAACACGTCCAAACTCTCATATTGATTTGTGAGCGCAAGAGGATTTCAAAACTAGAACCCATCCAATCACGCTTTCATCCATTCATTCATGCAGTCATTCAACATTTATTGACATCCAGATACTTGGTTGGATCTTTCCTTTTGAGATAAAGATGTAAAGGAATCATTGTATTGTTATGGACAGTAATACAGCAGAGGTGGGAACACAACATAAGGGCAACAGGAAGTGAAATATGCTTCAGTCTGCCTGGAGTTACCAACAAGGGTTCTTTGAGGACGTGACATTGGGCATTTTCATATATCAGTCCAGACTTAGGGTACTGGTTAAAAATACAGATTCCTTCCTGATTCTGATTCAGAAGGCTTGAAGGTGGGACCTACAAGTCCCTCAAGTGATTCTTATAAGAAGGCACATTGAGGAACAGAGTCATACTGTGGTCTGTCTCTCCAAACTGGCACGGATCTTGGAGATTCCTAGTTGCACCCTCTCCAGCATTTATCAGCTAAAGAAAGTGAGAAGTTAAGAGCCAAGATCATGCCGCCATTTTTAGTGGCAGAGCCTAGACAAGAAGACAGTCCCCACACACTGTTCTTTTCCTTACACAGTGCTGACTCCTTCTCACTGGAGGGCTGCTTTAAGACTCCTGCTAATTAGAGGTAATATGTAGGTAGTATTCAATGCTAGCATTAATAAGTCTTCCCTTTCCAAGAACACACATGAAATTTAGATGATCCTACAACTTTAATGCTTATTTGTCTTCTAGAAAACAGTAAATAATTGGACATGAAAGTTTGTCGAATCATCTATACTTAGCTCTTCACCTCATCATTCCTGTGTGTGTGTGTGTGTGTGTGTGTGTGTGTGTGTGTGTGAAGCTTTCTTAGATGAACAACTTCTCGCTTGTTATTTATGGTAACTCAAACAGCATCACAGAAATTAAATTCAATTTGGTACCAGATTTAGGATAAAGTTTTGAATAATTTTCAACCTAATCCTAGAAACAGGATAAATGTTTTTTGTTGTACAATTTTAAAACAGAGTTTAAGTTTTTAGTGTACATGAATATACGTGCTATAATTCTTTTTCTAAAAATAAATCGTATGGCTTGAATTGTATTCACTCTATTTCCCCTTAATTTATTTAATAAGGTGGGCCAATCTAGGAATGAGGGTAAAGCTAGAAGAGACTACTCATTCTGGTCAGACCCTAAAGCTGTATCTACAAAGTAAACTGGATTTTCTTTTCCCCCCGGAGAAGAGAAAAAAGGAATCAATTGGATTTGGGCATATTTTATGACACCTGCTTTACCATGGCAGCTTAATTAAATAAAATTGCCAGCATCTGCCTGACAAATAATTGAAAAAAGAGTGAATTCTCTTACTTTGCAAAAGATATAATTTTAGGCAAGGCTGTGCATTTTCACAGGTGGTGATTCATACTTTTCTCCTTTCACTAAACAAAAGGATTTTGCTTATAAATATCTTTACAGAGTTATTTTAAATTAGTCAGTAAAATTCAGAAAATGTATAAAAGGCTCAGTCTGTAAAACATAATTTTTAGAGAATATTTTGAATTCTTTTCTTACCAATTTTCTATATTCATCAAAATCTAAGTGGAAAGGCAAAACTGTATTCAGCCATGGCAGCAGAAGCCACTGGCTATTGGCCTACTGAAGTAGAGGCTTCATGTACTTCACAGTTTTTATCTAGAATTCATCAAAACTACACATATATTCCCTCTCTCTATCTTTCTCTATCTCACCTTGGGGGTAAGGATATGGGAAGAAACTATGAGGTTAATTTCAAATAAAAACAGTAAAAGCTAAATGTAGAAAACTGTGTCTGGTTAGCAACCAATTTTAATATTTTTTTAATAAACAGTTTTTTGCATACAGGTTCTTTTAAAAAATCATTACTGATTAGTTTAAAGCAATTTGTAGATAAAATTCTCACTCTTTTCAAGACTCTTTACACTCTGGGGTCTGTATTTTCTTTTTCTCCTTCTCATTTGGATTTTCTTCAACATCAAGGCATTATGCTTTACCGACTCTCTTATCTGAATAAGATGTGGATTGCTGAGTAAGACCTTTTGATTTTCTGGATTTTACTTTTTGAGTGGGTTTGGAAGTACTAATAACACTGGAGATGCTAGCTGGCTTTCCAACTTTTAATCTTCAGTATAAACAATTTAAGCTAAGTTTTCCAAAATTAATATTAATTTAAACCATCTGTCCACCATCTGCTAACGTGAGATGCAAAACCAGAGTTTCTTTGTAATCTTTAATCAGACAGTTAGGAAAACACATATACATTCATAAAATGAATTTAAATTTCTTAACAAAGGAAATTTGAAAAGTTATTCTAAAGGCCATGGATTCTTGGAACAAAAATAACTTTTGTTCCAGTGTGGTTTTATGTAAATGAATGCTAAGTGTCAACAAGCAAGTTGCCTAGGTCACGAAGATCACAAGGTAGAAACAATATCCTTTGCTGTGTTTTCAGAAGGGAGAAGAAAGCTATCAGCGGCTGATGTGATATATTGATTTAAAGAATTTCAGAGTTTGCATTTGTCTAAAATATAAATGTCAAAATGAGGCTCACTTTTGCAAAACAATATACATATATATAAAACCATCCTTATGAGCAGTAAATTTGAAATGGGGTCAAATTTTTTAATGTATTCTTTACCAATAATTTCATTGTCTTCCTTTTTTAGGAGTTGGCTGGGCCTTAAGATATTAACCCCAGCATTTGTGAATAACCTGCAAATGATCATTTACTAACTCAACAGCCTTTTCACTTCCTTCAAAATTACTTCTTTTAGGAAGGTGAAGCTACATGATGCCAAGTATGTCACTAAATGTTAAAAAAAAATACATCATTCACTCTGATGTCTTATACACAAGAAGTTTGACATCTGGATCATTATAACCTGAATTTTGATGCTTTCATTTCAGATATTTGGTGCTGTACAGAAACACATCCAAGAGAATTCAGAACAACTATTTGACTATTTGAAATAGAAATGCCCAGTCAAGAAATATGAGATAAATTGGAACTTTAAAGAAATTTTCCATAACTATAACCTTTTGATCTCCATGTTTAGCTGGCTCTTCAATAGACGTTTTTTAAATGTCAAGCTGAAAATATTCATTGGAAGAGTGGACTATGAACCAACTTTTTATTTTATGAGAATGACCACATTATACTCCCCCTCTTATCAGGGAGATTTCGCTAGCTGTTGACAATGATGTACAGTGGTGCTTCGCTGGGGTGACATCTAGGGAAAACGATTCCGCTGCACCACCACACAAAACCAATTAGAGAACTATTTTCTGCGACAGGTCACGAATTTACGTGGTTTCTCATGAAAAGATGTACCTTTTAATTTCTTTATTAAGATGACATCCATGTCCCTTGAGACTTTTGGGGATGACAATCATTTGCTCATCATGCAAGAACATACACTCACTGAAATCACATCATGGGACAAAGGTGGGAGACACTGTTCCTCATTTCACATTTTCCAAATGAGCTATTTTGCAAACTGATCATTAGAACCACATACATTATAAGGATTTTTGACAGGAATTTATTCAAACTCTAGGAAGAAGCTAAAGGGAAGTAGCAGTTCGTATTCAACTATGGTTGTCTACTGTGGAGTTTGAAAAGATAGCCATGGCCAAATTATTTAGACATTAGAAATTCAGCAAGCTTCTCAGTATCTAAGATGAAGATAAAGTGAAACTGGTTTATTGTTTGTTTTCTCTTTTCTTCTTTAACATCTTTATTGGAGTATAATTGCTTTACAATGGTGTGTTAGTTTCTGCTTTATAACAAAGTGAATCAGTTATACATATACATATATCCCCATATCTCCTCCCTCTTGCTTCTCCCTCCCTCCCACCCTCCCTATCCCACCCCTCTAGGTGGTCACAAAGCACCGAGCTGATCTCCCTGTGCTATGCGGCTGCTTCCCACTAGCTATCTGTTTTACATTTGGTAGTGTATATATGTCCATGCCACTCTCTCACTTCGTCCCAGCTTCCCCTTCCCCTTCCCCGTGTCCTCAAGTCCATTCTCTACATCTGCGTCTTTACTCCTGTCCTGCCCCTAGCTTTTTCAGAACTTTTTTCTTTTTTTAGATTCCATACATATGTGTTAGCATACGGTATTTGTTTTTCTCTTTCTGACTTACTTCACTCTGTATGACAGACTCTAGGTCCATCCACCTCACTACAAATAACTCAATTTCATTTCTTTTTGTGGCTGAGTAATATTCCATTGTATATATGTGCCACATCTTCTTTATCAATTCATCTGTCGATGGACACTTAGGTGGCTTCCATGTCCTGGCTATTGCAAATAGAGCTGCAATGAACATTGTGGTACATGGCTCTTTTTGAGTTATGGTTTTCTCAGGGTATATGCCCAGTAGTGGGATTGCTGGGTCATCCCATTCTTCTTTAGATTCTTTTCCCACATAGGTTATTACAGAATAATTAGTAGAGCTCCCTGTACTATACAGTAGGTCCTTGTTGATTATCTATTTTATATATAGTAGCGTATATATGTTAATCCCAAACTCCTAATTTATTCCCCGCAAGAGTGACTTTTTTAAGTGAAGAATACAGTTTTGTATTATGAAGCCAAAAGCTCACTTAGAACAGAAGCCCCAGCTATGGTCTTTATTTGTATTATAGTACGTATTTCATCAGCTCTAAGGTATTGGGAATTTCCTCATCAAATACTTATTTTGAATCAATCAGTGCTGAGCTCTGAACTAAATGTTGGCAGTAAAGAAGTTAGAAAATAATGAAGGGAAATAGACAAGTGAATTAGCAATACACTCATAATTTATTAAATGCCATGACAGAACTGATACTAGGAGGAATTGGAGCCTAGAGAAGAGGCATCAAACATACCACAGGGCGGGAAATGGTCAGTGAAGGATTTTGGGAGGAAGTGATACGTGGCCTCAAAAGATGCATCCATGTCAGTCATCTTTCAAGGATGACTCAGAAATAGAAGAACAGCATTCTGGCAGAAAGAACCACAACAGAAAAAAGAGGCACAAAAGGACATGGTATATGAGGAGGAAATTCCAACAGTTTGGTGTATTAATGGTGCACTATAGTAGCAAGAGACTGGGCTGGAGAGGTAGGTGGAGCCTAGACCCTGGAGAGCCTCATGAGGATCACCATATACACTACAATGTCTCTGTTTCTAAGACACATGATTTTTTTTCCATTTCAATTCTTCTGAAATCAGAGTGCACATAATTACTGTTGGAAGACACTTGCCAGTTGCCAGCCAAGGGAGTAAGATGCAATGAAACAAATACTACCTATTCATGTGAGAAATTGACCATGCTGACCATTTCATCCAGTTGGATCATTTTTTTCCTCCCAATGACACGGAAATGGTAGCACAAAAGTGAAGTTGCTCTATGTACAAAAGGTTGCTTCGGATACTTGGCAACAAAATTACAGTATGAAGAAATTATCTAAATTCTTTAGGAATAGAACATAAAATTCCAAGGACTGTTAGAGAAAGATAAAGGGGGTTGAGCAAAGAAAGAGGCATGTGTAAATATGACCCAGATAAGGAATGCTCAGCATCGATGGAAGACCCAGGAGCTACAGTGTCAAGACAGTGAAGGAACAGAGTGTTTTGAGAAGGAATGAGGGGTCAGCTTTGTCCACCAGATAGAGAGGTCCAGGCAGGTCATGGCCCATGAATGACCTCAGCAAGGCAGAAAGCTGGTTACAGCTAGGAGGTCTCTGGGAGCTAAACAACCGGGGGCAGCAAAGGTAAGTAACTCTCTTTAAAAATCTAGATGCAAAAGAGAAAAAACAGAAGTGAAAAGTAACTAGAAGGAAAATACAGGAAAGATTAAGCATGGTTAGAAGCTTAGGGTAAGGACCCAAGAGAGAAAATAATGAAGATACATATACGGGAGGGAGAAATAATGAAATGCCAGCCCAGAGGAGGCAGGAAGGGTCATGGGGACAGGTAAATGGATTGTCTTGAACATTCTCTGAAACTGGAGCAGAGGTGGTAAGGATAATAGTGAAACATCTGATAGATACGTGGGGATCTGAGTGAGAGCGTACCTGATGTCTTCAATTTTCTTGGGAAGGAAAGTGAACTGTGTTACAGAGCCCAGTATGAGATGGAGAGCTAGAACACAGCTTTCCTGCCCTCCACCTGCACACCCAACCAGATGTCAGAGGGCAGAGGCGTGTAGATGATCTACTGTGTAGAGATTAGCCTTCCAGGACATGCACAGGGCAGACAAAAGTGAAGAAAAGGAATGCCTAGCCCAGGCAATAAGCTGATGTGGAAGACTGTATGCAAACATGGCCACGATAAACTTCTTCTCTCTTTCTACATGGGCTCCTTTGCAATGTGACTCTGCCACTCTGCCCAGGAAGAAGTGGAAATCTATTTTCCTAGCCTTGAATCTGGGTTGGCCCATGACTTGCTCGTACTAAGAGAATGTGCTGGAAGTGAGGTTCTGTAACATGTGAGCCCAGGCCTCAGGAGGCCTCACAGATTTTCCTCTCACCCTCTTGAAATACTAGCTGCCACACAAGGACATCTTCTTGAGGATGAAACATCATGTGGACAAGGAGGCCCAGCCAGGCATGTGATGAGGCCATCTTGGGCCATTTAAGCCCCAGTCAATCAGCCAGATGACTCAAGCCACTCAAGTGACCCGGGCAAGACCAGTTGTTGTTTTGAGGCATTACATTTGGGAGAGGTTTGTTAGGTGGCCAGAGAGAGCTGCTACAGCTGGGGAGCATGGGCCTTAAAGGAGGATGAGCTGAGCACATTCCAGCTTCTCAGCGCCCAGTGATGTTGGGTTACGTAGTGATCCTGCTGTGTGCTTTTTCCTTGTTTTGTAAACATTACAAAACAAGTTAGAAGTTTTGACCATAACAAATATATTTGTTTTCACCAGTAGGATTATTACTTTATTTACACCTGTGCTGATGAAAGCTGTGGAACATTCCTAGACCCACGCTGCTCTCTGTGCACTGAACCATGACAAATACTTTCAAATTAAAAATATATTCTAGATCCATGGTTGTTAGGGGCTCAGGGGGAGGGGAAGAGGAATGAATATGTGGAACACAGGGGATTTTTTAGACCATTGAAACTATTCTGTGTGATATTGTAAGGGAAGATACATGACATGCTGCATTGGTTAAAACCCAAGGAACTGGACAACACAAAGAGTGGGCCCTAGTGTAAACCACAGACTTTTAAAAAAAAATAAATTTATTTATTTTTGGCTGCGTTGGGTCTTTGCTGCTGCTAGCGGGCTTTCTCTAGTTGCGGCGAGTGGGGGCTACTCTTTGTTGCAGCGCACGGGCTTCTCACTGCAGTGGCCTCTCTTGTTGCAGAGCATGGGCTCTAGGAATGCGGGCTCCAGTGTTTGTGGCATGTGGGCTCAGTAGTTGTGGCTCTCGGGCTCTAGAGCGCAGGCTCAGTAGTTGTGGCGCATGGGCTTAGCTGCTCCGTGGCACGTGGGATCTTCCTGGACCAGGGCTCAAACCCATGTCCCCTGCATTGGCAGGAGGATTCTTAACCACTGTGCCACCAGGGAAGCCCCTAAGCCACAGACTTTTAATGTTGTATCCATACTGGCTCATCAGTTGCAACAAATGTGTCACACTAATATAAGATGTTCATCATAGGGGGAATTATGATCAAGGGAAAGAGGAGATATATGGGAACTGTCTGTACTGTCTGACCAGTGTTCTGTAAACCTAAAACTGCTCTACAAAATCAAGTCCATTAATGTACTCTAGCTTTTCAAGAAACAATTCTTAAAAGCAAGCTAAACCAAACCAAACGACAGGTGATACCAGGAGAGTGGGGTTCCCTAGGAACCCTCAAGAGAATTCTATAATTCATTTTTTTTTTTTTTTTTGCGGTATGTGGGCCTCTCACTGTTGTGGCCTCTCCCGTTGCGGAGCACAGGCTCCGGACGCACAGGCTCAACGGCCATGGCTCACGGGCCCAGCCTCTCCGCGGCATGTGGGATCTTCCCAGACCGGGGCACGAACCCGTGTCCCCTGAATCGGCAGGCGGACTCTCAACCACTGCGCCACCAGGGAAGCCCTATAATTCATTTTTTAATGTGAGGATTACTATACTCGAAAACATAGTTTTCTTTTGTAGTAGCCTACAAATAAAACAATAATGTACAAATATTCCATATTTTGCCTAGAGAAAAATATAACAACATTAAAGAACAAGTGAGAAATTATGATACAAGTAAGGAACTTATTGAGGTGCCACTTACCCCCAAGGAAAAGAGTGAAAACATCACCATACTGCTTTTGAAGAGTAGTCATGAAACCGAGGGGATCTCTTTGTAATTTCAGGGCTTCTCCAAAGTAAGGAAGCCAGCCTTTTATCAGTGGAGGTTCACCAGGTCTCCTATAGAAAAAAAAAAAAGAGAGAGAGAGAGAAATTAAATCACTCTTATTTTAATACCTGTGGGTCATTAATCCAGTCTAGAAGTAGACTGGATGAAGTGTACAGTTTTTTTTCAGTTCTTTTATTCAATGATTCGTATATAATCATAGACATGTATTTATTGAGGCCCTCCAGTGTGTGTGGCTCTGGGGCAGACAGTTCAATTTACAATCTTTGGTGAGCAACTTCTGTGAGAAATTGTGTCTTGTGAGGCCCAAATGGTTGGCTGAAATGACAGACACATTCAGTAGACATTTTGTGTTTGAGCGCTCTTGCTGTGCTCTGGGGGTTAGATGTCAGGTAGTTTAGTTGCCAAAGTAAAGCTCTTTGTTAACAGATTTCAACTAGACTGGAATTACATAATTAGAAGAGGGGAGATTATTAATCTTGAAAAATCTTTTATGCTGTTGAGAACAATAAGAACTTCAACGTTATTTCCACGAAGGGTGTTTTGTTATATTCTTTTATGAAGATTTTTATTCAAACTACAAATAAATAGGAATATTTGTTCAATTTTACAAGATAACTCTTTTTAACATATGAAGTGTGTTCAGTGAAACACTGAAATACTGTGAATTAAAAACCAAGTTTCTTCTTTTTTGACCTAGAATCCTAGCAAAACTGGACTTCAAAATTTCTTCCTTGGGACTTCCCTGGTGGTGCAGTGGTTAAGAATCCGCCTGCCAATGCAGGGGACATGGGGTTGAGCCCTGGTCCGGGAAGATCCCACATGCCGCAGAGCAGCTAAGCCTGTGCGCCACAACTACTGAGCCTGTGCTCTAGAGCCCGTGCTCCGCAACAAGAGAAGCCACCGCAATGAGAAGCCCGTGCACCGCAACCAAGAGTAGCCTCCGCTCGCCACAGCTAGAAAAAGCCTGAGTGCAGCAACGAAGACCCAACGCAGCCAAAAAATAAAATAAAATAAAATAAAATATTTCTTCCTAGTCATTTATTTGGTGAACTCAATCTGATTTAAAGTTTAAAAAAAGATCCAAAGCCATTTTATCCTAGAAGGGATTAAAACAAATATTCAAGAGAACTCTGATGATTCTCTATCCCATCTGTGAAGATGACTTATACTACACACAGTACAACCCATTTTGATTAATCACAAGATATTACAAGCTCAGATCTAATCAAAGATCAAGATTATGTTCATACTCAGCATGGAATTCTATGTAGCTAGATTAACCCTCTCAGAAGCTTCTATTTCCCCACAATCCAACACGGTAGAATTAAAGTTAAAAGAAAAAAAAAGAAATATCAGATTTTTCAGGGGAAAAATAAACTGAAACAAAATAAATCCAAGGTGTGACAGAAATAAGGAAATCAGTATCAAAACTTTGCTTTCTGTTTTTAGAGGACAGTTTATCTTTATACTAATTTACAAAATATATGCTGTTGTTTAAATACATATACTTAGAATAGGAAGACAGGAAACATTGCATAGAAATGTGCATCTTATTCTTCACCCCACTCCCCATGATTTTCTTGAATGCAACTTGAGCAATGAAGACTTGCTTTTTTGAGAAATATAGAAGTGTACCAAGAAAACACGGTAACAGTTAATTTTAGGTCCAAGGATTAATCAACGAGAAAAGACCGCACATATGACTGCAGAGTAGATCCCCAGCCATAGCACGTAGGCCCCTCACCAATGACTCTTCCAAAATCTGCAAGTGATCTAGTTCACAAAATTCCCTTTCAAGATATGAACTCTCTTCCGTGGCCTACTTTTACTCTGTTTTGTTTAATGTTACTTGAATGTTGCATTGTGACAAAGATTTTGAAAGGCTTTTGGTCATATCATTATTTAATGCAACTAATTTCATCCCCTGTGCTCTGTCATGCGGTCCAAAGTTGTATTCTTCACGGGGTTTCCGAGGGGGTAAAAGATGGAGCTCAGAAATCCAGGGGAATATGAACTTAACATTCAAAGTGAGGGAAACACATTAGGAAACCATTTTATTGTTACAAAGATGAAAGGGTCATCATTCCTTTCAGCTGTGCTCATTCTGGCAGAAATAAGCCTCAAACTATTAAACACCATGTCACAACTGTGCATATTTTCAGGAAAAAATATAGTGCTAGTTCAACTTACGACCCATCAGAGACAGATAACAGAAATCTGTCTTCATCAGTGTATTTGTAAAAATTATTTAGGGAGGAAAGACATCACCATAACGACACAGAAAGGCCTGCTGACACCTGGCACAGCACAAATACTGCTATTTGTCTCTCTCAGGCTCTGTGACTTTGAAAATGAAATACCGACTGCTCACTGCTGAGTAAAGGGATAGGATGCTCAACGCTTATTGGTGATGCTCCAGTTCCAAAGCTTAAGAGGAGCGGATCATGAAACAATGGAGGGTAACTAAAAAGCTCCCCCCAAATCAATGGTCCATATCCCTCTTTTTCCCACTCAAACAATATATACATCCTCAAATATCCTCTTTACTATTTAACAGACCACAAGGACATATCCTGTAAATTATACAAATTAAAGCTTACAAAGGTTCTTAATGATTAAACCCATGTTCTATGCATAGACCACTGCATCGCTGCTCACAAGGTCTTCCTTACAAGTGTAGGACCCATCTTAAAGTTTATGCAAAGTGTCAACTACGGTCCAAACTTGTCTGGAAGCAAAAAGTGGAGAAGAATCTAAATATGTAAAATAGCTATAAAATATAAAAGACATTTTAGACATTTTCCTTTGGTGAAAAAGAAGCACATAAAATTTAAGAGTGGACCAACACAGAATACTTGGTTTCTAATGATATATGAAGTTCGTCTTTATGCTACACCTTTCATTAAATAAACAGGTAGAAGATCTGACCTGTCACACATTGTTCCCCTAGACATTTAAAGCCTAACACTTTCCAAAGCAATCTATACTTGTCAAAGTAATGTCTTTTCCATTTTTCCCATGATCATTCTAGGCTAGGAATCCCAGTTATTGAAATAACCTCCTAAGCAAGTAAGGAGCAACCTTGATACATGCACAGCAATCCAGGAAAAATAAAATTACGTGTTGATTAAAAATTTATAAAGACTTAATATATTCGTATCAGGTCACCTAATATCTGCAATGTTACCTTAATAATTTTTTATTTTTCCTAATTAATAAAGATTTTCTTTGTGTGGGTGGTTAAAATTTCAGAAACTACACAACTGAAGGGCATTGCAGTAACCGAAGATAACACTGACCTTTGGAACATACTTTGCTGCTGAGCAAGGCACTTTTGAAGCTGCTCTGTTTTATGCTTCCTTGACTTACTCCGGAAGCTACTTAACTGGAAATGTCATTTGCCTTATAGTGTCTCTTAGAACTGTATTCTTGAAACAGCCTCTATTCCTCCACTATGCTTTGGCTCCAATGGGGGCACCGGGATGCCTAAAAATGTTCCCACAACTCTGAAGAGTTAAGAATCAACATGCTCTTCAGGATACTGGGGAGAGGGAGCCTCATTGCAGGGCTGTGGATGGAAGGTCCCTAAAGAGGAGTGTATGCAAGACGTGCCTGAGCCTTGGCATCCTAGCAGCCTCGGCAAGCGCTCAGGTGCAGCCAAGGAAGCATAGAAACACATGCATTGCTGTCTCTGGAAACTAGGTGAGTGACAGCCAACTGGAGCACTTCAGTAAGGGATACCAAGGGGGAGGACCACTCCCCAAACCCTAGCCAGGAGGCACCCCCAGGAAGCAAAGATGAAGAGCATGAACATCTGTACAACAGGACTCCCCAGATCAACAGAAAGGAAGGGGAAGAGAGAACCCCAAATCTCAGTTAATCTTTGTATAAAAGAGACCAAGTTTGGTTTTTTTTGTGGTTTTTTTTTTACTGTGGTACACGGGCCTCTCACTGTTGTGGCCCCTCCCGCTGTGGAGCACAGGCTCCAGATACGCAGGCTCAGTGGCCATGGCTCCCGGGCCCAGCGACTCCGCGGCATGTGGGATCTTCCCGGACCGGGGCACGAACCCGTGTCCCCTGCATCGGCAGGCGGACTCTCAACCACTGCGCCACCAGGGAAGCCCCGAGACCACGTTTTAAACAAGAAGTGACTGAGCAACTTGTCACTGCAAATATTCAGTGTTTTCTGCCATCAGCAGAAATAGGGGCTTGGAAATTTGAGTTCAGTTATAAGGAATTAAAGTTACATTTCTGCACATCTGACTTGTCCTGGGAAATTTAAAATCCCAATGCTAGCTATGTGTAGACAGATGCTCAGTTTCTACCCCTGAATGAGAATAATAATATTCCATTTAGAGATTTACCAATCAGGCTGGGACAGAATATTAGAAAGTAGCTGGTGCACAGAGCCGGGGTCGTTTTCTTGTTACTTGTATATGGCAAGCAGTGCCTGGAAGTGGTTTTGCTCAGCCTGGACTCTTTGGTTTGTCAACCCTCCCTGCTTATCTACACCTTTCATGGAGCTGCTCAGGGTTGAAGCCTGGACTTCCCTATCCTTCCAATCACTGGCTACATGAAGTTGTTAAATGCCCAGATATACAAAGACTCAATAACGTCAGGTGAATAGGCCCGAAGTCTCTGCAAAGAGCTGACTTTCTCAAGGGAAGAATGATCATTATTCAAAACAGCTTCACCAGGTGTGTGTTTGCTTATCATGAGGTTCTCTGGACATGACCTGGTCCAAGAGTTAATGAAATTTCTGGATCCCCCATTCCTTCTTCCAGGGTCCAGGCAACCTGCCAGTGGGGCAGGCACGGTTGGTTCCCGTGACAGCCGCGGGAGGGCAGGGTGCTCGTCACAACTGGGGTTGCAGCTGCTGGGCTGTGACAACCTGAGAGACCCTTCAAGGCTTTGAAGGAAGAAGCCTTGTGGCACAGAGGACACTGTCTCTACCCCCCTCACAAGACTCCAGTGCATCTCATGTGCACAGTTAGGGAACAGGTTGTTTCCCCTTGTAAATGATAAATCATATATGCTTTAGGACTCATATGCTCTACATGCATGATCTGCTTAATATTTGTTTACTGCAAGAATCAGACCTCCTGTAAACTCTTTTCAGGATGAACATTAATCCAACTGTGTCTAGAAAAATTATACAATTCATTACCGTAAATAATCTCCATTGTACCTTGTGCTTAATCTTCATTTTTTCCCCAGTCCTATAATCTTGCAAATCCACTGGTGCTGTGTGATTGGCACCTGGTGTTCACACAACCTCTGCTTCACAAAAAATACACGAGAAATTCCTGGATAAAAATGCCACTTTTCAGTCTTTCAATGATTCTATTCTCTGCTCTGTGGTAACTTCTGCACCACTCTGCGAAGATCTGTTAACTTTGGCAGTCAGAAACAAGACCCTTACTCTTGAAATGTTTTGGCTCTATCAGGATGGCAATTGACTTAAAACTTGACTTAATTTCCCAGTAGCAAAGATATTCACCATTCAAGCACTTTTGATCAAAGCATTAAATGTAATGGCAATGTAAAAGCAAGCAATGCTTAATGGTTGCAAATTTCTCCATTATTGGCATGGACTCAGAGCAAAACTAATATGAACATAACTAAATGTATCTTTACACCCTAGAGCATAACTCTTCAAGCCATATTCCCATTGAATCTTTAACTGTCAGTTCATCTATGCAATTGTGTGATCTGAACAAAGCTTTGTCTGTACTATGTGCCTTCTAAACTCGATTCCATTAGCAGATTTATACTAATGCCTTGATCAAGTGAGTGATTTGTGGATGCTTCTTTGGCTAAGAAGCCAAACCACATCCGTGTAGGATTTTACTCTGAGAGGTCTATGATTGAGGGTTTTTTTGTTTGTTTGTTTGCTGTGAGGAATGCCCAGGTTGGCACCATGGAGTAATAATGTCAAGGCATATTTTATAAAACTATAATTTAAAACTTAATTGAGTCTCAAGCAGGCTTCATAATGACCACAATACTAGAATATCATTTCTTTATAAACTTAACCTTGGGCTAATAAGTAGGGCATAGGTCCAGCCTCATCTGTTTTTGTGTTCACTGCTACACAATAACTCCTGATTAATCTCGCTACACTGTGTGGCTCAGATCTGGGTCTCTGCGAACTACCACCAATTTGGTGACTTTAGCCAATTTGCTTAACTTATCTGTGCCTCAGTTTCCTCATCTGTAAAATGGACATTCTACCACTGTACTTTCCTCATATGTGAATTAAATAAGTTAGTGCATGTAAAGAACTGAAGACAATGCCTTCACATAGTAAACACTAAGTGTTAGCTGCTATCATCATTCTCATCATCATTATCACCACCACCATCTTCACATTACTACTGGGAATCATCTAAAATATAAATATAATCACGGGTCTCTCCTTATTTCTCTTACCTAAAAGTTTTCAATAGAGTACTAATTTTTAAGACATTTTTTCATTTACTAGCATACTTCCTTTATTTGCCTGATTTCGATTTTATGTTAGGGCTGCCATATATGATTTGGTGGTAAGGAAATGGGGCGCCAGAATCACCTTCCTACATTTTTCCGGGCTTTATATTCTCTGAATGAACACACTCAAAAGAACAAAAGTGGCTCAGAAGAGCCCTGGATCTTAGGAGGAAGCCAGTCAAGAATGTTTAAATGGCCTAGACAATTCTAAAAGAGGGAAATCGATTCATAATGGAAAGTTATTTCAAGTCCTTAATTAAAATAGAAAACCATGCAACCGAATTTGTAATTTCTGAGATGATCAGTTGCTAATTTATTTTACAGACAGGATTTGATTGGACTCCATGGAGGGGATACCAATTCCATTAACTCATCATTTCTTACATTTGATTAAATCATTTGATTTTGAAACATTTAATAAAAAATCAGAACCACAGTTTTGTGGAAACTAAATTATAACAGAGGACTAGCCCAGAGAGCCTTGGTAATGACAATATAGAGATCAATGCCAACAATATATAAGTGCATAGTCAAGTTATCAAATGAAATTTCATCAATACAGGCCTATGAAGAAACCAAGTTCCAAATTCTGAAGGCCAACACTAAAATAATCAAGCCCAGCATATCAGAACCATAGGAAAGGTAATTCAAGGGTATTCTGGTTTGCTGAGGTGGGAAGCTAATGAAAAGCCTGAGGGCCATATGCTACATCTGCTGCATAATGCAATAATTCAGAACCATATTTTAATATTGGGTAAAACATTAACATAGCAAAAACTCATAGTATCTCTACATTTGTAATACAGCACACAGCACTGAGAAAGGCAACATTTTGCTCTTGTCATGAATTAGAGGGCTTTTAGAAAGGGAAAATACCATTCTTTTCCAAATACTGGTTTCTGACTTTGGCTGGTGATTTTAAGTCACTGCATAAAAGGAATGTATGACTATTCCAGGAACTCCATCATCACTCATGTTAGAACATGGGACACAGAAGACATATACAGATCATTTAAATACAGACAATTCTAAAGTTGTCTTGAAAAGTCTAAATTTCTATTAAAGATAACCTTCTACATTTTTTTTTTTTTTTTTTTTTTTTTGCGGTATGCGGGCCTCTCACTGTTGTGGCCTCTCCTGCTGTGGAGCACAGGCTCTGGACGTGCAGGCTCAGCAGCCATGGCTCACGGGCCCAGCCGCTCCGTGGCACGTGGGATCTTCCCAGACCGGAGCACAAACCCGTGTCCCCTGCATCGGCAGGCGGAGTCTCAACCACTGCACCACCAGGGAAGCCCACTTCTACATATTTTAAACATAATTATTGCAGTGTCCTTTGCTCACTTTTCTCCCTCTTATGTGCACCCTCCCACTTGTTTTCTGAAATCAATTTTCAGTGTTTTTACCATGATCATTACTTAGGTAGTGTTCAATTGCTTTGTTTCTGTGTTTGCCTTGTTTTCTGTGTACCCATCACTAATTCTTATCAATCTCTTTCAGTCCTCTCTAAAATCGCTCTCAATATGGTTAGACATATGGTCCTGTAATTTTCATATAGCTCGTCTCTTATTTTCCATCAATTTTTATTTTGCTCCACTCAACAAGAGCCTTTCTTGACTTTTTCCCTTCCAGAGATTGTTTTATTTCTACCTTAGATTTCTAATTTCCAAGAGGTCTTTTGTGCTCTCTGCTTATACCTTATACAAATTACATTCCATTCTTGTTTTATAAATGCAATTTCTTCTATGTTTCTAAGACGATTAAACATAGATTTTTGAGGATTTTTTCTGTCCTTGAATTGTCTGTTTCCTCTCTTTTCTGTTTCTTTGTCATAGTTTCTCTCTTTCATGATAGAAGCTTTCTTCAATGTCTCATGATCTTAGCTTTCTCTCACATTTGAAGACAAGGCTGTGTGCGTGTTGGTGAGGCTGGTGGACTTCATCATATCATGATTGGAAAGGGGCCTCATCATTTTAATGAGCTACCTCTCTCTACCAGTTACATGGATGAGGCTGTATCTTTTAAGAATTCTAATTTTGCTTTAGGGACTTTAGGAATAGGACATAGTGTACAAATATATGCAAATACATTTCCTATAAACAGTTAACATTAACCAATTTTGAATTTGTCTTAATTCTAATTTTTTTGGAGATTATTGCCAAAGTCATTTGGAGTAATGTTTGCAGATAAAAAATCTTAGAGTTCATTTCTATTTATGGAGGTGAGAATAAATAGAAAATATTATCAAAAAGTCAGAAAAGAGGAAAAGATGATGGGGTGTAGAGTTATGCAAGTTTTCAGTTGAAATTTCGGGTGAAATAAGCAATTTTATTAGTTCACTGTATTGTTCCCAAAATTACTCTAACACTCCCATAAGTTATATTATCTTGTTTCCAGGGCTGCGAGGATTAGGGAGAATTGGCAGGGAGAACTGAGGTACAGATAGACTCTTCTTTTTCATTTGAGGAAGCGTGTGTGTGTGTGTGTAGGTGTGCATGCATGCATGTAACTGTATTTTGAACTAGGACCTGACCAAAGTGATGCCAATGTCAGTAATGCATTAATCCTTTCCACAGACCACCCATCAGAAGGCAAATGTGTTAACTCTCAGTAGAATAAAAAGCATTAAAAAAAAGCAAAGACTACAATCTCTCTCTTCTAGTTCCTCAGATACTTCCTTATCCCTCTTCAGAAAGAACTGGGTTTTGGATTTTGACAGAACGCTCATGCATCTATAGAAGGTGTTTTTTTTTTTTTCTCTTCTATAAACAGGGAACAAACTGAAAAAACAGAAGCCACTATTAGATTTGTAAATGACCACTCTACTGCTTTTGAGAGCTTACAGGTAACTCCTCAAAACACTAATTTAATGATTGTTAATGACCATTTAAAACTCATTCTGCTTCTTTCCAAGAATTAAAAATTCCACCCTATTATTTTCAAAGGATTTTATTTCAAAGTATGAATATGAAAGAAACAAGCAGTTTATGTGTGTGTGTATGTGTATATATATACATACATACGTACATGCTTGTGGCATGGAAAGTCCCTTGAAAATGTGGAACAAATATATTAAGAAATCTTATAACTCTGTAGTAAGAAGACAATCCAATAAAAAATGGACAAAAGATGTGAATAGACACTTCACCAAAAAAAAATATACAAATGTCCCAAAAACACATGAAAAAATGCTCAACTAATCACTAATCTTTAGGGAAATGCAAATTGAAAACTAAAATGAGATACTACTACTCACTCACTAGAATGGCTAAAATCAAGAAGAATGACTGTAGCAAGTGTTGTCAAGAATGAGGAAGAACTGGAATGCTCATACACTGCTGGTGGGAATATAAAATACTATAATCACTTTGGAAAAGTGCTGAGCAGTTTCTTATCATGTTAAATACACACTAACAATACGATTCGGCAATTCCACTCCTAGGTATCTCTCTCTACCTAAGAGAAATGAAAATATGTGTCCACACAAAGACTTGTATGTGAATGTCCGTAGGCACATTCATCATAATTGCCCCAAATTAAGAACAATTCAAATGTCAGTCAACTAGTGAGTGGATAAACAAAAGGTAGTATATCTATATAATGGAATATTATTCAGCAATAAAAAAGAAACAAATTACTGATGTATAGAACAACATTGATAAACCTCAAAGGCATTATGCTAGGAGAAAGAAGCCAGACACGATTCTATTTATAGGAAATTTCTAGAAAAGATAAAAATAGAGGCACAAAGCAGATCACTTCTCCCTTGTGGTTGACGGCAGGAGCAGGGATTAAATGCAGACAGACATAAGGAAACTTTCTGGATGATGAAAATGTTCTAAACTGGATTGTGGTGATGGGTGCACAACAGTATCAATTCACTAAAGCTCATCAAATTGTACACTTAAAATAGACGAATCTCATGATATGTAAAGCATATCTCAATGAACCTGCTAAAAAAAAGGAGGCATCTTATATGATGAATTTCGTATTTCAATTGTCAGAAAAGTCTTTAAATGAAATATATCACACCAAAAATTATACTGATATTTAAATTTCTGTTATTAGGTAAAGAAAAAGCAAGGATCACTTAACAGAACTTAAGCATGCCATTTAAACTTAGATGTTGTGGGCAATTTTGTACCACTTCTAAATATGAAGAAATATATTTTTATTTTCATGTTTTCTAAACAAAAAATCTCTTCTGTAATGATTTTGCTGAACACTCTCTATGACTTCTGCAAAATTCCGTAAGTAAAACAGGGTCCTGAAACTGGAAGAGTTTGGGGAGGCTCATCATGTTTTACAAATAAAGAAACAGCATCAGAGAAGGAAAATAACTGGCCCCAAAACACACAGTAACGAAAAAGATCAGGGACTAGGTCTCCTGACTCCCAATCCAATAACTTGTTTTTTTCTGACTACACTATCCAAGGAAAGACAGGCACATGTCAGGGTTAAGGGAGTACTGACTTTCTGAAATCAGATTGTTCTCTTTTCTGATAGGTTTTTCACTTGCAATGAGCCCAGGGCTGATAATGCTATAAAGTAAATAAACATAAGATGTTATCTCCCATAGGGTAACTTCTGTCTGTGGCTAAATAAGCCAAGATGAAGAAACACTTTAAATAAAAGACTCAGCTGGAGTAGTAGAGCAGAGGGCCTGCTTAGCTTCAAAGGAAGTCTGACATATAGCCACTGTGCTTCATGAACTATAATGTAATAAACTTGCATGAACAAAAATCTCACTTCCATATTCAACACAGGTTACATGAATGAGCCATATGAGAGCTAAGTTTTGGAAACAACACTCATTCTCTGGAAACAAAATGACTCACTTGATATCAGCCAGAGTGTGGTAGTCCCAGGGTTTCAAATCCTACATCCCATCCATACCTTTCCTCTATCTCCAGATTCGAAGAGTTATGTCTAGAAACTTCTCAAATTGAATCTTAGTTTAGTTTAATGTCTGGGTTTTTAAAAAAACTCACCTCTGGTTGGTGGAAGTACAACAGGCATCTGAAGCGAAAGAAAAGATGAGGATATCTGTGTCTCAGAAAGCTTTAGCCTTTACTATCACCAACTCAGAGCTGCATTATTTGTACTAAAGTGATGGAGACTAAAGGATTTGTGGCACCTAAGTTCTCAGAGACCATAAACAGCAGTATTTATCCAAAAAGCCTCAGGTAAACTCATTCTTAACAAAATCTCAGTAAAGCCCTGGACAAAGAGAATATGAGAACTTGATATTCCTTAAACATACATTTTTAAGGTAATAGCTTAAGAGCTGTGATAAATTGCAGTAGTGTTCAAAATATCCACTGCTCCTTCCTGTAGGAGCATTATTCATTGATGCCCCGTGGATGCCAGGCTTAACCATGTGACTTTCATTGGCCAATGATCTGTGAGCAGTGACACACGCCACTTCCCAGCAGAAGCTTTATGAGCTGTCACATGGCTCCACTATGTTCTCTTCCCATTGACACAAGTCAAAAAACGTCCCCTGGTGAACACTCTCCTTAAATCTGGAAACTCGAATGCAGGCAAAGACTTATGGTGAGCATGTAGGGTGAATAAGAAATAAATCTTTCAGTTGTAAGCCATTGAGTTATCCGTTACCGTGGTGTAACTGAGCCAAAGATGACTGAAACAAGAGTTAAACAGAAGAGATTTGTTTTGATTAATGAACTACACATACTTTGGAGACCTCAGGCTGATTGCAAAATAAGAGTGCTGCCTGGGGACTTCCCTGGTGGCACAGTGGTTGAGAGTCCGCCTGCCGATGCAGGGGACACGGGTTCGTGCCCCGGTTCGGGAGGATCCCACATGCCGCGGAGTGGCTAGGCCCGTGAGCCATGGCTGCTGAGCCTGTGCGTCCGGAGCCTGTGCTCCGCAATGGGAGAGGCCACAGCAGTGACAGGCCTGCGAACCGCAAAAAAAAAAAAAAAAAAAAAATGAGTGCTGCCTACTATATATAAAATAGGTAACTAATAAGAACCTGCTGTATAGCACAGGGAACTCTACTCAATACTCTGTAATGGCCTATATGGGGAAAGAATCTTTAAAAAAAGAGTGTATATATATATATATATATATATATATATATATATGTATATGTTAACTGATTCACTTTGCTGTACACTTGAAACTAACACAACATTGTAAATCAACTATATTCCAATAAAAATTTTAAAAAAGTGTTGCTATATATTCCCATCACCCTAGACCAATATTTTGCAAACATTTTTGATCCAATGTATATATTGTGATAGACTATACATATACATTATAGATATATGAATATGTAGTTGTAAGTAAAAGTCATGAAACAATACTATGTGTGATGTACTCTGATATTTTCTCTTCTATTTTATTTTTTTAATGTTTTTGGAACCCACTAAGTCCATTTCAAGTCCTATTAATGGGTCATAACCCATTATCCTAATTTCTACCCAGTGTTTACCTTGTTGGATTATCCCAAAATGTATATTCATATTTTTTTTCTCCCAAATTTTAATCCAATAGTACTTGACTCTGGATTCACCACAGAATCACCAGGAATATTTTTTTTTTCATATAATGCTCCTGACCCTCAGAGATGGTGATTTATTTGGTATGGACTGGAAATTATTATTTTAACATTTGAGAATTCCTCAGTTCCTTTCTCAGAAGAAGGCAAGAAAAAGAGCCACTGTTGCCAAGCGTGTCTAAGGCCTGGTGATGATGCATCTGAAGGGGCCTGTCCCTGGGAGAATCAGCAAGATTTTAACCTTTTGTTTTATATCCAAATTATAGCTAGCTATAGAACAACTTTAAAATGAATTGTTGTAACATACATTTAATTATCAACTTCCATATAAATCACTGGGACATATATCTGTTTTATGCAAATACACTTGCTTTCATTCCTGAAAACCTGTCACCTTAATTTGGCCTCTGAGCCACAGAAGATCCTAAAATTCCTCTTATCTGGTCATATAGCTCCCTTTAGATGCCAATGATTTCAAATGAATTTTGGCTCTGTGTAGCCACCTCAATTAACCTGGGTCACCCATTCATCAATGGATCAATCAATTCATTAATTCAAACAATTACTGGGTACTCAATTTGTGTCAGATGCTGTTCTAGGTGACAAGGACACGAGGAAGAATAAGAGACACAGGATCTTCCCTAGGAGAACTCAGTGTTGTTGGAGGTGGGTGTTAGGTACAAACACAAAGATAACTAAGATACATCGTCATGACAGTAGAAAAGGTATTCTATTCTATTCTTCCTTAAATGTGCAGTAAGTTATTTGTCGTGGTCACTTCCCCTGGGAAATCACCCTTTGCCTCACAACTGCCTTTCTCATTATGTTGGTAAGTTCCCTTCACTGAAGTCCCTCTTCTGCACATCTGGAGTCTTCAGAATGGCTTCAGTGCCCACATTCCCAGATCAGCTACTTCTTCCACAACTCCATTTACCTTGGATTCCAATAGCACTTCGATCATGATCACTTTTTGTTTCTTTGCTGCACTTTCATCTATTGTGGTCAACTCTCTCTCTCAAGCATCCAATTTTTTTTTTTTTAAAGAAGATGTTGAGGGTAGGAGTTTAGTAATTAATTAATTTATTTTTGCTGTGTTGGGTCTTCGTTTCTGTGCGAGGGCTTTCTCTAGTTGCAGCGAGCAGGGGCCACTCTTCATCGCGGTGCGCGGGCCTCTCACTATCGTGGCCTCTCCTGTTGCGGAGCACGGGCTCCAGACGCGCAGGCTCAGTAGTTGTGGCTCACGGGCTTAGTTGCTCCGCGGCATGTGGGATCCTCCCAGACCAGGGCTCGAACCCCTGTCCCCTGCATTGGCAGGCAGATTCTCAACCACTGCGCCACCGGGGAAGCCCAAGCATCCAATTTTTGATAGAGGTTTATCACTGAGAGACAAGGTAGCAAGACAACTACACACTTGCGGGAACTGAATAACAAATATGCAGTGACCAATCGCTGATCGACGCTGAAAGTACTGATGTGATTGGTTGCTGATCAGGATGTGCATCTGTTATTTACATGGTGGTTTGTGGAATGGAGAGTTAGCAGCAAAGTGTGCACTTTACTTTTGACAGTAATATATTGTAGCAACTGACATTTGAATAGTGCTGTTGGGGCATCAGTAACAGTAAACAGTGTTACCAAACTAAGTCATGGTAACTAAAAATGTGTGCATATTGAAACTGTGCAACGTGCCTGTAGTGAAAACCTACTCATTGCATATATTCACATCTATGCTTAGATATGTTTTACTATTGTGCTATTATATGTACCTCTGTAATGTTCTCTTCTCATCTTACGAAATTTCATGAGTAGTTTTCTATATGAGTAGATCTATACCTATAGCATCCTTTAACATGGACTGTGTGAATTCCCCTGAATAAATATAAACAGGGTTGCTGTATGAGTTATGTGGCACTATATATATATAAATATATATATTATATATATATATCATAAATATAATGCTCTTTAGAATTGGGCCTGCCACATAGCAAGGGTTAAATCAGTGTTAATTATTATTATTTATGAGCACAATTTAGTTGATTTCCTATTGATGGATGCCTAGACAGTTCCTAATTTTAACACAACATTACGATGAATATCTTTGTGCATAGATCACTGTATGCTTGCAATGATGGTTTTGAAAGATTAGCAAAATCTTGGCTACCCATACTCAGAACAAGGTTCTTAGATCATGACACCTCCCAAGTAGGAGAATATAGGAGCAACAGCTACTGTGGGGTTGGGAGGAAAAGTGGGAGCTTGTGAGATACCTGTGGGTGACACAGCTTGGCAGAGTTATTCAGCAGGCAACAATAAACACACATCTTGAGTTTGTAAGAGATGTAGAGGCTTGGTGGTTATCAGTACCTAGTGGGGAAGTATAATCTTGGGGTATATGAGGAAAGCCGATGAGAAGGGACTAAAGGAAGAACCTAGTCAAAAATTAATATTTGAAAACAATAAGCATTAAAGATAATAGCAATAAAGCAACATTCACTGAGTTCTTACTGTGAGCCAGGTAATCCATCAAACACTTTTAGACATTATCTCAATTAATGCCCAAATAACCATCTTTGTGAGGAAGGTACTATTATTATTACAGCCTCTTTACAGATTAGAAAATCAAGGCTCTCAAAAGTTAAATAACTAGCCCATGGCCACTTACGAAAACATGGTGGCAGCAGGATTTTCATACATATATTTCCAGCATCTATAGTCTTAGCCTTTTGGATTCATTATCATTGTTGTATAACAATTTACCCTCAAACTGAGAGGCTTAAAACATTTATTATCTCACCATTTCTGTGGGTCTAGAATCCAGGCAAGGTTTAGAGTGCCTCTGGCTTAAGGTATCTGGAGAAGTTGTGCTCAAGTGTCAGCTGGGGCTGTGGTCTCATCTGAAGGCTCAGTGGGGCAGGGCTGTAGCAGGCCTTGGTCCCTGGCCACAGAGGCCTCTCCACAGGGCTGCCTCATGACAGAGGAGCTGGCTTCCTCCAAGTGAGAGTGCAAGAGAGTGAGAGGGAGTGAATATCTAAGGTGGAAGCCAGTTTTTTTGTAACCTAATCTTGGAGGTGGCATCCAATTATTGCTGCTGTATTCTACTAGTTAGAAGCAAGCCACTAAGTGCAGCCCACACTCAAGGGGAGGGGAACATACATGGGCAAAAGTATCAGGAGTCAAGGATCACTGGAAGTCATGTTTCAGGCTACTTGTCACACCATCCTGTTGAGTATAGAATTAGGCTAACCAGACGGACTAAGGAACCAAGGAGTGGGTACTAACACTTTCCTGAGCAACACCAAAATCTAGGCCATCATTCTGGTTCTTTGTGCTGCTATGAGGAGAGAGTTTAACCTGGAAAAGGTAGTGATAAAACTCACAAAGCTAATAATTGAGAGGTTGGAAAAATATTATGAAATTTTCAGAAAATGGAGGGGAAACTTAATAGAGGCCTGCGGCTGTGAATGAGGATGTAGGATGACTTGAAGCTCTTAACTTATTAAATGAGAGTGAAACACGGTGGCTTTAAACTGGAAAACTCTAAACTAGCTTTAAACTTTCATATAAGCATAAAGGATAAAGCCTTAATGGGAACTCCTACTAAGGATAAGAATAGGAGATTTGGAAATTTGCACACATTCTCACAGGTCTTAGGGGTGTGAGGGTGGTCCTTCCTGAACATGAGAGGTTAGATCCAATGTTGTAAGTTTCTTCCAGATTACAGTTCTGACAAGAATTAAACTGGGCTTTGCAAATGTTTGAAAGAAGACAACCAAACCTTCCACATGAGGCCACTTTAGTGTTCTTAAAAGTTAGTTCCTACCAGTTCAACAACTCTGACTGATTGTCATTTGTCTGTAAGGAAGCCAGTTTTTATTTTGAATCCCTTTCTTTCTGAGAACCAGAGATGATTTAAACTATTTTTCTCTTATAGTGGAGCCATAGCAGTTGATTCTAGCTATATCCAGATGGTTTGCATTGCTTAGGCTGATTTCTGTTAAACTGTTTAATGTTGTTAATAATCCTTTTAATACATTTAGATTTGTGTGCAGGGTAAAGCGGGGAGCAGATCTGGTACAGATTGGAAGTCACAGCTCCTGCTGGACTTCTGTTGATCTGTTAAATCCAACTGTGGTCTCTCGTACTAGTTCCAATTTTGTTGAACTCTAAGTAACCCCCTCCTTTAAGCTGTGACACTCAAAAGCAATGGTTCATTAATAGGGACATTCAGGGAATGTGAACCTGATTGGGAAATGCATACTTTAGAAAAATAAATTTTTTAACTCTAGTTTTTATTCTGTAGAGGAGAAATCATGTGAAGCAAGGTTATCTTCCACATTCAGTGAATCCCAGGCCTGTTGATTTTTTTTTTTTTTTTTTTTTTTTTTTTTTTTTGCGGTACGCGGGCCTCTCACTGTTGTGGCCTCTCTTGTTGCGGAGCACAGGCTCCGGACGCGCAGGCTCAGCGGCCATGGCTCACGGGCCCAGCAGCTCCGCGGCCTGTGGGATCTTCCCGGACCGGGGCACGAACCCGTGTCCCCTGCATCGGCAGACGGACTCTCAACCAGGGAAGCCCAGGCCTGTTGATTTTAATTTTTAAATATCCAACTCCTGGCTCTTCAGCCCACCTCACAAGATGTGGCCCTACCTCGCTTCCCAGCTGAACCCTAACAAAGGCCTCCTGGCTAACTGGCCTCTTTCCTTTCAGCCTCATCCCTATAGAGAGGATAAAAATAATAACTAACACGTATTGCTAGATTCCTATTGGGTTAGGCACAGTGATCAATGCTGTTCATGATCTCCTTTAATCTTCATAGTAAGGTGAGAAGCTAAGTGCTACTCCTGTCTCCATTCTCTAGATGAACAAAGACTTAGAGGTCAAGCAACTTGCCCAAATCATGTCAATTCTATTCTTCCCAGGAAACCAGAATGTGAATGCGCACCAGGCCGCTTTGCTGATTACAATCCTTATTGGCTCCTTGGAACAAGCCAAATGAAGCACAAGCTCCTTAGCATGGTGTTTAAATCGTAATGATCACAGTCAAGTATGGAGTACTTTCTCTGTATCCAGAATTTCACTCCGGTGGCTACGAATTCTCACCACAACCCCACAAGAGAGTGTGCGCTCTTCATTGTGGCAGATGAAGACACGAAATCTTGGGGCAATTTCCAAGGTCACAAAGCTGTTATTCATTGGCAGAGATGGGATTCCAACCCAGCCCGTTAGACCCCAATCCTGCATTCTCCTCTCTGCCACTTCGCCTTTTTCCTCCAACCTGTATGACTTCATCTGCCCCTCTTCCTTTTCCTGCCTTTCACTCCGCTCCTGTACTCAAGTAATTCAGGAACACAGGCAATTTCTGAAACATGCTCTTCCCTGTATGAAGAATGCATGTACTTTTCTTGTTCACTTGGTAAGCATCTAGATATCACTTAAGACTCCGCTTAAACAAACCACTTCTTGTGAATGATTTGTTTTGATCTTCCTCCCTCTAACCTCTCCTGGCTGGAAGATGATAACTATTTTATTTTCAATAGTGCTTTGTAAATAGTTGTGAAGAGGCTGCTACCTTATTTTACTATAAATATTTATTTATAATAGATAGCAATGGGGAATCATAGACTGATTCAGTTTACACAACTAATTATTCCCGAATGCCTACTGATGTACCTTATATTTATCTCTGTTTTCCCAGCTCTTAGCACAGCGCCTGACACTTAAATAGCCCAAAACAATGACTGTATGAATGAATGACTAAGTAGATGGGGACTCCACTCAGGAATGAGCAAGAGCTGAATCAACAGCAGTCATTTCTGAATCAGACTACAAAGCTCCTGAAATACAGTTTGCCATGATTCACTTGCCTTCTCCCTTTGTGGACATAGCCTTTTTGATCTAAACACCATGTTTTAAAAGATGCCTTTAAATAGCCAAGGAACCCTTCTAACTCCTGAAAGTTGCAAATACATAGGAAACGCTGAGCCTACGCGTCCGGAGCCTGTGCTCCACAACGGGAGAGGCCACAACAGTGAGAGGCCCACGTACTGCAAAAAAAAAAAAAAAAGAAACGAAATTGAGTTATTTGTAGTGAGGGGGATGGACCTAGAGTCTGTCATACAGAGTGAAGTAAGTCGGAAAGAGAAAAACAAATACCGTATGATAACACAAATATATGGAATCTAAAAAAATGAAATAAAATAAAATGGTTCTGAAGAACCTAAGGGCAGGACAGGAATAAAGACGCAGACGTAAGAGAATGGACTTGAGGACACGGGGAGGGGGAAGGGTAAGCTGGGACGAAGTGAGAGGGTGTCATGGACATGTATACACTACCAAATGTAAAATAGATGGCTAGTGGGAAGCAGCCGCATAGCACAGGGAGATCAGCTGGGTGCTTTGTGACCACCTAGAGGGATAGGGAGGGTGGGAGGGAGACGCAAGAGGGAGGGGATATGGGGATATATGTATATGTATAGCTGATTCACTTTGTTATAAAGCAGAAACTAACACGCCATTGTAAAGCAATTATATTCCAATAAAGATGTTAAAAAAGAATAAAAAATAAAAAAATTTTAAAATATTAATACTATTTCTTTAATTTTTTTAGTGACTACCCGGTCCTAAAATATTAGCTCTCACTAACATGCAGAAATTACACTTTAAGCATTTGAAAGTTAATGTATTCTTTCTGCAAATAAATGTTAATGCTCTTTTAAAAAATGATTTACTTAATAAAATATATGCACTGACAAAGAAAAGACTTGAGGGCTATACACACACCACAATGTTAAATTAACTGTGATTGTTTCTGGGTATTGGGACTATGGTTAATTTTCATTTTCTTCTTTGTACTTTGCAGAGTTTTTCAAATTTCCAGTAATAAAGATGTATTTCTTGGGTAAACAGTTAAAAGCACCAAAGTTACTTTAAGTGGACCTTTAAATGTGTTATTTTGGAAAAAGTGTCAGAGCTAGTAACTCAGTAACTCACATTTAATAGCAAAAAAAAAAAAGTACATTTAACAAATAAAAACCCACTCACATGCCAGGCACTGTCCTTGTCATTAAGGGTACAGAGGTGAATCAGAGTTCCCTCAGAGAGTCTGCAGCCTACTGAGGGAAATAAATCAAATGACTTAGATAAATTAAAAATATATCATTTTGATTTGAAAGAAAGGATCAGGGTCCTGTGAAAGAGGATCATGGGGACAAACACTATTAAACTGGTGGCAGGGAGGGGTTAGGGAGACAGGCTCGGAGCAAGTGACATGGGCGGCCCAGATCTGAAGGGTGAGTAGGGACGGGCAGAGGAGGAATGTCCAGGTGAGGGGAGCAAGTTGCCTGAAGCCTGCGGGGGGAACACAGCTGGCCACAGGGGCTGGACTAATGATGCTGTGGCTGGAGCACCCGAGGGGGAGGATGCCCTGGATGGGAGGAAACTGGAGAGACAGAGAGGGTCCAGATCTCACAAGAACTTGTAGGCTCTCTTCTGCCACCAACTCTAATCTGTCCTCCAGAATAAGTAGTGTAGCAGGTAGGACTGAAGGAACTCAGGCAATGAGAGATGGGCAAACAGCTCAGACACTTGGCATGAATCCCAGCGACACCTTGGGGAAGTGCCTACCCAGCCTACCTCTACCCAACCTTAGTCATCTGTAAAATAGAACTCACCCTCATGAGGGTGAGGTGGTGGTTAGATTAAATGAGATTATGTGTTTGAAGATCAGTGCCTAGAATATTAGAATCAATTTAAAAACTAATTATGATTACTTCCAAGCAACATCTTGGGTATCAAAAATCCTTTCCATCACTTCTTTTTAGAGGTGAAACCAGAAGTAACGTGTGTTAGCTTAAAAAAAAAAAACTATTCATTACATAACTAAGAGATGTATATAATTAAAGAGCCTATTTTTAGGGCATCAGTTTTTGATGAAAAAGTACAAGCTTGTTTAAATATAATTCTACATACACTCAAATACACATGCACATACATAGCATTTTTCTCTTTCAAAACGTTGTTTTAGATTTGCATCATTCGATTTAACTGGGGCCCAGACTAAACAAATATATTTTACACTGCCTGGACAGACTACATTTTCATGTATCACAAATGCATTTTAGAAAGGATATCACCCAAACGGCTTATCTTCCAGGAAATGCAAACGGAAGGAGAAAAATCTGAAATGGCCACCTAGGAGAGTGTGTTTGCGTTCTGCAGAATGGTTAGTTTTGATGACATAACTGATTTAGTGAATGAGAATGAGTAGAACTCACCAGAATTCTGAATTGAAGAGAAAAATAGTCTACTATCCAATTATTTGTTTGGATTTTTCCCCTTCAACCCTATTGGTTATCCCTGTTATTTAATATAATGGTGAGTTGCTTTGCTATAGCCATTATCTGCCTTAAAAATATCACACATACCACCAAATAACAAATGCTGTTGGCTATTAGAAAAAAGTTGTGCTACAGTAGTATTTTTTTTTTTTTTTTTTTTTTTTTGCGGTACGCAGACCTCTCACTGTTGTGGCCTCTCCCGTTGCGGAGCACAGGCTCTGGACGCGCAGGCTCAGCAGCCATGGCTCACGGGCCCAGCCGCTCTGCGGCATGTGGGATCTTCCCGGACCAGGGCATGAACCCGTGTCCCCTGCATCAGCAGGCGGACTCCCAACCACTGTGCCACCAGGGAAGCCCTACAGTAGTATTTTAATGTAACCTGGGAAATTCAGGTGAAAACATATGGACCCTAGAATGTTCATCTGTTCTACTTCTGAAGTCTTTACAACCCTACAGGATAGGGTTTCCACTCTAATTCCCTTACTGCCATCCAGCTTCTCACCCAAACAACCTCAAAGTTACTGGATATAATAGAAAAAAGCCAGGGTTCTTGTGGGTTCAGGGGCTATCCACCGAAGTAAAGTTTCTGCTTGATTTAGGTATTTTCCTTAATTAAATATAGCTATTCATTCTCAAAGGCGGAGGGGTACTTTGAATGACTGGGGAAAATAGAAGAGAAAAAAACAAAACCTACTACTATGTGCTAAGTTGTGCTAATGGAATTATAGAATTTAAAAAAAAGGGTTTTAAGGTTAGAATCTCATAATGACTAAGTACAGCTGACCCTTGAAAAACGCCGGTTTGAACTGTACAGTCCACTTACATGTGGATATTTTTCAACAGTAAATGTTACAGAACTGCACGGTCCTTGGTTGGTTGAATCCATGGATGCAGATGTGGAGAGCCAACTATAAGTTATATGAGGATTTACTTCCACCTTGTTTAAGGGTCAGCTGTAATTTGAAATTGGGCAGATTACACATTCCCTCAGGGGCCACCATGTTAACCCTTTTCCACAAGAGAAGTGGGAGGCTCCTGAGGACATGCTGGCCCCGGAGGGCCAGGCAGGAAGTAAGGAAGATGAATTCTCTCCTGTCTTGTACACAGAGGATCCTAGACAGCCACCACTTTCTTAATGCTCCCAGGAAACAACTTCAGTGTTGTAGGACTTGGTGACCATAGTGACCTTTAAAAATCTTGAGCTCTTGAAGCAGACAAGGAAGGTAACTCTTATCGTATCCTTTTGTACTAAGGCACACTGCAATGATTAGTCACCAAGTTACAGAGAATGAGACTCACCTCTAATGAGATATCAGGTGGGCACCTTGCCATGAGAGAGTATCTTAGGTCAATATGTTTCTTACTCATATTTGCAAAATATCTGTGATGGGAGAAATAACTGTGTTTTGGTGCCTTGGAACAGGATGGGGAAAAATGATTATCTAGTCCTTTTTTTTTTTTTTTTTTTACAACCTGAAGAAATGTTTTATTTGGATCTCCATCAGCAGTTATAAATATTAGATATAGGATAACATATAGTAGGTGTTTTTGATTGTTTTTGTAAACCCACTTAACTTTGCCAAATGGAAAAAAATATGATGACATCATCCTCTGTTCAAAAAAATATGATGGCATCATCCTCTGTTCAATCATATCAAATCCTCTGTACAACTCAACTCAAATGCTACAGACAACTGCTCAATCTTTCAAAGGATTCTTCCAGTATAGGAATAGTTTCAGAGGGTAACTACTTTTTTTCCCAAGTAAGATCGGCCTTCCTGTCGCCAGCAGTGTTTGAGATGTTTGGGGTTTTACCTTTTTTTTTTTTTTTTTTTTTGCGGTACGCGGGCCTCTCACTGCTGTGGCGTCTCCCGTTGCGGAGCACAGGCTCCGGACGCGCAGGCCCAGCGGCCACGGCCCACGGGCCCAGCCGCTCCGCGGCATGTGGGATCCTCCCGGACCGGGGCACGAACCCGTGTCCTCTGCATCGGCAGGCGGACTCTCAACCACTGCGCCACCAGGGAAGCCCTTTTTTTTTTTTTTCTATCTATCTATTTATTTATTTATTTATGGCTGCACTGGGTCTTCGTTGCTGCGCATGGGCTTTCTCTAGTTGTGGCGAGCAGGGGCTACCCTTCATTGCAGTGCGCGGGCTTCTCATTGCGGTGGCTTCTCTTGTTGTGGAGCACGGGCTCTAGGCTAGCGGGCTTCAGTAGTTGTGGTACACGGGCTCAGTAGTTGTGGCTCGTGGGCTCTAGAGAGCGGGCTCAGTAATTGTGGTGCACGGGCTTCGTTGCTCCGTGGCATGTGGGATCTTCCTGGACCAGGGCTCGAACTCGTGTCCCCTACATTGGCAGGTGTATTCTTAACCACTGTGCCACCAGGGAAGCCCTGGGGCTTTACCTTTTGATGAATACATGACATGCCAAGTTCTATGGGTATACAGATTCATCACTCTCCAAATTTATAGGGATGTATGCAGTGTGATTTGATAAATTGTTTTGTTTTGCCTTTCATCACTCATATGATATTGAAAGGATGCTCCCTGCATATCTTAGGCATCATCTATCAAAAATAAGGCTTTGGGGAGAACAAATAAAATGCAGTAAAAACTTGTTGAACTGATAACTATATAATATGAATGTGTCATCTCTGAATATGAAGGACCACTATATGAGGCTCATATTTTATATTTTTAGCAAGTTTACATATCCAGCTCCCAGTGGTTTAAACTGCACTTTGGTACAAACGTTTGCAACGCTTCCCAAGTGTCTTTGGGAGAGAGACTGCTATAAATTAAAATGATTATTAATCTTACTAAATCTATTCCTTTTTACTGGCATTTACTTCGGAGATCTGGGCCTCCTTATGATGGATTGGTTTGGCAACCTACTTGACATACTGGTTGGTATATGAAATAAGAAGTTGGATCCTGATACTCATTCTTGCTTTGTCTTGTTTTTAAAGGAAAAAAAATCTCTTTTAAACTGACAAGTACGTATATTGACCAAAGAATGGTTTAAAAAGAGATTACTAGGACTTCATAATTGCTAGACCTGGCAATTTAAATCAAGGTGGGAATGATAATTCTATTTACATTTTATCACGAGAACAAGTTTCCTCTAATTAATAAAGTGTTCTTTACCTGAGGCCACTAATGACTATGAGTCCATAAAAATGTTTGAATCCCAGAAGAAAACTGCTTTACAGGTTACAAAGCCTAAATTTCTCTCCTTTTTTTTGGCCATGCCTCATGGCATGCGGGACCTTAGTTCCCTGACCAGGGATCGAACCCCTGCCCCCTGCAGTGGAAGTGCAGAGTCCAAACCACTGGACCATCAGGGAATTCCCAAGTCTTCAATTTCTTATCAGAGACATAAACCGTAACAGTCAAGAGCTCTGTTAAACAGATTCCATGGTTAAAATATTCATCCCTTTTTACATCTTAGGCAATCTTCAATGTAACAGGTAATGGAAAAGCTACTCTGCCAATATAGAGAGCTCAAATGAATGAAAAATCAGAGACAATAAATTAAAACAACAGGAACACTTCAAATTTGCCATTCTGATAGGAAACGTTTCATACACTGAAAATTTCCAGGGCTGTTGATAGCATGGGGCAAATGGGAATTTTCATACCCTCTTAGCCCTTTGAGTTCAGTATATCTTACTGATACAGAAAGATTTCTAAGGCATGCCATTGAATGAAAGTGGTAAGTTACAGAACAGTAACACACTACTATGGTTCAATTTATATAAATGACTCCTTCCCTCGTGCACCAATAAAATAAATGCAAAAATATAGATTTGGGAAGCTTGAAACCAAACTCCCAACAGAACTTGGGGTAGGAATGGGGGGAGTGGAAGGAGGGTGCGAGATGAAGGGGCTTTGCCCAGACACTCCTGCACCAGTTCAACTTTTTATAGGAAGTTATGTCCTCATATTTCTTATGTAATTATTATTTTAAAGAAAACATGTCTTTATAAAAACCTGTGGATGAATCAACTCGTTCACAATTTTTCACAGAATTTCAAAGCAGGCGACGGCATCATTCCATTTCTTTGAATTTGATTTGCACACTGTACTCTGAAGCTTCAGGGGTTTTCTAGAGTCCCATGGGGGGAGGGGACAAAGGCTGCAACTAGTGGGTTACACACACACATACACACACACACACACACACACACACCACTCCCTACCAACTCTGGCTTCCAGCTTTGCCTTTCTGTGTTTCACAGATGAGAATTGAATGTAAGGTTTTGTGTGAGCAGTGTTTCAGGACTTAACAATGTTTAAGGGCTATTCCAGCTCCATCTTGAATTTGTTCCCACAAGGACTACAACCCGACTTGCCCAAAGCCACACGCCACTGCAGACCCCAGAGGAGATCAGGGATCTCACCTTCCCTGGTGTCACATAGCCAAGGCCTCTCCGTAACGCCAGGGAGCCCCCACCTCATACATACATCACACAGCCGCACACTGGGAATCAAAAGCAGCCAGCAGCCGGGGCAAAGTGATGAACAGACCTCACCCTACACCAGCTTTCCTATTCACTTCCCCTTAAATGTTTACATTTACCCTTTAATACCTTAGGTAGGTATAATCACTTCATGTCTCTAACTTCCTTAGGAGAGAGAACTTTTGTAGGAGATGATCTGAATAAGTACACAAAATAAGAAACAGGTCAGTTTCCACTATTCTCCTCAAGATAAAAGGATTGCCAAACGAATTCATAAAATGACATTTATCACCGTCGGTAAAATATAACACGAAAGACACTAAGTACCAAACAGGTTAAATCGGTCACCACCCCCACCCGGTTAAGAGCTGACCCACAAGGTCCAAGCGGACAACAGCTCAGAGGAGGCACAAGGGACACTCATTCTGCAGGAACCAAACCTCAGCAGCACATCCTTCCAAGCAAACAGTTCATTGCCATCCTCTTCTGCAGAGATGAAGAGAGACAGCTCTAGACCCAGAGAGGGCAGAGGGAAACCCACCCCACTGGGGTGTTAGTTATACGTCACACGGTGGAAAATGGCAACGAAACAACAGCCTGACATAGACAACCAGACCCCCAAAGAGCTCTTTTCTCATTCTTCTCGCTAACAAGGATCTCCCCTTCTCTGAATGCCTAGTCTTTTCTTGAAAACTGGTGTTAGTATCACTCATTTTAGCTCTGAATCATACACTGCCCACTGCTGTGGCTTAATTGTTTCTTTGTGTGGAAAATGTCTTCCCATCCAGATCATAAGCACTGGAGGGCAGGGCTGTATCTTATGGGGCCTCTTGTAAGGCCTATACAATGCATTAATTACTAGGTAGCCAACAGTATTACTGACTACCCACCACGTGCCAGGCACTGCTCTGAATACTAGAGACATAGAAGTGTGATGGTTAGTTTTATGTGTCAACTTGGCTAAGCTATAGTATCAAATTACTACAATCAGTTGACTTTAAGTCAAGGAGATTACCATTAATAAGGGGGGTGGGCCTTGTCCAATCAGGTCAAAGGCCTTAAAAGCAAACCTGAGTTTTCCCTGAGAAAGTAGAAATTCTGCCTCAAGATAGTATCATCTTAGCCCCTGTCTTAAAATATTCAGGCTGCCATCCTACACTATGGATTTTAGACTTGATGGCTCCTAAAATCATATGAGCTAATTTCTTTTTTTTTTCTTTTTGCGGTAAGCGGGCCTCTCACTGCTGTGGCGTCTCCCGTTGCGGAGCACAGGCTCTGGACGTGCAGGCTCAGCGGCCATGGCTCACGGGCCCAGCTGCTCCGCGGCATGTGGGATCTTCCCGGACCAGGGCACGAGCCCGTGTCCCCTGCATCAGCAGGCGGACTCTCAACCACTGCGCCACCAGGGAAGCCCCATATGAGCTAATTTCTTAAAATAAATATCATATATACACATTATACACATACATGTATTATATATATCACATATACACACGTTACATATCATATACATTATATATATATATATATATATATATATATATATATATATATATATATATATATATCTCCTATTGGTTCTGTTTCTCCGGAAAGTGTGGACTATTACAAGAGTTGAATGAGATTTAAGGTTTTGTTATGGAACATACATTCTTCTAGGGGGGAAACCAATAATCACTTAAACATATCACTAATAAAAAGAAATACAGTGAGTGACAAGGTTGTGTAGAAAGTAAAGCAAGAGAAATATTTTTGCAAGTGGTTGGAGAGCTACACTCAGACTGAGTGAACTAGGAAGGCTTCTCTGAAGCGGTGACATTTAAGCTGAAACCGGAGTTGATACTCTCCTGACTTTTTTTGTTCCTTCCATAGAGCTTGTATAAAGTGATTTACATAGTATGCACTCAATATATTATTTTGAATAAATAATGAGCAGATTAATAATATGGTCTTACACAAGATTGGCCATTCTAATTTTAGGTCACTAAAAATAAGCCGAGTTTAGGACCTTAATGAGAAGACAGCCTTTCCTCCACGATGAAATTACATCAACTTGGAGCTAGAGGCTCTTGTTTCTGGCTTGATTAATGAATGGAGGTGACTGATTAAGTCGTTCTGGGTATGCAATTCCTTTTACCTGCACTGATTTGAAAACAATACAGATACAACACAGTTGGCAGACAAAGTACAAAGCAGAACACCATCCCTTTCTGACTCTCTTCTGACTCTTCTTACCTCCTTCTCCTCTTCCTTTTCTTCAAAGCACATAAACTCTCACCCACTCTGAATGCACAAGACTTGATGGGTTATTTACCATGGAGAAAAGATCCTGTATTTCATCTTTCTTGTCCACGATTTTTACTATCTAGCCAATCGCATTTACTATCTTTATTACTGAATGGTGTGTGTGTGTGTGTGTGTGTGTGAGGGGAGAGGGCAGATGATGGGGAGAGAGTTGAGATTCTTCCAAATCTTAGCCCAAGAGATGTCCTTATCATGCAAGACCTGTAACTCGTATCAATTAGGGGAGATCTGGGCTTGACAACCATTTCAGGTGAGGCAGCAAGACCCAGGGGTGCCTCTCAAGGAATGCAGACCTGAAGTTTCTGTTTCTTAGCTCATACAAACTGACTTCTGAGTATGAGCACATGAGGCGTAGGTCATGGCTAAAGACCAGGTGTAGGCAAAGCGGGGGCCATCAGCTAGTGCGCTCCCTTTTGTCTGTCCTTCACTGTGCTTCTTGGATTGCAGGTTTTCAGATGATATGTGAGAATGGATGCTAACCATGCTTAAAAATATGCTCATTCTGTTCAGCTGGGTCTCATGGGGGTCAAATGTGAAGACAGTAGTCATGTTCAGGGCTAAGGGAGAGAATGAAAAAGCAAGTGAGGCACAGTGGCAAAATTACAACATCCATTTCAGCAGTTAGACCTAAGAAAGTCAGATTCAGAGTCTCTTTAGTTCCATCTCAAGAGGCATTGTACCTGTTGTGCACCAGCTCAAGACCTGGGGGTCTAGACAAAATAAAGCCAAGTGAAGCCATCACAGAAAAGGATACTTGGAATGATGGAGAATGGGGCCAGGTAAGTTGCTGGTTTCTTTAAAGGTTCAAAAAGTTTCAGGTAGAGAAATCATGTCTTAAAACAATGATTCCACCTATTGGGAGGGAATAACTAAGCCAGTTAGGACTGTGCTGAGACCTCTTTCCTGCCTGTCCGGAGCTATGATGCAGAAAGTGTGAGCAGAGGCTGATGCTCTGAATATAGAAGGTACTTTGGAGCATTTTCAAGCAGACTCTCATAGGCAGTAGAGGTTGACCAGAATAGGTAGTGTGTGAGGAGATAAGAGGCAGTGCTGAAGACTTAATGAACATCTATGCTCTGAGAACAGACAGAATACTTTGCCCAACCAGCTTGAACAGGATTTCCATGGTAGCAGGGCCATGTTTTGGGGTGAGGTCACAGGATATGCATTTGAAGAGTTTTCTTCAGCAAAGAAGAGGGGAAAGGGAAAGGTCATGGTAAGCTACACGAAGAAAATAACACTCATTTAGAGTCAAGAATCACAGATTTTTTTAGAATTAAAATGGACCACAAAAATTACTCAGTTTCTCAACGTCATTATTTCAGTGATGAACTTGAAGCCCAAAGAGAAACACCTTTCATTTGAAGAAATCCCCTTCTTCTGCCATGAGTAGGTACTTCTATTCTGTAGGTAGAGGCTACCCAAGGCTACCAATAGGTTCTTGACAGCAAACCATCTCTACAGCACTTGCCCTAGGCCCTAGTTCTCAATGACATTATAGCGAGAGAACATTTATAAATAAAACCCTGGCGTTTTTTTGTGTGTTTTTGTTTTTTGTTTTTGTTTTTTGCATTTCATTTGTCAGCCTGCTGTGGTCCCACCTATTCACACTGATTCAAGATATTACATAATAAATAATAATAATAATAATAACCTTTTTTTTTTTTTAGATTAGGACAGGAATAAAGACGCAGACATAGAGAATGGACTTGAGGACACGGGGATGGGGAAGGGTAAGCTGGGACGAAGTGAGAGAGTGGCATGGACATATATACACTACCAAATGTAAAACAGATAGCTAGTGGGAAGCAGCCACACAGCACAGGGAGATCAGCTCGGTGCTCTGTGACCACCTAGGTGGGGGGGATAGGGTGGGTGGGAGGGAGGGAGATGCAAGAGGGAAGAGATATGGGGACATATGTATATGTATAACTGATTCACTTTGTTATAAAGCAGAAACTAACACACCATTGTAAAGCAATTATACTCCAATAAAGATGTTAAAAAATAATAATAATGCCAAGGGTAGGGATTTATAGGCAGTAGCTCAAGGAAAGATATTAGACTTTCTCCTGTGAGCCCAACACTTCTGATGATTCACTATATGCAGAACATTCTATGCACCACTGTGCAACCCCTCTCTCCCCCTGCCCTCCTCCCACACCTTAAAGGTTCAAGTTACCTATCTAGACACCCATTTGCTCTGGTCTCTTGGAGTTTCTCCATCTTTTGTGGACCCTGGTGTCCCGGACATTTTTAGGGGGCTGCACCCTGTTCTGATTTTCCCTCATCTATGTTTAAATGAATCTGCTTGGAAAATACTGTTCTGTATAATGTTCACTCTGTTTTATAATTCTAACCCTTGATTAAATTCCCCCTGGTCTTCACGTCTGTCCAGGAAGTGCAATGCCTTTGCCTTATCCCTGTTTGAACTTGATTTCGGACGGCTTCCCACCTCCTCCACATTCTTGGGTTCCTTCCTGACTTTCCATCGTGAACAAGGTAATAGGTTGAGGCTTGCGGCTGGCGCTCCCTTGCTCTGGTCTTGCTCCCCCTGCTGTCCCTGTGGCTGCCACATTAGCACTGTAGCCACTTCCAGTGTTAACGGTACACGCTTGAGTTTCTGCAATTCTTGCCACTGTAAGTCGGCTGTGAGGGCCAAAGCAGAAAGCATAACTCACACAAACCAGGGTTTTGAACAGAATTATGACTGCGGGTAATTCATGAGGCTATTAATTGTTTGTTCTTTCCTACTCTGGGTGACATATTAGCCACCATTGAGTCTTTAACCATAATAAACGGGCAGACAAGGTGACAGTGGAAACAGGTCCTTGATTAAAAATCCATGCCCTGCAAACCTGCAAATTAGATCATCAGAGTAGATGGGATAGAGTTTCTCAGCAAAAAATGCACCATTGCCACAGACCTCTCGGAAAATTAATAGCCACGGGTCTAAAGGATTTGAGACAACCCGATGTTTGGAAAAGTACAAAAATATGCTTCAAAATGATATCCATCTAAAGCCTTAAAAATGGTGTAAAATATCTGGTTCCTAAACATGCCGAGCAGCTCGCCTGGGTGTTCTGCTTGCCCCTTCCCTCTTTCTGCCCCTCCGGAACCGAGCAAGGTTTTAGCACCTTGTTGACAGAGCCAAGAAGTGAATGAGCGACACTAATGGGATTTTTCATCTTCAACCTAATTAACTTTGTTAAAATTAAGGCTTACTAGGAAGAATCGGCACAAAGAAATTCATGGAAGCAATGGAATTTGTGCTGGATTTAACAGCTGAGTACTGACTCTAGCTAGAATGCACTCAGACACAGATATTTTAAATTCGGTTCCATTTTTCTCTTGTGTGCTTTGGTGTTTCCATTTTCCAAAGCGCCGACGTTCCCAGAGCTGAGCGTGTCCGCCTTTGTCACTGGCGTGGACCAAGCTGTACCAGAGAGGAGATCTTGTCCGTCCACGCCACGTACCCTCCACCTTGCTGGACCTGGTTTGCCTGGAGCCTGGCAAGGGTCTGGCATATGGCAAGTGTTTGATACATGTTTGTTGAAAGAATGAATGTGTGAATGAGTAAGTAAGTATAACTTTAAAAAATTGACAGCACTGATGCTCCAGCTTACTTTCCTCACCATGGGGTTATTATGTGAAAAGAAGCAAAGACATAGTGAATTGGGCATGTTCTTCCTTGTAGAAACTAAGCAAGCTGATGTTTACAACATTACCTAATATGGAGAAGAACTTTTTTTATTTTTCTTTTATTCATTTATTTTTATTTTTTAAATTTTTTTATTGAAGTATAGTTGATTTACAATGTGTTAATTTCAGGTGTACGGCAAGTTAATTCAGTTTTATATGTATATGTGTGTGTGTATATATATATATATATATATATATATATATATATATATATATATTCTTTTTCAGATTCTTTGCCCTTTTAGATTATTACAAAATATTGAGTATAGTTCCTGCTGCTATACAGTAGGTCCTTGTTGGTTATCTATTTTATATATAGTAGTGTGTATATGTTAATACCGAACTCCTAATTTATCCCTCCCCCCTTTTCCCTTTGGTAACCATAAATTTGTTTTCTATGTCTGTGGGTCTATTTCTGTTTTGTATTTAAGTTCATTTGTATAATTTTTTTAGAGTCCACATATAAGCAATATCATATGATATTTGTCTTTCTCTGTCTGACTTACTTCACTCAGAATGATGATCTCTTAGAAGACAAGAATCTTTCATAGTAACCTAGCTCTAAGCAGAGCCACTACCAATTAAAATTCATGTACACCTGAAGTCCAGTTAATGAAAAATACAGCAATACCTTTGTTTTGGATCATAGAGAAATGGAATATTTTTGATGTGCCAGCTCTGTATAGCTGTAGCTATTACAAAATATTCAGGATAGCAATATTTGAAAATTTTATCACAAATTTCCTTGACTCAATATCATCATGCATAATCATAACTTAAAAAAAATTATGACTGGAGGTCTTAATCATGAATAGCAACTATGAGATGATGTTTTGCACACAGGGGTAGTTTCAATCCACTGAGTTTCATGGGGCTGCTTGTCTGTATTCTTTCTGATTCCTTTAAACTTGGCTGTTTGGGCCACTTTACTTCTATGTGCATTCCAAACTCTGGGACAATTCATATCTCTAGGTAAGTAAATAAGAGCAATAATTCACAAAGTCACCCTAATGTTGTTTTTGTCACTAACTTTCTTTCTTTAACCTTTTTTTTTTTGCGGTACGTGGGCCTCTCACTGTTGTGGCCTCTCCCGTTGTGGAGCACAGGCTCCGGACGCGCAGGCTCAGCAGCCATGGCTCACGGGCCCAGCCGCTCCGCGGCATGTGGGATCTTCCCGGACCGGGGCACGAACCCGTGTCCCCTGCATCGGCAGGCGGACTCTCAACCACTGCGCCACCAGGGAAGCCCCATTGAAGGTTTTTTTATTAAGGGTAGGATGGAGTATTTAAAAGATCCCTTTGGCACCACTGCGAAAAATAGTCAAGAGCAAGGGAAGACTCGAAAAGCCCCAGGAAAGGCCCAGAAGCCCTCTAACAGGTCACTTCAGGGAAACTGCACACAGGGAGCGGGGTCGGCGGCATTTCCCAGTGCTCTCAGCTGGTGAAAGCAGCACTGCATCCCACTCTACCTGCAGACCTACTGGAAGAAATCTACACACACATACCCTGACTTAGCAACCATACTCTTTAATTGCTGACCACCACAGCCAAGGACGTAAGTTGCATCGTGATGAAGCTGTGCTAGCAAACAAGCCAGGGAGGCAAGAGGACCAGGGCCAGAATGTGGGCAACGACAAAAGGGTGGTGGGAGAGAGCTGACCAGCTACATCAGACGGGAAGATCAGTGTCAATAAAGACAGAGAAGTGCAGTAAGCACGGCAGGTCCAAGCAGACAAGTTGCAAAGTCTAGAATGTCCGCTAAGTCAAAGAGTTGCACCAGGATGGAGAAGTAACAGAGAGCTGGGAACATACAGAACAGTCCCCGACACCGAGATCAGGCTCTAGACCGAAGTCTGGGTCAGGACCACCCAGCACTGCTGAGGTCTGCCCGTGCAAAACCCAGGTGTTCTGTTCAGGTAGGCCTGGGCCCACAGGTGGGGGCAGGTGGTCAAGTGCAGTGGCAGACCAAGGGCAGAAGGGTGGGAGGGGTCTACCCCAGGCAGAGACAAGAAGGGAATAAGGAGGACCCTCTCTGCAGAGAACTGAGAAACAAGGACACAACCACGCACCAGCGATTCTAAACAATGTTCCTGATTATATACTCCTCACCCTAAAAACCTTCTGCTGATCTAAATTCTAAGCAATTGTTGGGCTTAATCAGATTAGCACATTTTTCTTACATTTCCCTTCATAAACATGGTATTCTGCCTGAAAGTTAAGTCAGGAGAACTACCAATCATACAGGCTTCCCTCCTATCACACCCAGACTCAGGCGCCATGCTTTTATTTCAAGAGTAAGTTTTTAACTGTTCAAGAGGATGTAAACTCATTTTGAATGTAATTCATGTCTCCCAATCCGGGGGTTCTACATAGTTCTGTGTTTAAACAGTAGATTCTAAATAAATATGATAGCACAGTGGTTATAATGGTGAAGAAACAGAACCAGTGTTACAATTCTGTCATTTTATGTAATCCCTTGGAATTTTTATTTAGCTCAAAATTTTAAAAGACAAAATAGTACAAACTGCAAAGTGTTATATTTTTGTTTGGTAAATGCAAATTTTAGTTCATACATGAAGTATTTTACTGATTTTGAATAATATCTATTAAATCAAATTTACTTCTTTATTAATTTTAAAGACTTTAAAATATTAAGAAAATACTTATGACTGATCGTTACATAATTCATCATCCAATGATTGTGTCATATAGAAGGAGTAGTAAAAATCCCTTCTGAGTGGTAAATACACTAGCTCCAACACTGGGACAAAGGTGCTTGACATGGGGAGTATGGGAGCAGATCCTGAGAGGGTGCCCCTGAGATATGCAGGCATAATCCCAGGGTCACCCACAGTATTACGTATCCAGGTCCTGCTTAAGGGCGGACACATTTTTCCTGCAGAGATTTACCAAAATAAGTGACTTTTGTACACAGCTCCAAGGCCAACCCTCAGAGGTCTGTGACATCTTGTACTCTTCTACATCACGGGGGGATACAGGTAGATCTCTAGTTACCAAATCACTCAGCATATAAAGGCTAAACGGGAGGCTCCTTAGACAGAGACAGACAAATCCCGTATGATATCGCTTATATGTGGAATCTTAAAAAAATGATACAAATGAACTTATACAAAACAGAAATAAACCCACAGGCATAGAAAACAAACTTATGGTTATCAAAGGGGAAAGGGATAAATTAGGAGTTTGGGATTAACAGACACACACTACTATATATAAAATAGCTAACCAGCAAGGACCTACTGTATAGCACAGGGAACTCTACTCAATATTTTATAATAACCTATAAGGGAAAGGAATCTGAAAAAAATAGATACATATGTCTGTATAACAATCACTTTGCTGTACACCTGAAACTAACACAACATTGTAAATCAACTGTACTCCAATAAAAAAAAAGAAACCATTGAAAAAAAACACTGGGGGCTCCTTGAGGTCAGGGACTCTGTTTCATTTCTTAACTCTCAGTCCTAGCACAGTGCATGGAACAGCTTTGATGTTCTGTGTGTCCACAGAACGAATAAGCAAATGAATAGATTTCAAATAAAATGAAGGTCTTCTACCACAATAATTCATATATTTCTTAAAATGTATCTAATTAGTCTATTGTTTGTCTTCAGTTTTAGATGTATTCTTTGCTCAACCATTCATTAGTAATAATTCATATATTTCTTAAAATGTATCCAATTAGTCTATTGTTTGTCTTCAGTTTTAGATGTATTCTTTGCTCAACCATTCATTAGTAAATATTTATTGGTGCCTACTTTTTGGTGGCACTGTTTTAAGTCCTGGGAATATAATAATTGACAAGTACAGTGTTTAGTCTCGTGAGTTAAGTGCTTCCTGGTCACAGAATAACATGACATAGTATCTTGTGCGTGACACACCCACATGCACCTGCCAACCATTCAGGAAATACAGACTACATGGAATTCTCCCTTGAATCTCACTGAGTGACCCAGATTTTACACAGTTTGAGACCATCCAACGCAAGAGGTTTCAAAGAACCTCTTCAAAGATTTATGGTTGGATTGCAATTTGGTCCTCCTAATTACAAGGGGCAGTCACATTGGGTTTGGACTTTAAACTCTCATTAAATTTACCACCTGGCATGTAGTAGACCCTCAATAAATATTTATTAAATGAATTAATCATACAATATCCACAATGGCTCATTTGTGATCTATTAATAGTATATAAATTTCTCAGGAATACAGTCTCTATTGCAAGTTGATTTCTCTTGCACTTTTAATTCAGTCTTAAATGGTCATTCACTCCCGTTTTCTTTTACTAGTTCACTGCATTAAAACACTGTCTTCTCCCCCTCAAGCTTGTGATTTAAATATGCTCACAGAAATTCCTATTAATTCCATTCCAAGTATTTGCACAGAACTGATCCACCATCACCGTCTGCTAATGATGCATCTGTCATTTTATTGACACCCCTAAACAGCTTTATTCTCTTTTCTAATTAAGAGACAAAACTGGTATTGTCAGCTGATGAGCCGACATTTGGGGGCTTTTGTTCTAATGTATAAGGCAGAACACTATGCTGCAAAAACAAAAACTCAGAAATGTTAACAGCAAAGCCCACTAGACAAAATATATTTACGTGTACAATTTGAATTAAGATGGTTAGAAGCCTAATACTCATACAATATTTTGAGTTACAGGGAAAAAATGGCAAAAGAGATTCAAAACAAAAAGTGGTGCTTCCTGCCCTAACTGGTCATTAATATTCGGAACAAAGCAGTCTCGTGCTCACTGGACAATCAAAAACCCTAAGAAAGAAAGGAAACCCTTTAGAACTGTTCAAAATAATATGCTGCAATATGACTTGTCATAGAGATAACAGTAACATTTAAATAACAGCTAAATAAGAACTAAAAGTTTCTTACCAAAAACCCACAGAAAGGAGGTAAACAGCACATTTTTAAGGGCTAAAGAAAGCAATGATTTCCTGATGATGAAATTAGCCAATTGCCAGAGAAATGGTAATTACAGACAAGTACAAAACTAACTGCTCACCAGAATGTTCTCAAGCAACTGAGGAGGACAAGCCATAAAAGCTCTATCACCATCACATTAAAAATCTAATCTAAAATCATTGCATGTCAGAAAATTAAGGATTCATCAAAATATTCCCAAAGGTTACATGCTGAAAGGAATGCATAAGAAGGAGCCACAGTCCTGGATTTCTTCACGTAGAAATGGATCGTAGGGTCTACATTTTAAAATAAACTCAATACAAAAACCTGGTCTTGCTAAATGAGATCATTGTTATAAAGCAGTCAGCATGCATGCCGGCACACAGAAAGCATCTGATAATATTAGCTGCTTTTATTACTGTTACTATTATTGTGGTGTCAGAATCAGCTCCTTTAGTGCCTTTCATGGTTCCCTCCCAAGGTTTAAAGGAATCCCAGAAGGATTGCTTGTGGCTAAGCCATAATTCTAGCTAATTCTGTTTCTACCCTCCTGTCTAGATATTTTTGCTCTGCTTTGACCCATTAATTCCAAGCTCTTGTCTCCTACCTAAATTCCCCCTCTGCCCAAATGCTTAGGACAGAGGCTCTGATCTGCAGGTCCTGCCTTTATGGCTCATTCCACCCTGACTTTGCCTTTGTATCACTCCATGTCTGAGACTATGAACAAAACCTCCCACACATGTAGCCCAGGGTTAGGCTCCAATGCCTGTTTGTTGAGAGGCAGAGTGTGGGTATGTTATGAGTGAATTTCATTTCATTTCATGAGAACTGCTGTCCGCCTGCACCAAGGCTGGGCATCCACCAGTTGCCCTGCCCTAAGCCCTTAAAAGAATTAGACCTTACCCCTGTAAGTGACCCCTTGGGGTCACTAATCCAGCAGAATTTATTTAGCATCAATTCTTTATCCCTAGAAAAGTCATTAGAACAAAAGAAGGTATCTATCGTGTTCCAAAAAACTCCTTCTTGTGACAACAAAGCCAACTTATTAGTTACAAATTAAATGCTGGCTCATCCACTATGACTCAGTGGACACCCATGTCATCCAGGAACCGCTGCTCCCACCATCCATACAGGAGCTGCCATGTGCTAATATGTGCTAATATGACCCAGTCTTGGTTTCAGTAGATTGGCCCAGGGTGGGCATCTCACCTACACTGAGCCAAGATGAGTTTTCCTCTGGAACACTCTGGACAAGCCAAGAGGTGGGAGTACATGCAGTGATACGCAGAGCAAAACCATGTCTACCATCAGTGTGTGGTCACATGACTGCCGCTAGCACTGATTATACCATCTACAGAGAAATAAATACAGCTTTGAGGTAGAGAATATACACTGACAGCCATGTCTGTGTGCAAAGACTGCAGTGTTTCAGAAGGGATCCTATCCGTATGTGATGAGGTGTGTAGAGGCTTTTAATATCCCAAGAAATCAGAAATCAGAACTCTTATAGAACTTAAGGAAACTGCTTTTGTTAAACAGTAATGCCATATATGCAAGGCCATTGTGTGCGTGTGTATCTGTCTGTCTGACTGTCTATCTATCTATCCTCTATCTATCTATCTATCTAGAAGTCAGAGAGAGAGAGAGATGCAAGTACATCATGGTGTCAATTTCTGAAAAGCAAGACAGCTAATGGCAACTGGGCAAGAGATTCTTAAGAATGTATTTGTTGCACATCTGTGACTGTCTTGGGTGTTTTTTTTGTTTTGTTTTGTTTTTTTTTTTTTTTTTGCGGTAGGCGGGCCTCTCACTGCTGTGGCCTCTCCCCCTGCGGAGCACAGGCTCCGGACGCGCAGGCCCAGCGGCCATGGCTCACGGGCCCAGCCGCTCCGCGGCATGTGGGATCCTCCCAGACCGGGGCACGAACCTGTGTCCCCTGCATCGGCAGGCGGACTCTCAACCACTGCGCCACCAGGGAAGCCCTGTCTTGGGTGTTTTGAGTTTCAAGGGGGCAGGAAAGGTAGAATTGATGATTCATAGACCTGTAAAACTTTCATAACCTTCCTGTTTAAATTCAACTTCATTAAGATAGTCCAACTAGAATGCCCATTTTCCCCACATTCATTCATTCATCCAAAAGTCGGCTTGAAGGAGGAAGGGCTGATCAAGAAGTCTCTTCTGCAGTAGACCTTACTGACTTCTTATGGAAGTAGACAGGGATTTCTATCATCATGGCTTCACTGGCCAGTGACTAGGGCTGATGGTCAGGAAACAATGAGCAAGTCCTTCGTTAAAGGAAGACGTCTGCCTTCACGCTTACCCTTCAGCAAACACCTATTAGCCTTGACCTCTGCAGGTGGCAGCTCCCTGAGACCCACAGACTAAGCAAGAGTCCTTTCCTATGATCTGTGCTATGTCGATAGATGGAAACAACCTTTAAACACATTTTCTTGCTTTTGAAAATACTTTTATATTTCAAAATCAAATCAGCTGCTATCAGGTAAATACAATTCTTAAAAAAACACATTTGGGGCAAAAGGCTCCATTCAGTGAATTTTAGCAGAGATGGCTCATTCTTTTTTATAGAAATTGTCACGTGTTTTTCAACTTTTTTCTTGCTTTCTAATTTCCCTTTCTGTTAAAGGGAACAGAAAACCTTTTCCCCTTACTTTTTTTTTTCAAGTATAGAGGGTTTTATTTTTACGCTTAATGGAGCATTAAGAAAACCAACTCTTCTTTTCCCAGCCATTCTGTGGGAAACTACACTTTTTCTTTCATCACACCTCCATTTTTCTCTCCAATGTTGTACATGCTTATTTTAGTTTGTCTAACCAGTTAAGCGTTCCTTTTAAATACACTCTTTCTTTCCTGATATGTTCCTTTTGGCTGTTCCCACTGATAAGCTAGACCAGGCCTTCTCATCAGAGGGAAACATGACAATTCCTACCACACTCAGGTCTGTGAGGAGGGAAGTCCCCAGATTTCTACTTTATTTAAATTAAACATATAAAATCAAAACTTATGTATCCTGTAGCAATGGGGTACTGTTTCATTTAGAAAATAAAAGTTTCTCCGACTTGTAAGAATTCCCAATAAACCAATGCACGGGCCCCTCGAAAATTAAAAACAGAAAATAAAGAAAGGTGGCAACACTGTCGCCAGTGACACAAATTTCTGATATTTCAGCCAGAAATATGGTTTCAATGAAGCACATTATATGGCAGTAAAAAGAGCCAGATGATACTGACCATTACATGCTTTCACTTTTCTCTAGCATTTAAAAATGAAATGAACAGTTGAAGTAACATTTAACAATGCTGTGTTCTATTTGTGAGAAAGTAAGGTTTTCTTAATCATCCCCCCATCTTATTAAGAAAAATAAGATTCTTATTTTCCATAAGAATCTCAGTGCCCAGTGTGCTTGAGCCATTTAAACTCGGTATGGCTGTAACCAATACCACCCAGGTGCACTCTACCTGGTTCCATTTCAAAACTACCTTCCCTGTTGACCCAGAGGTCACCCAACATCCACCCCACCAAAAAAAAAAAATCCCAATTTGTTTTTCAGTGGAAACTAACTGTTTGGAGAAAAGCAAAGTGATCGGGTCAGTCTTACCCTTAAATATGATTTTTAAAGTATTTGTGGACCCAAATGATTAGAGGGTAAAATAGCAAAGAAAACACCTCCAATAATCTAGAGGAAGAAACTCTTACTCTTCTTTTTTGCACATTATTTTCCAGTGGGAAATGCAATCATAGTTTCAGCACGACTTCATATTCTCTGGGCCTGATTCCTCATTCGGTCAGTTATTCACTCCACAAACGTCCACTGATTGCAAGTCTTGTATGTACCATACACCATACCGGGTGGTAGGGGAAAGAAGCTGAAATGACAAGGTTCTCCTTCTGAGGTAGCCGGCCTCCAAGATGCCCCCAGTGAGCGGCACCTCCCGGTGTTCACAGCCTCCTGTAGTCCTCTCCACACACTCCCAGGCTAGGATGGGTTCGTGTGACAAATACACGGGAGAAGTGAAGGTATTTGATGTTCAAGAACAGGTCATAAAAGACTGGTTGCTGTTTTGGGTTCTCTGTCTCTCTTTCGCTCTCTCGTCAGACCACTTGTCCTGGGAAGCAAGCCGCCATGTTGCACAGGCCTGCACGCTGAGCAGCTTGGTCTCTAGCCAACACCCAGCGAGGAATTGAGGTCTGCTAACAGTCATGTGAGCAGATTTTTCAGCCTCCGTCAAATCTTGAGATGGCTGCAGCCCCAGTCAATATTGTGATTGCCACCTCACTAGAGACCCTGAGCGAGAACCAGCTGGCTAAGCCACTCCCAGATCCCAAACCTTAAGACTGAGAGAATAAATTGGGGGGGGAGGGAACTTAGTATACAACAACGAATAACTAATACATGTTTGGAATAGATGGTCCAATGTATAAGTATAGCACTGAGTTGTGGCCAAAGTAGAAGCCTAGCATGAGCAAGTAATTAATTTATTACAATGGATAATTTGGCTGGGCTATGGTGTCCAGTTGCTTGGCCAAACACTAGTTTAGATGTTGATGTAAAGGTACTGATGGATGTGATTAGCATTTACAGTAAGCTGATTTTAAGTAAAGCAGATTACCTGCCATAATGTGGGTGGGCCTCATCCAATCAGTTGAAGGCTTTAATATCAAAACTGATTTCCTGAGGAAGAAGCAATTCTGCCTCAAGACTGCAACACAGAAACTCTGCCTGGGTTTCCTGCCTACTCGCCTGCTGTATGGATTTTGGACTTAAGGCTGTGACATCAACTCTCACAGCCCTGCAAATTTTAGACTTGCCAGCCCCATGATTGCATGAGTCTTAAATTCCTTAAAAGTGCTTTCTCTCAGATACGTGTGTATACACACACACACACTCCTATATATAAAATATATATATTCTGTATATATATATATAGAATATTATATATATTACTTATAGCATATTACGTTATAATATTATATTATATATTCTATATATATATTCTATATAAATATATATATGTATATATTCTATTGGTCTATTGGTTCTGTTTCTCTGGAGGACCCTGAATAATACAAATACTAAGAGAAAAGCCCAGTAGAGTCCTTACTGGAGTAGCAGAGGAAAGCTTTTTACAGAACATAACATCTGAGCTGTGCATTTGAGGATGGGTAACCTTCTGTTACGGAGTGAAAGGGAAGAGATGAGAGGCCAGGCAGAGGGGATGGCAGAAGTCACTCACCAATGCCAGATTAACAGAGCCCAGTCCGTCTGGGATTGTGGGTGTGGATGGTGGAAGACAAAGCTGGAGAAGAAGCGGGATAAGCCAGTTTGTGAAGCATCTGGAAAGCGAGGCTAAGCAGCCAACAGTCATCCTATAGGCCAAAGTGAGCAAGTGGATGCTTTTAAAGTAGGGGGACTGGGCTTCCCTGATGGTGCAGTGGTTGAGAGTCCGCCTGCCGATGCAGGGTACGTGGGTTCGTGCCCCGGTCCGGGAGGATACCACATGCTGCAGAGCGGCTGGGCCCATGAGCCATGGCCGTTGAGCCTGCACGTCCAGAGCCTGTGCTCCACAACGGGAGAGGCTGCAACAGTGAGAGGCCCACGTACCGCAAAAAAATATATAGAAAAATAAAGTAGGGGGACTAACCAAAAGGCACCCACCTGCACATAAAACCCCAAATTCATTTTGGGTAGAAGAGTTGAGTGCACTTGGATAGGTTGAGTTTAAGATGCTATTAGCCCTCTGAATGGAGGCGTTAAATGGGCAGTAGGATTACGAGTCTGGCATTCAGGGGGAGAGGTCCAGTCTGGAGATTCAAGCTTAGGCGTTTTCAGGGTGTAGGTGGTATCCATGGTTACCATGGAGCCGGGTAAGACCCCAAGCTGGGGCACGAGGAGAGAAGAGGAGGGTCTTCAAACCGAGCTCAAGGGGTTCCAGTGTTCAGAGGTACCCAGAGGTGGGGACGTAGGAAAGGAGACTGAGAAGAAGCAGCCAATGAAGTAGGAGTTGAACAAGGAAGCAGGAAGAGAAGAGTGTTTTCAGGAGAAATCAGTGAGGCATAAGCTTGTTTCGGATATAAGTCCCCCCACTCCACCCGGCTCTCAGTGGTTGGAACGAGGAACGGAGCAAACAGTATCCGATCTCAGGGCCTTTGCACCTGCAGGTTCTTCAGTCTGGAATGCTGTTCGACCAGACACCCCTGTGGTTCACTTCATTCCCGTTGTTGTTTAAATATCACCTACTGAGAAAAGCTGCCCCTGACTCCTTACTTATACACTCCTTCCACCACCATCAGCCTGTCTCCCCTGGTTACAGGATATGGTCTGTTTGGTCCACTAAAAGGGAAATCCCACGAGGACGGGGGGTCTGCTCCATGTCCTCAACAGTGCTTCCTCAGAGTCTAGAACAGTGACCCGCACAGGGTAGCATTCAACAAACCTTTGTCAAATAAATGCACGATTCAGCTTATACACTCCTCATTCCAAATACTGGGTATTCAAGAGACAACACAGCATAAGAGAGACAGAAGAACACGGTGGTTTAAAACAGGTGGTCCAGAAAAAAAAATAAAATAAAAATAAAAAATAATAAAACAGGTGGTCCAGAAAAAAAAAAAAAGAAGCAATCAGATATGTGAATCTAAACGCTGACTCACCATGAATGGGACAACTACAAAGACTGACGTGGGTGTGTTATATTAGTGACTCAAATATAATGAATAAAATTCCAAACAAAACAAAGGTCAAATTTCCCTTGGTTTATACCTTTGCTATATTTCTGGAAAATTCTTAAAACTAGACAAAGATCACTTAGTGCCTGAGGTAGCTACTCTCTGGAGATGGCCCTCAGTGTTGTTCTCCCTGTACGGGAGAGCTGTTTCTCACAAAAGGTGGAGTTTCTTTGTCCTCACCTGAAGTCTGGATGGGCCTTTACCAATAGATAGCAGCCCTAATGCTGTTCTGGGACTTCTAAGCCCAAGCCTGAAGAGTACTGGCAGCTTCCACTTGCAACCTTTTGGAAGCTACTGTGTTACGAGAGCCCAAGCCATGTGAAGATGCCACATGAAGGAGGTCTGAGGTGCTGAAACTGACAGCTCCAGATCAACTCCCACCCAAGGTTCAGCACAGTAAGTGAGCCATCTTGGATGCTCAAGCCCAGGTGAGCCCAGCTGACTGCAGCAACTGTCAATGTCACCTGGAACAGAACTGCCCAGTTGAGCCAGTCATCTCATAGGATCTTAGGAAATAATAAACTTCTATTGTTTTGAGCTGCTAAAAAACAAACAAAAAAACGAAACAGGTGGTCCAGAACCACACGGCCTCACTTGCTGTGTGAGGCTGAGCAAGTTACTTGCGACCTCCTTCGGCTTCAGCTTCCTCATCTGTAAAATGGGGATGATGGTAACATCTACTATGGATTGTAATGAGAACTAAATGAATTCACATTTTTAAAGGGCTTACCAAAATGCCTGGTACATAATAAACATGTTGTAAGGCTTTAAATAAATAATTTAATAGAGTCTTGAAGCAGCAGAAATAATGCTAAGATGTAATCTATTACAGAATTCAGACAAGATAAAGAGATTTATTTTTTAAAATATGTAAGGTCATAATCAGCATTCAAAAACTTCTTCCAAGTTCAGAGACGATCTCACCCAAAAGTATCTATGAATGTCATCTTCCCAAGCAGTTACCAGCAGGTACATAGAAGGTGCTTAATAAATGTTTCGTGATGGTTTGAATTAAAGTCTGCCTTAATTTTTGTCTCCTGAATAATTCAGAAATGCATAATAAGACCAAACAACTCTACTTCCCAGACACTTCTCTAAAAAAGATATTCACACAGGAAAATAAGCACATGAAAAGATGCTCCACATCACTGGTCATTTGAGAAATGCAAATCGAAACCACAATGAGATGCCACCTCACACTTAACTAAAATGGCTGTAAAATGTACAACCACTGTGGGAAATAGCCTGGCAAGTCCTCAAAAAGTTAAACACAGAGTTATCATATGACCCAGCAGTTCCACTCCTAGGTACCACCACGGGAAACAAAAACATACATCTACACAAAAACTTGCACACAAATGGTCATATCAGCATTATTTGTAATCGCCAAAAAGTGGAATCCAAGTGTCTATCAACTGATGAATGGATAAACATATATGGTATATCCACACAATGGAATATTATTCAGCCATAAAAAGTAATGAAGTACAGTTATATGCCAAGATACGGATGGACCTTGAAAACATTATGCTAAGTGAAAGAAGCCAGACACCAAAGGCCATGTACTGTACGATGCAAAATTTCCAGAATAGGCAAATCCGTAGAGACAGAAAATAGATTAGTGATTACCTAGGGATGAGAAGAATGGGGAGTAGCTAACAAGCTATTTTTTGGAGGTAAATAAAATGTTCCAGAATCAGGTAGTGGTGATGGTTGCACAGCCTTGTGAATATACTGAAAACTGTACACTTTTAAAAGGTGAATGTTACAGTGTGTAAATTATACCTCAATTAAAAAAATAATAAAGGCACCCCCCCAAAAAATTCGATAGCATCTAAAGGTATGTGGCACATAACAGATGCTCAACAAATGTAAATTTTTCTTTAAAAAAATGAGTCCTTGGATAATGCAAAGTTTCTTCAAGTATTTTTCATGTGTACATTTTCACTCTGTATAGCTGGGAAAACAGCTCCACCTGCTTTCAACACTGTGGAAGGAGTAATAAATAATAAAAGCCACACTCGTTCATTGCAGGTCTTTTCCCTAGATAAAAATCTCTCTCTTGCATTCCAGTGGATTTACCCTAGGTTGCCTGTAAGATTCTCTTCAGTATGAGCTCACCAAAGCTGCTAGCACAGGGGACGGAGACAGGGCATCCTGCAGGTCACACTGCCCTTCCCAGCCATCTCCTGGGTTTGCAGAGTTCCCTCATCCTACATCACAACACAGACAAGTGCATTTAGTACCAAATAATTATACTCAGCCGTTGTTCCTATGCTCTCAGCTCCTATCATCAGCATAAAACTCATTTCCCGACTCAGTGACAGCCATGGTGATAACATAGATGCCTGCACATAAAACCCCAGATTCAAGCTGGATCACGGTACCTGTGACAGTGTCATGGCAGCTCCTGCAAGAGCACTCCCTGCCCCTCCTCTGGCACCTCCCCAAGCAAAGCTTTAGAGATGGGGGCTATCATGGCTACAATTAATATGTAAAAAGCATTGAAAACTAGCTTTTTGTGAAGCTTTTCCATTTTCTAGGACCTTTCTTTCCTTCCTTCCTCCCTTCCTTTTTTTTTTAAATTCACCCATTTATTTAGTGATAAATATTGATTACATATAGACTACATGTCAGACATAACGCTGGATGCTGAGGATACACTGAATGAAAAAGACACACCTATGACCTATGACGAGTTTACACTTCATTTTACAATAAAATGCACAACTCCCAGGAAGCTCTCAGGAGTCCAACTTTTGCTGAAGTGCAAGTTTCTGGGGTTCTGGTTTTCTAGGCACTGGGTGCTAAAAAGCTGTTGACTTAAAAATAGATTTTGAGATGTTTGTCATTAAGTTTAAATAGCCTTTCATTTATTTCCTAGTATTAACTTGGTTTTATAAAATAGCTGTGCAAATGCTTTTACCTTTAAAAGTATTCTTATTTGTTTCCAAATATATTACATACTTTTTTGAGATAAATGCTTTATAATATGTATGAACATCAAACTTCAAAATATAAGTTCTATTTATAACATCTTCCTGGTACTCATTATTTAAAGAAATAATGAAGCAAACACTTATATAAATTCAAAATACTCATAAGTGAATGGTAAATTCAATTTTATTTCTAGGCTTTTCTTAGACATATTAGTAACTGAATTCCTTCACAACGCACCCACACACGTTGCCCCTACTTTCTTGACAGGAACCACAAGGACTTGTCTTCTATGCTGACACTTGCAGGCATATATCCAGAGACATTAGTATCCCCCAAATCATAAAAAGCATAATATTGTACTTTCCCCTTTCTGCACTATTATTTATTAATTAAATCAGTCCGTGTTGAACTATCCATTGTCTCTATTGATTACACACAACTCCAAACTGGCTAATAGTCCAGCAAAAAAATTATCTGATTCTGGGTATCAAGCGGTATCTCCACTCTGGAAAATGTCTCAAATACATTTTAGCTGTGTACTTATGACATTAAATATATATTCCCTTCATAAATAAGAAGAAATATACTGTGAAGTAATACCCTTTTCTTCTAACTCTAAAAGAATGGCCCAACTCTACATATTCTGGAAAATAAAACCAACTATTTGATGCCATCAAGTTTCCTATCTTTATGATAAAATGCTCTATTTAAAAAGTAATGGACTGACACTGATGAAAGAAATTAAAGATGATACAAACAGATGGAGAGATATACCATGTTCTTGGATTGGAAGGATAAACACTGTGAAAATGACTCTACTACCCAAAGCAAGCTACAGATTCAATGCAATCCCTATCAATCTACCAATGGCAGTTTTCACAGAACTAGAACAAAAAATTTCACAACTTGTGTGGAAACACAAAAGACCCCGAATAGCCAAAGCAATCTTGAGAAAGAAAAATGGAGCTGACTTCAGACTATACTACAAAGCTATAGTAATCCAGAGAGTATGATACTGGCTCCAAAATAGAAATATAGATCAGTGGAACAGGACAGAAAGCCCAGAGATAAACCCACTCACATATGGTCACCTTATTTTTGATAAAGGGGGCAAGAATATACAATGGAGAAAAGATAGCCTCTTCAATAAGTGGTGCTGGGAAAACTGAACAGCTATACGTAAAAGAACGAAATTAGAACACTCCCTAACACCATACACAAAAACAAACTCCAAATGGATTAAAGACCTAAATGTAAGGCTAGACACTATAAAACTCTTAGAGGAAAACATAGGCAGAACACTCTCTGACATAAATCACAGCAAGATCCTTTTTGACCCACCTCCTAGAGAAATGGAAATAAAAACAAAAATAAATGAATGGGACCTAATGAAACTTAAAAGCTTTTGCACAGCAGAGGAAGCCATAAACAAGATGAAAAGACAACCCTCAGAATGGGAGAAAATATTTGCAAATGAAGCAACTGACAAAGGATTAATCTCCAAAATTTACAAACAGCTCATGCAGCTCAATATCAAAAAAAACAAACAACCCAATCTAAAAATGGGCAGAAGACCTAAATAGACATTTCTCCAAAGAAGATATACAGGTTGCCAACAAACACATGAAAGGATGCTCAACATCACTAATCATTAGAGAAATGCAAATCAAAACTACAATGAGGTAATACCTCACACCGGTCAGAATGGCCATCATCAAAAAATCTAGAAACAATAAATGCTGGAGAGGGTGTGGAGAAAAGGGAACCCTCTTGCACTGTTGGTGGGAATGTAAATTGATACAGCCACTATGGAGACCAGTATGGAGGTTCCTTAAAAAACTAAAAATAGAACTACCATACGACCCAGCAATCCCACTGCTGAGCATATAACCTGATAAAACCATAATTTAAAAAGAGTCATGTACCACAATGTTCATTGCAGCTCTATTTTCAATAGCCAGGACATCGAAGCAACCTAAGTGTCCATGGACAGATGAATGGATAAAGAAGGTGTGGCATATATATACAATGGAATATTCCTTAGCCATAAAAAGAAACGAAATTGAGTTATTTGGAGTGAGGTGGATGGACCTAGAGTCTGTCATACAGAGTGAGGTAAGTCAGAAAGAGAAAAACAAATACCGTATGCTAACACATATATATGGAATCTAAGAAACAAAAAAAAGGTTCTGAAGAACCTAGGGGCAGGACAGGAATAAAGACGCAGATGTATAGAATGGACTTGAGGACACGGGGAGTGGGAAGGGTAAGCTGGGACGAAGTGAGAGAGTGGCATGGACATATATACACTACCAAATGTAAAACAGATAGCTAGTGGGAAGCAGCCGCATAAGCAAAGGGAGATCAGCTCGGTGCTTTGTGACCACCTAGAGGGGTGGGATAGGGAGGGTGGGAGGGAGACGCAAGAGGGAGGGGATATGGGGATATATGTGTATGTATCGCTGATTCCCTTTGTTATACAGCAGAAACTAACACACCATTGTAAAGCAATTATACTCCAATAAAGATGTTAAAAAAAAGAGTAATGAAGTAACCCAGATGCTGTATATCTGGGTGGGGGGTGGATAGACAGCCACTGTTATTCACAGCCTACTTTGAACTCAAGAAATTCTAAGGTCCTTGTAATCTGTAATCCCGTTTTCTGCTTCGAAAACACTGGTTAAAGACACACACACACACCCCCAAAAGAATTATTCTTTCCCAGATGTGAAGGAGTAACACACATTTTCAATAACATATATATGTTGAGCTGTGGTTGGAGAAATATTTGAGACTTGTTGTATTCAAAAAAGAATGTGGAAAATACATTTTGGAAATTGAAGAGTTTGTCCACGGCAGGCTTATGCTTCTCCTTTAGCTGGAACTACTTTTCCTGTTCATTCCACTGTGGGTTGTGGAAAGAAATATCCCCCAGGCATTCTCTTTCTGCCAGGACATTTTTGTGGTTTAAACATGCACATAAGCAATTCGTTTTATGCCTTCCAGTAAGAAATGGAACTGAATACTCACAGTATGAAGGGACTGCACATGTACCACTTTGCACGGAACCCACCACGCCACCCTCCCTCCTGGTTTTATGAACGGTTCAGTGCTGTGGGATGGAGCCACTCCTGGGATAAATGCTGTTCAGGGGTGGAGGCGGAGGCAGCTTAACCACAATAGTGAGAAGAGTCATGTAAACAGCTTAGGTGTTATTTAAATATTCTACAGAAACATCCATAGCTTCATAGCAACATCGAAAGCCTAAATTGACGTAAACATTTCTCAAAGTTGTATTCTTTACCCAAAAGTATATATTTCCTCATTTATCCACACAAATGCAACCATTAACTAGGTAATAAGAGTTTAGAGAAGTTAAGTTGGCTTGAGGACCACAGCAGAAAATGAGATATCTGCTCTCCCTAAAGCTCTGAAATAAAGGACAGGAGAAGAGAAGCCAAATGAATATTCACTCCTATTTTCCTCCTGTCCACTGTCAAAGGTTCCAGACTACCAGGAAAGCAGGAAACCCACTGGCACATGCATCCAACATAGGTAAAAACGGGCACCAGTACAAGCATATAGTTGTGATGGCAGTTGGGGTGGGGGGATGCTGGTGGTCCGAGGTGGGATGGGGATGACCTCCAAAGCCCTTTCCAAGTCTACATGCAATAGGCTACTTTCTGCTCACCTCTGTCTCCCAAGTGCCTGAGACGACCTGGGTGTATAAAGGAACACATTCCGGGAAAGGGGAATGGCACAGAAAGTACCTTCCACCTCAACCTTGTTAGCCTGAGGAACTAACAAGTCTGTGTCCAGCACAGCAGCCTTGGGCTCATCAGAGCATCAAGGATGAACAGGGGCTGAGTCCTCCCCCAGCCCAGCCTCTCCCACCTGCAGAGGAGTTAAGTCATGGTTGCAGGCCTCCTGCTTCATAACTGTTAGATCAGGGGGCCCACACCACTCACAACTCCTCAATACCGACCGTGCTTATCACAGAGTTTCTGGGAATACCCGCAGGGCTGTACTTTCTAACAAAGGTGTTTATACTGGAAGGTGCGGAGTGCTGATATCTAGATTCTATCTCAAAGTGCTGAAACCAATCAGCATTAACCACGTGTCCTCTGTGGGCAAAACATTATTAGAAAGGAAATTCACAGATGCACTAAGGAGACAGACTCATGGAAATGAATGCCCAGTACACTGACCATTGGTGCCTGCCCAGAACAGCCCCAAGACTATCCACCTTCCACTGCTCCTGATTCCATTCTCATGAAGCAGCCTGTGTAAGACCAACGTGACAGGCTAGTATTTGTGTCCATGCAAGGGTCCAGCTCCAGCGAGAACGAGGCCCTGGAGCAGAGGGATGGAGCCAGGTCCTCGCTCCGGCCTGCCAGCTGCTTCCCTCGACACAGCTAGCTCAGTCGTCTGTAACAGCAACAGAAACTGGCCAGAGACATTTCAAAGAACGTCTCAGAGGGGCGCAGAGAGAGCAGAAGCTGCGTCACAGTGGACTGAGTGGATCACAGCTATAGCTGTGGAAAGGTAAAAATAAACTCAAGCTGCTTTTCTACAACTTTCTCTGACTATCATGCTGCGTACGCCTTCAAAGAGAGAAGAGGGGAGAAAGTCTGCTGAAGCCATTCTGTGCGTTGTAACTATCTGTAATTTTCACGAGCAGGGACCCAGACTATTTTTTTCACTGCCTCTCTGCACAGCACAAAGCACTGGGGCTGGTTCATGACAGGTGCTCAATAAATATGTGAATGGATGGATCGATGAGTAAATGAATGAGGGTCCCTAATTCTCCTAACCTGTTCTCGAGCCACAAATGACTCCTCCACAGGGGCTAATGCAGACCCTTCCAGTCTACTAGAGGGAAAAGCGCTTTTCCATTTTTTCCATTTCCAGCACTCTTCATATTTAGATTCAAATTGTCCAGACCCATCTCCCCTGGGATTGAAGAAGAGGACCAGGACTAGGTTCTGGCAGGTGTCACGGCCTTGAGACCACCTGCTTCTTTGTTCTCAGGGCAATGACCTTCTCTTCTCATGTGCAACCACTGTTCTCCAAAGGAAGCCAGCCCCCTTACGACCATTTGTGGAGCATAACCAGGGTGATAAAGTACTGTTGTGCAGAAACCTGAGGGTGTGGCTAGAGTGTCAAGGGCCCAGGCATGGGTGTACCTGCATGCGTGTGTGTGTGTGCTGGCCCTGAGCCTTCAGAGGCAGGGTTCCCTTTTATCCAGCCCTTCAAGCTTAGGGCCACAGCAATGCCACTGGACAAGGAGGATAATTCTCAGAGATGCATTTAAATAATACTTTCATCTGCTTTTGAAAACAAGAATTGTACACCTGTAACATATAATGTTGTACAGCAACTATACTTCAATTTAAAAAAAAAACCCAAAACAGAAAAAAAAAACCAAAACCCAAACAAGAATAAAAATCATTATACACTTAAAGTTATGGGTGAGCTGGGAGTGGGGTGAGAAAGGACTATAAAATATATGGAATGAGTTAACAATGAGTTTAGAATGTATATTTCAAGAGAGTTCAAGAAAATAAATGTTTTTTTTTGTTTGTTTGGGGTTTTTTTGTGGTATGCGGGCCTCTCACTGCTGTGGCCTCTCCCGTTGCGGAGCACAGGCTCCGGACGCGCAGGCTCAGCAGCCATGGCTCACGGGCCCAGCCACTCTGCGGCATGTGGGATCTTCCCGGACCGGGACACGAACCCGTGTCCCCTGCATCGGCAGGCGGATGCTCAACCACTGTGCCACTAGGGAAGCCCAAGAAAATAAATGTTTGATTAAGAAAACTGAAGAATAATGTCACACACACATACATATATACATACATATATACACACATATATATACACACACACACATTTGTGTGGCATACATGCCTGATGGCCTCCTAAGCCCACTAGCTAATTAATCTGGTCCTCCCAGGAATCCTGTGAGGAAGACAGAGAGTAACAGTCTTCCCATCTTAAGAAGAGAAAACTGAGGTCCAAAGTGACCTGCTTAAGGCCAGATGGCTAGTACATAGTGACAAGATGATAACTGGGTCTTTTGCCCCCCAGTCCAACGTGTTTATTTAGTTAGTCTCTCCTCAATATGCGTTGAGGCTTGGGAGACAAAATTACCATCAGCCCTCTTTCAAAAGGGCAACTAAAAAGAAAGAGAGAAATAAGGCAACGTGTTCAAGTCTACTATTTTACTAAGCTCTCCAGATCCTTTACCTATTGAATATTTCATGAACATGAAGACATCTTTTAATTGCTTCATTCCTGCCCCAAATTCAAAGACAAAAATAATTTAATTTTGAAACTTTTGTAGTATGAGCTGATTAGAAAATATCATCTGCAACAAACTTTTAATTATATGCTTAGGGTCAAACATTTGAAACCTTATTTTCATTAAACTGGTACTGCCATCAACTCTGCTTTTTAATTTTTAATACGGCTCCTTTTCTATTTATCCCAACCCTATATTCAGCTCAGAAGCAAAATCTTCCAACTCCTCCCTTGCTCTGGATAAGGGTGAATAAGTGAGTTCTGTTAAGTTGCTGCTGTACGTTAGTTTGAAAGGCAATGCCGCCTATTCTCTGATTGGGTTCTCAGGAAGGTATGGAGATGCAGTGAAAAATACGAGGATGCTACTAGGGTTATGTACAGACTGTTGTCCGTGCTGGTCCACAATGAGACACAGAACATGAGGGGAAGTGTTTAGAAACTCTCACAGCAATTTCACAGGGTAGTTTTATGTCTGATGACTAAAATAATAAAAAATTAGGTAGTATTTCAAATGCTTTTTATTTCACTTTTCTGGTCATTTATTTTTATTGTATTTTACAGAAGTACTGATCCACGACCAACTGGAAAAGGAATAAAAGAATGGGTCCACAGCCACAGAGAGTTTGAGAAGCACTGTGCTGGGCAAGTCCGCCAGCCCTTCTGAGTCAGGTTTTAGTTGAGAGGAATATAATGATTTCCTACAATATCAAAGATACCTATATCTCAATATGAGAACGTAAGTTAAATGTAACTTACGTTAAATATAAATATATATCTGTGATAACCGCCTGCATTGTCAATTACTCCTTGTGTTGTGGTCCTCTGCCTTCTGCATACACGGACAGTGAGAAGCAAAATAACCTGGGGATACATCAAATCAAAGGTCACTAACATGTAAGGTGGGATATTTAAGCAAAAGCCAAAGGGCCCTGCTGGAAGCCTGAAATTTTAAAAATCTGAACTCTGCTGACTAAAACCAGCCGCGCTGAGAAGGGAACACTGCCCCTGCCCTCCCTCTGCTTCCTGCAGCCGAGGTGAAGTAAGCAGGTGGTTTCAGCTCAGTTCCTCATTTATAAACCGGCTCAGCGAAAACACACACACAGAGCCATGTGTTTGGTGGTCTCAGAAGAGGGGCTGAGGACTGACCGGACATGAGACACAATTACCCTCTCACCCTCCAAGGAAGTCCCCGCAGCTTAGGGGTGATGGATATCAGTAGGTCAGCATGAAAAATGCCAGCACAGCTGCTGCTCTGTGGGGAGGGCCTGAGGGGGAAAGAGAAGGTTCTCACTTCCATGTGACTTCTCTCACCACACTAAAATGGACTTAGGAAAACAAGTGATCATGTAATCACTCATATATGTTCTTGAATCCCTCATGGTCCTTCAGATTCTAAATCTCTGTTATCTGGAGGAAGCATTTTAAGTTATCACCTTTGAAAGTTGTACTTTCTTTTAAAGAGCAAAATAACAGGAAAAATTCCGTTGGGGGGGCTGTAAAATAATGGACCTGATGAAACTGAGTGCGATGACTTTGTATTTTTATTATTTTGTATGACATTTTGCATGCATACGATTTCTGGGTAGACAATGGATGTATTATCAACCCTCTAATACAGCCTGTGTTTCCTGTTCTCATGGGTTTCTTGGGCATTCGTGACAATGCGGACTCCCCCTAGTGGCCAAAGTAATACACGTAAATGCACAGGTTTGCTGACAAAAAAGGTTTATCTTTTGTAAACCTGTATGTTTTCAAAAGAAAATAATTTTTTGTACAATTTCTTTTGGAAGTACTTCAAATGAAGTAGTTACATATAAATCTAAGAAAATGTAAAATGTAGATTTTATTCTTAATTTATTAAGTGTATATGGTAAATGTTATATTTAGCTTATCATTCTTATAATTGATTAGACATGAATTCATCCTTCTGAATTTACAATGTTAAATGTTCAGCATAAAGAAGACTCATTATGAAATTTATTAATAAAGCCATGATTATTCTTTACCAATACCAGCGCTTAGTATTTAGGTGATTGAATTTCCGCAGACAGATTATTTCCAAAGCAGATATCAGGTCATTCAGCAGAATCATGATAATCTGATGTCTTCAATGAGGGCTTTATTTTACATAACAAACATGTACCCTTTCAGGTGAAATTACAGATTCCTAAAATACTAGAACTGAAAGTTCAGATTAAAGGAGATAATATATTTGGAAATGCTATAAACTGCAAAGTAAGAACTTGGATATAAATGATTATTTTTGCCATCTAATCCTAAGACTTTGTTTTATGGGTGAACTATAAAAACCTGGGAACCAGAGAGCTCAAATGACTTGCTCTTGGGTCACTGAACTAGTGAAGCAGAAGACGGAGCTGGAATCTGGGTACCACGACTCTCTCTACCTTTTCGGACCACATATGACTGAGGAGAAATAATCCTAGTTTTACCAGCATCCTTCCTTTAAGTTTGCATCTTTGCACAGACTTGTGACTATAATGTATGCAGACTGATTCCCACATGACAGAGTCTCTTTCCTTTGGACATATCACTTACAGTTTTTTACATTGTATTGATTATTTAAGCATTTTTAGAAGCGTTTGCTAACTGACAGAACAAACTCCTAGGGAATTTCTTTGATGGAATGAAAATGAAAAATAAGTAACTAATAATAACAGTAATATATGCAGATTCCTGGTCCAAATGATCTCTTCATTACTATGGACTTAAGAGTTAAACTCTGAGTTTCCTATAAATTTCTGGGATTTGGGGAAGAAGAAATGATGCCAAATTAGTAAAAGTACTTTGAAAATTTTGGTAAATGCTATAAAAACAAATTCTTGTTTTACTTAGTCAAAATTAAATCACACAGAAAAGAAAAATATTTTATCTATGGCTATAGTTTCCTGGAAGATGAAGAAAAACAGGAGGAAATCAACAATCCTTTTAGGAAATAAATAAAAATAGAAGAAATTCACAAATTCTCTCCACAAACATGTATGGAGCAGCTGTGCTAGGTGCTGGAGAATGCACTATAACTTCCTCCTGAGGGTTCTGGCATTTGATTTGGACTAGAATTAAAAATCTTATTATAATCATAGCTGTGAACTATCATAATTATATTCACATACAAAAAGAGTAATGAGTTGCCAATTCTTGGGGAAGGCCAAACACATTTTGAATCCTTGAGTTTTTTCTTGACATGAACATTTCTAAGCCCCCTTATCAACCCAGGTTGTAAGCTCTGAGAGACCAGGGGAGTGTGTCTGTCTAATCCACTTCTGTACATCCAGCTCGTAGGATGGAGTCGGGCACAGGGTAGGCATCCTTACGTGTTTGCTGAATTTGAACTCCAGACTGGAGACCATCAGAGTCCCCCTGAAGGGTGAAGGGTTGAAAGACTGAAAGAGGAGGATGGAGATGTTTCACTGCCTTTGTAAACAGCATGCATGCGATCGAACCACTAGCAGCCGGGGGAGGACATTCAGTTTGGGGCTTCACTCTTCAGATGGGCGAACGTGGACCACAATTAGCAGTACTTATCCAACGATTATGCAGCATCCCCCAACTGTCCCCTACATCCCAAGCTGGTGGATGAAAAATGCATGAGCTCTAAACCATGGGCAGAAATGTCAGAAGAGCAGACAACAGATATCAACACTGATTCTCCAGAGTTAACACGAAACAAACACACACAAAAACAGTTTGCACGATTCACTTTTCATTCTTTAGAGGCTGACCAAGAGGGACAAGGCGGTGCTGGCTTAGACTAGATGTCTTCACATATTGCACTTATCGATGGTGACAATATTTTGGAAATCAAGAGTAGAATCACCTCGCTCCATGTCTCTGTGTCAAACAGAATGCCCAGCTCAGAAAATAAAAAGAGCTGAAGACACACAAAATCCCACCAGTTTTCCAACGTTCCATGCTTTGGAATTTTTTTTTTTAATTCTAACGCATTATGGGTGATAGAAGCTTCTTTTTACGTCAGAGGGATCAAAGAGAGGTTGAGACAGACTCGGTAAACAGATGCTGCCCAGTGACAAACCTGAAAGAAGCAGACAGTGAGGCCAGATGTTGGGGTGAACTTCGGTCTGCAGAGCACATGGGCATGGTGTTGATTTAGATGGTTGTTGGCAGAAGCTTTAGCTCCAGCAGCAGGGGGAAAAAACTCAACTATAGAATCCTTCTCTACCCTTTCCCTTCACTGGAAAACCTGAAACCACTGGTCAGTAGCACTGATGGCTGTCAGAGAAGTTGAAGTCACCGCACCACCCTGCCAGTAGGTATCACATCAAAAAGGAGATGGCTGCATGGACAAGACCATCTCCAGGCTGTGCCATTTTTCATCCCCCTCAGCTTGCAACAGCTGTTTCTTGAGTGAATACAGACGCAAAATAATTATATGAAAAGAACAGCGTATTCAATCGGCGGGCCAATGTTTACATTTATCCCTTAGTCATTAATGGGAGATCGAACTAAGACAGACACTGACATCTGAAGAGTTAGTGGCCTGGCCCACAGGTCTAATTAGTGCCTAGTGGAAGTTCTCTTATATCAAACCATTAACTCTCAAGAAAGAGGAGAAAGTATTTTTTAATCAAGCAGAATTTCTCAAATCAGTACTGCGAGGAATATCTCATGGCATGTTACAGTTTTAAAGACTCCAATCACATTATGTGTTAATTCCCATCAGTCACCCAGTCGGAATTTAAAGGATGTTCCTAGTGACCCCGATGTTCTCATTATTGTAAACACTCCTAAATAAGACAAAGGATCTGTAATCTTAGCTTCTGACAGAATTTTAAATCTTAGCCACCACACAATGCTAAAACACATAAAGTAAAGAGAGCCTTGCTTTATAATATTAGATATGATTGAAGACCACACAGCTCTTCTGACGCTTTTAGACATTTTGTCACTTTACCTGGAGAAATATACACTGCTTATTCTGCATTGCCGCTGATGTCCAGCACTTGTCAAAACCTCTATCTGTCAAGGCCTTCACAAAGAGTTGCAAAATGACAGATCAGGATGTCTGAGTTGATGGAGCCCCAGGAAAAATGGAACAGATAGAAAATTCATGACTCTAAACTACATCAAAGTGACTTCTGTCAACATCATGTCAAAAGAACTGTTCATTTTTAGAGGTTTTTTTTTTAATTATATAAACACTTTTTTGAGTATGAGCTAAGTGTAATGAAAAAATTTTCCTGGTGTACAGTATGATCATCCAAATGTTCCAAAAATATACTTTAGATCATCCAGGAATATGGAAAATTCTAATAGTAGACACTGTCTGCCAGCTAAAACCAATGACATTCAAGAGAGATGTATGAAGATACTATCGGCTTAAAATAGGACAAACCATCTGGCCATAAAGGAACAAAAGTATATTTTTTGCATTTTTTTGGACCCATCAAATTTCTACAACTGGATTAAATTTTATTCTTCTACAATCAGTTCTGATCCATTTTTTGCTTAGTGTGACAATTTTAAAACACGAATTCAGTGTTACTTTCCTAAACAGGTTTCCTAAAATATCTGGCATAATATTAATTTTTTAAAAACCACTGCAAAACCCTCCTAATGCATAATTCCCTTAAATTATTGCTTTCAGAAGGAAGTAAGAAAAATAAATAGCTTATAATATGCAGTACTGCATACGCAGGACCACTCCATAATCACATTCAAAGCGTCATTCACCGAATGAAATATGAGTTGCATAAATCTGGAAATGACCACTCTCTCGTTTTAATTCCCAACACCTTTCAGGAAGTATGGCTGGCACCTGGTGCTGGAACCCAGGCAACTTGATTCCCCCTGCTCATGTGTCACTGAAATAAACAGGATAAGCGACCTTGTGAAGCAGGGCCATGGACTATGCAGTGTGTGCATATACAGAGCAGACAGGAGGGAAAATACATCTGATCCACCACACACACACGCATGCACACACGTGCAGGGACATAGGTGTGCACACACACGTGCACCTGAAAGAGGAATCAGACGTGCAACTTCCACCATCACCATAACTGTCCACGATCCGGTCGATCACTTATACTGCTCCATCCACCTTTCCCTTTAGCTAGGATTTAACAATTTCACACCAGTGCTTTCTCATAGCTACTCTTACAGAGACCATCCACAATCCTAATAGTAGTGGCTACCGATTTGGTACACTGGTCCAGTGGCAGAAAAAAAAAGTCCATTATCTGTGACCAGAAAGGTTTGCTTACCTCCAGAATGACAAAAGAGCTCAAAAATAATGACCACCTCCAGTTTGGAGAGAAGACGCTCTCTTCAACATGGTCCCGTTGCATTCTGTCTAACTACATACGGGAAGTGTCATCCATTAATACAGAAGTAGGACAAGATCCCCATTTCTTATTATAGGCAGAACTCAATATATCTTGGGTCCTACTTACGAAAAGATGTTTATTACCTGTAAGTGTACAGAGGTGTGGGCTTCACAGCAGTCGTGATTGGTAATAAGCCTCTTTTTCTCATTTACATTGATAGCAAGCATTAGCGAAGATATATGCATTTCATTTCATGGTTCAGAAAGAACAAAGTATATGTATATGTGATAGCAGTGGGTGGTTAATGAAATAGTCTGACAAACATAAGCTAATACATAATCATACCAGAATGTGAACCGGAACACCTGTTCCTGCTTTTGCAGACTTGTAATTCTTAAGGAAAAGTTACCACTCCCAAGGATGGAAGCCACTACTATTTAGACATCAATATGCTCTGAGGAAATTTTAGTCACTTTTTCGGTGGTTGCTGCAATCATGAAAAGGTGGCTATTTTAATGATATCAAATCTCTTTTGCTTGTGTCCTAAGAGTAATAAAAACTTCACACATGCGTGAAGCTCCAGTAATTATTTTAAACTGCCTTCTGTTGTCCCCCTGAGGAACACGGTGGTATTTGTTTGATGCAGTTTAATTAGTGTCAGGGTAATTAATGCTATGCTAGCTACATGAGATCAAAACCCTTTCTTTGTAACACTCTGGTAACTAAGAACTAAGAAAAGGAAGAGGTTTGAAAACTTAGAGGCATGGTGTTAACCTGGGTTCACAAGTGAACCGCATTGCTCTTCTCTCTCTCCTGGCCTCGCCCAAATGGCAATAGCAGTCCCTCCCAGGACAAGATCAGCCCGAAAAGTGTTGCAACTCCCCTGTCAGGCAAAAGACCCGGTGGCTGCTATGGAATTAAATTCTTTTTTTATGGGTATAATCAAATTAACTAAAACATTCACGGTCACCAGGCACCTTTTTACCATAGTTTAATCCCTTAATAATGAAATAGTAAACTTTTGCACTGCCAGAGAACTAAAGCCCCTGGTAAACAGGGTATGATCTTACCATGTGCTGATATATCTTTTCAAATAAAAGCATCATTTGGTTTAGTGAATGAATGTGATTCTGCTTAAATGCCGGAATAAAATTTGCATTTAATGGTAGGTATAGGTATTCTCTCTATTTGACAATGATGATAACAGAGGAAAAAACAGTGATGGGCAAGGAGAGAAGTTAAATACACAAAAATTCCAGACACACGTAGAATGTGCACCCCCATAAATCCTTTTTAACTGTTTCTTTGGTAATAAGCAACGGCAGTATAAATCTCCCCACACACAAACTCAGGCTGATCACAGGCTTAAGGAAATAGCTCCAGTTATCTTGACTGGATAAATTATTATATCCTAGAGGTTATTCCAGCTTCTAATAAAGCACTGTGGCTAACAAACACAAAAATAAAAAGATCAACCGTTTTCTTTATTTTATAACAGATGAAATTACAGGCTGCACAGAATAGACACAATGGCACTGAATTTATTTTTACTCTCAAAAATGCACCGTGCGATGTTCATTTTGGAACAAGACCGGTACTTTAACACAATGATGATAACCAGCATTAGACTGATAACATTTCTTTTATGGGAAGGAGAGGCTTAATGGCACATATCTAAAAAATAAACATGACTGGTTTAAAGTCAAACCAAATGGATTTAGCCCATTCTGTAAGTATACTAAGCATGAAAATCACCTCTGCACCGCACAAGAAATGAACAAAGAAAAATTCTTCTAGAGGGTACAAATGTTAAGTCAATAGTAGTTATGAAATTGTGTCAGTATCCATCAGCGGCTGAAATTAAGGTTAACATTATAAAATGAAATTTCACCAACTCAGGCTGGCTAAGAGAGTGTGTACCGAAGACATCTGTCTGAGATAGGTCATTCATTACTGAATACCTCGTGGGATTGGCTGACTAGCAGAATATGTTCTTTCACATCTTCAGTTCTGCTTCCTGCAACTTAGTTGTTTATCAATTAAAGTGATAAATACAAGTGACTTTGATAACCTGAGAAACGCATTATGTAGTAAAGCAACCTCCAGGAAGCCTGCAATAAGAACTGCGTGCAAAGTTCAACAACTGTGAAGGAACTATTAAAGAGGACACACAAACAAGTGACCTTGACTGACAAACGCACTTCATTTCAGCAATAAACAGCGGTGGTGCTGATAACTGTTCATTGGCGCAGAGAGTAATTACCTATCTGTCAGCATTGCTGGCGTGTGCGAAATAGTATAAATGAAACATACATAATGTACGGCAATAATATCGGGCATGCAGAACCTAATGTATTATCATCATTCTCAGGACCCAGGTTTATGTGGCTGCCACCACTGAGTAAATGCCTTCTAGCCATGATAATTTCATTCTAATCTCTGTTCCATATTATAATTTTCATAGCTAAAAGATACCGAGGACCAATACGTTTTAATCAAGGGCTAAATAGAACACAACCTGTACCTGTAACTGGGTATTTTATACACCTCTATATATTTGTTCTTTCAAAAAATTTAGTCAATTTATGAAGAGGCTGGAATAAGCTGTAAATTTATGGGTGACAAACCCTGTCAATGTCACCATGTTGGAAATGGGCTGAAGTGGGCTTATGAAAGGGTTGGGGCTTTGTCTTCCATTTCTTTCAATACTTCTATCTTATTCAACAAAATGCTATCTTATTCAATGTTTCTATACTGTTCCAAAATACAAGGTTAAAATTTATTTTTGAGCAAAATAAAAGATACCCCTAACCAATAGGAGAAAAAGAGTCATCTAGCTTTTAAGACAAATTATCTTGATTTAACAGAAGCATGGAAAAATCTCCCCCACCATGATGCTCTACTATTCGTATAAAGCTGTCTGACTCTTGCATGCTTATTTATTTGGTCCCTTTAATGCAAATGAAATTTGATGACACCTCTAAATCACACTTAAGACCATACAAAAGAAACCAGAAAAATCTTAAGAAACAGCTAGGCCATCAGGATAAACCCCTTGTCTCAAGGATGAAGCATTAGAAACACTCGCAATTCACAGAGGGAAGAAGAGAAAGCAGTGTAGGTCAAACTACATAACAGAAACAGCTGTTGGTCAACCAGCTCTGTCATTCAGAAAAGGAAGGAAATATATGAATATTGAGAAAATGCATTGGCACACTTGACTGTTTTAATTTAGTCCTCAGATCTTTACAGCAAGAGTGCATATTTTAGAAATTTTAGGGAGGGATTAAACTAATAATTAATGGAATAGCCTGCCTTTTTTTTTTTTTTTTTTTTTTTTTTTTTTCGGTACGCGGGCCTCTCACTGTTGTGGCCTCTCCCGTTGCGGAGCACAGGCTCCGGACGCGCAGGCTCAGCGGCCATGGCTCACGGGCCCAGCCGCTCTGCGGCATATGGGATCCTCCCAGACCGGGGCACGAACCCGTATCCCCTGCATCGGCAGGCGGACTCTCAACCACTGCGCCACCAGGGAGGCCCTAGCCTGCCTTTTTAAAGAAGCATTTTAATTGATCGTCCAATGTCACATTTTAAATCACAAGCATGATTTTAACTTTGGAAGGACCCCCATCTTCATTTGTTAACTTTTGGTTTGCTGGTTTTTCAAAGTGGTTTTCTAAAATTAATACTGTAGTTGATAAGTGAAATCTTGATAGGAGATAGGGCAAAGCAGAGAGACAGCTCAAGTTTTTCTTCTGTGCGTCCTTCTGTTTTCTGCATTTTTCTTTCCAATTCCCAGACAGGAGAGAAAGCAATCAGAAAAACGAACTGATACTACGTTGTTAGGGATATGATAGATTAACTCTCAGGGAAGCACGTCTATTTGAAGAGGAGGCAAGGCTGAGATAATCCTTACGGTGAAGAAATAAAAAGACAAAGCGGGCTTCCCTGGTGGCACAATGGTTAAGAATCCGCCTGCCAATGCAGGAGACAGGTTCGAGCCCTGGCCCGGGAAGATCCCACATGCCGCGGAACAATTAAGCCCATGTGCCACAACTACTGAGCCTGCGCTCTAGAGCCCACGAGCCACAACTACTGAGCCTGCACGCCACAACTACTGAAGCCCACGTGCCTAGAGCCCGTGCTCTGCAACGAGAGAAGCCACTGCAATGAGAAGCCTGCGCACCGCAATGAAGAATAGCCCCCGCTCGTCGCAGCTAGAGAAAGCCCGTGTGCAGCAACGAAGACCCAACACAGTCAAAAAAAAAAAAAAAAGACATTAAGTAACTGTCCATTCTACTCATGCACCATTCCACTTGATTGTACGGCTAGCTCAAAAGAGAAAAGATTCTACCCAATTTCAAGGCATTTAATCAAACTAGGTACTTCAGGATATCCTATCAAAAGGCATATCCAGTAGATGAATAACGCCTTTAAGTTCCACAGATAGGTCTTAATCACTGCAGTGGGTTGCCCATTTGATTCATATGATACTCCTTACCTGAGTAACTTAAGTCTTTCTTGATGTGTAGCATTATATGTGCTTTCCAAGTAGGTTTAAGAATACAGTATTTATCAGAACACAGACAAAATTTTCAAGAAAAGCTAGTATCCTGTTTCACTGATTTTAAGAACAACAGCACATTTTTTTACACTTTAATGTCTTTAACATAGCTCCTTATAGCCTCTGACAGCCAGGTGGCAGCTGTTGACACCTTTGGTAAGATCAAGAGTCCTCCAGCATCAAAGCATCTTAGACTCGACTCTTGACTCCGCATTCAGTTAAACAGAGTATTTCATGCAAATCTGGCTTTGAGGAACATCTGTTACACGTTTATCTTAAAATGGTCCTACTTGCAGTCACATCTTAACAAAATGTCCAACCAAATAATGTATTTACTCTATGTTGTTATATATGGTATGTCTGTGTAACACAAAAAACATCTAGTTAATTGATTGAATCAAACAACTAGTTGATTTAATGGGGGAAAAAATCAACTGAAGTTATGTAGTTCTACTGACTGTATTACGAGCATATGGCCCTTTCACTGGATGTATTGAGGCATTTATCTCTGTGGCCTGCTCCATAATTAAGCAAGATCTCATTTACTGGTGATTCTCAGCCTAGGAACAGGGCAGAGAGCCAAGGGACTCACTCATCTCCAGCTCCAGCAAAGGGACAAGTGACTTTCTCTCTCCAGCTGAGAAGCACTGCCCTAGGGGCCAAGTGTGTCTGGTGGGGTGTGTCATGTCACTCTGGTGTGTTAGGTGGTAAAAAATATTGAGAACCAGTGGAGAGTATAATCTGTATAATTCAAAACAAGTTGGGGCGGAGAGAGACCACCGTTTCATAATTTCCTCAAATAGCCCCAAGGATATTTATCCACAAATACGATTAGAACTCAAGTTGTTTATTGCCTCCTTATACACCAGGAAATTGCTATTGCATTTCACAGTCATTATTCTCAATGCCTGAAATCTAACTTTTTTCAATGAATACATGTGGAATAAATGAATGAATCAATGAATCAATGAGTGAATGAATGGTATTCTCGCAGGTTAGTTTTTTTTTTTTTTTTGCAGTACATGGGCCTCTCACTGCTGTGGCCTCTCCCGCTGCGGAGCACAGGCTCCGGACACGCAGGTTTAGCGGCCATGGCTCACGGGTCCAGCCACTCCGCGGCATGTGGGATCTTCCCCGACCGGGGTATGAACCCGTGTCCCCTGCATCGGCAGGCAGACTCTCAACCACTGCGCCACCAGGGAAGCCCACAGGTTAGCTATTTTATAAAAACATACATCCTAATGTCATGTTGCAAAGCTCACACCAAAAAACCCTTCAAAATGTTAAGCACAAAGTACTCTGTCACGTTCTTTGGTGTTATAAGATATTTTTTGGTAATGGAATTATTTAGGATTGATGGTTTTGCAGTTAAAGTACACTTTTAAATCAGAAATTAACTTTTAATATATGACTTGGTGATGATAATACTGAGGTATATAAAGTGTAGTTGCATTCTTATAGGCAATATACTTGATTAATTTTGAACAATTTAACAGTGAAAAATTAATTAAGAATTTCATCCAGTACAGGCCATCTTTCTTTTCCAATTACATTCCTTTAGAGTCACTAAAAGTGTTTTAATAATTGTACTGAAAATGCTAGAAAGTATCAAGATAATACAGTGACTCAGTGAGAACAATAAAATTCAGGGATGTGGCACTTTGATACTTGGAATATTTAACACTGTGGTATATATATGAGCCTTCTGAACTCCAATGGGTTATTATATCTGAGGAAGTCTAAAATCAGCCTTAATTTTTTTTAGTTATATAAGAACTACTTTTCATTAAATATCTACTTGAAAATACTTTGCTGGAAAACGAAAACAGCTTAAGAACTCCTCTAATCAGATGCTAGCAGATTTCAAGCTTATGATAACATTTTCTCAGAAGATATATTCAGTAGAATTTTCTTTGAAACAAAAGAATACCTTATACAGCTGTAAACTTGACCCTCAAGCAAATTTTACAGTGCAAAGGCAAAGCTGAAGTTAGAGTTCATGGTAAAATCGACTGTGAGACTCTGAGTACAATGTGCTAATAATGAATATAAGGGAAAAATTTTAATTTCGGGGCTCTTTCATACGCTTAAGCTAGAAAGATAGTTATTCTAAAACATTCCTTCTTCTCATATATTAACTTCCCATATATTTCCCATAGACTAACATATTAAATTATTAGTAATTTAAGTACGTAACTTCTGATGTTTCTAACTTTGGTCATCAGGATCCTAATTTTAATGGAATAGAAATAGTTGTCAAAAGTTTAACAATTATGAAAGCTTCCTTCCCTTATTTGGTTTCTGATAAACAAGTTGCAGTAAGAAATCCTGGTTGCTTCAGAGCAATGGAAATAAGTTTTTGTCCTAAATAACTGCTCTAGTATTCTCATCAACTGGATTTAATCAGGTCCATTTCATCCTGTATTAAAAATATTAAAATAACCCCAATAAAAAATGATGCTACTTGATAGAGAGGCTTTCCAACACCACCACGAAGAACAGGGTTTCAAGGAAGACCTGGATTGCACCTGTCTTGGCTATTCACATTACAAGTGGTTCACTTCTTTGGATCGCATTTCTAAAGTAGTGCAGTAATAGTAATGCCTCACTGACACATAAGAAGTCCCCTAGAAATGAGAACAAAGACTATTATCAGAAAAATGTCTTCTTAAAAAAAGGTATTTAGATCACTATCAAAGCAAAGTTGAGCAATTTATTTAATGCCATCGAGTGGCTCACAGAATCAGAATTTGTATTAGAAACGCTGAATGATTCAGCTTTAAACAAGAATGCATTAGTATGCATTTAGAACCTACACCTGAATAACTCAAAATGCATATGCTACTCAACATATGTGTGTACCAAACAAGCCTTCAAGAGACAAAATGAAAGCCTCAGAGTTCTACTAAGATGATGCTTTCATCCTTAATGGAGTTCATTTTCATTTAGTTTTGAGGGTCCCTAGTGGCCAACAAAGTGAATATCCGATCCAACATTATTTCCCAAATTCCAGAGTCTATTATCTATTTCAACATATTTGTCTGATTCAAGTCCCCATTCCCCTGATAACTGACTAGTCAGTCAGCTTTCTGATGTCATCTCCAGGTGAAAGATTTTTTCTAGGCAAAGGTATAAACCAAGGGGGTATATTTGGGACTGAAGAGTAACCTCTTCCTCTCTTTTGAGTGAACAGAGACCTCACCAACCCCATCAGACTAGTAAAGCTGTTTAAAATCTTAATAGATTCTACTGCAGACATGACTTGCAACCAAAAGCTCATCACTGGGAATGGAATTCATCTGTCATTGGAAACCAAAAGTCTCTCCAATCACTGATATGCAATGCTCTACTGGAGAGTCAGTTATTCCCAAGTTATACTAGTAAACAATTTCACCAAAACATGAACATTTTATTAACTTAGTTTTTTTCCCATTTTTCTTGGACTCTAACTTGTTTTTCTAAAGACTTAAAATCCAAAATCAATTGCAAAATTCTCTCTACTCTGACCCATGACAAACTCTAGACCTCTGAAGTTTTCACTGGTAAATATATACAGGAAACTGGATGTGGCTATTTTTTTATAATTCACTATCAAAGTATAGCTGGAAAGAGGGAGATATACACTGAGTGTACAATGGGCAGGGAAGGGAGGAAAGAAGGTAGAGGGGAGCTACCCTCAGAAGTGCTGATGACATAATTCTAATCCTGCCAGGCGTGCTGTCATTTCTTCGGCAATATCCAAATAACGCGTGGTTGAGTCAACAGATGTTGGACAGCAGAGTACGAATCTTATCTAAACTAAACGTTGAGTCTTGAGTGTAAACTTTACATATTTCTCTTAGGATTACAAAAGATCTGAATGAAATCTTAGCTTAACTCTTAAATTTACTGAGCCTGCAGGTTCTGTGATATCATCTTCTGTTCTCTCATTTGCCCCCGTTGCTGCTACCAGTTCACCCTACTTGTCGACAAGTCACCCTTATCCCATTCTCACGATGAGCTGATATCCCACTAACTTTTCTTTGGCACTTTGGAAAACTTATTTGTCACTATTTTGTTGTACATGAAATTTTTTTTAACATCTTTATTGGAGATAATTGCTTTACATTGTTGTGTTAGTTGCTGCTGTATGACAAAGTGAATCAGCTATACGTATACATATATCCCCACAACCCCTCCCTCTTGCGTCTCCCTCCCACCCTCCCTATCCCACCCCTCTAGGTGGTCACAAAGCATGAACTGATCTCCCTGTGCTATGTACATGAAACCTTTAAGGAAAGAAGTCTCCCATAAAAAACCAGAAAGGCATGAATAAAACATTTTTAAAAGGTATAATGTCAATATCAGGATTACAAGGCATCCCGGACCTTTCAGCTTGTCACTTTACGTTCTGTTTGATACCCTCCCATTTAACCATTTGATGCCCAATACTGAAGAGTTTCTAGCAGGTGACTGGAGAGATGCCAAATAATAAAATTAAAAGACACGTGAAAAGCTCCCAGAGTAGATAATAAAAGCAGAATTAAGAGCAAAATGTGTAAACAAAGTTTAGAAGAGCTAAAGTATTTTGTGGTTATTGAAATATGATGCCTCCACCACACTGATCATCATGGGCTCAACTATGGTTTCCGAAACAATACCATAATTTTTATGTTCAATACTTTAATGATGACTTTTAAAGTTTAACTTACAGTTACTCTTCTGAATTAATGTTTTATTCAAAACTCATGGGCCTTCCCTGGTGGTCCAGTGGGTAAGACTCTGCGCTCCCAACACAGGGGGCCCTGGTTCGATCCCTGGTTGGGAACTAGATCCAGCATGCATGATGCAACTAAATCCCACGTGCGGCAACTAAGACCCGGTGTAGGCCCACAGTACCTGACGCATAGTAGGAACTCAATAAATTTCATGAATGGATCAGTCATTGGTTTAGTTACAGATGACTATATAAATACAAAGTACCTTGCAAAATGTAGATACTATATGTAATATGTATTTTTATATATTTGTTTGTAAGATATTTATATAATTATATATAATATGTATATATGTAGGCATAAAGCACCTTATAAAAACAGGTAAAATACCTTACCTTCAAATTAAGCTCAATATTTAAAAATTATATAAAATATTCAAGCAACCTAATTTTAAAAGGAAATACCTACTTTGTAGCAGTGTAAAATAGGAAAGCTGCAAGAGCTTAAAGAATGAAACTACACGTATCTTTTCCAACTTAAAAATACCTTCGCTACCAGCCTAACAAACAGCACATCTAGAAATAAGTACATTGCAGATTGCTCATTCCCCTTTCATATTTTTAGAAGGGGGAGGGGAGAGATGGGGCTGGAGGAGGGGGTGGAACAGAAGCTTCACTTTTCAAATCTCTGAAAGTTTAATCCACCTGAAAACAAAGCTAGAGGTGCTAGGACACTTCAGCTCCAGTGACAGTGGTAATATTTTCTGTCCTCGCAGCACAGAGGCATAGATCTGCTACAACTTCTTGAACAGCAGAATCCCTGGAACCCACACAGCACGGCTGAGTGGAAATGATTTCCCAGCTGCGCCATAAGCCTCCTGGCGTCTCTCTGGATCTGCAGCCCCACCACCCTGGGACCAGTCACTGCAGGTCAGTGCATCCCCTCTGCTCTCTGGGAAGGGGCACATGGTGGCACTACAAAGAGGTGAGGTGTCAGGGAAGGCTGTCTGCCCGGCGTGGATCTTGTCATCTGTCACTCTCTGAAAGGAGCCCCTGCCTTAGAGAAGGAAGCCAAGGTCTGTGAAAAGGACTCTCCACTGACCATTCTACTCTTGTCTCCCACTCAACTTTTAGTCAGTTCTTGCAAAAGCTAGCTAAGTGGGGCATTTGCTGTTCAGTAAGGCAGAGATACTAGAAGGTGCTCTTGTGAGGGTTATTTTAAATTCCCAATAGTCCTATACTATGCCTTCCTTCTAGACAATAACGAAGAATTTGATTTGAATCTTCCGGATAAGCCTTGCTCAGAAAGCCACCTACTCAGTCATCAAACCAACAATGCTAACTGCAATTTACAATACGCATGTGCTAACAGTCTCATTTTAACACTTTCAATAATGCAGATTGAAGATTATTTCTGTCTCGGTGACGATGTCCCATTTTCATAAACACTTTTAAAACGACGATTTTATGGCCACCCTCACTTTATTAGTCCATACCTCCTAGGATTAGGAAAAGACATAAAGAACTTCACGGAACACCTCACAGAGCCCCAGCAGATGTTGGTATTTCAGGAAATCACAGCAGCGGCAATAGTAACGTTTGTAGCAGTAGCTCCTCGCCAGGCTGCTCTTCTGCAATCAAGAAGCTTCTTGAAATTCACACCCTGGATCTCTAAAACAAGGAATCCGATTTGTATCTACAATAATAGCATTCTCACGGACAAATAACCATAGATATAGCAGCAATCCTTTTTAAAACCACTTCTCTGGAACTAGCCATGTTCAGTAGCACGTATAATCTGGAGCTCAGAACAGGGAACAAGCTGGCCTGTCCAAGGGCAATTTTCTACCCTTAACTCAATGCTAGAATTACGTCACTTTAAAAGCAGGATGATAAATACAGAGTCATAATTTTTTTTTTTTTTTTTTTTTTTGCTTTACGCGGGCCTCTCACTGTTGTGGCCTCTCCCGTTGCGGAGCACAGGCTCCGGACGCGCAGGCTCAGCGGCCATGGCTCACGGGCCCAGCCGCTCCGCAGCATGTGGGATCCTCCCGGACCGGGGCACGAACCCGCGTCCCCCGCATCGGCAGGCGGACTCTCAACCACTGCGCCACCAGGGAGGCCCCAGAGTCATAATTTTATAATATGGTATATATTATCACCACTTGATTGTGCATTTTGAATTTGCATTTTGAAAGGACTTTGTTTTGTTCATGATTGTAGCCCCAGCTTTGCACTGGCACATTATAGCCAATCAAGATAAATTTGTTGAATAAATGCTTGAATTGTTATAAAAGTAACAATTAAATTTGTTAAATAAATGCTTGAATTGTTATAAAAGTAGATAAATTTTTTCCTCCTAATGATACATACATATGTATATATATTTATACACATATATAAATATATAAATATATATTTTTATAATACTGAAATTTTCTTAAACATCGTGAGGCCAACAGAGAATAATCACAGAGAAAAAGAAAGTTCACTACAAGAGTACACTTTGGCTGAACATCCATGTATACACATGGGAAAAGTAAGACACCAGCAGATTCTATAGCATTTTGCATATATCACTGCCTGATAATATTTTATGTCTACATTGGTCTTCTCTCCTGAATGATAAGCTCCTTGTTATTCATCTTAACCATAACAGAGAAATCCCATAAAATATTAGTTGGATGAATGGATAAAATAGAGAGCTGATTAATAAATTAATGACTAAGTAGCACCATCAAACAAAAGTTGTCAGTGTGTTGTATGAGACTTGTCAAATGATCTTTTTAGGACCCAAACTTACAAAGTTTAAAAGCAAGTTTCAAATTAATCACACTGATACCAAGAAGCTTAACTGCATGCCAGAACAAAGTCCAACACTATTAAAATAAATAAAACACCCTAAAATAAAATCCTCAATGTCCAGCACACAAAAGAGCCATTAGGCATACAAAGAAGTAGGAAAATACAGAAAAAAGTCAATCAATATAAGCCGCCACAAAAACATAAGAGAAAGAGAGAATAAAATTAGCAGATAAGGATGTTAAACATGCTCTATTTGTTCAAGAACATCAAATAAAACATGAACTTAAAAAGAAATGGGAGATTTAAAAAATGGAAATTTCAGAGATGAAAAACAAAATATCTGAAATGAAACTACAGTGGATGAGATCAACAGTAGATTATATTAGATACTATAGAAGAAAAGATCAGTCAACTTGAAGAAACAGCAGCAGAAACTATCCGAAAGGAAGATAAAAAAGATATAAAAAACTTAAAAGAAATAAGAGTTGTATTGACCTGCAGGACAGTATAAAGCACTATAAGCAATGCAGCTAATTGGAATTCCAAAAGGAGAGGAGAGAGAGAAGCAGACAAAAGCATTTTCAAGGAATAATGGCTCAATTTTTTCCAAATTTGATCAAAATTATAAACTCACAGACCCTCTCTTTTTACATGATGCCATCTCATAGAAACTGCATATTGGATATATAAAAATTCAGCAACATAATTTTAAACCAATTGAACTTACATGGCGTCTTACACTAGACCCTGTTCTAACAGCTTCACAGGTAGTAAGCCACATAATCCTCACAACCTGAGCAGGGAGGAACTCTAGTTATCCCCGTTTTACAGATAAGGACATTGACTCCCAGAAATATTAGTTAATGTGCTTGACCAAGCCCAACTCTTAAGTGGATCCACGACTCAAACTCTTGAGGTCTGGCTTCAGTATCTAAGCTCTTAACCACTATACCATGTGGCCTCTGTTCCATCTGTGCAAGGGACAGACATTAACATTTTAAGCCTCAAGCTTGAGCCAGAATTGCCCATTTTTATGCTAAACATGATTTTAAAACACTTCAATTCAGTTGTGGTTTTTATAAATAAAATCAAATTACACCTTATCACTCAAGATCCAGAATTATGTCAATAAATGTGTGCAAATTCATATGCAAACTGGCAAAAAGACCATGAACATGTTAGCACTTAAATCAGTGTGACCTGCCATTTAGCCATTGACTCAAATCAGCAGAAAAACTGTGTGTGTCCGGAAGAGTGAGCACCTGTGATTTTCTGAAGTCATATTTAAAAAGAAAACCAATGGCCTCCAAATACCAGAGTTGTCAGCAGCTTGACTCCTAGTCGGAATCAGAGGGTTCTTGCTGACACATGTAGCCTCTGCTTGTCCTTTGTCACATATGTGTTTCCCCTGCAAACTGTCAGTGACTTGTCAGAATTGATCAGGAAGTCTAAGGTCATTCCTCCATGATGGACAGATCTGGATATGACATTGTCCCATTTCTGGTTCTGTGTCACATACCGTATGAAAACTGATGTCCACATCACTCTACTTTCAGGATGAATAGCTGCATACAGTGATGATGAAATTTTTAAAGGTTAAAAAAATAAACAGGGTAATTTCAACATTTAAGCATGTTTTAAACAAATATTTAATCTAATGATGCAGAGAGAGGGGTTGCCTTGTAAAAAGATGTAGAATCCTTTTTCCCTATGTACCAATAAAGCTGTCATACTCCTTGTTTAGGAATGCAAACCATTAAACAACCAAATGTAGAAATAAGGAAGGAGGGGATTTGGGTAAAAGACCTGAGACCCTGATGTCTCTCAAGGCCCCCAACTCATGAATTACAGTCTAGAATTCTGGAAGCATCTTTGTACCTTTCCAACATATCTACCTTGAAATTTGGTAGAAATTAGGATATGTGTTCCTTTTCAAAGACCATTATTTAAAAAGCAGTGGGGGGCCTCCCTGGTGGCGCAGTGGTTGAGAGTCCGCCTGCCGATGCAGGGGATACGGGTTCGTGCCCCGGTCTGGGAGGATCCCATATGCCGCGGAGCGGCTGGGCCCGTGAGCCATGGCCGCTGGGCCTGCGCGTCCGGAGCCTGTGCTCCGCAACGGGAGAGGCCACAACAGTGAGAGGCCCGCATACCGCAAAAAGAAAAAAAAAAAAATAAATAAAAAGCAGTGGGCATCTAAACACTTAGACTGTCCTGTCTGGAAGAGAAAAATGCTGGAATTTTTTTATGACATTTGTAATAAGTCTGACACCATGGAAATATATTGAGACAACAATAACTGTCATCTTATTGAGGAAGAGATAGGAAATCACTAACTGTGAACATGGTTATAAACTATACACTTTATTATTGAAAGGAAAAAAAGGGACAAAAAATGACACCCTGTGGACAATTTACATAAATCAGCCAACAACACCCATGTTGCCCTCTCCTTAGGCTTCCTAACCCTCCTTCTTTCATTTCCTCACTGCCCCTGACTTCTCACATTGTCATCCTTGCTGGTCATTTCATTCACTCTTACAGATTTCACCACAAAATGCAGAGGAGAGAAGAGAATAGTCCATTCTGCCTCAGCCCAGGACCCTGCCTCCATTCTCCCAGAATGCAGCCGTCATGTTCCATCTAGGTCTGCAGTGAGCCAGGGGTTATTTGGGGTGGGGGGAATTCCATGGGGCTTCCTGTGAGCAGTGTGGCCCATTCCAGGCACGCAAGGTCCCTTGTAGGATGGCAGGTGCAGGGTGTGGGCTAAGGGACACTTGTATCTCTGTCTCAGAAGTATCACAGGTAGATTTTCCTTGGGTAACTGTAAAGGTTAATATGAGATATATTCCCTGAAGCGCCTACTTAAACTTCCAGTGGTGAGGCAATGAGTCAGGGTTATTCCTTCAAGGTCATTACAGTTCCATCTGTTGTGCTACTATAATCATACCTTAAATAGTCCACAGGATGCAGTGGCTTCTAAATTGCTAAATTAGTGTTGTATAATTTTGAAGCCACTGGGGCAGATTTTCAAGGAACTGCCACTCAGGACAAATGGTTTTGGTAGATTTTAGGACAATGATGGGTACACAACTGATCATATCCATCACTTAAAAATTAGATGAGGGCTTCCCTGGTGGCTCAGTGGTTGAGAGTCCACCTGCCGATGCAGGGGACGCGGGTTCGTGCCCCGGTCCGGGAAGATCCCACATGCCGCGGAGCGGCTGGGCCCGTGAGCCATGGCCGCTGAACCTGCGCATCCAGAGCCTGTGCTCCGCAACGGGAGAGGCCACAACAGTGAGAGGCCTGCGTACCACAAAAAAAAAAAAATAGATGAAATGAGATTTAGAAGAATAAAAATTTGGAGAGAGCATACGAATGTCATATGGGTGAGCTATGAACATTTATGATACTTGAGATGGTCCCATGACTCACATTGTCTGTAAAATACCCTCCTCTGTCCCCACACTCAAATACCAACCACTTAAAACATAATAAATTGTTCACTGTAAAATTTTCATTATTAAGACCCCAAAAAGCAAAACACAAAGTACCTCCTTCTTAAACCATATACGTGATAAATCAACTGTGCAGCAGATTCACATATTGTTCATTGTCTGTCAAGGTATTAACAGTGTTGATTTCTAAAAAGAAGTCCAGAATTTTAAAAGCCAAACTGAGTTGATCAGCTAGGACAGATTGCTGCTTGTCTAAGTGACTTAGTTTGTGTGACAGAACTACAAGCTGCCTTTGGGTTCACAAGTCCTTCAAAACCAAAGATCCATGTTAATGGAAACCTTTTCAGCATAAAGCACCCAACAATCAGAGTTAAAGTTTTATTTATTGGCTTTGACCATCTACTTCTGTTATCAACCATAAGGGCCCATACACTTCATCAACCCCTAACAATAGCCGCAAGCTTGGACAATCTGTCTTGCATCTTCATTGGGTAAGACTTCAATGGAACAGCCTGGATTAAAGAGCAGCCCACGCATAAAATGGAAACTCATTAAAATAAACTTTCTCAAAGGGGGAAACTTCGCTTCCAATTGAACTCAACTGTTTTTATTTCAGAGATGAAAGGCCCATTACCCAGTCATACATTCATGTGCTCTTGGCCTAAGTGCTTTCTATTTGACGACTTTAACGTTGGGTCCCTTCCCATGTCTTTTTGGAGGCTTTAGAAACATAATAGGAATTCAGCCCTTACTGAGCCTGATTGGAACATAGTATCTGTGAACCTCTTAATAATACTTCAGACCTTTACGGTTTAATTTGCAACGGTGTCCCTTTTGTCTGCCTTACTGGCCTTTAATCTTAAGTGCAATACACCCACGTTACATTTATTTGCAGAAAAGCACTGAATACCTCAGGATTTTTTCATGTGCCCGTTAGAAATTGTGATTTTTAAAAACACACAGGTATGGTTCTTTACAGAACAGAATGCAAAGCTGAATGAATAGAAGGATGATGTCAAAGATGGTTGTTTACATGAAAACGGACTAATAGCTCTGAGCCTGAAAACTTCACCTTGAACTTATTATGAGCCTATTTTCGGTGAAAGAAAACAACACACTAAAATGAAAAAGTCAAGAGAGTGGGAAAATCTCTGTTATGTGAAAGTATCAGCCGTCCTATAAAGGAGTAATATAACTGGTATTAGCTGAAGCAACTTATAATATTCTCAAAGCTTTAATTTTATATGAATGACCATTAAATGAAGTGAACCACAATCATGGTTACTTAGATACACAGAATATTCAGAGAATGTTAATGCTCAAAGCAATGCAAAAACATCCACACAATGGTTGTACACACATGCCATCAAAAGGAAATTAAGCTCTTTAAGACTGGTTGTATGTCATTACATAATTTTAACTCATACATCTTTGAGACCAAAATGTATGTCATGTGCATATTTTAAAAGATACATTAGTTAAATAAATATAAATCTCTTGTGATAAAAATATTCCTTTACATTATATAATTATAAAACTATATGTGGATGAATTTCAAATTTTATCATAATTAATAACTAGTATAATGGTCTCTGTGTAATGAAGTGTTATATATATATTTTTCAACAAAATTCTTCAGCAGAGTTTGCTAAAAGGCTCTCAATTATATTTTGAATTTAATCTACTTGTAAATTACTTCCAAATAGGTATTTTCCTTTACGCAAAAATGTATTGAAAATGAAATGTATAAATACATTTTTTCTTTAAACAAAAATGATTAAAAACAAAACAGAAAATTAAAATCTAAGATAGTACAAAGTCACACACACACATAATCACAAATGACAAACTATAGAAAAACACTTGATTCTTACTTAGTTCTCAACCTGTAATGTCAATCTCAAACTTTTTTACATATTTGTTTTGTGATTGTGTTTACTTTTAATAGAGAATGTATTAAAACTTCAACATTAATTTTAACTAACAACAATGAAACAAAACCTACCTTCACTGAAATTACAAACAACACTGTCATTCAGCCAGTTACACAACAGGCTCAAGTACAAGATAAACATCTGCTCTGGCTGTTAAAAAAGCTGTAAGTGTATTCTGTGGCTTTGCTCAGCCAGGACCACATAGATATATTGTTTCTCCACTCCTTTTTAAAAATACCTTAGTTTCTATATTTTATCTTATATGGTTTTGGTCTTACCAGATCTATCCAATCATCAATATGAAAGAAACATTAAAATAAGCAACAAGCTCTCAGGGAAAAATAGGTCTGTCCCTCTTTAAGCAAAACCAGCATATAAATAGAGGTGAAGGATGATGAAGAGATTCACATTTGTAATGCACAGCACTAGCAATAGGAATTTTTCAGTAGTGAATTCACTTGTTGAAATTTGCAGTTTTAAAAATATGTTACTTACAACTGTCCTTGAGTATATCTAATATACAAAGTAACACTTCATATTTACATTGTATTATTTCCTGTAAATGCTTCCATTTATTGTATTGTTCAAATAAGTCCACAGAATCTGGATTGCTCCACTAAGAATGTTAATTCATAAAGATATGATTATTGTTAATTAGAAGATGTTCTTACCTAAAAAGTTAACTTATGAAACTTGCATTCAATATAAACCATTTACAATTTTAAAAAATAACAAAATGGGGCTTCCCTGGTTGCGCAGTGGTTGGGAGTCCACCTGCCGGTGCAGGGGACGTGGGTTCATGCCCCGGTCTGGGAGGGTCCCACGTGCCGCGGAGCGGCTGGGCCCGTGAGCCATGGCCACTGAGCCTGCGCGTCCGGAGCCTGTGCTCCACAATGGGAGAGGCCACAACAGTGAGAGGCCCACGTACCGCAAAAAAAAAAAAAAAAAAAAAAAAAATGGGGGTATACAATGCTTTCTTGTTATCAGATGGTTGAGTCATGAAAGTTCAGAAACTATGATTAATTTCTTGTTGAATGAGGTTGGTCAAAGCTGCCGTATAGCTTCCCACAGCTTTAAGAAGGCCACTCTGTTCTGTTTTCTGGATGTGAAGCTCTTTTGTCATCTCAAGCAGCATAGCTAGTGTATAAATACAATGGAAAACTGCATGTTAGAAGCTACAGCCTCTCTAGACCATCCTTGCAAACAGAAAACAAGAACAGCCAAAGCTGGTCCAGTATGTGCCAGACTTTACATGGCCCATGAGAGAAGTTCCCCCCAAACTTACCAGTGTTGAAAATCTTAACCACAAAAAATCACTGCTAACTCAAAGGAATTTTATTTTCATTTAAATAAAGTATATAAATGGGGAACAATATTTAACAAGTTATTAGATGATAAATAGCTTTAAAATTTTGGACATAAGAACATTATCTACTAAGGAAGATCTAATGTCATTTAAATGCTCTTACTTTTGCACTGACATTGTTGTGTGTCACAAATGAGATGAGACAGCGCCTTTCCCCTTACATTTACACGTGCGAATGTTTGTCTGGGATGCTCTCAGTTTTCCTTTTTATGATGTCATCTTCTGATGCTCTCCGAGGAAAACAGGGATACCATAGTAGCAAATTTAAGAACAGCAAACAGATGACTTGAAGAATGTATAGACTGTTTGGGGCAGGGGGGAGGGCAACTTAAAAAATTTTTTTTTGCCTTCTTTTTCTTTTTGCCTTAATCCTCTCATTTGGTTTAGAAACATAAGGCCCTGTTCACTTCATTTAAGCCCCACAATGACTGGAAGTCTGATCAATCTGTCTTGTGTCGTCTTAGGGTGAAACTGCAATTGAGCGGAAGCAACAGATGAACAAAGGCCACATTCAAATCTGTAGCTCATTAAAATAACGTTAAAATAGAGTAAAACCCCAATTGTAAGTGAACTGTAGCTGGGTTTTTTTCCTGCTAAATACATTTGATTAATAAACTATACAATCATTAGCCCTGAATCAGTGGTCTTTAAAGTCTCTTTAAATCAATGTCTTGATCTTTTTAAAAATTTGAACATTTTGAAAAACATGTTAGAAATAAGCTTTCAGCAAAGCACTAAATGAGATAACATCTTAGCATGTTCCAAAGGCACATCCCATCAAGACATCACTCTTGAAGATTCTATACAGTATGTGAAGGAATCATTAACGGTTCCAGCTCTCAATTCCTATGATTCTATAATGATACATCATAGGGGGTGTTTCTATAAACAAATGCCCAAATTGATCTTCTACGCAACAATTTGCTATCCAAATGCCCAATAAGTAAGCTTTGTAGAACTTTTGTGAGTTTTAAGTAACCCAGAAATTCAGTAGAGTTATACATAAGTAAACATACTATCTCTGGAGATTTGTTTTCAATTTGATCCTATGGATTCTGGCCTGTACCGAATCCAGGGCTGAGATGTTTATAACACATCTGATAAGGGATAGTAAGGGTTTGAGACAGTCAAATTATAGTTGGGAATACGTGTGTCTATTCTTATGTACGTCTGATGGGTTTTTGATAAAAGGCATATTCACATGTCCTAGAAACTGCTTAGGCAATCTGGAGATACCGATTAAAATTTAAAGAGGCATAAGCTCTTCAACCCAAAAAACTTCACCTCTAGGAAAATCTATTCCAGAGGAATAAAAGCATCAATATGAAATCACATGTAATCAAAGATATTTAGTGCAGAATTGTTTCTTCGGGGAAAAAAAAAAGAAAAAAAATACTGAAAAAAAAATCTAGAAACAATAAATGCTGGAGAGGGTGTGGAGAAAAGGGAACACTCTTGCACTGCTGGTGGGAATGTGAATTGGTACAGCCACTATGGAGAACAGTATGGAGGTTCCTTAAAAAACTACAAATAGAACTACCATACGACCCAGCAATCCCACTACTGGGCATATACCCTGAGAAAACCATAATTCAAGAAGAGTCATGTACCACAGTGTTCATTGCAGCTCTATTTACAACAGCCAGGAAACAGAAGCAACCTAAGTGTCCATCGACAGATGAATGGATCAAGAAGATGCGGCACATATATACAATGGAATATTACTCAGCCATAAAAAGAAACAAAAGTGAGTTATTTGTAGTGAGGTGGGTGGACCTAGAGTCTGTCATACAGAGTGAAGTAAGTCAGAAAGAGAAAGACAAATACCATATGCTAATACATATATATGGAATCTAAGAAAAAAAAAGGTCATGAAGAACCTAGGCGTAAGATGGGAATAAAGACACAGACCTACTAGAGAATGGACTTGAGGATATGGGGAGGCGGAAGGGTAAGCTGGGACGAAGTGAGAGAGTGACACACGGACATATATACACTACCAAATGTAAAATAGATAGCTAGTGGAAAGCAGCTGCACAGCACAGGGAGATCAGCTCGGTGCTTTGTGACCACCTAGAGGGGTGGGATAGGGAGGGTGGGAGGAAGGGAGACGCAAGAGGGAAGAGATATGGGAACATATGTATAACTGATTCACTTTGTTATAAAGCAGAAACTAACACACCATTGTAAAGCAATTATACTCCAATAAAGATGTTAAAAAAAAAAAAGAGTTCGGTATGCTAGGTTAAATGTAAACAACTTATTTAAAAAAAAAAGACTGAAAAAAAGAGAAAAACTATAGATCATCCATCCTATGGAATAGTACACACCTTTAAAAGAATGTGTTAGAGTCATACCAGTGGGCCAGGAAAATTTTCCATGATGTACTCTTGAATGAAAAGATGCAGAGAACACACTTAAAAAATAACTAACACTAGCAAACTCTCTATTCATGCTTCTGTGCACACCCGCAGGTTTCCTCTGATTATATGCTCTTGGAGCAAGGTTTGAAAGCCCACATCACAGGTTGTTATATAAAGAGTATGCAAGGGTGCTGGAGGAGGGAGGCACAAGTAGGAGATGGGGGTGGAGAGTTGGCTGATAACAAGAATTATTTTTTAAAAGGTCCTCAATGAAAACAGCATATGATTCCAATATATTGGATTTTAAAAATAAGCATGTAATATGTATATAATCAGATTAAAGCCACTTTCATGAGTAAAGAAGAGATGGCTGAGAAGCAAATGTAGCTGGAAGCTTTTCAGGTCATGTATAGCTTTGCTGGTCAATTCCTAGCTTCTCCTTATGCTTTGCTCTATAATTTGGGAGAAATCACTGAATTACTCCAAGCCTCCATTTTCCACTTCTGTGCAAACTGAGGTAATGATCAAGTGGGCATTAAGTGAAATCATGTATTTAAAACACTTAGAAGAGAGAATGACCTCAAGAGAGCCTCAACACCTTGTGATTCTGAAACCCCTCACCACACTCTGGCCCTGGGGTTTAGGGAGGTGGCCTCCTTGCTCACAGGGCTGTCTGGGTTCAGGCTGAAGCAGCTACTAAATGGCTGTCAGACATGTATACACAAAACTGCAGGCTCAGGGCCCACAGATCAGAGAAAGGAAAGCAGGGACTGAGCAAGAAAGGTAGGGAAGTGGGGCAGGGATGGAAAAGTGACTAATTTCTTAGGTATCTTCTTGGTGATGAGAATAGAAAACCATGAATCCCTTAGTGCAATACAGCAATAGAGTGGAAAGCCTCTCAGTGTTCAACCCTGGGTCCTGATGGTCTACCCGCATCTCTCCTTCGCTCACTGGCCCACCAAGGGCCTCCTCTGCCTACAGCAACGGGAACTCACAAGCTCTGCTCACCACCACTGCATGCTGTCCTGGTGGGTGCCGGATCAAAGCGATCTGAGCAATCATGAAGGAAACAGACGGTACGTTTCATGGATATCTGGTCCCCTTGTGACGATCTGACTGACATTTTTTAATTAAACTGGCCCACTGGAGTTTAATTAAGGTGTTGTCTTCTTGAGATGAAACTAAAGGAAAAATAGATCCTTTTTACGGAACAAACATGTAGGATAAGAAACCTTCTTTCAGTCCTCCGATCTTTAGAAGAAAAGGAAAAACCAAAAACCTCCATTGTTTCTCTTATTCCTTAACCTTTTCACTTGTCAGTTAGCACAGTTGTTTCAGAAGTGATTTAAAATGAACCAAAGATCAACCCCATATCATTCCATGTATCTTAGAAACTATGGAGACTGAATATGTATTTGGGGGAATCAGAAAGTCCTGCATTTGAATGCAATTTCATAGAAACCAGCTTAGAAAATATGTGTTCACTGACCCTATAACGACACAAGCTCCGTAAAACACTTTGAATACCACGAGGAAGCTCACAATCTTAAAAAAAGTACATAGAACCACTTCTGATTTTGGAAAGAGCACTGGCCTTGGAGTCAGGAGAGCTGACTTTAGCTTGAGCTTTACTGTTTCCTGGCTCTGTGACCTTGAGTAAGTTACCTAACTTCTCTGAACATCAGCTGCCTAGTTTGTAAAGAGGGTGGTGGTGAAGATGAAATGGGCTGAGGATGTGGAAGGCTGTGTAAACTGTGTGGTGCTGTACGAATGCAGGGAGTTATCATTATTGTTTGGGAAATAGAGACTAAGGGTATTTAAAAACAATTTTCTTTTGGAAAGGCAGACCTTTCTTACACATCTTCCTTGATTTACGATGGGATTATGTTCTGATAAACCCATCATAAACTGAAAATATCGTAAGTCAAAAATGCATTTTTTACATCTAACCCACCTGTCATCACAGCTTAGCTGAGCCCACCTTAAACGTGCTCAGAACACTTACATTAGCCTACAGTTGGGCAAAATCCTCTCACATAAAGCCAATTTTATAATAAAATGTTGAATATCTCATGTAATTCACTGAATACTGTACTGAAAGTGAAAAATAGAATGGCTGTCCGGGTACAGAATGGTTATAAGTGTATCCGTTGTTTACCCCCGTGATTGCGGGGCTGGCTAGAGCCTGCAGCTCGCTACTGCTGGCCAGCATCAGAATGGAGGATCCTATCACATATCGCTAGCCCAGGAAAAGGTCAAAATTCAAAATTCAAGTACAGTTTCTACGGAATGTGTTATCACTTTCGCACCATTGTCAGGTCAAAAAATCATAGGTTGAACCATCGTAAAACACAGACTGTCTTACATAGGAACAGATGAAAACACCTGTGGCTTTAGAGTCAGACAGATGTACACTTGTGTCTTGAGTGAGCCACTCACTTCCTAGCTGTATTTTAATGAGATAAATGGAATAAAAGTATACGGCCAGCCTATGTTTGATTCAATGCGGTGTATCCATTCATTTGCTCATTCAAACATCATTTTTGGCACACCACTGCATCTGGAGAGTTTCTGCTCTCTTTGAAATAGAGGAAATAATACCCATATTCACTGCCCTGAGGATCAAAGACTTAAATGAACTTACAGTGACAGGTACAGTTCCTGATTTACAGTAGGAGCTCAATAAATGGCAGGTTTCATTTGATTATTACATGATTAAGAACAAAGAAACAAACAAAGATTCCTAGTACAGCCAATTTGATTTTTTCCCCAATCTGAGCAATTATCCAGATTTGAAATAACTTCCTTGAATTTTTACTCACTTTTGTAACATAGGATCGTCTGTGTGACAGACACCGCTGAACCCCTTCTTATTCCTTCTTACTATTTCTGCATGCACCCCACCTTCTGAATTTTAATCTGGTGTTTTCGATGGCCAGGCCTGCAGCTCTTCAGAAGACAACTCTCAGGCTGCCGGGAACACTTTACTGCAGGTGTAAAATGTGGGAAGGACCTGTGGGTCTGTGACCTTCTTACGCACCCTGTGACTGTCAACCCGTGATTATGGGGTGGATTATGAACCTTCAACACATATAATTCATATTCCAGAGATCTTCTGTAGGATTAGGCTGAAGCCCACCCTCTGGGAGATTCTGTCTGAGATCGGCCTCTTTCCTCAGTTTCCTCCCCTCCCTGTCTTGTTTTCCCTTTCCCTTAAGGTTTCCCCTAGGAGTTCCTGCACAGGAGTTCTGCTTCTAAGGACACTGATCTAAGAAAATATGCTGTTACAAAGTCTCTTGTAATTTATTTTACTTAATTTTGGAGACTAAATTCTCATACCTCTTATTTCTTTTAAATAATGTAATAGTTCACCATTTCTTTTGGCTGACTAGGTTTCCTAATGACATAACTCTGAGTCTTCACTGCTTTCCTTAAATTATTTGTCCTTCACAAATTATTTTCTGTTCACTTGAGCTCTTTTTTTTTTTTAAATTTTATTTTATTTTATTTTTTTGCTTTATAACAAATTTAATCAGTTATACATATACATATGTTTCCATATCCCCTCCCTTTTTGCGTCTCCCTCCCACCCTCCCTATCCCACCCCTCCAGGCGGTCACAAAGTACCGAGCTGATCTCCCTGTGCTATGCGGCTGCTTCCCACGAGCTCTTTTAATGTATATATAACCAATGAACCAATTTTCATGATAATTCCCATGAATCAGGTCTTCACACAATACATACATTGATCATAAGAGTAAATGAGGGCTTCCCTGGTGGCGCAGTGGTTGAGAATCTGCCTGCCAATGCAGGGGACACGGGTTCGAGCCCTGGTCTGGGAGGATCCCACATGCCACGGAGCAACTGGGCCCGTGAGACACAACTACTGAGCCTGCGTGTCTGGAGCCCGTGCTCCGCAACAAGAGAGGCCACGATAGTGAGAGGCCCGTGCACCACGATGAAGAGTGGCCCCCGCTTGCCACAACTAGAGAAAGCCCTCGCACAGAAACGAAGAGCCAACACAGCCATAAATAAATAAATAAATAAAACAAAACAAAAAAAGAGTAAATGACACAAAGGACCGGAATTCATGAAAAGAATAATTATCATGAAGATTCCAACATCAAAGTGACTGCTTCTGTCCCATTAGTTCATTCTTCTAAACTGAAAAGGACCATAGGAAACAGTTGACCAAGTAGAAATCTTTAGGCAAAGATTATGCTAATATACTTGCCAACAGAGTCAGGGAAAGTCACTCTAGAAAGACCAATGAGAACAAAGTCTTTTTGCACTAAAAGATGTAAAACTAATAATCAAGGTTCATGGCCAGGGCAACGTGATTTGCCAATGCTAAGACAGAATTCCAAAGGTATCTTCCATTTCAAAACACAGAAAATTAAGCAAGAATGTAATGCTTTAATCACACTTGGATTCTAACTTTTGAAGAAGCATGGTTAGTTTGAAATGTATCTGAATATTTAACCAAAGTATGGAGCAAGAACATTTAAATGATCCTCTTTCATTATCATCATTATCTCTTCATCCTCTCATTCACCACCACAATGCAGAAGTTACGCTCGCCACTCATGCAGACAAGAGGGTCATAAGTCTTGGGTTGAGCATGCAGTACCTGCTGTGGTACATATTCTTCTGCTAATGAGCATGCATAACTCTTCATCCTCAAGGAACTGTCTCTGCACATAAAAGGATACATACTTTTTATAATGCCGAAAAGAAGTAAATACAGCTCATTGAGTTTTCTGGGGAAGGATTTGGAGAGTATAATTATCATTCATTGCCAGTATCTCCAGACAGTAGGTTGGTTCCTTTTCTAAACTAGGGCCATGTTTAAGTTTTTTTATCATACAAGCAAGTTACCAAGCATGTTGTTACTAAATATAATGTGAAAACAAATGTTAGATCCTCTTGCTGCTTTGGGTGGCCAGCACCTGCAGCTCTTTTCTGGAGGGCAAGTCGTAGGCTATTGGAGTCCCTTGGTCCCATGCAGTGAGCAGAAAGTGCCTAGATCTTAAAAAGATCCTTCCGCACACTCTGTTAGCCCCTTGCCTCTGTTGAGAAAAAGTCTAAGATATAATGCACATCAACAATATAGATGTGTAAAAGACTTTTTTCTTCCGGCTGTATTCAAATTTTAAGTTATTTTTGAGTAGGAGAAAAGCATTATATTCTCTCATAATATATAGGAAGTGCTCCGCAACGAAACTGACACATACCAAATGTTCAGTAAACATTAGGTGAGATTATTGCAATTATTACTATCATTAAGAAAAAGTCCAGAAAATTATCACACACTTCTAGAAAAATCGGGAAAACAAGTGAAATTCAATTTCAAAATGTTTAGGGAATTTCTGCTATTTCCCAAGTTCTTCAAAATACAATAGCAGAAAAGGTCTGTTAAGAGAGAAAATTTCAAGGCTTCCCTGGTGGCGCAGTGGTTGAGAGTCCGCCTGCCGATGCAGGGGACACGGGTTCGTGCCCCGGTCCGGGAGGATCCCATATGCCGTGGAGCGGCTGGGCCCGTGCGCCATGGCCGCTGAGCCTGCGCGTCCGGAGCCTGTGCTCCGCAACGGGAGAGGCCACAGCAGTGAGAGGCCCGCGTACCACACACAAAAAAAAAAGAGAAAATTTCACAATAGGAATTCTAGCTCAACAGCAGTCAGACTGAGGAAAGAAACCTGCACAACTTAGTCAAAGAGAAGCTGAAAGATAACAACTAATTTAAAGATATATGCTCAGATGGTTTTATGTTATTTGGTACATCAAAGCAAAGGGAAAACTTTCTGTGCTATGTACTTCATTACTTGACCAGAACATGCACACACACACACACACACACACACACACACAAAGGCAGTCCTCACTTTGCACTGTAGTTCAGAATTGTAAAGATAACTATATAACCAAAACTGTACAAAATAGTCTTAATTAATAATCAATGGGAAAAACATTCTGAACAGACAAAGCAAGCCTCAAAACCAGACTCCAATATTACACTGATTGTGGAATTAATTATAAAACAGGGAATTAAAAATTACTGTGCTGAATATATTACTGGCTCTAATAGAAAAATATACAGCACTTAAGAAGAGATGCATAATGTAGACAGAGAGATCAAAACTTTAAGGAGGAATCAAAAGGAAGTACTAGAAATAAAAAAATAGTGTAACAAAAACAAAGAATGCTTTTGATGGGCTCATCTATAGACTGCATGCAGCCAAGGAAAGAATCAGTGAGCTTAAAGATAGTTCAGTGGAACTCACAAGACTGAGATGCAAATGAAAAGAATGAAAAAACAAACAAACAAACAGAATAAAGCATCCAAGATCTGTGGGACAATATCAAAATATGTAACAAATGCATAATTGGAATAACAGGAAAAGAGAGAACAGAAAAAAAATTTGATGTAATAATGACTAAGAATTTTCTAAATTAATGACAGACACCAAGCCACATATGCAGGAAGCTCAAAAAGCATCAAGCAGTGATCAAAATTCCATACCTAGGCATATCGTATTCAAACTGCAGAAAACCAAAGTCTTGAAAGAAATCAGAGGAGAAAAAACTCTTACCTAAAGGTGAACAAGGGTAAGAATTACAGCAGAATTCTCTTCATGCAAGCAGGAAGAGAGTGGACTGAAATATTTAGTGTTGAAGAAAAACCTTCATGCACCAAATTTGGTGAATTCTACATGCACCAAAATTATCCCTCAAAAGTAAAGGAGATATAATGATTTTCTCAGACAAACAAAAACTGAGGGAATTCACCACCAGCCAACCTGCCCTGCAAGAAATGTTAAAAGAATTTCTCCAGGGAATAGAGACACAGACGTTGAGAATGGACATGGGGACACAGTGGGGGAAGGGGAGGGTGGGATGGCTTGGGAGATTAGAATTGGCATATATACACTACCATGTGTAAGGCAGATAGTTAGTGGGAAGCTGCTGTATAGCACGGGGAGCTCAGCGCGGCACTCTGTGATGACCTAGATGGGTGGGATGGGGGTGGTGGTGGGAGGGAGGTCTAAGAGGGAGGAGATATAGGGGATACATAGAGCTCATTCACTTAGGGGTACAGCAAGAACTAACACAACATTGTAAAGCAATTATACTCCAGTTTAAAAAAAAAGAATTTCTTCAGGGAAAAGAAAAAATTTATAGGTCAACAACGTGGTCCTACATAAAGAAAGGAGAGCTTAATGGTGAAGCACTGGCATGTTCTCCATAGGACAGAGAACAAGGCAAGGACATCCCCCTCACCACTTCCATGTAATATCATGGTGGAAACCCTGGCCTGTGTGATAAGACCATGGAAGAAAATAACAGGTATGCAGACTGGGACAGTCAGAGAGGAAGGAAGAAATAAAACTCTTTATTTGTAGATGACATGATTTTTTATGCATAAATCCCAGAGAATCAAACAAAAATATCCTGAACAAATAATCACTCATAGCAAGGTTACATATTACAAGATTAATATGCAAAGGGCAAATGCTTTCCAATACACCAGCAATGAAAATTGGAGATTGAAACAAAAACACAATACTATTTACAATAGCACCAAAAATGAAATATTTAGGTATAAATCTAACAAAATATGTACAGGATCTATATGCAGAAAACTACAAAACTCTGATAAAAGAAATTAAAGATTTAAATAAATGGAGAGATAGTCTATGATAATAGATTAGAAGACTCAATACTGTTATAAGACATCAATTCTTTTCAACTCATCTATATATTCAACACAATCCCAATTAAAATTCCAGCAATCTATTTTGTATTGATAGATATCAACAGAGATGAATTAATATAAACTTTCTAACCTTCTAAAACTGACTTACTGATCAGATATTACCATTATTCCCATAGAAGATCTATGATGATGAAAACTAGAAAACTATGTGTTTGGCTAAATTGAATTGTAATTCTAAAAAATACCTTATGATGAGAAATTACGTTTTGTACTACTTCAATTTATTTTTTAAACGTCTTTTTCAGAGTATAATTACTTTTAATTGGTGTCTTAGTTTCTGCTTTATAACGAAGTAAATCAGCTAAACGAATCTATATATCCCCACATCTCCGCCCTCTTGCGTCTCCCTCCCATCCTCCCTATCTCACCCCTCAGGTGGACAAAAAGCACAGAGCAGATCGCCCTGTTCTATGCAGCTGCTTCCCACTAGCTATCTATTTTACATTTGGTAGTGTATATATGTCCATGCCACTCTCTCACTTCGTCCCAGCTTACCCTTCCCACTCCCCGTGTCCTCAAGTCCATTCTATACATCTGCGTCTTTATTCCTGTCCTGCCCCTAGGTTCTTCAGAACCTTTTTTTTGTTTCTTAGATTCCATATATATGTGTTAGCATACGGTATTTGTTTTTCTCTTTCTGACTTACCTCACTCTGTATGACAGACTCTAGGTCCATCCACCTCACTACAAATAACTCAATTTCATTTCTTTTTATAGCTGAGTAATATTCCATTGTATATATATGCCACATCTTCTTTATCCATTCATCTGTCGATGGACACTTAGGTTGCTTCCATGTCCTGGCTATTGTAAATAGAGCTGTAATGAACATTTTGGTACACGACTCTTTTTGAATTATGGTTTTCTCAGGGTATATGCCCAGTAGTGGGATTGCTGGGTCATATGGCAGTTCCATTTTTAGCTTTTTAATGAAACTCCATACTGTTCTCCATAGTAGCCGTATCAATTTACCTTCCCACCAACAGTGCAAGAGGGTTCCCTTTTCTCCACACCCTCTGCAGCATTTACTGTTTGTAGATTTTTGGATGATGGCTATTCTGACTGGTGTGACGTGATAGCTCATTGTAGTTTTGATTTGCATTTCTCTAATGATTATTGACTTTGAGCATCCCTTCATGTGTTTGTTGGCAACCTGTATATCTTCTTTGGAGAAATGTCTATTTAGGTCTTCTACCCATTTTTGGATTGGATTATTTGTTTTTTTGATATTCAGCTGCATGAACTGTTCGTGAATTTTGGAGATTAATCTTTTGTCAGTTGTTTCATTAGCAAATATTTTCTCCCATTCTGAGGGTTGTCATTTCATCTTGTTTATGGTTTCCTTTACTGTGCAAAAGCTTTTAAGTTTCATTAGGTCCCATTCGTTTATTTTTGTTTTTATTTCCATTTCTCTAGGAGGTGGGTCAAAAAGGATCTTGCTGGGATTTATGTCATAGAGTGTTCTGCCTATGTTTCCTCTAAGAGTTTTATAGTGTCTGGCCTTACATTTAGGTCTTTAATCCATTTTGAGTTTATTTTTGTGTATGGTGTTAGGGAGTGTTCTAATTTCATTCTTTTACATGCAGCTGTCCAGTTTGCCCAGCACCACATACTGAAGAGGCTGTCTTTTCTCCATTGTATATTGTTGCCTCCTTTATCAAAAATAAGGTGACCAGGGCTTCCCTGGTGGCGCAGTGGTTGAGAGTCCGCCTGCCGATGCAGGGGACGCGGGTTCGTGCCCCGATCCCGGAGGATCCCACGTGCCGCGGAGCGGCTGGGCCCGCGAGCCGTGGCCGCGGAGCCTGTGTGTCCGGAGCCTGTGCTCCGCAGCGGGAGAGGCCACGGCAGTGAGAGGCCCGCGTACAGCAAAAAAAAAAAAAAAAAAAAAAAAAAAAAATAAGGTGACCATATGTGCATGGGTTTATCACTGGGCTTTCCATCCTGTTCCATCGATCTCTATTCCTGTTTTTGTGCCAGTATCATATTGTCTTGATTACTGTAGCTTTGCAGTATAACCTGAAGTCCAGGAGCCTGATTCCTCCAGCTCCGTTTTTCTATCTCAAGATTGCTTTGGCTATTTGGGATCTTTTGTGTTTCCATACAAATTGTGAAATTTTTTGTTCCAGTTCTGTGAAAAATGCCATTGGTAGTTTGATAGGGATTGCATTGAATCTGTAGACTGCTTTGGGTAATGGAGTCATTTTCACAATGTTGATGCTTCCAATCCAAGAAAATGGTATATCTCTCCATCTGCTTCTACCATCTTTAATTTCTTTCATCAGTGTCTTATAGTTCTCTGCATACAGGTCTTTTGTCTCCTTAGGTACATTTATTCCTAGGTATTTTATTCTTTTTGTTGCAATGGTAAATGGGAGTGTTTCCTTAAATTCTCTTTCAGATTTTTCATCATGAGTGTATAGGAATGCAAGAGATTTCTGTGCAATAATTTTGTATCCTGCTACTTTACCAAATTCATTGATTAGCTCTAGTAGTTTTCTGGTAGCATCTTTAGGATTCTCTATGTATAGTATCATGTCATCTGCAAAAAGTGACAGCTTTACTTCTTTTCCTTTTGGATTCTGTTTATTTCTTTTTCCTCTCTGACTGCTGTGGCTAAAACTTCCAAAACTATGTTGAATAACTGTGGTGAGAGTGGACAACCTTGTCTTGTTCCTGATCTTAGTGGAAACGCTTTCAGTTTTTCACCATTGAGAACGATGTTGGCTGTGGGTTTGTCATATAGGGCGTTTATTATGTTGAGGTAAGTTCCCTCTATGCCTACTTTCTTGAGGGTTTTTTTTTTTTTATCATAAATGGGTGTTGAATTTTGTCTAAAGTTTTTTCTGCATCTATTGAGATGATCATAGAGTTTTTCCCCTTCAGTTTGTTAATATGGTTTATGACATTGATTGATTGGCATATATTGAAGAATCCTTGCATTCCTGGGATAAATCTCACTTGATCATGGTGTATGATCCTTTTAATGTGCTGTTGGATTCTGTTTGCTAGTATTTTGTTGAGGATTTTTGCATCTATGTTCATCAGTGATATTGGCCTGTAATTTTCTTAGTGACATCTTTGTCTGGTTTTGGTATCAGGGTGATGGTGGCCTTGTAGAATGAGTTTGGGAGTGTTCCTCCCTCTGCTATATTTTGGAAGAGTTTGAGAAGGATAGGTGTTAGCTCTTCTCTAAATGTTTGATAGAATTCGACTGTGAAGGCACCTGGTCCTGGGCTTTTGTTTCTTGGAAGATTTTTAATCACAGTTTAAATTTCAGTGCTTGTGATTGGTCTGTTTATATTTTCCATTTCTTCCTGGTTCAGTCTTGGAATGTTGTGCTTTTCTAACAATTTGTCCATTATTCCAGGTTGTCCATTTTATTGGCATATAGTTGCTTGTAGTAATCTCTCTTGATCCTTTCTATTTCTGCAGGGTCAGTTGTTACTTCTCCTCTTTCATTTCTAATTCTATTGATTTGAGTCTTCTCCCTTTTTTTCTTGATGAGTGTGGCTAATTTATCAATTTTGTTTACCTTCTCAAAGAACCAGCTTTAAGTTTTATTGATCTTTGCTACTGTTTCCTTCATTTCTTTTTCATTTATTTCTGATCAGATCTTTATGATTTCTTTCCTTCTGCTAACTTTGGGGGTCTTTTGTTCTTTTTTCTCTAACTGTTTTAAGTGCAAGGTTAGGTTGTTTATTAGAGATGTTTCTTGTTTCTTGAGGTAGGATTGGATTGCTATAAACTTCCCTATTAGAACTGCTTTTGCTGCATCCCATAGGTGTTGGGTCGTCATGTTTTCATTGTCATTTGTTTCTAGGTATTTTCTGATTTCCTCTTTGATTTCTTCAGGGATCTCTTGGTTATTTAGTAGTGTATTGTTTAGCCTCCATGTGTTTGTAGTTTTTACAGGTTTTTTTCCTATAATTGATATCTAATCTCATAGCGTTGTGGTCAAAAAAGATACTTGATATGATTTCAATTTTCTTGTATTACCAAGGCTTTATTTGTGACCCAAGATATGCTCTCTCCTGGAGAATATTCCATGAGCAGTTGAGAAGAAAGAGTATTCTGTTGTTTTTGGATGCAATGTCTTATAAATTATCGATTAAGTCCATCTTGCTTAATGTATCATTTAAACCTTGTGTTTCAGTATTTATTTTCAATTAGGGTGACCTGTCCATTGGTGAAAGTGTGTTGTTAAGGTCCCCCACTATGATTGTGTTACTGTCGATTTCCTCTTTTATGGCTGTTAGCATTTGCTTTATATATTGAAGTGCTCCTTTGTTATTTATTGGGTGCATAAATATTTACAATTGTTGTATCTTCTTGGATTAATCTTTTGATCATAATGTAGTGTACTTCTTTGTCTCTTGTAATAGTCTTTATTTTAAAGTCTATTTTGTCTGATATGAGAATTGCTAATCCAGCTTTCTTTTGATTTCCATTTGCATGGAATACCTTTTTCATCCCCTCACTTTAAGTCTGTAGGTGTCCCTGGGTCTGAAGTGGGTGTCTTGTAGACAGCATATATATGGGTCTTGTTTTTGTACCCATACAGCCAGTCTATGTCTTTTGGTTGGAGCATTTAAGCCGTTTACATTTAAGGTAGTTATCGATATGTATGTTCCTATTACCATTTTCTTAATTGTTTTCGGTTTGTTATTGCAAGTCTTTTCCTTCTCTTGTGTTTCCTGCCTAGAGAAGTTCCTTTAGCAATTGTTGTAAAGCTCGTTTGGTGGTGCTGAATTCTCTTAGCTTTTGCTTTTCTGTAAAGGTTTTAATTTCTCCATTGGATCTGAATGAAATCCTTGCTGGGTAGAAAATCTTGGCTGTTGGTTTTTCCCTTTCATCACTTTAAATATGTCCTGCCACTCCCTTCTGGCTTGCAGAGTTTCTGCTGAAAGATCAGCTGTTAATCTTATGGGGATTCCCTTGTGTGTTATTTGTTGTTTTTCCCTTGCTGCTTTTAATATTTTTCCTTTGTATTTAATTTTTGATAGTTTGATTAACATGTGTCTTGGCGTGTTTCTCCTTGGATTTATCCTGTATGGGACTCTGTGCGCTAGCTGGACTTGATTGACTATTTCCTTTCCCATATTAGGGAAGTTTTCAACTATAATCTCTTCAAATATCTTCTCAGTCTGTTTCTTTTTCTCTTCTTCTTCTGGGATGCCTATAATTCAAATGTTGGTGCATTTAATGTTGTCCCAGAAGTCCATGAGAGTGTCCTCAATTCTTTTCATTATTTTTTCTTTATTCTGCTCTGCGGTAGTTATTTCCACTATTTTATCTTCCAGGTCACTGATCCATTCCTCTGCCTCAGTTATTCTGCTATTGATTCCTTCTAGAGAATTTTTATTTCATTTATTGTGTTGCTCATCATTGTTTGTTTGCTCTTTGGTTCTTCTAGGTCCTTATTAAATGTTTCTTGTATTTTCTCCATTCTGTTTCCAAGATTTTGGATCACCTTTACTATCATTACTCTAAATACTTTTTCAGATAGACTGCCTATTTCCTCTTCGTTTGTTTGGTCTGGTGGGTTTTTGCCTTGCACCTTAATCTGCTGTGTGTTTCTCTGCCATCTCATTTTGCTTAACTTACTGTATTTGGGGTCTCCTTTTCACAGGCTGCAGGTTCGTAGTTCCCATTGTTTTTGGTGTCTGCCCCCAGTGGCTAAGCTTGGTTGAGTGGGTTGTGTAGGCTTCCTGGTGGAGGGGACTGGTGCCTGTGTTCTGCTGGATGAGGATGAATCTTGTCTTTCTGGTGGGCAGGACTGCGTCTGGTGGTGTGTTTACGGGTGTCTGTGACCTTATTATGATTTTAGGCAGCCTCTCTGCTAATGGGTGGGGTTGTGTTCCTGTCTTGCTAGTTGTTTGGCATAGGGTTTCCAGCACTATAGCCTGCTGGTCGTTGAGTGGGGCTGGGTCTTGGCATTGAGATGGAGATCTCTGGGAGACGTTTCATCATATGATATTATGTGGAGCTGGGAGGTCTCTGGTGGACCACTGGCCTGAACTTGGCTCTCCCACCTCAGATGCACAGGCCTGACACCTGGCCGCAGCACCAAGACCCTGTCAGCCACACGGCTAAATCTCCCAAGTCCATCCAATTCATTCCTGTTTCATGCTGAGCATGCAGCAGGACCCCTGTAATGGACTTTTCAGCCCACTGATTGAATCCAGCAAGTGTTTGAGAGTTGATCTGTGTACACCAAAATGTTGACAGTGGTTATACGAATATTCTGGAGTGAGGAGAATCTTCTCAGTCTAAAATTATAATGGGAAACCCACCAAATAAGAAGATGAATGGATTCAACCTCAAGTAGCTGTAATATTTCTCTTAGCTCCCTTTGTGCTGAGGACACATTGGCAGAGGCGCAAGGGAACCTTCTGAGGTGATGGTCCTTTTCCGTATGTTGATAGGGGTTTAAGATCGGTCCATTTCACAATAAGTAAATTATATTTCAATTTCAAAAAACTCAGCCATGAAACTTTCTGATCCTTTTCGGTCTCTTTCTCAATCCAGTCTTAAGAAAGCACATAAAATAATACTTAAAAATTCCCTCTGAGAGTGTGGACAGGTTTCCCCTGCTCACTTGAACCTCCAGGAACCTGATGGGCTTCCAGGCCTGATCTTCTTCCCACTGAGGCCCCCTTCAGCCACGTGGGTCCTCCAAACTCCAGAACTCCACACTCCAGAGGCCCTCCTTTCCACATGCTGCCTCTCCCCTTCTGCCATACATCAATTTAAATCTAAATTCCAAAAGCTTAGTTCACATTAAGACCCTGGATAAACATTACACTGAGTTAATTAACAGGTAATCATTGAATAATTGGGTATTTCTTTTTTATTTTTAAACAAACACAATTTTTTAAAAGTCTTTATTGAATGGCATCTGTTTTATGATTTGGTTTTTGGCCAGGAGACATGTGGGATCTTAGCTCCCCGATCAGGGATGGAATCACACCCCCTGCATTGGAAGGTGAAGTCTTATCCACTGGACTGCCAGAGAAGTCCTGCATACTTGGATATTTCTAAGTACAATAGAACACTGAGCCATTGGTCTCAAGCATGATGTTAATCCATGTATTTTTATTTTTGCTTCCTATTCTTATATTTGTGGAGTGAGTGCTTTAACCTCTGGGTTATATTAATGAATGTGTTCACAGTTGCCACTTTAAGAAGGAGTAAAATAGATATTTCTGGCTGCAGGGGGTCATACCATGTGTCCTTGTGAACTTTGCAAGTCTGCTAAAATGCTAGCATGTGACTGATATTTCTTTATTACTTACCTCTCAGTTCTTTCTGAGAAACAGAAGTTACTTTAGTTAAAAGTCATAATTAATATAGGTGATTAACACTATATTAGAAGTAGTAGTAAAGAAACGGGTTGTCTATGCAATGTAATGAGATATGTTTTGTTTATAAAGGAAAAAGAGTGGTTTTGTTCTCAAGTAAAGCATCCAGCTTTCCTAGAATGTAAAAGATTACGAAGATTATGTAAAAAATTATGAAGAAATAATTTGAAGGCATATAGAAAATTGTATAAATTTTGTAAAATTCATTTGCCTTGGTTTATAACTACTGCAAATAATAAAACTGAAGGAAGCACTGAAATATGTTAAAATTTTGGGAAAACCTCAATTTTGATGGGTTTATTCATAAAAAAAAGAACTCATGAATACTGGAAAATATTATATTAGAATTTTTTTGTTAAAATGCCAAGATGGTCTTAGGGAATTCAGTCTACTCTTTACCAAGGTAGCAAAGTGTTATTTTCCTTTCTAACCTTCTATATAACATCAGAATAACTTTCTATGCTTTTTGCTTACTTTATCATATCCTTGATTATTAAAAAAAAAAAGGTTTCTCTGTTTTAAGAATGCTAGGGTTCATTATAATTTTCGTCCCTTCTCGTATGTTTCCTTAAAAATATTGTATTGCAAAAAATATATATATATTGTATTGCCACCTTGATGAATAAGCAGCCAAGCTAACACCATTCTTTGTTCCCAGGCACCTCTGAATCAAGTGACCAAATTCCCATTAACAACGCTGGATTCTGCTTTTCCAATATTAGACCCTAGATTAACCCCAAAAGAACTTTTTTGACGTTATTTTTTTACACCTAAACTATCTCTGAGGCTTCTCAGATGGCTCTTGGGCAATCACAAAGATTTGTTCTTTCACCTTATAAAAAGAAGGATGCTGGAAATAATTACGTTTGCTTAGTAGGTTCTATATTTATTATTTGGTTCAAAAACAATTGGTTGAACACACAAGGGAATCCCCATAAGGTTAAGAGCTGATCTTTCAGCAGAAACTCTGCAAGCCAGAACGGAGTGGCAGGACATATTTAAAGTGATGAAGGAAAAAACCTACAACCAAGATTACTCTACCAAGCAAGGATCTCATTCAGATTTCATGGAGAAATTAAAACCTTTACAGACAAGCAAAAGCTGAGAGAGTTCAGCACCACCAAACAAGCTTTACAACAAATGCTAAAGGAACTTCTCTAGGCAGGAAACACAAGACAAGGACAAGACCTACAATAACAAACCCAAAGCAATTAAGAAAATGGGAATAGGAACATACATATCGATAATTACCTTAAATGTAAATGGATTAAATGCCCCCACCAAAAGACACAGACTGGCTGAATGGATACAAAAACAAGACCCGTATATATGCTGTCTACAAGAGACCCACTTCAGACCTAGGGACACATGCAGACTGAAAGTGAGGGCATGGAAAAAGATATTACATGCAGATGGAAATCAAAAGAAAGCTGGAGTAGCAATTCTCGTATCACACAAAATAGACTTTAAAATAAAGACTATTACAAGAGACAAAGAAGGACACTACATAATGATCAAGGGATCGATCCAATAAGAAGATATAACAATTGTAAATATTTATGCACCCAAAATAGGAGTACCTCAATACATAAGGCAAATACTAACATCCATAAAAGGGGAAATTGACAGTTACACAATCATAGTAGGGGACTTCAACACCCCACTTTCACCAATGGACTGATCATCCAAAATGAAAATAAATAAGGAAACACACGCTTTAAATGATACATTAAACAAGATGGACTTAATTGATATTTATAGGACACTCCATCCAAAAACAACAGAATACACATTTTTCTCAAGTGCTCATGGAACATTCTCCAGGATAGATCATATCTTGGGTCACAAATCAAGCCTTGGTAAATTTTAAAAAGTTGAAATCATATCAAGTATCTTTTCTGACCACAATGCTATGAGACTAGATATCAATTACAGGAAAAGATCTGTAAAAAATACAAACACATGGAGGCTAAACAATACATTACTTAATAACCAAGAGATCCCTGAAGAAATCAAAGAGGAAATCAAAAATACCTAGAAACAAATGAAAATGAAAACACAATGACCCACAACCTATGGGATGCAGTAAAAGCAGTTCTAAGAGGAAAGGTTAGAGCGATACAATCCTACCTTAAGAAACAGGAAACATCTCAAATAAAAATCCTAACCTTGCACCGAAAGCAATTAGGGAAAGAAAAACAAAAAAACCCCAAAGCTAGCAGAAGGAAAGAAATCATAAAGATCAGATCAGAAATAAATGAAAAAGAAATGAAGGAAACAATTGCAAAGATCAATAAAACTAAAGGCTGGTTCTTTGAGAAGATAAACAAAATTGATAAACCATTAGCCAGACTCATCAAGAACAAAAGGGAGAAGACTCAAATCAATAGAATTAGAAATGAAAAAGGAGAAATAACAACTGATACTGCAGAAATACAAAGGATCATGAGAGATTACTACAAGCAACTCTATGCCAATAAAATGGACAACCTGGAAGAAATGGACAAATTCCATTCCATGGAAGAAATGCGCAACCTGCCGAGACTGAACCAGGAAGAAATAGAAAATATGAACAGACCAATCACAAGCACTGAAATTTAAACTGTGATTAAAAATCTTCCAACAAACAAAAGCCCAGGACCAGATGACTGCAGAGGCAAATTCTATCAAACATTTAGAGAAGAGCTAACACTTATCCTTCTCAAACTCTTCCAAAATATAGCAGAGGGAGGAACACTCCCAAACTCATTCTACGAGGCCACCATCACCTTGATACCAAAATCACACAAGGATGTCACAAAGAAAGAAAACCACAGGCCAATATCACTGATGAACATAGATTAAAAAATCCTCAATAAAATACTAGCAAACAGAATCCAACAGCACATTAAAAGGATCATACACCATGATCAAGTGGGGATTATTCCAGGAATGCAAGGATTCTTCAATATACGCAAATCAATCAATGTGATACACCATATTAACAAACTGAAGGAGAAAAACCATATGATCATCTCAATAGATGCAGAGAAATCTTTCGACAAAATTCAACACCCATTTATGGTAAAAACCCTGCAGAAAGCAGTCATAGAGCGAACTTTCCTCAATGTAATAAAGGCCATATATGACAAACCCACAGCCACCATCATCCTCAATGGTGAAAAACTGAAACCATTTCCACTAAGATCAGGAACAAGACAAGGTTGCCCACTCTCACCATTCTTATTCAACATAGTTTTGGAAATTTAGCCACAGCAATCAGAGAAGAAAAAGAAATAAAAGGAATCCAAATTGGAAAAGAAGAAGTAAAGCTGTCACTTTTTGCAGATGACATGATACTATACATAGAGAATACTAAAGATGCTACCAGAAAACTACTAAAGCTAATCAATGAATTTGATAAAGTAGCAGGATACAAAATTATTGCACAGAAATCTCTTGCATTTCTATACACTAATGATGAAAAGTCTGAAACTGAAATTAAGAAAACACTCCCATTTACCATTGCAACAAGAAGAATAAAATATCTCGGAATAAACCTACCTAAGGAGACAAAAAACCTGTATACAGAAAATTATAAGACACTGATGAAAGAAATTAAAGATGATACCAATAGATGGAGAGATATACCATGTTCTTGGATTGGAAGAATCAACATTGTGAAAATGACTCTAGTACCCAAAGCTATCTACAGATTCAATGCAATCCCTATCAAACTACCACTGGCATTTTTCACAGAACTAGAACAAAAAATTTCACAATTTGTATGGAAACACAAAAGACCCCAAATAGCCAAAGCAATCTTGAGAAAGAAAAACGAAGCTGGAGGAATCAGGCTCCCTGACTTCAGACTATACTACAAAGCTACGGTAATTAAGATAGTATGGTACTGGTACAAAAACAGAAATATAGATCAGTGGAACAGGATGGAAAGCCCAGAGATAAACCCATGCACATATGGTCACCATATCTTTGATAAAGGAGACAAGAATACAACAGTGTAGAAAAGACAGCCTCTTCAATTGTGGTGCTGGGAAAACTGGACAGCTACATGTAAAAGTACGAAATTAGAACATAAACTCAAAATGGATTAAAGACCTTAATGTAAGGCCAGAGACTATCAAAGTCTTAGAAGAAAACATAGGCAGAACACTGTATAACATAAATCACAGCAAGATCCTTATTGACCCACCTCCTGGAGAAATGGAAATAAAAACAAAAATAAACAAATGGGACCTAATGAAACTTAAGAGCTTTTGCACAGCAAAGGAAACCATAAACAAGACCAAAAGACAACACTCAGAATGGGAGAAAATATTTGCAAATGAAGCAACTGACAAAGGATTAATCTCCAAAATTTACAAGCATCTCATGCAGCTCAATAACAAAAATACAAACAACCCAATCCAAAAATGGCCAGAAGACCTAAATAGACATTTCTCCAAAGAAGATATACAGAGTGCCAACAAACACATGAAAAAATGCTCAACATCATTTAATCATTAGAGAAATGCAAATCAAAACTACAATGAGATATCATCTCACACCAGTCAGAATGGCCATCATCAAAAAATCTAGGAACAATACATGCTGGAGAGGGTGTGGAGAAAAGGGAACACACTTGCACTGCTGGTGGGAATGTGGATTGGTACAGCCACTATGGAGAACGCTATGGAGGTTCCTTAAAAAACTACAAAGAGAACTACCATATGACCCAGCAATCCCACTACTGGGCATATACGCTGAGAAAACCATAATTCAAAAAGAGACATGTTGGGGCCTCCCTGGTGGCGCAGTGGTTGAGAGTCCGCCTGCCGATGCAGGGGATACGGGTTCGTGCCCCGGTCTGGGAGGATCCCATATGCCGCGGAGCGGCTGGGCCCGTGAGCCATGGCCGCTGGGCCTGCGCATCCGGAGCCTGTGCTCCGCAACGGGAGAGGCCACAACAGTGAGAGGCCCGCATACCGCAAAAAGAAAAAAAAAAAAAAAAAAAAAAGAGACATGTACCAAAATGTTCATTGCAGCTCTATTCACAATAGCCCGGAGATGGAAACAACCTAAGTGTTCATCATTGGATGAATGGATAAAGAAGATGTGGCACATACACACAATGGAATATTACTCAGCCATAAAAAAAACGAAATTGAGCTATTTGTAATGAGGTGGATAGACCTAGAGTCTGTCATACAGAGAGTGAAGTAAGTCGGAAAGAGAAAGACAAATACCGTATGTTAACACATATATATGGAATCTAAGAAAAAAAATGTGATGAAGAACCTAGGGGTAAAACAGGAATAAAGACATAGACCTACTTGAGAATGGACTTGAGGATATGCGGAGGGGGAAGGGTAAGTTGTGACAAAGTGAGAGAGTGGCATGGACATATATACAGTACCAAACGTAAAATAGTTAGCTAGTGGGAAGAAGCCGTATGGCACAGGGAGATCAGCTTGGTGATTTGTGACCACCTAGAGGGGTGGGATAGGGAGGGTGGGAGGGAGGGAGATGCAAGTGGGAAGAGATATGGGAACATATGTATATGTATAACTGATATACTTTGTTATAAAGCAGAAAGTAACACACCATTGTAAAGTAATTATACTCCAATAAAGATGTTAAAAAAAAACTAAAAACAAAAAATAATTGGTTGTAAGAGCTGCACGGGAAGAGTAGTCATATCCAAGGAGAAAAACAGCTTGCTATAGGTTAATTTTATATAATAAAATATTAATATAGATATATCTCACGGATAGTATTTGTCAATATCATTACTGTTTTTCTTCCTTTCAGGAGGAACACAATCAAATCCTTATGGCACTGTTATGCTTTTTACTCTAACAGAAGAATTTACTCTCCTGCCTTCTATATTATATCAGTTACTGTGATCATTAACCACAGACATTCAGATCTGTCAACTGCAGCAGGTAGTTTCTGCTTTTTGCTTATGTGTGACTGAAGGTTCTGCTATAAACTAAAGGCTTGAAATTTGTCTTTAACAAGGAACAGACTCAGAACGGTGATATAAAGTACCAGATACTGTTAACTACTGACATTTCAATTATTAGAATATGGGTTCAAGCTTCCAAGTTGACATCACCCGGACAACTGGCGTAACACAGGGTTGGACTTCTGTAACTCTTTTTAGCCCAGAAGCTGATCATTTAGGAAAAGCCAATCACTGAACCCATAATCAAGGAGCTAAGAATTCCTTGGGAACGGATGAGGGGAATCCAACTTTAGCTACTTGTTCTGGAATTTTGTTGGTATTATTCTTAATGCTCTATGTGCTCAAGCGTGTGGGAAGCAACCTTTCTCATTTCCATGATCTATTCTCAAACCGTTAATTTAATAGACTACTTTTGCAAAACTTACAATAAGCACTCTTTATATGTTTCAAAAATAAAAAGCAGGTCTATAGGTTTACTGGATGTTTTTCTTTATGACAAGTATTAAGATACCAGCTGATGACAGAATAGAAAAGGACAAAAAGAAAATGTACCATTATGTCCACAGGTTTTTAAAATAAATTACTGCCCCCCTGCAAGAATTTATGAGCAAATATCAAGTAGATCATTTTATTGTTTTCTCAGCTTCAACTTCTATCTAATCCCTGAATCATATGGTTCAGCCCAATAAAAAAGAAAAACAGAGTAAATGGCATGGTTTCAGATAAAAATACATTTTTCATTTTATTAGCTTGGAGCAGTAAACTGTTTCTTTTCACTAGAAAGAAGTTGAACTTCCCGATGAACACATTGAGTCCATTAAAAATCATGTTATTAATTTCCTAAATTATTTATTTTGTGATATTCTATCTCTAACACATATTTCTTATAAACTTAAACTCTTCCTGTTAGCATCTCCTGGAGAAATTTAATTTATCTTGTTAAGATCTAGAGAATCAATACAAGTGGAGTTTTTTCCAGTAAATTCACTAATGGAAATAAAATTACCAAAGATGAGTTATTTAATATGTACTATTAACTTCTATTAGTGAAATTCTTGGCTAATAGACCATTTTTGTTAACTAACTTTTTTATTTATGAGGGTGAAAAATTTAGAGAGCATACTTCTACATTTAATGCTGAAATTCTTTCTAAATGATATTGGTACACTACTTGCTTGAGAGAGGAAGCTGCATGATGGTTAAGAGAAAGGCTTTGAAGACATATAAACGTGGGTTCAAAATCAAGTTTTATTCTCTGACATAAATCATAGCAATGTTTTCTTAGGTCAGTCTCCCAAGGTAATAGAAATAAAAGCAAAAATAAACAAATAGGACCAAATTAAACTTATAAACTTTTGCACAGCAAGGGAAACCATAAACAAAACCAAAAGACAACCTACAGACTGGGAGAAAATATTTGCAAATGATGTGACCAACAAGGGCTTAATTTCCAAAATATACAAATAGCTCATACAACTCAATTAACAAAAGAAACACCCAATCAAAAAATGGGCAGGAGACCAAATAGACACTTCTCCAAAGAAGACATACAGGTGGCCATGAAAAGATGCTCAACATCACTAATTATTAGAGAAATGCAAATCAAAACTACAACGAGGTATCACCTCACTCTGGTCAGAATGGTCATCATTAAAAAGTCTACAAATAATAAATGCTGGACAGATATAGAGAAAAGGGACCCCTCCTACACTGTTGGTAGGAATATAAATTGGTGTAGCCACTATGGGAAACAGTATGGAGGTTCCTTAAAAAACTGAAAATAGAGTTACCATATGATCCAGCAATCCCACTCCTGGGCATATATCCAGAGAAAACTCATAGAAAAAGATACATGCACCCCAATGTTCATAGCAGCACTATTCACAATAGCCAAGACATGAAAGCAACCTAAATGTCCATTGACAGATGAATGGATAAACAAGAAGTGTACACATATACAATGGAATACTACTCAGCCATAAAAAAGAATGAACTAATGCCATTTGCAGCAACATGGATAGACCTAGAGACTATCAACCTAAAGGAAGTAAATCAGACAGAGAAAGACAAATATCATATGATATCACTTATATGTGGAATCTAAAATATGATACAAATGAAATTACTTACAAAACAGAAACAGAGTCACAGACATAGAAAACAAACTTATGGTTACCAAAGGTGAAAGGAGGTAGAGGAAAGCTAAATTAGGAGTTTGGGATTAGCAGATACAAACTACAATACATAAAATAGATAAGCAACAAGGTCGTACTGTATAGCATAGGGAATTATATTCAATATCTTGTAATAAATTATAATGGAAAAGAATATGAAAAAGAATGTATATACATATATATGTACAACTGAATCACTTTGTTGTACACCAGAAACTAACACAACATTGTAAATCAACTGTACTTCAATAAAGAATAAAATAAAATAAAGGAAAAACTCCCCAAGTCTCCCAGTTATTAGTTGTGGGACCCTTAGCAAATCTGAACCTCTTTAAGCCTCTGCTTCCTTTCTGTACTAAAATATAAAAACCTACCTCAAAGGTGTTGGCAGGTTTTGTTTCTTCTGTGGCCTCTCTCCTTGGTTTAAGATGGCCACCTTCTGGCTGTGTCCTCACATGGTCTTTGCTCTGTGCATACCCATCCTGGTGTCTCTTTGTGTGTCCAAATTTCTTTTCTTATGAGGATACCACTCGGGTTGGATTCGGGCCCATCTATATGACCCCATCTAACTTGACCTCTTTAAAGGCTCTATCTCCAAATATAATCACATTCCAAGGTACTGGGTGTCAGGGCTTCAATACATGAATTTGTGGGGGAGACACAATTCAGCCCACAGCACATTCTAAAATCCTTTTCATTTTGTTAGTTTTGAGCAGTAAGTTGTTTCTTTCCATACAAAGAAACTGAACTTCCCCATGGTAAAATCCAATACTAATTAGCTATTAAGTACAGTATCATGAACATGATGTAATTATTGTTTGGTGGCTGATATGTCATTATGGCACTTCAGGTCATCATTCAGAGTATCACCTACCACAGCTATAGTTATTTCTACAGATATGCATGGGAAAAATAGTCAAAAGTTTATTCATGCTAGGAATATAACTTATAAATTGCTTTTTGGAATAAACCCATTCTATTGGCTTAAAAAAATTGTAATTGGTCTCATTCTCCTAAAAGTAGATGGGAAATATAATCAGCTGAGTGTTAGAATAATGAAATAGTGTCTGGGTCTATTAATTGTACATATAAAACATTTAAGAAGTTTGAACCAATGAAGTTTATTTACAGATATTTCATAGCCATTCCACCCACACATGTAAGTCAATTCAAATAAAAATCAGAGATTTAGCTGAAAAATAGCTTTTAGTATTTTTCTTTCACATACACAGGCCTACCAACCTAGTGGTGGACTGAATTTGCCATGATGGAACGTTCTGTAGGCTTCACTCCATATCATACTCACAGTGACACCAAGACAACCAAATATATTCAAGAGAAGCAGGGTAGGCTGCCAATTAAAGTGTTTTAATTAAAGTTAAAATTATGTTTTTCTCTTTCTGACTTACTTCACTCTGTATGACAGACTCTAGGTCCATCCACCTCACTACAAAATAACTCAATTTCGTTTCTTTTTATGGCTGAGTAATATTCCATTGTATCTATGTGCCACATCTTCTTTATCCATTCATCTGTCGATGGACACTTAGGTTGCTTCCATGTCCTGGCTGTTGTAAATAGTGCTGCAGTAAACATTGTGGTACATGACTCTTTTTCAGTTATGGCTTTCTTAGGTATATGCCCAGCAGTGGTATTGCTGGGTCATATGGTAGTTCTATTTTTAGTTTTTTAAAGAACCTCCATACTGTTCTCCATAGTGGCTGTACCAATTCACATTCCCACCAACAGTGCAAGAGGGTTTCCTTTTCTCCACACCCTCTCCAGCATTTAGTGTTTGTAGATTTCTTGATGATGGCCATTCTGACCGGTGTGAGGTGATACCTCATTGTAGTTTTGATTTGCACTTCTCTAATGATTAGTGATGTTGAGCATCCTTTCATGTGTTTGTTGGCAACCTGTATATCTTCTTTGGAGAAATGTCTATTTAGGTCTTCTGCCCATTTTTGGATTGGGTTGTTTGTTTTTTTGATGTTGAACTGCATGAGCTGCTTGTAAATTTTGGAGATTAATCCTCTGTCAGTTGCTTCGTTTGCAACCCTCCCATTCTGAGGGTTGTCTTTTCATCTTGTTTATGGTCTCCTTTGCTGTGCAAAAGCTTTGAAGTTTCATTAGGTCCCATTTGTTTATTTTTGTTTGTATTTCCATTTCTCTAGGAGGTGGGTCAAAAAGGATCTGTGATTTATGTCTTAGAGTGTTCTGCCTATGTTTTCCTCTAAGAGTTTTATAGTCTCTGGTCTTAAATTTAGGTCTTTAATCCATTTTGAGTTTATTTTTGTGGATGGTGTTAGAAAGTGTTCTAATTTCATTCTTTTACACGTAGCTGTCCAGTTTTCCCAGCACCACTTATTGAAGAGGCTGTCTTTTCTCTATTGTATATTCTTGTCTCCTTTGTCAAAGATAAGGTGACCATATGTGCATGGGTTTATCTCTGGGTTTTCTATCCTGTTCCATTGATCTATCTTTCTGTTTTTGTACCAGTACCATACTGTCTTGATTACTGTAGCTTTGTAGTATAGTCTGAAGTCATGAAGCCTGATTCCTCCAGCTCTGTTTTTCTTTCTCAAGATTGCTTTGGCTAGTTGGGGTCTTTTGTGTTTCCATACAAATTGTGAAATTCTTTGTTCTAGCTTTGTGAAAAATGCCACTGGTAATTTGATAGGGATTACACTGAATCTGTAGATTGCTTTGGGTAGTATAGTCATTTTCACAATGTTGATTCTTCCAATCTAAAAAAAAAAAATGGTTCTGAAGAGCCTAGGGGCAGGACAGGAATAAAGATGCCGATGTAGAGAATGGACTTGAGGACACGGAGAGGGAGAAGGGTAAGCTGGGATGAAGTGAGAGAGTGGCATTGACATATATACACTACCAAATGTAAAATAGCCAGCTAGTGGGAAGCAACTGCATAGCACAGGGAGATCAGCTCGGTGCTTTGTGACCACCTAGAGGGGTGGGATAGGGAGGGTGGGAGGGAGTTGCAAGAGGGAGGGGATATGGGGATATATGTATACATATAGCTGATTCACTTTGTTATGCAGCAGAAACTAACAAAACATTGTAAAGCAATTAAACTCCAATAAAGATATTTTTAAAAATAATAAAATGAAAATAATTTATAAAAAGGAAAAAAATTAAATTAAAAATATGGATAATCAGATATTTTCTTTTATCTTCTTAAGAAAGCCTCAAAATAAAGTCTTACAACAGCCCCTATATTTGACAGTAGAAGTTGTTTGGTACATATGGTTTTGAGCCATTTTTCAAACATATCCTACAAACCTATGAATTGTCTTAAATTTACCCTGTTATATTTGGTTTTCGCTGCAACAAAAACAAAATTTCATCCACAATCAAATAGCTCTGTTTGAGGGAATTGTCACTGCTCTATAATGAACCCCAGAGGAATTTTAAAAGTCGATAATCAACTACAGGTATATATATATATATATTCTTTAGCAAATAACCAGCTCTAACCACATTTTTATTAGGACTCTACAGTACTATGACAATAAGCTTAGGTGTAGTAATATCACGACTAAGACAAAACATATGCATGTGTTATAACTGGCTGATCATACAAATAACTATTAAATATAAACACATATGCTTTTGTAGATTTGTTGGAGAGATTCATTAATTGCTTAATGAAAGATGTCTTTCAGATACTAATTCCTTCATTTAGTTCAACAGATTAAATTTTATATGAGAAGATATTAGCATGCATGCAATGAAGTGACAAGGACAATCAAAAAGCTTAAATGCTAATGGATAAAAGATAGCATTCAGGTTATTTTTAAAAACTAGGCAGTATAATTTTCCTTTTGTGTGCTTCCATTTGCTCTCTGCATTGATCAAAATGTCCTCCTTAATACTGATGCAAATACTGCAATATCAAGATTGTTTCTACATTTTTCTGAGTTGTAAGTCAATTATAAAATTTGAAGCAGTGTTCTAATTTGTAAAACTAAAGGACTTGACACTTGCAACGAAAGCAAATCACTTTTTGTGCTATAGTTTTAAGTCCTTACCTAATTTTATGGAGGTTTTGGATTTCTAGTGTGCAGAAAGCTTTAATACACAAGTAGTTTTACCACCATAGAGTTAATGTCAACCATGTTTTTGTGAGAGAAAATTGCCACTAATACCAACAGACCTGTGTCTTCATTCCCCCCAGTCCCCTTAAACTGCAGTTCAATCTGGTATAATCTTTTTTCTTCCCCAGTAGGGTGCAGGGAGCCCTCTAGCCTCCAAGCCTGTTTCCTGCTGAGGTACATATTGGCCAGCATACAGCTGTTCAGAACAACTATTTGCATCGACAATGGGGTCATCCCACCACGTTCCTTTCAGATCAATATGATTGGTAGAAACAATAGTTTGATTCTGATTGCTCTACAGTATGCTTGGGTAGAGCCTCTGAATGCAAGTGAATTGCTTAGAAACAATGGGCTGGTTCATCATCCAAAGCTGAGCTTTTCAAACAGCTGCCTCTACCACACTCACCCTGACAACGTCCAGAAAAACAGATGGTTTCAGCATTCATGGCCAGTTTAGTGAAAGCCCCTGCGTGTTTTTTAATCTATTTGATATGAAGGAGTATTTCTCTCCACTAAAATTTTCAAATATGTTTAAATTCTCTTGCTGAATCTCAGCTGAATTAAAAAGAAAGAAGTAGGTATTTACGAGGTGAGAATGAAATCCCTTTCTTAAGGCAGTATAGCCAAGGTCTTTTGTTAAAATTGCAGTGTAGACCTTCATGTATGTTATATGTAGTAATTTTGCAACACAAAAAGGTAGATTAATAATGTAGCTTAGATCCCCCAGCACTGATCTCTCTAGCTTCTGCTGTCTGTTTAAAACAGGCCTTTAAGGTTACTTTAAAACGATGCATTTTGTCCCTGGTTTTGTTTTACCACAAGAAAAATCCATTCTGAGAACTGCATAGGGAAAAACACAAGAGACGCTGTCATTCTTGTGTGTTATCATCACTCATTTATAGAATATATTAAAATATATTTTGTAGTCAGTCAGTTGCAATGGCTGTGAAGACTCAAGTATTGATTCTAAATGCATTTGAATTCTGGTACTTTAAGAGAAACAATAACTATATTTTATATGTGAGCTCTCATCTCAATACTATTTTCCTTCTGCATTTTTATAGTAAGGATTAAGAGCAAGAAAATTTTTACCCAATAGCCAGGAGAAATACTTTAATTTCAAAAGTAAATTACTAGAAACAGGATAGTAAATAATTTAAAATTAATTTTTTTCATTATTTAAGAAGATATACCCAATGCTTTTTATTTTTTCCTAATGTCATTTGTTTATATGATAACTCTCTAAGGACACAAAAGAGATTAAAATGACCTTCTGACATACTTGTTATCAAATGCCTTCTGCGGAATGTATTTAATCCCAATCTGCATCTAGAAATCTACAACATTACAGTATATCCTCACTTTATGAAAGATTTTGTTCCTCAAATTTGAGTACAAAACAAGTTTATAAAAATAATTGTTGGGGGGCTTCCCTGGTGGTGCAGTGGTTGAGAGTCTGCCTGCCAATGCAGGGGACACGGGTTCGTGTCCCGGTCCAGGAGGATCCCACATGCCGCGGGGCGGCTGGGCCCGTGAGCCATGGGCGCTGAGCCTGCACATCCGGAGCCTGTGCTCCGCAACGGGAGAGGCCACAACAGTGAGAGGTCCGCGTACCGCAAAAAAAAAAAAAAAAAAAAATTGTTGGGCTTCCCTGGTGGCGCAGTGGTTGAGAGTCCGCCTGCCGATGCAGGGGACACGGGTTCGTGCCCCGGTCCGGGAAGATCCCACATGCCGCGGAGCAGCTGAGCCCGTGAGCCATGGCTGCTGAGCCTGTGCGTCCGGAGCCTGTGCTCCACAACGGGAGAGGCCACAGCAGTGAGAGGCCCGCGTACCACAAAAAAAAAAAAAAAAAAAAAAAATTGTTTTGTCATTGACCTGACTGGAAGTTAACAGAAAATATTCTTTTATTCAACTAATTTTACTAATCCTTAAAATGAGGATAATAATTTTATCTATATCATTGAGTTATTAGCTGGATTAAATTAGACAGTACTCATAGAAGCACTTAACACGGTTCCTGGCTTATCATTATTATTATCACCACCATCATCGTTATCATGACTAGAGAAATATAAAGAAAACGTACAGCAGAAGAAAGTCTGCTGCTATTAAGTCACCCAATAGCAAAGCTGATAACTTGAAAGAGGAAAAATTTAGGTTATGGCCTGGCCCGTGACCCTCTGTGCTTTGCTGTGGAAGAAGCATCACCTCCATAACCTCAGGATCTGTGCTTGCCCCCTCTCACCAACTACTCTTCTGGGGTCTACGCAATGTTTCTCAAGCCTCCCAAGTGCAGCCAGAGTTGAGGCAGCTACTGCCCATATGTCTCCTTTCCTTTCCTTCTAAGAGTGGTCTCTACCTGACATCTCTCCCTCCTCAGCTCCACTGCCACCCCGGGATTCTGCACCAAACACTCCACTGAAACTGTAATTATCCCACTGATGACCAAAGATCCCCTAACTGCCAGATCCAGTGAGCACTTCTCAGCCCCTGTGGTTTTCAGCTTTGCTGCAGAATCTGAATCTGTTGACCATCATTCGTCTAACCGGTTCCTTCACCTGCCCCTGTGCCAGGCCCTAGAAATACAAAGAAGCATTACTGAGACTCGCTCCTCGGCACTCCGCCCCCGCCCCACCTCCCTGCAACGTTCTCTCCTAGGTTTCCTCCCGTCTTTTCAGTCACTCTCACAGTTGATCCTTCTCTGCCTTGCAGTGAAACGTTTAGTGTTCTTCCGGTTCTACTGTCTACGTTTGATCTTAGTCTACTAACCTTCATTATCTATTTATTCACTCAACAAAACCCTTACCGAGCAGCTACTAATCCAGATGTTATCTACACCGATGATTTCAACTAAATATGACCTCAGAATTGACATCCTCCATTCACCTAACAGATACTGTCCAGCACTTACTCTGTGCCAGGCACAGTCCTTGGCACATTCATTAACTGATGAATAAACTAGTCTCCGCCTTCAGAGAGTTTCCTGTGTGGTCAAGGATAACTACATACACAATTACAGCACTGAATGACGTACAGAGATGAACGCACAGAGGAGGTTCACCCAACTTGCCCTGAGGGTTTAGACTTTACATGTAAAAAAGCAGGAGAGAGACATCATCAGATTTGTGTTTTATAAAGATCACTCTGGCTATAATGTGAAAAATGGGTTCAAAGCGGGCAAGGACCTGAGGTAGGTGGTGCTATAGTAATCCAGGTAAACGATGATAGAAAACAGGATTAAGGTAGAGGCAGTAGGAGACTGAAAGAAATAGATGGATTTTAGAGCAATTTATTAAATAGATTTGTATTACTTGTTAATTGAGCCCTGAAGCAGGTTACATCAGAAACTCCTGGAAACAGGATTGGAGACAGGAGGTATGTTCATACGGCTGTGTTTCTATGGCCCAAAGAATATCACCCTGTCAGAGATCGTATGATGGCAATTTGTAATTGCCTGTATATGAGATTATCTCCTGCATCGGGCCACTGGTTTTCCATATTTCTCTACCTCCATACTATCCGTAAATGCAATCAACTTCCATCATAATACGTCTTATTAAAAGCAGTGTGGGTGGAAGGGGGAAGAGAAGAGGGAGGAAATTCAAAATATCCAGGGGAATATACAGCAGGAAAATTGAAAATGCTCCACAACACAGAAAGTTCCTTGACAGCAGGAGGGGTATCTTTTTAATTTTTGTTTACCTAAGACCCAGCACACCATGTGAGACAAAACCAGGTGTTCAGTGTCTCTTGAATGAATAGATGAATAACAATGCTAAGATGATCCGGGGTTTTTAGCTATACGGTCAGTCTATAAGGACACTCCCGAAAAAGAGAAAAGAGCCAGCTCTCCCCTCACCTTCTGTGATAGATGTTTCTCTTTTATGGCTCTTTTATTTAGGGGCTGGGGTGGGTAGATATGAGAGAAGATATGGGTATGGAAAGAAGAGCGAAGTTTCAAGTCAAGAGAGTTCTGGGGTTTCGGGGTTGCCAGGATCCTCCACCTTTATCTCCCCTTGCAGGACTGAGATCTAAAAAGTTGATGTGACGTTCCCAGTCAGGCATGGTCACACAACAGGATCGAGATCCACTGACCCGAATCCAATGGTCTTTTTCTTTCCCAGACTTCACAAACAAAACCTTTTGCAAGGTTTGAAACATCGAGATGTTGCAAATGATCCCAATTTAAGGGCATGTTTGAAGTCAAAGGAATGAATTTAATCACCTTTGCTTCCTAGGGAAAAATTAAGTGGGGAAAAAATGATATTGGTTCCATCTGTTGGCTTAGTTTTATTTGTATGTTTTCCAACTCCTTCCAAGTACATTAATAGCCTTAAGCGACCTTTAGTACACTAGATATGATGCTTCTTCCATCTGCAGACAAATGATTCTCTAAGTCTTTAGCGTGGGGGGCGGGTGCGGCGGAAGAGGGAACAAAGCTTGCCCGGAGCATGATCAAGGGGAAATGTAGAGTCCTGGGACAGTTGTTCAATAATTTAATACTGAGTTGGACCTGCCTCTCTCTCTGCCCTGGCTTTACCTCCTCTTGCCAGAGCCGACCCTAATTCTTGTCTTTTGCTCCCTTGCTGGTCCCCCAACTTCTCTAGGACAAAAGTGATTTCTATCTTGGGGCTACTCTCCAGCCACCATGCTGCCACTTGAACATCACCAATGCTACCTGTGCACCTGTACAGGCACCTCTTGCCCCTCCCTTTACAATAGCCAGGAAACCATCGCCCTATCGATGCTGGGTATCTTTGCTGTTAACCTCACTTCCCATTAACTTCCTGCTGCAGGCACGAGTCCCTCTCCAGTTTAATCCCAGTTGGGTCTCTCTGTATTCTCGGTCCCCTGGTTGCTTCCTGCTACTGCATTCTTAATTCTCTTAAAATATTAACTGTTCTAAATTTTTTAAATGATGTGTTTTCATTGAAGAAAATTTATGAAAGAGAGATGAGGAAAAGAAGAAAATAAATGTGATCTGTCATCTTATCAGAGATAACCACCGTTGGTATTTTGCTAAATCTTCCTTAGAAGCCTGCACAACTCACATGTACATATATAGAGTTTTATTTGGAAAATGGCATGATACAGCCTCATAAACCAGCTTTTTTACTTAATAATATGATACAAACACTTTCTCATGTCAATAATATTCCTATACAACATACTTTTAATGGATGAACATAATTCTTTTATAGGGATATACTATAATTTATGTTAATAACCCTTTGTTACTGGTTGTTATTTAGATCATTTATTTTTCATGATTATAGTAAATGCTATAATATGTAGTATATATATTTATATATAGAGAGAGATGTAGATGCAATAACCATGTATATTAGTAAATGTATAAGCACCTCTATGATTATTTTCTTAGGATAAATGACGAGAATTGGAATTGCTTAGTCAAACGGAATGCACATTCTTAAGGCTTTCAACGCATACAGGAAAACTGTCCTTCCCCCCAAAATGGAAGCAATATACACTACAACTGGCAGTATATGAGACTGTTCACTGCTGTCCAAATCCTTCTTGTGTGAATAGCCTTTTCTTTTTTGCCTCAAAAACTAGGTCATCTTAACTATTTCCCACAGGAATAGATTTTACTTGGATCCAGCCTATGAACTTGGGCCTGTTCCTCACCTTTCTGATCTCTTAACCTCTCTGACAGCACGGGGAAGAACACACCACCACGTGGGCACAGTAAATTCACAACAAAAGTTCATTTTCTTCCTTCCATATGCCACATACCAGCCCATATGTAAATGATCATCGCCACTCTGTTTTGTTACTTATCCTTTCATGTATATGTTTGTTCTAAAAAAAACAACACCACGATCTGCTTTCCAGGGATGTACTGTTATGAAAAGCCAGGCCGCCTATAGAATTAGAAAGCAATATCACTCATTGCCAGCAGATGCCACTACCTGATCCATGATGTATACCAGAAAAAAAAAAAAAAAATCATTAAGTTCTAGGTCCCTTAAGCAAATCAGTGCTCTAGCTAGGTCACGCATGGTACACAGCAGAGATTATGTAAAAACTATGTAAAGGAAGTTTACTTCCAAGCAAGGCTACATACTTTGGAATCGATTTTCATAGTTAAATGTCATGTCCAACTTTCTGTTAAAACAAATCGTGTGTGTAAGTATACGTACATGTATATATCAAGATAAACTCTAAAGTTCCCTCAAGAGATTTATATTAATTATGAGCTGTTCTCCAATGTATCTCTGCCACCCCCAGCGTTCTAATGACTTTAAAATATGCTGGTAATGAGGAAAGACATATGGGATATTATGTAGAGCTGAGGTAGGTGGTAAGAGATACAGAATGGGACTCAAGGAGAGAATGTTTTTTCTAATGTTCTCTGTGTGAAATTATACAGTACAGTGTTTGAAGGGAAACTGCAAAACCTTATGTCTTTTTCTATATATGTAAGTCTATATATATAAGTCTATATATACGTAAGAAACTTTGACCCTATATGTAAATATATGTGTGTGTGTGCGTAATTTTTGTTATAGTTCCTCTTGCAATGTAGGAAGAAAGTAAAATCTGAGAAAGTTCTATATTTTAAATGTACCCATCAATGTCTTCTTACCAAAAACCTTGATTTAGGTTTTCTAGCCAAGGATTATGAAAGCTCTGGAAAATTCACTATGCATATGCTACTTCTGTTACATGTCAAACAGATGAGGAGAAATCTGAGAGAACCTACAGACAGCACATGCACAATTAATAATCTGAAAAAGTTAACAGAGTGAACAAAAAGTAAAGGTCAAATACAAATTACTAAGGTCTTTCAGTGTTTGAAATGTTATTTTCCACTGAAGATTTAAAGAGAAGACTTTTATTTAGAAGGTACCAGAAGTCAAGGGTTCTCTTTAAATAGTTAATACTCTTAAAAATGAAGACGATGGGCTCAGATTTGGAAAGACTGACAGGAATTTCTCATAAAAACATTGCAGCGATTTTTCAAAACAACAAAAGAATCAATGCCAAATACCCACTATTTAGAGCTGTTCTTGATTTTAGTTTACTGATAGCCTACAAAATATTTATTTTGCTTTGTTGAAGTCTGAAGCACTACGCCAATAGTTATTTAGCATCCTCGCATCAGCTCCCACAGCTCTGCAAACAAACCTGGCTTCCTCTCTACCGTAAGCCAACATATATAGAATTTCTTTGAAACCCGAACATGTAACCCTGTCGCACCAAAGCTTAACATTCACTTGGAGGGAAAGCAACCCGTTCCCTGTGAATGAGACCTTTTGCACTGACTGTTGCATGTTCATCCTAAAGGAATAAATGTATAGCTGGACAACTGATGGGGGGCTTTGTAATGGCAAACTCAATACGATTCCTGCTCTCAGGAAGCTCAGATTCTAGTCACTATAAAGAGACAGGAATAAGAATCCACGAACCAGAAGATTTCAGACTGTGATAAGTCCATCAAGGAAACCCAATGGATTCATTCAACAGGGGGAGAGGACAGCTTTAGATGGGGTGACAAGGAAAGGCCTTGCTGAGGAGATGACATCTGAGCTGCACGTTGGAGGACAAGCCTGAACTCGTCATGAGAAAGCGGGGGCCGAGCTCTAGTCAAAAGAGCAAGGGTGCAAGGGGCAAATGCTTGGGACAGCCAAGGGGCCAGTGTGGCTGGTGCCCCGTGCACGACCTGGGGCTTTGCGGAGGAGGAGGACGCCAAGGATGGGAAGAGGCTTCTGGGAGGGCCCTGCCGCCCTAGCTAGGATGTGCACTCTTTTCGGAGAAAACCAGGAAGCCAGGAAGAGTCTGAAGCAGGGGCCTGACACGCATGGCCCGATTAAGTTATAAAAAGCCTGTGCAAAAAGTGCAGGAGCTCTTTTGTAGTACCGGAATATTTTTAGGATTGGAATACTTGCGCAGACTTGTACTGATCCTTTTAATGTTTACGATCTGCGAGGGGTCTCAGCGTCTGTCTTAGCACCAGAGTCTGACTGCCCTGACCGTCACCTGAAGTGCTTGAAACGATGGTCTGATACATTAACTTTAAAGCAACGCTTCAAATGCTTAACAGAATCTATTTAACAGGCAGACAGTCAAGGCAGACGGGGCCCCGAAGGACTAGAAGTTAGCGCAGCAAAGGTGAGGGGAGAGAGCTGACTGAGGGTTTGGGCAGACGAAGCTGCAAGCAGACTGGGGCCTGGACCAGGAGGCATGTAGTTTGGGAGGCTGGTGCACGGCAGGCAGGCAGCACGCATCTGTCAGGGCTGCAGGGCTGGACGTGCAGATGTAACGCCCCGTGTGCCACGGACCGTCGCTGGGGTAAGGAAAGGAGTGATATGATCAGATTCGACAAGGAACTAGAGCTTTGAGGGAAAGTGTAATGAAGGGAGGGCAGACAGCTGAGCGCTGAATCTTGTGCAAAGCCCGTTTCTATGCAGAGGATTTCAGAACAGAAGAGGACTTCGGAGAGGAGCATGAGAGCAGCATCCCGGAAACCAGAGATGAGGCTTTCAGGGGACTGAGACGTGGGAGAAGCCACTGCTTCAATGAGTGCAAGTTCCACTGGCAACTTGAGGGAACAGTGTTGAGGCGAGAGGGATACATAGCTCACCAGGTCACAGGGTGACTTCAGTGGCAGAGCTGGGATCCAGGCTCACGGTCACATCTCCTTCACAGCAGGCCCACTGCAATAGTGTCTGTGTGTGTGTGTGTGTATACGCATGCGTGTGTGTGTGTGTGTAAGTGCACACATGCATGCCGTGTATGTGTTTTAAGATACACACAGGGAAGATCATTTTTTGCTGGGGTAGGGGAAGCTGGCCACTCCTGAAGATCCCATGTAAGTGCTTCACATGATTAGAGAAAGAACATTCTACTTGTTCCATTTTATTTGTAACATCATTTCACTTTGCTCCGTTTCCCTTTTATCCTCTCCCATATCTATTAATCTTCCTATTGTCTGGTTTCTTTTCTTGTTAACGAAGGGCTGGAAAACATTTTCTGTAAAGAGCCAGAGAGTAAATATTTTAAGCTTCGTGGGTCGAGACACAATCAATTCTATTATGCAGGTATGTATATGCTAAGAGTGGGACAGAATTTCCAACTACTTCTCATTGATGAAGTTTAAAATACGGTAATAATAATTTAGTACAATTTTTGTTGTTTTGTTGTCATAATACAAGCCAACTAAAGAAAGGAATGGAATTCTTTTGGGGGGGAGTCACATTTCACTTAATCGATTTTCAAAGTTAGTGTCCTTCATCCTCAGATCAGCCGCACATGTTCGCCTGTAAACACCACTCCGAGCTTGTAAACCGTACGACAAGAGAGGCAGGGGTTGGGCTGGACCGGGCTTGCAGGGCACCTCCTGCTCTGACCAGTCGCCTCACCGCCTGCCCGACGAGTCCTCAACCTGCTGCATTTCCAGCTGCAGCCACAGCAAGGAGTGTCTGGCTTCCCAGTGCTACCTGTGGTGGCTTCACGTCCAACGCTTCTCTCCTCTTCCTCATTTTTCCCCTCTTGCCCTTAACGGAAAGCACTCGTTCCTGGTCCATGATGTGTACCAATCGGGCGATTTGGATTTTATGTCCAATGGGGTGATTCTAGGGCCTCAGAAGAGCCCTGTCCCTCAACAACGAAACTGGCTGAAGAATGAAATTTCTTTAATTTCAAAATGAAGTATGACTCTCAATAGGCAAAGGCACCTGGGGATGAGAATACACTGACTTGAGATCCTGCACACAAAGGCAGAGCTAAATGTCCAGCCATTTTTTCAGCACGAGGTTTGTTTTGGAAGCAGAATTGATAGATGTTGGGATAGGATGAAGACCTATCACGGAGTAGAGGAAAGAAACACAGAGGAAAGGCGGCCTGTCCATTTTGCATTTCACTGTCGTCTGGCAAACGCAGGTTCAGGATTTACTCTGCACCACACACTGAGGAAAGAGTGTCCTGGTGCAGCCACACCCCTGCTTCCAGCTCCTCGTAATGTGCTTCAGGGGAGCTGCAGTCCATAAAATCTATCTTGGAAGCCACCATAGAGAACAGGAAATGCACATCCTTCTTTCATAAACGAGAAAACTGAGAGGCAGGGAGGTTGATGCTAATTTTCTTGGTAAGTGTTGACATGCTATTTAAAGTTATGGTTTTGAGTACTAGAGAAAATGTGGCCTTCCAGCACTTCTGGGAAAAAAAGGTGCAGCTTCTAGGAACTTTCAACTTCAGTTTGGGCTTACGCAGGCAGTTTAAAGATTCATGGGCACAGAAAGGCATCTCTGAGTCAGAGACGCAGTGGGGATTTCTAGCACTTATCGTGGCGACCGGCCAGGTCCCCAGTTGACTCACTTGGAGGATGCTGAGAGGCCCAAGTCCCAGAAGTGAGTTCATTTTGTAGAGTCCCATGATAAGAACCCAAGAACTGCTCAGATAAGAGCCAAGACCTTCCTGCTTTTGCCCATCAGACAACCCACAGAGTGAAATGAATATGGGATTAGGAATCAGCTGGAGGTGGGTCTGAATTTCAGCTCTGTACAAGTGGCCTTAGGCAATTCAGCTGGGCTCTCAGGCTCAGCTTCCTCCTATGCAAGGCAGGGGATTAATACCTACTCCAGGATATTGTGGTGAAGATTGAGTAGGCTTGGACTCTGGGAGGGCTCACGCCAAGGCATACTTCCCAGAACTTCTGCTGCCAGTGTGCTTGTCCGGGAACTGAGCCACAGCCACACCCCACCTCTGCAGGAGACCCTCCAACGCTAGCAGGTCTCAGTGAAGGAGGCTGGGTATTTCTTACGAAGTGCCATTGATCCCTATTAAAAATATGTTTGTAGTGCTCCATGGCTGCATGGAGAGTCCAAGAACTGCTAAAAACTGATGCCATGTGGCTAAGAGCGCCTTGGTGCTTCGGCCGGGTGTCAGGCCTGAGCCTCTGAGGTAGGAGAGCCGAGTTCAGGACGTTGTTCCACCAGAGACCTCCTGGTTCCATATAATATCAAATGGCAAAAGCTCTCCCAGAGATCCCCATCGCAATGCTAACACCCAGCTCTACTCAACAACCAGCAAGCTGCACTGCTGGACACCCCATGCCAAACAAATAGCAAGACAGGAAAACAACCCCACCCATTAGCAGAGAGGCTGCCAAAATCATAATAAGGTCACAGACACCCCTAAACACACCACCCGACGTGGACCTGCCCACCACAAAGATAAGATCCAGCCTCATCCACCAGAACACAGGCACAAGTCCCCTCCACCAGGAAACCTACGCAACCCACTAAACCAACCTTAGCCACTGGGGACAGACACCAAAAACAATGGTAAGTACAAACCTGCAGCCTGCGAAAAGGAGACCACAAACACAGTAAGATAGGCAAAATGGGAAGACAGAGAAATATACAGCACATAAGGAGCAAGGTAAAAACCCACCAGACCAAACAAATGAAGAGGAAATAGGCAGTCTACCTGAAAAAGAATTCAGAGAAATGATAGTAAAGATGATGCAAAATCTTGGAAATAGAATGGAGAAAATACAAGAAACGTTTAACAAGGACCCAGAAGAACTAAAGAGCAAACAAACAATGATGAACAACACAATAAATGAAATTTAAAATTCTCTAGAAGGAATCACTAGCAGAATAACTGAGACAGAAGAACAGATAAGTCACCTGGAAGATAAAATAGTGGAAATAACTGCTGCAGAGCAGAATAAAGAAAAAAGAATGAAAAGAATTGAGGACAGTCTCAGAGACTTCTGGGACAACATTAAACATGCCAACATTAGAATTATAGGGGTCCCAGAAGAAGAAGAGAAAAAGAAACAGACTGAGAAAATATTTGAAGAGATTATAGTTGAAAACTTCCCTAATATGGGAAAGGAAATACTCAGTCAAGTCCAGGAAGCGCAGACAGTCCCATACAGGATAAATCCAAGCAGAAACACGCCACGACACATATTAATCAAACTATCAAAAATTAAATACAAAGAAAAAATATTAAAAGCAGCAATGAAAAAGCAACAAATAACATACAAGGGAATCCCCATAAGGTTAACAGCTGATCTTTTAGCAGAAACTCTGCAAGCCAGAGGGAGTGGCAGGACACATTTAAAGTGATGAAAGGGAAAACCTACAACCAAGATTGTTCTACCCAGCAAAGATCTCTTTCAGATACAATGGAGAAATTAAAACCTTTACAGACAGACAAAAGCTAGGAGAATTCAGCACCACCAAACCAGCCTTACAACAAATGCTAAAGGAACTTCTCTAGGCAGAAAACACAAGAGAAGGAAAAGACTTACAATAACAAACCCAAAACAATTAAGAAAATGGTAATAGGAACATACATATCGATAACTACCTTAAATGTAAATGGATTAAATGCTCCAACCAAAAGACACAGACTCGCTGTATGGGTACAAAAACAAGACCCGTATATATGCTGTCAACAAGACACCCACTTCAGACCTAGGGACACATACGGACTGAAAGTGAGGGGATGGAAAAAATATTCCATGCAAATGGAAATCAAAAGAAACCTGGAGTAGCAATTCTCCTATCAGACAAAATAGACTTTAACATAAAGACTATTAAAAGAGATAAAGAAGTACACTACATAATGATCAAGGGATCAATCCAAGAAGAAGATATAACAATTGTAAATATTTACGCACCCAACACAGAAGCACCCCAATACATAAGGCAAATGCTAACAGCCATAAAAGAGGAAATCAACAGTAACACAATCATAGTAGGGGACTTTAACACCTCACTTTCACCAATGGACAGATCATCCAAAATGAAAATCAATAAGGAAACACAAGCTTTAAATGACACATTAAACAAGATGGACTTAATTGATATTTATAAGACATTCCAACCAAAAACAACAGAATACACTTTCTTCTCAGGGGCTCATGGAACATTCTCTAGGATAGACCATATCTTGGGTCAAAAATCAAGCCCTGGTAAATATAAGAAAATTGAAATCATATCAAGTATCTTTTCCAACCACAATGCTATGAAACTAGATATCAATTACAGGGAAAAATCTGTAAAAACTACAAACACATGGAGGCTAAACAATATACTACTAAATAACCAAGAGATCACTGAAGAAATCAAAGAGGAAATCAAAAGACACCTAGAAACAAATGACAATGAAAACGCAATGACCCAAAACCTATGGGATGCAGCAAGAGCAGTTCTAAGAGGGAAGCTTACAGCAATACAATCCTATCTCAATAAACAACCTAACCTTACACCTAAAGCAGTTAGAGAAAGAAGAATAAAAAACCCCCAAAGTTAGCAGAAGGAAAGAAATCATAAAGATCAGGTCAGAAATAAATGAAAAAGAAATGAAAGAAACAACAGCAAAGATCAATAAAACTAAAAGCTGGTTCTTTGAGAAGATAAACAAAATTGATAAACCATTAGCCAGACTAATCAAGAAAAAAAGGGAGAAGACACAAACCAACAGAATTAGAAATGAAAAAGAAGTAACAACTGACCCTGCAGAAATACAAAGGATCATGAGAGATTACTACAAGCAACTCTATGCCAATAAAATGGACAACCTGGAAGAAATGGACAAAATCTTAGAAAAGCACAACCTTCCAAGACTGAACCAGGGAGAAATAGAAAATATAAACAGACCAATCACAAGCATTGAAATTGAAACTGTGATTAAAAATCTTCCATCAAACAAAAGCCCAGGACCAGGTGGCTTCACAGGCGAATTCTATCAAACATTTAGGGAAGAGATAACACCTATCCTTCTCAACCTCTTCCAAAATATAGCAGAGGGAGGAACACTCCCAAACTCATTCTATGAGGCCACCATCACCCTGATCCCAAAACCAGACAAGGATGTCACTAAGAAAGAAAACTGTAGGCCACTATCTCTGATAAACATAGATGGAAAAATCCTCAACAAAATACTAACAAACAGAATCCAACAGCACATTAAAAGGATCATACACCATGATCAAGTGAGATATATTCCAGGAATGCAAGGATTCATCAATATATGCAAATCAATCAATGTGATACACCATATTAACAAACTGAAGGAGAAAAACCATGTGGTCATCTCAGTAGATGCAGAAAAAGCTTTTGACATAATTCAATACCCATTTATGATAAAAAACCCTCCAGAAAGTAGGCATAGAGGGAACTTACCTCAACATAATAAAGGCCATATATGACAAACCCACAGCAAACATCGTTCTCAATGGTGAAAAACGGAAATCATTTCCACTAAGATCAGGAACAAGACAAGGTTGTCCACGCTCACCAGTATTATCCAACATAGTTTTGGAAATTTTAGCCACAGCAATCAGAGCAGAAAAAAAAATCAAAGGAATCCAAATCAGAAAAGAAGAAGTAAAACTGTCACTGTGTGCAGGTGACATGATACTATACATAGAGAATCCTAAAGATGCTACCAGAAAACTACCAGAACTAATCAATAGGTTTGGTAAAGTAGCAGGATACAAAATTAATGCACAGAAATCTCTGGCATTCCTATACACTGATGATGAAAAATCTGGAAGTGAAATCAAGAAAACACTCCCATTTACCAGTGCAACAAAAATAATAAAATATCTAGGAATAAACCTACCTAAGGAGACAAAAGACCTGTATGCAGAAAATTGTAAGACACTGATGAAAGAAATTAAAGATGATACAAGCAGATGGAGAGATATACCATGTTCTTGGATTGGAAGAATCAACATTGTGAAAATGACTCTACTACCCAAAGCAATCTACAGATTCAATGCAATCCCTATCAAACTACCAATGGCATTTTTCACAGAACTAGAACAAAAAATTTCACAATTTGTATGGAAACACAAAAGATCCCGAATAGCCAAAGCAGTATTGAGAAAGAAAAACGGAGCTGGAGGAATCAGGCTCCATGACTTCAGACTATACTATAAAGCTACAGTAATCAAGACAGTATGCTACTGGCACAAAAACAGAAATATAGATCAACGGAACAGGATAGAAAACCCAGAGATAAACCCACACACATATGGTCACCTTATCTTTGATAAAGGAGGCAAGAATATACAATGGAGAAAAGACAGCCTCTTCAATAAGTGGTGCTGGGAAAACTGGACAATTGCATGTAAAATAATGAAATTAGAACACTCCCTAACACCATACACAAAAATAAACTCAAAATGGATTAAAGACCTAAATGTAAGGCCAGACACTATAAAACTCTTAGAGGAAAACTTGGGCAGAACACTCTCTGACATAAATCACAGCAAGATCCTTTTTTTTTTTTTTTTTTTTTTAGTGGTACACAGGCCTCTCACTGCTGTGGCCTCTCCCGTTACGCGGGCCTCTCACTGTTGTGGCCTCTCCTGTCGCGGAGCACAGGCTCCGGACACGCAGGCTCAGTGGCCATGGCTCACGGACCCAGCTGCTCCACGGCATGTGGGGTCTTCCTGGACCGGGGCACGAACCCGTGTCCCCTGCATCGGCAGGCGGACTCTCAACCACTGCGCCACCAGGGAAGCCCAGCAAGATCCTTTTTGACCCACCTCCTGGAGAAATGGAAATAAAAACATAAATAAATATGTGTGATCTAATGAAACTTAAAAGCTTTTGTACAGCAAAGGAGAACATAGACAAGACGAAAAGACAACCCTCAGAATGGGAGGGTTGCAAACGAAGCAACTGACAAAGGATTAATCTCCAAAATTTACAAGCAGCTCATGCAGCTCAATAACAAGAAAACAAACAACCCAATCCATAAATGGGCAGAAGACCTAAATAGACATTTCTCTAAGGAAGATATACAGGTTGCCAACAAACACATGAAAGGATGCTCAACATCACTAATCATTAGAGAAATGCAAATCAAAGCTACAATGAGGTATCACCTCACACTGGTCAGAATGGCTATCATCCAAAAAATCTACAAACTCTAAATGCTGAAGAGGGTGTGGAGAAAAGGGAACACTCTTGCACTGTTGGTGGGAATGTAAATTGATACAGCCACTATGGAGAACAGTATGGAGGTTCCTTAAAAAAACTAAAAAAAAAGAACTACCATACAACCCAGCAATCCCACTACTGGGCATATACCCTGAGAAAACCATAATTCAAAAAGAGTACCGCCTGCCGATGCAGGGGATACGGGTTCGTGCCCCGGTCTGGGAGGATCCCATATGCCGCGGAGCGGCTGGGCCCGTGAGCCATGGCCGCTGGGCCTGCGCATCCGGAGCCTGTGCTCCGCAACGGGAGAGGCCACAACAGTGAGAGGCCCGCATACAGCAAAAAGAAGAAAAAAAAAAAAAAAAAAAAAAAGAGTCATGTACCACCATGTTCATTGCAGCTCTATTTAGAATAGCCAGGACACGGAAGCAACCTGGGTGTCCATCGACAGATGAATGGATAAAGAAGATGTGGCACATATATTCAATGGAATATTAGCCATAGAAGGAAACAAAAGTGAGTTATTTGTAGTGAGGTGGATGGACCTAGAGTCTGTCATACAGAGTGACATAAGTCAGAAAGAGAAAAACAAATACCGTATGCTAACACATATATATGGAATTTAAGAAAAAAAAAAGGTTCTGAATAACCTAGGGACAGGACAGGAATAAAGCCACAGACGTAGAGAATGAATTTGAGGACACAGAGACGGGGAAGGGTAAGCTGGGATGAAGTGAGAGACTGGCATGGACATATATACACTACCAAATGTAAAATAGATAGCTAGTGGGAAGCAGCCGCATAGCACAGGGAGATTAGTTCAGTGCTTTGTGTCCACCTAGAGGGGTGGGATAGGGAAGGTGGGAGGGAGATGCAAGAGGGAGGGGATAAGGAGATACATGTGTACGTATAGCTGATTCACTTTATTATACAGCAGAAACTAACACACCATTGTAAAGCAGTTATACTCCACTAAGATGTTAAAAAAAATAGATTGGGTGGGCTTATGGAGTCTAGTACAGAGGCTGGCACATAATAGTCAACAAAATAGAATTACTAATGCTCAACATACTTGCTCTCTTATAAACAGACTGATATTTATAAGCCCAACTTTCTATCAGTCAGGAAAAGGATAGAGAGAGGGAACATTCAGGAAGTACTTAAGACATCAGGGTATTAGTACTTTCCTAGCATAATTATAGCCTTTATAAAGGTCCTGGAGTCTCCCCAGGCCCGAGGGAGTGACAGACATCAACCATGGCCAGTGTTCACCTCGGCACCACTTCCAGATCCTCTCAGTCCACTGCTCACACCAGCCACGACTGAGCTGACCAAGTTCAGTGCAGGCTTTCCCCACCTCACTGGGTGCATCTCAACAGTATTTCACCGAGCTGCACTGCCCGTTCTTGCTTTCTACCCCTGGCCTTACGTGACTAGAGCAGAGGACAGCCTAGAAGCCCCCTGAACACCCACACATGTGCCACCTGGCAGTACGGAGGAGTTAACACTCACAGAACTGCCCTGGTCCAGTAAGGCACGGGAGACTATGCTGCATGCTTCTTGCCCCTATGATCCTACCATGGGGAGAGCCCTCATGACGCTTCTGAGGAGGTCACACCAAGTTCGGTACAAATGGTGGCAACTCCAAATCACACCCTTGTACTGGCTTTCCCTCCTTCCCCATCCTTTGCGCCTGCCCCCTGGGTCACACTCTTAAATTCACTACCTGCACACAAGCCTCTGTGTCAGGTTCTGCTTTCAGGGGAATGCAAGCTGACATTACCTATTTCCATGGTTATCTAGAATAATAGGTTCGTGAAGTTGAAAGGGACATGAAACAGAGTTTACTTCAAGGATGAGAAATAAATGGCTGGGTGCTGCTCTCTCGCCCCACTCCTGTGACAAAGATCACTAACTTAGTGGGATACTCCTTCCCAAGGAGCCCAGACTCAGCTTCAAAATCCTTCTCCACACTGCTTCAGGTAGCCTCCCTCAGTTAACTGAAACTGATGCTCGAGATAGGATTCATTTGTTACCTTGGTCCTGCAGACTCAGCCAGGGCAGATCTCAGTTCTGCCACGTATTAGTTATGTAGCCTTGAAATACCTTTCCTAAGTTTTGTGGATTTCACTTGTCTCATCTATACAATGGGCATCATAATTTCTTTTCAGTGTTGTAAAGAATTTTTATTTCTTTAATATTTAATAACATAATATACGGAAGCACCTAAGAATACACTTGACACATATTCGAGATTCAATAAATATAATTCTGCTCTTCCTTGCTTTTATTTTAAAATACAGTGAGCAGGGAAGTACAGACACAGTGACGCGCTGTGTAAACTTGGCAAGTAAACCCCTTCTCCATATTTTACAGCTGTAAAAAGTATATAATAATTTATACATCATTCCTCATTGTAGCGAGAATACAATGAAATAATGAATAGACCACAGTACTGCTTCCAGTAATAATATTAGTATTATTACAAACATTACATTAGTAATGATATAATTACTTATATTGGTGTTTATTTCAAATGAAGAATTCTAAGGCTAGTGAGTGTATAAAGCATGTCTTTTCGCTCTATATTTTTGACGCTTTGACTTCTGGGGACTTGCTGACACTGAAGGAACTGCCTCTCTCTGGGGTAGCCAATTCCTAGAGATAATAGACAGCTCACCTGCAAGCATAACTCTCATGTGCAAACCAATTACTCGAGCCCACAGCTCTAACCACCTCTTTTATCTTGGATTCTCACAATCTGGGTGACTATCCCCCTGCCCTAATCACTCCAGGGCCAGGCACCAGACAACTAGCAACAGCCCCTATGCCCCGGAGCCTGCTGAAATCATTCTAACTAGCCAATCCTAAGCATGCTTGCCCTGCCTTGCTGTTGTTTCCTCTGAAACCACAATAAACTGTCTTCCTCATGCTTTTCCCTTGCTCTCTCTACCTCTGACCAGTGCTGGTTGCTTCCCTGTGTGCCCACCCCCACCCCGGTGTGGTATTATTCACCACACCTGAATAATACTAAAACCAACCCACATTTTAAAACAAGGAGGCTAAGAGATCAATGTCACCTACCAGATTAAAGGCAGAACCCTCAGTCCCTGCTCTGTCACACTATGTTGCCTCCTATCTGGGGCATCAGGCAATCCTGACCATCTATAGGAAGACAAGCCCCAGTGCTGACCAAGGAATTCACCAAAGCACCTTGGTGGGAAGGTGAAGGAAGTTCAGTAAGTCTTAGGGTGACCTCCCAGCCTGGTCAGTCCCAGTGATGGAGGGAGGGACTGGGGCCCTGACTACAGAAATCTGGAATTGCTGTAGCTCAGCAGAATCAAAGATTTATTCTCTTTTTTTTTTTTTTTTTGGCTGTGTTGGGTCTTTGTTGCTGTGCACGGGCTTTTCTCTAGTTGCGGTGGCGGGGGTGTGCTGGCTTCTCATTGAGGTGGCTTCTCTTGTTGCAGAGCACGGGCTCTAGGCCTGTGGGCTCAGTAGTTGCGGCTCATGGGCTCTAGAGCGCAGCCTCGGTAGTTGTGGCGCACGGGCTTAGCTGCTACGTGGCATGTGGGATCTTCCTGGACCAGGGCTCGAACCCATGTCTCCTGCATTGGCAGGCGGATTCTTAACCACTACACCACCAGGGAAGTCCCCAAAAATTTATTCTTAAATGTCACAACGAATGATTAATCAGAATACAAACATTACTGCTGATGTCATGGCTAAAAGGGGGTATACATAATAAAATGTGACAGGTCATCAACCTGCTCATTTCTGAATTCGTAGATCCTCCCTCTAAACCCAGATCAAGATCCTGAACAATTCTGCCATCACTTTTCTTCTTTTTGATGTTTGGGCTTGATGCTGTTTACAATCACTTACATCTCTAAATATCTATACTTTTTACATTATTTTACAAAAATAAATCCCAGGGCCTCCCTGGTGGCGCAGTGGTTGAGAGTCCGCCTGCCGATGCAGGGGATGCGGGTTCGTGCCCCGGTCTGGGAGGATCCCATATGCCGCGGAGCGGCTGGGCCCGTGAGCCATGGCCGCTGGGCCTGCGCATCCGGAGCCTGTGCTCCGCAACGGGGAAGGCCACAACAGTGAGAGGCCCGCATACCGCAAAAAGAAAAAAAAAAAAAAAAAAAATAAATCCCAGTGGGTTTCCTTTTTATCCATCAACTGCACAAGAAATGTACTAGAAAAAAAACAGTCAGCAACAAAGGACAACCATATGCCAAATTATAAGAACTAGCAAACAGAGGCTGACAGGTCAATGATTTGTAAGAAAAAATATGAAAAATGATCAAACTATAATATGAGTAAAGAATATCAGACTTTTATGAAAATGGAAATTCAGACCCGAAATAGGTCTGAGAGATCATGAAATACAAAAATCTTTATTTTATGAACAAGGACACAATTTCAGAGTGGTTCAATCATTTGCTTTAAGAGGAAGCAGCTAATAAATGAGAAAGATACTAATGACTGAAAGTCTAGAGATCTGAACCCACCTTATCATAGCTACATATCATAGGCAACATGGATTATCTGGGGAAAAAATATAAAAATCCCAGTAGTTTACAACTTTATTTTCAGCTGTGTAAGCCCAAGAGAGGATCAATACTTCACAGAATATTTGGTATGATGATTAAAAAAATTAAAATGTAGAAACGAGATTTCTGAAGTCAAAATTCATGATCAAAATTGTCTTAAAATGAACACTCACTTCCTCAAAGGGATTGACAATATTTAAAAATATGTATATATAAGTACAGATTTGTCACTAGGTTAGAAAAGACTTGAAATGATCAAATTAGAAAAGAGTATAATCAGTTCCTGGACTGGTGGACACATTTTTTTAGGTAAAAAAATATGCCTGCCCTCTGTTGACCACCTAGAACCCTACTTAGTGACATGTGGTTTCTACCCGAATGCACATAAACCAGAATATATTTAGAGGTTGGTCTATTTCTAGTCACACAAGTTTTGTTTCCTAAATAAGACTTCAGATTACCATTTTGGGTTGTTCCCAAAAATTCCAGCACTCCATATGGTTGAAGATGTGGTCCCATCTTCTTCACAAGACCTCGTGTGAACTGTGTACAGTACTGTCTTCAACCCTTTCGTTCCTATGCATTTTCCACGGTGAGAAGAAATGTAGGGCTTATGAGGCGGGAAATGAGAACGACAGGCATGTTCCAAAGTTGAGATTCTGAACTGCTTTCCAAATTTTTCAAATGTGAAAATTTCTTTAGTTTGCACAAACTGTTATAAATGATAGCACAGAACATATACATTCAGCTTATGGAGAGTCACACAGTATGGTAGTTATCCTAATTACAGCTCAAAAACCTACTACAGTAGATTTTTTAGCGCATCAAGAAGAATATTATAGTTGCAATTTTATCTCATTTAAAGAATGATTTGTAAAGCTACAGAAGTCTGGAAAGGGTCACTGGGGATGTATCACAATTATTTTCGATACGATATGAGAATAAACTTACCTGTTCATGAGTGATCGTATTGATTTTCTTTTCAGACACCTCTTCAGCTACATGTTTAATGGTCAATTTTACTTATATTAACCAAATCATTAGCCTCCCCCCAAATTTCTAGAATTTCTGTAACACTGATAATAACTTACACACCAGGAAATTAAGACAATGCATTACTAATACTTGGGTGGAATTAGCTCGAGAAGATAACACAAATAGGTAAAAAAGTACGTTACTTCACTTATTTTCATACTGCATTTGAAACCTTGGTTAAATGACGCAGTGATCAGGGCTACCAACTGTTTACTATAGCACAAGTTTGCACAGTATTAAAGGCATCTATTTTAATAGTTCATATCCTTTTTGAGAGGAAACTAGTTTTGGTGGCCATTATTCATGTAAAAGTTCAAATCCTTCCAATCATCTTTCAGAGAACTGTTGTATGCATTAATCTTATGAACCTAAATTAACCAAAAGACTCCATAGTATTCTTCCCTCCAAAAACTTCCCTCCCCACTTTATTATTCACTGTTATATTATTAGTGAATAATAAATGTTTTTCGGGTATTTCTTACATTAAGAAACTGGTAGGTAGATAGGCAAGTAGATAGATAGACAGATATTAACAATGTACAAAAATCTAGAATAGCAGAGGAGAAATAGAGGTATTATTTATATTTCCGGGAGCAATTATTTTGTAATTTGCTCTTCTGATGCATTTCCAATCTTTAGTTTACTTTTTAAAAAACTAATGTATTCACTTCTTTCCTGTGATAATTTTCCAAGTGAGGTTACTTTTTAAAGCCATATTTAAATTAATGATTGATCTACAATCAACTTGAGTTTCCTACATATAATGAGAGAGTGAAAGTGAATCCACTGAGTCTTTCATGTACCTGAAACTGTACTAAGCATTTAACACCATATCTCATTTACTCCCCAAGTCAAAACTTGGGGAGTTTTGATATGTGATATGTCTTAATATGTCTTATTATCCCCAATTTACTTAGGAGAAAACTGAGGCCCAGAGAAGTTAAGTAATTTATCTAAGATTATATAATTGGCTATGCTTGAATTCAAAGATTTGTTTGACTTCAGATATAACCAAATGCCCGACTTGACCATTTGAAAAATCAAACCAAATCAAAACAAATTCCTCAATAAAAGAATCACCTGCCTCTGAGTGGTTCTAATGCCTGGTGGATTTTCCAAAACAGACTACAAACTATATGAGGTTAGTTGCACAGAAGTATTAGCTACACACCAGTTTTTTCATGTCACCCCATTATACATTTCTGCAAAAAGTATTATGTATATTAAAATTTTAAATATTGTTTTTAATGATCATGACCATCATACTCTGTTAAACATGTTCTTCTGGGTTAAACTATCATTAAATTATAAAATTGTTAGCAGCACTCAAATTAAATGCCTTGCACATTTTAATACATTATTAAATTTAAAAAGTCAAATTGGAATCGAATCCCGTAAGAAATGCATGGGACAGGGTGGTACGGCGCCTTGATTAAAGCAGTCTTGACAAACACAAACACTTTGAATCTTCACTTTCTTCTCTCCACCAAAGAGGTTTTTATACCTTGAGACAATGGTAACATTCAGTAAGGGCTGGAAGATTGGAAAAGAGAAGGGAGGATAGACTTCTTGGCACCCAAGCACTTCTCAGGCATATCACTGTTAGATTAAAAGTTTATGACGTATAAACAAAAGTAGAGAGCCCAGAAGCAGACTACCTTCACATCATCCTCTGCCTGTCCTCCAAGGGATGTACAAATGCCATTTTATTCCCTTTTTCTAAAGACTATTTTTACCCCTGCTAAGTCTCCATTTCCCATTACATTTTAATTGTTCAACCTTTCATAAAAAGATTTAAATATTAATACTTGAATGTGAAAAAGAACAGATACATGTATATGTACAACTGAACCACTTTGCTGTACACATGAAACTAACACAACATTGTTAATCAACTATACTCCAATGTAAAATAAAAAGTTAAAAAAAGATTTAAATATTAATACTCAAATGTGCTCCATCCACTGCATTTCACCACAGTGTCAACTTCTGGCATGTAGTTTGCACTTTCTGTATTTCCAGTCTTTCCTTCTGTTCCTCCAAGGCAAATTGATCTGTTCCCTCCATCCCTCAATATCATCCATCCTGGCTGGCCCATGCCTCCACTGTCATCCCACCATCCCAGCCTAGTGCACAAGGGAAAGTCTTGTTCTCCCTGAAGACTGAGATCCAGCTCATCCTGCAAACACTGGGTCAATCACCACCTCCTCCCTGAAGTCTTCCCAGAACAACATGGAAACAGTGCTCTCTCCTTCCTTTCAGAAGTCCAGCAAGAACCAGTGTTCCTCCCATTCTTCTTTACCCCATCTTTATTGTTTAGTATGGTCAGTGACATTGTTCTGTAAACAGACACCCTCCCTTTTCACCACAATGCATCCCTAAAACCCACATTGGAAAGTTGGAAAGCAGACTGTCGTCAAGACCATTCACGTTTTCCACTGGCCACCATACGATATTCCAATAAAAAGGAGTGAAAATAAGCCACAGGTGAGGCCAACAGTGTCGTAAAACCAAAAAAATATAACACTTCTGTATCGCAACATATAATTTGGGGAAAAAAACCTATGGCTTAGGTCATAGAGTTTTAGGGCTGAAGTGGATCTTAGAGCCCCTCAGTTCACAGATGGGGACCCTAAGGCACAAAAAGGGTGAGAAACTTGCCCTGAATTTCAGAGCTGAGATAGGATGGGAACAGAACTCGAACACAGCTCTGCTGACACACAGACCAAAGCTGTTTCTAGTATATTCTACTGCCCTGTTGTAAATGCCTATTAAAAGGGCATACTTTACACAGCAATTATTTAAGGAGCCTTAATTTGCAATAAAGTGTTCAACTACCATAAAGAATAAAACTACTGAACCATAAATCTAAAACCAATATACTCCTCACAATAAACATGAAACAAACAATAACACAAATAAAAACCCCAGGGTGAGCTCCTGGAGAGTGGCGGCCACACCTTTGTCCACACGGTGCCCGGCCCCCTGGGGTCACTCCTATGCTGTGCAGGACCCCACAGGCCAGCACCAGTCTCCTCGGGCTCCACATGTGGCTGGGCCTTACAGCTATAAAATGTATCCAGGGGAAATCTGAACACCTCTTCTTTCCCCCATAAATCTCCCAGTAGCAGGCAAACGTAATCCAAAAATTAATTGATCATTTAATTCAAAGATTAATTTGCAGCATCTAAATAATTTGAAGCTGTCACTAAAGGCCTTAGTTGAGAGGATTTAGAACTATCATTCTCTACCCAGCTTGAAGACTGGATTTTATGGGGAGTTTTGAAAACAACTTCCTTAGTCTTCACCAAATGAATCAGAATCTCAGGGATGGGATCTGAGTATCATTTTTTAAAAAAACTAATACACTTTAATTCTGATACACTGGGAATTAAGAACCATTTTTTTGGAGAGTAGAAGTTTTGTCAGTTTGGTCCTTCCCCTTTTTCCTTTATGTTTCAACTTCAAGTGACAGAAACCCAACCTGCTTTGGCTAAAGGGGAATGTGCTCACATAACTAAAGTCAGGAGTGAAACTGGCCCCGGGAGTGATAGGAACCAGGGGTGTGATGCCCTCAGAACATTCCCCTTTGACCCCTCTACATATATATAATATATGTATGTTTTGTATATATTCTATATATTACATAGAAAATTATATTATACAACACACACACACACACACACTCATCTTACTGGTTCTGCTTCTCTCTAGAACCCTAATACACTATCCCTCTCATTAACACAAGGAATTCTCTCTGGAAATTCTCCCCTTTCTGGTCTATATCATCATTTTCTCTTTCTATAGGATCATTCCCATTTGTATTCAAACACGCTGTCATTTCTCTTATATAAATCTAAAAAAAAAACCCCAAACAACTTGCCCTTAATTGAATGTGCCCCACCAGCTACTGTCCCATTTCTGATTCCTTCCCCAACAAAACGTTTTGAAGATTACCTGCAGTCACTGCCTTCACTGTCACTCCTTCCATTTTCCACTAAGCCTCCTCCAAACAAGTTTTCAGCTCTACCACTCCAAAGAAACTTCTCCCGTTGAGATCAGCAACGATTTCAATATCAATAAATTCAAGTCACCTCTTGGTCCTCACCTTACGTGTCAGCAGCATCTGACACAGTTCACCCGTCTGTCTTCCCGTCACGTGTGCGTTCTTCACCTGGACGCCACGCTCAAGGTCTTCCTCTACCTCACTAATTGTCCCTTCTCAGTCCTCTTGCGCCTCAATTCTGAAAGTGGGAGTGCCCGAGGCTCAGTCTTTGGCCCTCTGCTCTTTCATGTCTACACTCCCCCCTCTCATCTCATCTGCTCACATGGCCTTCATTCTCTTATCTATATGCCGGTGACCTGCACATTTATCTCTACGATCAGACGTCTCTCCTGAACTTAAGACTCAGCTATCTGACTGCCCACAGATAACATTTATATGTCACATGAGATGCTGGTGAAGATGTGACAGCTGGGAGACTTGTCCTGACCTGGCAGCTATTTCTACTAACCTACCGGTCACTCTGTCCTTTCTACCAATAAAAATTACGAAGGTACAACTGAAGAAAAAAATAATGTCCATGGATACAGCTGCCAAAGATAACACTACCACACGGTACCCCAGATACTGCACATTCACAGTGTCCAATAAAGTGGACTCAGCCCCTTAGCCCCCAACCCTGTCCTCCTCAACAGTCTCTACCCTGTCAAGTGACCCAGGTACAGTCACTCAGACCAGCACCCTAAGGGTCATCCTTACACCCTCCCCTTCTCCTTCCTTCTGGCCACGTGCAATCCAATACCAAGTCCAGTAGTTTTTGCTCTAAGAATTTCTCTAACCCCATCATCAACACTTGCTTTTCTGTGGCTTAGTTCAATCCTGATTTCCTATCACACGGTGTAATGGAACTGTTGGATTATTTGTATCTTTCTATAGATTTGGGGGTTCCTTGAGGACAGAAACTTTCATCTCTGTAGGTAGCCAATACATCTTGGTTGAGTTGAACTGAAAAGAACACATGAAAGGGAAGACTCCTGAGTTAAGAACAGGGATTTGGGTGGGAAATCCATTTCTTTGCCTTGGTGATTGTTGAGAAGTTCATATCAGTAGTCACAGCTGACCCTAGTAGCCTCAACTTTTCCTCCCAGTGCAAATCACAGCCGTAAGGTCCTGTGAAAGAAACAGGAGTGTGCACAATGACAAATATAGGTGTTAAGCAATATGGAATTAATAGAGTAGGAAAGTGTGAAATTTAAAGCCTGGGACCTATTTGGACATGTCTTCCTAACTCAACTATAAACTCCTTGGAGGCAAAAATGGTATCTTATTCTGCTTTCTACTCAGGGTTTTCCATACTATAGGAGGTCAACAAGTATTGACTGAATAGTGAACAGCTGCTTTCCTTCAAGGGTCTGAGCAATGAAACTTTTTCAAATTCATCTGCCTGCCTCCAAAACTACTTCTATCTCCAGAGGTAAAATAACTTGTGAAAAGTCTTACCTCAAATAAGTAGCAGAGCTAGTATTTAAACTCCTCATCTCTCTGGTTCTCAAGCCCTAATCATTCTGCCATATTGCCAATCTGAAGTATTCTGAACAAAAATAAATGGTCAAATACCTCACTCTCTTCTATTTCATTTGTGTGCCAAGAGTTTCAGCTGACTTTTCTTGAGATGGCCTTCTTGTCTCTGCTCTGAGTTATGGGGACATGCTTCAATTTCCAAATGTCCTTATTCAATCTCATTCAAACAACTCTCTGCTCTAATTTTCAGATACAGTATTTCTTTGAGTCTTCAGGAATGATATGGTTTTCATGGCCCTGAACTTACTCTGGGATGCAGGGTCTTGTGATCCTTCTATGTTGGGCCCTGAAACTATTCTTATACTTTATAAATGTCGAAGGGGAATTCCCAATACCTGGCTTAGCTCTGACTCAGGTGAAATCATGGGTCATGCCCTTCATAGTCAACACCGTATGTCAGGTTTCTCAGCATTTTGTGAACCAATCATGACTACAAATAGTCCACAGCCTTTTTATTCCATATTATGATGAGCAATGATTCTCTAAGTCCTATTTTTAAATTATTAATGTATTACTTATTGGCTGCACCAGAAACTTTTTTTTCTAGGTGCTAAGGACACAGAGATGAATGAAAAGCAGACTGATTCTCATACTAGTTGTTGACACACTGACTGAGCAGTGATGCATATTCACAAATAATTATGATACATTGTGAGGTGAATTCTGAGGTGCTGGGAGAGGCTGAGGAGGAGACAGTGAACTCTGCCTGGGAAAGATCTGGAAAATCTCCAGAGAGGTGGAACTTTTACACTGGGACTAAAAGAGCAGAAAGAAGGGTATGGTCATGGAGTCAGAAAGAGACTTGCTGTGTTTGAGAAGGGGTACCTTCTGTAGAGCTGAACTATATGTAGTTTGGGGGGTTAACTTGAGAATGTCAGTGTCCTGGTAGAATCACATCATTTCCTTAGTGATTATCTAGTCAGATTTCCTTATTTATAGATGAGAATACTGAGGCTCAGAGACAGTGAGAAATGTTATCATGCCATTTCTTCTTCTGGGGGAGTTTCATTTTTATTGCTGATTTCATAAATATCATGATCCTTGTTCTCTTTGAACAGGGAAACATATTGTAAGTATGTACATACTACGTACTTAGTATACTTAGTACATATTCTAACTGTAGCATCCTAATGAAAGTCTGGAAACAGCAGTTGGAAAAGGAAAGCACGTGCTGCTATGGATTCTTCTTCCCTTGATCCCACCAAGGCTTCAGAGACCCTGCGAAAAGCATGCTTTGGACGTAGCCAAAATTCTAGTCATTTTCTAAAGTCATCCTGCTACAGGGAGATCAGCTCAGTGCTTTGTGACCACCTAGAGAGGTGGGATAGGGAGGGTGGGAGGGAGACGCAAGAGAGAGGGGATATGGGATATATGTATACGTATAGCTGATTCATTTTGTTATACAGCAGAAACTAACACAACACTGTAAACCAGTTACACTCCAATAAAGATGTTATAAATAAATAAATAAATAAATAAATAAATAAATAAATAAAGTCATCCTCTGACAGACAGAAACAACACCCCTGCATGTTTCTTCCTTGTTTTTTCCTTTATTGATAATAATCAGTTCTAAGGAAGGGGGTGTATTTTAAAATAAATCTATGTATACCTTAAATACAGTTAGAAAACTGTCATTGTTCAAGTTGTTGACAAAGAATGATCAATTTTAGCTGATTAAGTAACCTAGCATTGTTCTGAATTTATTACACAGGTCATGAGATGTCCTACAAATCTGAGTCACCCTAAAATACTTAAAGGCCCTCTTACCCTACCATAGAAACACAGTGCTTGAGACTCCAGTTATGTGTTCTTTTTTATAAGACAGTAACAATTTTTAAAGTCCAAAAACAGACATTATTTCAGCTTTTGGTTCTATTTGGCCAGAATTTCTTCTCAAATATGACTGTCTTAAAAGAGTACAAATATAGGGTTTCAAAGAGGGATTGAGTTATCTTAGTCCCACTAAAGCGGATTGAGAAAACGGACATGAATCAGTCACTTTGGCTTCTAGAAGAGGAAAGACTAGCCCTTTAAAAATATTATAGTTGCCTATAAAGTGGAAGGCAATTTTCATATATCTTCCAAGGCAATGTAATTAAGAACATCTGTACCTACCTACTCAACTTTATTAACTTATATTTGGGACTAAAGAAACTGCTCTATAGTAGATCTCTAGTCAACACAGGGAAAAGCACAAGAACAAATAAAATATGTAGATGTTTCAGGAATAAGACTTTTGCTTGAACATTTTTGAGATCTATGTTTGTCTCAAGGTAAGGCAACCACTGTCCAAGAAGTTAACTACAATACTGCAGAATGCAAACATAAATCATAAAATGAAGAATGGCATTGCTAAGATGCAGTCTAGCAAGACTATTCTATTATAGATCCACCCTGTAAAAATGAAGCCCAGGTAGGGCCATTTTGTAAAAAAAAAAAAAGAAAAAGAAAAAGAAAAAGAAAACTAGAAGAGCTGATTAAATACAAAAGAATAAGTATCATAATCAGTGAAGAGATGAGAAATTAAGATTGGATCTTCATCAAATAACATGAGAACTATTTACATAACTGCTACCCAGAAATTTCATGGCAATGGCGCTTCCTCTATTTTATGTGATAGTTTATCTCTCTAGTAAAAAATATATTCAATCCTTGGCTAGGAAATTAACTGCTGAAGTTTTTCCCCTATTTTTGTTTAATTAAGTAGTTGAATACAATATTCAATATGGCACAAAGGAACCTGAATCTACTTGAGATGTAAAATGAGTAAAGTCTGAATAGCACAATAAGGCATTATCATAGACCATCTGCAGACCCTTTAGTGCTTACTGCTGGGGCTTAAACAGCCTTGAGTCACATTGTTATTATGACTTTATTCCACGGTCCCTAGGAATACTGTAGGATTTGATCTTCCGTACCTTTCTTTTTTGGTTGAAACATCCCACCCAAGGAATAAGTTAGAAAAAACTGTGTAGTGGTTGTGTTATTTACAACCAAAAGACTCCATCCACCAATGGAGTGGGTTCCATCTCCAATGTCTCCCTGTACGGTAAATCTAGAGATTAAAATAAGAGGGGAAAGTTCTGTAAATACATATGGAGAATTTCAACATAGAAAGAAAACACTTATTTGAATCAATGCCTTTAGAAAAATAAAAATTTTAAAGACTTTACTTTTGGATTCCTTCCCTTAAAAAGTAAGAGCCACTTTAACTCCAAAATATGTCCTGTTTTTAGAATTGGGGTATTAAGCCATTATGCTATGGCCCACAAATGCATCAGAGTCACAAATGCTGTGGTCAGAAGTCTTTACCCTTCTTCAGTTGACTGGTGATTTCATATGTTCTAGGAATATTTTTATCTTTTGGCGTGATGCTCTGTACCATATGGTATAACACACTGACAAGCAAAAAGGGTAGAACTAGTTTGAAATATATACACATATATACACACATATATTTATACATTTATATATTCACACACACATACACTGCATGCATAGTGAAAGAAGTTGCATGTATGCCTACAAAGAAATAAGGGCAAAGTGACACATCCTGCATACAGGACTGAGGTTCTTTGTCCATGTGAAAAACGTCATTAAAATCCAAAGCAAAGGGCCTCCCTGGTGGCGCAGTGGTTGAGAGTCCGCCTGCCGATGCAGGGGATACGGGTTCGTGCCCCGGTCTGGGAGGATCCCATATGCCGCGGAGCGGCTGGGCCCGTGAGCCATGGCCGCTGAGCCTGCGCATCCGGAGCCTGCGTGTCCGGAGCCTGTGCTCCGCAGCGGGAGAGGCCACAGCAGTGAGAGGCCCGCATACGCAAAAAAAAAAAAAAAAAAAAAAAAAAAAAAAAATCCAAAGCAAGATTGAAAGTTCACTATAGACCTGAAAGCGTTCAAGAGATATATCAGAAACACCTACATTTTGCTACATCAAGTAATATTTGAACTGTCTGTAACACTTTTTCACACAATATTTAATGCTGCTTCTCTAAGTGCAATAATAACCACAGCGGTGACACACAAGTTGCAGAATCCATTTAGGAAAAATTGTGAAAATAGGAAACACACTCAACTATCTTTAATTGATTCCCAGAGGGTGAAAGTATCCTTTCCCTTTGATTCCAGGTTCCTTCAACATGATTTTCCTTTTGAAAACAGTGATCTTGAATCAATGTTTACAAGTTTTCTAAAAGATTAAGGTGTGACACTCAGCCTGTTCATTAGTCTTTGTGTCAAGAGGTAGTCTTCCCTAGAAGAAAACACAGAGGAAAAGCTTCTTGACAATGATTTCTTGGATAGGACACCAAAAGCACAGGCAACAGAAGCAGAAATAAATAAGTGGGATTATGCCAAACTAAAAAGCTTCTGCACAGCAAAGGAAACAATTGATAAAATGAAAAAGTAACCTACAGAATGGGAGAAAATATCTGCAAACCATATATCTGATAAAGCATTAATATTCAAAATCTATAAAGAACTCTGACAACTCAATAGCAAAAAACCAAATAACTTGATTAAAAAAGGGGGCTTCCCTGGTGGCGCAGTGGTTGAGAGTCCGCCTGCCGATGCAGGGGACACGGGTTCATGCCCTGGTCTGGGAAGATCCCACATGCCGCGGAGCGGCTGGGCCCGTGAGCCATGGCCACTGAGCCTGCGTGTCCGGAGCCTGTGCTCTGCAACGGGAGAGGCCACAACAGTGAGAAGCCCGCGTACCACAAAAAAAAAAAAAAAAAAAAAAAAAAGGGCAAAGGAACTGAATAGACATTCTACTAAAGAAGACATACAAATGTCCAACAGGTATATGAAAAGGTGCTCAACATCACTAATCACCAGAGCAATGCAAATCAAAACCAGAATGAGATATAACTTCACACCTCTATTGCATATGTATTTTTTTTTAAAGCCAAGTGTTGGCAAGGATGTGGAGAAAAGAGAAAAGGGGAACTCTTGTACTCTGCTGGTGGGGATGTAAATTGGTGCAGCCACTATAAAAAACAGTATGGAAGTTCCTCAAAAATTAAAAATAGAGCTACCATATGATCCCACAATTCCACTTCTGGGTATATATCCCAAAAAATTGAAATAAGGATCCCAAAGAGATATCTGCACTCCCATGTTCATTAAAGCATTATTCATAATAGCCCAAGACATAGAAGCAACCCAAATGTCCATTGATGAGCAAATGGATAAAGAAAATGTGGTTTATGCTTATTACAGAATATTATTCAGCCTTAAGAAGGAAATCCTGCCATTGTGACAACATGAATGAACCTAGAAGAAATCATGCTAAGTCAAATAAGCCAGACACAGGAGGACAGATACTATGTCATATCACTCATATGAAGAATCTCAAACAGTCATAGAAGAGAGTAGAATAGTGGTTAACAGGGGATGGGGGAGAGGAAAACAGAGAGCTATTAGTCAAAGGATACAAAATTTCAGTAATACCATATGAATAAGTCCTACTGATCTATTGTACAGCATCGTGCCTCTAGTTAATACTGTATGACACACTTACAAATTTGCTAAGAGGGTAGAAAAGTGTTCTTCATAACAATAATAAAGAGGGTGAGAAAACTTTTGCAGGTGATGGATATGTTTATGGCACAGGTTGTGGTGATGGTTTCATTGATGTATATTTATCTCCAAATTCATCAAATTGTACACATTAACATATACAGCTTTGTGTATGTTAAAAAAGGAAGAGAGAGAGCGACAGCCAGGGTCTGGCATGATCCGTCCTGTTCTCTACTGTATCTGAACAGAGGACAGTGTGGACACGTAGTGAACCTCAAATCCTCTGCTAAGCCATTAAAGTGAGTGGGTGCAAGAGCCAGGAAATGGAATAAGGAAAAACAGGTGTTTTCTCACACTGTCCAACAAATCACTTTCATACAATCTAGTGTCAGAAGGAGACGACGGCAGGCTAGTACTGCCTGCTTTTTTCAATCTTAACATATCCTTCTTTTAAAAGTCCAAATGTACGTATTCATATCTTAGTTAAATTTCTACTAGAAATGCTTTAAAGTCGTATTAGACCTTAACACTTTCGTTTTCAGTCAAGGGTAAGGGCATATGCCAGAACATTACTGCAAGAAAACTTAAAAAGTAAAACACAAATGGTGTTAAATGGTTGGACTTGAAGTCAAGCACTGTGGATTTGAACCCCAACTGCACAGTATTCTAGTTGTATGAATTTGGGAATATTATTTAAATGAGACATATTTTTACCTCTGTAAAATGAGGAAAGTTATTTTGAGGGAGGATTCGATCAATTAAATCCAATAATGGCTATAAAGTACTTGCCTCAGTGTCTTGTGGGCACATAGAGGCGCTCAAAAGTATTGGCCGCCAATATTACAAGTCAAAAACAATTCTGTAGGACTTCATACTCAACACACAAAAATAGATTGAAAAGTCAACAGTATCGGAGTAGCTATTCCGGGTAACTATCCATCATCCAAAAATGTTAATCCCTTCACATCCTGCCCCCGAAGTACAGCACTGCCAAAACACAGTGTCACCACTAGACATGACCAAACAACAAGCCACCTGTCTTCTGGGATAAAGGGGTTTGGGGACCACAGTTCTAAGGGACAGTTAATACAAAGCAATGCTTTCACCAGAGCAATGCTGATTTTCAAACAGAAAACCTAGTCTCTAATATTTATCAGTAATCATCCACTATTATTAGTGTTCAGGGTACCAAAGATGAAAATGTGTGTGAATCTATGTGATTAACCAATACCAGGCTCAGCCCTTTCACAAAGGAGCTCTGATCTGTTCAACAAAGCACACTGTCCACCCACACCAGGGAGCAGAAACGTTAAGCCCAGTTATACAAATCCAGAACCTAAAGCTGAAAGTTAACAATACGTATGTTTAAAGTCTGAATTTTCAGAAGCAGGAATTTCAGGAATTGACTGAACTCCAGTTGCTATGTTTTCAGTCAGGTTTATACTAAAGAATAATCATTGCACCAATATATGTTCTCCACTTGTAAATATTCATGAGAGGTAAGCAGTTGCTTATGAAATCTTCACTTTCTAATCAAAGTGGCAGAAAATTGATATGACATTTATCATTTTTGTATACAGTTTGTATATTTTGATATATCTACAATTCTAAAACATTCATATTGGAAATAGATAACAATTACTGCACCAAACCCGTTCATTCATCCTTCATTCTTTTTTTTTTTTAATTAATTAATTTATTTATTTATGGCTGTGTTGGGTCTTCGTTTCTGTGCGAGGGCTTTCTCTAGTTGCGGCAAGTGGGGGCCACTCCTCATTGCGGTGCGCGGGCCTCTCACTATCGCGGCCTCTCTTGTTGCGGAGCACAGGCTCCAGACGCGCAGGCTCAGTAATTGTGGCTCACGGGGCTAGTTGCTCCGCGGCATGTGGGATCTTCCCAGACCAGGGCTCGAACCCATGTCCCCTGCATTGGCAGGCAGATTCCCAACCACTGCGCCACCAGGGAAGCCCCATCCTTCATTCTTATAACAAGTATTCACTGAGGACCTACTCAGGGCCAGGTATTGTGCTAGTCCTAAAACTAAAGTCAAGCTTTTATAGTTTCTTCTTCATTATTATCAACTATTTAGGATAAAGTTATGAGGAGAAATGACAACGGATTTAAATCCTGTTATGATTGTACTTTTATTAAAATTTCTATTAATTTTTGTATGAAGCAATTACAGACTTAATTAATCCTTTCCACTTTCCTATAGACAAAAAATGATCCCATCCCAAATACTTCTATGTTGAAAAAAATGCCAAAGCCATAAAATGAGCACTTCAGCTATAAAAATTCATGATATAATAGATGTCACCTTCTCTTATTCAGCAAAGGAGCATTCTATAACTTTGTCCTTTGTCTTTCACAGAACAGTAACCTGAAGTCATTTCAGTGGGATTTTACTTTGGATAAAGTACAAAAATATTCTTCTCCAAGAAGCCGTTCATCTTTCCTCTGCAGCTGATGGTTCTCTCTGCTCACCTGATTTTGGGGGAATCAGTGAAGTACAGCGTCCTGTTACCACAGACCCCTTCCACTCCTCAGAGCCACCCTGGGCTTTCTCCTCCAGGCTGGGGTTAGCAGTAATCAGGGATGCACCTCAATGCCTGCAGCCCACATCGCATTTTCAAAAAGATTTTAAAGATGCACAGAGTTACATGGATACATAACAAGCATTCAAACCTTACTTGTGAATTGATGGATAAGGAAGAGAGACATCAATGAATAGCTCATGGTAATCTGCGAACTTTGGGACCAAAAATTCTCCAATTATTATGTATTAGCATAGACACTGAGTATTTACAAATGTTTGCCTTCTATCCGGCTCCTCGTGGGCCACCAGCAAAGTGCTCCCAGTCCCAGTCTTTCCTGCTCTCTGAACCTTCTTGCAAGAGGCTGTATAGTTTAATGCAAAGAGCACGGGGGATCCGGCTATTGTGTTAGCTTTCTATGGCCACTGTAACAAATTACCCCAAATCTGTGGCTTAGACGATACTAATTTACTACCGGATGGTTCTGTAGGCCAGTAGTCCAAAATGGCTCTCCCTAGGCTAAGATCAAGGTGTAAGCAGGGCGAGGTTTCTTTCTGGAGGCTCTAGAGGGGAATCTGTTTCCTTGTTTATCCAGCTTCGAGAGCCTGCCTGCACTCTTTGGCCTTTGCACTCCTTAATCCATCTCTAGAGCCAGCAACAGTCAGCTGACCTCCTCTCCTGCCTCCCTCTTCCAGGTTTAATGTGTGATTACATTGGGCCCCCGCAATAGTCTGGTATCATCTCCCATTTTTTTTTTTTTTTTTTTGCGGTACGCAGGCCTCTCACTGTTGTGGCCTCTCCCGTTGCAGAGCACAGGCTCCGGACGCGCAGGCTCAGCGGCCATGGCTCACGGGCCCAGCCGCTCCGCGGCATGTGGGTGGGATCCTCCCGGACCGGGGCACGGACCCGTGTGCCCTGCATCGGCAGGCGGACTCTCAACCACTGCGCCACCAGGGAAGCCCCCAGACTCTGTTTTTATATGATGTTGTCTTCTAAAATAAATTGGAAAGTATGTATCTGTATTTAAGTCTATTATTAGTAAACAATGATTTTTTAAAAACATGTATCTAATTATTGGACAAAATATTTCATATTTTATATATATATATATATATATATATATATCATATCTTTCTGGAAATGAACTGGGTTTCCTAGCACCACCCAAATCTTATCTTCTAAGTTAGAATCCTATTACTACACTGACCCAGAATGCTGGTTCTTCTAAAAAGAAAAAAATGATTAAAAACATTTTACAAGAATTTATCAAAGTTTTATTTTAAATGTATCATTTTTGTATTATGAAAGAAATACGTATGTATTATGACAATTTAAAAATATAAGCATAAAAAAGGAAATAATAATCATTTCACAAAAAAGATATCACCTAGATATAATCACTGTTAGAAGTCAGGGTTTGGGTTCCAGTAATGGTGAGGTAGCTTGAAATAACCTAACGTTTTCACAGATAGCAAAAGACAAAACAAACAAACAAAAAATGATTTAAATGCACTAAAGAACAGGCAAAAGAAGGCAGATACTCAAGGGGAGTCAACCCTTAAAGAACAGACCCATAATGAATTAAGTCCAGGGTAGACAGCATTTCCTCTGACCCGTCTGCAAGGGGGAGAGACATCTGGAACTCAAGCAAAAAGCTACAATATTACTGACTGAGGTGTCAGAGTTTGGGATACTGAAGTGGCTGGGAATCAAGAAGAGAAACCTAGAAAAACATGCATATAGACACCCTTCAAATTGTTGGCCAAACCTGGAAGTGTGCATCTGTGGAGGAGACTTCAAAGAGCCCCGTGGAAAGCATCAGCTGCAATATTCAAAGAACTGAGGAGAGATTTCCGCTGCTGCCCACTGCTGGGGAGACAAGAGTTTAGGGTTTGAATCCCATCAAAGAAAAGAAGCTTGGTAAATATCTTGAGCTTTCCGTAGACTCATCTTTATAAAGGATAAAACTAAGCTTCCCCCAAGTTCAAGAGAATCGGCCAGAAATACATCTGCACACTAAAACAAAATTCAACACTCTTCAGGGGAAGACAATAAAATTCAGAATCTAGAAAGATAGGGTTTATAAACTAACAGACTGCCCACATCAGACATAGGTGAAGATAGTGAGCAACTGGAACTCTCACATAGTCTGTACTGGTGGAAGTGTTACAGAAGTACAATTACATTGGAAAAATGGCATTTTCCAAAATGGGTGTGAGTATACGTCTTTACCCTATGATCCATCAACCTTCTCATAGGTTTCAGGATTTTAACCCAAGAAGGAACTAAATATATGTCCACAAAGAGTCTTGTAAAAGAATGTCTACATATGCTTTATTTGTAATGGTCCCAGACTGGAAATAACTAAAAGTCCATTAAAAGGACAATAGATGACCAAATTGTAGTAAACACATATACACACACATACATAATAAATGTAGTGTATATATATATATGTGTGTGTGTATATATATAGTACATATATACATGTATATACCACAGTTTATATAGAGAGAGAACATAAACTACTCTGCAATGAAACAGAATCAATGAATTACTGATATATGCAACAACATGGGTGAATCTCAAAATCATTTTATTGACAGAAGAAAGCCATACACGAAAGAAGATACTGCATAATCCCATTTATAAGAAGTTCAAGAACAGGCAAAACTAAATCAGAGCTCAGGGGTGGGGACTAACTAGAAAGAGGCGTGAGAAAATATTCTATTTCTTGACTGGGGTGACAGTTACACGGGTGTCTACATGTAAGAAAACTAATCGAACGGTACATTTAAAATCTACACATTTCACTGTATGCAAATTTGCCCCCCCTCAAATGTCTGTGGTATATCCTTGCAGCCTTTTATATTTTTAAGAAAGATAAACACAACCACTGACATCGAGGTGCCTGCTTGGCACTCCTAGTACGGACAAAAAGTGTTGCCTGCCATTCTAGTAAACAAAACGCTGCCTAGCCACCAGCCACTGTAGCCACCCCTGACCGTGTGGGGCACTCTGGGGGGAATTCAGGATGGAGAAAAACAGGACGCTGGCCCCAGACAGTGAAGATACATATGTAAGAAATCATTTCAATGAGCCTGGACTCTTGCACCTTCCCATAGGTAGAAAAGCACTAAAATCGTTAACTTGAAATGTCTGTTTTTTTGTGATCAGCAGTAATCTTTTGATGTTCAACTATATGATTTTTTTTTTTTCAGCAAAAACGCCTATATATCCTGGCGCCTCCCTTGACTCTTCGGAACAGTTCCTCAGAGCTATCTGAGAGGCCGTCTCCTGGGCTATATAGTCTTCAGTAAGGTTCCGGGATACAACATAACTCACAACTTTTAGGTTGTGTATTTCTCTTCAGTTGACAGTAGCTACCACACTTCGCTCTTCTGATGAACAGAAACAATTGCACAAACTTTAAGCCATTCTTAATAACGAACATTTAAGTGATCAAAGAAAGCCACTCTGTGACTATTATAAAGTCAAAAACGAGATCAATCCATAATCATGTCTAAATACTAACAAAAATCATGAATACTAAGTCAATAAAATGACCAAATATCCCCCAAACCTTACTAATTCTAGAGTCTGTTGCTTATTTACTAATTGCTGATTCAGCCTCAATGCATTCCTCTCACATCATAGAGGAGATTAAGGTCTCCAGTCATAGACCAGCCCCAGCTTTCTGAGAGTATCTTACCAACAGAGCAAAACCTTGCTTCCTTGAACCTTCCCCCAAATCACATAACACAAACCCAAATGCCACAAATAGGTCCTTTCTACACTCTTTTACCCAGAATGAATGGCGTTTGTTCTTTCTAGTTGCCATAAGCAATAACTCAACTTGTTCCACTACAGGTGTGTTCCTAGCAGTCTCTGGCTGGAGGTCATTGACACCATGTATACGAACGGGGTTTTTTAATTTTTTTCACTTAATATATCTTGAATATGGCTTTCTATGTCTTCACATAGTCTACATTATAGTTTTTTATGGCTACATAACTTTCTACTACTCGGATATGCTAGAATTTCTTTAACTAAACCAATATTTTTCAGAAATCTAGTTTTTTTTTCTAATGTTTCACTATTATAAGCAGCCCTGATGAGCACTGAGCTGGTGAAATCTTTAAGGACCTTCACGATTATTTCACCAGGAGCAATTCCTTTAAATAAAATTACTGGAATTACTGGCTCAAGAGATATGAAACATAATACTACATTGCACTCTTGTCTGAATATAAAATCTTAGCTACTGTGGGACAGACGGCGCTTCAATCCACTTCAAACAGGCTACCATGCCCATTAACTCTCAGCTTCACTCTTACCAATTCTGCATCTTGTCAACTCTGAGGGTCCTTTGTCCTCAACACACTAGACTTCTCAGCAGCATCTGACACAGATAACTCCCGCTACTTGTTTAAATATGTCCCTACCGAGCTTCTGGGACACCACGTTCTCTTGGTTTTCTTCCCATGGCACTGGCCCCTCCTTCTCAGTCTCCTTTGGTGGTCTTTCTTCTTCTGCCAGACTCTTCAACAAGGAGAGTGGCCCGGGCCCCCTACTTCTCCATCAAACTTTTTCACAAGGTGACCAATCTATACCCATGATTTTATGTTCCATTTTCATATCTGTGACTTTCATAATTAAATATCCTCCCCAGACCTCGCCACTGAGCACCAGAAACACAGACTTCACTATTTATCTAACACGTCCCTCCAAACCTGCCCCACATCAGGGAATGACACCACACTCCACCGAGATGATCAGACAAAAACAGAAAACAAGGGAGGAAAAAAAAAAAAAGCTATGAAGAAGAACCTGAGAGTATGAAAAGTGACCCGGTTAGAAAAGACAAATAGAGTGATTTCAAAGTGAGTGCTTTTATGTTGAACGTCTCTTGTTTCTCCTTCCACATTGCAAATCAGATAATGAAGTGACACACTTCTGGGTTTTGGTGCTACTGTGTTGTTTTTTCTGTTCTAATGAAAATAACGGAGTAAATGTATAAAATACACATTATAAGTTCATTAAATCCTCACAAAAAGCCCATGAGGTGCCATTAGTTTGTTTTTCCAGATGCGGACCAGTGGTAAACTGAGGCACTGACAGGCACCCAGAGGTATTGCTCATACCATACACTGGCATTTTCCTAAAACATTTCACGATTAATGGAATGCACAGAAAGAAAATTCCCCTCCTGAAATACTCTATGAACGCTAGGCCATAAAGCATCAGCTCACTGTAACAAGGCACCAAAGTGCGTCTGGAAGCCATGCGTGATGCATAATGTATAACGCAAACCTAGGGCAGCCTACAACCGAGCCCGGCGCAGCAAGTCGAATTCGGTCCCCACGCTTGCATACGTGTGCGTGTGCCTGGGAAAGAGGCAGACGAAGCCTTTGTCTTTACACACGACCCCCAGAGACGCCGGCGCCCGCAGTCATGGAAGGGGCTCCCCGGACCATCTGGGTCGCGCGCGGTCGCGGGGCCCTGGACGCATGCGTGACCCGGGCGCGAGGCTGCTCGGCCGGGCAGCGGGGCGCTTACCTGGTGCGCCGGGCGCTCAGACACAGTACCAGCAGCAGCAGGGCCGCGGCGAGGACCAGGCCCGGGGGGGTGAGAGGCCGCGGCAGCCACAGCTCCGGCGAGAAGCTGCCCATGCCCGCGGCCACGTCTTCCGCCGTCCGGTTCGCGCGCGGCCGCGGGGGGCGGCCCGGGATGTCTCTCCGAGCTGCGCGGCCGGCGAGTCTGCAGCCGGCAGAGGGTCCCGGGAGGCTGGCCTGGCGCGGCAACGCCTGAAATGTCACCGAGGGCGCCCGGGGCCAAGTCTCAAAGTTCCCGGACTCCCCTCCCCCGGCCCCCCCAACCCCCACCCATGCGCACCGCCCCGCTCGGCCACCGCCTCCCGCCCGGCCGCCTCAGGAAAACTGCGCGCCGCCCGCCCCCGGGGCAGGAAGAAGGGCTAGAGAAGAGGGGGAAAGGGGCTAGGATTTCCCGAGCTCGAGCCGCTGAAGGCCTGAGGGAAGGGGATTTCAGTTCTGAGTTGGAAATGAGTCGTTCGGGTACGTCATCCCCTCGCCCGCGCCCCGCGACCGCGCTGGCCCTCGAAGAGGGTTGGGACTGTGCCCGCTGCGCTCTGGCCCCGGAGACCTCTTCGGCAGCCCCTTCCTCCCCGCCCCCAGCCGGCGGGCTGCCCGAGCGCCCGCGCTGCCCTCCGCGCGCCCGCGCCCCCCCTTCCACGCCGCGCTTCCCTGCTCGCTCCCGCGCCTGCTGGGCGCCGAGGCCATTCCCGAGGCCGGCAAGACAGGGACCAGAGCTGGGCCGGGACCCTCCAGGAGTCCCCATGGGACACACCATCCAGGAAGAGAGAAGACAGAGGAAACGAGCTATTGCAAAACGACGCTAAGGTACTACGACAGAAGTGGTACAAGCCCCGCAGGTTGTCCTTAGAAAGGATGAGGGAGAGTCTTTGAAAATGTCTTTTCCTGAGTAATGACCATTCACATTACTTCGCACGTGTGTATTTACTCTCCACACCAAACTTGGAACGTAAGTTTTAGCAATGTATTAGAGAACATATAATGAGGCTCAGGTTAAGGTAACTTACCCTGGTCCCTCGGTTGATAAGTAATTAAAAACCATTCTATGGCTTCCCTGGTGGCGCAGTGGTTGAGAGTCCGCCTGCCGATGCAGGGGACGCGGGTTCGTGCCCCGGTCCGGGAGGATCCCATATGCCGCGGAGCGGCTGGGCCCGTGAGCCATGGCCGCTGAGCCTGCGCGTCCGGAGCCTGTGCTCCGCAACGGGAGAGGCCACAAGAGTGAGAGGCCCTCGTACCGCAAAAAAACCGAAACAAAACATTCTAACCAAGGCTATTCCAGTGCCACTGTGTTCTTTCCTTTATGCAAGATTTTATTTGCGCAGTTCGCGACTATTACAGCAGCTTCACACCTGGTCTCCGTACCTCCGACCTTTGAGTTTTCCAGCCCATCCTCTCCATTGCCACGTCCCTAAAACACAGACCTATCCAGCTTTGACCCTGTTCGAAACTCTTACTGGTTGCCTTTGTGATAAAGATAAATCTTCATCCTGCAATGAGAAGCCTCCACAATTTGTCTCCATCCCATGGCTAGGACAGTTCCATATACATGAAAGCTTAAGCCACAGTGTCCCTCACCATCAGCCCTTTCACACCTTGGCTTATGACATTCTCTCTGCCTGAAAAAGTTTCCTCTCTCCCCTAAATACTAAAATTCTACCTACCTGTCAATGCCCAGTTCAAATACCACTTCCTTCTAGAAATTATTCCTTACTCTTGTAATTAATCTCTCCCTCCTCTGTACTTTTAACACTGTCTCTGCTTTTCACTCCATCACATTTTCCCTCTCTATCTTGAGTTATTTCTGTCTATGTCTGTCTTGCCTGATATAGAAGGTGAGAATCATCTCTTAGACAACTTTGTCTACAACTACTCTCTACCTCCTGTCACCCTGGCCCCTGACCCTGGAGTTGAGGTACTGTAGTTGGAAGTACTTTGCATGTGCCTGGCCCTTGGTCCATGCTCCAGAACTGAATTACTGCTGTGTTGCTGTCCTTGGCCTTAAAGCTGTGAATGGCTGGGCAAGCATGAGAACTCTAATGTTTATGAGTTTCTTCATCTGACTTTTTTTCCAGGGTTTTCTACCGCCTTTCCTTTCTCCTGTCATAAATTCAGTTTTCCAGGAAATCAGGGTACAGTGAGCCAACAGCTATTCCGTCTCCTCCAAGAAAAAGCAAATTGGTTTCCATCACTACCTGGCCAGCAGAGCCAGCACGCAGGATGGTATCCATGCCCTGCATTTCTGTACCCACTGCAAAAAGCGCCTCTCACTAATTTTCACGAGAAGCCTCAACTTTTATACTTTAGTTTTCCATTTGATCTCCTGGTTGACTCTTCTCTTTGAAAATAGAGGTTAAAATGTTTAGCATTAATCAATTTATTGAACATTTACCATGTGCCAAGCACCATGCTAAACATTTTATTTTATAACATTAATAACAGAAAACACCTGCAGTTAATCACAGTGTCTTATGTAGGTAGAAGGAAGAAGACTACACTGCCACCTACTAGATTTGGTTAGCGACTGTGTCATCTCCCTATGGTATCTGTATAGTATCTTACTTAGAATGCTTTATGGTATTCACAATAAATTTAAAATATATGTTTCTTTTGTGTTTTCCATTTCTGCTAAAAGGGGGCTCCATACTGTAAACTGACCTGGTTGAAATAAAATCTAAAGACCTCTTTTATTCCTCTTTTGCTTTTGTAACCCAGTATCAGCGTCATTATATTCAATCCAGTTCAATTTATTTTACCTCCAAAGCGTGCCTTTATTTCCATCACTTCTCTGACAGAGATGACTAGTTGACCCTCCATGTCTGTTTCCCCCTCCTTCGATTTTTAGCTGAGCACATGGCTTTTCATTATAAAGACTGCTTTCCCAGCCTTCCTTGTAGTTAGAAGTGACCATGCAACTGAATTCTCACCAGTAGGCTAAGTTTAAGGTGTTACTTCAGGAAGTGTCCTTAACAGGAATGGTCGGGCCCTTTGCTTCATTCCTTTTTTCTGCTGTTTAGAATACAGACACTATGCCTGGAACTCAAGCAACCATCGGAGCACATATAAGTATGTCCCAAATATTTTTTATTTTTATTTTTTTGCGGTATGTGGGCCTCTCACCGTTGTGGCCTCTCCCGTTGCGGAGCACAGGCTCCAGACGCGCAGGCTCAGCGACCATGGCTCACGGGCCCAGTCTCTCCGCGGCATGTGGGATCTTCCCGGACCAGGGCACGAACCCGCGTCCCCTGCATCGGCAGGCGGACTCTCAACCACTGCGCGACCAGGGAAGCCCAATATGTCCCAAATATTGCATTCAGTATTATTTGTTGTTTATATGAAATTCAAATTTATCTTGGGATTCTATATTTTTGGGGGTTAAATCTGGTAACTCTAGTTTAATTTCAACACGGGTTCATAAGGCACATAGGTAAGGCAACTAAATTCTAGCTGCCCAATGGTCCCCTCCAGAAATCAGCCACAAATATTTCCTTCAACACTGGCTACCAATGTTAGTATCTTATGTACCTTGGCTACACGAATTAGACCAGGGTTAACAGATCTAAAAGAGTCATGGGGTGACCTTTATACTTTGAGGTATCCAGATGTGGAAATGTGTTCAGTACAGATAGCAACTAGCCTAATCATCTTTCTTCAGAAAATATTGTGAGACACACGGAGAGAGAAAAATACAAGCACAAACAGAAGTAGGACCAGAGGGAGTAAAGGGAGAGCGTGATATATTGGAGTCTCTAAAGGAAGAGCTGTGAAAGTCTAGGTGACAGGTCATACTCCAAAGCCTTCCCCTCCAGCCCAGCTGACCCTCATCTACCAGGTGGTCTAAGCTGTCAGCCTCTTTCTCTGTTCTCGTTCTAGTCTATGATTAGGGCTTGAATTCTGGCCCTGCTTCCCTTGAGGTCTTCTCTTTTGAATCTAAAGAGCATGTTTGGAAGTCACCAAAACTTGAAAAATGACTGTTTCCCTGCATTTCAACATCTATGTCCTAATTCTCCTGCTCTGACTTTGTCATTTCTTTTTTTTTGACTGCTTGGCTGTGGGATCTTAGTCCCCCAGCCAGGGATTAAACCCAGGCCCTAAAACAGTGAAAGCATGCAGTCCTAACCCCTGGAATGCCAGGGGATTTCCAGTCCTGCTCTGACTTTGAAAATATGAATACACTGGATTGAGACCTCCAAGTCCACCTATTTTGTCAGTATCTTCTTTTAAGTGCAAATTGTGTCCATGGCACTATGTCTGGACTGCTGGAGCTATGAAAGTGAATGAGATGGCTCTTCCTTCAAAGAGATGGACCTAAAAGGACTAAAAGTGTTGACCTTGGAAAGGAGAAAGAAAAGAGGCTAGTCCACATGAGATTGTGGGGTGAAAATGAAGGCATTTAAGAACATGCACCAATATGGCTGCAATCTTGTGAGCTCCTGGGAAGCAAATAATGTGCTGGGGAAAGGGCATCTTGTAGGCTTTAGTTATTGGGAAACATTTGAAAGTCCCACTGGGGAAACTGTCAAAGAGGAATTTTACACATTTTTTTTCTAATATTGGGAATTTCCTAAAAGCAGCTTTGAGTATTCAAGCCTGAAATGTCCCATAACCTTTTGACATAAAATGTGGATTGGGTTTGAGTCAGAACTTTAACTGAAAAGAATGACTGCTGCTATTCTCCCCTTGCTCGTGAGCTTTGTCTTAACTAACTTTGACTTCCTATCCCCTTCTGTTAGAATTAAGACCACTTCTGGGCAAAATTGTGAAGCAGAGGAAGGGAAGAAAACTGAAGAGGAAGGGAGCAAGGATGGAGAGGACCTGCCATGGACCAGGTACTGCTTCATGTTTTACACACACATTTTATTTAACCTTCAAAACCTACCTCTGATGTAGGCATTACTAGTCCTTTAGACATAAAGAAAACCAAGACTCAAAGAATTTCAGGGCACCCGTGATTATTCAGCTTGTACATTCCACTGTGCATTCATCCCTCCTTCCACAGTACCATCTTGCCTTCCTTAGAGCTTTCTTTCGCTAACCCCTTACCACATCTGTTCAACCATTCTGGCCTCCGTTTTTAGGGATCCTCTCTTTACCTTGAGCTGCCCATAACCGAGGCACCCCGTGGAGATGGTTGGGCCTCTGCTTTATACCCTGGCCTACCTCAGAGCTACCTCACTAGCTCGGAGGCTAGTCTTGGCTTTCCCATCTGAAAAATGTTATAAGACTACGTTCCCTATAGGTTTATGAGGATGAGATTGTGAACAGTAAATATATGACAGTCAAAAAGCCTGGAGCTTCTCCCTTTCCTTGCATTTGAGCACCTTCTGCTCCATTGGCAGAGGGTATAAATAGAAATAAGTTTATCAGACAAGCTCGGCCCAACTAAGGTGTTAGCCTGTTGATGTATTACTTCTACCCAATTAAAATGTAAAATGTGCCATTTCTTGCTTGATTAAGGTAGCTATTCTGGTTGTAGCTAAGATAGCAATGGTGGTAAATATATATCTCCTGAAACCTGAGACCGCTGTTAGTATTGTTTAATCGGCACATAGTAAATAGTGAGTCACCTTAGATGCTGGCCCTGAACCTGACCAAAAATATCTTAAATCACAAATTCTTCCTCTTACTCTGTCTTTCTTTAAAATGTAAACAATGCACTTATTTTCCCTTTAGTTTCCCTTTCTCCTAAAAAGCCAATTTATAGTGTTGACCTAGCACTCATCTTACACATACAGACATGGCGGTCAGGAATGCTTATTCGATAAAATGCTGTTGAGTGAACGGAGTGGCCCAACAATAGAGAGTGTTGTTACATTTAACTCTTTTTTTTAATAAAGTACAATTTTAGGTAAGGCCTGAATATAATTATTTTGAAGCAGCTTTAAAAATGGTGGAACAGATGGCTCTGATGATCTCCAAGAGGAAGGAAAAGATTCAAGAGTTTTGTCATTTCTTGTTTAATAGTCTTGGCATTACTTATACATACTTGAGTTTTGAATACACTGGCTCATAAATGCACAATCCCATGCTAACCCTTAGTTCATACTCATGATCTGACCCTACTTCCCATGCCAAGATTTGAGACTCCCCATCTCTGTTTCTGATTCACTGGTTTTTCCAACATTTCATTTCCTGATTAGCCACTGAACCCAGATTTCTGAGGACAGAAAGCACAAGGATCCATACAAACTTATCCCCCAGCTAGCTCTGTTCACTAAGGGAGAATTTTAGACTCAAAAACTTCTTTTGGGGGTGGGGGTGGACAGTTTGGGCCAGGCTGCTTCCTGGAGAAGCAACAAAAGCCCTGGTCTGGAATAAAATCTCCCCACCAGGTTCTGCTGTTTCTACCTGTTACATGAGAGGTTTTGGAAAACAGACTCAGAGAGAGACAGACCAGCGCAGGGCTATATTAGGACAGAGTCTCAGGATCGACACCAGGGGTTAAAACTGACAGACAGAGGGAAGTACTGGGTTGGGGTGCAGTCTCATCCAAAGACTCAGCCCATGAGGATATTAAGAACCCAGGCAGCCCTTTAGGATTACCCCAAGATGGGGTGAAGGTCCAGGCCTTCAGATCTCAATATCAACATGCCTTTGGTTGTGGACTGTCCTCAGGATAATGGAAAGCTGAGGGTGACCTTGGAAAGGAACTCTCTTTAGCTGAAGGCAATTCCTGAAGCAGCTGGTGACACTCCCAGAAGCGGAGCACATAGGTTCTCCCATCCTGACAGAATCTGAGCGACACAACACAGTGACCACTAAATACACAGTGTCCACTACATACACAGTGTCCACCACATACACAGTGTCCACCACGTACACAATGACCACTACCTACACAGTGTCCACTACATACGCAGCGACCACTACGTACACAGTGTCCACTATGTACGCAGTGACCACTACATACGCATAGTGTCCACTATGTACGCAGTGACCACTACATAGTGTCGCTATGGTGCCACAGAACTGTATCGGCAGGTAGCGCATAGATGGTGATGAGTCTCGCATCCACTCATTTTGTAGTCGCTCTCTTTCTCACTAGGAGAACCGTGGTAACACTAGCCTCTCAGCTTCTGAGATACAGCAGTCATGTTTATTAACCGATTCTAATGTTAAAGAAAAAACCTTTAGACTACAGTACGCCACCTTTATCTGCAGGGGATACCTTCCATGACCCCCAGCGGATGAAGAAAATGACAGACAGTACCAAACCCCATATTTGTTTTTTCCTGTACAGACATACCTATGATAAAGTTTAATTTATAAAGTAGGCACCAGAAAAGATTAATAACAAAAACAAATAACAAAATAGAACAATGATAATAATATACTGTAATATAAGTTATGTGAAGGTGATCTCTCTCAAAAAAAAAATCTTATTGTACAAACTGAATGCCTTTTCCATCGTAACTAAGCACTTATCCTGCACCTTGGCCATAGCTTTTGCAGATGGAGGTGCAACAGCAAACCTAACACCAATTTATTTTTCATTCTGCACAAGTTCACAGACAGAAGATTTGTTCTTACCACAGGTCTTAGCAACCTCAGCATACGAGTTTTTTTTCTTTCCTTACTAAGTGAAGAACTTTCACCTTTTCACCCTTAAGACTTCTCTTTGGCATCTTGCCAGGATCACTACTCTTGCACTTTGGGGTCATCGTGACGTAAAATAAGAGTTACTTGAACACAAGCACTGTGATGCAGCAACAGTCCGTCTGATAACCGACTAAGTGACTAACAGGCAGGTTATGCTGAACAAAGGGGTGGTTCACATCCCAGGTGGGATGGAGCGGATGGCATGAGATTTCATCACGCTACTCAGAATAATACGAACTTTAAAACGTATACATTGTTCATTTCTGGAATCTTCCATTTAATATTTTCAGACCGCAGTGGACTGAGGGTAACTGAAACTTCGTAAAGTGAAACCATGGGTAAGGGGGGGACTGGTGTGTTTATGGGTCAAAGATTTATTACAATATTGCAACAGGAAAGCCTCTAGGAGGTCAGTTCAAACATTTACTCTGATTAGGAACACTATAGAAAGAGAATGTCAGCTAACCACTGTTCAACTCCTGGCTGATAGGGGACAGTCGATGAGGGTGTTGACTCAAGTCCAAACCCATGAAATTTTATCAGAAAACCACTTAAGCATTTTTCAGGAATGCTAAGCTCTTCCCTTTCACTAGGCAAAATTTCTGCTGCAGACGAGGTTGGGGATAATTTTCCTTTTACATTAACTAGCTATATTTTGTTTATTCAGTCTATCACGGTGCCCCTTCCTTCACAGAGTCCCACCCCTCTTATCTGGCTGGTTGCAACCTGGATTCATGGGAAGTCCTTCGATACCCACACCTTTCTTTACAGACTAGAGAAGATGCCATTCGCTCTTTATCCCCCATTCCTATCTGACTCCTCAGTGTGTGAACTCTGTTCTCAGCTTTCTTCCCACCTTCCACTTTCTTGTCCAAGGCTCAACTGGAAAATGACCAAATTCATTCCCTCAAGGTTTTCTGAAGCTTTTTTCTCGTTTCCTCCTCCAGTCTTCTGGTCACTAACATTCCCATAGTTGATCCATTCCTTTCCCCTTTCCTCTCTGAAGTCTGGCATTTTCTTCCACCAACAAAGAGTGCTACATTTTGACATTATGAAAGCAATAAATACTAGCAATTATACGTATGCTGGAAGTTTTGAATATTCTTGTTCATGAGCAAACATTGCACTAATGCAAGAAGAAATTAATTGATTTGTAATGATTCTGAGAAAAGTCTGATTTTCTGCTTGCTGGGGTTGAGCTATAACTCAGATGGGAATATAAGACAACTTCAGCCAGGGACTTCCTAAAATCACATGTGCAGGATCTGTTTTGACCCTAGAACAACTGATAACCAGAAGGCAACTCTGTACTTTCACTTGTTTCTGCAAGAAACCCAAACGCAGCAGGCACTGAAGCCTCTGCTACAAATTTGTAAGAGGCCACATTGTACAGAACATAAGGTTCCACACAAAATATCCTCAACGTTTTATGTTCCCCTAGTCCTCTTGGACTGCATTGCAGTTGGAAATTTCTTTCTCTTCCCCCTGACAGAGTCCAGCCTCTCCAGTTCTACTTTCCCTCCAGAATTTTCCTCTTCAAATATCAAATATCTCCTGATTTTGTAAAGCAAAGCAATTCAACTCACACCTTCCCGTTGCGGAGCACAGGCTTCGGACGTGCAGGCTCAGCGGCCATGGCTCACGGGCCTAGCCGCTCTGCGGCATGTGGGATCTTCCCGGACCGGGGCACGAACGCGTGTCCCCTGCATCGGCAGGTGGACTCTCAACCACTGCGCCACCAGGGAAGCCCCAACTCACACCTTTTATTTGAGCAAACCACTCTCATGTCAAGAAGCTATAGAAAAATTTCTTCTGAACAATGAGCATAAATATTTTCAAAATATAATTATCATCATCAACAATATCAATTTAAAAAATTTAAAAAGCAAAATTAACTATTCTCTCTTTCAAGAATGTAAATAAATGTTAGGGAAATTAGAGAAGAATGTTGTCCCCTCCCTCCCATTCTTAAAGGTGTTCTAATGACAGTGATTAGTCACTTAGAATGTCTGTGGATGGACACATATTAACATGAGCCCCTTCTGCATTTATAGGTGTCTCAGAGAGTCCCATTTAGAGACAGATGTCTTTTCTCTACCTAATACTCCCCATCATTATAATGATTCTTGATCTAGAAAGGTGCAAAGGCTAATTCAGCTTTTCAGAGTTTCCTCCTCCTGCCTTTGGTGCTCCAGAACCTCAAAATCCCTTTCTCTTTGCCATGTCTCCTTGTTTTTGCTTCTCCTGTATCAGTTCTGAACAACCTGAAAATCTATTCCTTATCTAGATTCTTACTGCCATGTCTTAGCAAAACACTTAGTCCTCTAGCATTTATATAAACCACATGCTAAGAAAAACAATGTGATGCTTTAAGGAACTTTCTACGCTCACACAGAAATTAAGGCATAGATTAGAATTCTACCTGCCTACTTTTCTCTGCATTTCTGCATCAAGAATCAGAACATAATTATTTTGTAATTAGAAATCTGAAAATGAACCAGCATAGTTCTTTCGAGTCAATAAAGGCATTTTCAAACATTATCTCATGTGACCACTTGACAGTCTAGCCAGATGAATGTTATCTTCACTTTACACACATACCTGGTAACTTCCCTGACATCAAGCATCTTGTCTGTGTGTCTGTTTCACCAGTGTACACACAGTGCTTGGGCGAGTGTGTTGCACTTAGTAGATGCTCAATAAATATTTGTCAAATGAATGAAAATTAGAAAACTAATGTTCAGAAATGAAACGAAATGAATATTTATTGAGTACCCACAATGCGCTGATCACCAAGCTACATATTGTCATCTACACAATATTCCCATGAGCTTAACCAAGTTTAGGAGCTAGATAGTGCAAGCAGACGGATTCTCATTTATTAATCTGAATACTAGCGGTATTTTTTCTACTGTGTGGGGTTGCCTCACTATACTTAATGCATTTCTAGATTATTTCTAGATAATGTATATAAATATGCACTATGTATCATGCATATCAGCCTATCTTGTAATTTAGCTCTTTTCTAAAAGATATTTTTAGATCTTGGGTCAATATTTACATAACACTGACGCTCTAACTTGAGGAAAGCATCCTGAATACAGAACTAACTTAGAGGGAGCAAAGGGTAGGCTTAGTTGTTTGTTTCTGAGAAATAAAAAGAACAAACAGTAGGGGCCCTTAGCAATAGATGCTGGGACTAATCTTACCAATTTTGTTTTGTTTTATTTTTCTAAAGAAGTAATCTAGAGTAGAAGGTTTGCAGACAGGGCAAGAGTCACATGCCAAAATAACAGGAATGAATAACAACAGTCTCTCTTAAGGCTTAGTTAACGTATCTGTTTTTGGAAAGAAAACATCTCAATTGTGTCTATCAGGGACCTCATCTTGACAGCTTTTTTGTGTTTACTGTAAGGATTTATCAATCTTGAGGAAGAGAAAAAGGAATGGTCCTTCCACCATTGCACTTGGATAAGAGATATAAAGTCATGTGAAATCCACAAGCTTGTTCAGAGGATAGAGTTTATAGGAGAGATAAGGCATAATTTTTGAATTAATAGCCATTCCTTTTTCCTATGTCTATACCTCTCTCTCCTTTTTCACTTCCTTTAGAGCTTGAAACAGAGCCTTGGAAAATGAAGGCTGTTAAAGAAAAAAAAAGAATAATTTTGCTAAAATTTCTGTAAAATACTGATAGCACAAAGGTCATTTTGTGACCCATGCATCATATGTAACATAAAATGTTTTCTTCCTATTTCAAGAAGCAGCAGCTTCAGAGCCCTAGACCCAGGTGACCAAAATATGATGGAGGAGATAGAATCCTACAATGTAACTAGTGATCTCCAATAACCCAACTCCATGGTTCTGGATTCACCATCTGTTTTTCAGTCCACAACTTATTTGCTCTCTCAGCAACTCTCACACTCTCATGAAATACTTTGTTCTCTGCATTTTTATGAGTGTATACTCCCGAGTGTCCTCTTACCTCTCTGGTTGCTTCTTATTCTCCTTGGCAAGTACTTTCTCTACTTGATCACTAAACATCAAAGGGCTTGAACCTAGGTGCTCATCTCTCCTTGCTACAAACTCTAAACCAGTAAACTTTTAAAAACTCTAATCAGGGAGAAAGGAATCTAAGTATACCACTAAGAAATTCATCATATCTCAAAGGAAGAGTTCAAGAGAAAGGAGAAACTGCAAAACAGCTAGAAAACAAAGAACAAAAAAATTGGCAATAAGTACATACCTATCAATAATTACTTTAAATGAAAATGGAATAAATTCTCCAATCAAAAGTCATAGAGTAGCTGAACAGATTAAAAAAACAAGACACATCTAGATGCTGCCTACAAGAGATTAACTTCAGATGTAAGGACACTCACAGACTGAAAGTGAAGTGATGGAAAAAATATTCCATGCAAATGGAAACCATAGGAGTTTTTCATATTCTACTGGGGTAGCCATACTTATATCAGACAAAATAAACCTAAAAACAAAGGATATAATAAGAGACAAAGAAGGGCATTATGTAATGGTAAAGAGGTCAGTCTAACAAGAAATAAAATTTGTAAATATTTATGCACCAGACAAGAGGAATATATAAATATATAAAGCAAATATTAATAGACCTAAAGGGAGGAATAGACAGCAATATAATAATAGTAGGGAACTTTAATACCCCACTTACATTGATGGATAGATCATCCACACAGAAAATCAATAATGATGTAAGTCTTAAATGACACATTAGATCAGATATATACAGAACATTCCATCTAAAAGCAGCAAAGTACACATTCTTCTCAAGTACACATTCTTCAGGCTATATCACATGTTAGGCCACAAAGCAAGTCTCAGTGAATTCAGGAAGATTGAGATCATATCAACTGTCTGTTCTGAGCACAATGTTATGAAACTAGAAATCAATTACAAGAAGAAAACTGAAAAAAAAAACATAAAAAGGTAGAGAGTACACAACAAGCTACTGAACAACCAATGGATCATCAAAGAAATCAAAGGAGAAATTTAAAAAATAGCTAGAGACAAATTAAAACAGAAATACAACATACCAAAACCTATGGAATGTAGCAAAAGTGGTTCTAAAGGGAAGTTCATAGCAATACATTCTACCTCAAGGAACAAGAAAAATCTCAAATAAACAACCTAACTTTACACCTTAAAGAACTAGAAAAAAAAAAAAAAAGAACAAACACAGCCCAAAGTTAGTAGAAGAAACGAAGTAACAAAGACCAGAACAGAAATACATGAAATAGAGACTAAAAAGACAAAAGAAAAGGTCAACAAAACTAAGAGCTGGTTAAACAAAATTCACAACTCTTTAGAGTCATCAAGAAAAAAAGTGAGAGGACTCAAATAAATAAAATTAGATACAAAAGGAGACATTATAAATGCTACCATACAAATACAAGAATTATAAGAGATTACTATGAACAATTACATGCCAACAAATTTGATAATCTAGAGGAAACAGATAAATTCTTAGAAACATACAACCTACCCAGACTGAATCATGAAGAAATAGAAAATCTGAACAGATGGACTACGAGTAAGGAGATTGAATCAGTTATCAAAAACCTCCCAACAAATAAAAGTCCAGGGCCAGACAGCTTCACGGATGAATTCTACCAAAAGTTAAAGAAGAATTAATACCAATCCTTTTCAAACTTTTCCAAAAAATGTAATGGAGGGAAAATTTCCAAACTTATTTTATGAGACCAGCTTTACCCTGATACCAAAACCAGTCAAGGATGCCACAGGGAAGCAAAATTACAGGCCAGTATCTCTGAGAACACAGATGCAAAAATCAACAAAATATTAGCAACCTGAATTCAACAATACATTAAAAGGATCATACAGCAGGATCAAGTGGGATATATCAATATTTCAGAGATGCAAGAATGGTTCAATATCTGCAAATCAATCAATATGATAAATGAAGAAAAAAATCATACAGTCATCTTAATAGATGCAGAAAGAGCATTTTTCCTGGAAGAAAGCATAAGTGGTAAGCTCCTTGACATCAGTCTTCATGATGATTTTTTGGATCTGACATCAAAAGCAAGGACACCAAAAGCAAAAATAAATAAGTGGGACCTCATCAAACCAAAAAGCTTCTGCAGTGCAGAGGAACCCATCAACAAAATGAAAAGGCAAACTACTAACTGAATGGAAAAAAATTGCAAATCATATTACTGATAAGGGGTTAATATTCAAAATATACAAAGAACTTATACAATTCAGTAGCCAAAAAACATTCAATTTGGTTAAAAGTGGGCAAAGGATTCAAATAGACATTTTTCCAAAGAAGACACACAGGTACATGAGAAGATGTTCAGTATCACTAATCATCAGAGAAATGTAAGTCAAGACCACAATAAGATATCATCTCACAGCTGTTAGAATGGCAATTATCAGAAAGACAAGACATAACAAGTGGTGGACAGGGCGTGGAGATAAAAGAACCGTTGTGCGCTGTTGGTGAGAATGTAAGCTGATGTGGCCACTATGGAAAACAATATGGAGGTTCCTCAAAAAATTAAAAATTGAATTACCATATAATCCAACAATTCCATTTCTGGGTAGTTATTTGAAGAAAACGAAAGCACTAACTTGAAAAGATATATGTACCTTCATGTTCATTGCAGCCTTCTTTACGATAGCCTTCTTTACAATAGCCAAGCTAAGTGTCCATTGATGGATGAATGTATAAAGAAAATATGTATTTTTTAAGAACTTAAAAATGTATATATTTTTAAGATTACATATATCATATATATATATGATCTTAAAAGTTCTCATCATGAGAAAAAATATTTTTTGTAACTACATATCATGATGGATGTTAACTAGACTTATTGTGGTGATCATTTTGCAGTGTATACAAATATTGAGTCATTATATTGTACACCTGAAACCAATGTAATGTTATGCCAATTATACCTCGATTAAAAAAAAACAAACTCTTAACAGGAAAACTTTAAAAATCATGTCTATGTAATAGCTCCTGAATGTGTATCTCCAGATCTCTCTAAGAGATAACCCCATACCACACTGTCTATAAAACAGCCCATATGGTTGTTTTATAAGCACCTTGAACTTAGCATGTCTAAACAACCCTTAATCATACCCACCACATCCACTCCTTTTCCTAAGTCACTACCATCCATCCAGTTACTCATGACCAAAACTGGGCAGTCAACCCTGCTTCTAAGTCATGTAAAGTCTACCTTAAAACATATTTTACATTTGTCTCCTTCTTTCCCCCCTCTATAGCCATCACCCTAGTCCAAGATGGCCTCACCCACCTCTCTTCTGGACTCCTGCAGTAGCCTCCAAATTGATGGCCTCCGATTTACTAGTGCCCTATTCATCCGTCTGTTCTCTACACCATAAAAACAGCGATAATTTTTAAAAATACACATCAAATCATGTCACTATAATAGTTTAAATCCCTACAGTGACATCACATTGTTTTCTGAGTAACATTCAACTTCTTCACTTCACGATCCTGAACGGCTAGACCCTAGGCTCATCTCTCTCCACCAACCCCTGCAGCACTCTGATACTGACTGCCTTTTGGTTCTGTCAATGACCCTGGTTCTCTTTGAGCCTTTTCCACATAATCTGTCTTCTGTCTGCAATTCAACATCCACTCTACTCGGAGCAGCTAAATTCTAGATCTCCTGAACTGAAATTAGGCATTATTTACTTAGAAACCTGCTCCTAATTCCCTAGGCTAGGCCAGTCCAATCTGTTCTTCGCCTCTTTAGAGTATTGGACTTCATTTTGCTAGCACTTATGATTGTGTCATTAAATAATAGTTCTTTGTAACGAACGGTTGGACGACTTCTCCACCAGAATGTCAGCTTATGAAAGCAGGGACTCTGCCTGTTTAGTTTATGACTATATTCTTACACGGGGTCTTCAATATAGTTGGTGGTTAACACATATTTGGTAGATAGATAGATAGATTAGATAGATAGATAATCACTCAATATCTATTAATCACATGTGTGCTGCTTACTGTTCTAAGTTCTTTTATGTGTCTTTTCATTTGGCCTCACAATTACCCTGTTGGGTGGGTACTTTTATAATCTTTATTTTAACTATGAAAAAAACAGGTACAGAAAGATTAATAACTTACAGATGTATAACCTCCATCCCTGCTACCATGGCCATTTTTTTTTTTTTTTTTTTTTTTTTTGGCCACGCCACATGGCTTGCAGGATCCTATTTCCCTGACCAGGGATAGAATCCGGGCAGCTCAGCAGCGAAAGCACAAAGTCCTAACAACTGGACGGCCAGGGGATTCCCCCATGGCCATTTTGTTCATGAACTCATTGGTTAAGAGTAGGAATAGCTGAGGAAAGAAGCTATTTCTTAAGATCTTCTGCTGAGGGTGCTCTTTAGGAAGCATTCCTATGGAACAAAACTATTTTTACAGTTAACCATCATATGGAGAGGTTTATCTACATACCTCTTCCTGAGAACTCCTTGTCAAAATCTTCCAAACGTTTTTCCCCTAAATACCTGATCCTACAGAGGATGCCCAGGTGCTCTGCCTGTACCTGATCATACTGTGTAGTAGCGGTGCAGGTCCTACTCACCTACGACCCATGATTAAATGTAGATCTGGGTTTCTGGTCATCTGTCTTTCCAGGCAGAAAACAAACACCAGGTACATTGACGGAAGTTCTGCCCACTTGGAGGATTTGCTTTCGCAACTATTTTTCAGGGCTGTGTCTGAAATGGACTGTGGAGTTGCAACTATTTACTTTTGGGTGGTGCCACCATATATCATGCAGCACTCTTTGTACAGAGGACTGAAAGTTTTTTCTTTTTAGGTAATCAGATCACAGAAAGGAGTTGTGAGTTGAAAAACAAGGTTATGTAGCAGCAATATAGTTGGCTGTAGAAATTACTTGTGCTTTTAAGATCTTCTTGAGCTTGATATATGATAGTTCCACTTGGTGATGGAGTGCTGCTGTCTACAACCAACTTTATGGCTTGGTGAGTCAGACCCGAGTCATGATGGGCAGCTGAGTTTGCACGGTAATTTGGTGGCCGCGGTCAAGTGTTTTGTTTCCATGAGGCCCAGAGGCAAGCCAGAAGTTGTTTTTCAAAAGGAGAATAGTTACATTGTGGCCTTGCTCTGAAATCTTAAAGGTTTGCTCTGTGATTCACCTTCAGAGACCTGCCAGTGGCTCCATACGACATCTCTATCTTCCACAGACATAGTGTACCACTAAACATTGCTTTTACTGCATCTCAAAATTTTGATAGTTGCATTTTCATCTTCATTTACTTCAAAATATTTTAACATTTTTCCTGAGATTTTTTTTTCCTTTTATACATATATTATTTAGAAGTGTGCTGCTTAATCTCCATGTATTTGGGGATTTTCCACTGTCTCTCTGCTATTGATTTCTAGTTTAATTCCATCCTGATCTGAGAGCTGACATTGTCAGACTTCTGTTTTTAAAATGTGTTAAGGTATATTTTATGGCCCAGAATGTGGTCTATCTTGGCAAATGTTTCATGTGAGCTTGGGAAGAATGTATACTCTGCTGTTGTTGGATGAAGTAGTCTATGGCTGTCCATGGTATCCAGTTGATTAACAGTGTTTTTGAGTTCAACTATGTTCTTTCTGTCTGCTATATCTGTCTATTTCGGAGAGAGGGGTTTTGAAGTCTCCAACTATAATAGTGGATTCATCTATTTCTGCTTGAAGTTCCATCAGATTTTGCCTTATGCGTTTTGTTGCTCTGTTGCTAGGCGCATACATTTTAAGGATTGTTATACCTTCATGGAGAATTGGCCCCTTAATCATTACGTAATGTCCCTTTTTATCCCTGATAACTTTCCTTGTTCGGAAGTCCACTCTGTCAGGAATTATTATAGCTACTCCCACTGTCTTTTGATTAGTATTAGCACGGTTACTGTTTTCTATTCGTTGTCCTTGTTCTTTGTTACTATTTGTTCTCTACTCTTTTTCTGCCTTTTGCGGTTTTCATGGAGTCTGTTTTATGATTTTCCATTTTCTCTCCTCTCTTAGCATATCAATTATACTTCTTTCTCTTACTTTGTTTAGTGGTTTCCCTTGAACTTGCAATACCTTTACAACTAACTCGAGTCCACTTTCAAATGACACTGTACTGCTGCACAGGTGGTACAAGTACCTTGTAATAAGAAAATAATCTCAATTCTCCCTCCCTCCTATCCCTTGGGTCATACTCTGTAGCTGAACCTCTGGAGCCATCTGGGATTTGAATCTATTTATACAGTTAGAAGCAATGAGAGGTGACGGTCGTAGGCCTTCAGGAGGATCAGCCGTGCCCTGAAAACAAGAGATCTTTTACAATTACTTTAGACAAAAGGTGACTAATCTCAGAAAACGGCAGAAATCTTGCTCTGAGTGTCGAAAGAAAACTGCAGAAATTTGGGTCTTCAAAATCCTCACCTGTATTGGAATTTGTGTATATGCCCTCCTCCCAGATTCCAGAATCTCACTCTTTTCTAATATTAATTCTCTAAAAGACCCTGAGAAGTTAGAATTAAATTTTCATTGCAATTTAGCCATCCACAGGATTAAATTTTGGATTTGGTTTTTAGAAATTTCAATTCTTTGACTACAGAAGATAAAAGTCACCTGAAGGGCCATTATAGAAGCTTTTTGGTTCCTTACCAAGACCTTGAGCCATGAATTTAAAACCCTAATCCCATTTCCCCCCTCCACGTCGTCCAGCATATTTAGAAACAACCACATCAATCCATCATAGTTTTACTTTTATTTCCACTAAATTGTTCAATGGCAGCGACCACTTGGACATGCAAGGTCTTTCCAGGTGGCTAGAGGTGATACTTTAAGTAGTGTTTTTCCATGGCATGCCATGGGCTACCATTGCCCCATTTGCCACTGGCAACAGGATAATAATTATCTTTAAATCTAGCCAGATCAGAGAACCCATTCCAGATTCCTAATACTAAGATTCTGTTACTGTGCCCCTGTGAGTCAGCTGGCTCAACAGCTGGAAAGACGAACTGGACAAGAAGTGAAGTGGGGCCTCCCTGGTGGCGCAGTGGTTGAGGGTCCGCCTGCCGATGCAGGGGATACGGGTTCGTGCCCCGGTCTGGGAGGACCCCATATGCCGCGGAGCGGCTGGGCCCGTGAGCCATGGCCGCTGGGCCTGCGCGTCCGGAGCCTGTGCTCCGCAACGGGAGAGGCCACAACAGTGAGAGGCCCGCATACCGCAAAAAAAAAAAAAAAAAAAAAAAAAAAAAAAAAAAGAAGTGAAGTGAAGTGAGGAAAATCTTGGAAAGTGAAGGTGCAGTGGGAAATTTAGAAGATCAGAGTCAAACAGACTCTCCTGGTTTCATCATTTTCTACTGTGAACCTAAGAACCTTAATTTTTGTGAAAATTTCTATTTTTCTAGTTGTAAAACATAGAAGAAATATTTACATTTAGGAATTGCTTGCATACCCCTAATATTTTTTTGAAAACTATTTTACCTTTTTGCCAAATGTTAAATTAACAGTGAAATGTTTTCATCATAAGGTAAGAGTTTCAAAAGATGTGACTTTGGGCATATTTTAATTATTGACATTTGATTTAAAAATCATATTACCATTCTTTTCAACATATCTATTCAATATAATCTAAATGCTATAGTGACTTTATGCCCACCATCATCAATTTTAAAAATCCATGAATAAGCTCTTCTTTAACAACCAGAAATTTTACATTGTCCCATTTTCTCCTTGAACTCATATTTCCATTCCATTTCTCCTACAGAATTTTATCCTAATATATTTTTATGCTTGAAGGTCTTTTATTGATCACATTTTATAGCCTTCTGCTATAAAATTATGTACATAAATTGAAATTAATTTTTTAAATATTCTCTGTGACCAGAGGAACTAAGTGTTATTTTTCCTTCATCTGGATTAAGTTATCATTCCAATAATTATTGGCTTATTATTGATCAAAGAAAGTTAGTATATTACAGAAACGGATAGGTAAACCTTGAAAGTAAAGTTTAATTAGAAATGTACATTTTAATATGTATAATACATATAAATGTATATGCATATATAACTCTCTCCTCTGACAGTGAGAAACTTGTATCCCATCATCCTTAAAATATTTACTTATCAATCCCACCTATAGGTAAACAATCTCCCATCACCACTGCCCCATCTCCACAACCTCTTCACACCTCTTAGCTCTGACACCCCACATGTGGCCACTGTGCAGATAGATACCTTCTTCACTATGCTCAGACAGGCCCACAGTGCTGGGCTTGCACTCCTATTTCCTCTCTTTGGGTTATTTGGCTCTGCCCTAACTACTGGTGTTTGGACTAAATTATTCTGAAAGGAAACCAGATAGGGAGGGGAAAGAGACCATGCATGTTTACAAATCTTAACTCTTTAATTCTGAAATAGACATTGGACATAATTGGACACAGCCTTTCTATGAATTTCTATGAGAAATAACCTACAATACCCTTCACTATTTACTACTGACATACTTTTGTTGCTTTCTTCTCAGGATCCTCCTCAGCATCCACAATTTCGCTGAGAAGAATCAGGGAGTTAGAAGAAGATAGGTCTTTAAAGACGACTGTCACTTCTTTAATCCAACTCTACAAATACATCTGATTTCAGAATATTCCAACAGGGGCAAAATACCCTATTTCTAATGTCCCAGTTTGTCTAGAATAGCAAAATGCATTAGAAAAGACAAAAGCCTTATCGAGAGTTTATGGTGATGTGGTTGAGCAAGGTTTTACATACTTTTCTGTAAGAGTTGGGATGGGTGAAACACAACCCTCTCTTTTGTAATATGAGAGAAGTTTGACTGTGAGAAGGGGAGATGGAAAAAATAAACCAAATGATGCCTTGACCACAGGCCTATTCTCAGGCAGATCAATTTTTGCAAAAACTAGAAATTGAGAATATGAAAATGGATTTCCTTAAATTGTCCACTGCCTACAAAGTTCTTGGAAAGCCTTCACGGACACTCAGAGGCATATCTATCTAATTTGGCAATTATTGGCCTATGTGTTTGTCTTAGTCAATTTGGGTTGCTACAACGAAGTACCATAGGCTGGGTGGGTTATAAACAACAGAAATTTATTTCTCATACTTCTTGAGGCTGAGAATCTGAGATCAGAGTTTCTGGTGAGAGCCCTCTTCTGAATTGTAGACAGCCAAATTCTTGTTGTATCCTCATATGGTAGAAAAAGCTTCTCTGGCCTCTTTTTATAAGGGCACTGGTCCCTTACATGAGGGTTTTACCCTCTTGACCTAATTACCTCCCAAAGGCCTTACCTCCAAATACCGTCATATTAGGGATTAAATTTTAACATATGAATTTTGTGAGGGGAACACAGACATTCAGTCCATAACAGTACTTTAAAAAACTAGAAGTAGCAATAAATTTTAGTGAATTGATGGCTGTGAAAAAAACAAAATAATTCGTGCAGATAATCAACAACATGCACAGATGAGAATGAAAAGAAGTATGTTAAAATGTTATTCATCAATGAGAATTAAGTAGGAATTACATTTTACTTCTATTAGATAGAACATATGATGGACAATTCAAAAATCATTTTAAAAAGTTTTTATCAAAACTTTTTGACTTTTTAAATCCAGTTTTCATATTAATACTGATTTCTGTCACATTATTTTAGATGTTTAATGAAAATTACCTCAACTATTTAGATTTAAGATGTTAAATCTTAAAGGCAGGAAATATTTTTAGGAGTTGGGGTGAACTTATTCACCCTTGTTGTTTCATTATTCAGCAAAGAGTTGAATGCCTACCAAGAGCTCAGTGCACAGCCAAACACAGGGGATATAACAGTGAGTGAAATTCAGTATGGTCCCTGCATCCATGGAGATACAGTCTAGAACCCTTTAATGAAAGCAAAAGGAGCCATAAGTTAGGCAAGAAGCTGAGAGCCACATGCAGAGCATCGATTAGCTTGCCAAAAGGAAAGACAGGCTTTAGAGTGTCTCTGTGGCTTTCAGCTTCAGGACCCTGAGAACCCTCTTTTTGAGATGGTTCTGGATCATCCAGTCATGGACACCTCCTGCACCTGTGGATCTTTGCTCTTATTTAAATCCCTCAGGGGGTGAATGTGGTTGATGTAGCTTGGGTTGTGTTTCTACCTCTGGAAATAGTTGGGTGACTGTAATAGGCAGTTTCACCATGATCACAAAGAAGGAATTTCCTTAAAGGTTAAAAAAAAAAAAAAATAGTGGGGAGGGCAGGGTTTCTACTGAAAGAAAAAGAGAAAGTATATTGGGGGAAGGATGTCCACTCCAGTTTTCAACCATGAACCAAAATCTGTATCTGGTTCATCTTCTTATATAAAAGTCAGCTCATTCGTTTCTAATAGTTTACATTTTAAAATTCTGAATCAGCACCTACAATGCTGTTCCTCTCCCCTGCTCTTCTGCCTTCTCATCCCCTTTCCTTCTCCTGTTCTCTCCTGTCTCTCTCTCTAAATATCTAGACAATATTGCCCTGCTTTCCTTGAGAGGATCCTTAACCGTCTTTATATAAAATTTATTTAAAAGTCAATGCTGTAATAATTTTCTGTAAGTATAATAATTAAAATAGAGCTATAATGTACAGCTTTATAAAGAATCTTTTTCATACACACATACATTTGCTATATGAGTCACACATGAATGTGATTGTCATTGTGCAACACATTACATAGAGAGGCAACTCAGTCAACAACCAGTGCCTGCAATTTGTATCATCTACACTTGTGACCTGTTCATGTCTAGGGTGAAAGAAGTGCTCCATGGGAACTGTTGAAGTTTACAAAGCAAAGGGCTGTCCAAGGGAAGCAGTGAGATCCAGCTCATAAAACACTGGTTTTCTTTTACTGCACCCTATGTTCATACAATGTTTTGATCTTAAAGTCATTCTAAAAATTTTGTTGTGTTTTTTTTCCCTATTAATAACTATTTAGGTAGTTCTGGAGGCTAATTAGTTGACCTCGATGTGGAACCTTTGCACTGATCTTTTATTTTCAATATTTACCAAGAATGACAAATTTCAGCCATTGCACGGATATTACATTCCTTGGTTCGAGGCTCATATTTAAAACCAGTGTTTGTTTTCTCTGTCCATGGACTCTTAATATGCATGGCATGTCTCTCCTGAGTGGCCGCCAAATTTCCCTCAGGCTGGACTTTTTTTTTTTTTTTTTAAGATCTTTATTGGAGTATAATTGCTTTACAGTGGTGTGTTAGTTTCTGCTTTATAACAAAGTAAATCAGTTATACATATACATATGTTCCCATATCTCTTCCCTCTTGCGTCTCCCTCCCTCCCACCCTCCCTATCCCACCCCTCTAGGTGGTCACAAAGCACCGAGCTGATCTCCCTGGGCTATGCGGCTGCTTCCCACTAGCTATCTATTTTACATTTGGTAGTGTATATATGTCCATGTCACTCTCTCACTTTGTCCCAGCTTACCCTTCCCCCTCCCCATATCCTCAAGTCCATTCTCTAGTAGGTCTGTGTCTTTATTCCCATCTTACCCCTAGGTTCTTCATGACATTTTTTTTTCTTAGATTCCATATATATGTGTTAGCATACGGTATTTGTTTTTATCTTTCCCTCAGGCTGGACTTTTAACTACCCGTTGCAGGCCTGTCTGGATTGGCAGTCACATGGGCATCTGGTCACGCCTGGGTTTCAGCTGCTCTGGAAGATGCCTGTCCCTGGGTGGTCAGCCATTCCTCACACCACACTTCAGTCTCAGGTGTCCCTGACAGAACACACCTCTCCCAAGTGTCCTCAAGAGGTTATCCTTTCCAGACAACCTTTGGACTTACTTAGAATTCTCATTTTTCTTTTCAGGCTTTTGATGATGTGAATCTAAGATCTACTAATTTTTTTTTTTTTTTTGCGGTACGTGGGCCTCTCACTGTTGTGGTCTCTCCCGTTGCGGAGCACAGGCTCCGGACGCGCAGGCTCAGCAACCATGGCTCACGGGCCCAGCCACTCCGTGGCATGTGGGATCTTCCCGGACCGGGGCACGAACCCGTGTCCCCTGCATCAGCAGGTGGACTCTCAACCACTGCGCCACCAGGGAAGCCCAGATCTACTAATTTTTGAGCTTGCCTTTTTTCTGGTATAATTTCTCATGACTGTAGCCAAAAGAACATTGAAATTAATCGTATTAGAAAATGAATGAACATTTCGAGACCTCTTCATTTAAAACATAAAGCATTTTTTTTCAAAATATGAACAATGTAAATATTTGAAACCTTTAAAATTATGCTCCCTCAACCCCCGTATGTAATTTGCATGATCATGCATACTGTATCGTTTATATTTTAAATCAGACCATCCCAAACATACTCTTAAAATTTGGTGAAAAGTCTATTTGTTTTCATAGCATATGGTTTAAAAGAGTTAAACACACAGCCCCTTTATTTATAGAAATTAGCATCTCACTGATGACATGTTCCACGTTCTTGCTGAATGCCATGTGCTCTGTACACGGAACTGATAGTGTATTGCTGAATATTTCTTGGTAAAGCCCACCTTTCTCCCCAGCTCTCTATTACCCAACATTCCTAGAGCAGCCCAAGGTTAGCTACAAGGTTAGAGCATAGTTACTGTAAAGGTTATAGGGACAAAGGAGTACTTGGGAATTATTCTGCTTTAAGCATAGAACACACCTGAGGGAATGCTTGATTACTATGGGAAAGGAGTGCGAAAAATGCAATGTGCCAAGGAAATTGCTTGGGTTTTCTAGATTTTCTCAAACGTTTTTGTTAAGACTTTGTAAAAACAATCGTTCTAAAAGAATGTTTGGTTTTTCCTCCTCATTCTTGTGAAATTCTGCACTTCTGTCAATTAAAAAAAAAAAAAAAGGTGAACATGACATGGAACAGTTATCTCCAGATCACTGGTTCTCAGAGTGCCATATTCATATACTTTAATTGACCTGAGTTGTTATTTTAAAGAATTAATGATAGGATGTCAATGACTATACTTCACTGTAAAGATGAATTAACAAATTAAGTCGTATTCAATGTGACTTCGGCTTTCTGGTTGTCAGGAAGGTCTTTCATTTGCCCTCTGTATGCCTTCATCTTGTCCCTTTCATCTTTTGTTTGGGGCTTTGAGAAAATTTACCTCAATTCTGTTGAGAGAAAAATAATTGGCAGGAGCTTACCAATGCCTTGTGTGAGTGGAGTGGCCCCTGTTACCTGTGATCTGGGTGAGGCCACCAAGGGGGCCTGGCCAGAACACTAGCTTTTAGTAACTTGCACTGTTTTAGGCAATAGAGTGGGGACTTCCCTTGTTGTAAGTAAGAATTATGTAAATTATGAGAGCCAGTGAGTGGTTATCACTTGATACTAGAATTACAAGTGACTGTTATTTTCTTCTTTATAAATTCTTGCTTTTAGGGGGATGCTAAATTTTTATTCAACATACTTAGTTTGCACTGGGAACTTTGCACTTGAAAAAGTGGATTCACATACCCAAGATGTTCCAAGCATACTTAAAATTTTTCCAGTAGGTGAGTCGAGCATTTATTTTTATATAAATTTAAATTAATTATATAAGTTGTTGCACTTTGCTTGAATTTCTTTTAAACATCTAAAAAAGTAACTTAAAAATTAAGATAACTAGTTCTAAGGTTAGTGGTCTGTACTTATATCCAGGGTTAATAATTTAATTTAGCTCATATGAGTTAAACAAGAGAAAACGTTTTAGGGATTGGCATCTCCAGAGTAAGAAAGATTAGAGGGAAACATACCAAAATATTAACAGTAGCTGGTGGGGGTTACAGTGATTAAAATATTTTTACACTTGTTTGTATTCTCCAAAAGTTCTCTTGTTAGGCATGTATAACCTTTTATAATTAGACAAAGAGGTCCTTAACAGCATTGCTAAGGGCTGTCTGTACGCCTAGGTCTCCAATCCTGCTTTTATCAACTTTCTAGTTCCTTTTTCTTTGCACTACAGAAACAAATAAAAATACAGAAAAATTTTTTTAGCTTTACAGATGTGTCTGGAAAGATCTTGCCAACCTGCCTTTTCATGCCTACTTCACTGGAAATAAAATTTTGCCCCAAAGCCTAAAATTTCACAACAATTAGAACTCCTATTTACAAAATGCAACTAGCTGTGATTTCTTTATTTCAGTATGGTTAATGATTGTTGCTTTCCTCCTAAAATATTACTTCAGTCCTCAGAAACCTTAGTGACCTGGGCATGGTGTGGGAACTGTGTCATCATTTTGGAGCATGGAATGTTCCAGGGGAGGAAGACAAATCTGAATGGAGCCCTGCATGGAGGACTCGGGGCAGTGAGAGTCAGGGAATGTGCTCTAGGAACTTAGACGTGAAGGGAAGCGCCTGGAAAATCTAAGAGATTTATAGAATTAAGAAGGCACACATCAGAATCAAACCTCACTGATTCAGAGTTAATCTGCCAGGTGATTCAGCCTTGGGAGCAGAAGGGATAGATGAATTGTATGAGTCTACAGGGTCTTATTGCAGAAATACCAAGAAGGTTCAGATAATCACCTCCCCACCAAAGTCTGTTACAGCCTATTGGCTGATACTTGAATTACATGACTTTGGTATGTACCAAAGTATAATACCTTCAGCTGGAGTAATGCTTTTAGAGATAAAAACAGGGGATGGGGAGTGACTGCTAGTGGGTGTGAGGTTTCTTTCTGGGGTGATACAAATATTTTAAAATTAGATAAGGGTGATCTTTGCACAACTCTGTGATGATACTAAAAACCACTGAATTGTACAATTTAAAAGGGTGAATTTTTTTGATGTATGAATTATACCTCAGTGAAACTATGATTAAAAATTGCCCTTCCCTTCTCCCAAAATGATACAAGCAGTCATTTAAGTTTTAGGGAGAATACATAAATTAATAGCAGAGTTCAGGAAAGAAAGCAGTTTGAACATCTGACTGGAGGACAGATGAAAGGAGAATCCTCAAAGGGGCAAAGTTGAAATAACTAGAAAGCAGTGATGACTGATACTTTAGACTAGACCTGCATAGAAAACCGCAGTGTCCAGAGGGCCCCGGCTGGTAAGGTAACCTCGTGGAGAAGTTCGATGATGAACCAGAGGGGGTGTGCTCCCTCTGAATGGGGGCAAATCGTTATCACCCTGTGAGACTCTAGGCTCACTTTTGTTGCATATTTTTTTTAATGGCCATCTAGAGTTTTATGTCATATCTTATTTTTGAATGCTGGCAATCAATTAATAAATGAAACAAATTTAAAAATCACGTCAGGACTTCCCTGGTGGCGCAGTGGTTAAGAATCCGCCTGCCAATGTAGGGGACACAGGTTCGATCCCTGGTCCGGGAAGATCCCACATGCCACGGAGCAACTAAGCCCGTGCGCCACAACTACTGAGCGTGCGCTCTAGAGCCCACGAGCCACAATGACTGAGGCCCACGCGCCTAGAGCCCGTGCTGCGCAACAAGAGAAGCCAAGACAATGAGAAGCCCGTGCACCGCAACGAAGAGTAGCCCCTGCTCGCCGCAGCTAGAGAAAGCCAGTGCGCAGCAGCGAAGACCCAACACAGTCAAAAATTAGTTAATTAATTAATTTTATAAATAAATAAATAAATAAACAAACATAAAAATCAGAAGTCAAAGAACACTTGTTTGGGGATTCTGGAATGGTCACGTGGGTGTTTCCTACCCCAAGGCTAAGCCCTGGACTCTCGGAGGAGTTGACAGTATGATTTGAAGAGCAGAGGGGCATTTCCAGAATTCCCATCTGAACGTCCAGTTGTCTCAGCACCTTTTATTGAATAAACCTTCCTTCCTCCCTGATCTGCCTGGCAACGCTGCTGCTCTCAAAGTTCTGTAGATGCAAGGGCCCTTTTCTGGGCAGTCATTTCTATTTCACTGTTGATCTATCTATCCCTGAGTGGTTATCAAGTGTACTAAATCCTATAGCTGTGTAATACATCCTGTTGTATACATATGTGTGCACCCATGTATGTACACACACACACATATATATATACTCACAGTCATATATATACACACACTCATAGTATTTTTAAAACAATCTCAAATTTATAAAAAATTGCAAGTGCAATACACATAAAACATGTTTCGTTCCTGAGTAATTTGAGCTAAACTTACAACTTTATGCCTCATCACACCCAAACACCTGAGTGTTTATCTCCTACAAACAATGACAGTCTCCTATGCAACCTCAATACAGCCATCCTAATCAGGAAATTCCCATTGATACGCTATTGACATGTAATCCACATAGCTTTTAAAGTCTGCCAATCATCCCAGTAATGTCCTGGATAGTGAGAGGATTCACTTCAGGATCATGTTGCATTTTGTTGTCATGTCTTTCTAGATTTCTTCAGCCTGCAGTAGTTCCTCAATGCTTCCTTAAATTTTATGACTTTGACACTTGGAAAGATATATTTTAGAATATCCCTCAATTGGCTGTGTCTTATTGTTAGGTTCAGTTTGTTCTTTGGCAAGAAAATAGAAGAAATGATGCTGCACTATCCTCCTTGCATCCTATCAGGTAGTGCATGATTTTGATTATTTTTCGGGTGGTGTTTTACAGATGATGTTCACTTTGATTAGCTGATTAATATGGTGCCTGCTGGTTTCTCCCTGTAAAAAGTAATCCTTCTCCTTTTGTAATTAAGAAGTTTTATTGTTGGGAAAAACTTGGAAACTGTAAATATTGCGTTCCTCGTGAAAGTTTTATTCATTCATTTGTCCATTTATTTAGATTGGTGTAGCTGCATGATTTCTAATTTCTTAAAAAGGGTATACTCCATTCTGACTTTAGCTAATTCACTTTGTTGTACAGCAGGAACTATCACAACATTGTAAAGCAATTATACACCAATAAAAATAATTGTTAAGCACACACACACACACACACACAAAATGAACACAGACTCCATCTTGAAGTAGTTTCAACTGGCCAAATGTTAGATAATGACATCTGTGTCTCTATTTCTGCCCTGCAAACCAGTTCATCTGTACCATTTTTCTAGGTCCCACATATATGCATTAATATACGATATTTGTTTTTCTCTTTCTGACTTACTTCACTCTGTATGACAGTCTCTAGATGCATCCATGTCTCTACAAATGACCCAATTTCATTCCTTTTTACGGCTGAGTAATATTCCATTGTATATATGTACCACACCTTCTTTATCCATTTGTCGATGGGTGTTTAGGTTGCTTCCACGTCCTGGCTATTGTAAATAGCACTGAAATGAACATTGGGGTGCATGTGTCTTTTTGAATTAGAAACTCATACACTCTTGCCACACTGAAGTGTGTTAGTGCAGCCTGTTTCATTTTGTCCATTTTCCATTTCTCTCTCTGTGTCCCTGCCTCTTAAAGAAGCACAGTGACAAATCAGTTGGGGAATGAGCTCTGAGTTTCCACTTTGCAAGTATCCTGAATCTCCATGATTGATTTTCTTGGTGCCCCGTTTAGGGTAGGGGGCACACTTCCCTCCTCTCTCGCACAATGGAGAGGATGGAAACAGAGCAGCAATCCTGCCAGAAGCTTCCTCCCTGTCCTGCCGGCCTTCAGCTTACAAGGCCAGGTGGAGAGAAGGTCCTGGGGTGATAGGTAGGTGTGACAAGGCCAGTTTGGTCACTCCAAGCCAGACTGGGAAGAAGGCAGTCTGGTCCCCCAATTCTTTGATACTGGCTGTTGGCATCTTTGTCCTCAGCTTTTGTTCCCGGCCTTCAATTTCAGGATCATAAGAAAAGCATCTTCAGTGTCCTGCTACATGATGACAGAAAGAGCAAAAGTAATTGTCACAGGTTGGGCTCTCGAGAAGAAGACACTGAGATACAGTTTGGGGTGCAAGATGTTTATTAGGGATCAATAGCTATGAAAGAAAGGGGAAGGAAGCCAACTGGGTTAGAAGAAGAAATTCAACGGCGATCAGTATAAGACCTACGAAGTCTTGGTCAACCCGTTGGGAATCTGGATGACAGCTCAACCATCAGAGTGTCCCTTGTTGGGCCGAACTGTCCAGGCCGTTATAGCCCTACCTCACACAGTCACTCACGAGTGTGGACAGCTTGGGAAGGGTGTCTCTTGGGCAGGATTCTCTCTGCAGCTGAGGCAGATCCTGAAGGAACTGAGATCTGGAGCCTGTTGCTGACCGCACTCCCCTCTGCTGGGCAGCAGGTCCTCCTCAGAGTGGGTCTGGGTGGCGCTCCTTTGTACCTGCCACAAAAGGCAACTAAAATTCTTCGGCCCTGCTTCGAATTCTGCTGATAGGTATCTGAAGGACCGTAATGCAAGAACATTTGCTAAGAGCAATTACTAGGAAAACTTTATTTTTCTTTTTTTTTTTAATTGAAGTATAGTTGACTTACAATATCATATCAGTTTTAGGGGTACAACATAGTGATTTGATATTTTTATAGATTATGCTCCATTTAAAGTTATTATAAGTTGACCCTCAACCACTGCGCCACCAGGGAAGCCCTGGATTTATTATCTTATATGCAAGTTCACAAAGGGAAAATCCAAATAACCTAATAATTAGTTGTGGTCATTACTGAATAGTTTCTGACTTGGTTGTTCTGGAGTCTCTATGGAGAATCAGCCCCCAGATGGACATATTTCTTACTTTCTTTGAAAATGAAATCAGGAAATTTAAGATGTTCTCCAGTTGAGGTTCAGATAAGGCCCTCTCTGTATTTTTTTCTTCCTTTATTGGTAAAAAGAAGAGTGATTCTACGAAGCAATCTCAAGGGCCATCAAAGCGTTAAAGCCATCAGGTGTGTCAGGCAACAGGCAGCTCACTCCTCCTTCAGGGCACGCAGTGGTTCCCGTGCAGATAAGGCCCTCTTGATGCTCTGGACTCATAATAGAGTTTTGACTTAGGAAAATTGCCTCTCTTAGCATTTATTATAGCATCAGAGGAACCTTCTGCCCATGGGGGAAAACAGAGATTTTTCTGAGTAATAATTATGTACTTCTGTAGAATCACAGCACTTGGAAAGGGCCTTAGAAACAAACAGGGTTAAATATCAGTTTAAAAACTAAATTTGTAGAGATTTAAGGACCATGCTAACAGGGATATAAACTTGAAAACCAATATGCATTTGAATATATGTTTTTTTTTAAGTTTAAGTTTCGCATAAACTGAAAACACAAGTTTTATTTTCTATTTTTTAAAAAAAGTATAATAGGCTAAGATAAGGGAACCAAGACAAAAGTCAAGCAATGAAGACTATTCTGTAACATAAAAAAATATTTGGTATTCTGTAATTTTCCATAATGTCATACGTTACTTAGGGGCTCTAAGCCTGATCTGCTTTGTCCATAGCTAATATTAATCGATATTTTAACAGAATGCTTTCTTTGCGAAATCACCTTATGGCACTACTTTCAACAGCAGCATCTATCACAAAATACATTTCAACTGTTTTGCAAACAAACTTTCTTCCAATTAATAATTAAACAGAGGAACAGCTTGTGGTATACGCTTGGAACGAACTTTACTATATATAGTTGGAAATGACAGGCACACATGAAGATGTGACTGAAGCCGGGTAACATTTAAATATTCAGCTTTTCCTCTGTTACCTTGACTAAAGTTAGTTCCCAAGGTAAAAACTGAGTGGTCTGCCGGCATATGGTATAACCTCCATTTGAGTGCTAAAAGCTGGATGCTGTTTTTGTGAAACAGATGTTGTAGAGTGCAGCAATGCACAACTGACTCTAGCTAACAGCTGGGAATCCTTCGTGACCCATATAGCGAGAAATAAACATAGTCCTATGCTTGGCAAAAGTGTAAGAAGGCAAATTTCCATTTGTTAAGAGCTTATCAAAATGAAGAATAAATGTTTTTAGCCATAAACTGATTTTATTCACCAGAGTAATCTTTCCAGCAGCTTATGTGATGGCCGCATAATATTACAGGCACCCTTTGCCAGATGAAGGCTGCAGTTGCACTGACATATAGTACAGATGGAAAATAAACATCTGCCTCAACCAGGAGAGAAGACCAAGGACGAGGCTGACAAATATTATCTGGCATGACTATCTTTGCGGGGAAGCATACAAATGCTACAGGACCAAAACCACTGGCATTGTCTGGTGTCATCCTTATGTGGTTACTGACCATGAAGAGAGATGATTAGTATGCACTCTCCAAGGAGGCTGCTGCAGATGCTCGGGATGATATGATTCCAGCTCTCCAGGATCTGCCTTGCTGTAGCCACACCATTCATGTCGCAGAGCGATTCCATTTTATTTTTTTTTTCATGGTTCGGCTGCATTTACTGTCTGCAAAGTTTCCCTTCTTGTCGTTGAATGCCACAAACAAGGGGAGGAGGGAAAAAGAAGAGCTAATCTAGAAAAGATAAAAACATCTTTTTTTTTTCAGTCATAGGAAAGTGTCAACAAAGCTGCCTAATCCAAGTTCAAATCAAATGCTGTTCTTCAGATGAGGACTAAACCCCAACATTTTGATTGTGTATCACTGTATTTTGTTACATGATCCAACTTCACCTTTGGCAAAATCTGAGTGGGATAACATATGTTCTGTGGGAGAGGCACATGCACGTGCACGCACACACACACACACACACACACACACACGGATACACATACATCCTGTGGTCCTAGCACTGAGTTCCTTTTGTTCCCATTGCAACCAAATGATTCATGTGGCACAAATAATACGACAGATGTAGCTTTAAAAATTCAGTTTTACTGCGAGTGTCTTTTCGACTGAACCTTCTTTCATTTTCTGGTAGCTCTTGTGACCATATGGAGTTTAGATGGCCGTGAATTCCCTTCTACTAACCCAAATCCTTTTCTGCACCTGGGCACAATTTTGGATAAGGGGGTGAAGAAAAGGGAAGAAGTGTCAGGCTTAATATACAGGATTATATTACGAGTAAAAAGTACTTTCCCTTTTTGTGAAAAGACAATTTCAGTACTATGGTTTTGGATATATGGATTTTTAATTGTTTCTTTCACTTGACTAGTTAAGAAAAAGAGACTTGCTTAAATGCTGATAATCTCGTTGAAGCAATCATGATCTCAACTCTTTACTTGAAATTGTAGAATGACTTGAAATCTCAGATTTACTACTAATAACAGCAAACATGTATTGAGTGTTGCTGTACTTAACTCTTTATATGTACTAACATACATGTAACATTTAATCTTCACAAAAATCCTGTGAGTTAAGTACTGTTATTACTAGTCCCTTTTATAGAGGAGGAAGTTGTCACAGAGAGGTTAAGTAATATGTCTAAAGTAACACAGCTCATAGTAGTAGAACCAGCTTTTGAACTGAAAGATCTGGCTCAAGTGTCCATGTTCTTGACCATAATGCTACCAGTTGTCTAATAAGTTAAAGCACACTGTACCAGATATCGTGGTATGTTGACTTCATTAATATCAACTCTGTTTGGTATGGTATTCAAAAAGATGTTTCATTTAATTATTTTTACTATGTTAGATCTGTTCACACACAAAAGCAACTTATGATCATTATAAAGTCAAATAATACACAGACTTATATAAAATTAATAATCCTTTCATCTTCTTTCAAATCAACCTCCTGAAGTGACAAATGTTATCAGGTATGTACAATATTTTATATCTTTTTTCTAGGCTAACAGTTTATCTCTTTTCTTGTTCTTTTCTGTTCTTTCTTTTTTAACCTCCAGAGGGGGTCATACTTGTATACATTTTTCTGCAACATAAAAGCACAATATTCCACAGTGTGTATATATAGTATATAGTGTATGTAATATATACACTATGCATGTATATGTGTGTTTGTGTATGTATACATACACAATAATTTACTTAACCATTCCCGTAATGATTGTCATTTCGTCCTTTATATTTGAATACATTAATTTGTTGATTTTTCCCTAATCCACAATGACATAATAGACAGGCTTATACTTATGTCTCCATATGTTTTTTGTTAATATCTGTATCAAACAGTCCAAGAAGTAGGAGTAATCATCAAGGGGCATATGTGTGTTTTTATTAGGTGAATCAAAAATTTTTTTAAGTACAAAAAATTTTGGCCTGTAGGTATACACTTATTTATAATTATCTCCACAGTTCTTCTCTCTTCAGTCAGCTGTATTGAAATATAATTTACATACAGTAAACTTCACCTGTTAAAGTATACACTTCTGTGAGCTTGGATGCATACATGTGGTTCTGCTATCACCACCACAGTCAAGATATAGAACTGTTCCACCAATCCCAAAACTTCCCAAAACGGCGGTTGTACCACCGTTTATCTGTTTGCCAGCCAAAGGACATTTGGATTGTCCTCAGATTTGGTGTTTGTGAATAAAGCTGTAATATTTGCCTAAAGGTTTTTGCATAAGCGTAAGTGTTCATTTCTCTTGGGAAAATACCAAAAAAAAAAAATAATAAGGAATTTCCTATCATATGATAAGTACATGTTTAACTTTATGAGAAAATGTCAAACTGTGTTCCAAAGTGTCTCTACCATTTTGCTTTCCCACTAGCGATAAGTGAGCGTTCTAGCTGGCATGTATTCTCATCAGTATCTGGTATTGGCACTTTTGGTAGTTGTTGGTTTTTTGAGTTTTAATCATTCTAATAGATGTACAGTGGTATCTCATTGTGATTTTAATGTGCATTTCCTAATGACTAATGACATTAAACATCTTTTTGTGTGTATCTCTCCTTTGGTAATGTATCTATTCAAATATTTTGTCATTTTTATTAAATTTTTCATTTCTTGGTGTTTGAGCATTTTTATATATTCTGAACATCAGCCCTTAATCAGATAATGTGACTTGTAAATATATTCCTCTCATCTGTCACTTATTTTTTCATTCTTTCAAAGAATTTTCTCTTTTGGATTGTGATTTTAGTGATTTATCTAAGAAATATTTGCCTAACAAAGATTTTCTTCTAGTTCTTTCTGAAATGTTTATAATTTTAGATTTTGTTTAGCTGGGTTTAGATATAGTTTTATCTTGGCTGGTTTGGCTCTGTTTATCAATTTTGTTAATCTTTTCAAAGAACCAGTTTTTTGTTACATTAATATTTTTCCTATTTATCTTCCAGTAATTTTAAACTTAGATCTATGACCCACTTTGAATTAATTTTTGTTTATGGTACAAGGTAAGCTTTTTCTGTATCTATTGAAGTAAAAGGGTTGTGACATGGTGAATTATATTAACTGATTTTTGAATGGAGAGCCAACCTGCCTTCCTGAGATAAACTCCACTTGATAACGATGTATTATCCTTTTTATATAGATTCGATTTAACAATATTGTGTTGAGAATTTTTGCATCAATATTCACGAGGGATATTGGTCTACAGTTTTGTTATTGTTGTTGTTCTCATAAGATCTTTATCTGGGTTTAGTATCAGGGTAATGCTGGGTTCATACAGTGAGCTGGGAAGTGTTCCTACCTCTTCTACTGCTTGGAAAAGTTTGTAGGATATTGACACTATTTCTTCCTTGAATGTTTCACATAATTTACAAATGAAGTTATCTGGGTCTGAAGTTTTCTTTGTTGGACGATATAGGAATGTTTAGGTTATCTACTTTTTCTTGAATGAGCTTTGGCAATTATGTCTTTTAAGAAATTCATGCATTTTATCTATCTTGTTAAACTGACAAGCATAAAATTTTTTGTAATATTATCTTACTGTCCTTATAATGTCCATAAAGTCTTAGGGATGTCTATACTTTCATTGCCCAAACTGGTAATTTGTGTGTTCTCTTTTTATCTTGGCTAGTTTGGCTATATCTTTGTCAATTTTGTTGATCTTTTCAAAGAACCAGTTTTTGGTCACATTCATTTTTTTCCTTCCAGTACCAGTTTTATTTATTTCTGCTTTAACCTTTATTTTTCGTTTATTCTGATTGTTTTGAGTTAATTTGCCCTTTTCCTAGTTTCTCAAGGTGGAAGGTCAGATATTGATTTGAAACCTTCTTGTCAGTCCTCACTTAGCATTTCCAGGTAGATGGCAGAGTATTTGGCAGAAAAAAATGAGAAGAAGATACGGCTGAAAGACATGAACAATTATAGATTTTATAGTAAACACACATATTCAAATTCCAAAGCTTAAATTAAATCTCCAAATGGTAATTTCTTAATTTTTAAAGAGTTGGTATGTGTTACTGAGCATGAAATGTGACTCAACTAGGTGGCATTCATAGAAGAGAGCGATTGGTGTGTATAATTAGGTGAGGGAATTATGGGGCAGAACAAATTCACGCCTTATCATTACATAATGGGTTTGACTGGATTGAATTCAGTTAGTACTCATTTATACTGAGTACCTCCATCTTCCACAAGATATTTCAGAAGGGGCTTAACGTGCTAAACTAGTGAAACCAGAAGTACGGGGATAAAATAGAACAAAACAGTGCGAGTGTGTAAGAGCTGTAAGGGGTGGTAAAATTATCTCCTTCAATTCTTTGGTTCTACTTATGGGAAAATTCAGGTCCAGAGAGGGTAACTAACTTGGCCATCACAACCTAGATAACAAGGAGAGCTCAGCCCCATGGAAACCTATGTTATTAGCAAATTCTGAGCCCTCTGAAGGCAAGGACCACATCTCTGTTTCTTCAGATCCCCATAGTGAAGAACATGTTTTGTATTATGTTGCAAATAATGAGAAATATCTAAAGTATAAAAACAGAAAGCATGAAAGAGAGAGAGAGAGAGAGAGGTGAGAAGAGAGAGAGACTATTTTGTTTCTTGAAAAAAACGGTTTTCCTGGTTATATTTCTTGTGAATGAACCAGTAAAACAGAGCATCTGAAAAAAACTTCAGTAGTCTCACCATTCTTCCTTAGAGGAAGGGGGACCCTTCCTTTGTTCTCTATTTTTTTCCTGTTAGGCTTAGACAGGTTTTCTTCAGTCTGGAGTGGTCGTCCCTGGATAGGACCGAGTGATGCCAAGACCTGTCATGTTCCAATTAAATAGTGAAGAAAAAAAATCCTTCTTAAATGTGCAGTGCAGACTATGGGTGTAAACAAAATGGAGTGATTATCTTTGAAAATTAGCAGACTCATCATAGATGCCTCTTAGGCATCTCTTAGAATTCCAGAAGTGTTAAATATTCATTATTAGTATGTTCCCTAACTTTGAACCAAAAGGAGAATTTTTTCCAGCTTGTGCTCATCATGGTAATACGTCAGATGAGAATTATGTATGTTGTTGTTTAGTGAGAAAACAATCATGATGCTGTAAAAACCAAACAAACTACTCATAGTTTTCTTCTTTTCTTAGGCTATCTGTGGAACAACCGACTTAATAAAAAAACAAAAAACCAAGTACACACACACACATCGAATCAACATTCATTGCTGTAGATCAAACGTCTAGCTGTGCTCAGAGACTCAGATCTACTAAGCTGTCCTACCCTTTGTTTTCCTTACCCAAGAATTTTACTTAATTGAGATACTCTCATAATCCCCAAATCCTTGAAAATCATAAAAGCCTTAGATGCTTAAAAATCTTAACAAACTTAAATCCTTAAAACTAATTGTCATTTTTCTCTTTACATTGCTAGTTTAAATCTCCATTGAGATATAACATTTTGCCAATAAAAGATAATGTCATTCATCTAAGAGAATAACCTCTAATAAATTGTATGTGCTTTGGGGTTAAGCAAAACCTTCCACTTGATTGGTCATTAACATGTTTATATGAATAGATTTAATCAGTTTTCCTTCCTGTGTTATTAATATATTTTGAGAGTAAGCCTCTTCAGGACCAAGAAGCCACTGAAGTTTCCTTGATAGGAGGGACTATGGAAAGATAGGACCATGATTTAGAGTTATACTTAGGAGGACTAGGCCTGTACAGAGCTACAAAAAGGGAGCCTGAGTAGCCATGGGCCCTGTGATGGCTCTGGGCATCTGGGTGGGTGAGAAAGGAGAGGTATGTGAGGATAATGAAGACAGAGGGCAATGGTAACAAATTCTGCTTTTGTCTCAGCTTTTCATAAAACTGACTCTGAAGATGACCATTTGAATTGATGCTTTCTTGTAATAAGATGGAGCTGTGTTATGCCAAATATTTAGAAATATTACTTTCTTTGAGATTACTTTTAGGGATAGAGTTTGCATCTTTTAAAATCACACTACATCACTTAAGTGCATGACAATTAATTTAGACGCTTCAATCCCACTGGGGAATGGGGAATGTTACTGAGACCTTTGCAAACAAGAAAATGGCACTGTAATTTTTCAAGGGCAGAACAAGAATATTAAAAAAAGTAATGACCTCCTGTTGAACTGACTTACTGCACTGAGCCTGTAAACCATTCTCCCCGACGTATTAGTCTCTCTAGCCCCGTCTAGCTTCTTTCTTTCACTCTAGGCCTCCTCAAGGAGCAGTCTGGACTCATTCTTTTACTTCCCACTTTCAGCTGACTTCTATCATTCATTGGAATATGTTGGGGGTTTTGTTTGTGTGTTTCTATTTTTTATTTCATCTCTTATTGAGTTTTTAAAAATTGAAGTATAGTTGATTTGCAGTATTATATTAGTTTCAGGGGTACAACAGTGATTCAATATTTTTATAGATTATACTGTTAAGGTTATTATAAAATAGTGGCTATATTTCCCTGTGTTGTACAGTACTGTATATCCTTGTTGCTTATTTATTTTATATAGTAGTTTCTGTCTCTTAATCCCATACCCCATCTTGTACTCTCTGTTATCACTTATATGTGGAATCAAAAAATAAAACAAAAGAATGTATATAACAAAACAGAAACAGACCTACACATATAGAGAACAAATATTTGTATTTGTTTTTGCCTTTATCTTTGTACTGAAACTGCCCCAGCCAAGGAAAGACCTTCAAACTAGTAAATCTGATGAACACAAGGACCCCCTCACTAGACCTTTCTAGCACATTGACCTTGTTGGCTGGACAGGGACAATTCTCTGTGTCCTGGTTGAGCCTGCATCCTGGGTAGATATGTACCTTGGGCAGGTGTACCTGGGTCTCAGGGTGGGGGATCATCTCAGGATCCTGCTCCTCTACCAGTGAGGGTTCACTAATGATTTGGGCCCAGGATATTTTCCTGCTTTCCCCCCATGTGTAGAGTAGAAGGGCTTTATTTTCTGTTCCCTTTTCTAGATTTCATGTGTGGTCTTCCCATGTGTCCTTATGTGTCCTGATATGTGTTCTCCTCTCAGAGGCCTAGGTCTTCTTTTTTTTTTTTTTTTTTCCTTTCCTGTAGGGGAGAAAGGATAGAAGGATCAAGGCAGCTTTGAGCCTTTTCTATAGCATCTTCTATTCCCCTCCTCTAGAGCCCCACATGAGAGGCTTTCTCTGGTTTCTTGCCTTGTTCCCAATGTTTCAAGTACCTGGTAAGGTCCATGGGGAAGAGCTTGCCAGTGAGTTTGTTTTTTCTCTTTGTCTGTGGCTCTCATGTGTTCCATACTTCCATGGTAGCCTACACTCAGCATTTAGGAATTTTTCAAAATTGTGCCTAAATTCTTCTTTCCAGCTTATATGGTCCCCATTGTTTGCTCCAGGAGAGCAAGTCTTTCATCCAGTCTTTTTTATTTTTCCTTAGACTTCAGGCTACTTCATTGTCCTGTGACCTCAGCTTTCTAATATGTTAAAAGAAAAAATTATGGTTTTAGGTTATTGGCCTTTTTCTTGTTGTAAATATTGGAATGAATTCTTTTTCAGAATTTTACATCCAAAGTGGAGGCCAGAAGTCTTGCCTTCATTTTGGAAAGACATTTTTGATGGGTATAGAGTTCTATGCTGACAGATTTTTGGTTCTTCGTACTTGAAAGATGTTGATTTAGAGTCTTCAGGCCTGCATAGTTTCTAATGTAAATTCTGCTCTCATTCTTTTGTCCCTTTGTAAATAATAAGTCTTTTTTCCTCTGGGTGCTTTTAGTATTTTCTCTTTCTCACTGATTCTCTATAATTGATTATGATATATTTTTGTGTAGTTTTCTTCATCTTTATTTTTCTTAGTCTTTGTTGAGTTTCTTGGATTCTGAGTATAATTTTCATCAAATTTTGAAAATTACCTACCATTATTTCTTTGCATTTTTTTCCTTTTGTGATTCCAATTACCTGTATATTAATCATTTGGCATTTTGACTTTTTTCAGTCATATCTTTCTGTCTCATTTTGTATAGTTTCTATTGCTGTGTTCTAATTTACTAATCATTTCTTGTGCAGTGTCTAATCTGCATTTAATCTCAGTTGGTGAGTTTTTAATTTCACATTATCTTATTTTTCACTCTAGAAGTCTCTTTTATTTATTCTGTTACTCTTCTTATCATGCTCATCATTTCCTTTTTTTAATATACGGAGTATATCTAAGATAGTGGATTTAACACGGAGAGTGTTAAATAGTCTGATAATTTTCTCAACCTGCTATTTCTGTCTGTTTATATTGATTGATTTATCTCCTGGTTTTTGAATTCTATTTTTCTGCTTCATTGTATGAATAGGGTTTCTTTTATTAGATACTAGGTATTGTAAATTTTATAATTTATATTTCTTTCAATATTGTTAGACTTTGCTCTGGGACACAGTTACTTGGAATCAGTTTGTTTCTTTCAAGGCTTGTTTCTAAGCTTTTCTGGGGCATATTCAGAGTCCACTTCTGAGGCAATATCCTTCTAGATACTACTTGATTCTTCTTATATTTGGAAATCTTTCTACTCTGGAAGAACACAGATTCTTCCCAACCCCATGTTAACTCCAGATATTGTCACACTGATTTTCTTTCTTCTTCAAACTTCTTTCCTCAGCCTCTGGTACGTCCCTCCCATGTATGCGGTGCAGATCAGTACTTAGCCACACACTCCAGAGAAACCCTCTGCCGATCTCTGGAGCTATCTTGATTTAATTCCTTCCTCTGAGTTCCTCGCCTCCCAACAAATTTTAGCCATCTTGGCCTTCCTGAACTTCCAGCTCTGTTTCCTCTGCTCAGCCAGACCCCTGGGCTTTAATTGGGTTTCCCTTTGCACTGAAGGTTTGAAAGTTTCTGTGGGAAATTAGCTTGGACAACTATAGGTCTCACCTCATTTGTTTCCTTTTCTCAGGGATCACTGTTAGGCTTCTGTCAATTGTCTGAAAATTGTTGTTGCATGTATTTTGTCTAATCATATAGTTTTTAAGGTGTGAGGGCAAATCCAGTCCCTGTTAGTACATCACGGCCAGAACTTAAAGTCTCCCAGATCCTGTTCCTTGTTATACTTCACTTCTGAAACTTGGTTTAATCCAAACATCTGCCTTCTCTACTTCTATTTCTGAGATGCTTGGGGGCTGCTGGAAAAAAATCACATAAATGTGAGCAGTGGTGACATTATATTTTTATGGTTCTCAATTTCAGCTGCCTTCTCAGCGCCATTTCCCATTACAGGTATTTCAAGTGCTTGCCAACCTCTTCAAGTCCCCAATTCAAACATCTAGAATCTTTCTCTAAGCAAATTAACCTCTTTTATATGTTACAGAGGAGATTAAGAGTTTCCTAATGGAAATTCCTCAAGTCTCCCATCAACATGCCTAAAAACACATCTATTTCCTACTTCTGTTTTTCTTCCAATCTTTTAGAAAGATGTGTTCTTTGCCTGTTCAAACCAAATCCTTCCTCTGTACTCATTACGTATTTCCTTTACTCTTTTCTGTGATTTTGACCCTAGATTCCTTCTTTTCTTTGTTCCATTTTTCTTTGTCTATATTTTGCTTGTTATTGTAACTTTATTATTTGTCTGATAACATGATTATGGCAAAAGATTAAAACTCAGTGGAAGAGTAAAAGCCATTCTCCACACATATCAAAAATTAATAATTGATTTTAAAAGTCAATTATTGCTATTATTTTTGCTTTTGTGTAGTGCTCTCTTGAAGGACATCCTCCATAACCTCGTGAATGTGGCTGAGCAAGGCCATTATGCAGACCACTGTGGTCCTTTCAATAACACTTTCATTTCCTCAGTGCTGACCTCAGCCAAGGGTTTCCTTTACTCAGAATCCTCCAGTGACTTCCTCTCTTTTGCAGAGTAAAAGCCAAAATTCTAAAAATGGCCTAGGAAACCCTATAAGGACTGGCCCTTCCTATCTCTCATCTCCAGTTATCTCCACACCCCCTTCATTTCATCCTATCCTCACTGGCCTCCTAAGTACCTTGTATAAGAAACACATTCTGGGTGTATGGCTCTGCTGTTCTCTCAGTCTGGAATCCTCTTTCCCAGATATCCATATGGTTTGTTTCCTCACTTGTTCCAGATGCCTCATCAAAATTCATCTTCCCAGTCCTTCAGAGACTACTTTGCACAAAATAGCCATCCTCCTATCCTACCCCTGCACTCCTCCTGGCAGTATTTCACTTTGTAGACCTTAATATCACCAATATAATATGCTTGTTTATTGATTGTTTCTCCCCACTAGACTGTAAGCTCCAGGAAGACAAGGATGTTTGTATTTTGCATTCACTATTGTATTAAAGGCACCTTGAACAATAACTGCCATGAAAGAAACACTCAAAGAAATATTTGTTGAATAAATGCTTTGTATTCCTCCTCTGTCTACATTCCGTGGTTTCCTGGAGCACAAACACCTGTGTGATGAGGTCTCCAGTTGTTTCTGTGAGGTTCTGCTGGAACAATCCTCCTCCATAAATCCTGGGATCCTTGTGTTCAGCCCTGCTCATGAGCCTATTTTCACTCTTTCTTTGAGGTAATTTTATTTCAGGAGTTTTCCCTGACACAGACCTTGGTGAGGCAATTCTGATGCATTCCATCTGGTGTCAGTACCGTCAGATCTCAGGGAGCAAATCTGAATCTTGTGCAGTTGATGACCTAAGACACAACCATCGTGGTCTACCAGGAAATGATAACCTTAAGTGAATCACACAAAGCTCCATATTTGCCTAAGAGACACTTACACAATCCCCCAAATAAAAGTAGATTCCTTCAATTAAAAAAAACCCTATTATCTGCTACACATATGTAAAATTTAAATTTACATAAGTGGGATTATAATTTATTTACTGTTCTTCACTTAACCTGCTTTCCTCTATTATTATCATTTCTCATGTCATAGTTGAGAATAGTTGATTTAATCTCTAATATTTGCAAAACTCTATCATTGATTTAAATTTATGACTCTCTTAACATCACTTAAGGAAACATCCTTGTACATACACCTTTAAACTGTTCTTTCCTGAAGAAATTATTAGAAGTGGAATCGCTTGACCAAAATGTATGAACGTTTAAAATTTAGTTTTATTACCAAATTATCTCTAGAAAACTGTGCCAATTTATCCTCACACCAATAATGCAAATTACTGCATAGATTCCCATATTCTCATCATCACTGGACATTATTGTTTTTCAATCTGTTTAGATCTATAAGGAGGTAAGGTTTCAAATTGTTTTTATTTTGCACATCTTCGATTAATAGTAAGGTTGAACATGTTTCTTATTTATATTATCCACTCATGCTTCTTTTTCTATGAATTACCTTTTCATGATTCTCATTTTTCTGATAAGACAATTCACTTTTTTAGTACATTATTAAATTGTATAATATTTCATGTATATAGAATCAAGCCTGTTATTCAAATTATCTGTATGTTTATCTATTTGTTGATTTTTTGACCTACCAAATTCTACAAGAGTTTTAAAAAGTGTTCCACTACCACCATGGTTTTGTTTAATTCTCCTTCCATTTTTTTTTTTTTTTGCGGTATGCGGGCCTCTCACTGTTGTGGCCTCTCCCGTTGCGGAGCACAGGCTCCGGACGCGCAGGCCCAGCGGCCATGGCTCACGGGCCCAGCCGCTCCGCGGCATATGGGATCCTCCCAGACCGGGCACGAACCCATATCCCCTGCATCGGCAGGCGGACTCTCAACCACTGCACCACCAGGGAGGCCCTCTCCTTCCATTTTTAACACTTTCTTCTTTATGTATTAAAATGCAGTGTTGTTGGATATACAAAGGTTAATGAGCTTTGTATGCTTTTGCTGGATTTTAATTCCTTGGCTTAGTAGTTTCTACTTAGTTGTTAAAAATTTTGTTCCAAAATGAGATATATTTTGCAGTTTGCCTTCAGAAGTTAGAGCTTTTCTAAAGCTCTATCTTATATAAAGTCTTTTTCTTTATTTTTGCTTCTTTTCTTTAATTTCCTTTGCTATCATAAACGGAAGTTCTGTAAAATGTGTTTTCTTTCCTGGATTTCTCAGTTTTTGGTTTTCAACATCCCACTTTTAACAAGTTCTCTCTAATGATCTTACTCAAGTTAATTTTAATTAAATAATAATAGCAAACAAAGTCAAGCAAACCAACAAATAACTCCTCTCCCCAATTCCTTGTTTAAACTGGAATACTCTTCTAGTCCTCACTTTATATATTTTTTTTGTCTCTTCATAGTTAAGTTACACAAAAGATAGTCTTTATTTTTTTTAATTAATTAATTAATTTTTGGCTGCATTGGGTCTTCGTTGCTGCACACAGGTTTTCTCTACTTGCGGCGAGCAGGGGCTACTCTTCATTGCAGTGTGTGGGCTTCTTATCACGGCGGCTTCTCTTATTGCAGAGCACGGACTTTAGGCATGAGGGCTTCAGTAGTTGTGGCATGCAGGCTCAGCAGTTGTAGCTTATGGACTCTAGAGCATAGGCTCAGTAGTCGTGGCACATGAGCTTAGTTGCTTCGTGGCATGTGGGATCTTCCCAGACCAGGGCTCGAACCCATGTCCCCTGCATTGGCAGGCAGATTCTTAACCACTGTGCTACCAGGGAAGTCCCTAGATAGAATCTATCTGTTCCACACTCATTTTTTTTTTCTGTACTCTCTGTAAAATCTAGGCTCCTTACTCACTTCACTATAAAATTTGCTTAGACAAAAGTCAACAGTTGTATCTAAACTGCCAGTCAATCCATTCTTATCAGGTTTCATATTATTTGAACTCTTCTGAATTTGAAGCCACTTAAACCTCTTGTGGAAATACTTTACCTTTGTTTTTTTTTACAACATATTAACTTCTTGGACTCCTTTACCATGTTTGCTTCCTCTGTATGTTCTTAACACACACAAGTTATCTGCATTCAGAACTTCAACATCTACCCATATGTGGATCATCCTGCTGTCTGTATCTATACTGCAAATTTATCTCATAAACTCAGATACATGGAATGCTGGATAGTCTATGTGGATATCCCAAAAGAATCCAAGAGTACACGTGCAAAACTGAACTCATTGTCTTCCCTCAACTCTATTTGATTCAGATTTCTAAATAGCACTTGAAAGCCTTTGTTATAAGTATTGGATTCTAAATTGGTTTCCTTCTACTAGATCAACAATATTCAAATAAGAGGCTGGAGGATATGAAAGTCCATAGTCAGTCAGACTCTTACGAAGATCATACCTCCAGGTTAGAACTCACTTCTGGAATGTCTTGCCCACATGATGAATGTGGAAACAGGAAAAATGCAGGGAATTTATTCTTAAATGGTGAATCCTTGAAGGAAGGGACTGAGTGTTATTCACCTTTTGAAACTAGCATACTACCTGGAGCATATTTAGTAGCTGATATGTGATTATTAAATTAACTTGAACTCATTCTTGGTTGAGCCTTACTTATAGTTTGAGACTAGGTTGAATGGTAGAAGGAAAAGGCCGACATTATTATTATCATGGATAATCCTAACTCTTAACTATAGAAAAGTAGATGTTTTCTATAAAATTGAAATTTGTATGGTAAATTGAATGACTATAGGACAAAAATATTGAAATCTAAAAAAAGTCAAAATTTCCATTACTTTATATAATTGTACTTTGTCAAAGAATCAAAATTTTCAGCACATTTAACTTGTAGATATATTATTAACTTTATTATTTGTCATGAGAAAATATGTCATGTGTTTGACCCCAGTGTTTCTGCTTCCTCTTTAAACACTGTTGATTCTTTTATTGAATGCCCTAAAAGGTTCTGCCAGTTGTAAACCCAGGAGGCTGGTACCCCATCTGTTTAACTGGAAACCATCTAATCCAAACAGACACTTCTCTTCTTAGGAGGTATTTCCAATGCTTTGTGAAACCAAAAGTTTCCATTCTGTGATGCATATATACCTCTCGATCTGACAACATGTTGAACACATTGAGGTAAATGCCCAGATGTCCTTGCCACCATGGAGTTTGGCTAAATTCTGGACTAGCCCTAACAGTAGAATTCTAGAGAAGAGCAATTTACCCACAAAGAAAGAGGCTATCTGGGAATCTAATTTGATCAAAAGCCACAACCTCATTCACATCTTGCTGTGAAGCTAAAGGGAATCTTATGGGTTTAGATCAGATATAACCCAGCCTATAAGAATAACCAAGACTTGTCCCAGAGCCCTAGGCTCTTAAATCTAGTCTTCATATTCAAGAAAGAATCCGCAGAATGCTGTAGAATTAGATAGATTTTTTTTTCAGAATTGCAGTTACATTGGATATTCTTTTTGTCATGTAAAACTTTCTATGGAACTTCTACTTTAAGATTAAGGGTACTTAGTTATCTGCTAATATTTACACAGACTGCCAAACATTATCTGCTTTTGTAGAGGTTATGATTATTGCATTTAATACTTCCATTTTTTTCTTCTTTTAGTAGATTACCTCTGGTGTCTGGCCTGGCTTCATAATTTTTAGATGGAATATTATGTGCCAAGATATGTGATGGTTGAATGCTACTTAGTTGTTTCCTTTGAAAGTCTGGAAACAATTACTACTTAATTCAGTTAATTCAGTTCCTTGATTTTTTTTTGTGTGTGTGTGTGATTCATTACTGGAGAAGAGGACAGTGTGTAGTCATTACTAGTTTCACAAAAATATGACTTTTTGTTGTTGTTGTTGAAGCATAGTTGTTTCCTGTCCATTTTTATTGCTTCCTGGCATTACATTAATCTTCCCCTTTGCCAGAGAATCACCACGTGTTTATGTAAATGGAAAGAGTTCAAAAATAATTTCCTAATGCTTTCCTCCCTTGCTTTTCTTAATACATTTTATATTCTTCTACAGTCTTCATTTTATGCAATTCTACCATCCTTGGTCTCTTAACGCTTGTTTCAGCAAATACTTCATTTAGTGCTTTTCTTAAATATTGTCACCTTAAAATTATTTTTCAAATGCCTTGACTTTCCCTTTTCTTCTCCAGGTCCCCTTTTCTGTGACATATGTATTATTTCTCTATGGTCTTCAGTGTTTTGATCATTGACTGGTACACGTTAGATTCTTTGGAGATGAAGGAAGTAAGTTGTTATTTCTAAAAAAAACTTATTTTAATAAGTGAGGTCTTTAACTGTCCAGCTTTTACTGATCTTTTCTTCCTTGGATTCAAGTCTGATCTGAATGTCATATTAGTTTAGGTAACGTGCCTTATCATCTAGAATTCCCAAACTTGTGGAAGAGATCAGGAGTGTGTGTGACTACCAAGGTGAAGAGAAGTGCCACATTCACCAAGACATAAGCACTTGACTATTTCTGAATGGAAGTGCAATAAAATAGAGCAATTTATGTAAACTCTCACACCCACCCCCACACCACCACTGTACTCCTCGAAGTTTGCTATCCTATTCAGTATCAGGTAGGCTCTCTAACATTTGCCTGTGTCCACCATGGATTATGCCTAAAAATCCAAGCTGCTCTTTTGTCTTTTTGTTTTGTCCAGTTCTCATGACACCATCACTTTTTAAGCTACAGTTCCTAACTAACTCTGGTAACTTCTATCATTGACGAAATTCAACTTTATTAGGTAGCAAATAGCCTACAAAATAAAGGAATTGGGAAGAATGAAGCATGAGCAGTAGGATACTAACAGCTTGTCTCCCTCCCCCATCTCCACCTCTCCCAGGCATACATAGACACACACAGCCAAAAAAATCAGGGGTTCTCCAGATATCTCACTTACTCATTCAACAACAGAGCATCTTTATTTGCCCAACGCTGTTTATGCACTGGACACACATTAATAAATATAACTGATTGTTACTGTCTGTGTGTCTGTATCCATACTTTTCTTTAAATTTTTAAAAATGTTCACCAGCATGATCTGAACTATTTCACCTTATCCATTCTTACATTAAATAAATAAATAAATAGATAGATTTTAAAAAGAGTATAAAAATAGGAATCTTGTCTAGAAAGCAAACGAAACTATAATTGAATATTTAAAAATAAGTAAGAGAATCCAGCATTGTTCTTGGTGCACAAAAAGCAGTCAACAAATATCTTTTGTTTCCTATTACTGTGCTTAATATGAAACTTAAATTTTTTTTAAAGTCAAAAAGTTTAGAAACTATATTTTGTTATTCATTAATTAAAGAATTAATCTTCTCTTTTTTGCTAAGATATTTAAAAATCCTAATTATAGGAAAAGGAATTAAGACTTACTGAATTTAATGCCTACTTATTCTACTAAAATAGTCCTTGTGGGCGTGTGCAAGTTTTGAAAGTTCTGGAACTACACAACATAGTTTGAAACAGCTGACATCTTGAATAACCATATTTCAGAGGCTTGGATGAGGTTGGAATTCACAAGAAAAGATGGGAGATGACTAGTCTAGCTTTGTGAACCCTTAAGCCCCATATCTTCCTTAAATTATCTATTCTGCATTTAAAGTATTTTTATCATATAAGAAAATGGCCTTATATAACCACTCCAATTTTCTGAACGCTTTTACGTGCTTTCATAGACCCCTGTATTGTTTTTAAGGCACTGATCACGTTTTCTTAATTATATATTGGTATAATTATTAGACTGATATCTGCTTTCCCTATCAGACTACAAACTCAGGGCAGGAACCAAATTGTCTTTTAATCACTGTTGATCTCCAAGTCTATCACAATACATGATATCTACTAGGTTTTATATCAATACTTAAGGAGTGACTGAATTTTATAGGTCTTATTTTTTGTAGCATGCATTAGACATTGATGACAAAAAGCTAATTCTAAAAACTAAGGATTTCTTTAGGTGCCTCTGAGATGCTGGGGGAATCACTGGCAGAGCTGAGATTTTCTGTTACCAAATTCCATTCACTTTAGTCATTGATCATTTAATCATTCATTCAACAACTATTTTTTGAGTGCTTATCACGTGCCAGGCACTGTTTTTGAAGCTGGGGGTTATCAGTGAACAAAAGACAGCTGCCTGCCTTTGAGACACATTCTGTGGGCAGTAGGATTTTGTGGATCAGTGCCACTAAACCACAACATGTAGCATGACTTTATTAGAAGGTATCTTTCAGTTGCCTTAGTTTTAAGAAGGCTTGTTGCCCGAGATGAGTATTTACGTCTTCCCAACTCTTCACACCCAGCACCACCACCTGCCTCTGATGCTCCCCCCAGCTTCGCTTTCCCCTCTTCATCCCCCCAGTTAGACCAAACCGGAGAAAGGAGCCCCTGCCACGTTGTGTGCCATTTCAGGATGTGTGGTTTGGAAAACAACCCTACAGTATAGGGATTTTTCTGCAGACTGTTCACTGCTGTTTCCGACTTGGTTTCTGTGTTTATCTTCACTCTATGGTACCTTCGTTGCACCTCAGGCTACTGGCAGGAATAAGCATCACTTAAAAAGTAATTTAGGAAATAACTGTACTTCCCCTGGGGTGCAAACAAAAGGAAAAGTTGTGGTAAATAGCTAATGTAAGCACAAGGTGCCTTGGGGGACCCCTAAGAGTCACTTTTTTCAAACCAGCAATAACTTCTGGTGCTATTGGTCCTGAGGCAGCAGCCGTCAACATTGTTTACAAAAGCTCCCCTATGGCGTTCTCATTAATTAACGGCACTGTTTGCTGATTCTAGATTGATTCAGTTTGTTCTCTGGAGAGTGTTTTTTGGAAACTCAGTTATGCCTTGATGCGGAATTTCATCTTCATGCCCTAAATTCCCAGGATGGTGGTTTACTGGGACATATAGAAGATGAAGTGAAAAAGAGAATTTGTTAGATAAAAATGATAATCAAAAGATTTTAAATTCAGATGTAATTTTTGAAGATTTTCCCCACAGAGCAAAAAAATTACCTGAAGCAAAGTTTGACTGACAGGCGGGTTTAACAAACACAAGACAAATGGCATGCAAAACAGATAGGGAAGTATTTGTTGCTAATTACTTGAGAAAGCATTTTAATTAAGTTGTTTGCCAATTAATACCTCATTTTTAACATTCCATAAATGTTTAAACATGTTTCATAAACTTTCCTTCTTATGGAAACATTTGCAAGTGTTATGAAGTTTCTTTGGGAATCTCATAAGAAAAAAAACCTGTAAAGTTTAGACGATTCTAATTGCCATTTCATAAGTAAATAAATAAATTGTCTTTTTTATCTTGGTAGCTTTTATACTTCAATATCCTCTATCTGCATAAACTTTTCTTCCATGTTCTACCATGGAGAGTATATAAATGCAAGTTGCACATTTTTTTAATCTTCCATAAAAATTGAAAATAATATGGGACATAGAGGATAGTATGTTTAATTTCAGTCTTTTAGTCAAATGCAAGAAAATGAGTTGGAATGATATAAAGAAATTCAACAAATAGCAATTGTTATGTTTCAATCAGCTTTAACCTAAAACTTCCCAAAATACTACCTACCCAATTAAAATAAAACAAAAGACAACATACGCAAGCAAAACAGAAACGTTTCTCTGTTACCAAGTTGCGGCTTAATTTTTAACATAAGCTATTATGAACCTAACCAAAAATACCTCAAGCATTTAGCTTCTTTCTTTTCCTGTTTACTTCTTCATTGGAGCAATTACGCTTATTATGTTTGTTGCCTCCTTTAAATGGTTTTCATGAAATTAAGGGATGAGCATAGATTATGTTTAAAATTTAGCCATAAGATTAAGGACACTCACACCTTCAATCAGCACATGGCACTTTCTGAACGTTCGTAACCAAAACGTGAGTCATGTAGTAGTAAATCACCGAAAGGGATGGTGCGGTCAAGCTGGCATGCTAGCCGACACGTGTTTGCTGACAGGCCTGCTGTGTAAGCAGGCTGGGTTAGGCAGAAGCAAGGAAAGGATCCTGCTACACCAGTGCCTTTTATTCCGTGGAAATCAGAGGTGAGGGGAAGGCGCTTCAAGGGGGTTTCCGAATCATGAAGTGTGAGCCCCTTCAGGGCTGTGGGAATAAGTAGGGCTGATCAGGGAGGCAGGTAGGGTGAGTTAGGGAGCACCTCCCGGGAAGTTGGCCTTTGTGTGAGCACTCGGGGACAGGAAGGCAGCCCTGAGAGGCCCATGACAAGGACGTGCAGCCCACCTGTCCACCTGTGCTGTGGACAGCCTGAGGAAAGCCAAGTGGTGCCCGCCCCAAAGGGGACAGTGGGACCACAGTGACCGACTATGGTGCTACAGGAGCGCACTGTGCACATTACAGTAAGTCACCTTGGTTCAGTCAGTTCTGGGACCGTGTACGTCTTTTGCTGCCATCCAGATGAAGACTAAAAGTAAAGATGATTGTGAGCACAGTCTCGTGGAGAAGATTATCACTTACAGGTGAAGGTTATCATTTGTACTTCTTGTGACATGGGAAGGAATCCCACAATAGGAGCCAGTAAAGGAGTTATGAGACCACTTTCCTACAGCCACAGTCCTCCTGGAATTTGCTTTCTTGGTGGGGATGGAAGTAGGTTTTTGGGGTGATGTGGATGTTAACACCCTGCACTCGTATTAAATGAGTTAAATAGCATTATCTCCTTCTACTTTTACTTTGTTTAGTGTCTAGATTTTAAATGTCTCTGTCATTCTGGACTTATGCTTTGACTAGAGCTTAATTAGAAGTCAAATTTCATCCAGAGGCAGGATCACGATGGCGGAGTAGAAGGATGATCAGCTCACCTCCCCTCGTGAACATATCAAAACTACAACTACATGTAGAACGGTTATCACTGACATTGACCTGAAGACTGGCAGGATGGCTCTTCTACAACCAGGGCTGTAAAGAACAATCCACACGAGGTCTTGAAGGAAGGGAGGAGAAGCAATCTAGTTGAGACCTGCACCCCTAGCAAGGGATCCAGAAGAGGAAGGGGATAGCATAGTCTCCGGGATCCTCCCTGGGGAGAGAGGGGTTCGAGCCACATATTAGCATTGCAGCCCTGGGGTCTGACACTGGGAAGACACACCCCTTTAGCTGATTTGAAAACCAGCGGGGTTTACCGGAAGGCTCTAAGAAACCAAGACTCCACGCTTGAAGAGGGTGTGCTCACAGACTTGCTTACTCCCCATCACAGCACTGAGGCAGTGGATTAAAGACTGCCTGGTGCTCTGGCTGGCTTGCCAGGACCTCCCTGCACCTCCCAGCACACAGAGCGCTCTTGCTGTAAGCCCCCTTGCTCCTACGCTGCTTCCCACTAAGGCAGAGGCTACCATTGCCAGTGAGAGTATGCACACTTAGAGGGAACAGGGCTGGGTTGGATCCCAGTCTTGCCTCTGACCAGGGCAGAGGCAGCCTTTGCCAGTGCACGCGTCCCTGCACACGCTGGAGAGACAGCAAAACCAGCTCAGTCGTGTGGCTCCAACCCCTCTAGCCCTGACCCAGCCTCTAAACAAGGCATGCAGGTTTTACAGGGAAAAAGTGAAATCAGCACAGAAGTGCAGCTCTAAGCCCTCAGGCCCTTTCCCCATCCCCAATAGGGCAGTGAATGCCACTGAGCATAGGAGAAGCCCCAGCTTGCACCTGGCTCTGGCTCTAAGCCCTCTCAACTCCAGCCCTGCCTCTCACCAAGGCAGTAGCTGCCAGTGCACCCCAGCGGAAGATGTGGCCCATGTTCACTTCAGATCCAGCTCTCCCACCAAAGCTACTAGGCACACGCAGACTGCATAAGGATGTTCCCACACAGTGACACTCCTTCAAGTGCACATGGAATGTTCTCCAGGAGAGATCATGTGCAGGCCACAAAATAAGTCTCAACAAATTTAAGAGGGAATTATATCAAGCATATTTTCCACTACAGTGGTACTAGAAACTAGAAATCAATTACATGGGGCTTCCCTGGTGGTGCAGTGGTTAAGAATCCACCTGCCAATGCAGGGGACACAGGTTCAAGCCCTGGTCCGGGAAGATCCCACATGCCGCAGAGCAATTAAGCCCGCGAGCCACAACTACTGAGCCCACGCACCGCAACTACTGAAGCCTGTGCGCCTAGAGCCAGTGCTGCACAAGAGAAGCCACCACAATAAGAAGTCTGCACAGCACAATGAAGAGTAGCCCCCACTCGCCGCAACTAGAGAAAGCCCACATGCAGCAATGAAGACCCAATGCAGCCAAAAATAAATAAATAAATACATTTAAATTTTAAGAAAAGAAAAAAATCAATTATAGGAAGACAAATGGAAAAAACACGAACATATGGAGAATAAATGATAAAATGCCACTAAAACATCAATGGGTCAACAAACAAATCAAAGAGGGAATCAGAAAATACCTTGAAATAAATGAAGATTAAAAAACACAACTTTCCAAAATCTATGAGATGCAGCAAAAGCAGTCCTAAGAGAGTTTATAGCAATACAGGCTTACCTCAGTAAACTAGAAACATCTCAAACAACCTAACATACCATCTAAAGAAATTAAAAAAAGAACAAACAATGCCCAAAGTCAGCAGAAGGAAGGAAATAATAAAGATCAGAATGGAAACAAATAAAATAGAAACCAAAAAAAAAAAAAAATAGAAAAGATCAATGAAACCAAGAGCTAGTTTTTTGAAAAGACAGACAAAATTGATAAGCCTTTAGGCAGGATCATTCAAAAGAGAGAAAGTACCCAAATAAACAAAATAAGAAATGAAAGAGAAAAATTAAAACTGATATCACAGAAATACAAACAATCATAAGAGAATACTATGAACAGTTACATACCAACAAATTGGACAACCTAGAAGAAATGGATAAATTCCTAGAAACATAATTTTCCAAGACTGAATCAGGAAGAAATAGATAATCTGAATTTATGATTACTAGTATTGAAATTGAATTAGTAATCATAAAACTCCCCAAAAAACATATGTCTAGGACCAAACACTTCACAGGTAAATTCTACCAAAGACATAAGGGCACACCCTGAAACTCATTCTATGTATCAGGTCACCATTACCTGATACAAAAACCAGACAAAGACACTACAAAAAAAGAATATTACAGGCCAATATCTCTGATGAATATAGATGCAAAAATTCTCAACAAAATGTCAGCAAACCTAATGTAGCAATATATAAAAAGGATTATAAACTATGATCAAGTGGGATTTATTCCAGGGAGGTATGGATGGTTCAGTATCTGCAAATCAATTAATGTGATACAGCATATTAACAAAATGAAGGATAAAAATCACGTGATCATCTCAATAGATGCAGAAAAAGCATTTGACAAATTCAACACTCATTCATGATAAAAACCCTCATCAAGGTTGGTTGTAGGATCAGGCCCCACAAGATGGCTGCTCTCTTGCTCTCTGTACATCCCCTGCCCAACCCAGTCCTGCCTCACCCTTACCTTCTGCACATGATTGCCTCCCCTTCCTAAGCTGAAAGTTTAATCAGTAACCACTTGCATGATTGACCCGACCCCCAGCTAACAATTGTTCTAGCCCGTGGAACAGAATGACTCCGGTATGTTCCATCATCAACAGGAAATGCTGCCCCTCGCCCCAGTCCCCCTGGCAACCAAGGATCCCTTCTGACATCATACCCCCATAACTGATAGCCTCCTACTCTCCTGTGGAGCAAAGATTGCTGCTACGTCCTACCTGCCATTGACCATAAACGTTGTTCCAGGACCTTTGACTCTGACTTGTAAGATTCCCTGTCCAATAAATCACAGATGTCTCTGTCACTGATGCTGGGTTCTTTCTTTGGTCTAGCAGCTCGGCAATTACAAGGATTGCAAGACTCCAGGGCACAGTGCAACATGGGTATTAGAGGGAACATAGCTCAACAAAACTAAAGGACATTTATGACAGACCCACAACCAACATAATACTCAATGATGAAAAGCAGAAAGCTTTTCCTCTAAAATCAGGAACAAGACAAGGATGCCCACTCTTGCTGCTCCTATTTAACATAGTTTTGAAAGTCCTAGCCACAGCAATCAGATAAGAAAAAGAAATAAAAGGCATCCAAATTGGAAGGGAAGTAAAACTGTCACCATTTGCAAACAACATGATACTTTATGTAGAAAATCCTGAAGTCTCCACCAAAACAAAATTAGGACTAAAAAATAAATTTAATAAAGATGCAGGATACAAGATTATTATGCAGAATCTCTTATTTTTCTCTATACTAATAACAATCAGAAAGAGAAAGCAAGAAAACAATCCCATTTATAATTGCATCAAAAAGAATAAAATACCTAGGAATAAACTTGAACAAGGAGGTAAAAGATCCATACTCTGAAACCTATAAGACATTGATGAAGGAAACTGAAGATGATACAAAGAAATAGAAAGATATCTGTGTTCATGAACTGGAAGAATTAATATTAAAATGTCCATAGTACCCAAGGCAATTTACAGATTTAATACAATCCCTATCAAAATACCCATGACATTTTTTACAGAACTGGAACAAATAATTTTAAAATTCATATGAAACCACAGAAGACCCTGAACAGCCAAAGCAGTCTTAAGTAAAAAGAACAAAGCTGGAGGTATCACACTCTTTGACTTCAGACTATACTACAAAGCTACAGTAATCAAACCAGTATGGTACTGGCACAAAAACACACACATAGATCAGTGGAACAGAACAGAGAGCCCAGAAATAAATCCATGTACAAATGGTCAGTTAATCTATGACAAAGGAGGCAAAAATATACAATGGAGGGCTTCCCTGGTGACGCAGTGGTTGGGAATCCGCCTGCCGATGCAGGGGACACGGGTTCGTGCCCCGGTCCGGGAAGATCCCACATGCCGCGGAGCGGCTGGGCCCATGAGCCATGGCCGCTGAGCCTGCGCGTCCGGAGCCTGTGCTCTGCAAGGGGAGAGGCCACAACAGTGAGAGGCCCGCGTACCGCAAAAAAAAAAAAAAAAAAAAAAAAAAAAATATATATATATATATATATATATATATATACAATGGAGAAAAGACAGTCTCTTCAATAAGTGCTGTTGGGAAAACTGGACAGCTACATGTAGAAGAATGAAATTATAACATTTTCTCACACCATATACAAAAATAAACTCGAAATGGATTAAAGACTTAAATGTAAACATGGAAACCATAAAACTCCTAGAAGAAAACACAGGCAGTGAACTCTTTGACATTGGTCTTAGCAATACTGTTTTGGATCTGTCTCCTCAGGCAAGGAAAACAAAAGCAAAAATAAGCAAATGGGACCTAATCAAACTTAAAACTTTTGCACAGTGCAGGAAACCACCAACAAAACAAAAATATCACCGACTGAATGGGAGAAGATATTTGCAAATGATATGTGTGATAAGGGGTTAATATCCAAAATATATAAAGAGCTCATATAATCAATATAAAAAAAAACCAACCCTGAACAATCCAATTAAAAAATGAGCAGAAGACCTGAATAAAAATTTTTCCAAAGAAGACATACAGATGGCCAACAGGCACATGAAAAGACATTCAACATCACTAATCATCTGGTAAGGGTAAATCCAAACCACAATGAGGTATCACCTCACACCTGTCAGAATGGCTATCGTCAAAAAGATAACAAATAAATGTGGGTGAGGATGTGGAGAAAAGGGAACCCTAGTATATTTATTGTTGGTGGGAATGTATATTGGTGCAGCCACTATGAAAAATAGTATGGAGGTTCCTCAAAAAAGTAAAAATAGAACTGCCATCTGATCCAGCAATTCCACTCCTGGAATATATATATATATCCAAAGGAAAAAAAATACCAATTTGAAAAGATTTGCATAGTAACACTATTTACCATAGTCAAGATATGGAAACAACCTACATGTCCATCAACAGATGAATGGATAAAGATGTGATATATACATATATATGTACATATGATGGAATATTATGGAATATTACTCAGCCATAATAAAGAATGAACTCTTGCCACTTGCAGCAACATGGATAGACCTAGAGGGTATTATGCTTAGTGAAGTGAGACAAAGCAAGACAAATACTGTATGTTTTCACTTACATGTGGAATCTAAAAAATAAACTAAACTAATGAAAATAACAAAATAGAAACAGACTCACAGCTGTAGAGAGCAAACTAGTGGTTACCAGTGGGGAGAAGGGTGGGGGGAGGGACAGGATAGAGGAAAGGCATTAAGAGGTACAGACTACTAGGTATAAAATAAATAAGATACAGGACGAATGTACATTTATGAATCTGCAGCACAGAGAATATAGTCAATATTTTATCATAACTTTAAATGGAGTATAATCTGTAAAAATATCAAATTCCTGTTGTATACCTGAAACTAATATTGTATTGTAAATCAACTATACTTAAAAAAAAATCAAATTTCAAATTGTCTTGAAACTATGGTGGAAAAAAGAAAGAAAAAGAAAAGTCTCACATAGTGAACGGGGGAAAATGCTAAAATTAATATGGATTGCACTGCTGCTTCCAGCTAGAAGAGTGTAACTGGGACTGGACTTGCCTTCCTGATATAAATAACTAAAAACTGGACAAAAATATACGGGACTGCTTTTAGACATTGAGCCCTTCAGGACTGTGATTCCAGAGAATGTCTGCCCTGGCTTTCTGTCTGGAGGCATTTTCCTGACTGGTGTGCAGGGCAGGGATCCAACAGAGAGCTGGATGAGTCAGAGCCACAGAATTTGGAGTCAGGGGAGGCTCAGGAGCTGGAATCTGTGGAGCAGAGAACCAGAGGGGGTGGGGCGCAGGCCACAGAGAAAGAGCTCCAAAAACGCATAGGGTCTGGACTTGGTCTTTGCACACTAATCTGGGCACACACAGGGTAAACCTCTGCTGGGTAGGGCAAAAGGTGTCAGGAGCTGTAAAGGGAACAGTCTTCAGAGCTCCCACGGGGCTCTGAGAAGCTGGAGGACCAGACCACCTGGATAGAGCTGAGGCCTCCCAAAGAGGCACTGAGATGCAGAACAAACTAAAACTCAGGAAAGCAGTGGGCTCTTAAAATTCTGATGAACAATGAAATAGTTTCATCTTCTTTTGTGACCAATTAATGAAATCTGAATATTTTGAAATTTCCATTATGATTTTTTTTCTCCTTACCTCTGAATTAGACTCATTTTAGTTTCCAGATATATGAGTTTGGGAGAATATATCTTCATTACCAATTTCCAGCTTTTTTAGAACTTTGTGACATAGTTGTAGGGCCTCATATATGGTCAATTTTTGTGATTATTTCAACTCTCCTTGGAAAAAAGCATGATTTTTCTTTGCTTCCTTTTTTCCTGTTTTTTATTAGATTTAATGGAATTTTCCATATTCTATTTATTTTCTTCTGCTAGAAAGCTTCCTTCTCTTTGGGAGTTGTACATTATTCTTTCATTCTCTCAGTGGTTGCTTTTAAATTTTAATATACATACCAAGGATAGCCTGAAGTGAATTAACATTTTTATTCTCCTTTTAAAAAATTATCCCACGTTCATCTTCTGATAATTTCAGAGTATTTTTGATCCACTGTATTTTGAACATATCCCCACCCTACCCCCCAAATTAACCAGCTTCCTTACCATTTCCCAAGTTTCTAGAGGCATTTCCTGTCCTTAATTCACAGACCAGCAGGTCTTCTGTGGCTCCCAACTGTGCAGGAAGCCCAGCTGCAAATCCCTGATTCACAGAGCTTACGACTCACCTCTTCTTTTGTGGGCATTAAAACCGCAGCTCCCAACCCTGAGGCCATGATCCATTTTACTGAACAATTTATTTAATAAGTAAAATGAGGATCCAAAAAGAACATAGATTGTAATTGTTTGATATTCTAAGTATCTTTTAATTTTTACTGTTGTTCAGCCCTGACTCTCCCCCACCTTTTTTGAAATTTATCAAAGAATCCAGGTAGTTTTTCTGTAGTTTCTCACAGTCGGGAGTTTCCTAATGACATCCCTGTCATGTTTACCATGTTTCCGGGTTCCCTATTCTTCCTGTAAACTGGTAGTTAGATCTAGGGCTTCATCATATTCCTGAGGACCTGATAAGAGTCATTCAGTATGAGTTCCTGTTGCTTTGGCTTTGAAATTCTCATGCATTCCTGCCACCGGGGCATGTCCTTTCTTTCTTTCTTCCTCTTTTCTTAAAATTATAATTTCATTTTGTAATAGAGTCACAAGAAGTCGCATAAACAGTATAGAGTTTCCATGTACCCTTCCTTCTAGCTTCCTTCAGTGATAATACTGTATGTTACAAAGCCATAGTACTTTGGCAAACCCAGGAAATTGACATTGTCATGATACTATTTACTCGGGTACAGATATTTTTCAGATTTTGCCAGTATGGTTTTTTTTTTTAATTATAGTAAGAACACTTAACAGGAGATCTATCCTCTTAACAGGAGATCTATCCTCTTAACAGATTTTTAACACAATATTGTTATCCGTAGGCATAATGCTGTACTGCAGATTCCTAGAACTTATTCACCTTGCATAACTGAAATTTTATACCATTAATTAGCACCTTCCACTTTCTTCCTCTCCCAGTCCCTGGCAACCACCATTATATCCTTTGCTACTCTGAGTTTGACAATTTTAGATACCTCATGTAAGTGAAATCATGCAGTATTTGTCCTTTTGCAACTGGCTTATTTCACTTAACATAATATCCTTTGGTTCATCCATGTTGTCACATATTGCAGGATATCCTTCTTTTTTAAAGCTAAATAATATTTTATTGTATGTATATCATGCTTTTTAAAATTCATTCATCCCTTGATGGATGTTTCGATTGTCTCCGTGTGTTGGCTACCGTGAATAGTGCTTTAATGAATGTGGGAATATTATTATCTCATAGGAAGCCGATATCTCTTCAAGATCCTTATTTCAGTTCTTTTGGATAAATACCCAGAAGTGGGGTTGCTGAATCATACGGTAGATCTATTTTTAATTTTTTGAGGAACTTCCATACTGTTTTCTGTAGTGGCTGCACCATTTGGCATTCCCATCAACAGTGTACAAGGGTTCCAGTTTCTTGACAACCTCACCAATACTTACTGTCTCTTGTCTTTTTGGTAATAGCCATCCTAACAAGTGTGAGGTAATATGTCATTATTGTTTTGATTTGCATTTTCCTGATAATTAGTGACTTTGAGCACCTTTTCATATACATGTTGGCCATTTGGTTGTCTTCTTTGGAGAAATGTCTTTTCAAGTCCTTTGCCCATTTTTTAACCAGGCTATTAGGTTTTGGGTTTTTTGTTTGTTTTTGCTATTGATTTGTGGCAGTTCCTTATATATTTTGGAAATTTACCACTTAAAAGATATATGGTTTGTGAATATTTTATCCCATTCCATAAATTGCCTGTTTACTCTGTTGATGGTTTTCTTTGCTGTGCAGAGGCTCTTTAGTCTGAGGTAGTCCCACTTGTCTGTTTTTCTTTTTGGTGTCATAGTTCAGGTAGCCATGAGGTGGACTGCCCACTGCATTTTTTCTCAATCCATATTTTCTAGCCTTACAGAATAAGGTTGGAGTCATTCTAGTAGGGTCTGAAGCATGAGGCTGTTTCCCCCAAAATATGGGTGCAGAGGTGTGGAAAAGTGGTCAGTGTTTCTGAGGGAAACATTTTAGATTCGAAAACATTTGGGGGAATCTTCACTGACAGAAAAACGGTTACATTTTGGGGAACTGTACCTTCTCTGGGAGAGTGTGAAGCTCTTGGCAGAGGGTTCCACATTTGCTATTCAAGAGAGCTACTGAGGTTGGGGAGGCAGAGAGTGTTAGTACATTTCCAAAAGTTTTAACATTTTACAGAATTCTCTAGCCAAACAAACATCTTGTATTCACCTACACACGGCATGTGCTCTCTTCCTCACATCTTTGCATAGGCTCTGCTTTTGCCTAGAACACCCTCACTCTTCTTTCTCCTTGCCTGGGTAATTCCTACTTATTATTCGGTTCTCATATTAGATATTCTCTTTCTAGGAAGACATCCCTGACTCCTTCTTTACCTTAATAGCTAAAATGGATGCCCTTCCACTTTGCGCCTAAAGCATCTTGACATACTTTGTCATAGTACTTATTTTCCTCAATTGTTACTGCTTCTCTATGCCGTTTTGGCAGACATCCTAGTTTTATTCATCATAGTATTCCTAGGTTCATGAAAGTGGCACACAGTACATATTCAAGAAATATCAAATGAATTAATACATAAGCAAAAAATGAATGAATGAGTTTTGGGTGGAATGAAGGAAATAGGACAAGGACTTTTATACTATTTTTCACTTCTCTATGATCCTCCTGTATTAAGGAAAGAAATTTGTATTACCCAGTCATTTTTTTATCATATATCTGAAGCAATCTCCCATGTAATTTATTAGAATGACTGTAATTCCCTGCAATCTGGGATCTACAGCTATGTGATGAGATGTGACAAATAGCTGGAAGTTGCTCACTTAGGAACACCTCTGCACCTGCCATTCTACTTGAGATTCCAAATTTTTAGAGTTATTCTCAATGTTAAATATTGCCAAATAAAATTTCTCCTCTTGTTTTTTTTTTAATGTGCAAATATCCCTAATTTGGTTCCATGATTCAGCTCTCCTGTTTCTCTTGGGCAATAAGAGAGGAAAAGAAGGAACAAACATATGTTCCTCATTCTACACACCTGGTACTATCATATGTCATCCTTTTTAATCATTAATAATGGTGCCAGGTTACACCTTTTTGAAAATAAAGTCATTAAAGTTTAGAGAAGCGCAAAGTAATCAGGCCAAGGTCACCTGGATAGAAAAGACTGTCCTGAGATTCGAATCCTGGTCTCAGCACTGTACTCTTGGAATGTATTGAGACTCAAATCCCGGTCTCAGTACTGCACTATTATACTACTGATGTTGTGACTGTTGCCTCCAGTCTACCAGAAAGCCCAACCTAATGCAGTGCCCCATAAATAATATTTGTTTTTAAGATATTTATTATCTGAATGGCAATGAAGCATTAAGGTACATGGGCACTTCACAGGCCAAGAGCACACAGAAGGTTTAAGAAGGGAAGTGAAAGATTTTGAGGACACGGGGAGGGGAAAGGGTAAGCTGGGATGAAGTGAGAGAGTGGTATGGACATATATACACTACCAAATGTAAAATAGATAGCTAGTGGGAAGCAGCCACATAGCACAGTGAGATCAGCTTGGTGCTTTGTGTCCACCTAGAAGGGGGGATAGGGAGGGTGGGAGGGAGGCTCAAGAGGGAGGGGGTATGGGGATATATGTGTACGTATAACTGATTCAATTTGTTATACAGCAGCAACGAACACAACAATGTAAAACAATTACACTCCAATAAAGATGTTAAATAATTAATTAATTAATTTAAAAAAATATTTGGTCTCTGTTAAATCCAGCTTCAGACTCCAAAGAAAGCAAAGATTCAAGCTGGGAGAGGCTGGCATGGGAAAAAACTATGACTAAAATGCAGGGGGGACCAAAGGGGACCAGGTCCTCTCTGCATGCCTTTGATAGCCCAGTTCTCCTTATATGGGTGCAAAAATGAGAGTCTTTAAAAAGCGATGAGTTTTACATTCCTTTTATAACCCCGGGCATATGATCCTGCCTAAGCAAGTGTGGCATTGGGCAAGTCATGAAATATTCTGAGCCTTGGTTTCCTTACTCACTCACTATGTGGGAGTGATAGTCTCCCCTGCCATGAACACCCCTGAAGGCTGGAACAAAGGCAGTGAACTCAGAGAACATTCCTATAAAGTTGATGTGGGAGGGATAAAAATGGCCCCTCAGAGATGTCCACCTCCTAATCCCCAGAACCTGTGACTCTGTTGCTTCACAATGGGCACTCTGTACATGTGATTAAGTTAAGGGCTCTGGATGGGGAGATCACAGGAATACTTATAAGGGAAAGAGGGAAGCACAGGGGTCAGAGTGAGAGAGGAGGGTTGGATTGCTGGCTTTGACGATGGAGGAAGGGGCCACAAGCCAAAGTATGTAGGTGGCCTCTAGAAACTGGAAAAGGCAAGGAACAGATGCAGCCCTAGAGCCTCCAGAAGGAATACAATTCTGCCCACCCCTTGACTTTAGGCCAGAGGGGCCCATTGTACTCTGACCTACAGAACTGTGAATAATAAATTTGTATTGTTTTAAGCGACTCAATTTGTGGTAAATTGTTACAGAAACAATAGGAACAGGAATTAGGAATAGGCCTGAGTGAACAGAAAGGCAAAAGTCATTCAGTGGAAACTTTGGTGTTTGCAGCCTGTTTGTTTTTTGGGAGGAGCTCCAGGAACATGCTAATTTGCATAGCTGCCTCAAAGCCTGTGTCTGCCAGTAGCTAGACAGCTGCCGGTGATTTCCTTCAGCTGTTTATTGGCTGGAAGCTACCAAAAGACTCAGTTAAGGCAGTTTCACTGAAAGTGAAAGTCACCCACAGTATCGCCTCTGATCTGTTACATGCAGGCCTGTTAGAACTCACCTTCCTTAAATTTTCTGTGCTGAGCCAGCTTTAGCCACCAAACACCCAGGAACCAATCACAACAAATGATGCCGTGAATTTATGGTCTCTGAAATACATGCCTGTATTTGTACTCCTGGAAACATGTTTGGAATTGTGATTAACAGGAATATGCTTCTGAAGTAAGTTTAATCTTTCAGCATACATCAGAGATCAGGGATAATATCCACCTCTTTTTTTTGACAAAGTAGAGTGTGAAAAAACCCAACCAACCCAACAAAAAAACCCAACTAGTTTTTGCTGATAGTTTTAGATTCCCAGAGCAGTTTGGTTAGCATGAGGAGGTTGAAAGCCTAGATTCCTGAGCTTACTAAGGACTTTAGACCATTCTTTGATCTGAAGCAGAAGTAGAAATACTGGACACATGCAGTCTGTGATTCCAGGGGTAACGGGGGTGACAAATTGTTTTCCGGGATGGTTCAAGGATTGACGACCAACTGTAGGGATCTTGGAGACACGGTCATAAGAGCAAATGCATTGGATGTTTGAGGCATCATTGTACTAAATACCTTCTTCCTACCTGAGTTGTGAAGGATTAAATGGCTGTGAATCATTTCCTTGTTAGCCACTACCCCGAGGAACCCAAAGAATCCGACGTTAGCCAAAGGGAAGAGACACAGAGCAGCTAGCTTCCCAGCATTTAGCGAGGAAAACGAAACCCTGTGTCCTCTTTTCAAAAGAAACGTGTTATGACTCATACAGTTGATAATGACTCATAAGGTGCTCGATTCCTATAGAAATATCAGCTTTGGCAGGTGCCCACTGACCCTACACTGTTGAGCAGCTTATCAGATTGAAAATGATGAACTCCTTGGCCAAGGGAGGAAAAACTCCATCAGTTATTTATTTTAGATTTGAGTAAATATTGTTTCTAGAATGGCAAGATACCACGGTTCGGGGCAACAGCTTTAGGGAAAGAACAGCTAAATATTTAATCTACTCTTATTCATCATAAGTGCTACACTGCTTTCTGAAATTGCCAACCAAAACTTGGTACAGAATTGTGTATTGAAGAGACTGGAATTCTAGATATTGCTTAGACATAGCAACCAGTACTTTACTCATGGGGCATCATAATATATTTCATCTAGTAGAAATTTTTAAAGGGAGGCAGAATTCAATGGACTGAATCAACTGTGAAGAATAAATACAGAAATTAACTCCTTGCACATCCTTTGTTCTGGGCCATTATACACTGTGTTACAATTGCCCCTATTGAATTGCTTCTGAAAGAATTTCTTGCATAATGGCATTTTAGTCATAACTGCAATGTCAACAAACAAGGCAGATAAATGGTTCTAGTCCTAAGCTGTCTTGCTCTCTGCTTGTTAGAATTGTAGTCAGATCTTCGTTAGAATGAATGACATCTGATTCCATAAGGCAGTCACAACAGAGGCACCTTCTTGCTAGGGTGTCACCCTGCAGATGACAATGTAGGCCATTATGAATGACACTCCACAATTCATTACTTCCTGCCTCAAATTGTAGTTAATCTTTCATCCGAACTGTACACATGTGCGGCTTTAAGTGGCCTATCACAGCTAGTACTCAGTAATGCTGCAAGCACATGGAGACTGACAGAAGGTAAATTGCTTATCAGGAGGTCTGTATTTCAATTCACAGCATATTCCAAACACGTCGAGGTGAAAGCACTCCACAACAGCTGCTTTCACTGCTAACTATTTTTGATGTAAATGTCAATAAAGCTCCAGGCCCTTTCATATTTTTGGCCAGGAATGTCCATCTTTTCCTACGCAGGCTGGCAGGTGGAGTTCCATTTATCTACTCTTAGGAACATGTCCTATAATAATGATGGCCTCTGGAGGCCGTTTAGAGTGATTGAGAGCAGTGATTGGGACAATAGGCTGCTGAATTTCATTGCTGGAGTGGGTTGACAGGTGACTGCTTTTATACCCTCTCATCTGGTGAGGAAGGAAATAAAACACACTTCCATCCGGTGCACAGGCAATCACCTCCAGGTTGAAGATCTACACCTATAGTTTATTCCATTCATCGAAAAAAATTCGAGAACTGTGGTTATAAAACAATCACAAATTCCCCAGCAGATCTAGAGTTTTTAAAGAGACAGCAACAGCATTCATCTTCTGTAGGATTACAGATAGGAGAATTAAGCAAACAATTTTGAATGGGATATGTATGCCTTTGAGGACCTTCCTCCTTTTCCTTGCAAATGTCCCTTTTGGGATACCAGCTGTTCATGCTGTATAACAAACTCTCTTTTAACTAATGCTCTGAGGAAGATGACTGAAGCTTGACCTTTAGCAGCTGAAAGCTAGCAGATATATTAAAAATCAATTCAAAGACGCTGCTTTTGAGCACATTTGCATTCAAATATATCCGTATGTTACAGCTGTGAGTAAAACCCCATACTCTTTTATTCACCACACTTACTGAGCATCTGCTATAGGCAAGACATTATATTTTACACTAGGGTTAGGGATACAAACTAGAGTTAGACAAACACTCACCTAGAGGTTGGAAGAATAATAATCTGAAGTGAAAGTATGCTAAACTTGTATTTATTTTTTATAGCCTTCCTTTGATTTCTAATTTTGTGTGTTATTAGTAATGTATATACTTTATTATTGGAGTATTGCAGGTAACATTTATAATAAATGTTTGGAGTACATGCTCTTTTTTTTTTCTGTGATGTGAGTATGTAACTTAAAACTTTGGGTACAGTTGTTCTCAAGAAAAAAGCATAACTCCAAAGCAGAAGTTAGACTAATCTGTTTTCAATCCAATCTCCACCACTTATTAGCCTACTAGTCTTGGGAGGCTTAAATAACCTTTACTTAATCTTTATTAGCCTTAGTTTCTTCATATGTTAACTAACAATAGCTAACATGCATGGAGCATTTACTATGAATTGGACACTTTGTTTGCATTATTAGATCCAATCCTTACAAAAGCCCTTGGAGTTGGGTGCTTTAATTATCCCATCTTACTAAGGGTAACATAACATGACTAGTAATGGAGCCGGGACTGGAATGTTTATAGAACCTCGATTTTAAATTACTTCTCTAAATTATCTTCAGCATGGTAAGAATAGTACCTTATAACATTATTGTATGCCTGAACTTTAGTAATGCTGGATAAAAATTTCTTCTCTTCTCCCTGGAATTGAATCAGCAACTTGAGAAGTATCCAAAAAGCTGTTGAAAATGAGAGAGGGTAGCAACTGATTCTCACTTATGACATCTGGGTACTTTTCATAGTCGAGCTTGAAAATGAATAAGAGTTGGATATTGTAGGGAAACTGTAAGCCAAGAGTATGGGAAGAGGAAAAAGCCATGAATGGGCTGCTCAGCGTCTGGTGAGCCATCTCCTTTCACTGCAAAGGGAACATCTTGCTGCCTGGTGGGACTTAGGATTGAGATTTGAAGATATATAACAGACCTAACAACTTACTAGCCATGTGATTTATTTGATGCCCACTTCTCTTGGGAAATAAAAATTATCTCACAGAGTGTGATGAGAATTAAGTGGAATAATATATGGGAAAACACTTAAGGAACTCAGTGCCATATAGATGTGAATTTGTGCACCTTATCTCTCTGATCAGCTGTAAACTGAAGGTCAAGATCAAGTCAGTCTCAAGTGTTACATCACCTTAGTGGCTAGTACAGCATCATGCGTCCTGTAAATACTAACTTAATATGTGCTGAGTGAATAAACATTAGGTTAGATAATGCTATGTATCATTCTTTCCACATTATGGAAAACGATGTACAGTTGTATAAGGACATGATTTGATTTAATAGGCATCAAATCATATTATTATGATTAAATATGTAGTTGGGATTCCAATAGATTTCTCCTTATGCCATTATTTTTTTTCAAAGCGTGTCTTCCTCTAAGTATGTGGTGAGGATTTTGTGATCACATCCCGCAACGATGTCCTAGGAATGGAAAACATCACGAGATGATGCCCTCCTAACCCCAGGGAGACAACTGTGTGAAATAATCCCAAAGACCCCCAGCTGGCTCCTGGCAGACTCCCCAGCAACTACCTGAGCAGCTGTGCAGTTGAGGTTACCCTGCAGCAGTCTGAGTGTCTGGGTGGTCTTTGGCTTTTTGTTTCATAGAAATCAACAGATTAATTTAAAATAACAACAACAAAACCTAGCTATATGCCACTTAGAAGAGAAATAAGTTTCAAAAATGACAAAGAATGTTTAAAAATTAATAGAGAAAGATTTATCAGATAATTACCAGCCAAAGATAGTATAATAACACTGGTAAGAGTTAAGATGGTATTTAAGCAGTATGTCGCCTTACCTACCACTACCCCATGGTTACTGTGTATCCTTCATGACCTTATTTTTATATTTTTACTACTTATGCAAATACATGTCCAAAAGTATATAGTTTTATTTGTGTGTTTAAAATTTTGCATAAATGGTAATATACTGTATCATTCTGATTCTTGTTTTTCTGGTCTTCATATGCCATTGCTTTTTTAGATGTATCTACGTTAGTACAGTTAGCTCTGGTGTTTATACTTTAATTGCTATATAGTATTCTGTTATGTAAATACAATATTTAAAATTTTCCTATTCCCCTGCTAATGGGCATTTACATTGTTTCCATTTAAAATACTATTCATACTATTATTACTACTTATTACTATATCACTTTTTAAGACCTTGGTACAATAACTGTCCATGTATATGTCTCATTATTTCATTTATTTTGCTTGAAGAGGATCCTGGATGATAGTTATAAGCATCTTCAATTTTGGTAGATACAATAAGTTTGTTCTGCAAAGTGATTGTACAAGTTTACATCTGGTCAACAGGGCATGACAGTTCCCAGTTCTTCCCTTCTGCTATTTTTAGTTTTTTTTTTATTTTTATTGAAATATAGTTGATTTACAATGTTGTGTTAGTTTCAGGTGTATAGCACAGATTCAGATATATATATGTATATAATATATATATATGTTATATACATATATATATTCTTTTTCAGATTCTTTTCCCTTATAGGTCATTACAAAATATTGAGTATAGTTCCCTGTGCTGTACAGTAGATCCTTGTTGGTTTTATCTTTTTATATATAGTAGTATGTATGTGTTAATCCCAAATTCCTAATTTATTCCTCCTACACATACACATTTCCCCTTTGGTAACCGTAAGTTTGTTTTCTATGTCTGTGAGTCTATTTCTGTTTTGTAAATAAGTTCATTTGTATTTTTCTTTTTAGATTCTACATATAAGTGATATCATATGATATTTGTCATTCTCTGTCTGGCTTACTTCACTTAATATGATAATCTTTAGGTCCATCCCTGTTGCTGCAAATGGCATTATTTCATTCTTTTTTTATGGCTGAGTAATATTGCATTGTATACATATGGCACATCTTCTTTATCTATTCATTTGTCGATAGGTTGCTTCCATGTCTTGGCTATTGTAAATATGCTGCTATGAACATTGGTGTGCATGTATCTTTTCAAATTAAAGTTTTCTATAGATATTTGCCCAGGAGTGAGATCCCTGGATCAGATGGTAACTCTATTTTTAGTTTCTTATTTTCTCCATACCCTCTCCAACATTTATTATTTGTAAACATTTTATTGTTTTCAGGCTGTTTCGTGCTTCCTATGTTCCTTCATCTTTTGCTGTCTTCTTTTGTGATTTGATGATTTTTTGTAGTATAATTTGATTTCTTTCTATTTTCTTTGGTGTACCTACTGCAGGTTTTTTGTTTTTTTTTTTTTTTTTTTTTTGCGGTACGCGGGCCTCTCACTGTTGTGTCCTCTCCCATTGTGGAGCACAGGCTCCGGACGCGCAGGCTCAGCGGCCATGGCTCACGGGCCCAGCTGCTCTGCGGCATGTGGGATCTTCCCGGACTGGGGCACGAACTCGTGTCCCCTGCATCGGCAGGTGGACTCTCAACCACTGCACCACCAGGGAAGCCCCCTACTGCAGGTTTTTTCTTTGTGTTTCTCATGAGGATTATGTAAGACATCTTGTAATTATAACAGTCTATTTTAAGCTGATATCAATTTAAGTTTGATCAAACAAAGCTATACCCTTTTTGTTCTTTCCTCCCTGCATTTTAGGTTATTAGTGTCACAATTTCTATCTTTTTATATTGTGTATCCATTAACAACTTATTAGAGCTACAGTTATTTTTAATACTTCTGTCTTTTCACTTTTATACTAGAGTTAAAAGTGGTTTATTCACCACCCTTACAGTATTAAAATATTCTGTATCTGACTGTATACTTACCTTTACAAGTGAATTTTATTCTTTCATAAGTTTTATGTTGCTAATTAGTGTCCTTTTGTTTCAACTTGAAGAAATTTAGCATTTCCTATACGTCAGGTCAAGGGGTGATGAACTCCCTCAGCTTTTATTTGTCTTCAGAAGTCTTTATTGTTTCTTCATTTCTGAAGGTCAGCTTTGCCAAATATTATATTCTTTGTTGACAGGTTCTTTTTCTTTCAGCACTTTGAATACATCATCCCACTCTCTCCTACTCTGCAAAGTTTCTGCTGAGAAATCCATTGAAAGTTTTATGGGGATTCCCTTATACGTGATGAGTTGCTTTTCTCTTGTTGCTTTCAAAATTCTCTTTGTATTTGAGTTTTGACCGTTGAGTGTAATGTGTCTTAGTGAAGGTACCGCTTGGTATTTAGCCTATTTGGGATTATCTGGGCATTACAGATCCAGATGTTCACTTCCCTTCCCAGTTTTGAGAACTTTTCTGCCATTATTCTTTAAAAAACTTTCTGTACCTTTCTATTTTTCTGTTCCTTTTTGGGACTGCTGTAATGCATATATTGTTTTCTTTGATGGTGTCCCATTAGTCACATAGGTTTCTTCACACCTTTTTCATTCTTTTCTCTTTTAGTTCCTCTCACTGGATAATTTTAAACCACCTGTCTTTGAGTTTGTTGATTCTTTCTTCCATAGGATCAATACTGCTGTTGAAGTTCTCTACTGAATTTTTCACATCAGTCACTGTATTCTTCAGCACCAGGAATTAGTTTGGTTCTCTGTTATGGTTTCTGTTTCTTTATTACACTTCCCAGCTTTGTGGAGACAGCTAAATCAATAAAAAAAAAAACCCAAAGAAGTAGGAACCAAAGTCAAGTTTTTTGGCAGACCACACACTGTCTGTTAGCTTGAGTGATGTTTTCAATCAGCACTACCCAGAAGCTGAGAGTCCATAGTCTGACAAGTTTTTATTTGACCAAATACTTAAATAACCTGAACACATAAGTTATAACTGTCTGTCCTCATTACTTCTGATGATAATTTCCCTTTGACAACAGTTAGTTGGTATGATGCCCACCTGTACCCTGATGCTTTGCTAGGTGCTACTTTAGCTCCATAATAGAGTATGCTATAAATGTCAACTAGTTCAAAGCAGCTGTTAAGGTTGTTTGGTCTTCCGTATCTTTACTGATATTTTTGGCTACTTTTTCTATCAATTACTGAGAAGAGAGTAATAAAATGTCAATTTATGATTGTTGACTTTTTATTTCTCCAATTAGTTCTTCCAAATTTTGCTTAATGTATTTTGAAGCTCTGCTGTTAGTGGTATATATGCTTTGGACTGTTTGTCTTCTAGATAAAATGTTCCCTTTGGTTATTATGATATTTTCCTCTTTATCTTTGGCTATATTCTTTAACTTAAAGTCTAATTTTTTGATATTATTATAGCCATGCTGGCTTTGTTATGGTCTAATTTTGCATGATCTATATTCTTCTGCCCTTTTATATTCTGTGTTTTCATGTTAAATGTGTATTTCTTTTACATCATATATAGGATGATATTAATTTTTATTTTATCATCTACCTTTTAATTGGGCTGTTTCACCCATTTACATTTAATGTTATGAATACATTGGGTTTAAGTCTACCATTTGGAATTTATTTTCTATTTGTTCCATTTGTTCTTTATTCCTTTGTTTCTACTTTCTTTTGTTGAGTGGTATTTATGGTTATCTTCTATAGTATAGAAGCTATATTCTTAGCTATATTTCTTTGTTTTTTGGGGTTTTTTTGATGGTCACTTTAGCCAATTAATTATAATAATATACCTTCAAATAGTACCATTAAAATATTTTTCTACTTATACATTTTATAAAACACACAAAACACTATATTGTAAATATAATATTAATATATTTATGTCTTCTAAATGCAATATTTGTGTACTACTTTAATATAATAAATACTTTGCTCATGTAATTATGTGTATTCCGTAATATTGTGATATATATAGTACACTTATAAATATGTTACAGAGTTGTAACTTAAAAATATATTATAACTTTTTTAGGGATAAATGCACAGAAATATATATTGTAAGAACAAACACATATATAATACATACATAAATATTGCTTTAAATAGTTAAGAATATTGTGTAAAAACTTGAAAATACATATAAGACTTTATATTTATGTAGATAATTTTACTTCTGGTGCTCCCTCTTTCTTCCTTTAGATTCAGAGTTCCATCTGATATAATTTCCCTTCATTTTGGAAATGATCTGTATCTTTTAGTACTTATTAGAGTGAAATCACCTAACTGAGTCAAATCACCTAAGTTTTTGTCTCTCTGAAATGTCTTCACTTGATTTTCACTTTTGAAAATTATTTTCACTGATTGAAGAATTGTAGGCTGACAATTTTCAAATTCAAACACTTTAAAGATGGCATTTCATTGTCTTTTGGTCTCCATCGTTTCTGGTGAGAAGTTAACTGTCATTCATGTTGTTGTTCCTAGTCTTTTTTCTTTGAATAATTGTAAGATTTCATCTTTGATTTTTTGTGCACTTTGATTAAGATGCCTTTGTGAAATTTTTTCTTATCTATTTAACTAAGAGTTTTCACTGAGCTTTCTATATCAGTGAGTAGGTATCCTTCAGCAGTTCTGGAAAGTTCTCATACATTATTTCTTTACATATTTCTTCTCTCCCTTTCTCTCTTCTCAGACTCTTCTGGGTTTTTTTACTCTTTGTGTTTCAATTTTTATGCAATCTACTAATCTGTTTTCAAATTCATTTACTTTTTTCATGAAGAACCTAGGGGTAAGACAGGAATAAACACACAGACCTACTAAAGAATGGACTTGAGGATATGGGGAGGGGGAAGGGTAAGCTGTGACAAAGCGAAAGAGAGGCATGGACATATATACACTACCAAACGTAAGGTAGATCGCTAGTGGGAAGCAGCCGCATAGCACAGGGAGATCAGCTCAGTGCTTTGTGACCACCTAGAGGGGTGGGATAGGGAGGGTGGGAGGGAGACGCAAGAGGGAGGGGATATGGCAACATATGTATATGTATAACTGATTCATTATGTTATAAAGCAGAAACTAACACACCATTGTTAAGCAATTATACTCCAATAAAGATGTAAAAAAAAAAATTCATTTACTTTTCTTCTGTGTCCAGTCTGCTATAAAGTCCATTTGATAATTCTTTAAAAAAAATTTTTTTTTTAAATCTGTGAGTCGTGGTTTTTTTGGTTTCGTTTGCTTGTCTGTTTGTTCGTTTGCTTGTTTTTGACCACAACTGGGTGGCTTGTGAGATCTTAGTTCCCTGACCAGGGATCAAACCTGTGCCCCCTACAATGGAAGTGTGGAGTCCAAAGCACTGAACTGCCAGGGAATTCTCAAAAAATTTTTCAATTTTGATACAGCATCTTATACTTCTAACTTTTACATTTGGATCTTCACTATACGTTCTAAGTCTTTGCTGAAATTCCTCATCTCTTCTTATATGTGGTCCATCTTTTCCACATAAATCTTTAAAGATTTTTATTGTAGTTAAATTAAAATTCCTATATTATTGTCCCAACATCTGGGTCATCTCTGGTTTATCTTCTATTGACTCTTTTCCCTCATGACCATACATAACATTTCCCTGCTTTATTGTCTTGAAATTAAAAAAAAATTATATGTAGGATATTTTATATGAAACATAGTAGAGAATGAAGTAGATAATAAAAAACCAAACAATCTGATTTAAAAATGGGTGGAATATTGAGTAGACATTTTTTCCCAAGAAGATATATACATGGCCAACATGAAAAGATGCTCAACATCATTAATCATCAGGGAAATGCAAATCAAAACCAGATTGAGATATCACCCCTCACCTGTTTGAATGGCTGTTATTAAAAAGATAAGAAATAACAAGTGTTGACAAGGATGTGAAGAAAAGGGAACCCTTGTTCAGTGCTAGCAGGGAGTATGACTTGGTGCAGCCACTGTGGGAAACAGTATGGAGGTTCCTCAAAAAATGATCCAACAATTTCACTTTTGGGTATTTACCTGAAGAAAATGAAAACACTAACTCAAAAAGATATTTGCACCTCCAGGTTAATTGCTACATTATTTATAATAGCCAAGATATGGAAACAACTTAAGTGTCCAGGGATGGATGAATGGATAAAGAAGATGTGGCATATATACACAATGGAATACTACTCAGCCATAAAAAAGAAGGAATTCCTGTCATTTGTGACAACATGGTTGGACCTCAAGGGCATGATGATAAGTGAAATAAGTCAGACAGACAAAGACAAATGCCATAGGATCTCTCTTATATGTGGAATCTGAAAACAAACAGTAAGAAAAAACCAAGCTCATAGATACAGAGAACAGATTGGTGGCTGCCAGAGACAAAGGGCTGGGGGGGGGGTGGGAAAAATGGGTGAAAGATGTCAAAGGTAAAAAAAAATGCACTTGATGTAAAACAGACATAGAAATTTTGAATCATATTCAAAATACTGACTTTTTTTTTTTTTTTTTTTTTTATGCAGTACGCGGGCCTCTCACTGCTGTGGCCTCTTCCATTGCGGAGCACAGGCTCCAGACGCACAGGCTCAGCGGCCATGGCTCATGGGCCCAGCTGCTCTGCGGCATGTGGGATCCTCCCGGACCGGGGCACGAATCCGCGTCCCCTGCATCGGCAGGCGGACTCTCAACCACTGCGCCACCAGGGAAGCCCCAAAATACTGACTTTTTAAAAAAGGATATGGAAGGTGACTTTTTTTTCTTTTTCACATTTTTTCTTTTGGCTCAGTCCTGTTCTTCACCTTCTTTCTAAAAACTTAGAAATGTCTCTGTACTGTACTTTCTTTACCTTGCTCCCAGCCAACAAAGCTCTTTATTGTTTTACTTCTTTTCCAATTATTCTGGCCTTGCAAAAATGTAAATAAAAGGATGGGGGTCAACAAATTAGTCACTTAACATCTCTGAGTCTCAGTTTAACCATGAGATTTCTGAACTGGATTCATAATTCAACAGATATTTATTAAATTAGCACTGTGTACAGAATACTGTCTATATTTGCAAGGGAAACATCATATTACCCTCCTGGAGCTTACATTCTACTGAAAGAGACATTCAATAAACTAATAAAATTTAAATGTAATGTAATTAAGATAGAGAACAAAAGGAGTAACATTTGATATGGTTGTCAGGAAAGGCTTCAATGAGTTGACAGGAACATGCATAAGAGAAAAAAAGGTTCTAAACTTCTTTTTATTTCAGCCATATAAAGTTGATTCATTGCATTCTATTCAATAAGTTAACCATTTGTTTTCTTTTGAGATGTAGGAGCTGCAGTAACAAATTATAAAATATTTGGTGGTCAGATTCAGGTTAACACAGATGACTCAAGTAGCCCAATTAAACACATCCTGAGCATGTAATTGGTTTCTAGCTTTTCCTATTTATTGGAAACCAAGAGTGCGTATTATTAATTATTCAGTTTTCCTATCCCTTCAGATATGACAGTGTCTTCACAGAGATAGGATGTAGGAGATGATTTTGCAATGACTGGGGACTTAGTAACTTATAAATTAACTAAAATAGCATCACTTCTAGGTGATCCCACTGCTTAATCTGAACTGAATATTGGACTAACTAAATTGTTGGGAGATCAGTGGAGATAGTATCCGTTTTCCTCATGGCTCTTTTTGGTGCCTGGATCAGACTTTCTCTTGGACCAACAGACTCTAACACCTCTTCTGGAATTGATTCCAACCGATGATGAGCTACATCTGGCCTGTGAAATGAAAATAGCAAAACCTTTGATTGAGTCCAAGTTAAGTGGATCTACATCATCTGCTCAGTCAACTTTTGCCAAGATGAATGATGCTGTGTCAGTGTTCCATAATTTCAGAGGTGGATTTCCCCTTTTTAAAAACAAAGTGTTTTCCTTTATATAGGCAATGAAAGCAAAAAAAAAATGCTGTGTGTGAAAATGCATTTTGGCTCCTCTATATATTTGGAAACAAAAACCTTAAAATAATCCTATTTTAGCCTTTTTTGTTTCTCTTGGATCTTCGCCATTCTGGCCCTTATCAAGTTGCACAAGGGGGCACTGTAGCCGTGAAATTCTGGAGAAATGATTCATTTCCTTGCTTCCCAGTATCAGAAGAGTCTAAACAGGAACAAGAATGTGATGGAAAAGGAGTGAGCCAATAACTTTCAGAGGCTGTGAGTGTTTCCCAGTTGTTTTAACTCCCAGCTCAGATTCAAAAATATTTACTCAAAAATGGTGGCAAGAAGCAGAGAGAGAAAGGAAAGAAACTTGAAGTTTATTTTACAAATTTGTCCAGTTTCCCACATAGAAGTGCAATAAACACAGAAAGGACAATGAGCTGAAAATGGATATTTTGAAACTTGGGAAGTCACCCAGCTTTGGGAACAGAGGCTATGGTGGAGGCTGCAATTCCAATCCTAATGTCTCAAGCCCATTCTGAGCCTAGCTGATCTCCATGGGGAGAGAGGGAGGCTAGGAGTTTTGATGTGATGATTGCAAAAGCATCATAGTAAGTGTTTGGGATAATTTAATAGGATGTGTTGTAATGTTGGGATTACTGTTACAACCCCTATACCCATAGGTCCTGCCAACCTATGATACAAATGATGCTATATTTACATTAATTTCCAAGTTCTATCTGCATAGTGACCCCATCAGACTAACATTAGGTCTCCATCTCTATAGAGATTTTCTAGGTTATTTATGGGATGTTGGGCATATTCACACTAATTTGTATCACCAAGGCATGATGCAGGTTTTTACTTTCTGGTTTTGTGTTCCTGTAAAGTTCTGTAAGAGCCTCTAATGACATTTTCCTCTTCTCTCCCTCCTCAATTAACTTCACCACCAGCCAGAATACAAGAGATTCTTCAGTTGTCTTGTAAAGGCTGAACAGTCACAGTAACATTTAACTCTAAATAGCTCCTTCTGTCACTTGCCTTAATTTAACTTGAGTTCACTATATTCATTTTCTTAACCCCTCTCTGTACTGCAATAAATTATCTAACAACAAGTAAGTAAAAATAGACCTGAGAAGTCAGTGAACTGTGCTGAAAAGAAACTAGATAATGAGCTGCAGGCTGAGGTTAATCGGGGCTTGGAAAATTAAAAACTTAATCTAAAATGTATAAATTATATGTATACAAACTATAACATACTACTAAATTCACATACAAATTGTATAAATTTATTTTTTAAGTAATGATTAAGCTGAAGAAATGCAAAATCATCACCAGGGTCAATAAAAAGCAGAATTGCCAATGTAGAAAATAGAGCCTGTATTAGGGAGGATAAACTTGAAATACTTTCTTAGAACTCAGAGAAAAAGTCAAAAAATAAAAATAAAAGTGATGGGACAATTTTTTAAGGTATAGGTTGGAGACTCAATACACAAATAATGTTTCTGAAGAAGAAAATGATGAACTAAATTTCAGTAATTATGGCATAATAATGGAAGTTTCCTGAGCTAAAGGAAGACAAGAGCATGCACATTGAAAGTTCCCATCATGAAACAGGTAAATTTAATGAGAAGTGGCATATACCAACATATTTCCTACTGAAATTTTTGGACTGCCAGGAAAATGAAAATATTCTGTAAAGACTCGTGCAATAAAAACAGCTTATCCATAAAACCACTACAAACCTCACCTGCAATATATGGGTAGGAAGAAAATCAATAGATATTTATAATGTTGGTAGGGAAAAGCTAATTCTATAAATTAAATGAACACAAATAGCAGCAAAGACTTTATCAGGTATACATGAATTCAGAAAATAAACATCCATGTATACTTCTTTAAAATACTATGTGAAGGTACACTCTAACTTACCCAAATGTAAATAAAAATTAAATAATAAAAATGGGGGAGTTGTAGCAAACCAAAAAGCCTCAGAATTGAATATAAAAGCAGTTAAACAGTTTATGTAAATAATTATTGTAAATACAACGTAAAACCTCAGAAGTTAAACATATACTTAAAAGATACAATAGATGACTTTAAAAAAAAATGAGTAATTCCTAGTTTTAAAAAGCCTCAGGTATTATCTACAAGAGATTGGAAGTGTATAAAGAAATGGTAGTATGAGCTAAAAGGAAGAGTGTTCTCTTTACAATGATATTTATTGAAAAATATAAATGTAAATGTATTTTTTAATATCAAAAGCTAATCTAGTTCAATTCGACAGAATTTATTTCTTATCAATCAGAAGAACAAAGTGAAGATGAAAATATCAAATAAAAGATAATCAAACCCGGGCCTCCCTGGTGGCGCAGTGGTTGAGAGTCCGCCTGCCGATGCAGGGGATACGGGTTCGTGCCCCGGTCTGGGAGGATCCCATATGCCGCGGAGCGGCTGGGCCCGTGAGCCATGGCCGCTGAGCCTGTGCGTCCGGAGCCTGTGCTCCGCAACGGGAGAGGCCACAACAGTGAGAGGCCCGCGCACCGCAAAAAAAAAAAAAAAAAAAAAAAAAAAAAAGATAATCAAACCAAACCAAATCAAAATATTTAGAAAAAGTAACTTAGCAAAAGATAGACTGGAGAAGTAACAAAAGGCAAGCACCAAAATACCCCCAAAACAAACAAACAAAAAAATAGATGTCAAAAACAGTATGACAGGGCCTCCCTGGTGGCGCAGTGGTTGAGAGTCCGCCTGCCGATGCAGGGGATACGGGTTCGTGCCCCGGTCTGGGGGGATCCCATATGCCGCGGAGCGGCTGGGCCCGTGAGCCATGGCCGCTGGGCCTGCGCGTCCGGAGCCTGTGCTCCGCGGCGGGAGAGGCCACAACAGTGGGAGGCCCGCATACCGCAAAAAGAAAAAAAAAAAACAGTATGACAAAAGTAAAACCCAAAAAGCTTACTATTATAAAAATTATAGGGCATTCCCTGGCAGTCCAGTGGTTACAACTCTGTGCTTTCACTGCCCAGGGTGTGGGTTTACTCCCTGGTTGGGGAACTAAGATCCCACAAGATCCCTCAAGCTGTGCAGTGTGGCCAAAAATAGACAAATAAATAAATAGGCTAAACTCCCTTTTTAAAATACAAAGTTTATAAATTGAATAAAAATATATTAGTGTTTAAAATACAAACTGTAAATTTAGACAATTCTTTTGTGCTTCAAGTTCTCATATGTAAAATGAGAACTAAGAAGTAAGTAAATTATAGGATTAGCTTCTGGAGCATGGCCAGTGCTCAATAAAGATTAGTTAGTATTTTTATTGATGATTATTACAATTATTATATATCTTTTACAAGAGAATCACATAAAATGAGAGTAAAATTATTTAACTGTGTATTTTATGTATCAGGCAAATAAACATACAAACAAGTAGTGGTAGCTGGGAAATGCAAATTAAAATAACAATGAGAAACCACTACACACCTTTTAGAATGGCCAAAATCCAGAACACTGACAACACCAAATGCTGGTAAGGATGTAGAGCAACAGGAATTCTCATACACTGCTGGTGGGACAGCCACTTTGGAACAGAATTTGGCAGTTTCTTACCAAACTCAACAACTCTTGCCTTATGATCCATCAACAGTGCTCCTTGGGATTTACCCAAAAAGACTGAAAACTCTATGTCCACACAAAAACCTGCACAAGGATGTTCGTAGTAACTTTATTCATAATTGTCAAAATTTGGAAGCAACCAAGATGTTCTTCAGTAGGTGCACGGATAAATAAACTGTGATACATCCAGGCAGTGGAATATTATTCAGTACTAAAAAGAAGTGATCTGTGAAGCTATGAAAAGACATTGAGGAACCTTAAATGCATATTACTAAGTGAAAGAAGCCAAACTGAAAAGGCTACATACTGCATGGAAAAGCTATATGACATCATGGAAGAGTCAAAACTATGGAGACAGTAAAAACAGCAGTGGTTGCTGGGGGTGGGAGTATGAATAAGCAGAACACAGAGAACTTTTAGGGTGTAGATACTCTGTATGATATTAAATGGTGGATATATGTCATTATACATTTGTTGAAACCCATGGAATACACAACACCAAAAGTGAACCCTAATGTAAACTGTGGAATGAGAGACCAGCAATGGTGAGCCACAGCCCTTGGTCCAAAGTACAAGCTGGTTTTCTGGGCTGAACAAAATAGGTTGTAGGACTTTCAAGACAGTGGAGGGGTAACAGGTGGAGGTCACCTTCCTCACCACAAATACATCAAAAATACATCTACATGTGAAACAACTCCTACAGAACACCTACTAAATGCTGGCAGAAGACCTCAGACTTCCCAAAAGGGTCTTGGGGCTCTGACCAGCTGTCAGGCCTGAGCCTCTGAGGTGGAAGAGCTGAAATCAGGACACTGGACTACCAGAGACCTCCTAGCCCCATGTAATATCAATTGGCGAGAGCTCTCCCAGAGATCTCCATCTCAATGCTAAGACCCAGCTCCACTCAATGATCAGCAAACTCCAGTGCTGGATACCCCCTGCCAAACAACTAGCAAGACAGGAACACAACCCCACCCATTAGCAGAGGGGCTGCCTAAAATCATAATAAGTCCACAGACACCCCAAAACACACCACTGGACATGGTCCTGCCCACCAGAAAGACATGATCCAGCCTCATCCACCAGAACACAGTCAACAGTCCCCTCCACCAGGAAGCCTATACAAGCCACTGAACCAAACTCACCCACTGGGGGCAGACACCAAAAACAGAGGGAACAAAGACCTGCAGCCTGTGAAAAGGAGACCCCAATCACAGTAAGTTAAGCAAGATGAGAAGACAGAGAAATATGCAGCAGATGAAGGAGCAAAGTAAAAACCCATCAGACCAAACCAATGAAGAGGAAATAGGCAGTCTACCTGAAAAAGAATTCAGTGTAATGATAGCAAAGATGATCCAAAATCTTGGAAATAGAATGGAGAAAATACAAGAAACGTTTAACAACGACCTAGAAGAACTAAAGAGCAAACAAACAATGATGAACAACACAATAAATGAAATTTAAAATTCTCTAGAAGGAATCAATAGCAGAATAACTGAGGCAGAAGAATGGATAAGTGACCAGGAAGATAAAATAGTGGAAATAAGTACCTCAGAGCAGAATAAAGAAAAAACAATGAAAAGAATTGAGGACAGTCTCAGAGACCTCTGGGACAATATTAAACGCACCATAATTCGAATTATAGAGGTCCCAGAAGAAAAAAAGAAACAGAGAGAGAAAATATTTGAAGAGATTATAGTTGAAAACTTCCCTAATATGGGAAAGGAAATAGTCAATCAAGTCCAGCAAGCACACAGAATCCCATACAGGATAAATCCAAGGAGAAACATGCCAAGAAACATGTTAATCAAGCTATCAAAAATTAAATACAAAAAAAAAAATTAAAAGCAGCAAGGGAAAAGCAACAAATAACATACAAGGGAATCCCCATAAGGTTAACAGCTGATCTTTCAGCAGAAGCTCTGCAAGGCAGAGGGAGTGGCAGGACATATTCAAAGTGATGAAAGAGAAAAACCTACAACCAAGATTACTCTACCCATCAAGGACCTAATTCAGATTCGACAGAGAAATTAAAACCTTTACAGACAAGCAAAAACTAAGAGAATTCAGCACCAACAAACCAGCTTTACAACAAACGCTGAAGGAACTTCTCTAGGCAGGAAACACAAGAGAAGGAAAAGACCGACAATAACAAACCCAAAACAATTAAGAAAATGGTAATAGGAACATACATATCAATAACTACATTAAATATAAATAGATTAAATGCTCCAACCAAAAGACACAGACTGGCTGAATGGATACAAAAACAAGACCTGTATATATGCTGTCTACAAGAAATCCACTTCAAACCTGCGGACACATACAGATTGAAAGTGAGGGGATGGAAAAAGATATTCCATGCAAATGGAAATCAAAAGAAAGCTGGAGTAGCAATTCTCATATCAGACAAAATAGACTTTAAAATAAAGACTATTACAAGAGACAAAGAAGGACATTACATAATGATCAAGGGATCAATCCAAGAAGAAGATATAACAATGGTAAATATTTATGCACCCAACATAGGAGCACCTCAATACATAAGGCAAATGCTAACAGCCATAAAAGGGGAAATTGGCGGTAACACAGTAATAGTAGGGAACTTTAACACTGCACTTTCACCAATGGACAGATTACCCAAAATGAAAATAAATAAGGAAACACAAGTTGTAAAGGACATATTAAACAGGATGGACTTACTTGATATTTATAGGACATTCCATCCAAAATCAACAGAATACACTTTCTTCTCAAGTGCTCATGGAGCATTCTCCAGGATAGATCATATCTTAGGTCGTAAATCAAGCCTTGGTAAATTTAAGAAAATTGAAATCCTATCAAGTATCTTTTCTGACCACAACGCTATGAGACTAGATATCAATTACAGGAAAAAATCTGTAAGAAATACAAACACATGGAGGCTAAACAATACACTACTAAATAACCAAGAGATCACTGAAGAAACCAAAAAGGAAATCAAAAAATACCTAGAAACAAATGACAATGAAAACGTGACGACCCAAATCATATGGGATGCAGCAAAAGGAGTTCTAAGAGGGAAGTTTATAGCAATACAATCCTATCTCAAGAAACAAGAAAAATCTCAAATAAACAACTAACCTTACACCTAAAGCAATTAGAGAAAGAAGAAGAAAAAACCCCCAAAGTTAGCAGAAGGAAAGCAATCATAAAAATCATATCAAAAATAAATTAAAAAGAAATGAAGGAAACAATAGCAAAGATCAATACAACTAAAAGCTGATTCTTTGAGAAGATAAACAAAACTGATAAACCATTAGCCAGACTCATCAAGAAAAAAAGGGAAAAGACTCAAATCAATAGAATTAGAAATGAAAAAGGAGAAGTAACAACTGAAATTGCAGAAATACAAAGGATCACAAGTGATTACTGCAAGCTTCTATATGCCAATAAAATGGACAATCTGGAAGAAATGGACAAATTCTTAAAAAAGCCCACCTTCTGAGACTGAACCAGGAAGAAATAGAAAAAATAAACAGACCAATCACAAGCACTGAAATTGAAACTGTGATTAAAATTTTTCCAACAAGTAAGTCAGAAAGAGAAAAACAAATACCGTGTGCTAACACATATATATGGAATCTAAAACAAAAAATTGGTTCTGAAGAACCTAGGGGCAGGACAGGAATAAAGACGCAGACGTAGAGAATGGACTTGAAGACATGGGGAGGGGGAAGGGTAAGCTGGGATAAAGTGAGAGAGTGGCATGGACATATATACACTACCAAATGTAAAACAGATAGCTAGTGGGAAGCAGCCTCATAGCACAGGGAGATTAGCTCAGTGCTCTGTGACTACCTAGAGGGGTGGGATAGAGAGGGTGGGAGGGAGATGCAAGAGGGAGGAGATATGGGGATATATGTATACGTATAGCTGATTCACTTTGTTATACAGCAGAAACTAACACACCATTGAAAAGCAATTATACTCCAATAAAGATGTTTTAAAAAAATAAAAATAATGTAAACTGTGGTCTTTGGGCCATGATGATATGTAGGTTCATCCTTGGTAAGGAAGGTACCGTTCAGGAGAGTGACATTAATTCCGGGAGCGCTATGCATGTGCGGGGCAGTGGTATGTGGGAAATCTGTGTACCTCCCCCTCAATTCTGTTATAAACCTAAAACTGCTCTAAGAATTAAATCATAAAAATAATTTAAGAGTAATGGTAGAAATATTTTAATTAGGGAAGAAGAATGGTCTGGTATATGGGTTTTCAGCTTTGCTCCTTGGAGCCCTTGGGGTTTCTCAGGCCCACTCTGAGACAATTACGTTCTTGAAAGACAAAAGGATAAAGAAGATAGAGACATAGAGCCCAACTCCATGTAGAAAAGCAATATCTGAAAACAACAATAATCCAAAAACAAAACAAAACATAAAGCACCTTATTGACATAAGTTCTGAAAAATGGTAGAAGTTAATTGAACTTTTTGAGAATAGGTTTTCTCATCTACAAAGTGGGCAAATATAACCTAGGGTTATCTTGTAGATTTTCTTATGTACTGAATGTAAAAGACATGATATAGTACAGATATCCAATAACTACTGGCTTCTTCTCTATCTCCCCTACATCAAAAATTAAATGGTTTACTCCTAACAGTGGCCAGATTATATGCTTTGAATCATCCTCCCCCAATCTGTTATTCATATGCATCATTCCTGTATACTCAAGAAATACTACATTTTCATTTTTGCCTAAACTAAAAGAAAAATGTCTGGCCAAACTAAATTACAAAAGCATATCAATGCCAAGCACAAATGGCTGTTAGATCATCCACAGTTTGTGATAGTCTGCATCATCCATCGGCACAGAGGATTGGGAATTGACTCTTTGCATACTGTTGCCTAATGCATACAAATTCTCTTCAGTTTTAACGTTCTGTGCCAGTTAAGTGTCTGGATACTCTTTTTTTCCATAACAACATTCAAATATACTAAAAAAAAACTCTCACTGCATCTGGTTTAATTGGTGGGAAAAAGTTCACATGCAAATGCACGTGTTGATCTTCAGTATCCCTGAGCCTAAAACATGTGTGCATGACACCAAGCACTGAGAAGTGATGAGGAGATCCCTCACCCTCTGCCACCAGTGACACCCATTGACCTACACCTGACATTCTATGTATTGTGCATGTAGCAGGCTGTGACGGTAGGAAGGATGAGAAAGGGAGAAAGATGGACATAAGGGAAGGATAAAAGAATTTTACTGTTTTTCCCAGAACTTCCCCTTTTACCCCAAAGAGAAAACCTTACGGCTTCAAAGACAGATGCCAGACCTAATATTTATGCTTATGTATATTCAGCTTGGAACATCAATATGGACCAGCCATTCTTCATACATTCATGTGCACATATAAAAAGTGTCTTTTTTTTTTTTTGGTAGTCCTTGTCAGTAAATTGTAGAAATTACTTTTCTATTTTGCTTTGCTTAAAAAGAAACCCCATTTTTACAAAAGCCTTGTGTGGAAGCCTACATTAGTGGGTGGTTATTAAATCTGTATTTGGAGTTTATTTCATTAACAAATATACATTATAATATTAGAATGTAAATAAGAGTAAAATAGGCATATTGAGAGTTCAAGATTCATCAATGCAGAAAAAGCACAACCAAGAGTTAAAAATGACGCTAACAGGTGCATGATGAAGTTTTGATTTGGAAATTTCTCCATGGTATTTATCTATAAAACAAGAATTAAAAATTCTTCATTCTTGGGGCTTCCCTGGTGGCACAGTGGTTGAGAGTCCGCCTGCCGATGCAGGGGACACGGGTTCGTGCCCCGGTCCAGGAGGATCCCACATGCCACGGAGCGGCTGGGCCCGTGGGCCATGGCCGCTGAGCCTGTGCGTCCGGAGCCTGTGCTCCGCAACGGGAGAGGCCACAACAGTGAGAGGCCCGTGTACCGCAAAAAAAAAGGAAAAAAAGTAGTTCTTCAGTGAGTTGCTGCTTTGCTTTTCAATTTGCTAATATGCTACTCTTTGGATTGAGTATTTATCTACATGACAGCAAACACACAGATGAAAACCAAAACATTCAATCATTCAGCTGTTTGTTAATATACATTTGGCATTACTTAGAAAAGAGTAACTAGAAATCATTAACTATTTTATTTAGATATTTGGCAATTTTAGGTATAGTCATAGTTACAGTAAAATCTTGGTTTGATTATTCATTGCCTTTTCTTTTGTTTGGTATTTTGTACTCTGTTAACAACAGCTTTTTGTTTGATGTATTTATTTTTTCCTGATTGTTAAATTACAAGTTTCATTTCTCTTTGACTGTTGAGCTCTGACCTAAGTTTATTTCCATCAGTGTTTTGATTCTTCTTACTCTTGTTTCAGCTTTCTTAGATAAGGAACACGAATATTTTCCATACAGTCATGACTTTTGTATGTTTTTCATTCATTCTTATATAAATGAATTGAATTGATTGATTTAATTTCCTAAAATAAATATAAAATAAGACAGTCCAAATTTTTAAATTTCAGTCAATATTAGAAGACTTTAAAGAAAGGGGGGAGACAAATAAACCAGGGATTCGGGATAAGTGAGTTACTGTAATTGGGCACCAAGTTCCCTAAGAGTGGAAGATGAAAGCAAAGACTGAATTGAGGGTGAGGAGATGGATGATATTGCCTGAAAAAAAAATCATACAAGTCCATTTAGGGCAGTGGTACTCAAACTTTGTTTTTTCTGACTCAGTACAACAAAGGGTTTCAACACACTCAGCCTCACCAGTTGCTGTGCTTTGTTTATTACAGAAGGATGGGTGTCCTTCCAGCCCACCTCCAAGCCCACCACAAGAAAGAGTCAAGGTTCAGCAAAAAAAGTTATCTGGGCACTTACCCTTCAATAGAGTTCAATGCATACCTTAGTACTGTCCAAAAGTTTTCTCTATGCATTCTGATGATTTAGTTCTACACAGGGACACAGCTTAAAGGACCTAATACCCATCATATATCAAACATATTTCCTCTGTGCCAGACTAGCTAGCTGAGCATGTTCCATGCATTGTCTCATTTAATTTCTACAATGTGTTTGTGAGCAAGCAGCCCCATTTTATAAGTGAGGAAACAGGTTTTGAAGAGATCAGGCAACAGGCCCCAGATCACAAGCTAGATGCAGGGAAATGGCAGAGCTGGTGTACAAACCCTGGGTGGCTGAATGTGTGTGAGACTCTGCTATGTGTTTGAGCCTCCTGAGCGCCACCTCCAGAGATTCCAACTCTAGAGGTTTAAGGTGGGGCCTTGGAGTCTGCATTTTACTGCATCTCTGGTGATTCTTGAGTGCGGGAGAAGTAGGGCTGATACTCAAGCACCTTGACTCCCAAGCCCTTGCTATTTCCCACTCTGGAAAGATCACTTTTCATCCAGACGGCTCCACAGTTTCAGTGTGAAATTTTTTAAGGCAGGTATGAGAAATCTTCCATGTAGACATCATACATCGTATTGAACTCACTGAGTTTTTAAAAAACATTTTGATAATGATAATAGTAACTGCAGCTTTTAGGGCTCTCTTAAGTGCAATAACATTCTGAGTGTTTCCCATCTATCATATCCTCAAACAGCCTCTCAGGAACAGTCAGCCCTCTGTATTCGCAGATGTAGCACCTGCAGATACCAAGCACTGACTATGGGATTGGATCATCTGCAGATTTTGGTATCCCTGGCGGGTCCTGGAACCAATCCCCCATGAATACCTGGGGGTGACTGTACTATTTTTTATTTATATTTCTCAGTTAGGAAACCAGGGAAGAACAAGCATTTGAAGAATAGTTTGGTTTCAGAGGCTGTGCTTGTATTTCTGTACGTGATACTGTTTCTGAGAGTCATTTGGCTGAAAAAAACAAGTAGACGGTTAAGACTTTATGGAACTGATAAGCTTTCCTTTGAAGTTTGCCTACTGTTGCAGTGCGAGCTACCAGAATGGGCCACCAGACGGTGGACAGACAGTTGCTCAGAGGGTGTTTCAAGGAGGAGTTCAAGAGGAACACTGTAATATCAAAACTTCTCCTTAAATTGGTAAATTTTGTGAGTAGTTAGGGGTCAGCTACAACAGCCTCAGCCATGAAAATTATTCTTTTGCAGGGTGGAATAGGACTTCTACTAAGTTTGAAAAAGCCAAGAAAGGAAAATTTTCCTCAAGCAAAATTAGTATGGTCAATCTTATTAGATTTTTAATTTTCATTGAAACTTAGATAAATAATAAAGTACACCATTAAATGGGTTACCAATCTATATCTATGTCAACTTGGCTAAAATTTTGCTCCGAGTTTTCCCCCTTCTTTTACTTATATTCGTTTCTTCATCCTGCCAACATGTGACCACTGGACTGTTAAAGAATGCCTGACTCGTCTTTGCATCCCTAGAAATAAGAAGGTGTTGGTATAAAACAGGCACTCCGTAAGTGTTTACTGAATTGTACTAAGTGTCTGCAGTAAAATTTACCCCATGATGAATATATAAATATATATATATATATATGCAGATACTAAAATGTATATTCTCTGCTCTCAAGTTGCTTATAATTCACCTCAACCCCAGATATTTTCATCAGGCAATGCTAGATCTTCAGTTTTCAAATGAAGATTGATTATGAGATTAAATGATTGGATAAAGGACTAAATCACTGAATCTAAAATGGAATTTGGTGACCCTCTAGTTCAGAAGTTTGCAAACCGCTTTTTAGTGGCCAAGCCTTTTTCCAAACAAAATTTTATACAGAATTCTAAAATATTACTCAGCTAAATCTGGCCAAAGAGTGCATGGAAGTAATCCTTTCCCTGGGTCTCTGAGGAGCTTCACCATTCAAGCCAAATTTCCTCATTGCGCAGTTGAGAAGAGTGAGGCCAAGAGAGGTTAAGAAATTGACTTCCCATGGTTACAGTGCTAGCTAACTAGAGAGCTGAAAATAGAATATTACCTCCCAATTCTTTCTGTCAGAACTCAGACTAGTTAGGAAAACAGTGAAGTCCAAAATAGGCTTTGGGCGAGACCCAGTAATGCAAGTACAGGCAAATCACCTGTGTCAATCATGGGCAAGTGAGGGTGACATGGGCCATGAACATGAAGAGGCCAAATGATGAAGGGACAATTCCCAGGACAAGAGACTCAGGTGTGACCTGAGAAGAGAGCTGGCCAGGCTTGGAGACTTCTCTTGCAACCTAAAAACACGTGTAGGAGACACATGGGTGGTGATCATTGAAAACTGCCTTTTATGAATGTTCTAGCCCTTAACGGGCAGCCTGCTGGTCATAGAATCACATTAAGTCCAAAATCCAATACTTTTCAGATTTTGTGCTTTAGGGGTATACGCCCTGAAGTATGTAAGTTTCTAAATTATAAGTTGTAAAACTTCACCCCAGACAGATGTCCCTCCTTTGACCTGAATGTGGGTATCTTGCAGTTTCTGCTAAGGACCAGTGGCTTCATCTGTCTTCTTCTTCTTCTTTTTTTTTTATTTTTCTTTTTTCAGCTGTCTTCTTTCTGACATCTTTTAGCCTGTAAGCTCCTTTTAGCCTTTTACCTGATATGCTTCTTCTCACTTACCTTTAATTTCTACTTTTCCCCTGTATCTTCCTGATTCTCAAGGCCAAAAGAGGTGTTACTCTTTAAACTTGTAAAATGCTCCAAATTTATCAGTGCCTCACTGGATATTTTTCAGAATAAAGTTGAACTTAAAAATGTGTGGGCAACTGAGGAATCCTGGCTTTTATTTTAATAATTAATTTAATAATATTTTTATTTTAATAATTAAAGATTAAGCACTTTTAGATTTTCCAGTTCCAACCTATTATAAGCCCGTGATAGAGATCTGCTGGAGAAACACCTCCTGATAAACCATTTGTTTTGGTTAACGATAGTGATATTCAGAAGTCCCAGGCGGCTCCAGAATCCCTGAAAGCTTTCCTTTCTGTAGTTGATTGAGTTGTCCTTCCAAATCAGGGTTAAGGCCACTGGCATGGCAATTTCAGAAAAGAAGAACATCTGCTTGCAATACACCTGGCTGATGGATGGATTCTGGAATTTAATTTCTACCACTGCCGACCTCTTGACCTTCAAAACACAAACATTGATCCTATCTGATGAGGTAGAATGCACACCATACCATGTTGGGAAGGAAAGAAATAATGGAGAAATATAGTCACTTATAAACCAGATCAACTGTGGATATTAATTTATCTGCAATTATTACTATTTCTGTTTTTTTAATTATAGGGAGAGATGTAGACAAAACCTGAATATGAGTACTATAAAGTTCACATTCGGGGAGCCTGGCTTCTAATCCTGTTTCCGTCATTACTACCTGATTTTATTACAGCCTGACTTTTAACTTTTCTATGAAATGTAAGCAATAGTGCATCAAAAAGTTGTCACAATAATAAATACAATAAGCTTTAAGAACTAAAAATCTATAGAATGCCCAGACATTAATAAACTCTGCTCTTCCTCACTGCGCTGCAAAGTTTCTGGACCTGGTCAAGTATGACACCCACGTCACGAGTCCTGGCTCATTGTATACTACATATCCTTGGACGAATCACTTAGTCTGGATGAGCATATTTTATATCTATAACTTGTTCAGAAACAATTTCTATGCCATCTACCCTTATCAAACAAGTAAATGCATGTAAAACTACTCTGTCAAATGTGAAGTGGTATATGTTATAAAAGGTAACATACCTTTTATTTGCCCAGAGTATGATCATAATTTTGATTTTATATCTCACCAATTGGTGAGAAACTAATAAATATATTATTTTGGATGTTATTCTAAGGGGGAAAGTTAATTTATTCTTGATTCTTATATTCTACCACCCTCTTCTGCATTCTCAAGACACAATGGCTCAATATTGTTCAAGGAAAGGGAGAAACTTCTCTCTCTTTACTCCTCCCAGTTTCTCTGAAGGAGGCTAAGAGGTCCCCAGAAAACTACTCAGCCAACCCCCTGTATGATGGAGTAGTCCTGGGGGCTTGAAACTCAATAGAGAAGAGAGTCAGAAGTTGGGGGTACACTATACGGGAATAAGGAGCAGAAAATCTACAACTCAGCAGTCTGTTTCCAGGGTGTCGGCAGCCAAGCTCATGACCAGCCCACTCGTGTCTTGTATGGAGACACTGACCTCCCTCTAGTACATCTTCTTTCCTCAGGGTTACAACCTCCTGCTCTCCACTTCTGACAGATGACCAGGCTGATTATAATGGAAGCCATGTGCTGGACACGTTTGTGGTATGAAGGGTTCAGGTTATTCTTTTGGCCACACTGAGAAATGTGGAAACGGGGCATCCAAGTTGATTGGCAATAGTTCCAAATTGTCAAGTGCCCAGGCTATGATACGACAGAAGGACGTTTTATTGAGAGGAATAAAAAGACCACAAACATTTTGTATCTGTAACTGGTAAGTGGCAATTACTTCAAGTCTCACCAAAACCCAAAACGTTGCTTGTACAGGCTAGATATCTGAAAGTTGTTTTATGAGCTATTCCGGAAAAGCCCTAGCATTTTTCACTTCTGTTCATTTCAACAAATATTAATGGCCATCTAGCACGAAGTAGTCCCTGATGGTATGAAGAAGAGACAGTCTTGTTCTCCTGGGATTTGTAACATGGAGGATTATGCTCTGTTGGTGTGAAAATTCCACTGGCTTGATCTGACCTCTTATTTCTACCTGAGAGTAGCAGAGAAGAGTACTTCCACCATCATGTTCTCTCCAAGTTATTGTCCCTGCTTTTAGATGGCTGCTTTTGTTGGTTCAGTGGGTGGGGGGGGGGGGCACATAGATTACCTCAACGAGTGTGTAGGTACATCAGAACCCCTGCAGGGATTTTCCAAGTGTTTCATGCTACTTTAGGGTACTGACACAGTTAACAAAAGGCTGAGGCTTCCTATCACCTCTACATCTCTGTAACAATGGGGCAAGTCCTGTGCGATACCCAACCACACTATTGCCTCTCAAGAAGGCTTGCCTGTTTGCTGTATTTCTGAAACCATTTGGTGTTCTTATTGGTTTACTTTGTAGCAGAGTGACCTTAGGTAACTATAATCTTTACTTGTGTAGCTTGTCCGAGAGGAACGGGATCCAATCCGTTAGCAAATCCCGTCGGTTCTACCTTCAAAATATATCCTGAAATGATCAATTCTATCTCCATCCTTATTGCCACGGCCCTAGCCACCGTAATGTCTTGTCTAAAAAAATAGCAGCCATTTCTTACATCTGTCTTTCCTGCTCTCCTCCCGCCCCAGCCATATTACAAGTCTGTGCTCCACACAGCAGCCTAAATGATGTTTGTAAAATGCAAACAGATCCTGTCACTTCCCTGCCATCAGTCCTTCAATGGCATCCCGTCAGAGTCGGACTGAATTCCACGAGGGGTGGTGGGAAAGGAGGTGAGAACGTCAGCCTGGAGTCAGGTTTGGTAAACCTCGTTTCCTCCCACTCAATGCTCACCCACTCCTGTCCTGGCTGTTACTTCAGTAAGCAAAGTCAGCTCCCAGTCAGCAATTCTGAGCTTACTTTCCCTCTGCCTGCAGCTCTCTTCCCCCCTAATTCTCAGGCTTTGCTTTCTCACTCCCATCCATTCTGCTCAAACGCCCCTTGGTCAGACCTTTCCCACCCCTACCTGAATATCAACTTCCCACTGCCACCACCCTTTATCTTCTTATTCTGTGTTCCTGCTTCATGGAATTTAAAACTGCCTGACATTGTAGAATCCATTTATCTGTTTCCTCCACTAGAATGTAAGCTCCAGGAAAGCAGGAATATTACTTTGTTCACTACTGCTCAGAAGAGGGACTGACACAAGGAACATAAATATTTTTCGAATGAATGAATCATATTTCCTCCTCACCCAAAATTATGAGATAATCTCAGCAGAAGAGGCGCCCAAGATTCATAAAGGTTAAATCATTTGCCGTTCAATACGGAACGGATCCGAAGTATAAATTCAGTGCCTCCTGACATCGAAGGCCTTGCTCATTCTTCCGTAGATCTTTGGATAAATAGTTTGGACATCTATCCAACAAACACTTATTAAAGAATAGATTTTAAAGGTGTTTGGGAAAAATATCTCAATCAAATTTTTATTCTGTCGTTTGAAATCTGAAGCAAAGAAATAACTTTTTTTTAACATTTTTATTGGAGTATAATTGCTTTACAATGGTGTGTTAGTTTCTGCCGTATAACAAAGTGAATCAGTTATACATATGATCAGCATCTCTTGTAGAATTTTTCGGGATCATGGGTACCAGGATCATCAGGCGTCAGCAGCCAGGCTCCCTACGTAACTGCACATCCCTCCATCGGCTGTGCTCTTACCAGCCCCTGCCCCATGCTCCTGCCCTAAACCATAATCTTGCATCATAATTGGAAGTGGATATTTTAAGATAAAAGCTGTACCTGGCAAATAAAGAAACATATTTGTTCTAAGTTTAATTAAATAAGTCTGGGCAGCCTTTTTGCAATATGGAGATTAACTGTCAAATTTATGTTAATATGATCTTAGAGAATGAAGCTGCTATAAAAAGTTTTTCCCCTCACCCCTCACTTAAGCTCCTCATATTACCTTATTGAAGTTTCTTTAAACTGGTGGTATCTTATTAAAATATCACTAGGTCAGTTCTGCAAGAACAAGGCAGTTAAAAATATCTAACAAATTCCAAATGTTAGTTTAAAGACATCAATACAAATAAACTGAAATCATATCTCTTCTACAGAGAGAAAACTGTCACAATGGTCGAGTTTTCACTATCTCTTTGGAATCACTCAATGCCAAGCTCTCCTTTAGCTGATTTACACAGGATTATACAGATCTTCTGAGCACTCTCAGTATAATACAAAGAGCCTTTGATTTCTCTGAGCATCCTTTCCTTTTTTTTTTTTTTTTGCATGTAAAAAAGATGTGCCACCCAATTTTTTTATTTTGTGATTTAAGAAAAAAATGCTAACAGTTTGAATCATGAATCCTGTTGTGGGGACTGAGTTAATTAAAAACCTGATGTATACATACAGCTGATCCTACTCATCCTAATGAAGAACATTAATTCTAGGACATGTGTGGCTGTAGTCACATTGCTACAAATTACTGGACTCTTTCCTTTATCTGTTTCCAAGAAAGTCTCCCCCTGTTAGTTAGGAAAAAAGAAAAATATGACGCCTTAGTTCTGGGCAGCATAAATTACACGCATCAATCAGAAAAGCCTAAATTAAAATACACATTTGGCAAACAAATATGAATATGTTGATCTCATCTGTGAATCAAAATGATTTAGTGCCAGTGCTGACCCCCCCACTGTTCGACATGAAGGTCACTTGTGAGCAGCTTCTCTCTCATTGAGAAATGTTTTCGTGTCTTTTAAGCATGCAATTTTATACATGCCCTAATATTCAATCTAACTAGTGATTCCTATGTAGAGAGACTGATTTATTTTATAAAGAAAATATAGGCTCATATTTATTTACGTAATCCAAAACACATAGTTAAATTAAAAAGTGGGGGAAAAATACAGTGGTTTATGGTTCCTGGGCTGGGGATTCTCCAATGTGTTTATGATACTTTCTAATCTAGCAGAATACCATTTGTGAAATGGAATGCTACACCTTTCCGATATTGAGTGATCATAAATCAGTCTATTCTTATCACCTAATGCATTCATTCTTGGAGCAGGGATAACTGCTTGAGAGATACCTGTACATGGCAAACCTTAAGTAGAGATGATCTGGGGTCTTTCAGTCTGCCATTTCTCGACAATATCTGTAGGTGAAGCAAGCAGATTGAATAAGGCAGTGATCTCCCTGGACAGAAGCGTGTTTTATGTTATGACACTTATTTTGAATATTCATGTTGTATTTTCTTGCTAAGATTTCATTCTGATAACTACAACCGTAGAATGGTCCCGTCTGTATTAAAGGAGAAATATGCAACGCCTGCTTTTGATTGGTTGCAACTCAATACTGAGACCCCCCTCGCAGCTAAATGGAAGAAGGCAAACAACACAACTAAGATAAAACTACACAACGTGCGTGCTTTGGTCTGTAAAAATCACCCAAGGAACTCATTAAATTACAGATTCCTAGGTCTCACTCCCCCAACTTCTAATTCAGAAGATCTGGAATGAGGCATAGGATCTGCATTTCTCATTAGTTCTCCAGGTATTTCTTATTAAATGTTATTCAGAACAAACTTTGAGAAAGACTGCTGGAAAGATGAATGGGTGAAAAAAAGACCAAGTTATATACATAATCAGTTTGTTCCGAGCAGTTTGACAGAAGATTATATTAAGAGATTAAATCCTGAGTTGGGGTGAGCAATCTGTACAATAGACAGCAGAAAGCAGGGCTCTAAGAGATGTATTATGACAGTTGCTTTACATTGAGGTTGGTTTTTCTGGAGGGGAGGAGGGCAGGGGAAGTAAGGGTTACCAGAAGGGCGCTGCTCAGAAGGCACCTTTGAGCTACAACAGCCAAACCTCTCAGATTTTTTTTTTATCAAACTCAATTTGAAATATTCAATTCTATTATCCCCACACCATGTGAACCAATTTTTGATTCAGGAAATATGATAGCTATGTTTCTTGGGCAAATTCTCAGACAGGCTATGTTTTGCATTCTAGGGTACTAATAAATAAGCATGGAAACTTCTAGAAGAAAGAAATCCACTAAGGTAGGGTGAATGAATGATCATTATGTTTTACCTATTTTGGAAGGTGGAGGGACAACAGTTTTGTCTATTTCCTTCTATGATGTAATTGAGAAACACTGAAGTCTTCAGAAAAGTAAAATGATGTGACAAAAAAAGATGTTTGAGAAATATTGTATCTTAGGGAGGGAGAAAAAGAACCTAAGTCAATTTAACAAAGATCCGTGTTGATTGTTACGATGGCCAAGATGAATGGATTGGTTGCACGGCAGTCTGTTCATTTGGCTCAGATAGGCACTGCCAAGAGTAACTTGGGTACAATTTTGCTCTGTGCTAATTAGAATTGGTCAAATGGTCCTCTGATGAATTTCCTCCCCTAGATAGTATTTGAGAGGATATACAACAACAAAGTAATTATTGGGGGTGCCAATTATCCATAGGGGCGTCTACGCTGGATCCAGGTATGTAGAACCTGCTCTCAAATTCTTAGAAATTTTGCTCCCCAACTAGTGCAACCCCATTAAAAGTCCTCTTTCAGTGGGCACACAACCAATAGTGCATATGCTGATAGCATTTTCACATACAAATCTGATAGTTAGGCACGCCATTACCCAATTTACACATGCAAATGCAGTAATTGTGTGCACTGAGTGTTCGGGGAAACCTGGCACACACCCAAAATGGAGGCCTTTTCAAAGCATGGCCAACCCACCAAATTCTTCTTCCACAGCAACTCAGGGTACTGTCTTACCTCTACTATACAAAATTCTACGGGATTCTGGGAGAAAGGATATGTGCTTTGTGGATTTCTCTGAGTAACTGAAACTTTTTATCTCATTTGATTTGGACATGTTTTAAGTTCTCTTTCTTTTTCTTCAGTTAATTGACTGTAGACTTCCTCTCCTTTGTAGTAATTCACCATTTCATTTCTCTGCTTTAAAAAAAATCGACTCTAAATTAGAAAGTACAAATTCTCTCATTATGACTTATTCTCATCTAGAACTTGAAATGAGAATGATTATGAATTGTTGTAATAAATGATTTGTACTTTTAAAAGAATGGAGATTACTGTTTACAGCTACGTGCACGTGAGTTTACTCCAAGATGCATTTGATTATTCTAATTTACCGAGCTGCTGCAGAAGCAGCCATTAACTATTTCCTGTTTCTTTGTTTATGTATTTCAAATATTCTGGGGCCTCTTGACTACTCAGGCAGTACAATGCAGGCAAGTAATTAAAAAAAATATAAATAGGATTGAGTATACTTGCTTTGCCAGTGTTTCTCAAAGAGGGGAAGTCTGAGTCTGACATTGATCAAGGCAAGATTTTTAGATTAACCAAAGGTAGCAGAAAAATCACAATAAAGGAAATTTGACCAGAAGTGGAGAAATATTGATATTTTGAGAGGTAAAATTGTAATTGGAAATTATAACTTTTGTGTATTCATTCAGAGAAAAAATGTACTCTGTGTTTACCACACTCCATAAACTGTTCTGGGTGTCCTTTTATCTCCTAGCTGTCACCTCATCTCTCTGGACATTCTGTTTCATTTCGGTCTGCCCCTTAACTGATGGGATTCTCCAAAATTCAGGATTCCAGTCCTCAACCTTCTGCTTATTTGACTGTCTCTTCACGAGCAGCTTTCTCTTCATTTCTGACCTCCACACAGATCTCTTTCTTCAGAATAGACTCCTCTTCTAAATTCCAAATCTGTAATCCAGAAGTCTTTTCATATTCCCATCTGAATATTCCAATATACAGCAACCTTAACAGATCCAAATAGGAATTTATATCTTCCTCAGACTTCATGCTAGAGTCAGCTTTTGGTCCTCTCTATCTTCAATTCACATATCCTATTGGTCCCTGAGTTCAGTAGTGCTGCTTTTAACGTACCATTTTATGTAACTTTATATAATAAATGTTGATAAATAGTTGCCTGTTTCCACATTGGATAGGACATGTCTTAAATCAGGAACTGCATTTTATTGATGGACTGTCAATGTCCTCTACCTGATGACCACCAAGAACACACCTGTGTTGAAGTTGGGTTTACTGCTATTTGAAGTTGGGTTTATTGCTATTTCAAAGAGGAAGAAAACTCACCACGGGGCATGTTGAAGTGTTAGGACTAACTATATATACCACATTTGGGTTTGTCTTAGGTCCTTTTGGGGAGTACTTAGGGAAGCAAGTCTTTGTTTTGGATTTGATACTGACTTGAAATAGAAGTAATTCTGACTGACAATCTTAAAAGATCTCAACTAGAAGGAGGAAAATACAGACTGATGTTAAAGCTGTAATTGCTAAAGTATCAGTGGTTACATATATTGGTCATGATAGGGAAATGCTTGATAATTTTGTGGTTTTAAAAAATGTTCATGTTTTGTTTGTGTTCAGACATGATTCTGAAGTGCTCTTGCTTTTGTCTTGATCCCTCATGGTCGCAGAAGCGGACTGATCTAATATGGGTGTTCTGTGGAATTGCTTACATCTAACAGGTAAACACTGATGCCTAGCTGTGAGTGCTGGGCCAGCTCTTAGCAACACCAGAGATGGATAGTGCCAGGCCAGGTTTCAGCTGTCAGGTCCTGCTTTTCTTTTTCAGTCCTCCTTTTTGACCAAGGAAAGAAAAAGACAGACCGTGGGATATTAATCCATGATATTCAGATTTTCTCCATTGCCAAGATGTTGCTGATCATGATAAGGGGGGTGTCCAGAGAACACAGTCAATCCTTGTACAAGGGCTAATCCATCATTTTCCTTCTGTTGGAGGATGAGATGTTGAGCTACCCTCAACATAGGGTATGCTGTAGCATTTAAGATTACTACTTAGGTGGACGTTTTAGAAAGGCAGCTTCTACCTATTGGTGACAAAACCTCAGGTATCATATAAGTCTATTGCATTAATTAGTCATCTCAGCTTGAAAAGGGGCAGAGTCTACAACTGAAAGTAATTCCTAAAAGCCTGAGAAATTCTCTTAACATAGGAGATTGCTTGTGCATCCTAGAAAGGATTCGTCTTAATACCGTGAAGGCTAATGACAGAATTTTGGGCCTTGGAAGTTTAGCATATTATTTAATATTATGTACAGTATAATATAGTATAATATATAATGCAATGTAACACACATAATGCAAGTGTATCATATGTTTCAAAATAAAAAATTAGGAAAAAAATCCATTGATTTGTATACACATTTGTATATTTCTATAGCTACTCTACCTACTTTAAATAATAATTTGTACAGATTATCTTTAATCAAAGTAATTATTTAGGGAATAAAATCAATTTTTTTCTCTCCAAACACAAGAGAAAACCAGAGAACAAAAAATTGTGAAATGGGGCTTCCCTGGTGGCGCAGTGGTTGAGAGTCCGCCTGTCAGTGCAGGAGACACGGGTTCGTGCCCCGGTCCGGGAGGATTCCACATGCCGCGGAGCGGCTGGGCCCGTGAGCCATGGCCGCTGGGCCTGCGTGTCCGGAGCCTGTGCTCCGCGGCGGGAGAGGCCGCAACAGTGAGAGGCCCGCGTACCGCAAAAAAAAAAAAAAAAAAAAAAAAAAAAAAAAAAAATTGTGAAACGGTTTAGCTATTCTTTTACATGAACACTTATTTAAGAAGGCAAAAATAAACATATATAAGGTCATCAAAATTATTTGCATATTTTGTTAATCTATTGCCATTTTTAGAAATAAGAGTAAATTAAAATTAGGTTCAACTAACCAATTTTTGTGTCTGTGCCTTGCTTAGAAATTTTATGGGCTTCTAAAGATTACTTATTAATTAACTTAATCATGAGTCTAAGATCTAAATTTAGTTAAGTATCTGAAAATTACTAATTTTAGTTAACACCTTAAATCATATGATTTGTAGGATTGTAAGAATTTCATACAGTTAAACCTTTAAAAAGTTATTCATCACCATCATTCCATTTAGTTGATTACAATTTAATACATATAATTTTAAATTTTAAACAAGCTATGAAAACAGTGACTTTCTACTTAATTCACCAAACTAATGCAGGATATTTAGGAAGGTTAAATGTTGAGAAATTTATGGTGGTGACATTATTCTTATACAGTAAACTAATTTTTTAAAGCCTTTGAATCATACTAAAGTACATCTTTTATCTTAGAACTAAAGCTTTTTCTTATAACTATAGTAACAGGCTACTATATAAATATACATAAAGAGAAACACGAAATACATAAAGAGAAACACAAAACAAAACACAAAGGGAAACACAGCTTAGTAACTAATTTTTACTTTCTTTGGGACATTTTAGACTATTTATCTGGACTAATTATTTGAGTAAGCACTTAACTGACTTTTTATAATCAGTTAATCTTGAATGTTTCCTGAGAGAGTAGAAGAAGGAGGAAGAGGAATAGAAAACAAATGAGAGGGAGTCAGCTTCATAAAAAATATGAACTTATTGCTGTAAAAAGTAATTACATGACATGATTGTCTATGTAGGGAAAAAATAAAACAATCACCAACAGCAGCAACAAAGACTGCTGGAACTACTAGGTGATTATAGCAAGGTTGCAAGATAGAAGATTAATATACAAAAGCAATTATGTTTCCTCTGTAAAAAAATTGACATATATACACACAAAAGAGAATGATGTACAGCTGATTTAGACATAGCCTGGGCTCTTGACAATTTCATCACAATTTAATTACAATTAAAAAGCCATCATTTAATAATCCCTGAATTAAAAAAAGAAACAACAATAGCAACAAACATCAGCAGAGAAGGGTGTGTCTCCTTTCCTAAACAAAGTAATCTTTTAGGCAAACGAGAGAGCTTCCTCATGAAAGCATCTTTGCTTTCTGTTCTAAGCTAATGTCAATTTAATAATCTCTTTCCTATCAAAAACTCCCCAAAGTGGCCACTGAAATTCCAAATTGTCCCTGGTGCTATTGTGACCCTTAAAGAGAGAGGCATGCCAGTTAGCATCATTGTGAGAAAACATGGAGGAAGCAGGTGTTCGACCTGGAAGAGACAGAGTTTTAAACTGAGAAGGTCCCATCAGAACCGTACATAGTGGATGCCTTGTATACAATGGGTGCCTTGTACATTGCGAGTCATCATCAAACAGCTGTGGGTCTGATTTGAGAAGGCAGACAAATACTGAACTGACAACTAAAGTTATGAAATACTGAAGTTATGTTCTTTTTCTTCTTACTGTTTAAAAGTATTTGCCACGAATTATTCATATCTTATAAGAAAACTTTAGAATTTTCATTTCTATCTACCCCTGAGAAATACTAACTGAAAGTTAATTAAATAAAAAGACTATTGCCAGCCATGCCAGCTCTGTGAAGACATAGAAAAAGATTGTTTTGTTCATTGAGCTGTAGCCTAGAGGGGCGGCAACTCACTCACACCTTCTTATCAGCAGCAATAAATCGGCAGCCTCAACTCACCATAATTCTCCTGGTGAGTGCCGTTACACGTTTGTTACTTGGATGCAGGTTTCTTCCATGGAAGTGTAACTAGAGAACTAAGCTGCTATATCAGGCTCAAAATGGAGAGCCTCTCTTCAGAGATTTTTAACTAGTTTATTTTCATTTTGACAAATACATCACGGAAAACTGAGGCTAATATAAAGGAAGAAAAAGAATTGTATTAAAATAACTACAATGATAGATATATGTATATGTATAACTCAATCATTTTGCTCTACACCTGAAACTAACACAACATTGTTAATCAACTATACTCCAATATTAAATAAAAATTTTTTAAAAAGGAAAAAAAAATAAATAAAATGCCAAAGGAAAGTAATGCTATGGGAAAAAATAACTACAATGGGACTCATACTCGTGGTATAGACACTCAAGGCTGATAGAGTGTGAATGACAAAGTTATTTTTTTCCATCTTGAGACTGAGACACAATGAACCATTGAGGCATCCTTGGGCAGAGAGACAGTGAATGTGGTCCACTAGAATTGAACAGGTTTGATAGATGGCTATCGGGGCGCTATTAAGTGGCCAAAGAAAGTGTCCAAGGGTTAAGGCAAATTTAATACTAATTCAGTAATTCAAGTAGCATTGTGGTTTGTAAAGGTGGCAGCAAGGTCACAACAAGAAAGTGTGACCCACGGATGAGAATCAGTAGGAGGCTGTCACCATCTGGCTTCACCCATCAGAGCAGCAGCCTCCAGTTACTCAACGAGTATGCCGGGACAGACCTGAGTTGTCCAAACAAAAGTGAGAAAAAAGCTGCAAACCTTGCCACTGGATGCCTGTGGATGGGGAGCGCTGGGACCCGATACCTTGATTCAGTGACTGCTCCCTAGCCCAGTGTGGGGAACTGCGGTTGGACAAGGATGGTTCTTGGCCCATCATGATTGCCTCTCAAACTGGGCAGAGTTGCACATTCTAATTGTGAGGCAAAGGCTTGGGAAATGAGATAGGGACTTACATACTGTAGGTCATAGAGGTGCCGATCTCTTAAGAAAGACCTAATCTGCTGTGTATCCCACTGTATTCCACCCCCAATACATACACAGAGCCCCACCAGTCTTCTTATGTAAACAACATGCAGAAACAGAATTATGTCATTATTGTTTAGTATCTTCAGAGTTCAAAAACATAATCCTATGATACACATCTCCTTTAAGATGTGTATCCTAAAGGATAGAGTTTGGTTTCCATATTTCCAGAGCATTAATGACAAGTCTTTTGTTCTTAAAATATGAAAGACCAAAGAGCTGACAGAGAGGATTGGTGGTACTTTAGAACCAGCTGGTTTTGAAAATCAAGAACCTCAGGTTTGAAATGGAGCTTCTCTTCTCATTTTGTGATGCTCAGTAAGTTACCCAATATCCAAGTAGATAGTGAACAGGCACTAAGATCAACAGAGCTGGTAGAAAAATGAAATATAAGATGCAAGCATTTCATGTAGTTATAAGATGCTGGGTTACATTTTGGCCTATCCATAAGCTGCAAAGCTTTTCTGATTAATTTACTAGACCTGTGAAAATATGTAAACCAAGTATCCTATAGATAGAGTGTTTATTTCTTAATACCTTAATTTATCATTGGCAATGAGCTGCAATGTCAATTTTGAGAAATGTATTCTTCCCCATCCATCCACCATTGGTCCCGGATGAGGTGGTGATACCAAATGGAAAGAACCCCAGTTCTGGTGTCAGGCAGATCCAGGTTTGAAATCTTATTCTCCCTCTTCCTCACTGTGCAAATCTGAACAAGAAATTGGATCTCTCTAAACCTGTTCTTGTTAAAGACAGATTAAAATAGCTATCTCAGAGGGTTGCTACAAAGATTAGAAATGATAGCTATACAATGCCTGGCACACATAGTAGAAGCTTAGTTCTGTAAACATAACTATTATTGTCAGGGAGAGAAAACAGCATAAGATAGTAGAAGAACATGGGATTGAGCCCTAGGTTAAATCCCAATTTAGTGCTCAGTAGTTCAGAGAATTTAAACTCACTGAACCTAAGTGTACTCATCTTAAAAATGGAAATAATAATAGCAACTTACAGGCTTTTTAAAAAAAAATTAAACAACGCACCTGGCATAGTGTATATCACATGGTAGTCACTAAATAAATGATCATTAGCATTCACATTATTAATATTATATTACACTTCCCAGTGGGAGCACAGATGGAACATCTTTACCATGACTTGCTGGTTAAAGAATGAGTTTACTCTATTTTACTGGCTTCATTTGACTTTATTTCTCTATTTTAGTTTCCTTGTTTTATCCTTATTCTTACAAATTAAATAAGTATCAAATGAAGAGTTAAAATTATTTTAAAACATAATGTTGAATCCAAATTGCAGCTATTTAGTAAATTTATTTAATAAATTGAACTAAGTAGATAAGAGTCTAATTTCTTATTTGCCTAAAGAAAAAAAGGAAAGAAAAAGTAGGTTGTATTTTGGCTTCAGAAAGCGAGATCCTGCGGTTGAAACTGGATACAAATAGCCTTTAAAAGCTAAATGAAATGAATAGTCTTGCAAAGGGAAAAAAAGGGGAATTTTTCACAAGTCCCTGGAAATCAAAGAAGCGTCAGAACTGTGGTTTGCAGTAATAATTGTGATTACTTGGTTAAAATACCCTGTACAAGAAGCTTTCTATGCGTTTTGTGCTTCTACAGGGAAAATTAAAGCAGAACACATAGCGTTGGGGGCAATTCGTTTCCAAGGAAGTCAATTATTAATATAGTATTTAGTATTTAATGAACTAAGCTTATGTATGCGGAATGCTGCAAAGAGATCTCCATACCAGCAGAGAACAGGTGTTGATATAAGCTTTGCCCATATGTTTACCAGCTGATTAGTACTCATTAAAATGATAATAATCTAATAAAAATTACTTTATATCCAGTGGAAGTGGAAAGTCCCCTGTGTGTTGGAAAATCATTTTATTCCCATTGCCATGGCAGTGACAAGAATCCACACCAAAGCAGCCTGAATACTCTGAATTTCTATGCCACAGACTTTTCTCTTGAAGTGTCCCTTTCTCCAAAATGCTGTCCCAGACCTTCAGGACGGTTCATTTATTTGCAGCTTCAAGGGAAGGACAAACAGGTATCCATTCACCAACACCCTCTCTGGTAATGGGAGAAGAAATAGGGTCCTTAGTAAATGATGCTGCTTTGTCTGCAGTAGGCCAGTAGATGAAGCTATGGATGTCGTGAAGGTCCATCCTGAGCTTTGGTTGTCCCAGAGAGCCCTGAGTGGTTGCCAAGGGAGCTGTTAGCATCCCCCGAACTGGCAGTTTCCTGGGAAATCCCTGATTTCAGGCTAGTCATAGTCAAGATTGTGATGAAAGTGAAATCCAATCATCCCTAGGCTCACAATTCCTACCACTTCTCTTCATGACACAGTCTTATTCGGTCTCACCTGAGCCTGACACACTTCACTTTTGTTCTACCAAAAGCTGAGCTCAGGAAAATTTCAGGAATTTAGCTACGCTGTAGGGTAGAGATTGAAAACTAAGGGCTATTTGCATTGCGACCAGGATCAAATCCCTCCAAGCTAACCAATTAAAGGTCCTTTGGAGGAAATTTAGGCATGTAGCCAAGTATAGGTGACATGGACTCACATGCATTCACCTGCCTCATTTATATGTAAAGTTTCCAGGACCCAAGTTACTATACAATGAAATGTATGTCATTATTCTTGCTGACTTCTTCAAAATATTGATAGAAACACAGTAAATGAATTTTAGAGGTAAAAATATATTTTAATTGATTTATCTTAATAGTAATGGAGTCCCTACTGGAATTTGGGGTATAGAAAGGAGGCATAGGGAGAGAACCCAGATGATTTCTGGAAATGTCCGTGCAATATTGAGACTGTGCAATATTTTAAATTGCTTTATACTTTTGAATGACATGAAGCCAGAATGGCTTAAGGACTGTTAGTAAATGGAAAGCTCCACATTCAGAATGAAAAGTTTACCTCTAGTTGACTGGTGCAGAAGAGGGTTCTTTGCAAAGGCAGATTTGGGCAGGCCCTAGATGAAGGCAAAGAGCCTAACGGTTATGGAAGGGGAAGTCCAGCAGACCTACTCTGTTGATTTGTCCTTTGCCTTTCTGGGCTGCTACAGGAAATAGGAAGGAAGAGGTCACGAGGTCACCTGGGGCTCTAGGGCTCAAAGCAGCCATACGAAAACCTCAAGGGCTCAGACTCTACCTCTCTCACAAAGGACACAATCTGAATTGGTTCCCATATGTGTGTGGACTTGTGTTGTACCACAGTCACCGTGCTGGCAGAAAAGCACTACTGTTATTTCTATGAAGGAAACTTTGAGACTTCATGGTTTTCCTTTGCCTCTGCCTTTAACATTCAGTGAAAACCTCTTATTCTAGCCAGTGGACTTAAAAATTAGAGACTTGGATTGGGAACCAATAAACTATAAATCCCCAAACTTTAAATTGGCCACTTTTGGAGAAGCACACTGTAGGAAGTGTGACTAATCACACTCTTGTATTCATATTTCTTTATCTTTAGCCCAGAGGATACTGAGCTGATAGTGAATTAACAATTCTTTGAAGGAACTTCCACCTCATCTCAGGAGAGCAGCCTGAGAAGGAGAAGGAAATCTGGGGTGAATGATCACAATAACAGGAACTATAATATCAATAGAAAATTTGATCCTATCTTGTCAGCACGCAACCAATTCAAGTGTGAACTTTCATCTCTAATTTGTGATTTATTTGGCAAAATCATGCAAATAAGTCCCCACGTTATCTACCTGTTCTTATTTGTTATCCGGTCAATACATCTGGGTGAAAATACAATTACTATGAAATCCCAACAGTGAGCAAGAAGTCCCAAGATCTCATTCAAGATAGAGGATGCTTCCCTTAGGAAAATCTGGAAAAAGTATTAGGATTTAGTATATATATATATATATATATATATATATATATATATATACACTGAGTTTAGGGTAACTAAGATAGATTGGGGAACTAATTTGAACAAGTGCTTTATGGAAAGAAATAAGCAGAGGCTTTTCTCAAGTCCCCTGGGTTTACTGGGGTGATGACTTCACTGCTTCAGAGGGGGAGTAGGGAACAGAGAGCATCCCTCCAGACTGTAGGAGCGCCCCTGGAGCCTAGGGAGAGCCAAGGGGTCTGCGCTCTCCCTCAGTGCAGAGTAAGGGACCTGGCCAGGGGGCTACAAGTGGAAAATTGCAGGGCATAGTTGACTATGTGACGCTGGCCCTTCATTCAAGGCCAAGCCACCCATAGGCTATACCATGGTTGGTTCATAAGGGAATATGCAGCTGTGACTCCTAGGAAGTGAACCCTTTGGGAGCCCATATTGCTAACTCAGTGACCTTACTACTAGCTGCTGGATCTCTTGGCCTTCCCGATGTATGGACACCAATTCTGATTTCTCAGACCGTAACACTCCGGCCCGACTTTTGATCTTGTCCATTTCTCTCGTGCTGGCATCCTTTGTAGTTTTAGGTAGTTTAGGTGAGCTCACTCTACTCCAGCCTCAGAAGTTTTCAGAAGAAGACATGGCAAAGATTTGTCCTCATGGCTTAACCACAAGACTTTGGACAAGTTCGGGAGACAAACTCGGCAACGCAATTGCTATTACTGATGCTGAGTATTGTATTTTCCATAATTTGGCTTTTAGAGGTGATAGAGGAGGGACCTTGGGACCTCCAGGAACCAAGAGTAATTCTAAAAGGCAAGATGGTAAGGGACAACGTCTTCTTTGGCCCTGGAAGCCAACAGGAGCTGTCACTGGGATTAGAGGACAGAATATCATGGTGGTGAGTCCTTGTTGTTAGAAGGGTCAGGCAGTTGTCACAATCCTAGTGAAACTTAGATGTCAGCTGTCCTCTCTACCAGACTCCTTGGGACAGGACTTTGTAGCTCTGTGCGGTCTCCATAAAGAATTCACCAGCCCACAGATTGATAGTGAGCAATGTGGAATTTTCTGCAGATTTTACCAGGGAGGCGTCATCAGTATATCATTTAAAAATGCTCATTGGATATGTCTGTTTTCCAAACTTGCATCTTCCTAACTGGGACCCACAGTAGTTTTCTTCTCTGTTCTCTGAGCACACAGTATGGGTTCCCATCCTCCCCTATTAACGATGCAGAGACCAGTTCCCCTTAGGAGACAACAACAAAGCAACAAAGTATTTCTATTACACCAGAGTGAAATCCTTAAGGATAGGTGACCACTTCCATGTACATGGTGCCAGGTACTCTTCTCTGCAGCCCTGGGTGGTAAGAATTACTCTCCATAGATAATAGGTAAGAGAACTAAAGTCTAGGAAGCTTTACAGTTAGTTTGCCAAAAGCGGTGAAGTAAAACCCAAATCATATGACTCCAAGTCAGGGCTATTTTTGCACCACACAGGGAACAAGGCACTCTTGGACACTTAACATGTAGGGGGAGGGAAGAGATTGTTGCCCTTTTGTTACAACCCTAATCACAACAGGATAATAAATTTTGTCAAGAATGAGTTTAGAGGCCTTGATTAAATCCACTCTCAGCTCTGGAAAGGGCGTTTTCTAAGAGAGGAAGTGACCAAGCCAAAGGAAATCAGGGACTCCTAGTTAAGAAAGGAAAGAAGAGCCCTCACACGGGGTATTTCTCTACAACTTTGTTATTTTGTTCTCCTCATTTTGTCAGCAGGGTTTCTCTTTGACTATGAAACGGAAGAAGAAGGAAATCTTTTCTTAACCATAATACACACGTGCCATGAGAGAGATGAAGCAAGAAACCCAGCTATTTTATTGCCCTAAGGCATTACTCATTTTCCTGACACATTATGTTTTTAATTAAAATTGCATGTGAGTTAATTAAAATATTCACTCGGGCCCTTTTCCCCCTCCCCTTGCATAGATTCCTTGTTCCTTTTTAAGCTTTTTGGTAAAACTCAGTTTCGTTTTAACTTTGTTGCCTTTATCACCTGCTTTAGCAGAGAGTCTGTATACAAAGCTAACTGAAAAAAATCTAATTTAAAAAATTCATTCTTTATTCCTGTCCTGCCCCTAGGTTCTTCAGAACCTTTTGTTTTTTTTAGATTCCACATATATGTGTTAGCATAGGGTATTTGTTTTTCTCTTTCTGACTTACTTCACTCTGTATGACAGACTCTAGGTCCATCCATCTCACTGCAAATAACTCAATTTCATTTCTTTTTATGGCTGAGTAGTATTCCACTGTATCAGACATAGAGAATGGACTTGAGGACATGGGGAGGAGGAAGGGTAAACTGGGACGAGTGAGAGAGTGGCATGGACATATATACACTACCAAATGTAAAATAGATAGCTAGGGGGAAGCAGCTGCATAGCACAGGGAGATCAGCTCGGTGCTCTGTGACCACCTACAGGGGTGGGATAGGGAGGGTGGGAGGGAGACGCAAGAGGGAGGGGATATGGGGATGTATGTACATGTATAGCTGATTCACTTTGTTATACAGCAGAAACTAACACACCATTGTAAAGCGATTATACTCCAATAAAGATGTAAAAAAAAAAAATTCATTCTTAAGTGGCCAGGGGTGGAGCTGTTATGGCTTATGCATTCCTTCCTGTTTACTTAATCAAAAACATGAAATTGGCATTGATAGAAAGCATATTAAAAAGGGGTCCTTTGATTTCTCTTCCGATAGACATTTTACATCCATCTGCAGTCCTTTGTTCTGGAAAAGATCATCATTTATGGCACCTATGGTTGTGTAACCTCAGCTTTCCCTGTTTACAGCTGATAGATTAGCCTTTGATAGACATTTATCTAGTTCATCCTATCAGTTGACAAGTCAGTAACTCTGAGTAACCCTGAGGGACAGAATCCCTCTTGAAAATGTTGATATAGAGATACAAAGACCTTGGTCACCGATGGGGTCTCTGTTGGACCTATGAGGACAAATAGGCCAGGGCTGGACGCCAGGCTGGCTCATTTGCAAACAGAGGAAATTGATCGAAAGGAAGAACAGACAGCAAGAATCAGAGGGAGTGGCAGCCACGTGGCTTCTGAGCCAGACGAGAGAGAAGCTCCAGTTCTGGCGTCTTCCCATGCCCGTTCTCCTGGCTGCATCCTTACTGTGCCCCTGAGATGTTTTGGGGGGTTTTGTTTTTTGTTTTACAATAGGTCCCTCTTTTCAGAGTCAGCTAAAATGAATTTTGGATCCTTGTGAACAATGAGCTCTGACTAAAATATCCATGCTTCAAAGCTCCATATATCCCGAAGCAGCCCTGGTAGAGATAATATTAAAAATCAAAATCATAAAGTGAGTAGTAAGAAGCCACCTATTGCAGTTTAAGAATGTACAGGCTGGGGCTTCCCTGGTGGCGCAGTGGTTGAGAGTCCGCCTGCTGATGCAGGGGACGTGGGTTCGTGCCCCGGTCTGGGAGGATCCCACATGCTACGGAGCGGCTGGGCCCGTGAGCCATGGATGCTGGGCCTGTGCGTCCGGAGCCTGTGCTCCGCAGCGGGAGAGGCCACAACAGTGAGAGGCCCATGTACAGCAAAAAAAAAAAAAAAAAAGAATGTACAGGCTGAAGGTCCACGGGCAAAGGGGATTTCAGGGCTGAGAAGAATATTTTTTAACAACCACATTAGAATCCCTTCATGAAGAGTTAGGGGGGAAAAGTTTTCTTCTGTATTTTTTTTCCATCTCCAGTGATGTTTTATCACCTTAACTGTATGTTAATGTGTCTGAGAAACTAGTGCCCTGGGCTGCTGCCTGACTGACCCATTTGCTCATTTTTCCCTGCTACCTAGGTAAGGGCGGCCATGTCTTTCTCCTCAGATCAGATTTCTAAAGTACCAACATTAGCCCGGTTGGGTGTGATGCTGACCCAGTTTTGATTTTGTGCCATGACTGAACAGCTCCCTGTCTGGGACCTGGAATCTGTTAATCCTCCAAACTCTTGGACCTCTTTCCCAGCTTAAATTCAATGGCCTAGCATTATAATTCCATCCTAATTCTTGATGGCAAAACCATGGCTGAGGTTTATGCTCATATCACTAACCTAGTTCTTGGCTGCACTTGGACAGCGTGTGGATGGAGAAAAACTTAAAACGACCCTAACTGGCCTCCCTTTAAATGAACGGCTGTGAATCTCAAGTGCACCCATGATGTTGCCTGGCCGTCATGCCATTTTCCCAAGTTCATCCATCCTCTCACTCTCCTCAACCTCCATACCCCTCCTAAATGCACTCTTATTGTTGGAAGCTGTGGAAGTTGTCTTCTGATTGCTCCAATTTTTCTCAGTGAAATGGGAAGAAAAGACATCAGTTGAGAGTGAGGATGGTAAAGATAAGAGTACATATTGGAGATGTGGGGCATGACACTCCCCTGATATAAATATTTACTTTCACACCTGCATTGACCAGCCTCTCCACTGATGCAGTAAGTGGATCTCATCCTCTCTACGTGAGGATCTTGCTCCAAAGCTCCTCTCTCCTACATTATCCATTTGCCCTTTCTTCTGGAGCCTCCTCTTCAGCAAAGCATCTCACTGGTATTTCTTTCATCTCAAATTCTTTCTTGAGTCTTCTTTCCCCTTCAGCTACCATCCCTTCACTCGCCCTCCCTAATGGATGAACTTCTTGGTGAAATTTACTGAACCAGTGCTTCCTGATCCTCTTCTCGCATTCCCTCTGGAATCAACTCTGATCAGTCTTTGGTCCCTATCCACCCCGTCAAAACTCTTCTCATCAAATCTCCGATGACCTTTACACTTCTAAACCCAATGGCCAGTTCTCAGTCCTTATATACTTGACTATTCAACAGTGTTTAGCAGAGGTGAGCACTTCTTCCTCTGTGATACATTTTCAGCATTTCGCTTCTAGGACATCATACCCTCTTGGTTTTACCATCCTACTAGATCCTTCTGTTCAGTCTTCTTTGCTGCTGCTGCTTCTTCTCCCTGACCTCTTGATGCTATGCTTCCCCAGGAATTAGTTCTTCTATTGTTTCTTATCTCTCTACAGGCTCACCCAGGTAACAGTACTGAATCTCATGTTTTAAAATATAATTTCTATGCAAGTAACTCCCAAATTTATATCTCTAACTCAGACATTTCTTCTGGAATCCAGACCCCTTTATTCCTCTGCCCTGTTGATAGCTTCATTTGAATATGTATTGGGAATCTAATATTTCAAACGAAAACTCAACTCGTGATATTCTTTCCACACATCTGCCTTATCCATAGCTTTCTCTATCTCATTGGAGGGCAGCTCTACCCTTCCTGTGTCTCAGCCCAAAACCGTCTAGTAATCTAAGGTTCCTCTTTATCTCTCTTTCATGTCCACAATCATTATTTTCTATGATTCTATGTCCTTTACCTTGAAAATATTTATCCAGAATCTAACCACTTTGTGCTGTCTCCATCGCCACCACATTTGTCCATTGATCATGATCCCTGCAAGAACCTTATAACTGGGTTTCTCTGGTTCCCAGTTTGTGCCTCTACCGTCCATTTACAACAGAACAGCAGGAGTATTTCTTCTGCTAAACATCTTGTGATGGCTCCCTGTACTCAGAGTAGAAGCCAAGTCCTTATACTGGCTAACAAGGGCCACGCAGAGCTCACTCATTTCTAGACACCATGACTCTGCTGATCCTTCAGGATGCCGAGAGCACCCCTCTGTTCCTTCAGCTTTCCCATGCTAAATCCTTCACCTTCTTTTGAATGAGGTCTACCCTGACCACCTATTTAAAACCGCAACCTCTCGTACCCTGTCGTCCTGTAACCTGCTCCATTTTGTTTCCTATAGAGCTGCTTATCATTTTCTAACATATGATTGACATTTTTATTATTTGTCTATTCTGTTTTTATTCTATTGATTGTCTCCCACATATGCAAATGTAATCTCCCTCTACAATTAGGGGTTTTGTGTGTTTTTTGCATTAATATTTCCACACATCTAGAATAGTATGCTTGGCATATAGTAAGTAGGTGCACAGTCAGTAGCTGTTGAATGGATGAATGAAGTCTTCTCAGCTGAGAAGGCAGATCAAAGATTGGGGAGGCAAAGATGACTAGAATTTGCAAGGAAGAGTAAAAGATAAAGAGTCCCAAAAACCTAAATAGAGATACTCTTAAGTCTTCTGTCTAATACTAAATGTGACATGTAAAGGGTGAGACTCCATGAAGCTGGGGAAACAACAAATCCCAGGGAAAGAATAACTACTTGAGAGCTGTGAGCTGGAAAGCTCCCCGAGCCTGAACATGACTGTCCTGACCCACCAGAGGGCGAGCCCTCCTTGAACACCAGGTGCTCTCGGTAAAGCCCCCATCAAGGTCATGCCTTAGAAGTAGTGCCAAACTAGACCATGAGGAAAGGCTGCTCTAGACCTGCCTAAACAAAGCTTGAAAACAGGCCTTAGAAGTTTCAAGCTAGGGCTTCCCTGCTGGCGCAGTGGTTGAGAGTCTGCCTGCCGATGCAGGGGACACGGGTTTGTGCCCCGGTCCGGGAGGATCCCACATGCCACGGAGTGGCTGGGCCAGTGATCCATGGCCACTGAGCCTGCACAGCCGGAGCCTCTCCGCAACAGGAGAGGCCACAACAGTGGGAGGCCCGCACACCGCAAAAAAAAAAAAAAAGTTTCAAGCTAATCTATAACTAAATCCATGCCATATCAGACAAATCAACACTCTTTAAAGAAACAACAGGATCCAGACACAAAATCCAGAAAACGAAAAGAAAACAAGAAAATCCAAACACTGGATATTGTAGCATTTACAATATCTAGCATCTAAATTTTAATAAGTACTGGACTTGCAAAGAAGTAGGAAAGTGTAACTCATAGCCATGAAAAAATCAGCTAGTTCAAGGCAAAATGTGAAAAAAAGAAAAACTGTCTTTGGTGCTTTCTTCCTGCACATTCAGTGAAATCCCAAGAGCTCAAAGCCTTCCCAAGCTGGCAACATGCATCCCAACCTCAAGGTGCTCAGAGCTCTGCACGGTTGCGTCCTCTCTTCTTTCTCTTCCTCCATACCCAACAGCACTCACTTGATTTATCTTTAAATTATTCTTTGTAACTGAGCTTCTCTTTCCTGTAGGTATCAAGATTGCAACTAGCTAAAACATGAGTATGTATTGTAATGAGGAAAGGCTAGACCTGTAAAAACTCCCCTCCCTCTTACTATGTGGGGCTTCGCTTTACCACTTTATGGTATTATTGTCTTACTCTAAATTGTAGGAACTTTACTTAAATAAGGGGAGAGGTACTGGGTGGAAAAGATCACTTTGAATATTGGAAACTCATGGAACCACCTATTGATAGGGCGTAGGTGGACAATCTACTTTGAGTTTCTTATCTGAGAGCCAAACCAGACATGATTACTGTTACTGATGCACAAGACCAGGAACAGACAGGCCACGATGGTGATGAGATGCAAAATCACCAAATATTGGCCAGATGTCCTTAATTTTCTCCTGCCTTAGATTGGGATTATGGTGCTTGAGACTAGCATGGGGTGTACCTAGCAAAAATTATCAAATGGCCCCAGTGAGGAATGGAGTGGGTAAGAGATTCAAGGAATTAGAGCCTGACAGGAAAACATCAGTATTGCTGAATAAAAAAAAAGAGTAGAAAACTTTTCAGTGAGCAATGGTAACTCTCAGTTTATCTTAAGACCTTCTGGATATTTATGCAGAGAGATTCAAACTCTGCAGCTCAATCTTTTGACTTATCCTTGGAAATGATCACTGTATTGACTGTTGTAGCTAAACATTTACAAAAAGGTTTAGTTTAACCTAAGATATGTTAATATATGTCTTTCATGGAATCAGATAACTAACTACCTAATTTTATAGAAAAATTACCAGCGTTTCTTTATTTTTTTTTTAATGATTTAAACTCAGCAGGCCTCTCACCTCAGAAATAGCAAGCCATTATTTAGTTCCAGAAGTTCTCTAGTGTGACATTTTTAGGCATTTTGAAAAGTGCGTAAAAGATAAGGTTACCTGACAGTAGGAGGGCTGTTACACAACTTCATTACACTGATAACTACCAGAGCTATTTCATGTGCATGAAACCATTTGATTATGGCATTAGGAATCAAATGATATTGTGTTTGGAACCATTTGTGTATGCTGTTTATTTTAGCGTAATACATATTTATTGGTGTTTTATTCACAATATGAGTCACATGTTAATACCAGTTTAAGAGACTTTAGAGCATTGCCTTTTCAACAAGTCCATGAGTAATTCCCCAAGGTACACATTCCATGAAGGGCTCCTAACCATATATGCAAAGCAGCATTTCTTCCAACACTGAGCAAGTACTTATGTGATATCATCCCCTTTCTAGGATTGCCAGATTTAGCAAATTAAAATATAGGACACTAAGTTAAATTTGAATTTCGGATAGACAATGAATAAATTTTTAGTATAAGTATGTACAATATTGGGGACATACTTAAACTAACAATTATTTATTGTTTATCTAAAGTTTAAATTTAATTGGGCATTCTGTATTTTATCTGAGAATCCTACCCCTCTGTGCTAGAAAGATGAACTTGTTAGCTACTTTTTAAAACATTCAACCACAGATATTACAAGCTAGTACAGGCCACATAGAAATTTTGCTTCAGTAACAAGGCGTTTAGAGATGACTTAAGCTATCAACTCTCCACTCCCAACAAACCCCCTGCCATTTGGGTCTTGGATGTTGCCAGAGAGAGCTGGGCAATATCCTTTTCCCATAAATTAGATTTAGTGAATTACATTGTGTGGAGGAGCCTATTGAGTGTACAAAAATTTTAGATCTTGATTTAGAACTTCATTAGCCCCATGGAAAGTTTAATTTAAAAAAAAAATGATTGGCTGGGGTGGCCCAGCCCATCCGATTGGGTTGCAGAAAAACACAATTGAGCCCCTGATAGGAAACTCACCACCGTCAATACTGATGGAAGCTGGCCTGAAGATCTAACTCCACCAACAAAGCCAAGTTGCAAAAGGGGGATGGATACAGGTTCTGGCTTGTCTTGGACTTTGTGAATTCTCAGGATCTTCACTAGTGAGAGCAAGGGATAAATTTAGAATAGCTCCTTACTGGGGCTTCAGCTTGGTGCTCAGCAGTTGCCACTAACAGCCAACTGATGGTGCTAATGGCAATTCAAGACCTGTGGGTTAACCTGAGGGGAGGCTGGTCTAGAATTCTTACCCTTTCTTCCCATGCCCAGCTTTGTGCCCCTATGCGCATCCCCGCTTCTTATTTTCATTGAGAGGATTTGGAAAGGAGTTACAGATGAAGAATACAACCAAACCACATCTGCATCACATCTGAATTGTGTGGCTAAACTAGTGATGTAGAGGCTGATACTGATTCAGAGTTACTGCCAGTGAATGAACTGCCCATGTTTCCAGGAACTGTCAATGCCATCTACCTCTGTGTGTGACTTGTGGATGATTTGTGTGCCTCTTGCCAATAGAGTTCATAAACTAAAGATTAATGAAAGGAAAAGGCAACCCATTGGGGGCAAAACATTAGTAAAGCAAGAAGGTCTTTTGCTTTTTGGAGCTGGAATAGCCAGGAGGGTTCATCGTTGTTTCAGCTGACTTTGGTGTCTAGCCAAGCCAGAGGCCTGACTGCAAGCATAGTTGGCTCCATCTCCCCTTCTGCCAACCTCGGTGTCCCAGCAATCCTACCACCACTGCACAAGTTGTTGCCAGACTGAAAAACAATAGTAGTTCTCCTTCTTCTTCCTCTTTTGCTATTTTTAGAGAAATTTGAATAACAACCTATTCCCCTCATTTATTATTCTTGATGAATAGTAAATTATTCTAATAGCATTGACTGTTCTATTCATTTATTATTTGAGGATGATTAGAAGTGAATAGCTATTATAAAGCCTCACCAGTTCCAAAAATTAGACTTTAGAATTTTGTGTTTCCTTTTGGCTCTGAGTAATTGTCTGTAATTCTGCCACACTCACACTTTCTTCTTTCCCAGTCATGGTCCGTTTTGACTCCAGAATCATGATACCCAGTACTTAAACGTTCATCTAGAGAGGTGATGAACGAGCCTATGAAATGTGATCTCCTCCAGACATACAGGGTTTTAAAATTATGTTTAGTTTCAATAAGGCTTTATAGCTTCCTCCCAACTGTATTATTTAAGGGTAGAGAATACTGAGTAAGACATGGCTTGCAGATGACGACAGAGGTACATGCCAGGATAAATCACACTGCTATTTACAGAATAGACTGAGGTTCTAGCATGAGGGTAAAAGAAGATGTAGGGTGAAACAATTATTTTTTTATAATGAGACTTGTTATAGAACCCTCTAATCTGGGCATTTGAGGCCTTGACCTACCTCCTCAGCCTTATCTCCCTCATCACGTTCCAAACATTCTTCACCCAAGTCAAGTGGACCCATTCTGTTTCCCCAAATATGTTGTCAGCTTCCCCACAATCTAAATTTTCTGCTTCTTTTCATGGCCTGGAATATCTTTTCAGCTTCTCCATACCACTTCTCCATCTCTACCTGTTAAAATACAATTGTTCCATGAAGGATCACTTTAAATTCCTCTTGGATCCCCTCATCTTAAAATGTTTTGTCCCGGGGATTCCCTGGTGGTGCAGTGGTTGAGAGTCCGCCTGCTGATGCAGGGGAAATGGGTTCGTGCCCCGGTCCGGGAAGATCCCACATGCAGCGGAGCAGCTGGGCCTGTGAGCCATGGCCACTGAACCTGCACGTCCAGAGCCTGTGCCCCACAACGGGAGAGGCCACAACAGTGAGATGCCCGCGTACCGCAAAAAGGAAAAAAAAAAAATGTTTTGTCCCTTCTACAATAGTGCCTCCTTCCTCTAAAGGACTTCATTCACAATTGTTCACTGTCACGTATAAGAATACATTCAGGTTTTAGCGGGCTTCATGCTTACATAATATGGAGAATCCTCTCCAGAAAAAAGAATATAAAATTACAAATACTAATATAGTTACAAAAGAGAATGTTCCGGGGTGATATCAGTGTAAATGGTGACGTAAGGGCCTCCCAAAGTCCCCTTCCTAAGAGCAACAACAACAACAGAACTGAAACATCAGCAGAATCAAAAATTTTGAACTTTAGAAACTAACTGAAAGCTTGAAGCAATTCAGGGAGTGAATCATATATTCACTATATATATTCACTATAAGCATCAGGCTCCGCAATGGGAGAGGCCACAACAGTGAGAGGTCCGCATACCGCAAAAAAAAATTAATTAATTAACTAATTAATTAATTAATTAAAGGAAGGCATGCAAATAATGTTTCATCAATAAAGAGTCAGAAATTATCAAAAGGAACCAAACAGAAATTCTGGAGTTGATATATACAATAACTGAAAAGAGAGATTCACTAGGGATCAACAGCATATTTGGATGGAAGAAATAATCAGCAAACTCAAAGATAAGTCAGTTAGATTTATCTGGGGAATCTTGAAAACAGAATGAGAGAAGTGACCCATCACATACAAGGAAACTTCAAAAACATTAACATCTGATTTCTCATCAGAAACCCTGGAAGCAGAAGCCAATGGATAAAATATTCAAAGTGTTAAAAGGGAAAAAAAAAAAAACCCTGTCAACCAAAAGTTCTATATTTGGCAAAACTATGCTTCAAAAATGAAGAAGAAAGTAAAACTTTCCCAGATAATCAAACTAGCACACACGCCCTACCAAAACAAAAACAAAAACAAAAACTTACAGAAGTCTTTCATGTTGAAATGACAGCATACAAGACAGAAATTGGAAGCCACATGGGGATAAAAAAAACACTGGTAAAGGTAACTATATAGGTAAATATAAAAAACAATATTAATAGTTTTTGTTTGCTGTAACTCCTCTTTTTTTCTATATGACTTGAAAGACAAATGCATAAAACAACCATTATAAATCCATGTTGATGGGCACTCAACATATACTGATGAAATTTGTGATACTAACAGCATGAAAAGGGGAGAGAATGGAACTATATAAAGCCAATGTTTTGTATCCTATTGAAATTTAGTTGGTAATAATCTGAACTAATTTTTATAAATTAAAATGTTAATTGTAATCCTCAAGGTAACCACTAAAAAATAGCTTTAAAATGTACTTTAAAGAAATAATGAAGATATTAAAATGAAGATAAGAAAATGCTTAACACAAAAGAAGACAGCAATAGAAAAACTGAGGAACAAAAACCATAGGAAAAAAATCAAAATGTTAGACTTAAGACCTTCCTTATCAGTAATTATATTAAATATAGATGGATTAGGCTCTTCAACTAAAAGGCAGAGATTGGCAAAATGGATTTTTTAAATGGTCTAACTATATGCTGTCTATACAAGCCACATTTTAGATTCAAAGATACAAATAGTTTGAAAGTAAAAGGATGGAAACAGATGTTCAATGCAAACAGTAGTGAAGAGAAAGCTGGAGTGGCAATACAAATATCAGACAAAAGAGACTTTAAGACAAAAATTATTAAAATACACAAAGAAGGACACTGTATGTTGATAAAAGAATCAATCCATCAATAAGATATAAAAATTATAAACATGTGCACCTAACAACAGAGACTCAAAATACATGAAGCAAAAGTGGATAGAATTGACAGGAGAAATAGAATGTTCAACAATAATAGTTGGTGTCATCAATACCCTTTTTAATAATGCATAGAACAACTAAACAGAGGATAAGCAAGGAAATAGAAGGCTTGACCATTACTATAAGCCAAGTAGACCTAAAAGGTTTCTATGGAATTCTACACCCAACAGCAGTAGTATACACATTTTCTTGAATGCATATGGAACATTTTCCAGAATAGACCATGTGTTTGGGCACAAAACAAGTCTTAATAAACCTAAAAATGTTGAAATCATACAAAATATGTTCTCTGACCACAATGGAATGAAACTAGAAGTCAACAGAGAATTTAATTTGGAAATTAGAAAATACTTTGACATGAACAAAAATTAAAATACAATATACCAATACATATGGAATGCAGTGAAAGCAGTACAGAAGAGAAATTTACAGCTGTAAACATAACCATTAAAAAAGAAGAAAGATCTCAAATCGATAACCTAAACTACTTCAAGAAACTATGAAAAAGGAAAACTAAACACAAAGCAAGAGGAGGGAAGGAAATAATAAAGATTAGAGCAGGGAGAAATAAAATAGAGAATAAAAAACAATAAAGAAAATCAACCAAACCAAAAGTTGATTCTTTGAAGACATCAACTGAATTGACAAATCTTTAGTTAGACTGAGAAGAATAAAAAAGAGACGATTCAAATTACTGAAATCAGGAATAAAAGTACCCAGACTTTTATGCCATGCTAGCTTATAGCTAAATCTGCATTCTCTATGGTAGACTGCCAGGGTATACAAGTAACAAGTCCGCCATGCCTGTTACTTGGCTGATACAATATCTAGGTGGATGCCCCCTTACTTCCAACAGCGTTAAATGCTTTCTTCTGAGAGTTACCCACTCCATTAAGAGTATAGAATTCCCAGACAAAGAAGGACCATTTGGTCGTGGATAAAAGGGTCACTTCACTCGCCTGCTAGAACCGCCACACAAGCTCTCAAGATTCATTTATAGTCCATGTGGTGTTCAAATCCTGGCTCAGCCATTTTCTACCTGTGTGAGGTTGGTCATGTTACTTAAACCTACGTGAGCTTATTTCCTCATCTGCAAAGTAAGCGCTGTTATATCTATGCCATAGCATTGCTGTGAAGAGTACGTGAAATAAACTATGTTAAGTTCCAAGCCTAATGCCTTTTTCAGAGTGGGTGCTCAGTAAGTGGCAGTTATTGTTTTTTTATTTGCCCCAGCCTTCCAGTTGATTTACTCAAAGACTTAGATTGTGAGCCCTAAAAGTGGAATCTATCAAATGATTCATCTTTGTCCCCTCTACACTTAGCACAGTATCCCTTACTGGCAGTAGGTGCATAGTAAATATTATGGAGTTGAATTGGCAGAATTTGGACAAAATTCTCATATGCCCAGCTACAGACTTCAGAAAAGAGTGCTGTCTTGCTTTTCTAACACAAATTACTGTATAGAAAACCTTCCCTCTCAGTGGGTTACTCCCTGGAGAGAATTACTATGCAATGGGTATCATGTATTACAGGTTACTAATCCCAGCTCTCCTATTTATCAGTTGTATTGCCTTGGACAAATGACTTTGCATCCCTTTGCCTCAATCTATTTATCTGTAAAGTGGGGATAATAACAGTTTCTACCTAATGAGTTTGTAGTAAAGATAAAATAAGTCAATACACGTAGAGAATGGACTTGAGGGCATAGGGAGGGGGAAGGGTAAGCTGGGACAAAGTGAGAGAGTGGCATGGACCTATATACACTACCAAATGTAAAATAGCTAATGGGAAGCAGGCACATAGCACAGGGAGATCAGCTCGTTGCTTTGTGACCACCTAGAGGGGTGGGATAGGGAGGGTGGGAGGGAGACACAAGAGGGAGGAGATATGGGGATATATGTGTATGTTTAGCTGATTCACTTTGTTATAGAGCAGAAACTAACACACCATTGTAAAGCAATTATACTCCAATAAAGATGTTAAAAAAAAGTTAATTTCCTCAAATTGAGATATATAGATGTAATGCGATTCCAATTAGGATCTCAACAGGGATTTTTTTTTTTTTTTTTTTTTTTTTTGCGGTACGCGGGCCTCTCACTGCTGTGGCCTCTCCCGTTGCGGAGCACAGGCTCCGGACACACAGGCTCCGCGGCCATGGCTCGCGGGCCCAGCCGCTCCGCGGCATGTGGGATCCTCCGGGACAGGGGCACGAACCCGTGTCCCCTGCATCGGCAGGCGGACTCTCAACCACTGCGCCACCAGGGAAGCCCTCAACAGGGATTTTTAAAAATTGTAATTAGATAAATGTTCATATGGAAGAATAAATGTGCAAGAATAGTCAAAGAAATTATTAAAAGGAAAAATTGTTATTTAAAAAGAGCAGAAGCAGTGTCAATATCTCTGTAACTTACGTAGTGAGAATATAAGGTGTATCATAATTATTGTTTGTATCAGTATTATTTATGAAACATAAAAATGTTTCATAATTTAAAATAAAAGTTAAAAGATTGTGTGAGTGAGAATTATGTTTAGCTGCATATTTAGAAAACCCAAAATAAAAGTGGCTTTAAAAATAAATAAATAAATAAATGTCAATACACACAAAGCTCTTAGGAAAGGGCACAACTGAGAAAATGTTTAATAAATGTAACTAGTATTAGTCATCACCAAAATATTCCAGGCTCTGTGCTAGAATTTGGGTTTTCAGAGCTCAGTAAAATGCTACCGAGCCCCATTCTATGGTGGGCCTTTTTACAATAGTCTTTCTCATTCTTTTCTTACTTCTCAGTGTTCAGCCTCTGTGCTGTTTTTCTCCTTCAGCCTCCACGCAGAACACATGAGGCTTGTGGCTGGTTCTTGTGTTTTAGTGACAGCTCATGAGGCTATTTACTTGCTTTTGAAATTCTTCAGTCTCAACACCTGAGCAAACTTTAGATTTGGTAGGATAAGCTGGATAGGAATCCATCCAAGGAATTTAATGAGAGGACTTAACAAAAGCTAACAGACCACTTCAGACTAATGTTCACCATATGTAAATGTGTGTCTTTTCTCTAGTGACTGAAAACAGAAACATGATGAAGAGAAAAACTTGAGTATCCAGTAAGAAGATGTCTGCACTGTGGGCTTAATTTTTTTTTTTAATAAGTTCATCCTGATACTTTTATTTATTTATTTATTTATTTATGGCTTTGTTGGGTCTTCATTTGTGTGTGAGGACTTTCTCTAGTTATGGCAAGCGGGGGCCACTCTTCATTGCGGTGCGTGGGCCTCTCACTATCGCGGCCTCTCTTGTTGCAGAGCACAGGCTCCAGACGCACAGGCTCAGTAGTTGTGGCTCACGGGCCTAGTTGCTCCGCGGCTTGTGGGATCTTCCCAGACCAGGGCTCGAACCCGTGTCCCCTGCATTAGCAGGCAGATTCTCAACCACTGCACCCAGGGAAGCCCTGTGGGCTTAATTTTAATAAGCATTTTGACATTTCACTACCATTTTAATGAACTAATAGTTTTTAAGAAAGAATAGAGCCTCACATTTATAAAGTGAATATTTTCATATTCTGTAGTGCTCAGTTGCATTTCCAAGCAGAATAAATCTTTCTTGTTCCTTGGACCTTTTTCCCCTTGACTTGAGCTGGTCATTGATCTACATAATCTCTAAAGCTCTTTCTACTTAATCCATTTTTGATTATAGGATCTCTACTAACTGCTAGTTCTTTTCCATTTTTGTATTTGTTTCTATTAAATTTCAGTAGAAACAGCTAAAATCAAATCTGTCTCCACCTCTCGGAGACATAAATGGAATTATTTCATTGATTGATTCATTTTAATCATCTCTGTATATGTTTATTTAAGGACTGAAATTCCATTGTGGCAAAGGGTGTAGTCTCAGCCAATGCTATTGAGACATCAGTTGAAAGGGTGGCAACCATATGGCAGGTGATTTCAGGTTGAGTGTTTCACTCCCTGACTATTTTGGCGTCAGGATGATCTAAGTCATGTGCAGGCCTGGTGTTCCAATATAGTCATGCCCCCAAATTCATTTATGGACTTACCATGGGTAAATTTCTTGCATGTCTAAGCTCTGGCATCATTTATTAGGAAGATAAATGAGAGTAATTAAGCTTCAAGGCCAAAAGTGTTGAAACTTTTCGGAATCAGTGAGCTATTAAAATGATGGAGTGCCGGACTCTGCCTAGGTAAGTCCTGGTCTTTCACCTCCAGCTCTACCTCTTGGAGTGAACTCTGCTGGCTCTCCTAATAATGCATGTGGTTTCCATGCAGCCTAATGTAACCCCTCAGGCAATGGAATGGATGGATGGCCAGTCTGTTTTTAAAGACCCTTTTGGCTAAATTATTTAATACTAAACTAGGCAGATGATAAGCATTATCTTTCAGTTAATGTTTGTTAACCTATTAAACTGAATACCTGCTGATCAACCGTGTCTTCTAGAAGAATAGCAGTTACTTCTTTTTACAAAGTAGACCCAGGTTTGTGTCTTTTTGTCTTTTTCTTGAAAATAAACCAAGTTTAGGATTTAATCATTTAAACAGCTAAAAGGTAAGTAATAAGATGTTGGTTTAATTTTTTATAAGTGATGTGAACCAAATAATCAGGCCTCTTAACTTTCTTAAGAGAGAAAAGATTTTGACCAGAATTAGTAAGTATAAATTGACATGAAGGGAATACACTTGACTTGTATTTTCCTTTCTAAATATACTCCTAAATTCCTGGGTAGTTTAGCAGATTCTGGGTGTGAAAAATACCAAAGAGTTACTGTGACTTTGTGAATTATCCTCATTTGTTATTTTTCATTATCTGAGCTCCCACAATGCATCAGGGGACCTTGCAAAGCACAGTATTTTACATAATTTCCCTGGCCAGTGCTCTCACATTCTAAACTGCACAGGCATTATTTCACATTTCTGATCTTTTTCATTATGAAACTTTTATTTTGGTATGCACAAAACACTTTCCTTCCAATGAAGTAACAATTTCATAATGCTACTTTTTTTTTCAAAACTTTACTGGTTTCAAAATATGAAGAAAAAGTCAAGTGAGACATTATAACATCTTTTCATTGTGGGTTTAAAAGATGTAGAACTTCAGCAAAGCAGAAGACCACACTAAAGAAGCATCATTATTGCTTAAACAGGACATTCTAATTATAACCTTGATGATTTTATTATTTTATGAAAAGGTAATTTTAATATCACCAGTGGTCAGAAATACTCTCTTAGAATTTAACACTTCTTGGATTTAAACAAAGATCCAGCACAAAATTTAAGAACTTAAATCATAAAGAAAATGTTGAATTGATGAACTTAAAAAATACTAAGAACAGAATTCTAGTAAACCATTTTCATGCTAGTGATTTTTCCCTCTCTCAAAGTCATGGTCTGCTTTCTCTTTCTAACTCTTCATTACCTTTTCAAGTTAGTTCCTTGTCAATTCTCTTCTATCCATAGGCACACACAAGCATGTGTTTTAAAATCCTTCCCATCTGATTGACCATATATTTAAGAAAGGAAATGCATATTTTGCATTATTTAAAATATTTAACATTTAAGCATTTTTTTAAGTATTGAAGAAGAAGTTATTTCAGAAAACTAGCATATTGTATCACTGGGCATAGCAAAACAAAGTTTTTTGTTGTTTGTTTGTTTGTATGTTTTCACAAAAATAGCATTCAGACTAGAATGCAGATTTCATAAGGGCAGGAATTTTTGTCTGTTACCTGCTGTAAATCCCAGACCCAAGATAGACAGCAAGTAGATGTTCAATAAACATTTCTGAATGAATGAAAGAATTCAAAGTTGTAATATTCTTTTTAATTCATATTTTAGGTGTATATTAGATTTATATTTTAGATTTCAGATTTATATATGCAAATTAAATATGGAAACTGGCCAACCTGATCACATTTAATTACATAAAATCTCATTTCCTCATATAGTTTACTTCCTCTGTCCCACCTCTACAATTTTAAATTCAAGTTCACGACCACCCTAAATAACCTCCAGCACTAGCTTTTAGAGCTTCCCATTTTGTTGCTAAAGAGATTACACAGCAACCCAAGACTCTCTAACACTGAAACTTCATTTATTGGAAAGATATATTTTAACCTTCCATTATTCCTCTGTCTGAATCCACTTTGTTACTTTGCCCTCATTGTACACATTGTGAAATTAGAAATTTAAATATATTGGAAGAAATATATTGAAATTCAGATCACGACATTTTTGCCTTTCTAAAGAAATAATTCTTTCTAATTGTGTATAAAAAAACAAAAAAAAAAGAATAAAGGAGGGAAGGAAAGAAAGCAAGAAGGGAAGGAGGAAGAAAAACTCTCAAGGGAAAATTAAAATGGAGAAAAATCAATATGAAAATATAGCAGAGTAAAAAAATAAGAGGGCACAAAATGATTTTCAAAGATAGTATTATTTATGTCATGTTTTCTTTGAATTTGGTCAGCAAGAACGGTATGGAGGTTCCTTAAAAAACTACAAATAGAACTACCATATGACCCAGCAATCCCACTACTGGGCATATACCCTGAGAAAACCATAATTCAAAAAGAGTCATGTACCAAAATGTTCATAGCAGCCCTATTTACAATAGCCCAGAGATGGAAACAACCTAAGTGTCCATCATCGGATGAATGGATAAAGAAGATGTGGCACATATATACAATGGAATATTACTCAGACATAAAAAGAAACGAAATTGAGCTATTTGTAATGAGGTGGATGGACCTAGAGTCTGTCATACAGAGTGAAGTAAGTCAGAAAGAGAAAGACAAATACTGTATGCTGACACATATATATGGAATTTAAGAAAAAAAAATGTCATGAAGAACATAGGCGTAAGACAGGAATAAAGACACAGACCTACTAGAGAATGGACTTGAAGATATGGGGAGGGGAAGGGTAAGCTGTGACAAAGCGAAAGAGCGGCATGGACATATATACACTACCAAACGTAAGGTAGATAGCTAGTGGGAAGCAGCCGCATAGCACAGGGAGATCAGCTCTGTGCTTTGTGACTGCCTGGAGGGGTGGGATAGGGAGGGTGGGAGGGAGACGCAAAAGGGAGGGGATATGGGAACATATGTATATGTATAACTGATTAAATTTGTTATAAAGCAGAAAAAAAGAGAAACTTTTAAAGGAAAAAGAATACAGTGATTGAGCACTAAGTGGGAATGGGGAAAATAAATAAGCTTATGTTGGCAGCTAATTTTATAGCACAAACTCCCTAAAGCAGAGCGAAACCAATGCTTTAATAAAAAGTTACTACAATTCTTTTGACAAAAAAAAAAAAAGAATTTATTTCCTATAACCGGACAAATTGATAACATTAAGCTTTTGAATGTGCAGAGCTTAGAATCAGATCTTGATGGGTGGGGCCCTACAGAGCTTAGAATCAGATCTTGATGGGTGGGGACCTACAGAGCTTAGAATCAGATCTTGATGGGTGGGGCCCTACAGAGCTTAGAATCAGATCTTGATGGGTGGGGACCTACAGAGCTTAGAATCAGATCTTGATGGGTGGTGACCTACAGAGCCTAGAATCAGATCTTGATGGGTGGGGACCTACAGAGCTTAGAATCAGATCTTGATGGGTGGGGACCTACAGAGCTTAGAATCAGATCTTGATGGGTGGGGACTTACAGAGCTTACAATCAGGTCTTGATGGGTGGGGACTTACAGAGCTTAGAATCAGATCTTGATGGGTGGGGACGTATACCAGCTACGGCAACTTCTACTGGCAACTCCCAGTGTGTTAATATCTCATAACTACCTCTCTGAATATCCTGTCTGCTGGTTCTGGGAACATGATGACTGTGGCATTAATTACATTATCTCATTTTTAAGGGACAATGACAGACCACCCTTTCCAAAAATATTTACTCCATTATTTTCCCAGATCTGAAACTCATGAATATTTCATTTGTTGAAGTCAAGGTAGATAAACTTTGCAGGTGAGTGTGCTAGCACAATTCTTGGAAAAATCTGTGAACTGACCCTGTTCGGGTCCTGTAGCTCTAAGTTCAGGAATGCATTTGGCACAATTTCTATGAGATCAAGCCTGAGCATGGTGGATGACACTGTGCTCCTTCCTAAGGGTATGTGCTGTACCCTGTAATCATGTGATCTCTGATAACTGTGTAAATCCAAGATCAACAAAATGCATCAGAGTCAGGTAACGTGGTCCCTGGCCTAGATCCAGGCTAGTCTACGTGCAGAACTACCTCAGCCTGGATTTAGAGAGAACACGTTATACTGCCGAGAAAGATCTCTTGAAATTGGCGCTTTCTCCCTTGCATTACTTGAGTGACTGCAGAAGCCACCTCTCTTCCTGTAGATTCTATCCTCATGACACTTAAATGCACTAGCTTCTCCCCGTCCCGGACTACTGCCTCACTCGGATCCCTCAAAGAGATAAAGTGACAGGAGAACATCGTGAACTTTGGAATCAGGGAACTGGGCTCAGGTACAGCTCCATCTCTTCCTTACCCCCTCCGTGACTTGAGTGAAGCATATAACCTTTATGAGACTCAGTTTCCTCATTTGCAAAGTGAGAATAGTTATTTGTATTCTTGGATAAAATAGATAAAAATAAGTACCATATATCTAGTGTTTTCGATGTACTCTCATATTTAGTCTTTACAACAATCCCAATGTATGTATTTTATTACCATCATTTTATAGATGAAGGAATGGTGGCACAAGTAAGTTCAGTAACTTGCATAAAGTCCCCAAGCTAGCAAGGGTGGAGTCATTCAGCAACCACACTCTCAACCACCATGCTATGCTGCATATGCTAAGCACCTACGGAGTTTCTGGTACACAGAAGATGCTAAATAAATGTCTCATTTGGACAACTGCAGTAGACTCTAATGCATTTCTTTGACTCAGATGCTACGCTTTCTAATATATCCTGCAAGTTCTTCTTAGAGCCAAGTCTCTGAAATGCAAATCCGATTTTGTCTCCAATTAAAAACTAAATACAGAAAAAATATTTACAATATTTTCCCATTGCCTAAGGAGAAAGAAAAGTCGGAACTCTTAAATATGCCATTATAAAGCCCTCCACAATATGGTTGCTACTTACTTTTCTAGAATCATCTTCTGACACTCTGCATCCCAGTCACCCATCCTCTTACGTTCTTGCCACAGCAGATGACACACTGGTTCTCAATTCCCTTCTACAAGGGAATTGAGGACTACTTACCTCTGCCGGCCTGGCTTGCTTCTCCTTCTGTGGATGGCCGTTTTCCATTCATCCTGCAAGGTAAAACTCAAATTCTATTCCTCTGCAAGGTACCCTTAGCCCCTCGACCTCCCACCCGCCTCAAGAGCAATCCATGGTTCCTTCTTCTGAACTCCATGGCAATTTATTTGCACATATTAATTCCTCAACCACAAGCACATGACATCTGAACACATGCATGATCCACTGTATTCTCAGTGGCCTGAAAATTAAATTATGATTTGTTTTGCATTACTTCTGCAGGAGAGTACAAGGAAATCCAATCTTTGTCTTTGGGAGAAGCAGCAGTAGAAACGTGGAAGCTCAGGAAGAAACAGGAGTGTTCCTCCATCCTTCCCACCTCAAGGAGAGTAAACAGCCTTTTTATGTTTTCATATGTTTTTAATGACTGGAGGCTTCCTAAAAGGAAATCAAGCTCTCTGTAGAAGGAAGTCACTGAATAAGCCCTGTGTGTTTTGTGGATTTATAAAGGAAAGCAGCCAGCTCCCCGGGGGGGCTTCCCGGGATTAGCAAAAGGATGAGTGCATGCTCCTCAAAGGACAGAAGCCTCAATTCACTCAGGCCACGCACGTTTTTTTTTGTTTGTTTTTTGTTTTTGCAGTACGCGGGCCTCTCACTGTTGTGGCCTCTCCCGTTGTGGAGCACAGGCTCCGGACGCGCAGGCTCAGCGGCCATGGCTCACTGGCCCAGCCGCTCCGTGGCACGTGGGATACTCCCGGACCGGGGCATGAACCCGTGTCCCCTACATCGGCAGGCAGACTCCCAATCACTGCGCCACCAGGGAAGCCCGCCATGCATGTTTTAATTGGCAGAACTTTAGAAAAGGAGTACATATACACAAAAGTTCCAGGCCCTAAGAGTGCTGGAGGCTAAGTGCCAAGCAGAGTAGGGAGGATGCTTCCTCAGGATTCCCTAGAACAAGAGCTAGCAGCACCAGACTCATCGGGAAACAGCTTGTGGAGCAGTTCAGAGCTTAGGTAGGTAGTCATGACAACGTCCTATTCCCCACTTGAACGTGGCTGACCAGTGCACCTCATTTATGGCCTGTGTAAGGCCTGGGGTCTTTCAATGATACAGGTAAACCCGAGAGTGTGATAATAAACTTCTTGCCAGCAAGGCATCTGGGGTTTTCACTTAGTTTTTATTTAATTTGAAAAATTTAAAAATGTGACTCAGTTTATATCATAAAGTATGAAACAGTTCAGACCCATTCTGTACAGGCTCACCTCGGAGATATTGCTGGTTCATTTCCAGATCACATAATGGCAATAAAGTAAGTCACACGAATTTTCGGGTTTCCCATGCATATAAAAGTTATGATTTACACTATCCTATAGTCTAAAAAAAGACAATATATATATACCTTAAGTAAGAAATACTCTTGCTTAAAAATGCTAACCATCATCTGACAACGCAGAGTTGCCACAAACCTTCAATTCGTAAAACAGTGCAACATCCGCCAAACACAATAAAGAAAAGTGCAATAAAACAAAGTACGCCTGTATACATTTTGGTATTTAGAATGTCTTCATTTCTGTGGGCTTAATCTCCTAAATATCTCCTGAACATGCCCCTGTCACTCCATTTTCACCCACCAAGCTAATCTCAGTTACCGTCATCTCTCACATGGATTTTTGCACCAAATTTTGTCAATGAGCCTTCCTGTTTTCACTCTCGCACTCCTCCAATCCATTCTCAATACAGGAGCACTCATTTTAAAACAACTTTCCCATCAGACATCTCTTTATTTAAAACTCTTTAATGGCTTCTCATTGGTCTTTCGATAAAGACAGCCGCCCACAGGTCTCAGTCTGATCGCCCCACCTGCCCCTAGAGCTGCACCTCTCACCGCACTGCACTTGCCCCCCGGGCTCCTCCCTGGCCCAGGCTCTTTCCCACCTGAGGAACCAGAACAGTTCACACACCTGTTCTCTCTGTATAGAGCATTCCTGCCAGGGAAGGAATTAAATCCTATTTATCCTTCAGATCACAGCTCAAAAGTCAGGAATGTGTTCCAAGAGTCCTCCCTGGCACCGCCACATAATTACACACGCACACACTCAGACACTGGTAGATTTGCCCCATTACTTGTTCTCATAGCCTTTTACCTCATACTACTTACTACAGTTTTCAAATATAGATTAGTTTTTGCAATGGTTTGTTCAATGGCTATCTCTCCAATACATGTTAAGCCTTATGAGAGCAGGGTTTGTCTATTTTATTTATTTTTTACAAATTGATAGTTTGTGGCAACCCTGCATCAAGCCACGTCTATCAGCACCATTTTCCCAGCAATATTTCCCCAGTTCATGTCTCTGTGTCGCATTTTGGTAATTCTCACAGTATTTCAAAAGTTTTCATTATTAAAACTTTAATGGACGAGGAGTTGCTTCTTACGGTTTAGCAAAGAAAGTGGCTTCTTTTTCTTTTTTCTTTTTTTTTTTTTTGAGGGGAAAGCCTCTTCCTTCATTTTAAAAAAAAATTTATTTTTATTTTATTTTATTTTTTTGGCCACACCATGCAGCATGCAGGATCTTAGTTCCCCAACCAGGGATCGTGCCCCTACAATGGAAGCACGGAGTCTTAATCACTGGACTTCCAGAGAAGTCCCTGTCTTGTACATTTTAATCAGCAATTTGTCCTCCATAACACTTAGTGCTTAATAGGAGACGTTTGTAAAATCATGCTCCATGTTGCATAAAGACTTAAAACCAGTATTTGGGATAGGAAAGGGATGTAAAATGGGAGTAAGGAAGTAGATATTTTTGTGGTGATATATTGGAAAAGATACAACCAAATGAGAGAAAAAGAAGCTCATGATAGAGTAGTTCTTTAGTGGGGTCTGGAATGTATGCAGCTCTGACATGGGTACCAGTATTTACTGAAATGGGATCACGGAGGCGGAAGGTGAGGGGAATGACCTGTGGTTGTAAGAAGTGAGGCTCAGGACTCCGGAAGTGGATCCCCAAGGCATGAAGTGGGTCTTTCCCTGAAGCAGGAGACAACAACCCCTAGGTCATAAAATCGAAATGCCTTCAATATTTGCATGGGAGGCCAGATGCAAGGGTAAAATAACTGTGCACATAATTGATAATAAAGTAATAATAAACTAACATGAACAGTTCATTGAGACCACAGGTAAGATCCAAATAGTTCCCATTCAATAGTGCCTATAGGTAGACATTAATAGTACTGAGCACAGAATTACTATTTATGCTGATATATAACACATTTATACTCTTTATTTACCATAACAGTTTTATTGCATTGTTTCCAGGGACAAGTATCACAAGAACTTTCATATAAACTCTCCGGACTGAAGTGCCACCAACCTTATTTTTGTTTTAATCAGGTCCTAAGCTTTTTAACGGGGATTCTCCTCCTATTTTCAGGAAGAAAATGCCAGTATTTGTGGAGAAGAGCAGCCTCAGTCCTTGGCCTGAGGGGACCCACTCCAGCCATACCACTGTGGTTATACACGGGCCAACTGCCAGCTGTCGGCTCCTGCGCCCCTTTGCCTGAGGGCTTTCTCTGAGCTCTCACTGACCTACGTGGGGAGGCTGAAGGGCTAGACAGTTAACTCCTCCTTCAACCAATGACTGGTAAGAGGTATATAAACATACCAGTTTCCTCCTTCTGTGGCTGGGGTAACTCTGAGTTGCATGTTCTACACTGGCTCCAAGAATTGCCCAGTGGGAATAAGCCCCAATTATTCACAATGGAAATTTGCTTGAGAACTCACCCATTATCGGCTGCTTTTGCTTTCCCTGTCTCATGTCCCCCACTCACCTACCACTGTTTCCTAGTACTGCCTTCAAAATAAACGCCTTACATTCCCTTCTTGGTCTCAGGGTCTGCTCCTGGGAGAATCCAAACTAAGACAATGAAGAAATAATGTGAGAAATCCTACAAAACACCTATTCATGTGATTGTTGTTCTAAATGTCTTTCTCATTCATTTAAATTACATGTGGAAAGAGACCGGTTAATGGTCTCTAAAGATGGACCATTAGAGACCATCTCTAACCCTTATACCCAGCATCTAGAGTAACCTATACAATACTGTTTTATGAAACTGTTAAACTATAATACTGTTCATAGATGACACTTGCATGACACGTTTTTACTAGACACCATTCCAAGAGCGTTACCTAAATCAAGTCATTTACTCCTTGCAACAGCTCTTGGGGAAATGCACTGACCCAAACAGAATCACATTAAGTACAAGTCTTACCCAACACAGAGCTTTACAAATGACCAGTGAAAGAAACAAGAAAGAAGCAACCATCACTGATACAGAATCAGTATCTGGGAGACCCTGAATTCTGGGATGGAGTTTCCTTTCCCTGGACTGAGATACACTTTAGTTTTTGAATTAACAGGTAATAACTATGTGTGAAGTACACGTGAGCCCACGGAAGCTGCATATTTTCAAGGTGTCCCCATTTTTATATCTCCTTAATCACATAGCTCCATGTTAATCATATAGTCCATGTTTGTTATCAATTTCTATTCCCCAGGGGAGCTGGGATTCATAAACCTACAATTTACAGATCAGTTTATCATAAGAAATCTACACAGACCCAGTATATTGTCCTAAAATCCTTCTTAGATAAGAACTTGGACAAGAATAAATGCTAACAGCCCCTCCTGTGTCTTTCAACTATTTAAAAAAAATTGTATGCTTTATGTGGTCAAGTACAGGTTGCCTGAGGCATCTCTGAAGGAGAGAGGAACTGAGTTACAGACCTGCTGCTTTTGCTCTTTCCTACCACGTGATAGCAGCTGTTATCACCTATTATATCAAAAGGGTTCAGTGACTTGCCCAAGGTCACACAGCTAGTAAATGGCCTGGAAATGAACCCAGGCTTAGGGGATTTAGAATGCACACTCTCAACTATTCTGGGACATAGGTAGGTAGCAGATAACTATCTGCTACCTGTGGTTTTGTTCTGAATTTAACCCGGTTTTTGTGTTTTCCCTTCCCCAATCAAACCAGGAAGAAGAAAAATTTCTACTCATTGTTAAAGTGTAGTGGTGATTACAGTTTTCAGATTAGAGAAAAAAGCAAACAGCAACAGTGCTGTGCAAACAAAGAGACCCTTAGATGGGTCAATCCAATAGAGAGGCCATTTTGCAGAGTGCATGAAAGGAAAGGAGACCTTCTAAATGGCAATGGTTGCACAAATCTGCTGTTACTACAGTTCATGAAGACTTTGAACTTAAAGTTAGAAATGTGAGCAAATGCAGACAGACTCTGCATTTTCTCAAGCTAATGATAAAGACCTTGTCATATGGAAGTGATTATTCCATCACAAATGGTACAGAATACATACGGCATGGAGTTCGGTGAACTCCATGGACAGCAAAAGGAGAGTGTCTTAGAAAAATATCTCTAACAGAAAGATTTCTCTTAGCCACACCTGGGGAAGGGTTTTCATAATCACTTAGTGGTAAGATAGTTAATATCAGAATCATATTTGTAAAATGTTCTGTTTGATATATTTAATGTGTATAGGTCATGTTAAAGCTAATTTAGTAAATTATGTGTAGTCCTTATTTTAAAATATTGATTGCTCTCTTAAGGAGATTATCTTCTATTTGTTTAAATGTAAATGTAAATACGTTCATTCAGGTATGGTTTTGATAAACATCTGAACTACAAATAGCAAGTATAATAAACATTCTGTTACCCAAAATTGCTCAAAAATGTAAACAGTGCCCTTACGGTATTCTATCTAGCAAATCTCATTCTTGGCTGGGTCCGTTATATTCCCTGTAATGCCATTTCTATAGAAGGCACTCAGTGGATTTTTCTCGAAGGAAAGTATTGCCTCAGTGAATTGTTTTTAGAATTATCCTCCCAAACGTCATGCCCTAGAAAAATATATGATTTGAAGAAGGATGATCCTGATGGGAAATTGAAATAGTCACAGATGTCTCAATTATATTTCTATTCTTTCTCTCTGTCTCTGTCTCTCTCTCTTTCACACACACACACACACACACACACATAAAGAAAACCCTGCTGAAGACCAGAATTTTTAATCCCTTCACTATATAAGAAACGAAGGGCTAAAAATGTACATTTGCCATCTCACCTCCATGTCACCTTCCTGGGCTTTGATGTAATGCAACAGAATGACAGCTCCTATTTAATTAAACAGATATCTGGATTAGCTCCAGCTGTGGGCCATGCAATCAGTCCTTGTGAGAGCAAAAAGTGGTGTAATCCCTGGCCCACAGATCATTGCTGCATGGAAATCTGCTCTCATTCAAAGCCAGCCACAGGCCGCTGAAAATGACTTTTCTGCTGCATGAATTACTTACAACGTGCAGCTGTCCCCCATCCCCACTGTCCTCACCTTATGAAAAGAACCAGAAAGGCTAAGAGCTTGATTAGTCCTCTTCTTGGAAGTACTTTTTAATCCAAAGAGGCTCTGCCTGTTGATACACCCAGCATTTCTTTGTTTGCTGCAAGAAGCACTATAGATGTGGTTTGCTGTTTAATGCAGTTTTTTTCTTGCACATGCATCTCTCCAGATGGGTGTAATTTGATTCTTCGATACATATTGAACAGATTTTTTAGAAATAGCTTTTTTAGAGGCAGATTTTTGTTGCAATAGGACTTCATCTTTCTTCCAAAAGGAGGTATCTTGATCTTTCTGATTGGATGTACTCACCAAACCCATTCTTTCAATACAGAAGGCTGCAACCTTCTACAGAGGTAGACCAACCATTGTCAATGGAGAGAGTAGGGGCATATCTGTCTTGCTGGGCTTCATGACAGTGGCAGAGATTCATCAATCTGGGGGTGGTTTGCCACAAGGAGGCATAAAGAAATGCCTTGAAGCCTTTCAGAGAAAGGAGTGGGTAAATATGCACAAAGGGGGCAGCTCAATTATTATGCATAGCTTAGTGGGGCACGGGTTCGATTCCTGGTCAGGAAACTAAAATCCCACAAGCTGTGTGGTGAGGCCAAAAAATATATATATATATTAATTATTATGCATAGCCTAGAAGAGGATGAGCTGAACCCACAGCTGTTCTGCGGATTCTCCTGCGGCTGAGTGAAAGGGCATCTCCTTGCCAGAGGGGAGCACAGGGGAGGCCAGAAAATGTTCCAAAGAGATCTTGGATTTATATGCTTATTCTTGATGGCATCTTTTTAAAAAATTAGCTAAAGTATCAGGCTTTCCCCAGTGTGTTTCTGGTATGTATAATTCTGCAAGCCAAGTCAAAATTCCCATTACACATGGAAGGTTTGATGATTCTAAGTGGTTTGTAGGTCTAAGCAAGGACAATGAGGTTTGCTTTTTGAAAAATTAATTAATTCTTTAATTAAAAGTCCACTTGGCCTGGATTCTTCTCTGATTCCTGAAACTCACCTGCCAAAGCAAAATGGAATCTCAAAGCCCAGCCCTTTGAGTAACACAGAGTCAGCTTTGAGGTGGAATTCCCCTGGCCACACTCCTATGGCTTCCTGTCCCTTGGTGTGGCAATAAGAGGAAAGGTGGGGTCAAGTCCTTCTTCTGTGGCCTGAGTGCACACATGGGGGAGAGTTAACATGACAAGTGCCTGGGCCCCTGCCCAGAAATTCTTTAATAGATCTGAGTAGGGCCTGGGCATCAGGAGTTTTAATGGGTCTCCATCTGAATCTAATGTGCAACCAGACCTACTGTCATAGAGACACTTTTTAAATATTTGATTCTGGATTTCTAGATCAATTTCCTTGGCAGATCAGACAGCGCAAAATCTGCTCCGGCTACAGATTTTACGCCGACAGTAAACCTGAATTCAAAGAGACTGAAAAGACTGAAGTCTAGCTTCTAGTGAAGAGTGGTCATCCTCCCCTTAACTGGGGAAAACAGCAATGTGAAGCTTAGCTCTGATGTTAGCAGGTCCTGGGCCTTGTACAACCCATCATGAGGCAGTGATACAAAGGGCCTCTGTAGAACAGGTGCTACATCAGCTCACCACCTTGGACTACAACACCTGTGGCCAAGTGTATCTCTTTTGTCTTCCCAAGGACATGGGTTAAGCTAGTACTTTCGTAAGGGAAGAGACATCTAGAGACCTATTACCATGAGGTAAGGGGTATAAGTTAGTTACCTGAACCCCCGAATAGAATCCAGAAGGTTGTCGTCTGCCTCACCTAGTAGTCTGTGGATCTCTTAATGGATTGGATCAATCAGAGGACACATTAGATCATATGTCTCAGAAAAATACCAATGTATCAAACCCTCTGTTCTCATCAACTAAGACCTAAGACTGTATTTTCAGAGATGTTTGTTTTGACCCAGTGTTTACAGTGAAAAGAAAAATGGTTTGAAAATCATTAAGTCGGACTCTTGTTCTGGATCTATCAAGCACCAGTTGTGTGGTGCCAGGGAAATTGAAAAACAGTGATAAAAACAGTCATGGGGGTAACAAGTTAGTGAGCACAGACTAAGGATGGATACGTGTTAAGGTTTTTATATGCTTTATCTTATTTTACTTCTACAAAAAAAAACAACAACCCTATGAAATAAGTATTATTATTATCCCATTTTTAAGATGAGGTTTGGAGATATTAGGTATATTGTTCAAGGTCACCCAGCTCTGAATTGGCAGAACCAGGATTGAAACCGATGTCTGTCTGGCTTCTAAGCCAGTGATCTTGACTATTATTGAGGCTTACCAGGCCCTTTTGCTCTAGTCCAGCTCAGAAAATAATGGGTTATTTCTGAGTGATCGTCAGCTGACAGTACCATCTAATACTATTTTAAATTGCACTGTGAGAGCCCTCATCCAACCCTAAACAGAATTTGCTAAGTAGTTAGTGCCACATAAATAACAGAAGTGTTTAGGTATTTCACACATTCGTTTTCACAAATACTTGCCCAATGTCTAAGCAAGGGATTAGGTAATAAAAATAAGAAATGGGCAAGATGATCCGCTCGCCTCAAGGGAGCATTCAGTTGTAGGGTAAATAACTATAGGAGGGCTTCCCTGGTGGTGCAGTGGTTGAGAGTCCACCTGCCGATGCAGGGGACACGGGTTCGTGTCCCGGTCCGGGAGGATCCCACATGCCGCGGAGCGGCTGGGCCGTGAGCCATGGCCGCTGAGCCTGCGCGTCCGGAGCCTGTGCTCCGCAACAGGAGAGGCCACAACAGTGAGAGGCCCGTGTACCACAAAAAAAAAAAAAAAAAAAAAAAAAAAACTATAGGAAATAGTATATTGTATGTTTATATTGTAAAGGGAGCCATAAAGGGGGTAATGTTTTGCAAAGCACAGAAACCTTTCTTCGTAGTGAGTAGAATCATGCCTTGGCCAAGTTCCTAACTTTGTGTTTTCCTGTATCAGGGGCTCTAGTCAATAATTCTAACAAGATTTCCTTGAATAAATGCAACATACACAATGATATTTGAATCATGCATTTCATTATGCTCTCCAGTTTCCCATTTGACTCACACATTTGGGGATTTGTTTCTTGCAGAAGGGTATTGGCAGGGCAAATTCCCTACGTCAGCGGCATTGCTGTTAGCCTCTTTGACAAAACTTGGAGGGAACCCAAATTCCTACCAGTGGACTCACTGCTTTGGGTTAAGGCTTTGGTAAAATTTCAACGTGATATATCAAGTACCATAAATCAAGTAGCCTATCAATGCCATGTGAACACATACTTAAACCTTTTATCCTGGAGAATTCAGGATCCCTAAGGCAATTCAACAACAACAAAAAAGATAGAGAAGTTTCTATAAGGTATGAAAGAATTGGGCAAAGTTCAGAGCTGGAGGATGACTAAAGACAGCAGAACATGGGCCAAATTCACACTGATCAAGGGATGCAAGTCATCTAGAGATAGATCCTCCCGAAGAAGATATAAAAGGAGATAGGACACATAAGAAGCACTTCCTGTCTTAGTTTGGGTTCTCCCCCAAACAGAGGCTGGGATAAAGACTTGGGTACAAGTAGTTCATTTGAATTTGACCCCAGGAAGTGAGGGAGTGGGGACTATGAAACGGGATGGCAAAAAGCCAGTGAAAGGTGTGTTAATGAACCAGTTACTGCTCAAGACAACTGGAGCTCAACACCTATGGGAGCCCTTTGAGGAACACAGAAACGTGCCTCAAGATTGTCCTACAGAGACTTCCCTGGTGGTCCAGTGGTTAAGACTTCACCTTGCAATGCAGGGGGTGCAGGTTCGATCCCTGGTCGGGGAGCTAAGATCCCACATGCCTCACGGCCAGAAAACCAAAACATAAAACAGAAGCAATGTTGTAACAAATTCGATAAAGACTTTAAAAATGGTCCACATAAAAAAAATCTTAAAAAAAAAAAAAGACTGTCCTACATAAGGACGGGAAGACTGGAGCATTGACCCACCTACTCCCTCGCCCCGCTGTTTGAGGGTTGCCCCCAAGGAGTTTACTTCGCTTCTGCATTTCAGGTGACTGGGCTTTAGAGAAAGCTTCCAAGGATGCAAAGCGGAGAGGCGGAGTGGTTATACCTGATAGTGGAGCCAGTGCATGAAGCTACTGCTACCGCTGTCCTGAAACGAGGCCGCCCGAGGAGATGAGTCGTGGAGCTCTGCCCGAGCATGCCAGGTCTGCCCACTCGATAGTCTGTCAAGGACGAGGCCTAAGTTTTGTCATCTCTATTTTAAATTCATACCAATAACCAGGAATATGATTTTAGTAGACCCCAGGAAAAATAGATTAATGGCCTCTCTGTTCTCTCTTTCCTGGCTATGAAGATGAAATAAAACATTCTATTTCAAAATAGCCACTCGTTGAAAGGTAGGCCAGTTAAGACTGTACCAACAGAATGCAATTACCTTTTGAACAGTGTAGATGATAGAAACTGCTTCCTTTATATCCACTATTCTCTTACCCTGCAAATATCAAACATTGAGACCATCTTCTTGCTGTCCAAAGATACTGGACACTCAATTCACCAAGATTTTCCACTTGTGGAAAGTGGAGATCACACCAAGATAGGCCTCCTTTACCCAGTTCAGAAGGTTTATGGTCCCACTTTCTAGTCCTACCTCAGTCGTCGTGGTAAAACGCTTTCCTTTTGAAAACTAATCTCTGACTCAGAACGGAACATAGTGATCAGCGTTTGCAGACACAGGAGGGGAAAAGCCAGTTTTACACATAATACATTGCTGCTGTTTTCAGCAGTTCACTTTCACTTTAAATTCTATTGGAAAACCATATATGTCTTATTTCTGCTTGGGGTTGATTTCAAAGGGTGGGACTGGGATTAGAGACACTGGGAAAAGATGAAATGTCCTTGCACAAAAACAGTGCAGTTAAAATTGTATCAATATTCCTGTGATAAACTGATAAACCTTGAGCTCAGTGTGGTCAAGTTTTACATGCCTGAGCTGACATGCCAATCTGCCAACAGTCATATGGTTCTCATATGGTGACACTCCACAGATGCCAACAGAATGTGAGAAGTTTCTGGCTCATTTCCTTTGATTTTGAGTGCCATGTTGCCTGTACACATGCACACCACATACGTGTGCACACACTTGCACACACACACACCCCTTTGTCATGTTATAATGGCACTGCTATAATCCACTCAATCCCAGTAGGTCCCTTAAAATAACCTTATTCCTGCCTCTGTAGAAATTCATAATAATTTATCAATTAACATTTAACATTGAGGTCATTTTCAAAAGTTCAAACTGAATAAGAGTTTTCTTGCAAGTCTACATGGATTGTTTTGAGCAAAGAACATTTTTTGAGTGTTTTAGATTAGGGTTCATTTTTCACCTTTGTCATTATTTTTTTAAAGTTTGGTTTCCCTGAAATGGATATTGTAGCAAATATTTTACACTGAAAATATTTTTATGTATGAGTAAAAGCATACAACTGCAAAAAATCAAACAATTTTGTTTTCCCCTTCTCAAAAATGATATGTGCCACTGTGTTGAAAGAATCTATTGCTTTAGCTATTGTGAAATATCACTACATAATTTCACATAATAAAAAATTAATTCTTTAAATGTTTAAAAAATTTATTAAATGTGTTTCCTCATTAGATCCATTAAAAATCACTGAGTTTACACCATGAATATTTCAACAGTTCACTCTTTTAAATCAACTCTATTTACATAGAAATTCTTTGCTATTACTTTGCAATTGGTACTGAGCAAAGTAAATGGAAAATGAAATCAAAGTGACACATTCAAATAGTTATGACAAATGCAATTGTATACACAAATGATCCACACTTCTAGCCAAATTTTATCCTCAACCCCCAGCTTTGAGCAAGAAAGGCAGGTCTGTTTCAACTCTGTATTTCCTTTATTCAAACCTTAATGGCACACAAGTATTTATAATTTAATGCATACAGTATTTAAAAATATAAATACAATATGCTCTACCTTTATCTTCTAGACTCTTATATGGAGTGAGCTCTTTAGGCATACTGTATATAAAATGGATGGCAGATGGCAATTGGATAAAACTAATATACTGTCTGGCTCACAAATGAAGAAAAGTATCTAATGAGTACTATCTTCCATCCCCTCCCTAAGGATGTTGCCATTACAGAAGATATGATTTCAATAAATATAATGAATTATTTTCATTATAAACACACCATTGCCAATTTTTTTTCACAAAGCAATGTTTACATAAATATACCCCAAAAGCAAGGAGAAATACATTCAAATTAAAATTGATTTCACTCTGAAGCCTATAGGCACACTGATCTTTTAGAAAACTTTCCTTTAATGTTCAAATAAATGAGCATCTGCAAATTAGATCAAAACATCTATAATCTTTTAAGAGGCAAAAAAAGACTCTAACTCTTTTTGAGTTTTTTGGTGCAGGTCATAATTTTGACAGAACACCAAGCTCCAATTTCTGAGTAACCCAAGTTAAAATACAGCAATAGCAAGTCCATTATTATACAGTGCTAAATTATTATAAAAATTCTTATATCTTAGAAAGAAGAGTTTAGACATGTTCCCATTTTCTTACTCCTACACAAGAGAAAGAAGGATAACATAGCTATCTGCACATCATTCCTCCACTCATTTTAAGCTTGTCCTCTACAGAATGGTCAGTGTATAAACAATATCTTTTGAGAAGAATTCTCTTCAGGCTGATTACAGTAAAAGATATGGTGAAGATAAGGACATGACATGAATTTTTCAAGCAGTTAAATTCAATTTAGCAAGAAAATACTGAGTAGCCACTAGAGGCCAAGCAATTTTTAGAGGTTGAAATACAAAGATGAACAAGACACAAAACGTGTTCTTAAAGAACTCACACTTATCCTCTCTCTTTTGAAACTGTTCATGAACAGAGTGCTTGGATAAAGAATAGAGAGGAGGAGGAATACAGAACAAAGGAGAACTCTGCTGCATACACGTTAAAACCAGCTCCTCATCTAGTAGAAGAAACTGCACTGCACACAGGGGCTCAGGACATCCTTTAACTCACACGCTCTCTTTGTCCATTATTACATCTTAGGTAACGTTTCATAGACTCATTCCTAAATAATTCAGACTATCTGGAAATCTATATAAAGTCTAGACTGAGATTAAACTTCTTCTAGCACACTCTTCATGGATGGAGTACTGCCAATTCTATAAACAAAGTTATAATGGGATTATTAGCAAGTTCTTAGAGGACAAACATTTCAAGCACCTGAGAAACATTTTGCTTTCAGGCGATTGAGAAATTCCTTTCCAAACAGTCTTATTCAACAAAACAGACCTCTGAAGGAGCTCTATTATATGAGAAATCATGAGTTTGGACCTTAATGATTAGATAAAATTTTCTGAAAAAAAATTCAGTAATTTTCCCCCTTGTCAGAATTTTTTTTTTCTTTTTGGCTTTGGCTTCTCTAAATGAATGAGGCTTTATTGTAAATAAAGATTAAGATTGTTCTCTTCTCCACATTAAATGGTTAATTAAATAGGACTGTCTCAGTATTTCTAAAGGTAACTTCTCTGAGGGAAAAGGGCACTTGGTACCACGTAAGAAGCTAGTCATGGGGTTTTGACTCCCAGTTCCATCATTTACGATTGCTGTCACCTGGGGCAAGTTACTTACTCTCTCAACCTTGATTTTCTTATCCATAAAATAGGGGGATAACAATTTTTATCAAACATACTTGTTTTGAGGATTAAATGAAAGCATGCATGCTAGCTCCTACAATAGTGGATACATTTGCTAATGTTCTTCATTTGTTTTCCTATTGAGACACTCATTTTTACACTAATAATTCATAAAAACTCTTTACATACTAACCGCTTAATTTTGCCATGTATAAACCGCAAGCATTTTCCTCATTTTGGCCTGTCTACTCTTGAACTACACTGTTAACAAGTGTATCTTTACAATATTATTTTTAAATTTCAACTGGCAAAGTAATCATTTTGCACATACAATAATAGGAAGATTTGTGACTTTATTGTAGTTACGTTCAGTTTATAGATGATATATGGATAGTTAATATACTTACAATACTGAGTTTTCTCTTTTCAGAGTATATTTTTGTTTTATTTCTTTATTTGTTTTCTTTTGTGTACCTCAATTACTATACTGAAGTTTTCTTCACAGAAGACTGGAATCTTGTTGAAGTTTTTGCAAGATATTTAATATTTTTGGTTGCTAATATGAATGGGGTTTTTATTCCTCTATACTACTGTGATTTAAACATGTTGGTGTGTATGGAATTAGCTGATATATATATATGTGTGTGTGTGTATATGCATATTTTTTTTTCCTAACCCATCATTATATTGAATTTATTGGATGAATTATTTTGAATTTCCTTTTAAATGCTATTAGTGTTTTCAGTAACTCTTTGACTATCCAGATAGGTCAGATGTATCATCTACAATAAATAGTATATATGTTTCTTTTTTATTTTATTTTTATCATTCATTCTCCCTATTAAGCATCGTCTTGTCTTCATTTTTATCTCTTTTTTTCCTCTATTCTGGAAGACTTAATCAAGGTGAATTTCACCCTTGATAAAATGTTAGGGAAAGTCAATTCTGGTCTTCACTACTTCAACTTTGGTATATTTCTGCTGTTTTCAGTTTCCATACAGTCTCTCCTTGGGGTCACCTTTGCAACGTGCTCATCTAGCTCCCTTTTTGGTTCTGCTCATTTTAGCGCATTCTCACGTCAGTTTGCTGTCCTATCGTCTCATCTTGCATTTCTCATTTTAAAAAGATCACATTTTCTTGAATTTAATTAAGTGCACACAGTAGATGGACTCTAAACATTACATGTTTCTCATTGTGCATGTGTCTGAAAGTGTTCTTCTTTGATTCCTAAACACCATGTTTTATCCCTTTGTGTTGCTCTTTTTGTAGACCCAGTTTCTCAGGGTGTATTTGCATGTGTGTGCATGTATGTGCATGTATGTGCATGTATGTGCACACGTACATTTAGCCGATTGTTGGGTTTTGAATATTGAGCATGTCGTGAGCGCTGTCTCTTGGCCTGGTATTACATAGCAAGAGCGTGGTGAAGGTCTCTCAGATCTCCTTACTCACCCTAGGAATGCTATTGGAATCCTTCTCTCAGATCTCAAGCCAGAAGGCAGTTTGAGGTATATTTCCATTTTCAGTTAGGTGATGTAGCAGTTTGAGATGAGTGGGAAAAGGAGCCATGTGTATTAACCTTGCAGAGAACTTCTACTTTCTGTATTGTCTGTGTTTAGTGTAGCGGCTGCACCAGAGGCATAGATCATCTTTCCACAGCTGTGAGGGGCAGGCTTTATCAAGGCACACAGTTTGACTGCATTATTCCTTTTCCCAGCACTCCTGACTCCTAAAAGAAACCTCGCCAACTTTCTGCTTGGTGTAGTTGTATAGCTTGGTATCTGCACCCCGCCTCACACAACTGTGTTTTAACCTTGGGCAAGTTACTTAACCTCTCTGTGTTAAAATAATAGTAACTACTTGATGGTTTGTTGTAAGAATTAAATGGTTTAATACATAGAAAGATCTTAGAACCATGCCCAACACATAGCATAAATTCAATAAGAACTAACTAAGTGGGGAGCCTGACATTCCCCCCTTGTCAACTGTAACAAGGCACCAGAAGCCCCTGACGAGGTCTGGATGGGAAGCCAGAACAGTCATCCCCACCATCCAGTAACAAGCTCATCCTGCATGATGTCAGTGAACACCATTAGGGGAGACTGGACTTTGGTCCCACTGAACAGTAATGAAATGCCCTCCCCATACCCACTGTGATGGTGTCAGAAGAGGCCTAGAGGAGAGACAGTACTTTTACCACCATCCAGTAATGAGGCCACCCCCTTCCCGTGGTGTCAGTAGAAACCACATGGGGACTGGTTATGAGATGCTCATACCCGTCCTGGCCAGGGAGGTATCAGTGGAGACCAGAACTCTCATCCTGACTCAGCAGTAAGGAGAAGGCTACATCCTTGGGTGTCAATGGGGGCCAAGTGGAAAAGCTGGGCTTTTAGTCCTACACGGCAATCACAAGGCAGTGCCCCTCCCCTACTATCCCTGCCAGAGTAGTGTTGGAGGAAGCAAGTTGAAATAGAAGATTTAAATAAGATCCAGAGCTTCATAATATCATACCCAAAATGTCCACATTTCAACCAGAAATCACTGGTCACGCCAAGAACCAGAAAGACCTCTAATTTAGTGGAAAAAAAGACAACGGATAGGTGCCAATATGAGACGACAGAAATGTTAGAATTATCTGACAAAGATTTTAAAGTAGCCATGATAACTATGCTTCATCAAGCAATTAGGAACATGCTTGAAACAAGTGAAAAAATAGGGTCTCACCTGAGAGCTAGAAAATCACAGCAAAAAACAGTAGATACAAAAATGAACTAAATGGAAATTTTAGAACTTGAAAAGACAGTAACTGATATTAAAACCTCAATGGACAGATTTAAGAATCTGAGAAAAATCCCAAAGCAGGATGAATCCAAGGAATTCACACCAACACACATCAGAGTCAAATATCTGAAAACTAAAAACAAAGAAAAAAATCTTGGTAGCAGCAAGATAGAAATGACAACTTGCTTACAAAAGAAAAGCAATTCAAATGAAAGCAAATGTCTCATCAGAAACCATGAGGTCAGAAGGAAGTGGCACAACATTTTTCAAGTACTGAAAGGAAAGAATTGTCAACTCCCACTCCTGTATCCAGAGATAATAACCTTCAGGAACGAAAGGGAAATCAAGACATTGTTAGATGAAGGAAAACTAAGGTAATTTGTCACCAGGAAACCTACCTAAAAGAAGGGGTAGAAAAAGTTCTCTAAATAGAATGTTAATGATAAGTAAAAAAAATTTGGAACATCAGGGAGAAAGAGAGAATGTGGTAAACAAAAATATGAGTGAATACCATAGGTTCATCTCCCCTTGAGTCTTCTAAATTATGTTTGATGGTTGATGCAAAATTATAATACTATCTGATGTGGTTATAAATGTGTGGAGGAAATATTTAAAACAATTATATTCTGAATGAGGGATGGTAAAGTTACATACAGGGAGATAAGATTTGTACACTTCACTCGAACTGGTAAAATGATGACACCAATAAGTTATGCATAGATAATGTAATACCTAGAGCAATAACTAAAAGAGCTATACACACTCAAAAACACTACAGAAAAATAAAAGTAGAATTCTGAAAAATGTTTAAGTAACCCAATGGAAGGGCAAGAAAAAGAAAAGAGACATGAAAAGCAGAGAGAAAAAAAAAGAAGAAACAAAGAAAATCATTAAGCCCTAATATATCAATATTTATATTCAATTGGTCTAAATATACCAATTAAAAGACAGATATTGGTAGTGTGGATTAAAAACGTGACCCAACTACATGTTACCTACAAGAAACTCACGTTGAAAAGATGAATAAAATTGACATATATCTAAAGAACAAAAGAAAGGAGACACAAATATACCAATGCACCAAAGGTACCAATATTAGGAACAAAACAAGGGCTATCACTAAGGATTATAAGGAAGAATTATGAACAACTCCACACATATAAATTTGACAACTTAGAATAAAGGAATCAATTCCTAAAAAAAAAGCACTACCATAAGTCACCCAATTTGAAACTGATAATTTTAATAGCCTTGTAACTATTCAGAAAATTGAATTTATAATTTAAAATCTCTCAGGAAAGAAATCACCAGATCCAGATGGCTTAACTGGAGAATTCTACCAAACATTTAGAGAAGAATTAATGCCAATTTACACAATTTCTTCCAGAAAATAGGAGAGGACCAAACACTTCTCAATGTGTTTTATTAAGTTATTATTACCTGATACCAAAACCAGATAAAGACAGCACACAGAAGGAAAACCGCAAACCAATATCCTTCATGAATATAGACATAAATATCCATTTAAAATATTTGTAAATAGAACTCAGTAACTTACAAAAAGAAATATATAACATGACAAAGTAGGGTTTATTCCAGAGAGGCCAGGCAGGTTCCATATTTGAAGGACAATCAATATAATCCCTTATATTAACGGCTAAATAAGGAAAGATCTCATGATCATATCAACTGATGCAAATAAATAATTTGACAAAATCAAAAGCTATTCATGATAAAAAAAAACACTCAGAAAAATAAAAAGAGTGGAGAACTTCCTCATCTTCATTCAGAGCATCTACGAGATACATACAGCTAACATTACACTTAATGGTAAAAGACTGAATGCTTTCTTCCCAAGATAAGGAACAAAGCAAGAATGTCTGCTCTAACCTCTCTTCTTCAACATAATTCTGGAAGGGCTAGCTACTGCATTAAAGTCAAGAAAATAAAATAAAAGCCATACAAATCAAGAAAAAAAGAAAAAAAAACTGTACCTATTTGCAGATGATATAATTATCTACATAGAAAATTCGAAGATATCTACAAAAAACTCTTAGAACTAATAAGTGAGTTCAGAAGGTCACAAGATAAAAGATCAACATATTAAAATCAATTGTATCTCTATATACTAGCATTAAACATGTGGACACTAAAAGTTAAAATATAATACCATTTTTAATTTGCTAATAAAAATGAAATATTTTAGGTATAAACCTGCCAAAACATTTACAGAAGTTGAATGCTGAAAACTACGCAACACTGGTGAAGGAGATCAAAGAAGATCTAAATAACAGAGAGATAGACCATGTTCATGAAGAAGACTCAACATAGTAAAGATGTCAGTTATCCCCAAATTCGTTTAAAGATTCAATGCAATTCCTACCAATATCTGAACAAGAGTTTTTGTAGATAAAGAGAAGATTATTCTAATATTTATATAGGAAGGCAAAGGAATTAGAATAGCTAAAACAATTTTGAGTAAGAAAAATAAAGTGGGAGGGGTCAATCGACCTGATTTTAAGACTTGTTAATAGCTGCAGTAATTAAGACTATATTGTGTTGGTGGAGGAACAGATACATAGAATAAGGGAAAAGAACAGAACACCCAGAAATAGGCCCACACAAATATGCCCAGCTGATTTTTGACAAAGATGCAAAAGCAATTCAATGGAAGGAGGCTTTCAATAAAGGTGCTGGAACAAATGAACATAGGTTAACCAAAACCAAAAAAAAAAAACTTTCTCAACCTAAGTCTCACACCTTATACAAAACTTAATTCACAATGGATCATGAAATTTAATGTATAATCTATAAAGCCATAAATACTTTACAAAAAAATGTTGGAGAAAATCTTTGTGATTTAGGACCAGACAAAGAGTTTCTAGGCCAACACCAAAGCACAATCCAAAAAGGAAAAAATGATAAGCTGAACTTCATCAAAAATAAAAACTTGAGGGCCTCCCTGGTGGCGCAGTGGTTGAGAGTCCGCCTGCCGATGCAGGGGATACGGGTTCGTGCCCCGGTCTGGGAGGATCCCATATGCCGCGGAGCGGCTGGGCCCGTGAGCCACGGCCGCTGGGCCTGCGCATCCGGAGCCTGTGCTCCGCAACGGGAGAGGCCACAACAGTGAGAGGCCCGCATACCGCAAAAAGAAAGAAAAAAAAAAAAAAAAAAAAAAAAAAAAAAAAACTTGTGTTCTGTGAAATATCTTATTAAGAGGATGAAAAGATAAGCAAAATATGGGAGAAAATATTTGCAAACCACATATCCAACAAAGGACTAGTGTCTAGAATATATAAAGTGATCTCAAACTCAACAGTAAAAAAACCAAATAATCTAATTACAAAATAGGCAAAACACATGAACAGATATTTCACCAAAGAAGTTATTCAGATAGAAAATACATGAAAAGATGTTCAAAACCACTTGCCATTAAATAAATGCAAGTTAAACCCAAAGTGAGATATTACTACACACTCATTGGAATGGATAAATAAGAAATGGTGACCATACCAAGTGGTAGAAAGGATGTGGAGAACTGAAGAAAGATTGCTGGAGGTCATGTAAAATGGTCAAGCCATTCTAGGAAACAGTTTGGCAGATTCTTAAAAAAACTAAATATGTAAATATAATGTGACCCAGCGATTGGTCACAATGTAACCCTGGATATTCCTCCAAAATGAAGAGTATGTTCACACCAAAACCTATAAGGAATGTTTATAGCAACTTTATTCCTCATAGGCCAAAACTGTAAGTAATCCAGGTGTCCTTCAACAAGTGACTGGTTAAACACACTATAGTTTATCTACATCATGGAAGACCACTGTGCAGCAAAAAAGAATGGACTATTGATACACACATGTTGGAGGACAGAGGAAACAAAAAGTGCCCACTGAACTGAGAAGCCATCTTGGGACCAAAAAACAAGGTAGGCAGCTCCATGTAATTAATGGGTCAGTTTATTACAGGGTTACTTACTCACGGGTGGATGGGGCAAACAGCGATCTGGAAGCATTCACAGCTGCATTCTGTACTGCCCCAGGGCCACTGGGACAATTTTATAGTTAACCTAGGGCATGGGGTTACATGCTTGGAAATAGGGTGTGTATTCCTAAGTCAAGATTTATGAATGAGTAACTAGTCTTGTGGGCCCTGGGAATATGTCAGTGAAGGTTGTCATCATTGTTTGGGGACTAACAGAGCATACAGGCCACCTGGTCCTAATGATTATTAAACAATATCTATTAACTACAAAGCCCTCGACAACAGAAAAATGATTCACTGAACAGTACAGTCCTGTGTAGGGTCAGTGGAAATACAGGAGGAGCTGTATGGACCCAAGGTGGTGTCAGTTATGCTAACAGCCCTACAATGCAACAACCTGGATGAATCTCCAGAGCATTATACGAAAAGAAAAAAGCCATCTCAGTTACAAACCGTATGGTTCCACTTACATAACATTCTTTAAATGAGAAAACTATAGACGTCAACAACAGATTGATGGGGACACAGTTAAGGAGACCCAGTTAACGAGAGGGTGAAAGGCAGATGGATGTGGCTAAAAAGGGGCAACATGAGAGAGCATGTGGTGATGGAAATGCTCCGTATCTTGACTGCATGGATGTCAATCTCCTGGTTGTCATCTTGTACCTTAGTTTTGCAAGTATGACCTTGGGGAAAATTGGCTAAAGGATACACAGAATCTCTCTGCACTATTTTCTCGCAACTGCATGTGAATCTATACTTACTGCAAAATAAAAAGTTTGTTTAAAAACATAATAAACCCCTCACCCCAGAAAGGACACTACAATTTAAACAAATAGAGTTTATGTTTTACAATCTTAAAAGGTCAAAGAAAATCAGGAACTTAAAATCATAGTAATGAATATTAAAGAATTTTACAAGTATATCATTTTAACAAAGCACTGATACTCACCACATCAATCCAAGACAATTGTCCTGCAGTGTCTTTCAGGGTTTGCAGTTATGGGGTGATAGAAAATGTGCTTTTGTTTTAATTTGAGGCAATGATTTAGAGTTCCAATCTAAACTTTTTTAGAGCCTGTGTTCCAGCCATTAAGTTAGATAATTGGCTGAGTCATGATAGCAAATGAATATAAAATAGCTTAGGTATAATCATGTTTTAAATATATACAGGGGGAAACCTTCAAGTTGGCGGAGGAGTAAGATGCGGAGATCACCTTCCTCCCCACAAATACATCAGAAATACATCTACACGTGGAACAACTCCTATAGAACACATACTGAACGCTGGCAGAAGACTTCAGACCTCCCAAAAGGCAAGAAACTCCCCCACGTACCCGGGTAGGGCAAAAGAAAAAACAGAGACAAAAGACTAGGGACGGGACCTGCCCCTCTGGGAGGGAGCCGTGATGGAGGAAAGGTTTCCACACACTTGGAAGCCCCTTCACTGGCGGAGACGGGGGTGGGGGTGGGGGGATGGGGGGGCGGGGGGGGGGCGGGGGGGAAGCTTCGGAGCCACGGAGGAGAGCACAGCAACAGGGGTGCAGAGGGAAAAGCAGAGAGATTCCCGCGCAGAGGACCGGTGCCGACCAGCACTCACCAGCCCGAGAGGCTTGTCTGCTCACCCACCGGGGCAGGCAGGGGCTGGGAGCTGAGGCTCGGGCTTCGGAGGTCAGACCCCAGGGAGAGGACTGGGGTTGGCGGCGTGAACACAGCCTGAAGGGGGCTAGTGCGCCACAGCTAGCCGGGAGGGAGTCCGGGAAAAGGTCTGAAACTGCCGAAGAGGCAAGAGACCGTTGTTTCAGGTGCGCCAGGAGAGGGGCTTCAGAGCACCGCCTAAACGAGCTCCAGAGACCGGAGCAGGCTATGGCTATCAGCGCGGACCCCAGGGATGGGCATGAGATGCTAAGGCTGCTACTGCAGCCACCAAGAAGCCTGTGTGCGAGCACAGGTCACTCTCCACACCTCCCCTCCCGGGAGCCTGTGCAGCCCGCCACTGCCAGGGTCCCGGGATCCAGGGACAACTTCCCCGGGAGAGCGCACGGCGCGCCTCAGGCTGGTGCTACGTCACGCTGGCCTCTGCCGCCTCAGGCTCACCCCGCATCCCATGCCCCTCCCTCCCTCCGGCCTGAGTGAGCCAGAGCCCCCGAATCAGCTGCTTCTTTAACCCCGTCCCGTCTGGGTGGGGAGCAGATGCCCTCAGGTGACCTACACACAGAGGCGGGGCCAGATGCAAAGCTGAACCCCGGGAGCTGTGCGAACAAAGAAGAGAAGGGGAAATCTCTCCCAGCAGCCTCAGGAGCAGCGGATTAAATCTCCACAGTCAACTTGATGTACCTGCATCTGTGGAATACATGAGTAGACAACGAATTATCCCAAAATTGAGGCAGTGGACTTTGGGAGCAACTGTAGACTTGGGGTTTGCTTTCTGCATCTAATTTGTTTCTGGCTTTATGTTTATCTTAGTTTAGTATTTAGAGTTTATGATCATTGGCAGATTTGTTTATTGATTTGGTTGCTTTCTTCCTTTTCCTTTTTTTATATACAGATATATATATTTTTCCTTTTTCTCTTTTTGTGAGTGTGCATGTGTATGCTTCTTTGTGTGATTCTGTCTGTATACTTTGCTTTTAGCATTTGTCCTAGGGTTCTGGCGGTCCGTTTTGTTTTGTGTTTTTTTGTATAGTTTTTAGTGCTTGCTATCATTGGTGAATTTGTTGTTTGGTTTTGTCCCTCTCTTCTTTCCTTCTCATTCTTTTTGGGGTTTTTTATACTTTTTAATTTTTCTATTTTTAATAATTTTTTAAATTTTAATAACTTTATTTTTTTCTTTCCTTCTTTCTTCTTTTCTCCCTTTTGTTCTGAGCCGTGTGGCAGACAGAGTCTTGGTGCTCTGGCCGGGTGTCAGGCCTGTGCCTCTGAGATGGCAGAGCCCAGTTCACAGCAGTGGTCCACAAGAGACCTCCTGGCAGCACGTAATATCAAACAGCAAAAGCTCTCCCAGAGATCTCCATCTCAACGCTAAGACCCAGCTCCACGCAACGACCAGCAAGCTACACTGCTGGACACCCATGCCAAACAACTAGCAAGACAGGAACACAACCCCACCCATTAGCAGAGAGGCTGCCTAAAATCATAATAGGGTCACAAACACCCCAAAACACACCACTGCATGCGGTTCTGCCCACCAGAAAGACGAGATCCAGCCTCATCCACCAGAACACAGGCACCAGTCCCCTCCATCAGGAAGCCTAAACCCACTGAACCAATCTTAGCCAAAAACAACAGGAACTATGAACCTGCAACCCGTGAAAAGGAAACCCCAAACACAGTAAGTGAAGCACAATGAGAAGATAGAGAGACAACAGCAGATGAAGGAGCAAAATAAAAACACACTGGACAAACGAAGAGGAAATAGGCAGTCTACCTGAAAAAGAATTCAGAGTAATGATAGCAAATATGATCCAAAATCTTGGAAATAGAATAGAGAAAATAAAAGAAACGTTTAACAAAGACATAGAAGAAATAAAGAGCAAACAAACAATAATGAACAACACAATAAATGAAATTTAAAATTCTCTAGAAGGAATCAATAGCAGAATAACTGAGGCAGAAGAACGGATAAATGACCTGGAAGATAAAATAGTGGAAGTAACTACTGAAGAGCAGAATAAAGAAAAAAGAATGAAAAGAATTGAGGACAGTCTCAGAGACCTCTGGGACATTTAATGAACCAACATTCGAATTATAGGGGTCCCAGAAAAAGAAGAGAAAAAGAAAGGAACTGAGAAAATATTTGAAGAGATTATAGTTGAAAACTTCCCTAATATGGGAAAGGAAATAGTCAGTCAAGCCCAGGAAGCACAGAGGGTCCCATACAGGATAAATCCAAGGAAAAACACACCAAGACACAAATTAACCAAACTAACAAAAATTAAATTCAAAGAAAAAATATTAAAAGCAGCAAGGAAAAAGCAGCAAATAACAAACAAGGTAATCCCCATAAGGTTAACAGCTGATCTTTCAGCAGAAACTCTGCAAGCCAGAGGGGAGTGGCAGGACATATTTAAAGTGATGAAAGGGAAAACCCTACAACCAAGATTACTCTATCAGCAAGGATCTCATTCAGATTTGATGGAGAAATTAAAACCTTTGCTGACAAGCGAAAGCTGAGAGAGCTCAGCACCACCAATCCAGCTTTACAACAAATGCTAAAGGAACTTCTCTAGGCATGAAACACAACAGAAGGAAAAGACCTACAATAACGAACCCAAAACAATTAAGAAAATGGTAATAGGGACATACATATCGATAACTACCTTAAATGGAAATGGATTAAATGCTCCAACCAAAAGACATAGACTGGCTGAATGGATACAAAAACAAGACCCGTATATATGCTGTCTACAAGAGACCCACCTCAGACCTAGGGACACATACAGACTGAAAGTAAGGGGATGGAAAAAGATATTCCATGCAAATGGAAATCAAAAGAAAGCTGGAGTAGCAATTCTCATATCAGACAAAATAGACTTTGAAGTAAAGACTACTACAAGAGACAAAGAAGGACACTACATAATGATCAAGGGATCTATCCAAGAAGAAGATATAACAATTGTAAATATTTATGCACCCAACGTAGGACCAACACAATACATAAGGCAAATACTAACATCCATAAAAGGGGAAATCGACAGTAACACAATCATAGTAGGGGACTTTAACACCCCAATTTCATCAGTGGACAGATCATCCAAAATGAAAATAAATAAGGAAACACAAGTTTTAAATGATACATTAAACATGATGGACTTAATTGATATTTATAGGACATTCCATCCAAAAACAACAGAATATACTTTCTTCTCAATTGCTCATGGAACATTCTCCAGGATAGATCATATCGTGGGTCACAAATCTAGCCTTGGTAAATTTCAGAAAATTGAAATCATCAAATACCTTTTCTGACCACAATGCTATGAGACTAGATATCAATTACAGGAAAAAATCTGTAAAAAATACAAACACATGGAGGCTAAGCAATATGCTACTATAGATCTTCCTTTTCAATACATATAAGCAGAAAAGAAAAATTATCCACTTTGTAGTGGTACAATGCAAAGGAACCATTGCTCTGAAGGTTAAAAAGATCATATCTCTGACTCTTATTTTCTTTAAAAAAAAAAAAAAGATGATAATTTTAGAAGAAATTTGATTAATGTCCTCCAAAAATTACAGGAGAATATGGACCATGTAGAAAAAATGAAAAACCTAAATGAAAAAAAGTAATGAAAAAGATTTTAAGTGAGCTGGCTGAAGTATTAATGCAAATTTTAAACTATCATAGCCGAAAGAGACTTAAGATACATAAAATTATAATAGTAGGCTTAATTCAGAAAACTTTTTAAATAATTTGGAAAATTTGATAACGTATTAAGTACTGGATGATACTAAGAAATGTGTTTATGTTGTCATATGTGCATTACGAACATATAATCAATTTTCCATATTTTTAAGAAATGGAAAACAAAGTACAAAGAGGTGAAATGGCAGGATCCCTGGGATTTATTTTAAAATACTTCAGCAAAACAATGAAAATTAGAAAATGGATACACACCTTGAATGCAGTGAAATCCATATTGCTGCAGACGAGTGGCAGGTGGTGCAAATGCAGATGCTGAGGTAGAGCTGGAGGACAGATGTTTCTCGGGGGTAATTCCTGTGAAAGGTAAAGGGGGAGGAAGCAGGATGAGTCGGGGAAAGCCCGCGGAGCGTGCTACACACCGGACCCTGGGAGGCAAGAGGCAGGAAGAGACTGAGGTGCAAATCTGACAGTGCTGGCCGACTCAGTGGGGCGGCTTCCCTTCCAGACACCCCCCCCCACACACACACACGGGGCCCTCGCCCCCTTACGTGCTCACTCACTGGCTGGAGGCTGCCCAGAGCTGCATCTGGAGAGTCAGCTAACTGCTCTCCTCCAGCTCAAGTGCAAGTTCCCTCCAGGAGATGGAGATATGAAGGGCTCACCTCCTTGGCTACATCACTGGCACATAAGCCAGTACATGTGACTGTACTAGATATTTTTTAATATTTTAGAAATTTTCATTAAAAATGTTCAAAAACAACAGCAGAACTGAAAGATACTTTGGAGGCTAGAAAGCATACACTTGACACTGCAGAAAATCAATGACAGCAGACAAACATGGGGTACTCAACCAGAATACAGGAAAAAACAAACACAAAGGAAGCTCTGAGAGAAGATAATTGCTTTAAAGCACAGAAAACCGAAAGAAAGGATGTGTGCGACGACACAGAAATGATCATCCTAGGTATTCATAGCCTTCATATCTTATTTGAAGAATTTACAAGCCAAAGAGCGATCTGAGCCCCAGGAAAAATGAATGAAAAAAGCACACTCAGGATACAGTGAAACTTGCCTTTTGATGTTGTTTTTATAAAGAAAATATAGCTCATTTATTTCTTTAAAATTATCTTCCCTTTCTCACAATTCACTGTGTAGTAAATTTAGTCCAATCTGGTGAAAACCCGAATCTGATTCACTAAGTTGAACAGTCTTTTTTAGTTTTAATTCAGTTAGTTTGGAACAGATTCTTTTCAGATTCCTCCGCAGCCCACCCCTCCACCTGCTCGATCGCCAGGGGCCTCCTCTGTTCCCACAGCTGACGAGGGCTTTGGGGGTCCACCTTGTTTCCTGTCATTCCTTCAGGATCTGGAGTGATCACCTTTGCTTGGTTGTTATTACTCTACAGGGAACGTGCTGAAGTCAGGGGCCAAAGAGTGCAGGGTTAGATTTCTCTTGGCTTCCCGGGACCTCTGGTTCTCTCTGGCTGCTTGGGTCTCATCTCAGCCAGATCCCCCAGATTCCCCAGCCTGCTGCTGGGGCCAATCCCTGCTGTGGGTCCCCTCTCCCCTTGCCCAGGGTCTCAAGTCAGTTACCTTCTGACTGCCTGTCCCCATAGACCTGTAGGAATTCCGGGTTCCACCCATGCTTGGCAGGAGCTCTGGCCGTGTGCCATCTGCACAAACCATGCCACTGACACAATGAAGTGTGTCATTTGTCATCCACCTGTTAGGCAGTGTCCTGCCAGAGTCCCCAGGAATGCCCTGTCCTCCGCACTGTCCTCCCTCTGCCCAGCACACCCCCTGCAGTGGACACACATGTGCCTCCCTGCTCCCTGCCTCACTTCCCTTTCCCTGAACAAAGAGGAACCCTGAGGGCATCGTGTCTGGCAACTTACAAAGAAACCAAAATAAGGTTCTTCTCAGCCTTCTCCTTCTCAACCCAAACAGGAGCAAATTTTTGTTTGTTTGTTTGTTTTGCGGTACGCGGGCCTCTCACTGTTGTGGCCTCTCCCGTTGCGGAGCACAGGCTCTGGACGCGCAGGCTCAGTGGCCATGGCTCACGGGCCCAGCCGCTCCGCGGCACGTGGGATCTTCCCGGACCGGGACACGAACCGGTGTCCCCTGCATCGGCAGGCAGACTCTCAACCACTGCGCCACCAGGGAAGCCCAGGAGCAAATTTTTGATCAAAGAATTAGATATCAAGCTGTCCCAGGTGCAAAAACAACAGGGACATGCTCAGATAAGCAAGGACTTGGAAAATGAACACCCTTCCCCCAGGCAACCAGAAGAAATATACCAGTGCACCCATAAGATGCCTGTAAATCAAGAATGGCAAAGTCAGAGTATGTACGAAGTGAGCCCTGGAATAATTAAATATGTACTGGAAGCTATAAATAGCTATTGTAAATATATAACACCATAGAATACAAGTGTCAAAGTCTCTTTTCAAAGTAAGATATATTCAATTATATAATAATGTGATGGAACTATGATCCCAGATAAAATTTTAAAAGCTTGTGAAGGGGTCAAGGTAGCAGGGAGATGAGCCTAATTGCCTCCTAACCTCTGAAGAAAGTGTTTACTTGTGTGAAAAGAAATTTAGGCAACTTTTACTTTCTCAAAAAAGAAATCAGATTCAGAAACAAGCAGTTAAGGGTTACTGGATCAGTAAGTTGGAATGTCTTAAAGATATATATTTAAATATATTGGTAGGCTGGCTTGCCAAAGTCTATTCACTGATGTAAGTTGGTGTTGATTGAGTGAACAGCTTTAAAACTGGTTTGGGGGGGGACTACTTGTTGCCATGGTTACTGAACAATCACTTTTTTCCTAAGTTTGCGGGAACTGTTTTATCTTGCTTCTCTTTCAGTCTTCATTCAGGCAAAACTGCATGAGAGATTATCAGTGATTGGTCAGGTCTTCACCACAGGTAAAGAATTCTTGAAGATAAGCCTTTGTTTATAGACATCTGGTTTTTAGTTTGAGAGTTATCAGTGGGATTTTATTCTGCTTTTTGCTTGAATCACTTGTAGAATCACCTGTCAGCACAATGACTGCCCAGAAGCATTTAAGATTCTATGCAACAGACATTGAACAATAATGAGGCAAATAAGAAGTTTTTTATTTTTAAAAATAGGGGCAAAGATAAGTTCCAACAATTTCCTGTGTCTATATGAAATAGCCAGATTGGCTTTTCTTTAGCTTAGCTATCAGTTGTTTTTTCTCCTGGGTAGTGTTAATTCAGGCAGCAATGGTACAGATCCCTCCCTAGTTGGCAAAAAGAAAATCCATGGATATTTTATTATCCATAACTACTTTAGTTAACTAATATAAACTGGTCTGTTATATCTTTAGGCCATACTATTTACTATGTCAGTCAATATGAGGGAACAAATTTTTGATGACCACCTCATTTGTTCATCTCCTTAGGATGGAGTCACTGTCCTCAGGAGTCTTTTCCCAAAAAAGGCAGCGGGTGAGGGGAGGGTCTTACCCTTTGGACTCTCTGTAGAGAGATATAGTCCTTTGAGGGTGTTATGTAGTCACATCTCTGGAAGAACTTAACTCAAGGGTTGACAAACTATAGCCTGCAGGCCAAATCCAGACCACAAGCTAAGAATGGTTTTTACATTCTTAAAAGGTGTTAAAACAAAACAAAGAAGAATATATGACAGAGACTGTGTCTTCTCTTTACAGAAAGTATTTGCTAGCCCCTGGCCTAACTAATAGCCATATTTTTTGTGTGTTTCTTTTTAATTTAATTTATTTATTTTGGCTGCACTGGGTGTTAGTTGCGGCATGTGGGCTTCTTAGTTGCGGCATGCATGTGGGATCTAGTTCCCCTACCAGGGATCAAACCCAGGCCCCCTGCGTTGGGAGCGCAGAGTCTTACCCACTGGACCACCAGGGAAGTCCCAATGCAAGGACGTTTTACTTAAAGCCTGGACTTAGGCAAGTTATTGTTATCAGTAAGGGAAACATTGTAAACTAAGTTAGAAGTGCAATAACTTTAAACTAGGAAAGAAGTATGAGGGAAATGATAATAAAAAAGAGTATGCAGAGATGAGTGTGACATATAGAAGAATCTTGCTCCGATGGTCTTGGGCAGAAGCTTTCTGCTTCATGTGATTCCCAGCTTGTTCCTGTGTCAGCCAACAAGCTCTGAGGATCACTGACTTCTGGCGACTCTGGATAACTTCTGTTTAGGCTCTCATGGTTGTAACATTCCATATCAGTTAAATTCCTTTCAGTTTTCCACAAGTTTGGAAGCAGTGGAGACAGATTTCTGAGTAAAGAGCAAAGCCTTGCACAATTTAAATACACGAATAACTTTCAGCTGAATGTGCCCCATCTGATTGGACCAGTAATTTGGAATGTCTAAGGAGGAAAAAGAAAAAAGCCAAAAGCATTTTAGCCATTGTGAGTGTCATGGTTTGCAACAAAAAAATGCTTGGATTGGTTGAACTCTGGGGGGAAGACGGCGGAACAGTAAGACGCGGAGATCACCTTCCTCCCCACAGATACACAAGAAATACATCTACACGAGGAACAACTCCTACAGAACACCTACTGAACGCTGACAGAAGACCTCAGACCTCCCAAAAGGCAAGAAACTCCCCACGTACCTGGGTAGGGCAAAAGAAAAAAGAAAAAACAGAGACAAAAGGATAGGGACGGGACCTGCACCAGTGGGAGGGAGCCGTGAAGGAGGAAAGGTTTCCACACACTAGGAGCCCCTTCGCGGGCGGAGACTGCGGGTGGTGGAGGGGGGAAGCTTCGGAGCCGCGGAGGAGAGCGCGCAGCCACAGGGGTGCGGAGGGCAAAGCGGAGAGATTCCCGCACAGAGGATCTGTGCCGACCGGCACTCACCAGCTCGAGAGGTTTGGCTGCCGGCGGGCGGGGCGGGCGGGGCTGGGAGCTGAGGCTCAGGCTTCGGTCGGAGCGCAGGGAGAGGAATGGCGGCGTGAACACAGCCTGAAGGGGTTAGTGCGCCATGGCTAGCCGGGAGGGAGTCCCGGGAAAACTGTCTGGAGCTGCCGAAGAGACAAGAGACTTCTTCTTACCTCTTTGTTTCCTGCTGCGCCAGGAGACGGGATTAAGAGCGCTGCTTAAAGGAGTTCCAGAGACGGGCGCGAGCCGCGGCTAAAAGCGCGGACCCCAGAGACGGGCGTGGGACGCTGGGGCTGCTGCTGCCGCCGCCAAGAGGCCTGTGTGCGAGCGCAGGTCACTATCCACACCCACCTTGCGGGGAGGCTGCAGCCCGCCACTGCCGGGGTCCCGGGATCCAGGGACAGCTTCCCCCGGAGAGCGCACAGCGTGCCTCGGGCTGGTGCAACGTCACGCCGGCCTCTGCCGCGGCAGGCTCGCCCCGCCTCCGCGCCCCTCCCTCCCGGTCGGCCTGAGTGAGCCAGAGTCCCCGAAGTGGCTGCTCCTCTAACCCCGTCCTGTCTGAGCGAAAAACAGACGCCCCCAGGCGACCTACACGCAGAGGCGGGGCCAAATCCAAAGCTGAGACCCGGGAGCAGTGAGAACAAAGAAGAGAAAGGGAAATCGCTCCCAGCAGCCTCAGAAGCAGCGGATTAAAGCTCCACAATCAACATGATGTACCTGCATCTGTGGAATACCTGAATAGACAACGAATCATCCCAAAGTGAGGAGGTGGACTTTGAGAGCAAGATTTATGATTTTTTCCCCTTTTCCTCTTTTTGTGAGTGTGTATGTGTATGCTTCTGTGTGAGATTTTGTCTGTAGAGCTTTGTTTCCACCATTTGTCCCAGGGTTCTATCCGTCCGTTTTTTTTACTTAATAATTATTTTTTATTTTAATAACTTCATTATATTTTATCATACTTTATTTTATTTTACTTTATCTTCTTTCTTTTCCTTCCATCCCTCCTTCCTTCCTCCCTCCCTCCTTTCTTTTCTTTCTTTCTTTCTACTTCTACTAATTCTTTCTTTCTACGTTTTCTCCTTTTTATTCTGAGCCGTGTGGATGAAAGGCTCTTGGTGCTGCAGCCAGGAGCCAGTGCTGTGCCTCTGAGGTGGGAGAGCCAACTTCAGGACACTGGTCCACAAGAGACCTCACAGCTCCACGTAATATCAAATGGCAAAAATCTCCCAGAGATCTCCATCTCAACACCAGCACCCAGCTTCACTCAATGACCAGCAAGCTACAGTGCTGGACACCCTATGCCAAACAACTAGCAAGACAGGAAAACAACCCCACCCATTAGCAGAGAGGCTGTCTAAAATCATAATAAGTCCACAGACACCCCAAAACACACCACCAGACGTGGACCTTCCTACCAGAAAGACAAGATCCAGCCTCATCCACCAGAACACAGGCACTAGTCCCCTCCACCAGGAAGCCTACACAACCCACTGAACCAACCTTAGCCACTGGGGACAGACACCAAAAACAATGGGAACTACGAATCTGCAGCCTGCAAAAAGGAGACCCCAAACACAGTAAGATAAGCAAAATGAGAAGACAGAAAAATACACAGCAGGTGAGGGAGCAAGATAAAAACCCACCAGACCTAAAAAATGAAGAGGAAATAGGCAGTCTACCTGAAAAATAATTCAGAATAATGATAGTAAAGATAATCCAAAATCTTGGAAATAGAATAGACAAACTGCAAGAAACATTTAACAAGGACCTAGAAGAACTAAAGATGAAACAAGCAATGATGAACAACACAATAAATGAAATTAAAAATACTCTAGATGGGATCAATAGCAGAATAACTGAGGCAGAAGAATGGATAAGTGACCTGGAAGATAAAATAGTGGAAATAACTACTGCAGAGCAGAATAAAGAAAAAAGAATAAAAAGAACTGAGGACAGTCTTAGAGACCTCTGGGACAACATTAAATGCACCAACATTTGAATTATAGGGGTTCCAGAAGAAGAAGAGGAAAAGAAAGGGACTGAGAAAATATTTGAAGAGATTATAGTTGAAAACTTCCCTAATATGGGAAAGGAAATAGTTAATCAAGTCCAGGAGGCACAGAGAGTCCAATACAGAATAAATCCAAGGAGAAATACACCAAGACACATATTAATCAAACTGTCAAAAATTAAATTCAAAGAAAAAATATTAAAAGCATCAAGGGAAAAACAACAACACACAAGGGAATCCCCATAAGGTTAACAGCTGATCTTTCAGCAGAAACTCTACAAGCCAGAAGGTACTGGCAGGACATATTTAAAGTGATGAAGGAGAAAAACCTACAACCAAGATTACTCTACCCAGCAAGGATCTCATTCAGATTTGATGGAGAAATTAAAACCTTTACAGACAAGCAAAAGCTGAGAGAGTTCAGCACCACCAAACCAGCTTTAAAACAAATGCTAAAGGAACTTCTCTAGGCAAGAAACACAACAGAAGGAAAAGACCTACAATAACGAATCCAAAACAATTAAGAAAATGGGAATAGGAACATATATATCAATAATTACCTTAAATGTAAATGGACTAAATGCTCGACCAAAAGACACAGATTGGCTGAATGGATGCAAAAACAAGACCCATACATATGCTGTGTACAAGAGACCACTTCAGACCTAGAGACACATACAGACTGAAAGTAAAGGGATGGAAAAAGATATTCCATGCAAATGGACACCAAAAGAAAGCTGGAATAGCAATTCTCATATCAGACAAAATAGACTTTAAAATAAAGACTACTACAAGAGACAAAGAAGGACACTACATAATGATCAAGGGATCAGTCCAAGAAGAAGATATAACAATGGTAAATATTTATGCACCCAACATAGGAGAACCTCAATACATAAGGCAAATACTAACAGCCATAAAAGGGAAAATTGACAGTAACACATTTGTAGTAGGGGACTTTAACACCCCACTTTCACCATTTGATAGATCATCCAAAATGAAAAAAAATAAGGAAACACAATAAGCTTTAAATGATACATTAAACAAGATGGACTTAATTGATATTTATAGGACATTCCATCCAAAAACAACAGAATACACATTTTTCTCAAGTGCTCATGGAACATTCTCTGGGATAGATCATATCTTGGGTCACAAATCAAGCCTTGGTAAATTTAAGAAAATTGAAATTGTATCAAGTATCTTTTCTGACCACAGCGCTATGAGACTAGATATCAATTACAGGAAAAGATCTGTAAAAAATACAAACACATGGAGGCTAAACAATACACTACTTAATAACGAAGTGATCACTGAAGAAATCAAAGAGGAAATCAAAAAATACCTAGAAACAAATGACAATGGAGACACTACGACCCAAAACCTATGGGATGCAGCAAAAGCAGTTCTAAGAGGGAAGCTTATAGCAATACAATCCCACCTTAAGAAACAGGAAACACCTCGAATAAACAACCTGACCTTGCACCTAAAGCAGTTAGAGAAAGAAGAACAAAAAACCCCCAAAGTTAGCAGAAGGAAAGAAATCATAAAAATCAGATCAGAAATAAATGAAAAAGAAATGAAGGAAACGAAAGCAAAGATCAATAAAACTAAACGCTGGTTCTTTGAGAAGATAAACAAAATTGATAAACCATTAGCCAAACTCATCAAGAAAAGAAGAGAGAAGACTCAAATCAATAGAATTAGAAATGAAAAAGGAGAAGTAACAACTGACACTGCAGAAATACAAAAGATCATGAGAGATTACTACAAGCAACTCTATGCCAATAAAATGGACAACCTGGAAGAAATGGACAAATTCTTAGAAATGCACAACCTGCCAAGACTGAATCAGGAAGAAATAGAAAATATGAACAGACCAATCACAAGCACTGAAATTGAAACTGTGATTAAAAATCTTCCAACAAACAAAAGCCCAGGACCAGATGGCTTCACAGGTGAATTCTATCAAACATTTAGAGAAGAGCTAACACCTATCCTTCTCAAACTCTTCCAAAATATAGCAGAGGGAGGAACACTCCCAAACTCATTCTACGAGGCACCATCACCTTGATACCAAAACCAGACAAGGGTGTCACAAAGAAAGAAAACTACAGGCCAATATCACTGATGAACATAGATGCAAAAATCCTCAACAAAATACTAGCAAACAGAATCCAACAGCACATTAAAAGGATCATACACCATGATCAAGTGGGGTTTATTCCAGGAATGCAAGGATTCTTCAATATACACAAACCAATCAACGTGATACACCATATTAACAAATTGAAGGAGAAAAACCATATGATCATCTCAATAGATGCAGAGAAAGCTTTCAACAAAATTCAACACCCATTTATGATAAAAACCCTGCAGAAAGTAGGCAAAGAGGGAACTTTCCTCAATATAATAAAGGCCATATATGGCAAACCCACAGCCAACATCATCCTCAATGGTGAAAAACTGAAACCATTTCCACTAAGATCAGGAACAAGACAAGGTTGCCCACTCTCACCACTCTTATTCAACATAGTTTTGGAAATTTTAGCCACAGCAATCAGAGAAGAAAAGGAAATAAAAGGAATCCAAATTGGAAAAGAAGAAGTAAAGCTGTCACTCTTTGTAGATGACATGATACTATACATAGGGAATCCGAAAGATGCTACCAGAAAACTACTAGAGCTAATCAATGAATTTGGTAAAGTAGCAGGATACAAAATTAATGCACAGAAATCTCTGGCATTCCTATATACTAATGATGAAAAATCTGAAAGTGAAATCAAGAAAACACTCCCATTTACCACTGCAACAAAAAGAATAAAATACCTAGGGATAAACCTACCTAAGGAGACAAAAGACCTGTATGCAGAAAATTATGACACTGATGAAAGGAATTAAAGATGATACAAATAGATGGAGAGACATACCATGTTCTTGGATTGGAAGAATCAACATTGTGAAAATGACTCTACTACCCAAAGCAATCTACAGATTCAATGCAATCCCTATCAAACTACCAATGGCATTTTTCACAGAACTAGAACAAAAAATTTCACAATTTGTATGGAAACACAAAAGACCCCGAATAGCCAAAGCAATCTTGAGAACAAAAAACGAAGCTGGAGGAATCAGGCTCCCTGACTTCACACTATACTACAGAGCTACAGTAATCAAGACAGTATGGTACTGGCACAAAAACAGAAAGATGGATCAATGGAACAGGATACAAAGCCCAGACATAAACCCACACACATATGGTCACCTTATCTTTGCTAAAGGAGGCAGGAATGTACAGTGGAGAAAGGACAGCCACTTCAATAAGTGGTGCTGGGAAAACTGGACAGGGACATGTAAAAGTATGAGATTAGATCACTCCCTAACACCATACACAAAAATAAGCTCAAAATGGATTAAAGACCTAAATGTAAGGCCAGAACCTATCAAACTCTTAGAGGAAAACATAGGTACAACACTCTATGACATAAATCACAGCAAGATCCTTTTGGACCCACCTCCTAGAGAAATGGAAATAAAAACAAAAATAAACAAATGGAACCTAATGAAACTTCAAAGCTTTTGCACAGCAAAGGAAACCATAAATAAGACCAAAAGACAACCCTCAGATTGGGAGAAAATATTTGCAAATGGAGCAACTGACAAAGGATTAATCTCCTAAATTTATAAGCAGCTCATGCAGCTCAATAACCAAACAACAAATAACCCAATCCAAAAATGGGAAGAAGACCTAAATAGACATTTCTCCAAAGAAGATATACAGAGTGCCACCAAACACATGAAAGGATGCTCAACATCACTAATCATTAGAGAAATGCAAATCAAAACTACAATGAGATATCATCTCACACCAGTCAGAATGGCCATCATCAAAAAATCTAGAAACAATAAATGCTGGAGAGGGTGTGGAGAAAAGGGAATACTCTTGCACTGCTGGTAGGAATGTGAATTGGTACAGCCACAATGGAGAACAGTATGGAGGTTCCTTAAAAAACTACAAATAGAACTACCATATGACCCAGCAATCCCACTACTGGGCATATACCCTGAGAAAACCATAATTCAGAAAGAGTCATGTACCGAATTGTTCATTGCAGCTCTATTTACAATAGCCAGGACATGGAAACAACCTAAGTGTCCATCATTGGATGAATGGATAATGAAGGTGTGGCACATATATACAATGGAATATTACTCAGCCATAAAAAGAAACGAAATTGAGCTATTTGTAATGAGGTGGATAGACCTAGAGTCTGTCATACAGAGTGAAGTAAGTCAGAAAGAGAAAGACAAATACCGTATGCTAACACATATATATGGAATTTAAGAAAAAAAATGTCATGAAGAACCTAGGGGTAAAACAGGAATAAAGACACAGACCTACTTGAGAATGGACTTGAGGATAGGGGGAGAGGGAAGGGTAAGCTGTGAAAAAGCGAGAGAGAGGCATGGACATATATACACTACCAAAGGTAAGGTAGATAGCTAGTGGGAAGCAGCTCCATAGCACAGGGAGATCAGATCGGTGCTTTGTGACTGCCTGGAGGTGGGGGATAGGGAGGGTGCGAGGGAGCGAGATGCAGGAGGGAAGGGATATGGGAACAGATGTGTATGTATAGCTGATTCACTTTGTTATAAAGCAGAAACTAACACACCATTGTGAAGCAATTATACTCCAATAAAGTTGTAAAAAAAAATGCTTGGATTCATTCAGAAAAAAACAAGTTTACTATTATTACTACATATTTAGAACCCATAGAGGAAGGCAACTGCCTAAAATCTACTTGGAAGTATCCAAACGGCGCCTTAGGCATGGAACCAGTCCATGCTCTGCCTCTATAGCGTTTCCAGATTAATTCAGCTACAGATAGAGCATGAACTGCCTGTATCCTCTGCTACCCTACAAAAGTGTGCCAGTCAGTGTTTAATACTGTAGCAAATTTGTCCTTATGTAATGGTTTGTTTCATGGAGGATTTTTTCAAGTGTATATGTGAGATTTTATTTGGTGCTTCCAGGTGGTTATTCAGGTTTTGCCAGATCGTAAAGGCTTAGGGATTTTTAGATTTTAAACAATCATGTTCTCTCAGTCTTCTCTTTTCTAGCCTATTCTCTTAAATATTTTACCAACTAAGGGGTCAACAATGAATTGATTAGTTGGTATAGATCTTTAAGTTCAGGATAATGTGTCTAGTAAAGTCCTGAATTCTATAGGAAATTCTGCCTGTCCTTTTGGAGGTTAGGAAACCGCTTAATTATAGCCATTAACTTACCTCTAGAGAGCATTTTAATTCAGCTTCTGTAGATCTGCATTCTGTCAAGCAAGTTTACAATGTGAGGGTTCTTTCCTTATAAAACCTTGAAGAAAAGATAACTTGCATAGAAGATCAGGTAAAGCTCAGTAGAAAACGAGAGAGATGCAGGGAGGGTAAGTTCCAGAAAGTTTCAAAGTTTTGGAGAAAGACTGTCTCGAGTTAGAATTTTGTTTAGAAGATTTAGAATATCTATTTGAAAAGCTATTGACTATTTAGTGTTAATCGCTCCTCTTAAACATGTTAATTTACCGATTTTGACATTTCAAATATCAAATGTCATTTTGAAATTGGTATTTTAAGTCAAGTTTTAAAAATTAAAAAAAAAAGGTTTTGCTATTTACCAAGTTAAGTGCAATAGTTAAGATTATAGTGCAACTTTACATAGAAAATAGTTTTTCTAGAAGTTCAAGAATTTGACATAAACAGATCCATGATGAACTAGAAAAAGGAGCCATGACGGTTGGTCAACAATATGTGCATATCAATGATAACTCAGCTTGCAGACCAGGCAGAGGTGAGGAAGGGGCTACATGATTGATAAAGGACCACAAATTGACAACACAAGGAGTACACACATGAAAGTTCTGTAGGGACCTACAAAGCTTGGCCGCTCCCTTTTCCATAAATTTGTTGCTGGTTTAGTAGACCTCTAAAGTCAGGACCTACTTGGATTGGATTGGAGACACATTAGACAGATATCTCAATCCACTCTTATCCATACATTCAACAGAAACTCCAGGACAAAACAGAACCACACAAAACAAAACTTTGTATTTAGAAACAAAAGCAAAAACAAATCAAGCAGCAGGAGAATAATCAGGTCAATGGAAAATATATTTATCAAATGGTATAACTCCAAAACAAAAAGTCTAGTTACCTTGTACAAAGACATAGGCTTAATTAGCAAATGTTGCATTTCCAAATCAAAGAGCTAATTACTGAATAAAGAAAAAAAAACGACACCTCATTACCTTATACAAAGAACTGAGTCTGATGGTCTTATGCAAAGATTCACTTGGCTACAGATCCTAGGAGAACAAAACGAATTCAGCAATGAGAGCTCAGTGATACCAGTCAGAGCTCAGATCATTGCTGGACTCACATCCCTGGCAGCAGATCTGAAGGATGAGTGGAGTCTGGGCACAAGGGCCCGAGTTAGTACACCTAAGGGCTGCCTGGGATGCTGCCACGCAGGGAGGGGTCTTCTAAGTTATGTCAGTGGCACTTCCAGAATTGTCAAAGAATAATGAGGCCCCCATTTAACTCCTAAAATAAGCACGTTTGCACATATTGCTCACTGTAGTAAGGCAGAGCAACGCTGGCCGGACACATTCTCTCTGAGCAGAGCAGAGTGCTAATCTTATTTGGGTTTTGGAGAAGCATGGAATCTGGGGACCGATGGGCTTTCAGAAGGGGGTTGGCATTGTCAAAAGTGTGGTTGCTCATGTGTGACTGCTGTTGACGGATTAGCCCTCGGTGGTATGTTTTGTAGACCAAGTCTATCTCTACTTAGCTAAATTACAGAAGCAAGAGATTGACACTGATTGGCTGACTTGCAAAAGCATGTTCACTGAATTGAGTTGTCACTGATTAATTGAACAGGTTTAAATACATTCTGGTAGCTACTTATTACCATGGTTACAGAGCAATCCATTTTTTTCTAAGTTTTTGGAAACTTATAAAATTTTATTTTGAAGGAAGACTGTACTGGGTCTGATCCTCAGCTCCGTCACTTAATTTGCTTAATAGCTCTGTATTTGGGGAGATTACTAGATCACTCTAAATCCCAAGAATATGAAATAACTGTGTCTACTTTGCGTGATTAGAAACCAATATGTTTAAAACACCTTGCATTTAGTTCACATTCAATAAATAATAAATTTTATTTTATAATCTAAAATAGACAAAAACAAAAACACTTAATACTATAGAGAGCTTATTATGTGCCAGGTATTTTTTCCAAGGGCTTTTACATATTTTACTCCTTTGAACCTATAAGGTTCAAACTGGTATAGGTACTATATTGTCATTTCCCTCATTTTATTCAAAACAAATAAGAAAATGGAGACACAGGGCCATTAAGCAAAATGCTCTATGTCACACAGTAAGTATAGAGCTGAGATTTGAATTTAGGCATTCTGGCTGCAGAAACTTTTGTGTTTAACCACTATACCAAACTGCTAATCTAATGTACAATGAAGAAATGTGTGGTAAATATGTATATATTATTTATAAGTGTGTATCTATTTATATAGATAAAGAAATTACCAGAGAATAATGAAGAGAGATCAAATTTTCAACAAATGCATTGGGGAAAATGGCATAGGTTAATTAGAGAAAATCAGTTAGAAAATTTCTTCTCCCTTTAATGGGAAACTAGGTAATTTGAACCAATCTTTCCATCTAGGACAATAAGAAGAGCTGGACAAAATTATAAAAAGAAATGTGCTTGAAGTCATGGAAAACTTTTAAAAAGTAATGAAGAGAGGGAATTAATTAAGTACTGAGAGTTTGAAGCCTACATTTGTATATACCTCTGTGAAATTTAAAGTTATTCATTTTTAAAGAGCAATAACGTTTGTACAAGATAAAAAGAAGAAGTAATGAAGAATGATTGGGATAATGTTCAGGGTACGACTGACTTTAGAGAAGTGGTCTCAGCATTCAGGGCCATCTTTTCCTGGGGCTATTTGCTGACAAGCAAAAGAGGGTCCTGAGAAGCTGAGCACTACTTTTCACAACCCTGTGGGGTTAAAGGGGTAAGAGCTGACGAATCAGCCAACTAAAGATGGGGGCCTGGGAATCACCCATTCATTAGGTGGGAACCCAAGGGGCTGCTGCACCCGATGAGTAAAGGTGAATCAGGAGTAACTAAACCTCTCACGGACCTCATCTGAGCTTGTCATCTGCAGTTCCTAAAATCAGATTAAGATGATCCGGGATCGCCAGTGCCCCCAGCACCTGGAATAAACAAATGAAAATCCTCTCAGGAGGAAGATAACATCATCTTAGGTATCAACTCAGTACACTTTCAAATTCAACATTTTAATATTAAAATAACCAGGCTCATGAGGAGATAACAAAATGAACATGGTGTCCTTTATAAAGTATTAGGGTGTCTGTGTCATATTCGAGAATAAACACTTCAACAGAGACCTGGAAGATTTGCAGAGAACTGGAAGCTGTGAAAAGTGACTTTGCAGATTAACAACAACAACAACAAAAAGCAATTCCAAAAGGAGAAGCTGAAATTAAAAACTCAATGAATGGAATATTAAACGCAGCTTAAGACATACAGGCCAGAAGACATTATTCAGAATGAAACTCCGAGAGACAAAAAGATGAAAAATACAGAATAAGAAGTATGAGACATGAAGTATACTGAGAGGAGCCTTAACATTTGTGTGATTGGAGTCCCAGAAAGACAGGAGAGAAACTGCCACAGAAACAAGTTTGAAGAGATAGTAGCTAATAATTTTCCAAAACTAAGAAGGACCACAACCCACAGATTTAAGGATCTCATCATATGCAAAGCTAGATAAAGAAAAAGAAAAGTATACTTGAACACATTATATTAGATCCAAAAGCAACTAGAAAATATAGCAAGGGAGAAAAAAAGATATATTACTTTCAAAAAACCCAAAACAAACAAAAATTAGATAACCAATTGAGTTCTCAAAAGAAATAGTGAAGGCAGAGGATAGCGTCAAGGTGATGAAATAAAATAACTGCAACCTAGAATTACATGTCAACTAAAATATGTTCCATCAATTAAAGTTTGCAACACACGTAACTGACAAAGGACCTGTATCCAAAAAATAAAAAGAATTTCTAGAACTCAACAAAAATAAATTAAATGTATCAAAAAAATAAATAAATTTAAAATGGGAAAGAGACTATATGTATATATATATATATATATATAGAGAGAGAGAGAGAGAACTCAAAGAACCATAAAGTCTTATTAGTAATCAAGGAGATGCAAATGAAAACAAGTATAATGAACTATCACTATATAGTCACATAAGAGAAGAAACTGAAAATGACTGACAATACCAAATATTAGCTAGAATATGAAAAAACTGGAACTCCTACTGCTGATAGGAGAGCAAGTGATATCACCACTTAGATGAAGAATTTGACATTATCAACTAAAGTTGAAGATGTACCCTATGGTGTGGTGGATCCACCTTAGTTTCATACCCAAGAGACAAGTAGACATATGTGCACTCAGAGCCACTCATGGGGACATGCATGCAGAACTATCTGCAGTAACCACAAGCTGGAAAAAAAAGAGCCCAAAGCATGTAAATATATGGCATATCCATAAAATGGAATACATTACTGTAAAGACAAAGAAAGCACTAAAACTACATTCAACTACATAGATGAACGGAAAACTTAGTGGAAGAAACTCTGCACAAAATAATATAAACAGTATTATTCCATTTATATTAAGCTCAAAATCAGGCAAAAGTAAACCACAGTATTTGGGATACACACATAGGTGTTAAAGGTATTTCAGAAAGTAAGGAAATCATTATGTTAAAATTTGGGACAGTGGGTATATTTAATATTTAAGGCAGAAATAGAAATAGACATAAATGCTAATAACAGAGAAATGCTCTAAGAAATTAAGATACATCCATAAAAAGAAATTTTTTGTGGACATTGTAGTTACATTTCCAAAATATTCAACACTATGAGAAAAAATACTTATGATAAATAAAAATGCAAGGATGAGAATATACACAGTATACTTTCAATTATGCAACATATATAGTTATGTATTAAATGGGGGTGTGTGAGCATAGGACACATATAACACACATATATGATTTAAAGAAAAGATTGGAGAAAAATATATCAAATGTTTCATTTCTGGTTATTAGGATTGCCATAGATCTTATTATTTCATTTTTTATGTCCTGTATTTCCCATTTTTCTGCTATTTGTCAAATTTTTAAAAATCTATGAAATATGTTTTTGATGAAAGAGAAAAGTTGTATAGTTAATTTCACCATCTTCAGATATCTCAAAGAGATAAAAAAACAATTCATGGTTATTAATAACATTTTAAGTTGTGAGCTATCAAAGGAGAAGAGTGAACATTACCCAAGTACTTTGCATCCTCTTCTGAGTAAAGGGTGACCTCATTTTTGGTTGTACTCAGGATAATCGTATCATGTTTGGCAGAAGTATGACTTTGTTATTCTCTTTATTTGGAGATTAAATGTGTCTTAAAGAGATATGTACAGATGCCAAGTTGACAAGGGGTGAAATGCTTTAAATGTCTACTAGGCTATGTTACAGTCCTGAGTCATTCAATCAAACACCAATCTGGGTATTGCTATGAGGTGTTTAGTAGATGTGATTAAGGTCCATAATCAGTTGAGTGCAGAAGGGAGATTACCCTGGATAATCTGTGTGGGCCTGACTCAGTCAGTTGAAAGTTCTTAAGAGCAGAGCTGAGGTTTCCCTGAAGAAGAAGAAATTCTACCTATTACAGCAGTGATGGCCCATACCTAAGAGTTTGAGGCTATCTTCCTGACAGCCTGCCCTCTGGATTTCAGACTTGCCAAGCCAGACACCACATCATGGGAGCCAACTCTTCACACTAAATCTCTTAATGTGTACTTTTTACTGGTGTGTTGCTCTGGATGAACTCTGACTTATAACCTATCTTATTCCCAGTACCACAGCACTAAGCCTAAGGTCCAGCATATAATACAGGAACCTCAAAAAGCTACTTTATTTAAATAGCTTTATTTTATATTCCAGTAAAATAGTTCAACAAAAGTCCCTTTAATTACTGTACCTCTGTAACCCACTATCTTGGTACAGTGCTTGTTGAATTAATGAGTATTTAATAAATGTTTAGTGAAAAACAAATAAATGAGGGAATTAATTAATTATGATTGCAGCTGCAGAGATTTATAAACAGTATATCATGGCAGAGAATTTTTACAAATCACCACATTTTGTAGATTTGAAACAAACAGATGCTAGCAGTTAGTTAACGGTAATTTCACTTTGTTTCTCCCAAAATGATCCTCTTAAGAACAATAATGAAATGACTTGGGGATGAGGGTAATTTGCTCCTTAATAAACATCCCTGGGAAAGGGTAGGCTATTACTTTTTTGAGTGTCACACAACCTCCCTATGACTCGTGACTCACGGGGCTAGGAAAGCTCCTGAGGGAGCATCAGTCCAGCCATTTGCCTCCCAAATGCTTCCTTGGTTTCACTCTAATAAATAGGAGAAATCATGAAGAGAACTCACTGCTGAAAATTGGCCCAGACATTAAGTGGCACATATGTGATATGGAATCCCATGTGGTGTGCAATCATTGTTTTTTTGTTTTTTTGTTTTTGCGGTACACGGGCCTCTCACTGTTGTGGCCTCTCCCATTGCGGAGCACAGGCTCTGGATGTGCAGGCCCAGCAGCCATGGCTCACGGGCCCAGCCGCTCCGCGGCACGTGGGATCTTCCCGGACCGGGGCACGAACCCGTGTCTCCTGCATCGGCAGGCAGACTCTCAACCACTGCGCCACCAGGGAAGCCCAGAATCATTGCTTTTACAATAAAGGGAACAAGACAAGGAACGGGAAGATGTAAGAAGAGAAAGGAGCAAAAGAGGTGCTTTGGACTTTTAAAAGTAAGTAGAGGGATATTGATGATGCTGCAGTCTATGAATATGTATGTAAGATAATAGAAAAGAGCAGATAAAAAAAAGAAATGAAGAGACCAAAAGATGTTAAAGTTCTAGCAACTACTTTCTCAGAAAAAATACTATGATTAGAATAGTCCTGATATTGTGACCTATGATAGTGAGAGAGAAAAGAGATTAGTGCCATACAATTAAGTAGGGGGGGAATCAGAGTAAACGTTACTGAATTTCATCTGCCCAAATCAGGCAAAATTTTGAAAACTGATGGAAAAACACTTTAGAGATGATGTTGAACTCAGAAGGTTGTGCAATCTCCCTCTAAAGGTTATAGATGAGGAGGCTCTTTTTTTCAGAGCAACTACAAAATGGTCCCATTAGGATGGAGAAGGCTTGCTCTGGATATCTGCAGTCCAAGCTCTTGTATTTCCATCAAAGGCCTGAAAGAATGTAGAATTTTTTTTAATGGCTACAAATTCTTTGACATTCCTGCCATTAAGAGAACTCTGGGGGTGTTCTGCTTTGGGGGGCTGACTGCTTTGACCAACAGAATGTCACAAATTCATATCATGTACTGTTTGAGTCTACGTGGTAAAACCCATGCAGCTCCCACCTGGTTCCTTTGAAATAATTGCTCCCCCTCAGGATGCTTCTTCCCAGAACCCAGCTGCCTTGCTGAGCGAAGCCCAAGCCACAGGAAGGGGCCATGTGTGGGTATCTGATCAACCATCACAGCTGAACCCAGCCTGAGATTCATCCCAGACCAGACTCAGACATGAGAGTGAACACTCTGCCAGGTGATTCCTGCCTACCTACCACCATTCCAGTCCTCAGAGCTGAGGTCCCAGACATCATGATATCAGGTAGCAGAGATAAGCCATCCCCTGACAGAATCAGGGAGCATAGTAAAATGGTTGTTTCATACCCCTAAGTTGGGGGTAGTTTGTTACCCAGCATAGGTAACTGAAATCCAGAAAAACACGCTCTACCCATTATTCAGATGTACCTATTTCTGCTGGGATGGTAACTCCACCAGTTTGGGGACAATATCTTTAAATTTTTTTAACAAGATAAAACTATTGCCTTAGTAGGTATTTCCAACTTTGATAAGGTTTAGAAGTAAAGAGTTGATGTAGTAAACCAACCTACAGTATTAACATTTTATTTTAAATTCAACATTAATCATTCAAAATTGACAAAAATTTTTGCATGCTGAGATTATGACAGATTTCCATTGTAATTCCATTTTAAAGTAGGATATTGAAAAATTGGTTTTAAATAAGTAATCTTAAAGTGGAAGATGCATATTTAAATGTTTCAGGGAATTTAAATAAATAAATTGCAAACTGAACTCTGTTTAATAGAGTTTAATATCATCAACTTTAGTTCATTGTTCATTGAATTTTTTAAGTCTAATTTGTATAATTAATTAAGGTCAAAACAATGGCCATTAAAAAGATAGAAAAACACACAACAGGAACCTTCCTTGCAACCCACTATAAGTAGGTCAGTGATTACCCCCACTTTAAGACTGGAGTGGAAAGGTAAATGAAGATGCTGAAGTTAGGACTGAAAGCTTCCCATCTTGGCCCAGCTTGTGTCGTCACAGAGGTATCCAACATAAATAGAGTGATTATATAATTTATCATGCAAACCAGGACTGTTTTTTTCAGAATAAAAATGGAATTATTAAAATTTAAACAAGAATAACAAGCATAACCTGGGAGTTTCTGGCAAACCAGGACTTATATCCAAGTCACCCTCTGGCAGCCTTCATCAGTGGTGCCACATATGGGTGAACCATCAGCCAATGAAGCTAAGCCTCAGGTCTCTCACTTGCACAGGTCTCAGTTGTTTGCTGAATTTTAATCAGACAAAAAGTATAGGTGACTATTCTCCGCTTGTTATTAAAATCTAAATATTAATTTAATAAATTAATTTAAAATGCAAGCAATTCTAAATGATCTTCATGTGCACAAAAATATGCTCTCCTGGAACTTCCCTGGTGGCACAGTGGTTAAGAATCCACCTGCCAATGGAGGGAACATAGGTTCGAGCTCTGGTCTGGGAAGATCCCACATGCTGTGCAGCAACTAAGCCTGTGCATCACAATTACTGAGCCTGTGCTCTAGAGCCCACGAGGCACAACTACTGAGCCTGTGAGCCACCACTACTGAAGAAGCCCATGCGCCTAGAGCCCGTGCTCTGCAACAAGAGAAGCCACCACAATGAGAAGCCTGTGCACCACAACAAATAGTAGCCCCCGCTCACTGCAACTAGAGAAAGCCCACACGCAGCAATGACGACCCAATGCAGCCAAAAATAAATAAAATAAAAAATAAATAAATTTTAAAATGCTGTGAATTCAGAACACAATGATAAAAAAATTTTTTTAAATATGCTCTTCTTATGGATGTTAAAAAATGTACATTGATAAATATATTGAGGGAAAACACACTAAAAAGTAAGACAGGGGCTTCCCTGGTGGCGCAGTGGTTGAGAGTCCGCCTGCTGATGCAGGGGACACGGGTTTGTGCCCCAGTCCGGGAGGATCCCACATGCCACGGAGCGGCTGGGCCCGTGAGCCACGGCCACTGAGCCTGCGCATCCGGAGCCTGTGCTCCGCAACGGGAGAGGCCACAACAGTAAGAGGACCGCGTATCGCAAAAAAAAAAAAAAAAAGTAGAAGGACAAAAAGGGCAGAAGATGAACAATTTTTTCCCACAACAAACACCAAGAGTTAGAGCCTCAGAGAAAGACCAGCTTCTTGCAACACACAAGAGGTTATGGGTTATGTGCAGCTTTTGGGCATACACTGAATGGCTCACATTGATTTCTTCCAGAAAAACAATGCCCCCTGCCACTTTTTCTCAAGTGCTCATGGAACATTCTCCAGGATAGACAGTTTAAGAAAATTGAAATCATATCAAGTATCTTTTCCGACCACAATGCTATGAGACTAGATATCAATTACAGGAAACAATCTGTAAAAAATACAAACACATGGAGGCTAAACACTACACTACTTAATAACAAAGTGATCACTGAAGAAATCAAAGAGGAAATTAAAAAATACCTAGAAACAAATGACAATGAAGACACGATGACCCAAAACCTATGGGACGCAGCAAAAGCAGTTCTAAGAGGGAAGTTTAAAGCAATATAATCCTACCTCAAGAAAAAAGAAACACCTCAAATTCACAACCTAACCTTAGACCTAAAGCAATTAGAGAAAGAAGAAGAAAAAAACCCCAAAGTTAGCAGAAGGAAAGAAATCATAAATATCAGGTCAGAAATAAATGAAAAAGAAATGAAGGAAACAATTGCAAAATCAAGAAAACTAAAAGCTGGTTCTTTGAGAAGATAAAAACATTGATAAGCCATTAACCAGACTCATCAAGAAAAAAAGGGAGAAGACTCTAATCAATAGAATTAGAAATGAAAAAGGAGAAGCAACAACTGACCCTGCAGAAATACAAAGGATCTTGAGAGATTACTACAAGCAACTGTATGCCAATAAAATGGACAACCTGGAAGAAATGGACAAAGTCTTACAAAAGCACAACCTTCCAATACTGAACCAGGGAGAAATGGAAAATATAAACAGACCAATCACAAGCAGTGACATTGAGACTGTGATTAAAAATCTTACAACAAACAGAAGCCCAGAACCAGACAGCTTCATGGGCGAATTCTATCAAACATTTAGAGAAGAGCTAACACCTATCCTTCTCAAACTCTTCCACAATATAGTACAGGGAGGAACACTCCCAAACTCATTCTATGAGGCCACCATCACCCTGATACCAACACCAGACAAAGATGTCACTAAGAAAGAAAACTGCAGGCCAATAACACTGATGAACATAGATGTAAAAATCCTCAACAAAATACTAGCAAACAGAATCCAACAGCACATTAAAAGGATCATCCACCATGATCAAGTGGGGTTTATTCCAGGAATGCAAGGATTCTACAATATACTCAAATCAATCAATGTGGTAAACCATAATAACAAATTGAAGGGGAAAAACCATATGATCATCTCAATAGATGCAGAGAAAGCTTTCGATAAAATTCAACATCAATTTATGACAAAAACCCTCCAGAAAGTAGGCATAGAGGGAACTTACCTCACCATAATAAAGGCCATATATGACAAACCCACAGCCAACATCGTCCTCAATGGTGAAAAACTGAAACCATTTCCTCTAAGATCAGGAAGAAGACAAGGTTGTCCACTCTCACCACTCTTATTCAACATAGTTTTGGAAGGTTAAGCCACAGCAATCAGAGAAGAAAAAGAAATAAAAGGAATCCAAATCGGAAAAGAAGAAGTAAAGCTGTCACTCTTTGTAGATGACATGATACTATACATTGAGAATCCTAAAGATGCTACCAGAAAGCTACTAGAGCTAATCAATGAATTTGGTAAAGTAGCAGGATACAAAATTAATGCACAGAAATCTCTGGCATTCCTATATACTAATGATGAAAAATCTGAAAGTGAAATCAAGAAAACACTCCCATTTACCACTGCAACAAAAAGAATAAAATACCTAGGGATAAACCTACCTAAGGAGACAAAAGACCTGTATGCAGAAAATTATAAGACACTGATGAAAGAAATTAAAGATGATACAAACAGAGAGAGAGATATACCATGTTCTTGGATTGGAGGAATCAACATTGTGAAAATGACTCTACTACCCAAAGCAATCTACAGATTCAATGCAATCCCTATCAAGTTACAAATGGCATTTTTCACAGAACTAGAACAAAAAATTTCACAATTTGTATGGAAACACAAAAGACCCTGAATAGTGAAAGCAATCTTGAGAAAGAAAAACAGAACTGGAGGAATCAGGCTCCCCGACTTCAGACTATACTACAAAGCTAAGCTAAAGTAATCAAGACAGTATGGTACTGGCACAGAAACAGACATATAGATCAACAGAACAGGATAGAAAGCCCAGACATAAACCCACACACATATGGTCACCTTATCTTTGACAAAGGAGGCAAGAATATACAATGGAGAAAAGACAGCCTCTCCAGTACGTGCTGCTGGGAAAACTGGACAGCTACATGTAAAAGAATGAAATTAGAACACTTCTTAACACCATACACAAAAATAAACTCAAAATGGATTGAAGACCTAAATTTAGGGCCAGACACTATAAAACTCTTAGAGGAAAACATAGGCAGAACACTCTATGACATAAAACACAGCAAGATCCTTTTGACCCACCTCTCAGAGAAAGGGAAATAAAAACAAAAATAAACAAATGGGACCTACTGAAACTTAACAGCTTTTGCACAGCAAAGGAAACCATAAACAGGATGAAAAGACAACCCTCAGAGTGGGAGAAAATATTTGCAAACGAAGCAACTGACACAGGATTAATCTCCAAAATATACAAGCAGCTCATGCAGCTCAATATCAAAAAAACAAACAATCTAATTAAAAAATGGGCAGAAGACCTAAATAGACATTTCTCCAAAGATATATGGATTGCCAACAAACATATGAAAGGATGCTCAACATCACTAATCAACAGAGAAATGTAAATCAAAACCACAATGAGGTATCACCTCACACCAGTCAGAATGGCCATCATCAAAAAATCTACAAACAATAAACGCTGGAGAGGGTGTGGAGAAAAGGGAACACTCTTGCACTGTTGGTGGGAATGTAAATTGATACAGCCACTATGGAGAACAGTATGGAGGTTCCTTAAAAAACTACAAATGGGGGCTTCCCTGGTGGCGCAATGGTTGAGAGTCCGCCTGCCAATGCAGGGGACATGGGTTCGTGCCCCGGTCTGGGAAGATCCCACATGCCGCGGAGCGGCTGGGCCTGTGATCCATGGCCGCTGAGCCTGTGCTCTGCAACGGGAGAGGCCACAACAGTGAGAGGCCCACGTACCGCAAAAGAGAAAAAAAAAAAAAAAGGAAAAAAAAAAAAAAACAACTAAAAATGTAACTATCATATGACCCAGCAATCCCACTACTGGGCATATACCCTGAGAAAACCATAATTCAAAAAGAGACATGTACCACAGTGTACATTGAAGCTCTATTTACCATAGCCAGGACATGGAAGCAACCTAAGTGTCCATTGACAGATGAATGGGCAAAGAAGATGTGGCACATATATACAATGGAATATTACTCAGCCATAAAAAGAAATGAAATTGAGTTATTTGTAGTGAGGTGGATGGACCTAGAGTCTGTCATACAGAGTGAAGTAAGTCAGAAAGAGAAAAACAAATACCATATGCTAACACATATATATGGAATCTAAAAAAAAAAATGGTTCTGAAGAACCTAGGGGCAGGACAGGAATAAAGAGGCAGACATAGAGAATGCACTTGAGGACACGGAGAGGGGGAAGGGTAAGCGGGGACAAAGTGAGAGAGTGGCATGGACATATATACACTACCAAATGTAAAATAGATAGCTAGTGGGAAGCAGCCGCATAGCACAGGGAGGTCAGCTCAGTCCTTTGTGACCACCTAGAGGGGTGCGATAGGGAGAGTGGGAGGGAGACACAAGAGGGAGGGGATATGGGGATATATGTATATGTATAGCTGATTCACTTTGTTATACAGCAGAAACTAACACACCATTGTAAAGCAATCATACTCCAATAAAGATGTTAAAAATAAATAAATTTAAAAAAATAAAGTGCATAGGTCTGCACTTTATTTTCACCACTTGTGAAAGTGGTTCTGTCACCACTTTTCACAAGAAATGTAACCTCAAGTAGTATTTAGTTTTTCTTGTGTTTGGACTATTTAAAAGAAGATTTGGAAGGGCTCCATCACACATCATCCAGCATGTGACTTCCATCTGACCCCAAATTCCAGTGACGTTTTCCCACCCAGCCTCCGTCCCAGCCGTCTCCCGCTCCAGCTCTTTTCCATCCTGTCCCCCACTGAGCCCCATTCCACGTCTCCTGTTTCCTTGCATATCCATCCCCGCACAACTCAACTGTGAGGAGCCCTGAGTTCACATCTACCTCTGAGTTGTTATGAGAAAGTGAGGTCCGCCAGCAAAGAATTGGGTATGTTTTGGTTTGGTTACCTCTCCAACACCTAAGAAAATAAAAGACGTATAATAGATACTCAACAAATGATTGTTGAATGAATGCATGATTGAGAAATGAATCAACGACCTGTACACCATACAAATGACAGCGCTTTTCAAATCAGCTACTAGAACATTCTGCTCCTCTCCCCTCACCGCCACACACTCACAGCTAGAAAGCAGCGAGATTAAGAAGTAACACATTTCTCTCCGTTTCACCTGCCCCGAGAAAAATAGTCACAATCCCTGCAATATTTTGCTAATTCTTTGCCTCATGTAAAGGAGAGACAACAATCATGTTCTTTAAGGACCTAAATTGATGCTGGTAATACCCAGGTCCACCTTATTGCCGGGCTGTAGGGAAGTTTACCACCTTTTCCTCTGGAAAATGTTTCTCAGTGCAGCCAGACTAGCAGAATGCTTTAATGAATTGAATGGTGGATGTGATGGGAGGTTCTTTCCAGGGAAATTTATAACTGATATTGGATCAGATGTGACAGTACCTTATTAGGATTTAAATGTGAAGCCTTCCCCCCAAAAAAGATGGTGTTCCCAGACTGTCTTCTCCCTCAGGTTCTCATCAAGTGACCACTGGGCTGCTGCCCAACTCCCCCAAGTGAGAAGAGCCAGGGGATTTGCTAGTGACTTTTCTCTCCTCACAAGATGGAAATCTCTCTCTGTTTTCCAAACCTAACTTTTGGAGGGCGGGTGTTGGACTCTCTTTATGGGGAAAGACAATCACAAAATGTCCATCCTCTGCACAAGAGCGCCCAAAGCGAAGGATGGGCATTTCGGCTCCACAGACCCCTAGGCAGTACGATGCTGGCTTGTTAGATGTTACCTGCCTCTTGTCTGCATCAAGCAGGTTAGGGTCCAGACAGTGCACTCCAGGAGTAACTTGCTACATCACATGTAAACGTCTTTTCTCCTTCCTGTGGGAAGACGTGCCGCATCAAAGAGGATAAGTTAAAAGCTTTGATATATATTGTAATTTAACTTCTAGAACAACTGTATCTGATTTTAATCCCACCTACACTATATGGTTAAACATGCTTTTCCACGCCCTTGCCTACACTGGATATTGTCATCATTTTGGGTGTTGCCTATTAGATAAGGAAAAACTATTCGTGGGTTTTTTGCAGTTTTTTAAAAAAATTTTAATGAAATATAGTTGATTTACAATATTGTGTTAGTTTCAGGTGAAACTCTTAGTGTATTTATTTGTTTGTTTGTTTGTTTGTTTATTTTGCGGTACGCGGGCCTCTCACTGTTGTGGCCTCTCTTGTTGCGGAGCTCAGGCTCCGGACACGCAGGCTCCGGACGCACAGGCTCAGCGGCCACGGCTCACGGGCCCAGCCGTTCCGCAGCATGTGGGATCTTCCTGGACCAGGGCACGAACCCGTGTCCCCTGCATCGGCAGGCGGACTCTCAACCACTGCGCCACGAGGGAAGCCCTATTAGTGTTTTTATATGTGTATATATACTTATATTTCTTTACCAGTATGGTTGGACACTAGTTCAAGTGTTTATATTACATTTATATTAGTTCAAGTGTTTATTGCCATTTATATCCCTCTTCTGTTCACTTTTCTATCAGAGCACTTTAAAATTCATTTATATGATCTCTTTGCACATTGAGAAATTAATATTTACCTGTCAAATTTTATGCAGGTAATTTTGTCCAGTTCATCATTTGTCTTTCAGTCTTCATCATGGTATATTATGCCAGTCAGAACTCAAGTTTTTTTAAAAATAATAATTTAATCAAATTCGTCAATACTTCCTTTTATAATTCCTTGATTTAAATAATTTTTAGAAGTCTAAAGTAGGGGAAAATAAGGCAATCTCTAAATTTCTGGTATTTGTTGCTCAAAAAAGTTTACTTCAGTAGTAGTGAAAAAGTGGAATCCCTCTGAAGACTTATCGATGGGGAATGATTAACTAAATTATTTTTCACCCAATATACTGCCATTAAATAAGTCCTAGGACACAACATGGGAAAAGATGGACGGGCAGAATAACACAATGGTTGAGAGTGATCCCTGGAGCCAGACTTTGGGCAACTCACTAAACCTCTCTGAACCTTAGTTTCTTTATCCGTGAAATGGGTTTATAAAGCTTGTTCACAGAACTGCTGTGGTGGTAACCAGGACAATGCACACAAAGGATTTAGCACAGTGCCTTACACAAAATTTCTACTAAATAGCATGAGGTATTTATAGTGGAAAAGATTAAAATGGAAAAAGACAAAAGTAACAAAAGCCATTATGTTAGCATAGCAGGTTAATTTTTCTCTTTGTTTTCATTATTTCAATAAAAATTTTAAATAAATATGCTTATGTGTTTTACCTCCAAGGGAACATGCACCTAAGACATAGAGGTTACCTTCAGAAGAGCAGATGGATTAATTCAGAGAGGAGAGAATAATGACTGTGGCGATGGAGGAGTGAGTTATGAGAAATGATTAAAGATAAAGATTATGTCTGGTGTTGCTAAGTAATGACTGAGGGGGGACCCATGCTTGATGACAAAAATCTGACGGGAGAAATGCTGAACAGGCAGGAGGAGTTATTTAGTCAGATTTAGGGCAGGATGGCTAGAAGAGTACAAGGAAGGAAAGAAAATTTTACACTGAATGAGAGAGAAAACTTTCTGACAGTAAAAAATGATTACTGAAGAAAGGTCTTCCAAGAAAAGTGATAAAAGCCCATCCCTAAGGATATTTAAAATAAGGTTGGCTAGAAACCAAGACAGTGTATGTGACAAAGAAGCACAGTGCTTTGATTCAGTGTGCTAGCTTCCATCTCTGATTTTATAGCAGCCTTGGAAAAAAATAGATCACTCCGTCATGGTGGAGGATTAAAATGTGGCTCAAGCAACCAAGTGTTCGAACAGTTATGAAGAGTCCAGTTTCCATGCCAGGCACAAAACTCATCCGTGCCGGTGTCTGTGCCTGTAACGTGATCTGCCCTATGTGACCAGGAACTCCACTAGGGCACAGCTACCACATACGTGATGAGGGTGGGGCATCAGCAAATGACTTCTTGCTGAGACAAAATATGGATACCCGTCAACCAGTTCCTGAATCACGAAATAGTAAGCTCAGAGGGAACTGATCTCACCACTTACTTTGAAGATAATGAAAAGCTCTACTTACTGAGTATGTGCCGCGTACCAAACACTGTGTTAGGTGTTTTACTATATAATCTCATTGGATTCTCCAAACAACCTTGGAGGGTGGCTATTGACATTCACCCTTCGAAAATGAGGGAACAGAGGCTCAAAGAGATTAAGTCCTGTCCCAAGGTCACATGGCCGGTAAAAACTGAAATGGAGATTCCAGTGAAGTATATGTATTTCTCAAGCCTGTGCTTCTTCTCCCTACACACCACTAACCCAGTAAACAAAAAACAAGGGTGAGTGACTCACACAAGATCAGACAGTCCAATGCAGAGTCCAGACTAGAGCTGGGAATCCTTGTTCTTCCTCTCTGTCCTTAACGAAAATCAGTTCTCATCCTCATCTTGGGTCCCTGTTTCATCCCCTTACCCTCTCCTCAGGATAAGGAGCACAGGAAGAAAGAAAACTATATTTTTGATGTTATAAACTGGGGATTGGAAGAAAAAATGTGCGTGTGTAAATTTAGCCTTTTGATTCTTTAGTTTTTTTCTATTCCATTCCAAAATGTATTGTATTATTCAACTTGTTAGTTCAATATTTTAACTTTTTAAATTCTCTGAATTAGAAAAAGTTTATTCCTTTTATAATAAAGACCAATTTTATATGTAGCTCAGATGTGTATTGTGTAGTCTAATAATCTAAAATACATTGAATAATTAAAATATCAATAATTATGTGTCTAAAATACCTCACTTGTTCATTTTCTTATTTATGTTTATAATATTGCTTCATTATTGTTTGCATGACAAAGAGAATCTGTAAGAACATAAAAAATTTGTAGCATGCTATCTAAGCTATGAATTTATTAATGCCATTGTCTACTTTTGCTTTAATTTTTCTCTTAATATGTTGCATTCTCTCTGATGCATATCCCTCACTCAAAGTTGTTAATAAAGAAACATTCTGAAATGAATACATTAAATAAGTGTGGGGCTTCCCTAGTGGCGCAGTGGTTGAGAGTCTGCCTGCCGATGCAGGGGACACGCGTTCGAGCCCCGATCCGGGAAGATCCCACATGCCGCGGAGCAGCTGGGCCCATGAGCCATGGCCACTGAGCCTGCGCGTCCGGAGCCTGTGCTCCGCAACAGGAGAGGCCACAACGGTGAGAGGCCCTTGTACCGCAAAAAAAACAAACAACAACAACAAAAAAAAACTGTTACATTTTCGTATTCTCAAGCCCAACAACATCAGTTTTATTTTTATATAAAATAACTTTTTTATAATTCACTCTCTGTATCAAGGTTTCTATAAATAGCCGCCTAAATCTTCGGCCTACACCGTGTATTTTCTGATAATGAAGTCTCCTAACAATTATGGAAATTATACCCTTTTGATAAGATGTTTATTGGCTACAGTTTTGTTTTGACATAGCCAACAAATAAATAAAATTAAGTTGTATCTTGAAACTCTTTAGTTATCTGCAAAATAGAGTTGGGATCAGTTATTTGTTTTTGCAGTTACTGCCAAATTTAAGAGATACAAACAAATGTGAAATACCAGTAAACTAGATAGAACACAGATCTCATTTTGTTCATCTAATTCAGCCCTTAACTGTTCCTTCACATTTTTCAAAGAGTTTCAAATTCTTTGTGTGTTGGACAGTTTCTTACTAGTAATGAACGGTTTAACACTTGAATTGTCAGAATAAGATGTAAAGTTGTGCTCAGCTACCACCCACATGCAAATCGATGAATACAGTAGTCTTGTGGGATAGTAATGCTTTAGGTTAAATAACTTTCCCATCCTTTCAAGGTAAAGATGATGGAGAAGTGGGTCAAGAAGTTCAAACTTTCATTCTGGGGTGTTTGATTCCTAGTTAGCTTATAAGATGATAAAAGTTACAGGATAGCTATCACTTCTTGGAGGACTAGCAAATACTACTATTAACTGGGAAGGAAACCAAGGCCCACAGAGAAAATACTTGGCCAGACACTGGGCTAGAAAAGGATCTGGAGGTGCATTTCTCCATTTTTTTGCCTAGTGATTTTTTTTTTTAACAATCTAGTGATTTTTTAGAAGAACACGATGCCACTTCTAAGATTCAAATAGATCACAGAATTAATACTTCATTTTAGGCTTATTTTCACCATTTCCTCATAAACTGTTAATTAATTCAACTAGTTTGAGTTTCTCTGTTTTTTCTTTGTTGCTGCCCAGCTCTGGAGGGAATTGCCAAATGCCAGGCAATAGAAGAAAGCGGAGAAGGAGCCCTGAGAGACTGAGAGTAAAGGTGTCCAAGATCCTAGATGTTCAGGGCTAGATTGCATTCGTGACGCTTCCGCTAGTAAACAAAGTGATTTTACCCTTTAAACGTTGTTGCTTCTAAGTTTCTGTAACAAAAAAACAAAACTGTAACATAACACATTGTACTGATTCCAATTTTCATCTCAGTGAAAACAAGAATATTTGGTCACATTCAGAGGTAAACCTGTCTGACCACTTCCACACCGGCCCAGGGCAGGCGTTTCAGGGGTACCTGTTGGCTGCAGGTGAGGGTGAAAGTGAGGGTCACGGAGGTGGGCCGGGGGCCAGTGAACCCTCCCTCGTGAACAGCTCTTTGTGAATGCAAGCTGCATCTACCTATCTTTGTGAAACAATGGACTCTCTAAATGTGGTTTGCAGGAAAGTGTTGAACTGTGAAAACTTCTGATACTTCTGATACGGTTCAGTTTTCCGCTGCCAATAGCTGAGTGCTTTGCAAAATGCCTGAAAAATGTCCCATAACCAGATCAACAGAACGTGACCACTGAAGTCCTGGCTACGTGGAAATAATCTGCTCTAGAGAAAGCTTTATTTTCAACCCCGTGTTTGTTTTAATTTTAGACCACGTTCTCCTAATCCCCATGTCAGGATGTTTACACTGACCATTCAACAATTAACCGTGTTAACAAACACTTACCCCATCTCTACTCACACACCGGTCACTTGTCTGCTGTATCTTTTCTCCAGACCTTATCTAGGAATTAATTATAAATCATGTGTTAAACATTTCATGTGAAAATAAATATGCACATAGCATCCACAAATTTTAATAGCTAGTCTTTATTTAGACTTTACTGTGTGCCAGGCACTGTGCTAAGCACTTTACGTGCGTTATTTCATTTAATCATCACCAATCCCATGCAGGTGATAGATACCAGCATTATCCCCAATTGACATATAAAGAAGCCAAAGCTTAAGCAGGTTAAGTAAGTTACAGAAGGTCACATGGCTTGTAAGTAGCAAAGGCAAGAAGAGGCAGCTGGAGAAGTCGAGGCCGGATCACAGGGATGCAGAGGTCATGCAAAGGGCGTTTGGATGTTGTTTGTAGTGTGATGGGAAGACAATGGTGGCTTCTGAGCAAAGAAGGATCTGATCCTTTTCTGGGTGTGTGTGGTAAAATATACATAACATAAAATAATATTTTAACCATTTTTAAGTGTCTCATTCAGTGGCATTAAGAACATTCACAGTGTTGTGCAACCCTCACCACCATCCATCTCCAGAGTTTTTTCATCTTCTCACAGTGAAACTCTGTACCCATTAAACACTAACTCCCCATTCCCCCTCCTCCCAGCCTCTGGTAACCCCCATTCTACTTCCTGCCTCTATGAATTTGACAGCTCTAGGTCCCTCATGTATGTGGAATCACATAATGTTTGTCCTTTCACATCTGGCTTATTTCATTCAGCATGTTTTCAAGGTTCATCCGTGTTGTAGCATGTATATAGAATTTCATTCCTTTTATGACTGAATAATATTCCACTGTATGGATCTACCACATTTTGTTTATCCAATGAGTTAAATAGAATCTATGATCAAAATTAATTTCATTTGTTTCTTTTTTAAAATAGGGCTCTTAGAAAAGCAAACATTACATAGGTGGCTCGCATTTGTAGCTTGTATTAAATGCCCCTTGGACAGTGCTGTTTGAGTCTTCAGACACTTATGGAGAACTGTGGAAAAAACTCCCTTAAGGATTTTGTAAATCTCATGGGGGAGAAACGAAAGCAGGTTGTTGCTGACTACAAGAATCCCAAGAAAAGAATTATGCCCTACATCAGCTCAAAATACCCTAGACATAGCATTTTTGTATGGAGGAGAAACGATTTTATGGCCAAAGAAAGCATTTGTTATAGTGGATTGTTCACCAAAGAGAATTCATTGAAATCAAACCAACAGCTCGTTCATTACAGAGGGTGGAGGGATCTAGTAGGAAACAGGAACCATTTGCTCACTGCCTGCCTGATGAAGATGAACATGAGTGTCAAGGAATCACTAGAACGAAACAGGAATATATTCTGTAAAATGTTTATTAACCTTTCTAAGCAAGACATCAAGCTATAACAGAAGTATTTTGTTGAGAGGATTTTTTTTTTAAGTCACAAATCTGGTTATAAAAAATCCTGGAAGCTGAACAGAAACACACAGGCAGTTTGGGAAGCATCCATGTACTGGGTGGCATCCTCACTCACCATCATTCCTGGTCAGATATGAAAGGACAGAAAAAATGCAGACACTGAGGGCTTGAACTGGAGTCTGACCCCAAAATGCAATAGCCTCCAAATACCTGAGTTAGAGCTGGTGTGTGCTCATACGGTGACATCTGAACACGTGAAACAGCTTTCCACTGTTTGGTTTCAAAATCAATAGAGCTATGTCTGGGCTGTTTTAACAATAGTGATGAAAGTCTGTAGTGAGCCACTCCCTCCCTTGTCTGACATAAGAGAGCATAGCCCTCTTGGAGAGAAGTCCGAACAGCCTAGTGGACGGAGGGCTTGGGAAATTAAAGTTCATTTACTATTATTTATGGCAAGGCCATTTCAGGCCCGGGGCATGCTTCAGAGATCTGAGTTTTCGGTAAGATTGCCTATCCTTTTGTGTCCTTGTTTTTAAATTTCTGCTTAACTTCTTTCCACACTGTATCTATCTTTCAAAAAATAAAAGGCATTCTCTACAATTAAAAATTACTTAGTCCATCTTGGAGCTACTGTCCTTATTATGACTGCAGGCCATTCTCCTGTGCCTGCTCCTTTGTGAATTCCAGGGGCTGGTGACCCTGAAGGTCCACACGTCCCCCCTACCTGCCGCCCTCACAGGGAGATGCAGCAAACGCCTACGTGCAGCATTCTAAAGGAACAGCTCTGCTGACAGACGTAACTTTTTAAATTACCACAAGAGAATCTTTCTCTAAGCAATTTATTATTTAAAAGCGATGGCACGTAAAGGAGAGAAATGATCTCTGGCTACTCAACTTGCATTTGATCAGGTAACACGCCACTCCAGAGAAGACTAGAACATCGTTGTCTGAATGGAGGCCGAGCTCTGATTATTCCATTTCATGCTACATGGATGTCTCAGAGCCTTCACGTTCCACTGTAAGCTCCCTTAACACCTGGCCCCTGTTGAATTTCCCCAATCTTTACCCTTAAGGGAAGGGTTAGACCCGTTTGCCTTTCTGAAGCGTTACTACTCGAAGCAAGTGGCATTTGGGGCCAGAAACTGCTGCTGAAGGACAGCAATGACCCGTCCTGCCACCCCTCCTTGTGGCCATGTTGATGAACTTGTCTATTACAGAGCCCGTCATTCCAGGGAGCCAAAGTTCAGGACAGAGAGTACACACGGCGTCTCCTGGGACAGGGCACACGCTCCCACCAGCCACATGTCCGTCTGGGCCCTCATGTCCATCCGGATGGGGATGCCAAGCCTGCTCACCAGACAGCCAGACAGAGGGGAGAAGCAGCAGAGCACAGTGCCCATAGACGTGCCATTTCATGCTTGCTTTTCCTTCATGAAGATTTATTTCTCAGCTCCTAGCACAGCCTACACACAGTAGGTGTGCAGCCCTCGATAGGTACTTCCTGCTGAATAAACTTAGTCCTCCGCGCCTAGGAGACCGCATTTAACTGTGCTACGTAACAAGTCAGCTACACTTACACGCCCAGTAAAAGGACAGTCCCTGTACAAAGTTCCTGCTATTCCCGTCACTCAAAATGTGAGCCCTTTTTAAATAGTTTGTCTTATTTGGGGTACACAGACTAGGGATGAAGCCCTTTAGTTAGGTCTGTACATTTCTCCAGCAGGACATTAGCATATTCAGGAGCACCTACAAGAGGAATAGACTTTACGAGAGAACAGGACCCAACAATAAGATATTTCTCAGCCGTCAAACAAATAATTTACATTGTACAGGATGGGAACGAGGCAGGAGCAGCCTCTTCAATGAGTGGTGCTGGGAAAACTGGACAGGTTCAGGGTTTGGATTTTCAATAAAGCAAGTATGCAAAACCACACAATGACAGGAAAATCACTGGGGAGTGGGGATTGCGAGGTCTCCTCACAGGCTTATACTATAAAACACCGGTATCAGATAAAAGATGCTGAGTTCTTGGGGAAACACAAGGTTGGAAATTCAAGATTTCTGCTTGAAATCTACATTTCCTGGAGCTTGGGAGGAAGAACAACAGTGGAACTCTGCCAAGGGAGGAGAGGGAGGGGGAGGGGGAGAGTTCCTTCATCAAGATCCATCATCTCTAACCCGAAATCAGTGCCCTTACCTCTGAAAAGACAGTGGTATATTTTTCTCCCACTACAGGTAACTTTTATAAGCCACTGGAGCTTTTGAAAAATGTTTAACTGTGGAGGGGCAGGGGAGGAATGGAAATCTGTCTCAACTTGCTGACGCCTACAAAATTCTCTATAATTTGTTTAGGCCAAAATAATACGTCTGCGTTTCATTGACCTTACACGTCCAAGGCTTCAAGTTCACGGAAACCCACATGCAATACAGATGCACAGAAATGGAAACCACTATCAGATCAGTCGTGGAGGCAGCAGCCTGCTGTTAGAATACATAGTTCTAACAACCCTGAGACATCGTTGCTTTCCTTCCCGTCTTCCTTCCTTCCTCTTTCTCTTTTCAACCATTTATTAATTCTACACACATTTATTGGACACCTAACACCCTTCCCATAGCCACTGCCAGCTGAGCTTCGCGGGCCAGGCACACATTTGCATTTTATTTTCTGTGTCCAAAAATCTGCCTAAAGTTGAGCAAACTGGGTCTGAAGACAGGGGGTCCACTCTCTGCAAGCGCGTGGGTGTCGCAGTCTCTGCCAGCCGTGCGGCCCCAGAATTGAGGACATCGTGTTTTCAATTTTCTTCAATAAAGCAATGAATCTGGCAATTTGCTGGCCTGCTTCAGCTAAACAGAAAGGACAATTTGAGAAAGATCATAGTTCAGGCCCAGTCAGACGGAAACGATTGAAAACAGAGCTGGCCGCTATGTGTCCCCAATGCCGCTCGCTGTCGCAGTTTGACTGACAAACTGACTTTTTTGAGGTGCTCATGCCCATTTCAGTCAGAGTTTATTGAAGGTGATTTTGATCTTCTCCATGAGGCCACAGCAGTGGCCATGCCATCTGTCACCTTGATTGCATCGTGGATTCTCTGGAGAGAGCGCCATGGCTCCTGATCATTTACAGATTGTGCTGCGCTCCCCTCCATAAGGACCACATGCACAGAGCCAGATGGCGAACATGCACGCTTATTATAAGTCTTTATCTCCGTGCAGGAAGGAGAGGAACCATTAGGTCTCCCTCAGGAGCCCTGCCCCTCTCTACCATCATGCTGCTCCTCAGCAAATACAGTCTTCTTCAGCTGTCATCGGCCTACCTCTGAAAATTAAAAAAATAAACAATAATTCCATCAGCCGAGGCCGGGAAAGGAAGATGGTCCAGCCAAGCCATCCCTGGCCTTGCCTTCCTTTCTCTCCTCGAACCCCCAACTCGCCTGACTGTGGCACTAGGTAACAACAAGCGTGTTTGCAAATGCAACATTAACAGTGTTGATTTTTTAAGAGCTCAGGAGTGGCCACGGCTGGGAAACAAAGTGACGTGGTCCTATTTTCTGTTATGGGGATTATGGCTTCCATTGTATTGGGCTCATTCTTTCCCATTTAAGGATTTTCTGTTTATTTTACATACTTTTAAATTCTACATTATTTTTGCTGCAATAATCCCAGGAAGGGGGCCGCCTGTGTCTCGATATGGATCAAGGTACAACGGTCCAGGAAGGGACTTGGGGGATAGGGACCATGAGCAAGACTGGAAGACCCCAAGGATGGTGGAACTCTAGAAAAATTCCCCTCAGTAAACTCTCTGTGGGAAAGAGACAGCGTGGAGGGCCGGGAACAGTTCTGGAAGGCTGAGTGAGTACAGCGCAGAGAACTATGTGAGCAGATCGGGGGATGGCTGGTAAAAATGTGTGTTTCCTTCCAAACCACCATGGTCACTTACTATTAGGAATTCCTAGAGGATCTAAAGGAATCCTTTGTGGAACTACAACACATGCAAAAATAAATACTGACAAAATAAACACACATTAGCTGGAAAGAAAGTGATTCTCAACTTTTTTATTTTATAGATATAACTTACATAAGGATGCATATATCTTTTTTTTTTTTTTTTTTCCCGGTACGCGGGCCTCTCACTGTTGTGGCCTCTCCCGTTGCGGAGCACAGGCTCCGGACGCGCAGGCTCAGCGGCCACGGCTCACGGGCCGAGCTGCTCCGCGGCACGTGGGATGTGGGATCTGCTTGCACAGTCACACAATACCTTATGGTTTAGGTTAAAATGATGTGGGATTTCTCTATCCGTGAAATGATAAGTCCGCCTTCTCTTACACACCATTTTTCAAGGGCCTGGCTCTTCCAGAAGTATCAGCCTTTGTTGGGAGTGCAGGATAAGCTACCACAGAGTAGTTGTGAAAACAAATGACTACAAGGCATCCCACCAGGAAAACACACACACACACACTAACAAGCTGCTTACACACCCATATTCTTCCCAAAGTAACAGAGTCCAAGTCTCTTCCCAAACACAAGTCCAGAAGTTATTCCACATGTTGGTTGACACATTAGGGGCTTTTCCAGTGGATATCAGAATAGAAGACAATAATGTTTAAACAGACTAACTTAATTTTTTTGGTAAACCATTCAATCCATCAACTTCCATGATGGTGCTACTTTGTTTACATTTTCTACGATTAAAAAAGCAGTTGTTAGAATAGAATATAGTCACTACCAAATATTTTTAAGAGGAAGAAATGTAGTGTGTAATCCAACACAAACATTCTCAGAGGAAAGGATTTATGGTAAGCTCCTACTCAAACTTTTATTTTACTTTGGGGCATCAGGAAGTGTGTGTCCATATCACTGTGCAAATATTTGAGTGTGTGCAGGAAATGTGTATATTTGATAGGCTTGTGTGCTCACTATACTTGAGATATTTTGCAAGTGATATTTAAAGACACAAACAAGAAAAAGCAGTCATGCCTATCAGAAAGAATTTCTGTTCCCTGAACCTTAACCTCAGATAGATTGTTACTCAAGCATACGCACGGACTTGCAGCATTCTCCTCAGTATGTCTCATTTTTCTACCCAGCACAGAGAGGCATAAGTTTGGGATTAGCTCTACCTGGGTAAACAGATGACCCTGACCTTTGTAACATCACCTTTTTCTGTGGTTTTGGAGCAAAAACCATGTATAGGGAGGCACATTGAAAACCAAATCACCAAATAACAGCTCACAGTCTTCAAAAAGAAAGAAGATAATCAGAAACAACATAATGAATCTGATTAAAAATAAAAATGTGGCCTTGTAAGGTGAAAAATACTGCTAAGGCCCAGCAAAAGGAAAGGGAAACTGGGTTTGATGACTTAGCGTGGATGAATTGTGCGTAAGATACAGGAAGGCTTCTTGGCTCCCACGTGGGGAGAAGATAATGCTGCAAGTCTGAAACACTGAATGTTTTTATTTCCATTTCTGATTCTGGCACTTCTAGTGAGGCTGGGGTCAGAAGCTCAATGCAGTGTCCCCAGTGCTGGCCTCGGCTTCAGGTGCAGGGAGAGGCCAGAGGGCATGCAATCAGGCTAGGGTTGAATTGCAGCCTGTTTACCTGGCCTTGTCCTTGGACAGGTTGCTTACTTTCTCCCAGCCTCATATTCTCTGTCTGCTAATGAGCAAGACAATTCCAATCTCCCAAGTGAGGATTAACTGCCATGAAGGGGAAAACATCTCACATGTATCTGGCATGTAATAAGCCTTTAAAGCATTTTACAGCTCAGATTAGGCCAGAACAAACGTCACCACTGCTGTTAAAAAATAGTGCTGCAAATGCATATACAATGCAATAGTTAAGATCAGTAGGTGGCAATGTAGAAACCATAGTTTGTAGAGCAGCCAGAACGGTCAATGCACATTTGATGGAGCGACGGGGGCAGGTGATGAGGAACAGAATACCCCCCCACTCACCTGCCATTTGGTAACTGGCGTGACCTTGTCCGTGTTACTGAAACTCTCTGTGTTTCAGCTTCTCCACCCGAAAAAGGGGGACACAATAAGAAACCTATCTCAGAATTAGATGAGATAATAGGTGCCTGGCAAATGATAAGCACTATGAAACTCAGCCAGCATTCCAAGTGCTCTGATGCCTGTGAAACGGCAGCTCATGACTTCATCCTTTACTAGCTTTTGGCTGTGATGTAGCAATAAAAGCTTATTGCTACTCAGAAGCCCAGGAAACTGACCAAAATCCATTGTTCACTTTTATTTGATGTTTTTGGTTTTCAATGTTTGCTAAGTTGGAACTATTGTTTATTTTATTTCATTGCTACAAACCATACCTATAAACTTGCTAAGCTGTGTCACTTCTCTCTCTCTCTCATGCACACACACACACGCTTACACACAAACACACTCAGGCAGGGTGGGTGTACCTGGAGCTCTCCAAACCCACAGCTGTTACTGGGAAAACACCTCAAAGTACAAGAGGAGAAGGAGTGGCATTATTTTGGACTCAAAATGAAAAGACTTGGATATTGGTCCTAATACCATCACTTAACCTTGGGTAAAGCATGTATTCTCTCTGCATTTGTAAAACAGGTATCGGAATGTGTTTTCATTTCATGGGGTTGCTGTATGTAAAGATCAAATCTGTGAAGTCTTTGAAGAATATGGGGCACTCTACAGGCTTAAATTTCAGGTGTTGATGTTATATGTTAAAGACAGCTTCACCACCAAACATTCATGAGTGTTATAAACAGATTAATGAAGACTTTATAATAAATGTGCAACTGTCAGAAATAACTTCGAGTCTAGCTGGAAAGCAAGGACATCAAAATTCCCTGTGTTCCGAACGATAATGCTGATACGGAAACACATCTAAATTCTGCTCCCAGGGGGTTCAGGCGTTCCTGGGTCAAGTGATTCTGATTAATATAGTGGACGAGTAGGACTCACGTTTTAATTTTGCTTCTTCCTCTCTTTGAGAATATTTCCAATATTACAATGTCTATCCCCCAAATAGCATAAGACCCAAATAAAAGTAAATCCAACAAAATCTGCTTAACTCAGGCTGCTTTAAAATAAGAGTTCATACAATGGGACAGTTGGTCCCAATCCTGGTTTAATATGTCTGCAGTACGAAGGGTCTTTGCTGTCTCCTGTTTCTGCAGAAAAAGGAGCTTATTAAAATAAATGTAGAATACAATTTAAGCTCCTAATAGGAATGGAAAAGCAATAGTTGATATAATAATAACAAAAAACAATAACACTATTTTTCAGGATATTTCTTATTCTTGTACTATAATTTAATTTAGTGATAGTCAAATTTCAAGGGTTACTTCATGTGAATGCAAACAATAGAAATAATTATTTCTCCTTAAAAAGTTCCAGAGATTCTTTTAAGGAAAGGTATGACTATAAAAAGGCAGTTCTAAAGGTAAATTCAAATAATCTATAATGAACAAAGTAATTCAAATCTAAAAAACATTAGGAAACATAACAGGCACCTAACCTTTCCTTTCTGTCATTAGATAGAGTAGGTATTAGAAGCTAATTGAACATGATTATAAAAAAGCATTTTTCAATAATAAATCATAATGAGTAAAATAAAAATTAGTGTGTATATATCTGTGGGTGCATGAGTGCATGTACATTTGTGATGTACGTGTGTGTGTGTATGTGTGTGTGTGTTCAAACCAAATTCAACTAGCAGGCAGTGATCACACGTCTCATCTTATGAATGGCATTAGATATCTTGTTCAAAATCTGTGATTAATCTGATTAAGTTAGTGAGTGAATAATCCTTTAATCCTCTCAAGAATACAGTTTACGTCTGCTGAGTGTCAAATTTAAGATTGGTAAGCTGTAAATACCGAAATTTAAGTGAAAGGAAGGAGAAAAAGGCAGCCACCCAAAGTCAAACTGTGCCACCTCTTTCCCACATCCTGTCTTTTGCGGGTGACCTTCTCAGCTGAAACGAGAGAATGAGAAACATTAGGAAAAATCATAAATCATTCTCCAGCAGTGGCTCTGCAGCAGGGAGCGTATCAGTCACGGAGGACCAATCTGCTAGCATGTGCTTCCCTTTTCCCAACCAGTTTAATTATAAATTAATGGATACTGCCTTTTGCTTCTCATTTCATTCTGGAGAAGAAGTGTTTAAAATCAGATATTTATTTTATACTTGGAAAACTATCTCAGAAGCAAAAAATTGCTAAGTATCTTTGCAGAATCACAAAAACAGGAAAATGAACATCCTTCCATTATAATCTCAGTCCATGGACTACGCTTCAACTGTTCCTGCATTTAGCTTTGGCCAGGTCATGTGAATTGAAGTGACTTGAGGCTGCTTTATCATTATGCACCAAATTCAAATAATAACAATGAGATAAGATAGTGTGCGGAGGTAGTTAGAAGGAGGATAGTGATGATTCATCTGCTACCCAAGGAAAGTAAAAAGTAAAAAAATAAATTCTTTTAAACCGATTGACTTGCTTGCTTGGCACATTTGACCACCTACTTTTAACTGAAATATGTATGTATCAGGCCAATCAGAAGTTTTTAATGTCTATAGCCCAGAATGTGCTGGAAATTTATTTGCCTGAAATGTTTTTTGTGTCAGTTGTTTATGAAAATTATCCCCTGCCTCTAAAAACCTTCACTGATATCTACTGGGAAGGCAAACCTGCTGGACGACATTAATTTGCCACTCAGGTACTTCTTCACTTACTAATTTAACATGAGTCAAGGGAATCTGGTCTAACTCAAGTACTGGCCAACGCTTAAAAGCAGTCTGTTTTACCCCTTAATTCCCCATGATGTGAGGAAATGAGGCAAAGGAAGAAGACCCCTCTCAGCCCTGAGTGCAGCTCGAGAATCAGTGCCAGTCTGGGAAGAGAGGTAGAGATTCGATCGGCTCCTTTTGCTCTTTGGGCTGTGGTGCAGCCTCTGCTCTTTGAGTCTTCCGATGAAGCCTGGAAAAAGTGGGTGCTCAGTAACCACACAATGGAGGAATCCTATGGAGAATCCCTCTCCTGACTTTATCTTTGTCTGGATGGAGGTGTTATGCTTCTAGGTTTGCCTCAAACGGCTGGGGGTAGGGCAAGTGTGAGGAGCTTCTGGCCCCAGCACAACTAGCCACAAGCTCAGCCCTCATCCCACTGTATTCCCCGCCCCAGAGTCTGCCAACCTCTGTGAGGCTTTCAGCACCTTCCAAATATGTGTCACATATTTGGCACAATCTAGTATTTTCGGTCCTCTATTTTCATAAGGTAGACAAATGTCTCACATCCCTGGCTTGTGTGTTCGGCTCCAGCTCTCTCTCCCCTCTACTCAATGGTATTGGCTTCTGTATTTATGACTTGCGACATGATCTTATCACTCACTATCTTTAACGCCATACCCCTCTGACAGTGAACTTCCCCGCTGACATCCTCAGCTAGGCATGAGCTGACTCCTGATTTTGAAGGGCAGGACCACTGCTGGGGCCCTGAGGACCACAGACCCCATTACAGCTTCTGGACTGAGAGTGACCCAAAGTCGCAAGGGGAGGTTTAGGATTTTCTGCAGATTTTCTTCTAAGACTTTAAAGAACTGACTGGGAAATGGAGAATAGTTTTCAGCCACCTCCATGAATGAACTGTGGGGCTGAGGAGTGAGTGCCTGATGATAAATCCCATATTGGTAACAAATTGTGAAATGATTCCGCTGTGCTTTTGTTCCAGCCCTTACTTTTATGAGTAAGGGCTCTCGTAAAAGCCCACAGAGCAGGGTTTACCAACTGTGTAAGATCATTTCTGAAACTATTTTACAATGAACCTAATTATGAATAAATATCTAAGAGAATACGCATATAAATTGTGCCATTTGTAGCGTTGTTTTTCTTTTTGTACATATCCTCTAATTGATTGTCTTTAGACCCTGTTCTTACCTTCTCAAAATCATGATTTCTCATATTACAGAATAACAGACGCACTCTTTTGCCTTTACGTGGCATGTAAGTTAATAGCCCTCTCTTCTGCCATTCATCTACTCATTCATGCATTCATTCACCAACTGTTTACTGAAAGTTTGTTAAGTGCATGGACATCAAGATGCTATGATTTAAAATGATCCAACCAGAGTAGCAATCCCATTTTGCCCCCAGCTACTTCCCTTTCTCTTCCCATCTTTAACAATTTTACATGTTCTTCATTTCCTGTTTACTTTTTAACCACTGATATCTGCCCTCACTATGCTAATTGGTCACCTTCTACTTTGTGTCTTCTTTTTGCAAAGTCTTGGTTCCCTTGACTTTTCTAACATTACTCTCTCCTATCTCTCCTAGTTCTTTCTTTTTTTTCCCCCTCAGGCCTCTACATTTCTACATTTGTGTTTTTATCTGCTTGCCCTTTTAATATGTTACCTCCCTCCTCTTTTCTTCCATTTAAGTCACTTAATTTTCTGTTTTTTAAAAATTTATTTTATTGTGATAAGGACAGTTAACATGAGCCCTACCTGCTTAAATTTTTGAGGGCACAACACATTCTTGTTGACATTAGGTACAACTTTGAAGAGCAGATCTCTCGAGCTTATTCACCTTGCTTGACGGAAACTTTATGCCCTTCGATTAGTAACTCCAATGAAGACATACAAATGGCCAACGGGTATAGAAAAGGTGCTCAGCTAATTATCAGGGAAATGCAAGTCAAAACCACAATGAGATATCACCTCACACCCAACAGTATGGCTGTTAGCAAAGAACAAAAGCCAAGTGTTGTCAAGTAAATGGAGAAAGTGAAACCCTTGTGCACTCTTAGTGGGAATGCAAAATGGTGCAGCCATTATGGAAAACAGTATGGACTTTCCTCAAAATATTAAAAATAGGACTACCATAAAATGATCCAGAGATCCCCTTGATACATTCCATGTAGAGTCCATAAAAGAGACCACAGAATCATGGATGTTATATATGCTGAGGCCTTGCCAAAAAGCAATGTGAAGTCACTTAATCTCCATCTAGCTCATTCCTTGAGACTCAAAAGACCATTACAAAAGCATACTTGGTGAGGATAACACATGAGGGTCACAGCCACCCCACTCTCCTCTTACTGTGGTGGTGCCTGTTCATCTGGCTTCAGATCCACCTCTTCCTTTGAGTTTCTACTGACTCTTGAAAAAGGTCATATATGCTGATATAATCTTGAGAGGCCTTGTTGAGAGAACAGGAGGTCTTAAAGTATCAGAAGGGGGAAAAGTGCATGAGTGACCTTTAGGAAATCTCAAGATCTTGAAATCTATTTCCAATGAATTCCAGAGCCAAACTGGAAATCCAGACTACAGGGTGTTAGAGCCTATTTTTACATTGGATCCAGAACTTAGATTCTTATCAGTCTGTTTCACTAGCCCTTCGCCTCTAGGCAACGGGAGCTTAGACAAGCAGATTCAGCTCCATCCAAGCTCTGAGCAGGAGAGAACATAAGCTGGGCTTCTCCCATCAGTGATGTCTAATGTGGCCAAATCTTCATGTTCATAAATCTGGGATCTAGGGTAGGCTCTGAGTCCTCAAACGGCCATCGAGCACCAGATCTTCTCTAAGACTCTCTACATTTGCTCAGACTAAATAACCAGGCTTGATTTCAGTTCCAACATCCAGGCCCTCCAAGCCATAGTCCAACTGACTAAGCCCCTAAACCCTGCCCTAGCCCTTTCTTAGATGGTCCTGGACCCTGTTTTCCATACCTTTGGTCAACGATTATAGCTTCCTTCAAAACAGAAAGATTTCCCAAGAAACTACCATCCTCACAACTTCTGGAGTAGCCATCGTTGGGGGATTCCAACCACACCTCAACCATCAGATCAGACCATCTTTCCTGACCTAGATCCTGTTCCAGTTCACTGTGACCCATTGCACACTGTTGTTTACATACTGGTCACTCTTTAGGTGCCCGAGACACAGCTTAATATTTAGGTCAGTCCCCGTTGCCCATCTGGTTTCAGCATCCTATTTGCTCCCTTTGACTCATGCTAACAATGTCCTCATAGACAATCTTTCCTGAGTTATGCTACTAGGACCTACTGGAGCAGATTTCTAAAGAATGTAAGAAAGCAGAAGTGGGTTATAGACATTTTATTGGTTTTGAGGTTCATTTAGAATTGACTGATCCTTAGAGGACCCCCAGTTCCCCAAGACCAGCCAGACCAAGAATAGGCTTCCTGTGACTAGTAAAGAATGCATTCGTCCACTTTCTAGGCTGAGACGCAGAAGTGGCTAGTGGCCACAACACACCTTCAGTGTATTTCCTTGTATCAGCCTATAGTTCTTCTAAAACCTGACACTAGTGAATTACTTGCCTCTAGTACTATAGCAACCAGCATGTGTCAAATGTTTGAAAAAGGAATAGAAAACTGGACTTTATCACCTAGTTTTGCTTCCCAAGTATATGTTTTTACCATTCACTTTGACACAATAGCAGTAAAAAGTTCAAGAAAGTCATTAGATTGATTAAAATTGGAAAGCTGGATAATGCCATTATTATTGGGCATATGGGTATTTGGAAACCTTCACATGCCTGCTGATTTAAACATAGACTGGTGCAGACATTCTGGAAACGACCTGGTAATATTTAGTTAAATTAAACATTCACTATAACAAGCAGTACAGTTCCTGAATATAATTTTTTTAAATACTCTCACACACCAGGGGGCCTGCTCCATGACATTTATCATAGTGTTGTTTGTGATGGTGGGAGGAAATCATGGTGTCTGTCACTAGTGGGTAAGTAAAACATGGTAGACGCCAACTGTAAAGTATTCTGCAGCCATCAGATGCAAAGAGCCAATGTTTACACAGCCACATGGGCAGATCTTAGAAACAATAGGCAATAATAATAAAGAGAAAATAGAATGAGCTATCTAACATAATGATACTTGTACAAATTAGAATACATGAACAAGTGTTTTATAAGAACACATGAAAACAAAAGGATATCATCAAACACATTCACATGACTGCTTGTGGTAGGGGGACGAATTGAGAATGGCAGTGAGCAATTGAGAAATGGAGGCCAAATGAGATAGATGATAGATAGATAGATAGGTGATAGATAAAAAGATGGATGGATGAATGGATGCATGGATGGAGGGATAGATAGATGGACTGATAGGTAGGTAGGTAGATAGACACATAGATACATAGATAGATAGATAGATAGATAAAAAGATGGATGGATGAATGGATGGAGGGATGGATGGATGGATAGATGGATGGACTGATAGATGACAGATAGATAGATGACTGATAGATAGATAGATAGATAACATATATGTGAGACAGGTCAAGAGAGAAGCTTGTGCAAACCAATGATATGGTGTCATGGACTAAGAAGTATAATTAACAACTTTCTGTACTTGAAATCCAGAAATAAACTACAACAGTCCAAGAAAGCTGGTAAGTTTCTAGGGCAATAGGACATTATCGCTGAGGCACACCTGAGATTGAGATTAAAAGCTAAACACTAAGCTGTGGTATTGCTTAAACTTTACTCTGCCTGTGACACCTGGATTTGCCATGAACATCCCACCTGGCTCCTTGAGACATCTCTCCGGTTACCAGCCAACACTGAGAGCCTAGACTGGGACCAGTCCACAGGCTCAGCATCTTTAACAGGATGCATAGGCAGCTGCTAGATGCCATGATGAAGTGAGGCAGCAAAGGGGGATAACACCCAGTAAAGATACCTTAGAGTAATACCCAATAATCCAATAGTATTGCAGGACCATAGAACATGGAAAACTGCAATGGCTGATAGCCCAACCTGGTAAATGCAGCAAATGACAAGTGGCTTCTCTGGAAGAGCTCAGCCTCTGCAGCCTGGGCAAACCCAAGGACACCCTTCACATATATCAATGGAAAGTAGACTTCCCTACTCTCACTCTTTCTTCTAGTCACTTATCCACTTATGCTTATAGCTTCAGGCCCGAAGATCACAATGGAAATGACAACATTTTATTGCCTTTGAAATAATTCATTTTTCACAAGAGTCCCTCTTAGAGAAGTCATATGTGGTTGGAGGATTACCAGTCCAGAGCTAAGTTGCCCAATATGGCAGTCACTAGCTACATGTGGCCACTGAGCACTTGACATGTGGCTAATTCAAGTTGAGATGTGAAGACCTAGTAAGATAAAAAGAATCTCAGAAGTCTAATTGATAATTCTGATATTCATTAAATGTTGAAATGATATTTTGGAAATACTAGGTTAGATAAAATATATTATTATTAAATTAACTTCACCTGTTTCTCTTTACTTTTTCTCAAGTGACTAGTAGAAAATTTTAAATTACATCTGTGACCCACCTTCTATTTCTCTTAGACAATGTTGGTCTAAGAACTTGTATGTTGATTTATAGCTCTCTTTCAGTTATTGATGTGAAACGAAGCCTGGTATTTTCCTGCAATGGTGGAAGATTCTCTCTTTTAAATGATACTGTTCAAATGAAGACTCACATTCGGTCCCCTCACATTTCTTGTCAGTGGCGATTCCTACTTGAAGCCTCTGGCCTTTTCTACATTTTTAATTCCACCTTTCCACACTAAATAGAGGATGATCACAACACAGTAGACCAAGAGGTTCATGTAGGTGGGGGACAGCCTGCTGCACGTCCCTGTGATGATCTAAATTACATTCGAGTTGCTCAGGACTTTTGTGCCAAGACATCTTGTGACATCCAGAAGATCTCTTCTGGGCTTCCTCTTACTATACTGGCATAAAAGCCCACTGACCGGGCTTCCCTGGTGGCGCAGTGGTTGAGAGTCCGCCTGCCGATGCAGGGGACGTGGGTTTGTGCCCTGGTCCGGGAAGATCCCACATGCCGCGGAGCAGCTGGGCCCGTGAGCCATGGCCGCTGAGCCTGCACGTCCGGAGCCTGTGCTCCGCAACGGGAGAGGCCACAACAGTGAGAGGCCCGCATACCACACACACACAAAAAGCCCACTGACCACCTAGGATGGAAAAGAAATGAAAACAATTCATACCTAAATATGTCACTTTCCACTGTAAAGGGAAGTCAGAAAATAGAATACTCATTCACCTCTTATTCCCAGAATTCAATGTGATAAGAAGTCAAGATTTAAAAAAAAGAACTATGCTCCTTTGAAGTTAGAAAAAAATAGTAACAATATAGCATGTATAATTCAAATACTGAAATGTCATGAAAGACCTTTATTAACTTGGGGATAGGGCACAATTTCTAGTTTGATTATAACCACATAAATATATCGCCACTCTTTTTTTATTTTATTTTATTTTCCTTCATTTGCACCTGATCCCTGGAGTCAACCACTGATCATCAGGGGACTTGTTGTAAGTAATGGTCATTTGTGTTTCATAATTATCTTGAATCAACACAATTAGTTCCACATTCTGCTGTTTTCTTCCTAAGGCATCTGTAAACATTTTTTACACAATTCCAGCAAATAGCTTTTGTCAATAATTAAACTTTTTAATTAAAAAAGTAGAATGATCCAGAATAGCTATTTTAGATGTGCTTTACATACCCCTCCAAGGAGTATAAGAAAATATTCTTCAAGATACCAGCCAAGAGATTTTCTCTTTCAATTATCATCCACAGATCCACAATTTAGAATGTCTTTGGTCACAGTTTTAACGTGGTTAAATCAACATAAAGCCTGAAGGACATTAATTTAAAAAAAGAATGTACTGTGTTTGATTGAATGATTTTGTTTTCTTCCCTTGAATTGTTTTGATTCATTCCACAAAAACTGTGTTGAACACCAGCTATGTACAGGGCAATAGATGTGATGATCGCAAATTTTTCACGCGTATCAGATCACCTAGATTCTACCTTAGCAACTGATTCACTGAGTTATAAGTGGACCCTAGAAATGTGCACTTGTAATGTCTACCCAATGTGATTCTGAAATGAGAGGAACTTAAACCCCACTTTTGAGAAATGCTGAAACAGAGCTTCAGATTCTCTCTTAATCTTCAGAGAGGTGTGGACTATAAACTTTCACCCATGAAAATGTCCTTACCCGCCTGCAGCTAGGATAGCATGTTTCAGAAGAGAACAGAAAGTCGGGTGTCATTTCTAAAAAATCCACTTTGAATTTTTAAAAAGGCTTTCTTCAAGAATGGCTCCAAAAGTAATAGATTCTTCAGAAATAAGCAAATCTTTTATTGGGAGGTAAAATCTGCGGACAGGAACTGAGCACAGAAAATGCATTCTCTTCAGGCCACACCCCCGAAAGCACGTAGGACCATCTGGAGGGTGTGGCCACCAAAAACGGTCACTGAACACAGCCATTGTGCTGTGCTCCATCCCAAGCCCTGGGTCCCTCCACGGGTGCTGCATTCAGACACGTGCTTTGTTTCATCTTCTTTTGTTGTGCTGTTTCCCCCCAGGACAAGGTTTGGCAAATTTTAAACAGTACGATTACAAGCTGATGAGGAAGGTTTCCCTGATGTTCCGAGGCCTGGAAACAGAGGCGGTGTCGCTGATTTACACCTAGGGACGGAGAGAAGCAGGCTTCCTCTCACAGAGGTGAGAGCAGAGAGCTGTGACATCGAGGCTCATCCTTGTGACATTAAGTTTTGAACTGAGGGTCCTCTATACTTGCCCTCCCTATAGTTCTAACAGGATCCTAACCAGAGAGAGATGAAAATCAGCGTATATCAACACATCAATAAAATACCAAAGTGTGTGTGTGTATATATAAAATATATATCAATAATGGGGTTTCATTAGGTATTGTAAACCAATCAAGTATACCAATAAAACTTGAAAGACTAAAATTGGCGAGCCCCACCCTTGCCATAAGGAAGGACGGTACCAATCCGACCTCAGGAATAGAAATCGGTGGCCTCAGCCTGTCAGGATGCTTTCCCCACAGTGGATTTAGCATCCTGTTTTACATTACAGCATTCTTTTCCTTAATTTCCCTCCAAATTAGTATCCAGTAATGAAAGGTAATTTCCCTATCCACGTTTGGCAATTGTGAGAACACTTAGCCACTTTCAAGTCAGGTGGTGGCACTGTAAGAAAAAGACACGAGGTAGTTAAAAATTTGAAGAATATGTCAATTGGTAAAATTAGATAAAAAGTTACGCTGTGTTCTGCCCTACATTTGGACTATCGCAAGTGAGGCAAACTTTTCTAGGCAAACTGCTGAGGACTGCCAATTTAACAAGCTGTTCCGTGCTGCAAGGGACATATTTATGGACATACTTTCAACAAGACGTACCTAGTGCTACCAAGCTGTGCTGTACTAAAGAGCAGAAAGACTTAGAGCGATAGATTTAAAAAAAAAATAAAGGATTTCACACATGGGTCCTATTAAAATCAGATCAAGTATTCTGAAATTTACAGGCAAAAATATTTAAAATAATGACAGGGTTGTTGCATGATCTAAGAAGAAAACACCCGGGAAATGTAAAAGATAAGATTGACACAGCATGTTTAGCTCAGGCTGTTGTACAACAAGGCTCTTGAAGGGAGAGAGGAAAAGCCAAGCTACATTGTGAATATTCTCGTTTTTAATCAGTTGGGTCAACATAACTCTACTGCTATTTAAAATCTAGGCTTATCTCATGAATGTTTTTCAATATAAAGATTACCGCTCACAAAATCTTGCAAGAAAGATTGATTTCATGTCTCTTGATCTTTGGATGGTCCAAAGTCACCTAAAGCCACTATTATTACTGGTACTTCTTTATTTTGAGAAGCCATTGGCTGTTTCCTATGAGAGCACTTCCTCTCCTTGGGAGTGTGCTTGGGATACTCATGAGTCAGACTGTTCTCTATTTAAAACTGGCTACCTATTTCTATTTCTGGGAGTGGAGATATCAAGTCAACTTGGAGCTCATCTTCTTTGTTCTGGGGGGAAAAATCATTTCTCTGTAGAAAAAGGATAAATGAATTGGAGAGGGTGGTGGTTTGACAAGAACCTGGGGTGTGGCTGCTTTGGAGTGATCCCTCACACATGCATTAATTACATGCATCCATTTATCTGACTACAGAACCTTGTAGGAGGGAAAGAAACAGGACCAAGGACATTTTACTTTGATAGTCAATGTCGTTAGAACACTTTTGATGGTCACCGGTGTCTGCACACATTTTTTTCTATAAAGGGACAGGCAGTGACTATTTTAGGCTTTGTGGGCACAGGGTCTCATCACAGGTCCTCAACTCTGCTGCATGAAAGCAGCCATAGATCATATGGAAACAAATGAGCATGGCTGTGTTCCAATAAAACTTTATTTACAAACACAGGCGACAGGCTGGACGTGGCCCTGGGCTGTTGGATGACCCCTGGGCTAGGGTGGCTCCAACAGAGGCTGCTTGCAGGAGAGACAAAGGACTTCCTAAGAGGAAAGTCATTAGAAGGAAAAGGGGGTCCAAAACTGATAACCAAACTCTAGGAGCGGGGTTGCCAGAGGGGAGGACTGGCCCGAGGCCCTGAGGTGGCCAAGACTCAATGCCCTTCTGGAACTACCGTGTGCCCAGGGCAGGGCTACAGGTGTGAGAGCCGAGACGGCGGCTCACAGGGGGCTCTAATCCTGGAGGCTTGGGCATGCTGTCCCCCCTTCCCTGGTCCAAACGCTGAGAAACCACCAGTGACCCCATGACCATCCTGACAGAGTGGTATGTCAATAGGCAGGGTGTCAGTTTCTAAACTTCTGGGGTTTGCTGTTGATGCAGGAACATCAGCAGAGAAAGGGGCTCTTCTGCAGTCTGGCTGAATGTTCTAGTCTCTTACTCTGTAAGGTGATATGTCTATGCAGACTAAGCTCTTTGGACTGAGCAAATTCCTAAGGGTCTTGGTCTTGTCATGGAACATCACCGGAAAGAGGAAATTGGATGAAATGCAGTTATTATAATTTGAATAATAAAATAACTGTGACCTCATCCTATACCCTAACCTGCTGAGGGAGGCACACTGACTAGAGTTATTAACTAAGGTCACAAACAGGGAAAGCATCTCCTCTTTGTTCTTTGGACAAAGGCATTAAACTGAAGAGACCCATGGGTTCGGATCCTCTCCTAAGCCTGGGAATGCGATGCAATCATTAAAGACCTACTTAGGTGGAATTGAGAATAACTCAATTGGATTAAATTAATAACTCAGTGGATTAAAACATCAAGGTGGGTTAAAAGAAGGTTGGTCTCCACAGATCTAGTCTGGGTTTAGTTATAGAAACAAATTATATCCACTAGCCCTTCTAGCAAATGAGGCAAATCAGGATCTTATTTGATATGAAAAATAGTTTGTATCCTTTGGTGATTCATACTTATATACACTTTAGAGCCTTCAGTTGCATATTCACTCATCACTTTATTCTCAGAACAACGTGTGAGGCACGTAGGAAAAGTGTTCCTATGACCCCCAGTGTTTTTTCAGATGTAGTAACTAAGACCCCCCAAATTTTCAGTGATGTGCTTAAGATTCTAGAAGAGCAAGTCCCCATGGCTACACTGGTCTCCACCCCACCCCAGCTGCCCCAGTGCCTTTATGTGTGCAGCCTCCGGGCCACATCACTCCTCATCAAAGGGAGCCGGGAAATGCACTGCAATGTGCAGCTCAAAACACTGGCCGCCATCATCTCCTTGCTGAGGTGAGCTGCCTTTTGCTGCAAGCGCCTCTTGACTACCTATGCACCTCAGGCTGGTTCTTTAGTTTGGAACAAGGTGGAAGGAATCATAGAAGGGCAAGTGGAGAATGCAGAGCACACAACCAGGTGATGCTCAATTTCCTGGGAACAGTGCCATGCAGAGGTCCAGCACGTGCTGTGAAACCTTGGGCAAGTTACTTACCTTCTCTGTGCCTCAATTCCCTCAAATGTAGGATAATGACGGGACCTTCTTCGAGGAAATGCAGTACAGATTAATTGACTTAAAATGTAAAAGTGCTGAAAGCAATGCCTAGGATACTGTAAGTGCCAGGCAAATGTGACAGCCAGGATGGTCTCAAAGAAGCAGGATAGACAGAAATTTCTATTCACACTTGTAGAGAAGTTGTGGTCGTGCTTTGTAAAGTACTGGTCAGATTGTAAACTATCTTGTAATTACCTTCTTTGCAAGCAACTTGTATCACTCAGTGCAATTTTAGGACTACAAAAATGTCAGAAAGTGATTTATATAAAATGTAAATGTGACCTGGTTACCCCTTCTTAAAATTCTTTCTATCACACTCAGAAAAAAAAAAAAAAGAAATGCCATCATCCATCCCATCTCTAGCTGTCAAAATCCTAGGCATGCAGAGAATTCCAATAATTACTACCATTTGTGGAGTTCTCACTCTGTGCTAGGCCCTGAGAGTTACATACGTTATCTCATTTAATCCCATGGAAGCGCTGTAAGTATAACAAACCCAGTTTTACAGATGATAAATCTAAAACTCGGTGAGGTTAAATAATTTGTCCCATGACAGCATCCAGCAAATAGTGAGGCTGACGTAGCCCGGGGCCCTAGGATGCTAAGACCATGTCTTTAACCCACCGCTGTACGTGATCCTTCCACCAAAAAAGAATTTCTCCCCATTCTGAAACAGTATAGTACTTGGTTTATATTCTTTTCATGCGAATACAATTCTATCTTAAATTACATTTTTTTTCCTGCACGTCACAGGTTATCTGATGGTTCACAGGCTTCACAAAAATAGAGGATAAGACTCGTGCATCTGTGAACGGAGCCTAGCTGCCCGGCAGGTGCCTGGGAATGGAGGAGAAGCAGAAAGATCAAGAGGGAGGGGCAACTTCACAGTTTGCTTGGGCTTTAACTGCCTTCCTTGAGAATGAGCTAGAAAATCCCTACCTCACAGGGTTGCTGTGAGGGTTGTCAGATGACAACAATAACGCAATTTAGTAACGAGTTGGTTATCCTTTATTCAAGGGGGAACAATCCAGAGACTGGGGAGTACAGAGCCTCACGAGCAGTGAAGCACTCTTCCCCAGGGATGCCGAACAAGAGTGAGTTTTACAGAGGTTAGAAGCAGCAACATGGAAACAGGGCACGACTGGCTGGGAGGTCGGGGATTTCCTTCTGAGACGGGCAGGTCCTGCTTTCTAGGGCGAGGTGAGCTCGCTAAAGCTGAGTGGGAAGATGGTGATTGGTGTGTGGTAGTTTCCTTGACACTGAGGGATCTTCAACAAGCTCCGAGACTTAGGTTTAGATTTGTGACTTGGGCCAGGCCCCTGGGACCGCACCTCCATTCCGTGGGTCTGAATTTGTGTACTACCTCTAACCGGGTCCAGTAAGAAAACAGTTAAAATCACTTTAAACAAGGCAGAGTACGACCAGCGTGGTCACCGTTCACGTTTATTAAATTATACTGAAGTCGGGGTGGTTCCTGGGACAGATTGGCTCTTAACCAGGAAAAGACAGTCAATGGGGATTTGAGCACAGTGAGAAGAAAAAGCGGGGACTTACCCGCTGAGTTTGCCTGGAAGGTAGAATTTTAAGGAAGGTGATGAGCAATTAAGCAATGGCGAGTAGAGGGGGAAATGCGCAAAACGAAGACGGAGAAGTACAGAGAACGAAGGGGTTCCGTGCTATCAGAACTTGCAACCCGACTGGGGCAGCGGACTGGGTGGGCTCCACCCTCCAATCCCCCGCGCCCCGCTGCCTGCCGCCCACAGACCTGGAGCCGCGCCTTCCTGCCACTGAGTGCAGGGGTGCAGGAGGCCATCCTCTGTGTGAAGGCCCTCCTGGCTCCGCCCCTTTCCCCAGGCCTTCCAGAAAACCAGGGGCGTTCGCCCGAGAGCTAGGATCCACAGTCCTGGGTTCCCCAGGCTCTCCCCCTGCATACGGAAGCTCTAGAAACAACTCCAAGTGAGTTCTCTGAGCGACTATGGTCGTCACCTCTTAAGTTTTCACCACGTTTACCAAGGGAGCCTGAAATGGGGAGAACAGCCTGTTTCCTTGACAGCAGAAAATCGACAGTTGTTTTTTTTTTTTAATCCTTTGTTGTCGGTCAAGAATTCCATAGAAATAATTGATGCCTAAAAACACAAGGAAAAGTGCCTTTCCTCCCACCCCCCAACTTCAGGGTTTGCTTCCAAGGAGACTGACGAGCGGATTTCTGAAACGTGAGCAGCGAGCAACAAAGACCCCCAGAGGCAGGGGACGAGCTCGGTCCCCGACATCGCCGGTCCCGAGTCAAGGGTGTCTCTACAGCTTCGGGACCGGCAGGCTGCCTGGGACGCACGAAGGCAACATTTCAAAACAAAAACAAGCCACAAACAAACAAGCACTGCAGAAAGGGCCAAGTCCGTTTGCACGGCCGACCGGGGCCCAGGCAGAGCGGCTGGAGACCCGGCCCTGCTTCAGCGGGGCTTTCTAACGCGGGGCGCGAGCCACCCGGGGGCGCCCTCCAGGCCGGGCTGTCTAACGCGGGGCGGGGGGTCTGCGGCGGCCGCGGCCCCGGGGCTGGGAAACCCAGCGTGCGCCCGGCCCACCGATCATTAACGAGCCATCCTCGAAAACAGACTGGCGGGGGAGGCTGCGGATTGACTCGCCTACACTCTAGAGAAAACAAAGGGGATGGAGGCGGGGCAGGGGGGCACTGGGGAACCAGGCGCAAATGCAGCTTTCAAGTTCAAAGGGCTTATTTTGCATGAGAAAACACACGAGGACCTGAGGATTGGTGGTTGGCATCCCCCCTCCCCCGTCTTTAATATCAGCTCAGCAAAAAGTCGCGATAAAACCATTGGCCTCTGGGACTTCTCAAAAAAAAGAGAAATCCCTTTCTTCTGTGTCCTTACGTACAAGGGTAAAGACCAGCTTCCTACGTCCAAGTCGCGAGTGCTGAAGGGAGGGCGAGCAGTGGGGCGCCCAGCCGGAGCCTCTGTCTTCCGCCGGTTCCAGATTCCACGGCCCGAGGCGATGGTTTGCATTTTTAGGACAACAGCCGGCTCTGGGCCAGCCGGAGACCTCTCGTCAGGCTTCATTACTGCGCACAGAATGCCACGAGCGAGCCTGTGGTCACTGCGCGCTGACCGAGCGCGGCGAAGCCGCTGCCTCGGCCTGCGATCCCGACCCCTTCCCCTCTTCCAGCCCGCGCACCCCGCATCCCACCACGGTACCCCAAACCTGAGCTCTGTTCCTGCGTGCCGCGCCCTACCTGGGGCACAGTGCTCCCGCTGGAAATCAGGCTGTGGCGCCGTGCTCGCTTTTTGGGGTCTTCCCCTCCAGAGGGACTCAGAGAAGAGCTGCCTTTGCCAACTGAACTTTGTCGTTGGAAACCACCCTCTCGCTTCTTTCCCCTCTGATACGCTTCCTGAGACTGAGTCTCCGATGCACCATCTCCCCTTGGGGACGGGACGGTTGGGAACACGGATAGCCGGGAATACAGACCCCTCTCTTTTCAAGGTCGTTAACCTTCTTAGTGACCTCCCTAACTGCAATCGTCTTCTGTGTCTGGCCTAAACCATAACTGGCCTCTTACAAAGAAACCCCATAGCCCACAGCCGCGGACTTACCACCATCCAATCCCATCTGTTAGGAGGGGATACCCCTCAATGTACCATTTCAAACAAGGATGAACGCTTGTAAGCCAGAGGATGGGTCACCATCGTTTGTTCAATGCTGACACACCAAACATTCTAACTCAGTATATCAAAATAAGGCTATGGAAGTACAAGATTACTGACTGTAAGATTACTGATTGTTTTGAAGGAATTATTTCCATGGAAAACATTTAAGCCAAGTTGAACTTGACCTTGAAGCTCCAGTAAACTTTTCTGAGCCTCTGGGGCTGAAAGTATGTGGAAGACTATTACACAAATCAAACATCTGAATCTTTGAAGACAGCCACCAGGAGAGATGTGATGTGGGAAACTAACAGCAAACCACAGACCACTGGCCAACAGTGAGGTGTGCAAAGGGAAATCAGTGTATTATATAGCAGCTTCTTCTTACCTGTCCCATTAGTTAGGGCATGGGCTCAGCGGCTCTAAGACCTCACATAGTGAGGCTCACATAAGACAGAAGCTTATTTTTCCTTTGCTTAGCAGTCCAGAGATGCACAGACCAAATCGACAGAGCACGTCTGCTCCACAGTGTTAGTTATTCAGGGACCTAAGCTCCTTCCCGCTCATTGACTGGTACTAACTACTACGGCAGTGGTTCTCAAACTCCAATGCAGAGGTTGGTAAACTGTTTCTGTCAAGGACAGAATAGTAAATATTTTAGTCTTTGCATCTCACATGTAATCTCAAGTATATATTCTTCTTTGCTTTTGTTTTTCTTTTGTGGTTGTTCATTGTTGCAACTCATTAAAAATATGAAAACTGTTCTTGGCTCACTGACCATACAAAAGCCAGCTGCCACAGTCCCTGCTTCAGAGCGTCAGAATCACCTGGAGGGCTTTCTGAGCCCACCCCAGAGTTTCTGATTCAGTAGGTCAGAGTGGGACCCAAGCATGTGCATTTCTAACAAGTACTCATGTGATGGTGATACTGGTGGTTTGGAAACCCCACAGTGAGAACCACACTCTGCAGTGTTGTCTTTGCCTTCATGGTCAAAGCTGAATCTCCTGCAAACGCAGGTTCCAGAGCAAGAGAAAAGGGAAAAAGCCTTTTTAAGTATATGATCAAGAAACTGTACCCTTCACTTTCACTCATTTCCCATTGGCCTGATCTTAGTCACAGGGCCGTGACTAGCTGCAAAAGAAGTTGGGAAATGTAGACGTTTGTTGGGCTGTGCACCACAGTCCTGCAGTCCTTGCAGTTGCCCAGCTGCGAGACGGAAGGAGGAGCCCAGAGTCAGCAACAGAGACATCTGTGATTTATTGGACAGGGAATCTTACAAGTCAGAGACAAAGGTCCTGGAACAACACCCCACCGTGTACGGCCCATGGGCAGGCAGGACAGGGCAGCAATCTTCACTACACAGGGGAGGCGGAGGCTATCAACTATAGTATAGGGAGCATGATGTCAGAAGGGCCCCTTGGCTGCCAGGGGCACTGCTTGAAGGGACGCACCCCCCAGAGATCTTTGAGTTAACAACCCTTGCGAGGGCCGATGTTTCCTGTTGATGACCGAACATACTGGAGCCATTCTGGTCTGAGGAATAGAACGATCGTTAGCTAGGGGTCTGGCAATCAAGCAGGCAGTTACTGATTAAACCTTCAGCTTAGGAGGGGAGGCAGTGGATGTACAGAAAGCAAGAGAGCAGCCTTCTTATGGGGCCAGACCATACAAGGTTCACGAGCCCTGCTCCAACTCAAGAGGTTTTATCATTAAGAGGAAGAAGAGGAGAATTCACCTTGTGGAACAGTTAGCCGCTTCTGCCACACCGGGAAAGAAGGGGACCTGTGGAAGGTCTTCCACACTTCGTCAGATTGACCTCACAGTGACTACCCTGGGGTGGATTACAGTGGCCCTCTACGACATTCTCAGACAAAAAGTAAACTCATGGCACACCAGAGGGACCTTAACAAGTATACAGAGCAGACAGCTACCACAGGAATAACCTAAGTTCCCATTTCCTAAATAAACATCTGTTCCATGTGCCCCTCAGGATGCTACAAATTCTACAAGTCCCAATTCATGGCTTCAGATCCTTCAAGCTTTTTAGTCTTAATCAGTTTCTAACCACTTCTTCTAGTTGAAATTTACCCACCATTTCTGGTTAAAATAAATAAATAATAATAAATCATCTGTTTTATATTTATACCGAATCAATATCAGAGAGATTAAATGTAAACTTTTATGACTATAAAATTTCTTTATAACTTTTTAAATTGAAGTATGGTTGATTTACAATATTGTGTCAGTTTCAGATGTACAGCAAAGTGATTCAGTTAAAGTATGTGCTTTTTTTTCAGATTACTTTCCATTACAGGTTATTATAAGATATTGAATATCTTTGTGTTACACAGTAAATCCTTATTGTTTATCTATTTCATGTATAGTAGTTCGTTTAACCCATACTCCTAATTTATCCCTCTCCCGCCTCCATTTCACTTTTGGTAGCCATAAGTTTGTCTTCTACGTCTGAGAGCCTGTTTCTGTGTTGTGTGTGGATTCACTTGTATTATTTTTTTAGATTCCACATTTTAGAATATTTATGTAATCCTGGGGCAGGAAAACACTCTACATGGTGGTAAAGAGAATATCAATAAGGTTAAGAATGTCTGATTTGACTACAATAAAATAAATAAGCCACATTCCTAAATAATATGCCCCAAATACAAAGACCAACAGATATAGTGGGGAAATACTTGCAACAAGTGTAACAATAAAAAATACTAATACTCTACCCAAAGAACATGGAAAGCAATTTTTAAAAGTGAACTATGCAAATAACCAAAGAACATAAGAACGTATGTATTTGTCTTCATAAACAAATATATTCAACTTAAAATATATCTTTTTTCCAATCAAATTGGCAATTTACTTCCTACCAATTGGTGGTAGGGAAAAGTGCACACTAATTCTGTACTAATAGAGATATATTTGAAGTTTGGTTATATTCATTGAAAGTTTTAAACATGGATTATTGTGGGCAGGTCCTTAGGATGGTCCTCATGACCCTGCTTCCTGGTATTCATGCCCTCCAGTCATGCTCTTCCCTGGCGTATCATGGAACCTGTGGCTTAAATGTCTAGCCAATAGAATAAATACTGCAAACGAAGCAGGATATATATATATATATATATATATATGAGTACATGATTACATTACATAAGATCGTAACACTTCTTGCTGGAGTATGTTTCTCTCTCCCTTGCTGGCTTGAAGAAGCAAGCCACCGTGTTGTGGGCTGCCTATGCTGGGAAGCCACATAGCAATCAACTTTCAGGCTATCTCTAGGAGCTGAAGGTACCCTCTAGCCCACAGCAAGCAAGAAAATGAAGCTTTCAGTCCTACAACAGCAAGGAAATTTTTTCTTCCAACAACTTGAGTTTGGAAGTGGATGTTTTCCAAGATAGCCTCAGAGCAGACCTCAGCCCCAAATGATGACTAACACCTTGAAGAGGGACCAGCTAAGTTATGCCCAGACTCTTAACATATAGCAACTGAGATCCTAAAAGTGTGTTGTTTTAAGCTGTTAAGTTTCAGTAATTTGCTGTGCAGCAGTAGATACTAATACGTGTGTATTATCCCCAAAATTCTACTTCTAAGAATTTATCTAAAAAACTTAGCCACAAGGATACTCACAGCAGTATTTTTTTAATTATGAAAAATCAGAAGCAACCAATATACACAAAAATAGAGAATGTGTTAAATTATGGAAAATCCACAAAAGGAAATATTATTCAGTTAACAAAAATTATGATGGAAATAAATAGGTATATTTAAAGAAAATGGTTTAAATATAATAGTAAATGAAAATAAATTTTCCAAACTAACTTGCATCATCATTTCCATTTTAAGTTTTTAAATATTTATGCATGTATAGAATATAATCCTTGAAGCTATATACCAAAGTGTTAATAGTAATTATCCCTGAGAGGTATAAGTTTTTTATTGAAAGACATGTATTTTTATACTTTTCTATAATGAATATTTCATGTCTTGGCAAAACAACAACAAGAAGCCAAAAATTAAATTTAAATGCAAAATGGAGGGAAGAAAAGAGTCCCCAGCTTCATGAAAAAGAAAAGGCTTAAGTCCAGTGGAAATGTTAGCTGTTTTATGGTTAATAACTATAAGATGCAAATGTCCCCAGAGGCAAGTAAGCTTCTAAAAATAATGACTTCCATTTCTTGTGCATTTACAATGTACCAGGCACATGCTAAAAATTTGGAGTGCATTTGTTTGTTTAAAATGGGTTAAGGTTTGGGTTTATCCCCTGTGTTGAGAGAGAAGGGTAGCCCAGCCATTCGTATCTCCACTTCACCCCTTGCTGTAAGTCAGGTAACGAGTGAGGCCCATCCTGAGTAAGAGCAAGGGGACCACTCCTCATCCGAGACTGGATCAATGTATTCCCTCCAACATGGTTTGGGCGCTGATCTCAAACCGATCGACTAGTTTTACCATCACACAGCAGTGCTCCAAACCTTGCAGCTTAGGTTCCAGAGAGACGTTCTTTATTTGTTGTGGAGTCTACCACAAAAATAGAAGAGGCCCTCACCACACACTTTCCCCCTGAATGACTGAAAACAACAGTTGCTCTTACAGATGCATGGAAAGAGCAAAGATATTTCAGTAGGCTTGAGAACAAGCTAAAAATTACCAGCTCCTCATAGGAATTACTCATTCTGCTACAGAAAAATGGAAGGTTAGCTCTTCCCCAAATCTATCTCATTCTGCAAATCGAGGTTCATCTTGGCTTAATGGCCCTGGGCAAGTCATGAAACGTCTCGGACCTCAGTAGTCCCCTGTGTAGAATCAATTTTTGTTACCTCCCCTAATTAGAGGTTGGTCAGGATGATTCCTTGGTTTCTGTCAAATTGAGGGTATGGGATTCTGAAACGGATTCCCTCCTCCAGGTGTTCTATCAAAAATTTCTAAAGGGAAGTCTAGGGGATGTATCTATAACACTATTCAATGATATGAGCTTAGCTTTCAGAAAGAGACTAATATATAGAAACTCTGGGCTTTCAGAAAATCCTTAAATAACTCTACAGGCTTCTAGTATAATGCCCTCAGCTGACCTTCCAGTGGAGTTCCAGAGTCCTGTGACATAAAGACAAGTTCCCTGCTCCTTCATGAGGGCAAGAGAACCCAAAACACCTGTCCTTTCATAAACTGACCACAGAGAATCACTTCTCGGAAGGTCACTTTTATTGCTTTAAGTCAGTCTAAAGATTTTCCATTTGAGAAAGAATAGCAATGACATCTGTTCATTCTTCAACAGAAACCAGCCCTTTACCTATGATTTTTCAATATTTAAACAAACAGCCAAAGCAAAGCTGTGTGGCAGTGTTAACCTTGATGAACGTAAATGCCTGCACCTGTATGATTACTAATTGGCATGTTCAGTAACAAAGCTGATAGGTAATGGGTGACAGTCACACCTCTTAATTGGTGCGATTAGCAGTCCTTTTGTCGTCAACCATTCACAGTTCCCCTCAAGTGTAAAATGCCACAGGTAAAGGGATGCCGCAATGGATGGGGTGAGCGGTAAGGCGAGAGTGAACCAAAGTTTATAGAACAGATAAGGTGGATCGAGAGGGAAGGAAAAATACGGTCTCTGCAAGAAACTGGCAAAAACTACCAAATGAGTAGGAATGTCAGTGATCGTATCTAAGGGAGACACAATATTCTTTACTGTTGATGTAAATCTTGACTTTTAAAAAATCGATTCTTGGGCTTCCCTGGTGGCGCAGTGGTTGGGAGTCTGCCTGCCGATGCAGGGGACGCGGGTTCGTGCCCCGGTCGGGGAGGATCCCACGTGCCGTGGAGCGGCTGGGCCCATGGGCCATGGCCGCTGGGCCTGCGTGTCCGGAGCCTGTGCTCTGCAACAGGAGAGGCCGCAACGGTGAGAGGCCCGTGTACCGCAAAAAAACAAACAAACAAACAAAAAATCGATTCTTCTCCCCATTACATTGCTATGTGGGAAGAGTCCACTTTCAGCCAATTTAATTTTGAATGTGAAGATACACATCAATGTTTAAAAAAAAATGAAAAAAAGAAAAAATGAAGGCATGCATGTCTGGGGAGCTTTTGCTTTCCTAACAATACTCTGTAAGCTTTACTCTGAGATTCTAGACAACAAATATTTGGGGGGTTTTATAGCAGAGTCCCATTATTTAAGATTCTTCAGGAATGCAGGAAGCTAGATATACTTGTGTGCTTCTTGTTTAAAACCCTCTCTCCTTTTTCAAAAAAGCAGTAGCAGGCTCCCCTCCAGCTCCTTGAGTCACTTCCTTATATGCCCAGTGTTGCAAAACCTCACCATCAATTACAGACAAACCTTTACTAGGTTTCCTGGAAGGTATCGCCCTATGTTCGCATCATTCCAGTTTGCAGACTGTAGCCTCCAGGCCTGGCTTTTCTAGTTTCTTAATATGTTTGCCTTCTTTTCTTAAAGGCATGGTTTCATATTTACTGTGCAGAGATGTTACTATTTATTCCCTTACAAACTAGAGGTTCTAATATTTCTTCATAATGGGAGGGGTAACCATGTTGTCATTCTAGGACAAAAATTAGACATGATATGTTCATGAGTTCCATGAAGGCAAGAATTAAGTTCCTTCCATCTATAAATCACCAGCCTTTAGCCCACAGTAATGCTCAGATAAACAGATATTACTGATAGAATGTGAATGATGATGTCAAGGAGATTGTTCCCCCCAAACCCCTCTTTTGCATTATACACAATTCTTCTGGGGTGAGTATGTCCAGATGATTTGTGGTGCTATCTGAAGCCTCCCTTTTCCTAAGATTCCTGTGTTCCTTTTGAGGGTGTCCTTCTTCACGTTAACCTACTTTTCTCTTAGTTTTCCTACTTTCACTTTTTGGACTTGGGTCCCTAACACTGGCCTTTTCATTCACTGAAATTCAGCTTCATACCAATGACTGCATACTTTTCCAGATCATTTTGAATCCTCAACCTTATCTTACTTCTTGCTTATTGTCCATCCACATTTCCCTATTTTAGTCTTTCTTTAACCTACTTTTCCAGTTATCTATCTATGCCAGACCTGAGGGAGTTCAGCCACTTATTTTATTTTGCTCACAATTTTGTGGGTCAGGAGTGTGAGAAGGGCTTGGCTGGATGGGTCATCTTGATCCACGCGACCCCAGCTGGGGCGGGTGGTCTGGGGGATCCAACGTTCTACTTTTCTTCCCTTCTTTAAAATTTCTAATAGTTGCCTACCTAATAATATACAGGGTATTATACTCCTGCCAGGCCTATGTTCAAGACTAAACGAGCCTCACCTGACCCCACAGGAAACTATTCAAATCACTATGAGGTCCTGACACTCCAAGCCATGCCCTTTACCCTTTATCCAGCCTCCTGGGTCTCTGATTTGAGTCACTAACATCTTTCTGGTGGGTGCAAGGCCAGGCACAAGCTTATATGTGTTCTGAGAGAGAGGCATGGCCAACCCAACATGAGTACTTCTTAATCCAGAATTGCAGGTCAATTTATTAAGATAAGTTTTTGATTTTCCCCGGGGGGTAAATAGAGTACAGAGTGGAGGGAAAGAGTGTGGGAGGAGCAGCTACCCTTGGAGTGGGCAGAGCTGGGTGTGACACACGACCCCTGGGGGAGCTTCGGGCTGTGATGTTCTTCGGTCTGGAAGGAGGGGGTGATGTGGAGGATAGTGGTTGGTGAGTGTTGGCAAGGATGTAAGGGTGATGTAACAATATAAAATATTTACCTGCCCAGAGTCAAGAGAATATATATGACCTATCATCTCTCTTTTCCCCAAAGAATACAAATAATTGAAGAGTTTTCCATCTGTGTATATACAGAGAGAAGGAACTGATGGCAGCCATCTTGGAGATAAACTACCATACCAACCTTTCTCATTGTCATGTTTTTTTTAATATATGCCATATAGATAGATAGATGGATAGACAGAAACTGACTTAATAGTTTTCCATATACATATCTCAACAAGGTAAGAAACTTGGAGCGGTTAAACCACTCACTTCCCAGTATCCCAGGTGATGGACCTCTTAGGCAACTGTGCCCAAACTACTAAGGCTTTTTTTTTTTTTTTACTTGTGGAACTAACTGGTTACTAAATGCCATTTAGATTACTGAAGCAATTAATTTTGTCCCTACAATTATTATCACACTTTGTCCAGTGTCTCCTTCCAACAGAGACTGCTAGTATAGTTATCTTCAAATGCATATTTGGCTCATCTTAGTTATAGACCATCCAATTATTAGAATAATGCCATCTGGGATAATGATTGTATTTTTCAGCTACGTAGCTGCCGTGTAAAAATATTCTAATTGTGGGTAAGCAGGAGTGAACTCTGAGAAGTCCTTAAAGAGGTACGGCTGTCTCCATTCTTTCCTCTTCCCTACTGGCAAAGGAGGAAATGATGCTTGGCACTCTAGCAGCCATTTTGGAGAATGAGGAGGAAATCATGGGCTAAGGATGGTAGAGCAATAAAACAGAAGGAGCCTCAGTTCCTGATGGCTGCCCCACCTACCCCCAGCTCTGTGCTGCATATCATGTTTATTTATCCATGAGACAAAACTTCTATCTTTTTTAGACATTGCTATTTGGATTTTCTGTCACTTGTAGTGAAACCTGGTTCTGATGCACCTCTCTGCTGTAAGGTTGGCTGAAGAATTTAGTCAGGTTAAAACTATCAGCTTAGTTTAAACCAACCTCCCAATCTACACAGTATATAAACTTGCAAAAGCTGATTAAATTGCACTAAGGCAGATCTTTATAAAAAGAGTAAGAAACATATGTAAATATCACATCTGAATTTAAATACAGTATCTAACTGCCCTAGATTTTTGCAATGTATTCATAGCCTTAAGAGGAGATAAGAAACCGCTTTATAATCCGTTGAATCCTTGTAAATTCCATTTACATGTATTTTTAAAATATATTTTTGTGCTATCAGTGGTGATGGTCAGGAGCTCTGCATTGTGAAATACTCTTCATTGCTCTGGAGAATAAACCAAGACTCAGTCGGTGACCTGGCAGCCCTCCTGGGTTGGAGGGCAGTGCTCTGGAAAAGGATACCTATTTATAAAACCAATGCATTCTTTTTCTGAAATGGATGCCAGACAACACTGTTGTGGTTTAGTGTTCACTGTCTCTTGAAGTTTTGTCTCCCCGTTCCTTCCACAAAGACTCACCGGCCAATCTGCACGGTCCCAATATCCGCCAGAATTAACTCTAAAAATAACATCTGATCCTGTCATTTCACCATGTAACTTCCTTTATTCCTTGCCACCTCTAGCCTGGAATGAAATGGCCTGTACTTTTTCTGTCTTCTCTTCCACCTATTTCCAGTCCTTTATCCCACCTGCTCTCTATTTAAACATGTAATTTTCACCTTTTCCAAAATAGGCCACGCCTTTCACACCTCTGCACTTGGAACAGGCTATTTTTTCTGCCTGAAATGCTTCCCAACCCCCAAGCTTGCTTTTTCAGCACCTTCAGGATGCGTCTCACAGGTCCAAAAGCGGTTGTCACTACTACAGATGAGGTTAACCACTTACCCCCTTGCCCTTATTCTGCATTTGGTTGTACCCCGGTCACAGCGCTTCCAGGTGATATTATAGTCAATCTGTCTTCAAGTCTGATTCTCCCCAATGGGTGAGATGCTGGAGCTCTCCCAGTCGTCAGCTCCACGCCCATAACACACGGGAACTTGCTCTGCCTAAAGGAATGGGCTAGATTCATGACTGAGAGAGTCATCCCAATGAAAAGTAATTTGTATCTCACTGTAGTCTTTAGGGTTGTATGATAAGGGGGAAATAAGGCACATTATAGGACTTAAACAAAGACTTTCAATTCCTTAGAAGAGATACTCATGGGAATATACAGGAACATAGGTAACCTATAAGCCATTTAATATCTTTCTTCCCACCTTGGAGAGAAACTCAACATTACTCAGAACTGATTTTTTTTGGAATTAAAATTAGGGAATCATAGAACTGTAGAGCTAAAAAGAGCTTAAAAATTATTGGCTCCAACTTCGTAATTTATAAATGAGAAAAGTAAGTCCTAGAGAGATTAAAAGATTTTGTTAAAGGACACCCAGCTAGTTAGTGTCAATCATGTCTGAAATCCTGACTCCAGTGTCCTTCAAATATTTCCGTCATAATTCCCTGGATAGGGGCAGCCAGCAGCTGCAAAGCACATGGACTTTAATTTCTAATAAAATCAGAGCTAAAGCACAGATAAACCCAAGGGCTTCAGCTACAAATTAAACAGATGAGAAGATACTTCAGATTATTTGAGGAAAATTTTAAAATCATACACTGTTAGAGAAGCCCCTAGTTTTCATAAATGAAAATAAGAAAGAATTGAAATGACTTTCTCCACCTGAGTCATGTCACCAAAGACAGACACAAAACTAGAACTCTGAATACAGTTGTGAAATGGACTCCACAAAACTGTGGATAAAATGTGATACCGTATAGAGTAGCTGTCCTCTCATAGCAATTGGAGCCTGTAGTTGGTCAATTAATTAAAAAGTCAGGTAAATTTAAAAATCATTTCAAAATGATACATGCATACTACAACAATTTTATTCTTATTTTTAAACATGAATATACACTTATTCTCCATATGTGGATAGCCAAAAGTTTCCTTTAATTATGTGTATTAGTTTCTTATTGCTGCTGTTAACAAATTACCACAAGCGTAGTGACTTAAAATGACATAAAATCATTATCTTATAATTCTGGAGATCACAAGTCCAAAATGGATCTCACTGGGCTAAAATCAAGGTGTCAGCAAGGCCACAGGGAAGCCTCCCCTGGAGGTTGCAGGGGAGAATGTTTCTTGTCTTTTCCAGCTTCTAGGGGCCACCCACATTCCTTGGCTCATGGCCCCCTCCCATCTGCAAAGCCAGCAATCACCCCTCCAACCTGGCTTCTCTCGTCAGATCTCCTTCTCTGACTGACTCTCCTATCTCTCTTTTACTTAGAAGGACCCTTGGCATCACATTGGGTCCAACTGAATAAACCAGGATAATCTCTCCATCTCAAAAGCCTTAACTTAATCAAGTATGCAAGGTCCCTTTGGCCATGTGAGGTAACCTATTTCCAGGTTCTGAAGATTAGCATGTGGACGTCTTTGGGGTGGCAGGTGGGGACATTATTCTGATAATGTCCAGTCAGCACAGTACTGCTGATTGGAGATGACTTTTCTTTCCTTCATGAATCACACATAAAGTGTATTGTCTATAATTTCTAGTTTGTACCTTTAAGGTAGAATCATCATCTGAAGACATTTGGAAAGCAACTTGGGTTGAATTCTTCCAGATTTGTTTCTCAATTTTATATTTGTCCCACGGCCAATTTGAAATTAACTTTTGATGTGATTTGCCTTTTCTGGTCCTTCTGAAATACTGACTTAGGTTTTATAGATACAATTCTCTTTTTTTTTACACTCCTATGTCACTGGTCTATGTAATATTTAAATTATAATACTTACTTAAGCAATTTTGAACATAAACAGAACTTGGTAGAAATTGCTCCATTGTGGCACACAACGGTGAGCAGCCTGCTGGTGAGGGGGCCTACTGTCCCTGGGTCCCCAGCGTGCCAAGAAATAAATGAAAAGTTTTCTTCATCTAGTAGAATGTGTATATGTAGGTGGTCCCAGAGGGTTTCTGTTACATAAAGTGCCGTGTGTATTATAAGGCATTCTACAGACATAAGGTATCACTATTATTTCTGCTTTTGGTTCAAGATCTGGTGCTAAGAAATATACATGTAGACATTTATGACTGGATATGGATGATGTATGACAGTTAGGAAAAAAGCAGCCAAGAAACCCACCTGATGACTAGGGAAAGTCAGTCAAATTTGGAAACATACTCTGCTCAAGCCAGGATAAAATCTAGAATTAAGTTAGTTAATAATGTAAGTTAAATTTCAATTAATAAAGTATTTAATTATAGTTAAAGGCTTGTTTCCTTTATTAATCTGCTTTTACTATCTCTCTGAAAATTTAAGTTTAGCTGTCTAACTAAAGAGCTATTTTTAAAGATATTTAATTGGCTGGAAAAAGTGTATTGAACCCTTTTTTCAAATGACCTATCTTTAGGAAACTGAGCTGTTTGGCTCATTAAACTACAAATATATCTGGGCCTTCTCATGAAAGCATATTTTAACTCAAGCTGAGTAGTGTAGGGTAAAGAGACACTCACTAATATCCTAAGATTATAAACACAGACATGTAGACATGCAACAGGAAAACAGTGCTAAATCCAGAGTTGAAGGGTCTTCTCGTGGCTGTGTTCTTTTGCCCTTGAACAGCTTTTGTCTTTGACTACTGACTCAGGAACTGTCTCTACTAGGTTGTTGAAGGAGGGAAGGAGAGATTCTAAATGACCTGAAGAAGATCAACTTCTAAGCTTAAGCTGTCCTTGCTACCCAAAGGCATGGCTTTCTTCATTCTCAGCCTAAGTGCAAGCAAAGCACACCTTCTGTATTAATAGTTTGCTGAGGCCACCATGACAAAGAGCCACAAACAACAGAAATTTATTATCTCACAGTTCTAGTGGATAGAATTCTAAGATCAAGGTGTTGGCAGGGCTGTGCTTTCTCTGAAAGTTCTAGGGAAGGCTTCTCTCCTAGCTTCTGGTAGCTCCTTGATTGCGATAGCATAACTCCAATCTTTTCCTGACGTTTTCCCTGTGTGTGTATCTGTGTCCAAATTACCCCCTTTTATAAGGAAATCAGTCACACTGTGTTAGGGACCCACCCTACTTCGGTATGATCCCTTCTTAACTAATTACATCTACAATGACCCTATTTCCAAATAAGTTCATATTCTGAGGTGCTAGGGGTCAGAATTTCAACATGTGAAATTTTGGCAGACATGCCTCAACCTGTAACACTCTCTGTAGAGGAAGACATCACCATCCTGTGCTTTGAACTAATTCACCAAATAATTTTTTATTTTAATAACCAGTACATAGTCAAATTTAACCAGGTACTTTAGTAATAATCATAATCATAAAAATTATAGTGAGTGTTAGGAGAAACAGTAAGCAAAAATTAATTAAATAAAAATTGGTGAAGTTTATTATTAGCTATGACTAGGAGCCACATCATTAGTAAGAAAGAAGAAACTAACAATGAACATGGAAGTGCAAGAAGCAAAGATTGTTTTTAAAAAAAGCAGAGGGAATAGATCAAGTTTAAGGAGCATATGCAGCCTCTTGTAGGAAAGCATGTTTATCAGATGAGAAGAAATTGTCCAAAGAGGGAAGCTGGGATTGACAGGTGGCTCCCTAGCTTACCTCAAACATCTGAGCATCCTTTACCTTCTCTTTGGTGCTAGGGATGAACCTGATGGCTTGCTTCCCTATGATGGTCATGGTTTAGAAGTGAAGTTGGGTATGAAAACAAAGTCCATTTATCCAATAAGGTGCAAAGTAGTATGTCTCTTTTATAGTAAGCATATAAAGAAAGCACAAATACAAACTGTCATTTAATGACACAGGTGTGAGGAAACACACACTGGACTAAAATGTTAAAGATATTTGTTCCATGTGTGCAATAAATACTAAAGAAGAAGAAAGCTCCAAGGATTCTACAATCCTTCTTACATATCAAGTTGTATTTTCCTTGCTTAGGAGTCATTAAAATTTGTCATCTTTCTACAAGATCTCAGTTATGTGGGAATGAGTCAATAATTTTATGGATAGTTCAAGTTCTCAGAGTTTTTAATTTCCTTTTTTAACTAGCAACCTTTCCAAGATGTATAGTACACAGTTCTATGTGTTAGTAAACAAGACTTACTGAATTTAGGGTCATCTGTGTTACAGAGGCAGATGTTTGGGAACATTAAGTTGACTCTCTATTAACCACTGTTAACAACCATAATACATCTTGGAGTGAATTCTGTTCATTTGTCTTTTTCTTATAAAAAGAGTTTGCAGAATGTGCTTTGTCAGAGGCTCCTATACCATGTAATTACAAAAGTAATTATTAAAGGCATAAAAGCTTTATCTTAGTTTGTTATTTTGCCTTCAATAAAACTGTCATCACCTTTAACCCATTTTCTAACTCACTAGTTTTCCATTCATAAGGAAATAACATATCTTATCAAACTTTAGAATATTGCTACGAATGATCATGAATGTATAATAACATTGTGTTGTATTTTTATTCTCTCATAACCACAAATAGAACTTTGCATCATTGGTAGTTTTTTCAACATCTGATATATTAGTCGAGACTAGCCGCAACTGACAGAAACCAACACGAAGTAACTTAAATTTTAAAAAAATTATCGGCTCATTAATTTGGAGACTAGTTGCATATAGCATGGCTGGATCTAGGGATTCAAATGATGTTATCAGGACTGTCTCTTCATCTTGTAATTGTCTTCTTTTGTTTATTGCCGATCCTCTCCTGCCTGCAAGTACTGACAGCATACCATCTGAACCCCCAAACACCCAGTACTCATAAGTAAACAATCATTTTATTTCTGTTTTTCTGTTTTTGTTTTTTATTTTTTCCCCAACGTTTTCCCTCTAAGAATTGCATCTTATTATGCTGATACTGTAGCCTCTAAGCCAGGTATTATTGAGACAAAAGATTGTTAAATAATTGTCAACAAGTATATAATTACAGTCACCTTTATCTAAGCTGTACAACAAGAAAGAGAAACATGTTCATTTGCTTAAGTATAGGGATTTTCTACAGCTATATCTTTATGATGTGAAACTGGAAGAAAAGCAAAAAAAAAATAACATTTTTACTGAACAATATGTTAATCTCAACTTAGAATTAATAGAATTACAGTTTTCTGTACCAACTTAAGAGCTGAAAATAAATTCAGAAAGTCAACATATTCGTTTCTACTCTGTTATTTGAATCAGCAAACCTAAAGACTTTTGTATTTAAAATGAAAACTTGTGATATATCCCAACAATAACTCTCATTTACAAAAGAAGGATTATAATAGCATTGTTTCACTTGCTATTGAATCATTACATTGCAACAGTAATAATAGAAAAGACATAGGATAGAAAGTCATCTATTCTTGTGAATACAAGTGACAAAACATCTCCTACTTTGATCCTTTGTGATATTCAAATTTAATGTGGGAGAAACAACAAAAGAAAGTTTGATTTATTTGACTAAACTGCAACGATCTGCAAGGCCTGTTTCAAACACATAGCATCAACATTATTATTGCTATTGTTATTATTATTATTATTATATCTACATACATGAGCCTGACTTTTGCCACTGTAAATGTCAAAGATGGTAAAATCGACAGTCCCTTGGTTCTAGGAATTTGGTCTTTGAAATCAGGAGATACTTTCAGCTCTCAGTTTAAATAAATGTTAGGGAGATGTATAGGCACCAGTGATGGAGTTGTTACTTCAAGACTTCTTTTTGTGATGTTCTTCAGTTTTCACTATCTGGGCTGGTTTGCTTCCCTAGTCATGCTACAATGGAGTTTGGTCTATCTTGGACTTATCCTAATGTTGGTCATTTACTACTGGAGATTCAGTTGTATCCCATACTTGGACAGACTTTTGGATAAATATTTAAGGATATCCCAATGATGCTAAGTCTCCTAATCATTCTTTTAGCATCCTAGACTTCTCCTCTGCAGTATCACAGTTGTATTCATACATCTATATATTTCTTGTTTATTAACTGTATTCCTATAACACCATAAATCCTATGAAACCAGAGGCTATATCTGACTCTGTATATTTACTGACTAGAAGCACAGTGTCAGAATAAATGTAAAATAGATCTTTGTTGAATGAATGAATGAAGGAGGCAATGCCAAGTGGTACCCTCCCAGTTCTTCATAAATTCATGTGACTTTTACAGTCGATTAGTGGGAGGTGTAAGTCGATGTTTCCTCAATTTGCCTGTCCTTGAAAATACAGACTATCAGATCTTTCCCATGGAGATACTGATTCAGAGGGTTTGGGGTGGAACCCAAGCATTGATGTTTTAAACCAGCTACCCTAGGGGTCACCTAAAATGGAGCAAATTTGGGAGATACTGTACCATGTTAAAGGTTTATACTACCTTAGATCCATAATTCTAGAATGTTCCTCTCTGTTCAGTGATCAAAGGACTCCTGGAATTCACATGCTCATTAAAAGAACTGTTGATGTTGTTATACTTCTTTGTTCTGCCCACTTGGAATTTCCTGATTTAACATTTGTAATTTTGAAACTAAACAGCACTTTGGCTCAGGCATGAAATTTAATCTTATGAGTTATGTGCCTGGTCTTTGAGAAAAAAACTTGCAGCTAGTGTGGGAGTCTAGCTGACCACTCAGCGTCTTCAGATGACAGAACTGGACTGTTTTTGCATTGCATGATCTTTTATTTTAGGAAACTGCGTCTTAATGGTATGCACAATCACAGAGCCTCGTAGTAGACATTTGTTGTTTTATCCTTCGCAGCATCCCTCCCCTCTCCTGGTAACAGAACCCAAATTTTGCTTTGGAAGAATCATTTTTAATCACATGGCAGATACGATTGACCTCACCCCCCAAATTTTAAAGTGGAGTCTGACTGGCTTAAACCCACGGGTGAATCCCATCCCTCTAGCCAAGTAATTGGTTGAGTACAGGGCACAGAACCTAAGCAGAGCCAGTGAAGCAGAGGAAATGTTTGCTGGGGCTTCCGGGAATGAAAAGCATCTCTCTTCCATGGAGGCCACCAAAAGAAACCTTTCCTTTTCTTGCCAGTGAGGTGTGAAAATGTAAGGTCTATAACTGCTTGGGCCATTTTGAGACCATGAGGCAACTGAGGGTTATCAGAGGCCCTGGGTGGAGTCTGAGAATGAAATCAACATGAAAGACAGACAAACTGAGGTTAAGTCAGTCCTTGCTGACATCATACAAGTTTCTATAGTAAGTCTCAATTCCAGCCCTGACTTGCCTTTTCGAGTATGTGACCTAATAAATCTCCTCTGCTTTTTCTGTCAGTTTGTGCTGGGGTCTCTGTTACTTGAAACTTAAAGATTCCTAACAGAGGTACGATCCATGACTGTATCAGGAAGTATCCCTCAGTGGTCCCTGAGGGGACAGAGGAGTTAAGAAGTCATCAGTGGTGTCAGAAGTACATAGGTGCTAGCACACCTTCCTGAAATACCACGGTTTTTGTGCAAGAAGTAAAAAAATAAAATTCCTTTTTCAGGAATACCATGGCCTACTCACATTTTCCAGTCGAGAAGTCCATAAACATGATCTAGCAAAATATTTTTTTCTGATATGCCAATTCATTATATGAAATCTCAGAATAACATAAAAAATTGAAATGGCATTTCATTATGTGTTTCACCAATTGCCTTTATTGGAATGAAAATAAAATTACATAAAATCAGGATTATGTCAGAAAATTCAGGGCATATGGTGGCCATATCTAGGGAACATCCACCTTATTTTATTGGAATAAATTATTGTTAAAATGAACACACTGCTAGAAATGCTGTTACCAGTCTGCAGGTCATAAAGATAAAAGGAGCTAAACCAACCTCTCAGTGCTGAATTGGCAAGTGAGAAGACGCGTTCTGCACACAATAGGTATGCAGCGAATAGATCTGACTGACAAGAACCCTGCTGGGACTAGCAGTGAGCTATTTAAGCCCTGCTGTTTCTTGTGGACTTTGCCAGCCTTGGCTGCAGAGTGAGGATTCTGTAGTCATTAACAAGAGCCCTAAGCTACAGCTCCTCTTCCTCTACTGCAAACTTTCATAAACCCTACAGTCAGGGGCTGGGCTCTCATCAGTGACCGACAGGTACACAGGGTCTGAAGGAAACATTTTTGTATGCAATTATTGGTTGCGGATAATAATTTCACTGTGCCTCTGTCAGCAGGATTGTTACTATGGAATTTGTAAATATATTCACTAAACTGTAAAATGATAGTCTTGTATTGAAATTGACCTGCTTTTAACCTATGTGTTTTAGGCATCTGGATATAAAAATTCTGCTGCACAACACAAATCAAAGTAGATAAAACCAGTTAGCTGAAATTAAAAATGAGGGTGAGCAAGCCTTTCCATTTCTGGAAGAGACTAAAAAACAAACTAGAGGCCACCTTTGAAAATCCAAATTACAAAAGGGTTTTAAAAAATATTAAGAAATACGTGTACCAATGTATTCACATATGTAATATGTGTGTATTCACACACATATATTTCAGGTGATCTCAAGCATTAATGAATAAATGTAGCAAAAAGCTTAAGATAAACCAGTTCTGCTTGGTAGAGGAGCAATTACATTTCCAGTAATGGAACCATGTGCTATGGTTTCACAGAATATTTGCAGAAGAATCAATGGCATGTGTTATCCTTATATTTAAGCTTCACCATCATATGATGACAAAAGGTCACATTTTCGCAAATAACCAGATTTAACGTCTCACGTCCCTACCTTCCCGAGAAAGAACTCTGCCCCGTTCACCCCAAACTGTTCTTGGTCATTCCTCAGCATTTCCCTTCCCAACCCCATGAAGCTTTTTTTCATTTGTTCCCTCCAGACTTTTGACAGTAATAGGAGTAACTATCATTTATCGAGCATTTACTATGTACTAAAGAGTGTGTTAGGTGACTTACATTTCTCACTTTATCCTAACAACAATAAGATAGGTGCTCTTTTTAGTCATTTCACAAATGGAGAAACTGAGGCTTAAGTTCATAAGCTAATAAATGGCAGAGGCAAAACTCTACCTGAATTTTAACCCAGTCTGATTCTAAAGTCCATGCTCTTAATCATTACATAATTGATCATTAACTATAACCTCTGGATTTCTTAAAAGGATTCTAAAATGCTCTCAATAATGGTAAGGTAATGTATTCTGGCCATACAATCTGATTCTGATATAGTTTTACTGAAATTCTTCTGATAAAACACTACGTTTAAAGGGAAAGGTAAAATGAAACAAACAATATTTGTATGACTTGTGGCTTTAAGAATTGATCAATTATAACTAGACAGAATCTGGTGGTTCAGACGGCACAAGAACACACTGAACTTGTATTCTGCCCATTTTAGTAATGATTCACCAGCCTTTATATTTGATTCCATCTGAAACTCATCAGCGCTATATCCAAGACATTTCTTTTTTCTTTATCTGCCAGTTTCATCCCGTGGTCTCGCTTTGTGCTTTTCCTGTAGACATATTAATGATTTGGGGAGACAGAGGCTATGATGGCAGTCTTCTGAATATACCAGCATTATTCCAGATGCTCTTCCAGTCTTCTCTCTACATATCCAGTTTTTTCTTTCCTCCTCTCTCATCCTCCTGTTATTTCTTCTTTCCTTCTTCTTCTCCCATAAATGTCCCATACCAGCCATTCTTCTTATGGTCCCAAGGTCATTTTTCTTTTGTTTGTACAGTTAGACACACGGTCATGGTATGAAAGGTCTAGATACCATACTTTGACCCTTTGATCACTTTAGGAGATACAGATACAGATTAGATGAAGTATATAGATACAGATAGATGATAGAAAGAGATGATGGATAGATGATAGATAGAATATAAATAGATTACTCTTCACTGATGCTTCACTGATTTTAAGACATGATTATTTCACATGTCAGCATTCATGAGATCAGGTCTGATATAACTGGTGGTGCCTTTGACTGGATGACTTACAATAAATACAACCACTTCCATGACAGTGGTACGTTTTCTAGTAACTCAAGCACTTTTTAAAAATCTCTCTGTCAAACACAGATACACAAACTTAATGTCTGTTTTTAAAATTCTCAGACACCTCTCCCTGTTTTCTGTCACTCCATGCACAAAGATATGAGATCCGAGCTCCACAATTAGGGGGCTCTTTCTCCCATATCCCAAGTCAACAATTTTTAGGAGATATATACCAACCCTCCTTTCCAAATCAAACTCCAAAATGTGGTGTTGATTTTTTCAGGCATTTTCAAATCTGCTCGCCTGTCTCTTCCTCCGTCCCCCTCCCGTGCACCGCCCACTCCCAAGCCCCCCCCACCCCGCCCTCTGGTAAGTGACAAGGTGCTACATACTGTGAGTCTAGGTGCTGGAGCAGCACCAGTGGGCTCCAGCGTTGGCATGTGCAGTAGATGTACATATTTTATTATTACCTTTCCTCCACAGCCAAGACTGTCAGAGGAAACATGGCATTTTTTACAGCTTTCTGCTAAGTGTCAGGCTTTGCACTTCAAATATTTGATAAGTGGAGCATAAGTTGCAGGAGCACATCCGTGCGAAAGGCAGATACACAGTATAACTTTAACTCTCCTATTAACTTTTTCATCTCCCAGAAGTTGTTTCTGTCCATATTTTTACTTCAGCTGGGCTGAGTGGGAGAAAGAACTCAAAGGGAGGTCGAAGCAGATGGCTGTCACAAACTGCATACGGCAATTGAGAATTAGTGTACAAGCACATGCAACCTGGTACAGTATGAAACATTCCAGCATCTGAGCGCCGGAATAAATCAAGCCTGGAGAAGATCGGGATGATCAAAAGATGGGCTCTTCTTTCCCTGTTGCAGATATATATTTAGGCCTTCTGAATTCATTAGGATATGTTCTCTGTTTTCAGTAGGCAAGTTAACACCTAAATTGAGCAGATTCATGTAGATTCTGGTATCTCGCCTTTTTCTCTCCTCCACAGTGTGCTTTCTGAAAAGACATATTTCTGAAGAGATAGGCATCTTTTTCGTATCAGGAGGATTGGAGATGATGGCATCAATGTGCCTGGACAAATTTAATCATCATAATAATTACTAAGCAGATATAACACGTTACATTCACTCCCAAATTTATTAACAACCAGTACGCACCAGACACAGACAGTTTACGTACACTTTCCACGTACATTTTTGGACTACTCATGACCCTACTGGTGACCAATCTGTTGAAGGCAGTTCATTCACAAGTATATGCACTTTTAAGTGGTTTTTTTTTTTTTTAGTAAGAATGATGATAAAGAGACATATACCAACAGTGATTAACAGCAAGTGGTGTCCAATTCACAGCCCAGAAGCCCTTACAGTAGTAGTAAGGAGATGCGGCCCTGCCACGTTGCCTTTTAGGATTATAAATAACTGATAATCATCCTCAATTGTACTCTTATGAATTCCAGTTAATGGGGTGAAACGAGTCCTTCCCCCCACCCCATTCTACAAATGAAGAAACGGAGGAGGAGAGTTTAACTGTCAGTCATCCCCCGTCTCAGAAGAGCAAAGGCCGTTTCCACAGTCAGCCTTCCTCCCTGTGGGTCCATCTGCCCCAGCGAGCGTGGAGTTTTGTGGCTGCACCTAAGGCTGGGGCTGCTGAACGGGGGCCCACGGGCTGCCTCTGCTCCTGCCATGAGCAGCACCTCCTCCCTTCCCTAAACTTGCTCCCCATGAGGTTTAAATAAGCTACAGTTTTTTTCAACAGGGCCCTTTGCTGCCATTGCCTTTTTGCTTTGTTTCCCTTCCCATCTGTCCTTCTTTGTGAGAGGCCAAGGAAATGCAAGACACACAAGAAAGAGAAAAGGGGGGAAAGTGATAGATATTGGCTCAAGAATAAATATTGAATTCCATATTGGTAGACCCAAACACAAATCAACTCTGAACTCCAGGGGTCCACCAACATGCACATAAATCATTTATAACGATAATCCAAGACTAGGTCCAAATCTCATTAAAGTATATGAATCCTTAATCTATTTTGGCAAAAAAGCGTCGATACACATTTTTTCTTTTTATCATAAATTACAGTTCTGTGGCACTGTGCAAATATTACCAAGCTGTAAGACAGCTGTGCTCCATTAAAATGTGTAATGGTCGCTGATTCCTTACAGCACATGGTCATCAGGCTGAATCTACAGCCAGTAATTAGGAAGATGAAATGTTTAATTGTGCCTTAATTTTGATAAAATTTATCTGTCACACATCCCGCAGCCGAGCATTATGTTCACAAATCAATGTCATCGGCCGAGTAGGAACTCAAGCACCAGATTCTTGTCCCTGACAGATTCATTTGAATATGTAACTGCTCGTGATGAGCCACCAGGCTAAGGAAGAAAGTGTAAACTGGCCCTGTTGACATGTTCTGGTGAGGTATGTCCTGTGACTTCCTTTAAGGAAAAGTAAGACTCAACAACAATTCTACTCATACATCTTAACTGCCCTGTCTACCTCCTGCTCTGATCATGTAAAGAAAGACCACCCTTCAGGGCCTACCGTTTTCATCTTAAAATCTATTAGTGCAGGGACGGAGGACAGAGGAGAAGGAGGAGAAAGAGAGAAAAGAGGATTTACTCGTGCCGTTTGCAGTCCTCCATGTTAATATCCTCAGCCAGGGATGGACTGGTGAGGTCAGCAAGAGTCATCGCATTTAACTGGGTACCTGAATAGTCATTGATTCATAGCCTGTTAGAACATTAGAGATGAAGCTCCTCTTGTTTTACACACGTGGGAGTGGAAGGCCAGTGAGATTGCCCAAGGACCAGAGCACCATCAGAAAGAGTTCAGGTTATCGCTGTGCAATCACAGTTGAGATAACCTACATTTTACAGGAAGTTTTACAATCCTTATGAGCAATATTTACAAATTATGATGTTGAATACATTTTTCAAACGGCAAGAAGTATTATTTTAAGCACAGGGAAGTGTAAGTACAAATACCTGCCAATGCTGAAAATTAACTTGTGTCATGTTTGCCCCACAAAATGAATCAGTGATCATCTTTCTCACTTACAAGAACGATGCCTCATTATCTAAAAGGATTTAAAGAGCACATACACAGACGTACTTGACATTTTTATTTTACGTAGCCCTAGAAATAAAAATAATTGAGGGAGGTCATGGCAAAGACTGTGGGAAGGGGGTGGAAGGCAGGTATGAAGAAAGCGCAGCAACTTGAGATCAAGATGGACCATCAGAGAGGGCACAAAACAGCCCAGAGCACTAGAAAACGGTGAGGGTCCGTATGGAGGGTCTGTTTCCCCAGGCCAGCAAGTTAGATCTTCCATGTGGTCTTAAAATATTCTTAATAAGCCAAAATTTTGCTAAAGGACACCAGTTAAGTTTTCTAAGGTGAGGACCAGGCAATTAATGAACCAGCTGAAGACTCAGAGCATGCCAGCTTACTTTAAAGTAAAATAAGTCTCAAGATCAGGAATAATTTTAGAAGAGTCTTCAGGGAGAGCCAAATGGCATTAAGCTATAGCCTGCTAACAAGAACACTCATTAAAACACTTTTCTAAACTTAGCCATGGAAATAAGTCCAAGCTAAAGATATATTCCCCATTCCCTTTGGTACTATTTTCATGGGCAGATATATTCAGGGACTGGATAAAAGAGTGGTATTCTAGTAAGATAGTTGTATTTCATCCTACTAGAACTCCACAGAAGCTAAACAGAGGGAGGAATAACTAGAAGGGTACAAACAGCATGGAGAATAATACTAAATGACTGGCATTTTGCATCTTTTACAACAAACTGCTTTCACATCCATTGTCTTATTTGGGGCTTAGAGAGGTTAAATTTGTCCCGTGAATATCCAAGAAAGATGAAAACCAGTGTGTTGGGTGCCGGGGATTGGCTCACTCACCAGCCACTCTAGCGGGTCTCTCTCTGATGCTGAAAACACCATTTCCCAGACTCCTTTGTGGAAGCAAGGGTTCTGCGCAGGATTTAGGCACTGCCATTCGGATACATATGTGTGAGATCTGAGTTGCACGGAGAGAGAGGCAGGGTGCAGGGCATCCATTTTGGGGGCACCAGACTGTGACAGAAGCAGCAGGATTTGGGAGCCAGCAGTCGTGGTGGCGACTTCCTGATTTGTTAAGCAGTTTTCTAATTCAGCAGCTTCCTGTTCAAGGCAGAGGCGGAGTCCTGATTCTGCAGCATGGCAGGGACAACAGCTGCCTCATAGGGGCTGCTTTACAACGTTTTGGGGAACTTCCTCCCTTTCTGCCCCTGTTGGCTAGGGTGAATTCTGTAGGCTGCAATGCAGAACCTCCACCCATGTGAACCTCCACCAAGTTGTGTGATCCCAACCTGGTGTTCTTTTCACGGCTTCTCACCACGAGGTGGAGAATAATGCAAATTCTATATCTGGTTCAGAATTTGGGAAGACCTAATGATTTCTGAAAACTTTGTTTAAGTGACTTTATTATGGTGTAGTAGAGACGGCAATAGACTAACCAGGCAGGAGGACTGGATTCTAGTTCCAGGTGTGACTCTATGTTTTGGGGCAAATCAATTTCCTATCGGCATAGTGTCCTCATCTTAAAAATCACACACACAGTAAAATCAATGAGCTCTATAGTCCCAGTATTTGGAGACTCTACAAGGATTATTTTAAAGTATATTTACTGGTTTAGCTACCAAAGCATTAAACAATAAGTGATTTCATTGGAAGTAAAATTTTATTTAGCTATGTGTGATAACAGATGTAACTGCAGTACCCTTATGTAAAAACAGTTCCTTGGTTAGAGTTCTTACGTGGAATCTGTATGACAGGCTGATACTGTTTGCAGAGAGATAATGACACATATTTGTTCCATCTTGACTACCCCATTTGGACAGAACCACAAATTCATGCATGATGTGATCCATAGGATCCCACCCCCAAAACATACAAAAGTTTACAGATTTATGTTTTTATAATATCAGCATTGACAAATGAGAAACTTTCCCCATTTTCTTACTACACTTCACACTATATGGAATGTGCAGGTGTCAAAAGTTGCAGTGTTAGAAAAGTTAGTGAAATTAGGAAACTCATCAGTAAATGAAATTTTATTCAGTCAGCAAACAGTTACTGAATGAGCCTTTACTTATTCACGCACATTTAGTGAACACCCACTCTGTGCCAGGTAGAACATTAGGTATTACAGTCTGAAGGGCACAGCCTCTACTCTTATGGTGCACACAATCTAGAAGAAAAGGTAGACCAATGAATATAGGTACTTGTGATTCAGGGTGATGAGTGACAGGAAGGTGACTGGGCCAGGTGAGCTGAGCTCATGTGGGAGGGGTTTACGGAGGCTTCCCGAGACAGGGATTCATTCCCCAGGTATGTTCTGAAGGCTCAGAAAGTGCTATCAGTGAAGGAGACAGATGATAGAGCTTTTCAGAGGTGCAGAACCAGCCTAGGAAAGAGAAGGACATGCTAGAAGGTGTGGCATTTTCAGAACAATGCTGCAGTCCAAGTGGGAATGTAAAATTGAGTAAGCATATGTTTTCTGTTTTTAACATTTTCATCTTCCACGAATAAAAAAGCTAACAGAAGGGGAGAAGTATCAGATGAAAGAAAGAAATAATATCAATTTCTGTTGCTGTTTTCTGAGGTGTGAAGAGTACGCTGACTAAACTAACCCACTCTCCAACCCTTTGACCTTCCACAACCTTCTACAGTCCCACCACTAAGAACAGATTCAGAATATGTTGGAGATGACACCTTGATAAAAATTTACATTTCCTGTGAAAATGTAATTTAGCGTGTTGTTATTGAAATTACTTTGTTCTTTAAGACACAAAGTAGTGAATAGCATCAATAAAAATAAATGTCTTAGTACATATTTTAAAACTTTTTTATTAGAAGAGCATCATAGATTCAGTACAGAAAATAAATTAATAGAGAAGGGTGAGGTAGGCTGGATAATGGACCTTCACAGCCCCTCCAAAATATCTAGGTCCTAATTCCTGAAAGCTGTGATTGTTACCTTATATAGCAAAAGGCACTTGGCAGATGTGATTAAAGATCTTGAGATGCGGAGCTTATCCTGAATTATAGGAGTGGGCACTAAATGTAATTTAAGTTTTCTTATAAGAGAAGGTAAAGGAAGATTTGACTACAGGAGAAGAAGGCAATGCAATAACAGAAGCAAGATGCTGCACTGCTGACTTTGAAAATGAAGGAAGGAGGGCAGGCAGCCTCCAGAAGTTGGAAGAGGCAGGGATGGATTCTCTCCTGGAGACGCCAGAAGGAACCAGCCCTGCGGCACCTTGACTTCAGCCCAGTGAAACTGACTTCCAACTTCCGACCTCCAGAACTATAAGAGAATAAATTCGTGTGGCTATGTGTTATGGTGTCAATAGCATACTAATACAAGAGCAAATAAGTAATTTTATAAAATTTCCAAACCTGAGAACTACTATGAATATATTATAGGAAAATCATTATTTATAGGCTAGGATTCTTTTTTTTTTTTTTATTGGCACCTCAGCCTAGAAGCAGGTGCAACAGTGTGTCCCCACTCTGAGGGAAGGTAAGGAGTCACTCCCTGGTTCCTGGCCCTGAAAGGGGCAGGGCCTGCGGCTGGTGCTCACACCTTCTCGGGTTTTTTGGGGGGGTCTTTTTTGCGATATGCGGGCCTCTCGCTGCCGTGGTCTCTCCCGTTGCGGAGCACAGGCTCCAGATGTGCAGGCTCAGTGGCCATGGCTCACAGGCCCAGCCGCTCCGCGGCACGTGGGATCTTCCCGGACCGGGGCACGAACCCATGTCCCCTGCATCGGCAGGCGGACTCTCAACCACTGCGCCACCAGGGAAGCCCTAGGATTCTTAAAGTATATGCCATGATTCAAATTTCAACGGTGCTCCACAATTTTTTCTTACAAAAATTAACAAAAGGTTGAAGTTCGTGGAAAAGCTTACCAAATCCGCACACACAGATCCAAAAAGAAGACAGAGCGCTAAGGATGGGAAAATTAAGGCTGAAAACTATAATTTGTTCAACAGTCTTGTCTCATTCACTACATCTGTTGAGAAATTACTTTAAAAGCTAGCAATAAGGTATTGTTTAAATATTTATAATTATTTGCCTTGTAAGGATATTCCTTTTAGAGTGATTCATTCAATAAACATTTATTGAGTGAGCCTTTGGAGATAAAGCAGTGATCTAAACAGTCTTGAGCTTCTTTAAGGAGTTCACATCCTTGAAAACTAGACCAAAATATCAATGAATTTCAACATCATGAATGCTATGTAGAGCTATATACCGTGAGAAGAGAAACCTAGAAAAATGGCATGTTTATTTTATACTCAGATTTTCAAATATTTAACTCCATGACATGCTGTCAGAACTTACACTCTCAATTAACGGGATTTATTCATTCAACAAGGCCCATTTCTCCTCGTGTTCATGAAAATGACTTAGCAAGTGAAATATCTCAAAATTAATAAGGGAAAGACAGTATTAGAAACTCTCCAGCCCTGTTCCCGCTCTCCTCCTCAATCTTGAACCTTCCTAGGTATCACCATATCAGTCAGAAGGCAGAGTGTTCTGAGGGTGCTGATGCCATGGTTGGGATGTTTGGGGCTAGAAGGAATAAAGAGGTGGAAGGGTAATGATTCCTTTACTGCAGTAGGAAACTTTAAGCTCAGTTCTCTTCTTAGAAAGCAAATAGCACTGAGTCAAGTTGTTCAGTTAGTCCAAGTGACATTTAAGTAGTGCCTGAAGATAGTTCTCGGGGCACTGTGCTATTTATTGTCCAGGATCCATGTTTTCAGCCAATCAGTGGGTGCCAGGAGTTAGCAGAGCCAGGTGGCTGTAGCATCAGACTATGGACCCAGCCCGAAGGGTAGGACTGACTAGAGTGATACCTCCAGCTGAGTCCTCGCCTCTGTCAGAGGCAGGACCGGAGGACGCCCTCAGCCTCTACATTTCTCTAGCTCAATATTTAAGTTTATTTTTCTTTTTCAATGTTTATGTTTGAGGTTTGAAAGAAAACTTTCATAGGATTAACTTTTGCTCCAAGGAAGAAATGATGTCAAAATTAAAGACTAATAATTCTCACTGTCATATAACACTAGAAACAAAATTAAATTGCCATTATAACTAAGAGCTCTGAAGAGTCAAGTACAAAAATATTCTAATAGAGGTTTTTAAAGAGTCCCAGGTCAAGAGAGCCCTGTGAGATCTGAGAATCAGTGCTGCAGATACCCTGCAAAATGAGATGCCATTCCAGTTTAAGCTAGAATCTAGGTATTGATAAAATTAAATTCATACTTCATCTTAGATCCACAGAATGTGCTTTCATGTCTCCGTACATAACTTTCTTCATGATTCGCATGGACCTAAGTGCAAAGCATTGAGGGCCCCCAGTGGCAATGCAGGGTGGAGAAAGGAACGTGAGTTCTACTGGGTTGTATTTTCATTGTTGAGAGAACTGAGAGAGTAGTAAATGGAAGGAAAATGGATATGTACTCAGAAGACAGTCCATGAAGTGGCAATATTTTGATATAGTAACCGTAGTAACTGGTATCTCAGTGTCTAAACCTCTGCCTTGTTGGCTCTCAAATGCAATTTTGTTACAATACCTAAAGTCAAACAGCTTCCTAGGACTGATGTATATTCTTCTATATATGTGAGAACACCAAGTTATCAATGTACAATAAAAGAAACATTGTGCTGCTGCCTGTAGTATTTGCCTTCTCTAGACTACTTTCTTTTTTTTTTTAAGACATTTGAGAGTCTAATTTCATAACCAGAAGGTTCTTTCTGTAACTAGAATTGGAGAAAAAGAAGTGTCATAGTCAACAGGGGTAATTTCATCAAGATGGGGTAAACCCTGATGAACTACCTCAAGCCCTCAATGGAATGACCAGATATTTTTGTCTTTCCCCTTTTGTTAATGCTGGATAAACAATGATAAATTCTTGTGTGTTGGATTTTCCTATCCTAGATACCTTGTAGACTACTACTTTCTCTTTCTCTCTCAATGCACAATTTAATTGAACTTGTTTCATTTTACAAATAATTGTACTGATATTTCTCTAGGACCAGTCATCCTTGTGCACCCACTGACATGTAGAATCTACGTGTATTTCTGCTTTAAATAGCTTTGGGGTTCATTATTACTAGTCATGCTCTAGGGTCATCTTATCTTCAAATTATCTGGAAGAGTTATTTCTGACTACATGGAGAACAAAGGCAAGGAGACTAAACTTGGCTGTGGAGATCAAATGGTGTCTCAGCATGATATTCAAGCTAGTCCAATCTGGGAGTTATATCACGGAAAGAAAAATTCTATCCGGTGGAGATACTAGAAGACAAGCAGGTAGCAACATGTACCAGATCCAGTGCTCCCAGTCAATGGCTGAAGGTGTACAGTCCAGTGAAAAATAATGGAAAGAAGAAAGCAGGTCAGACATGACATTCTACAGAACAAGCTGAGATGCAGCGTAAACTTCCAAACTCAACAGGAGGAACCGAGAGCTCATGAGAGCGCCAAGGTAGAGATTCAATCAGTCTTCATAAGCCAACACTATGTAAAGTAAGAATTTGATTAGGTAGGCATATGTGTGCCCAAGGACACCAGCTACTGACGCTATGAAGGCAAAGTAACATGTTGGTTAAGACATGGGCTTTGGAGTTGCAGAGACACAGGCTAATCCTGCCTCTACCACCGACCACCTAGATGATAATAGGCAGTCTCGGTTTTTTCATCTGGAAAACAGAAAGTATGTACCTAAAGAGTAAAACACCTGGTACCATACCTAGCACTGTAGATGCTCCATGACTGATGGCTATTACTGTTCCAGCTTCTTCTAGTTGAGAGGCTGCTAACAGATTGCCTGGTGAGGATGTGTGAGTGGTTGGTTCTGAGTCAGCAGGATGAAGACATGCATGCCTGATGCTGAGAGGGCCTGAGGAAGGCAGAGACTGACCAATCGATGCCTCCACATGGGAGAACAAATCACGGTGAAGTGTGATGGAGAGGAAACAGCAGGGGCTGGAGTACAACAACCAGGGTTCAAATCATGTCCCTTGTTCTTTGACTTACTAGGTATATAAACAAAATGCTTCATCTTTCCAAGCATTAACAATTTTTCACTTGTAAAATAGAGAAAATACGTATTTCACAGGGTTGATAGAAGAAATAGATGAGACAATGGCTTTTTCAAGTGCTTAAAATATAGTAGATATTTAAATGTAGTTTCCTTTCCTCTTCCTTTCTAACTTGTCATTCATATATGAAAAAAAGCGGGGGGTGGTATTCTCAGATTTGTCAATGGTTGGAAAATAGACCACCTTGTCTGCAAACATTATTCTCATCATTGAGACATGACTGGAGGAAGTCATAATTGAGGAAGCTGTGATTTAGCAGAACAGGCTATAAACACTAAAGTAGGAACCAAACAAACACTCACCACTAGTGGAATGAGAAGTATTACAAATACTATCAGAAAAATGTTGATATCAGAACAGCAGAAGTAGAATTCAAAGTTCCTAAAATAAGAAGATTAATCAAATGTATGGAGTTTTTTAAGTTAAAGATTGATGAAAATTGGGAGGTGAAGGACATTCCAGGAGAAGAGGAAAAGGGAAAAATACCAAATGCCTTGCCACCCAAAAAAGGAATAAGAGACCAGTTTGTTAGTATATAATTAGTTAATTGAGGAATACTTCCCAACTTTTTGAGATATGGTCGAAGTAAAATAAACTGCCACTATACAGATTGGGTAATTTGACCACTTCTGACATACATATACAGCCATGAAACCAGACTCCAGTCAAAACTACACACATTTCCATCCCCAAAAGTTTTCTTGTGCCTCTTTGTAATTCATTGCAATCTCCACCCCTTCTCAAGCAATCATTTACCTTCTTTATGTCACTATAGTTTGCTTTTTCTAGAATTTTATGTAAATGGAATCACACAGTATGCTCTCTTTTTCTACCTTTACTACAATGAGGTATCACCTCACACCAGTTAAAATGGGCATCATCAGAAAATCTACAAACAAAAAATGCTGGAGAGGGTGTGGAGAAAAGGGAACACTCTTGCACTGTTGGTGGGAATGTAAATTGATACAGCCACTACGGAGAATAGTATGGAGGTTCCTTAAAAAATCTAAAAATAGAATTACCATATGACCCAGCAATCCCACTACTGGGCATATACCCAGAGAAAACCATGATTCAAAAAGACACATGCACCCCAATGTTCATTGCAGCACTATTTACAATAGCCACGTCATGGAAGCAACCTAAATGCGCATCGACAGATGAATGGATAAAGAAGATGTGGTACATATATACAATGGAATATTACTCAGTCATAAAAAGGAATGAAATTGGGTCATTTGTAGAGATGTGGATGCATCTAGAGACTGTCATACAGAATGAAGTAGGTCAGAAAGAGAAAAACAAATATCGTATATTAACGCATATATGTGGAACCTAGAAAATGGTATAGATGAACCAGTTTGCAGGGCAGAAATAGAGACACAGATGTAGAGAACAAACGTATGGACACCAAGGGGGGAAAGCCGCGGGGGGGGTGGTGGTGGTGGTGGGATGAACTGGGCGATTGGGATTGACATGTATACACTGATGTGTATAAAATAGATGACTAATAAGAACATGCTATATATAAAAAATAAATAAAATTAAATTTAAAAAAATAAAAATAAAAGTGAATAAGAAATGGTAGAGTTGGGATTTGAACCTAGGCAGCCTGTCTCTAGAATCTATGCTCTTAACTAGAGCTCAGAAACTTTTTCTGTAAAGAATCAAAAAAATAAATATTTTAGGTTTCGTGGGTCATATGGTCTCTCTTGCAACTACTCAACCATGCAGTTGTAGGATAAAAGCAGCTGTAGACAATACATAATCAAATGGGTATGGCTCTTTTCCAATAAGACTTTATTAAACAAAAACGGGCTGTGGGACTAAGCCCACAGGCTGTAGTTTGCCAAACGCTGCTTTTAATGGCTGTACCACCTTGTATTAATGAAGAAGCAAAGAAGAAGAAACCATAGGCTTAACTATATTCCAAGGAAGTTACAGAAGTGAGGATTGGAACAGTCATTGAAATCCCAGAGAGAAATCTTAGTTCAGTCAATAGGACAGGTTAGAAGGCAGAATTAAGAAGTGGAGTTTAAAAAATTGATTTGCGAGAAGATATTGTGAGGAATAATTATTTTAGTTGCACTTCATTCCTTCACATTCATACACAGAACATGGGAAACCAGAGTGCTGGACTCTAAATAAATAGAACAAAGCCAATATTACCAGATTCTTGTAATATTGTTTGTTATGTGATATAAAGTGTGAAAATGATATTCAATGCAGCATATACTCTACAGCTGTGCCTGTGGACTACATATGCATATGGGAAACAAATGAAAAACACAAAAGTGAATCTGATATGCCCCTTGATAGGGTGTGTGTCTCTCCATTTGAGAGTCATTACTCAACAACAGCCACTGATGGGAGAGCTTCACATCCTTCAGGTGTGCTTTATTGGGGAAAAAATGTTATAGAAATACCCATCAAGAGCTGCTGCTTCTTTAGCGTATGGTTGGAATTTCCATGGTATTTCTCCCTTTGGCTGCCCTGAGTACACAGTTTCACGTCTTTCTTTCAGCAGTACAAATAAGGACAGTCAACTTTTTACCCCAGTAAGTGTAATCAGATCCCGGAGCTGTAATTAGATTTAGTAATGAGGACCCCGTAAGTCTGTGTTCTTGAATTTTTAAAACTGTCCACATTTCAAATACAAATCCTTTTGCTTCAGTTCAATTGACCATGTATTTGCATCACTATTATATGACAGGTTCAGTGATTAGATTCTGGGAGAAAGGAAAAGATGAAGAAACAATGCCTGTCCACAAAGACTTTATGATGTAACAGGGTGAGGGAGAATTAGGAAAATAACTGTCAAACAGGATTGAACCATATTTAAAAGAGGAAGGGATCAATTTGGGAAGGCTTTGGGAAAGGTGGAGGGATTTACCATGAGCCTTGCCCAGCAGACAGGATGTGGTCAAAGATGTGGAACAGTAGGATTTCTAAGAGAGACAGCCCTGATCAAAGACACAAACATACAGAGTCAGCAAGGCTTGAATCAGCTTGGATATTTAAAGTGATTTTTCTTTTTATTGACCAAATTTCAATGAATGAGATTATTTTATATCAAAATCCCAAAGCAGCCATTTGAAGGTTTAATTTAGTCACTTTGAAATAAACTTTACATTGAACTCCAAACTGAAAACACTTCTCAACTCCATCCTGAATAGAATCATACAAATTCCATTTGTGCTATATTCTAGAGACAAATGAAGAAATAGTTAGATTAAATTTCCCAAATTCTGATCCTTATTCCTTCATTCCAATGACACCCACAACTTCAAACCATGTGTTTCCTGAGTGCATTGGATTATGGTACCACGGACCTAACAATTCTTGCTTAGAAAGTAGAGTGAACACCTTTTAGAATCTGGAAAGCACAAAGAGGGTCTTAGAGCTGGGGTCACTGAGGATATGGGGTGATGAGAAATATCCAGACTTGAGCAGAAAATCTGTTGTCACATTTCCCACACTGCAAGTGCTAATAAAGACTTGGTAATGATGTCAGAAGTCTTTTCTGGAAACACTTATGACATTGGTAACGACCCATACTGGGGAGATGAATCCAGTCTGTAGCCATGCTTAAGTAAAAGAAATTCTTATTACCTCATTTGTCTACTAATACGTATGCCTTTAGAGGGTCCTTTAAATATTATTGATGTGGTAAGTGATAAAAGAAGACTCTTATTGCCTGAAAACACTGAGTAAGTTACCTTCATTATAGCACCTCCATGGGAGGCTTCTCAGTTTGCATGAAAGGTAGAGTCAAGGTCCAGAAAAGTTTGCTTTCCTTAAGAAGAAGGAAAACCACGTCCTTGATAATTTTTTTTTAAATTCAGCATTAGTAAATGATTTTAGCTGCCTTCTTTTGTGTGGTTGTGATGTCAGATCCAAAAGCTAATTTAATACAATCATGTCTATTCTATCCTTTTTTTTTTAATTTGAGGGATGATCTACCTTGACTTAGAATTCATTCGTTATTTATCACGTATTTACTAAATTCTAATATACGTCATGCAGCGTGCTGGACATCGAGGACTCACCTGGAAACAGTTCAGACAAGAGCCCTGCTCTCATGCTGTTTTCATCCCAGCACTGCCAATATGACTACAGTATCCCTCCTCCTAAATTGTAAACTCCAGCGTCTATTCATCTTTTGTATTCTATTTGGTGCGAGCACACAGCCTTGAATGTACATACTTACCAATTATTTACTATGTAGAATTTCAACTTTCCACCTCATATTATAGTTGATTGTGTCCTCGTATTCTTCCTATCCTAGTGACTGAGGAAAGATAGTGTGGCAGAGATGTACTCTTCTGCTGGGACACACAGCTAGACTACATTTCCCAGCCTCCTTTGCAGTTAAGACCACATGACTAACTTTCAGCCAATAGTATGAGAGAAGTAACTCACTCAAAATGTGCCTCTTCCAAGCCTGGTCATAAAATCCTCTCATGAGAGAGCCTCCCTGCTGTTGGATGTGACATCCACAACGTCATCAAAAGTCAGCGGAAACCTTGTCAAATGTCATAAAATTACTGTGTGAAGTAGAGCTCCCCTACTCATCTAGATCTGTCTTGGACTCTTTATAGAAATGAAAAATAAACTTCTATTCTGCATACACCATTAGTGATCTTTGGTCTATTTATTGTAACAGAAAGTCTATCCAAATTAATCAATGTCTTTGCACCTTGTACAGAGGAAACTTCAGGATGCTAAGTGACAGAACTGAATGTTGGAAAAAGAAGTCTCCCTTTTGGGTCATAAACCACCACTATCTGCAGTCAGTAGATGACTGCTTTTGTTAGAAAACACCAAACATCACGAAATCAAAGATTTCATTCTCATTTAGATGTTTATAGTCAAATAAGTGATAGCAAAAGTGAATGATCATTTATAGAAGTATTATTTTTTTCTGCATTCAGGAATCCAAAGCTGGGGAAAAACTGAATACAGTTAACTTCTCCAAACTGCCATAGGCTCACTGTTGAGGCTGAAGTTCGTCTAGACCTAACCAGAGTAGCCGTCAAAATTTAAGAAAAAACCTATTTTATTACTGTTTTTACCTATAGCTCTTCTCTTCACCTTCTACTAATTTGCCTCAAAAGACTGGGAAGATGCTTTTCAAAGTCCCTTTCACTCTGTCTCCAAAATACACTTAAATACATTTTGATAGAAGTAAAAATAAAGCTGACATTATCACACACACAGACACACACATTATAGCCCTATGCTAGCTCACCAATAAATTACACATTACCCTCTAAATAGAGAGATATATTCATTTCAGAAAAGGCTGCATATTTTGTCTATCACTTTGTGATTTCATAGTAAGTAGATATGGTTTAGCTAGAATACTTGGACCAGAAAATAAATGACTCCTGTTCATCCTGTGGGTGCCAACTACGTTCAAGCATGAGGGGTTGCTGGCCCGCGGTGCCAACATACAGCACCTTCACAGGGAGGCCAAGGCCCTCATGCTCCAGCAATAGCAGACGGCGCTCCGATGAGGCAGGCTGCTTCTGGCAGGTGGCAGCGCAGGAGGTAGTAAGTGAAAGCAGCTCAGCATAAATAGTTCCAGTGAAATACAAGAATAATATTCTGGCGTCCCCAACTCCTTTTCTCTCATTCATGACTCACAATAAACACATATTCTGATGGGCAAATGGCTAAACTACCCCAAAGAAATGAAGAGTCATCTCCAACCTCTAATGGAAACTCTTCACTGATCTGGAAACCTTTCCCCCTCAAGTTAAGCAAAGTTCGAAGAGATACGGTTCTCTCCTCAGTGACCTTGGAAATCTGTCCCAGGTTGTTGGCCATTCTGGTCATTTCTTCTTGACCAGCTGCTGTCTTCATATCAAGGGGGATTTGGAGCATTCCACGGGTCAGGAGAAGGTAATGTGTTCTAGGCCATTTCTAATCCACGGAAAGCCCCAGGTGTATAAGATCGAACCAGCCAACAAGAGAGAGAAAGAGAGGAAGCCATAGAAGCAGAGACACAGATGGCATTTGACCCAGGAAAAAAATAATAAACAAGATTCTAACACATCCATAGACAATTAACAAACTGAAAATGTAATATCTCTAAGAATTAAGAAATTTTTATAGGGTTGAAAAATGTAATTGCAGGCTTTTACTTTTGGGAGATGGAGATGAAAATTTACTGAGGCTCTTTTCACATTTAAAATACATCTTGTTGAAATTTGGTGTTGGGTAAAAGAGAATTCACTATACTATGCTCTCTAATTTTGTATAGGTTTGAAAATCCCATGAAAATTCTAAAAATTTTAAAAAATGAAACATAACTAAATAGCACTAAGATTAACAAGGATTTCTCATTCATTTACCATGTTTATAACTCAATTTCTATTGTTTCCTGTTTCAGAAATATCTCTATTTCTACAAACAGAATTACTGAGAGGTTATATAGTCCAGCAACAGTGAAATTCCTTTGTAAAGGAGAGGAAAACAAATTTAAAAAGAAAACTTAGAAGGAAGAAATTATAAGTTACCAGGGGTGACTAATCACAGGCTACAGGAATTGCTGGGAGTGAGTTGTTTCATTTAAAGCTCCAAAATTTGTCAAGATTTTGCAGTCTGCATCTATGGGACAGACTCTATGATACAGAATGGTCACCGAAACCAATTGCATGGAATGGAAAACTCTGCCGTTTAAAATTAATCTATTTACTGCAAAATTTAGCAGGTCTATTCAAGTAAATAGGCTCCAAAGTGAAAAGTAGCACAATCAGAGGTTTTAAACCTGTTCGAGTTTAATAGGTCAGAATTTTAAGTTTGATTAAATTTTTCACTCCCCTGTTGCCTGATTTCTGTTCAGCCTAGACTAATGACTTTCAGGACCTTGCTAATTGGGATGACTAGCAAAGACAATTTGTCATGTGGCTCATTTTTCTTAATGTTTTCAATATTTAGTGTTCAATGTTTATAAAGTTATAGTAAATTAGATTAGTAGTCACAAACGTCAACATAGAGTTCCCACAATTTAGCATTTCAAGGTCATCACTGACCCTCCAATCTTCAATAAGCCATTTGAGATTATGTTACTAAATTCTGTTTGTAATTATAACTTGGCTATAGAAAAGTTTTTCTCTGTGGGGATTCCAGGTAAATTGCTCTTTCTTGGCATTCTTTTTGCCCAGGAAATGAGGAAAGCTGAAGCAATTCTTCCTTTAAATTGAGATACCCCTTGAGGTGGCAAAATCTTAACAATGTGGGCATAGCAATCAGTGGGAAAAAAATGACCAATACGCGATGCTAGCCTGAAAATTTGGGAAAACATATTTCTACACAAGCCTACAACTGAAATCAGATCCCAAACTTCCCAGGTGATGCCCGCTACATGCCCCTCAAGTACGGGGGATGGTGCCACACCATCCGTCACTCCAAACTAAACATCACAATGTTCCAGGGCTCCAGAACTTGACACCCAAAGCCGAAAGCCTAAAACTATTGAGATATTTATGCTGCTCGGTAATAATCCTCCTGGAAAAGCAGGTAATTGATAAGTGAATGAACTACTCAGGCAATTAATGAAATACTCACACATCAAACACTGATTTAATAAGACCATATGACTTCTGAGGCTTCACTATATGCCTGGTAACTTACATCCAGGATCCCATTTAATCCTAACAAACACTGCTGTAAAGCAGATGTTCTTATCCCCATTTTACAAGCGAGGACCCGGGACACAGAGGGATTAACTAACTTGTCCCAAGTCATAAGTGGCAGAACCAGGATTCAAACTTAGTTGTAGTAAAGGCTGTTTGTTGGTGGCTGTGTTGATATCCTCTTAATCCTATCATTGACTTCCAACTTCCAACCTACAACTGTATTTCTTTTCCTGATGATTTCTCCTCCCTCTGTTCCCTGCTTTACCAGCTCTTGAGACAGGCCAGAATTGTCTGGGAAATAACTCCCCTGTGGATCAGCTTTCGACCAACAACGAACGGGAATTGGTATACAGATACCCCAGGTCTCTCACTCTTGCGGGGAATAACACTGGCTCCCAGGTTTCCCTAGTGGGATCAAACTTGTTTCCCATAGTGATAACTTACTTGATAGCATACCCTTCATTGGATACCTTTACTATCCAAAACTGTGCTCCCCCCGACCAGGGTTTCCTGGGATCCCCTTGCAAATAAACTACTTGTCTCAGAGTCTACTTCAGAACTAACCTAAACTAAGACACGAGGTCTGTCTGATTCTAAATCCTTATGATGCTTTCACTTTTCAACACTGGGAATATGGCAATTCAGGAGAGAGACAAATGTCCAGGATCTGACATATTGTTAATAATGAAGAAAATTGGGTGTTTAATATATATATATATATATACATAGGCCTTTCTCATTGGATAGTAGGCTGCTTAATGCATCAACTTGATCTGTTACACACTTGCACTCCTCCAGTCTGGCACATCACCATTGGATCCAAAGTATGTGTCACTTTTTATTTTATACACTTGGGTGGGGAAAAAATCAGCATCCCCTTTCCTCCTTGATCACTTCTAGGCCTCTTGCTGCTGATACTACATACTTTATCAGAGAGGTCATTATGCCCACAGGTTAGGAGACCATCCTTTCATTCCAGGATGTGAATACTTAGGCTTCCCTGTTAGCCCTCTAGATTAGGAACTCAATAAATATGTGTTAGAATTGAATATGAAATAGAAGCTGAGATTAATCAAAGAGAGATAATCTGGGGGCAAAAAGTATTAGAGCTATAGTAGCCTCACAGAGCAGACACTGAGAACCCTTTGCCCGAAGATGAGTTTAATTTAGGCCACATTTTTAGATGAAACTTTGTGAATTTAATTGTGAATCTACTTTGTGCTCTTTATTGTGCTCAGCCTTGAAGACCTGGAGGCATGCATTACATAGGATCTGGCTCTTGGAGCCTGTATTCCATTGGCAGAGGCAGATTACAAACCAACATTGACGAGAAGTACATCACGACAAGTATAGGAACAGTGAGTGTTCAAAGAGCTGTGTGACTGGTAGAGGGTGGAATGCATTCTGTGTGGGGTTTTAAGGGTAGCAGAAAAGTCTGGAAGGCTTTACAGAAGATGACAGTTGAGTTGGATTTTGAAAGACAGAAAAGGGATTTATTAACAGAAAAGATGGAGTAGTGGGGATAGTTTTGAAGAGAGAGGTTTAGCACAACATTTTGGCTCTGGACAAGGAAAAATGATTTCCTCTTAAAAGTCAAAATGCTTAGAAATATAAAGTTATAAAATATTAAAGTTATACAGTCCCACATTGGAATGTTGGGGAAAAAATAACAATAGCTAACAATTCCATAGTGTTTACTCTGCCAGATTCTGGTCTATGTTTTTTACATTTAAGAGCTCATTAAATTTTCTCACACTAATCTTATGTAATAAATATTACTATTATGCCATTACAGATGGAAAATTAAGGTACAGAGAGGTTAAGAACATTGCTCAAAGTCACACAGCTATTAAGTAAAGCCAAATAATCTGGCAGTAGAGTCTTTGCTCTTAATTAGTACACTATAATGCCCTTAGCAGTGAAGGTGAATTAGGACTAACAGTTAGAAATAACTATAGAAACTTGAAATAGAACATAACTGAAGTGAGTAGCGTTTTTGTGTAAAATTTGTCTCTTACATATGATTTATACTCTTATATGGCCTCCCAGTACAGTCTCTTGAAGGCAGTATAGTACATGGTTAATAGACTCCTGGCATCAGCCAAATGAGAACTTGGGTCCCTGGCAGCTCTGCTACATGCTACCTCAGGGACCTGGGTCCCTCTTCTTAACTTCTGGAGACATCCACTTCTCCATCTGTCAAATAAGGATAAGAGTAGTCCTCATTTCAGAAGGATACTTTGAGAATTAAATGTGCTAATGTATATGCTGAACTTAGCACAGAATCTTACACAGAGTAAGTGAATAATAAATGTCAGCTCTTTATAATAGTTGCAGAATTTAATAACTTTATTGTTTATTTTACAAAGCTGATGATGGGCTGTGTAAGAGTTAACCTAGAATAGGAAGAGAATGCCAGAGAAGTGAAAGAGCATTGCGGTTGGAGGTGTAAAACCCCCCCTTCTCCTGGAAACCCCCCCTTCTCCCAGCTGCAGTACCAAATCTTCCAACTGGTACCATGGTATTTTGTCATTTGCAGTGGTGAGTCAGCAAGGCCTGGGCCCCAGCATTTACTAACAATCAAGGGATCTGGTGTCTATAAATTCCAATGATTGGGACTAGAGAGCAGAACTGCCTTAACGGGCAGCACAGCAAGTGGCTAGTCTTCCCTTTCAAAAGGCTGTGGGTCAGGACCATTACTGACACAGATTTATTTTTTCCTCTCTCTAAACAACGTATTTTTTAATAACGTAGTGACAGACTAACACGACTACTGTATAATAAAGAATTTGTTCCTGGGAGGTACCCTCTAAATTTTTGGACTTTCCCCAGTGATAAGGGTGTCTTTGTTATTCATAATGGGCCCAGATAGTTTATGTTAATGAGGTAACTCAGGATGAGGGCTGGCCACATCAGAAAGACCGATCATGTGACTGGAAGGTGTGGCTTTGAGCCACATGAGATCAGCCCAGCCTCCAGGAGGGGAGGGCAGATGGAGATTGAGTTCAAACATGTGGCCAATGATTCAGTCATTTATGTCATCATAATGAGACATCAAATAAAAACTCTGGACACTGAAGTTCAGATGAGTTTCCTGGTTGGTGATACATGTTGATGTTCTGGGAAGGAGGTGCAGCCTGAGGTCATGGAAGCTTCATATTTGGGGTGCTGCCAGACTTCTTCTTTTGACTAGTCTGCATTTATAACCTTTATAATAAGACTGTAATCCTAGGGTGGAGCCCACATGAATGGGATTAGTGCCCATATATAAGAGACTCCAGAGAGCTCCTTTGTCCCTTCCAACATGTGAGGACACAGCAAGTGGATGGCCATCTATGAACAAGGACATGGGTTCTCACTGGACACCAAATCTGCTGGCACCTTGATCTCAGACTTCCCAACTTCCAGAACTGTGAGAAATAAATTTCTGCTGTTTAAACCAAAAGAAAAAAAAAACCCACAAAGCTGTAATCCTGAATTCTTGAGTTCTGTGAGTCAATCTACTGAATTAACAAACCTGAAGGGGTAATGGAAACACCCAAAACTGTAACCAGTTGGTCTGAAATGTGAGTGGCCTGGGAACCCCTGAATTTACAGCTGGTGTCTGAAGTGAGGAGACTTCTGTCCTAACTCTGGGTAGTTGGCATCAGAAGTGCATTGCAATGATCAAGTTGAGAAATAAGTAGGAAATGATTATAAGTAAGACATTTTACTCCATCAGGAAAGAAAAAAAAATGAGGTGCCATCTTAAAGGTATCTAAAATCAAAGAACCGTGTGGCTTTGGAGAAGCAAAATATTTATAAAAATCTTTTTACTTTAACCTGGAGTTGCTTGCTTACCTTTATTCACATTCATGTGTGTGGCTCAGGGTATAGTCAGTGCCCACTGAAGCCCATGCAGGCATTTGCAGGCACTCCCGGTTTTTAATTAATGAAACCATCAAATAAATGTGACTTCATCCAGACAAAAATGCCAATGCCACAAGACTTACTTGTCTACCTTTTCTCAGCTCAATGCCTAACTTGTTTAAAATTGTACAGGAGGATGCTAGATGTTTAAGACACCCATTGGTTATCATAAATGCTTTTATCCAATCATTGATCCATTAGACACATATATACTGACACCCTACTATGTGTCCAGCACAGGGTGAGAGAGAGTGTAAAGAATGTGACACTTGGCCTCAGAAGCTTCCTGAGGTTGTGTTTGCTGGCTCTGTGACCTTCAGCAAAACATTTGCCCTTTCTGTAAAATAAGGAGGTTGGACTGGATCACATTACTGGGATTATAAAAGTCCTGTCCAGTGGTAAACACTATTGATTCCTGAGTCTGCCTGCAGTTCCTGGGAGACTGAAGCCCCGAGCCCCTCTTCACTGTGTGTTTGCCGACTCTCTTGTGAGTCTTCCCTCATCTCCTTCTCAAACCCCCCTCCTCTCGTTCCATAAATCTGCATACGAAAGGACCAGACAGCTGTAGCTCTCAACAGCTTTGGTTTTCATCACTGCCTGTGTCATCCTGCTTGCTGAAGCGGCTTTTTAAAGGGGCTGAGCCTCCTTTAAACAATTCTAAATATTTTTGAAGTTATAAACCAGAACATAACAAGCTTACCAGCAGAGAAAACAGTAGAGTTTTTCTGCAGGTGGTTAAACTAACTAGAGGACTTCTCTGTGGGAGCTGTTCTGTGATGTAGGCTGAGCACAGAGGGGACCAGAGCAGTACCGGAGGAACTAGGAGGATGTCAGGCGGTAGAGAAGCTGGGGAGGACGGGAGCATCAGGAAAGGAAGCAAGAGAAAGGGAAAGAAGCCCGCCTTGAGAGAGGACGTCCTGCAGGCAACCCACTCCACTATGTGCACTATTTATTTCAATTTAAAGTTCCCCACACAAGCAAAAAGGAGTCATAGCAGTTGTAAGGAATAGTACTGGAACTGAAAGGACATTACTGCTGGAACAGCAAAGACTTCTGGTCTTGCGACACCTAAGTCAAAGGTAGAGAAACAGACATTCACACACTCACATTCTGCCACTCCCTGCTAGAATTATTTTCCTGCTCGCCTGACTTCACATCCCATTTTAAGTTAATCACTGATTTAGACACAATGAATTGTTCTGTGGCAGCTCAGGTAAGCACACAGCACCAGACTTTTTTAATACCAAGAGAATAAAAACAGCAAAATAGAGCAGTACGGTAACTTACTATGAGATTAATATTGCAAAGCCTAAAAACTCATGGTCCAAGAATGAGCGATGTCTTTGACATGACCTTGAGGAGCCACTGCCAAAGACTCATCCATGCCACTTGTATACCCCTGCCCCCTCCAACTGCTCTGAATCAATAGCATTTTCCTTTGCGATGGTAACATCCAAACACCTCCAAACACTGGCACTTTAAATTTCTGACCCCAATATACTGTGATGTCTGACTCCTTGTTGATATCTGACTTTCACTTTTTTAGTCCTTTGTGCTTCATCTTGTAATTCTCCTTGACCTATTTCCTAAAAGAGCAGGGCCATGGCTGAAGAAACGGTACCCCTGGTTAAGAAAAGAAAAAGATGTAGAACTTCAGCAAGAGTATAGCACTTAGACTTATACATGAGTATAACACTTAAGACTGATCAAATTCAGACCCTGTTCACAGGAAGATAAAAAATGTAGTCAGTCACTTCTATGCTTCCCTTGTGTAGTAACAGATACTCAAGAACTTAGATACACGAAGGCTACAGGCTGCATGTTTGCTGTCATCATTTCCTTGATGAACATTCTATGGAATAGGACCTAAGGGACAGCTGAAAAAGTATAGTCTTTGGAATCTAGAGGGCTGGATTTTAGTCCCAGCTCGTCTACTTAAAAGTTGTATAGCCTCAGGCAAATGAATTGGCCTGCAGGACGCTCAGCTTTCCTTATCTGTTAACAAAGGAGGAGAAGGAAGACAAAAAAGGAGGAGGAGGAAGAAACAAGACAAGGAAGGAAGGGAGGGAGAAAAGCAGATAGGAACTCATAGGGTAGCAGTTATATAATATGTTCGAAAGCAGTATATACAATAAAAAATTTATATAAATAAATATGATTTATAAAAATGGTACTTTAAATACTGTTAAAGTCCTCTGCTTATTGAAAAAATATCCAAGAAACGAGCCATGCTTTCTTGCTCGAATACTTAGGGAAAGCATCGCCTTGAGATGAACTGCAGAATCTGCACCCCAGGACAATGGCTGTTTGCTCCTGTTGAGTGGCAGTGCAGGTCTGGCTTTCTAGGACATTCAGCTCAAACCCACCCCCTCCAAAGAATGTGTCTTTTTTCGTTAGCACTTTTCACAGATTACAGACGTCTTGGTTTGACTTTCCACTGGCAGTGTTTTTCCCTGCAGCCTGACGTCCTGCCCAGGTTAGAAAACTAGGCATCAGACCATACACTCAGGACAGTCCTGTTGACAATGACCCCTGGACTGAAACAGTCCGTGGAGGGTGGGAGGATGACTGTCTCACTGCACATTGGAGCTGTTAGTTCTGGTCTGGTGTTCAGTAAAGAGAATACGAATCAGGACATGGAGTCTCGCAATAAACAGGAACTAACGGAGGCAATCAGGAAAGAACGCCTGGCGGTGAGAAATCGCAACGTCTAGGTTGGCCTTAGCCAGCCACTGCTCCCATTGTTATTCACAACAGTGGAGAGACTCTGGACTGTGAATGCGAGTAGTGATGGACGACTGTGAAATTCGCGAATGAGTTTTCACATTGTCTAATAAAATTCTACAACTTTGTCAATCTGTGTTGACACAGACCTACACAGGACTGGATGGTAAAATGTTGTAATGGGAAGCTAATTGTTTCCTTGGGTTTACATGTTTGTCTTTTATTTCTATGGTTCTAGATACAAATTCTGGCCCTCTTAAGAGTGACCGTGAAGATGGTAGTCAATTCTGAGTCCCTAGCAGTCAAATATCCTATTGCCCAAAACATCTCAAGCCAAACAGGATGGGCAGCAAAATGAAAGCCCCAACATTCAGACCTGAGTTTAGGGGTATGTGGTGTCAGGGCTGCCTCAGATATGGCCCAAACTGTATATTTTAAGTAAATAAAATAAATAAAAGGTGGATACAGTCATGTAAGTTCTAGATTAGGGATTGCTTTATATCTGTTCTAAAGATGCCATCTTGAAAAAGGATAAGAAAGAGTATTTTATGGTCTAAAATTAGCCTTGGAAGATATCATCATCAAAGTGTAATTCAATTCACATGTAACTTGGAAGGTATAAGCTGGAAAAGGGAAATAGAGAGTAAGAATTCACAAAACAAGACAGTTTTTACTTCATGTTTATTTGATTTTACATGCTCAGCATGAAACATAGCTGAACAAACAAATAATTGTGGAGGGAAAGGTGGGGGAAGGAGATCTGGTTAGATATAAACACATAAACGCTGGGTACAATTTTGTTCAGTTTGCTACTGTGCTCCCATTGGCTAGAACAGGCAAGCATATAATAAATATTTAATAAGTATTTCTTGAATAAACAAAAACTCAGCACATCAAAATTTGTCTTGTTGGTTAGACAAGATGTTTACCTAAGTTGTTATTTTTAATGCAGCTTCAAAAGATATAGAATTGACAATTCTCCAAAATGCTTGTCCATTGAAAGTCTCAGAAGCACGGACATGAAGATACGGTACAACTACCTGGTCATTTTCTATATTAAAGGTGAAAGAGAACATTATCTATTAGAATGATCACCTATTAATGCTGCTTGTAGATATGTACATATTATACTTCACTTGGAAAAGTCCTTTATTGATCTTTGCTCCATTTCTCTAAGATAGTGATTAAGGGTTAATTATGCTTGTTTCTTGCCTGTCTTATAAAGAGTTATGGAATTAAAGCTAGTAGCCTCTTTTGGATTGTTGGAAATAGATTAAGATAATTATTTTCAAAATAAAAATTGAAAAATCGAAAGAAAAATCACACTCTAGAACATGATGGCATCTGAGAATCAGATTTCACAGGGACTTGAATCTCATTAGCATCAGTTTTCAAAGCATTTCAGCCAATGGAACCATAGTTCACAAACAAATATAAATCGAGTGTGGAAGCCAAAATTACTTTCAATCTTATATGCTCCTTTTGTGCCAAAACATATTCAAAGTCAAAGTATAAATCTGTGGGATAGTTAAGTCTTTCTTGATTACACAGACCCCAGGTTCTTGAGTAAAGTACATATGTGGTAGGACAGAAGAATATTTTGTATAGAATCTTCACAAAAGATTTTTTAAAACACTTGACAAGATAACAAAAAACATATGACAAATTATCTAAAGTAAAAGTAAATGTGATAATACCATATCAAGGCATGAATGCGTACGATATATATAATGTATAATTTGCATTGTGGTTGGAATTTATGAAAGTAAAAATTTGAGAAATTTACACACAGACTCTCATTAAGGGAGGTTTAGTGATGACAGGTTCTTGGAAAGAAAGAACTGGCAGAGGTTCTCAATGCAGCTCCCTTTCAGATGATAAAAGACGATGCGTTGCCCCTTGAATCAAAGAGGAAAAGTAACTCTCTTGACTTCAATCAGAGCAGACAGACAAATCCCTCAGCACTCCTGAGGACCTCTCTTTGTGGGTTCCTTTCTAATTTCAGATAAGCACTAAATTATGTAGAAAGGGAGAAATATACATTCAATAAGTTGGCCTGGAAGACAATTGCTATATGACTGCTTACAGAAGACATATCAGGAATGTGAAATGAGTTCTACCCGGTCATGGTGAGGCTGACCCAGACCAAAATTGCCCAGGGTGTAAATCCAACAGGACTTGCCTGGGCTCTGCTGTTGGGCGGCCCTGCCTTTGAATGCAAGACTCAGTCAAAGATGAGGTTCCTCTTTGTTATATCCAAAGAGATTCCAGAATGAAGATGTATATTCACAGCAGCTAGAAGAGCACGTCCTTGAGGAGGAGAGAGTCCTTCCTCATCCTGCCCAGCTATCAAGGCGTGACATGCGTATTTCTTCTCTATACCTGCTAGGTGACCAGTATTTTCCATGAAGGCTCTAAAACGTCCTGTCATCACACATAAGAATAAAGATCATAGCGTTTGTCTTCTTTGACATCTTGAAAAGCTCTTATGCCCCAAGCTTATCTGTCTACAGTACAGCTCTGATCATGTCACTCTCTTAAATAAAAACCACTAGAGTATGTGGCATTTTTCTAGGACCCATACACCTTAATTCATCGGGCTTTTGCACAGGCTGTACCTTCTGCCTATAACACCCTCCTCAACCTCGTGACAGCTCATGTGGCCTCTCTTCCTGCAGTTTTCATCAACACACATTTCCTATCCCGCCAGGCTCAGCAATGCCTCCTCATCCTGAGTGCCCACGGAACTTCACCTCTATGTCTATTCTATTTGAATTCTATTTGAATCAATAATTTATTTGTTTAAATAACAGCTCTTCACTAATTTGGGCAAATTACTTCTCTTGGTCTTGGTTTTCTGCTCTTTAAAATTAGGAGATGGAATGGTTAGTTACAGTTATATTTTCATGCACTATTCTCGACCCTGTTTTAGACTTTGAGAACACACTGGTGAACAGGACTAGAGTTTTGCCCCCTTTTCCTTACATCCCACTAGAAAGGAGAGAAAGAATAAACAGACATTAAATCTATGAACAAAAACCAATTTCAGATACTATTGGGAAATGCCATGATGAAAATAAAATAAGTGATACTGTAGATAGTGATGAGGGAGGGAGGACTTTAGCCCAGGTAGAAGGGCAAGACCGCTCCAAGGAAGGGACATGTCAGTTGAGAACAGAGCTGGACACAGAGGCAAACTTTGTATCCACGTTCCAAGGGGAAGAAACATCAAAAACACTAGAGCAGGAATGCTCTGGGTGTGTTCAAAGAGGAAGAAGGAGACAGCAGTGACTGAGACCCAGGGACACGGTGGGGGAGGGGGAGGATGAGGTCAGAGCCACGAGCAGGCAGCAGATTACACGGGGCTTTGCAGGAGTCTGAATTTTATTCTGCTGCAACACAAAAACATCACAGCATTTTAGGCAGTTGACATAATCTGCTGTATACTTTAGAAAGTCCAACCTGGTTGCCATATGGAGGAGGAATTTTGTTAAAGGGGGTAGAAGCTGAAAAGCCATTTAGGAAGAGACTTCTATAGTACAGGTGAGCGATGCAATGGTTTGGGCAGTGTTGTGGCAGTGAAGTGAAGAAAGTCAGGTATGTCTTGGAGGTAGAGCTAAAATGAATCACCGGCACATTAGATGTAGAGAGTGAAGAAAAGAAATTCATCAAGAACGATCGCTAAGCACTGAACCTGAGTCACTGGACGAACACGGAGGTGGGAGAGGCTTGGGCAAGGGTGTGGATTTGGCTGCAGAGGTTTCAGCCTTAAGACTGAGCCATCATTGGACATCGGAATGGAGATGCGAAGCGGGCAGTGGATTCAGTAAGTCTAGAGCTCACGGGAGAGTCTGGGAATCACCTAGAGTCTGTCTCCTCTTGTGAACCATCAGAATGCTGATAGAAAAAGCCACGGAGTTAAATGACTTTGACTAGAAAAAGAGTGAATGCAGAGAAAATAAAAGGGCTGAAGAGAAATACTAACGCTTGCCAACATGCAGATCTAGAAGAGAGCGTGAGCAAAAGATGCAAAGGAAGTGGAGAGAGAATTCGGTAGAAAAGAAGAGAAGAGGCATGTGTTGTGTCCTAGTTCTGGATATAAGGATGTGTTCCAAGAAGAGAGAGCCAACATCTGCTGTGGAACGAATAAGAGAGTATCGAACATTGTCTTTGGCGAGAGGGAGGTCATTGTTTTGTTGTGGTGGTGGTGGTGGGAAGTGTAATTTCTGGCAGTGCTGAGTGCCTAGTTGATATTCATGGCCATAAAGTTAAGGTGATTTCAGCTATCCTGATGGTGTCATTTCCTCCATCAACTTTCAGCTCCCTTGGCCCAGGCCGGGAGGGATGGACAGTTGAGTTTAATCAGGCAGAAAGTCAGAATGCGTTATTTTAAGATTCTTCTGATCTCTAAAGGTTCATGAAGTAAAACAAAAGATTTATTTTATTTTAATCTAAAATTTCAAACTACTTTTTAAACTAACTTTTTGGAATTCTCCAAAGTAAGATTATTTATGGTTGCACGCAAAAACTTGACAATGAAACAATGGGGAGAGGGATCTTTAGCAATCTTGCATGTTATTTAAATCATAAATATTGGACTAGGAATATGTATTAATCCAAAACAAATGTCATGGTTTATCCTTCCCATATGTTTCACTTTATTTTTTCCTCCCTTCCTTTTCCAGTTTTGATGTTGGGAAGTTGAAAAGAATGGACTGTGGTAAGCTGGATACCCTGCTAGGTGTAGCCAAGAGATATCCATAGTCAAAGTCAGAGTTGCCATAAAATTTTTTTAATAAGACAAAAGCAAGGAATTTATATATTAATATAAATTATTTATCTCAGTGAATAATTCAAAGATTAACTATCCCCCTAAACTCTGACATCTTATATAAGGCAGCATTTGTCTTTTTGTTTCCTTTTAGGAAAATCTAAAATTAAAACCTACTTTAAATTCTAAAAATAAGTGGTTTAACTCCTGAAAATTTATTCAATCACATTTTAAACTCCAACATACATATTTCTCAACTTGTAAACATATTTGCATTCTTTTAAATTTAAACAGAAATAGATTTGTTAAAATCCGGTTCTCTGAAATATTCAAGAGAGTATCATCTGGCTTGATTTTTATAAATTATATTTAATGTTTTTAATAAAATACTATGGAATTCATGCTACTTAGGAACAAGAATTAATGATTTAACTCTATTTCTTATGGAACCTGAATTTTTCCACCGTATCCACTCAGTGGACACAAATAAGTCGTTGTCATTCTCAGTCTGAAGCGATGTTTACCTCTTGCTAAATTCATTTTGTCATGATAAAGAAAACCAACCTGAATTCCAAACATTACAAGTGACAAAACATTTTACAGAGCATGCATTTTGCATGTAGACTGCACCTGAAATGCTCAGCTTTCATCTAAACGCAAACGCCAAAGTGAAGTCAAAAGTTATTTACTGTTGCTTCTTCCTTGACATTTCTTAACAGGACATAACAAGCTGGTAAAAAAAGGGAAACCTGGACAGACAGGCCTCCTGATCCGTGCATTCGTGAGCCCCACTAGCATTCCTCACACAGTGGCTGTACCAGCGGCACCTCAATGAGAATATCAATGCCTTGCATTTCTATGCTACCTTCGAGTTTACAAAGTGCTTTTCATAGTGGGTTGGTTTCTTTTTAATGAGAGGGAAAGTTTTATGGAGGATTTTATTCCCTTAGAAGGCAGAAGACTTTTGGCAAGATTTTGAATCTTTCCTCTGTGGCCAATTAGTGACAATTCCACTTTTGCAAGACAGCCGTCTCCCTGTCCAATTTGACAAGGCAAAGCAGGAAGACTGGCACTGAATTCGATGCCAACAGTAGTTCAAAATCTCACCACCATCAAAATAGGAATTCAGATGCAAAATTCCAAGACTTGCGTAGTCTGCCCTGGCCGCCAGAGATGGTGAACTATAACCAGAGTCGGCTTGTAAAAGAAGCGGGTTGGGAGCAATGTAACTGGTGTAAAGTTTCCACAAAGGAAGGCAAAACTGCAGAATTGTGCAATCAGGTGCATGCCAATATGTTTGTTTCAGCCTTGTTTATATCAGGAAAAAAATTAGAAGGGAGGCTCTATTAATCAATAGGTAGTTGGTTAACTAAACTATGGCACAGTTGTTAACTGGAATACTATGTCACCAATAATGAAAATACAATGGAATGCCAGCTGGGAATGGGTGGGGTAGACCAGATACTGTAGGACCTAGAAGGCTACAATAACGCAGAAGTTGGGCTTTTTCTCTGCGTGAATTAGCAAGTCATTGGAGATTTTCGAGCACAGGAGAGACAGGATTTGACTTGCATCTTCAAAGGCTCGCTCTGACATAGTGTTGAAGAGAGACTATGGCAGGGTACACCGGGGGAGGGCCGATGATGGCCCAGAGCAGGTGCTAGCAGCATGCGGGGTGGGGTAAAGGGCTCCAAGTCTGTGAAAAATGAAGGTCAAGAAAGCAGGATACATTGGATATTGGGTGTGAGAGAAAGTGAAGAGTCAAAGAGGTTTTTATTAAGCAGGTGTGTGTGCGCACGAGGAGCCCCAAGCACAAGAGACGTGTCCCCCCAGATAACAGGGTGGCTGCTGACTAAGTGCTTTACAGATCTTTATTCTCATCTTTGTACTTTTGTTTGGGCTTATGCAAGGAACATGTGTTACTTCAATAATTTAAAAGCTATTTTTAAAAAATAAACCAATGCCAACGAGAATGAGAAACACTGCCCCGGTATATATTTTTTTGGTCAGCCGCCTCTTGTCGCCCGACAATCAAAGCCTCGCAGAACAGCAAGTGACAACTCTAGAATATGAAGCAACAGCTGACCCCCAACCTGCCCAGTTTCAGGATTCCTAGCGAGTTGCATCTCTTTATCTGGGTCTTTTCTAACTGAAGGAAAGAGTTGACTAGGGCCTCCCACACAATAAACCTGGAGATTAACACCAAGGCGTCGGCACACCTGCCAACCAAACCACAGAAGCAAACCTCCATCTGTGTAGTGAGATGAGTCATCGTTATTCTCATTAACCCTCACGGTTAGCATATTTGAGTCTATGTCCTCAAATTTTGTATTTTCTGTTTGTATTTGCATAGGCCTTAGGGCATACATACTTTTTTTTTTTGGTAAGCCACTCGAAAACTTTTTTAAACATGTGGGGTAAAATAAATACATAAACACTTGGATTTTTTTTCTCAAGCCCCACCCCCCATTCCAGGTAGATCGCTTTATTTATGTCTTATTCAAAATCATACGTCTTGCTAGCCACTCCCCGAACTGAGAGCCAGGCAGCTGAGAAAAATATTCATGTAAAGGTCTGTGCGCAGCGCCTGAGCTACCTGGAGAAGAGATGCAGACAAATCTAATACAAATGCATTGGGCCTGGGGAGCCACGTGTGACCTGGGACACATACCTGCTCGGCAGACACACAGCACAGTGGGCATGGGTGTCCCTCTGCACGTGTATCTCTTCATTCACCAGCGGAGGTGAATAAAACCTGGTTGTGACCCCCAAATTGTGACACAGTGCGTGGCAGGATGAACACCATTGCTTTCCTCACAGTGGTAGGTCCTCAAGCATTAATAGAAAGACTTCCAGTGTCTTGTATAAAACCAGATCCCTCCTATTCCTCCGATGCAGCTGCACCGCTCCCTCTTTATTCTCCAACACGTGCTGGCCTGGAACCCAACATATAGGTGGTGATTCCAAGCCGGGCCTCTCCCCGGCTACTTATGCTATAGGGACTTTTGCGTTCCTAGCTCCTCTTGTGGCAACTATTCCCACACTTGGAAGCTAGGCAGGCAGTCTGTGCATGTACTAAGCATGTGGCTTTCTGCATATGTCTGCACATCATTTTTCAGGAAACTCTATTTCACACTACACCAGCTTGATGAGTAGCTTTGTTCACACCCACTGAGAAATAACTCCATGTGAGAATAATACCTTTACAACTTTGAAGTGTCCTCAGACAGACTTATCTCCAGGCCATCATCCTGCTGTGAACTCTCATCTTGACTTTTCACACCTACGGGCAACAGTCATGCAACATACTGTCAACCAACATGCAGGTTGGAAGAAACGTGAATGAAGGCAAAATTAAATTGGAGCCTCAACATCTTTCTAGTTTGGTGTAATTTGTAATAATTAAAAAAAATCCACCACACATGCAAGTATATCTGTACTTGGTGTCAACTTAAAATTTCTGTTCTGTGTCTTTGAAGCACGTTTACATTTCTGATCCTCACCAACATTCCTTTTGTCGAAGATTGGTGTACAAATCAGCATCTGAAATCCCTGTCCTCAAGGCACTTTCTACTTATGTCATCCTTAAAGTAAGTATTTCTGGGCAAAATCTTAATCTTTAAGCCACAATTATGGACTTCCCTGTGGGGCAGTGGTTAAGAATCCGCCTGCCAATGCAGGGGACACAGGTTCGAGCCCTGGTCCGGGAAGATCCCACATGCCACGGAGCAACTAAGCCCGTGTGCCACAACTACTGAGCCTGTGCTCTAGAGCCCACGAGCCACAACTACTGAGCCCATTCGCACCTAGAGCCCAAGCTCCACAACAAGAGAAGCCACCGCAATGAGAAGCCCACACACTGCAACGAAGAGTAGCCCCTGCTCACCGTGAGTAGAGAAAGCCTGTGCACAGCAACGAAGACCCAACATAGCCAAAATATTTAAAAATTAAAAAAAATTTTTTTAAAGCCACAATTATTATAACACTGAGGCAACTGAAAGCTTAGTGGGGGCATGGTTTCAACAAACTGAATTTTCTCTTTGAGATTTATTATAATGTCACTAATCCTGTTTGTTGAAAATCCAGCAGAACACAGGCAATCAGAAAATATCTGTAATCGGAATAAATAAGATAACCAACTCTTTCATTCCACAAATAATTATTAAGCCCCTGAGATGTGCCCCACCGTGAGCCGCTCCAGATTTAAAGGTGAGTCCACTGTGGGTCTGGACCTAAAAGAAACTCATTCATACTCAGTAGAAGAGCTGACATGTTAATTATACCTTTCCTAATTCAGCAGGAACATGTCTCAGCAAGGGCTGAAACACACACACCAAACTTGTCGTTAATTTTTAGTTAACTAGAAAGTTCAATGAAGTGGAAACCAGCTCACTCTCAATGCTTCATTCTTTCAGGTAATAGCCAACTAGCTCAACATCTGGAACTCGGTTCAACCCAACAGAAGCACTGAGTCACTACCGTAGACTCTGCACCATGCTAGGCACTGGGGATGCGAGGATGAGAAGGTACCAGGATGGGAGGGAGAAGGAAAGGTTAATGGCAATCCACCCGCCAGGACAAAAAAGTGGGCTAGTACAAAGGACCTGTAATTCCAAGTAAGAAGAGGAACAACAGAAGAATATGCAAGACTTGGGAACTGATCAGGATGGTTAGAGAACAGGGCAGAGCAAAGGGGAGTGTGTCAAGCAGCCTCTTTCCATAAGGGATATAAATTCCAGAGGCCTGAGTAGGTCCTAACCCAGGACACCTTCTAGAAGCTGTTCTTAAAATTTCCAGTATCCGCTTGTTTCCTTTTGATTTGTTCCTCTCCAAAAAGGTCAGTAGAGGGAAAATCTGATAAATCAAATCTCCTGAGAAGGTTTATTCTGTTTAGTTAAGAGTTATCATGACTAATGCACCTAGAGACCGTCATACAGAGTGAAGTTAGAAAGAAAAACAATTATCATATATTAACGCATATATGCGGAATCTAGAAAAACGGTACAGATGATCTTATTTGCAAGACAGAAATTGAGACACAGATGTAGAGACAAACGTATGGATACCAAGGGGGAAAGGGGCAGGGGTGGGAAGACTTGGGAGACTGGGATTGACATATATACACTATTTTTTTTTTTTTGCATCCAGGACTTTAAAAAATTTTTACTGGAGTATAGTTGCTCTACAATGTAGTGTTAGTTTCTACCGTACAGCAAAGTTTATCAGCAATACGTATACATATATCCCCTCTTTTTTGGATTTCCTTCCCATTTAGGTCAGCACAGACCAATGAGTAGAGTTCACCGTGCTATACAGTAGGTTCTCATTAGTTATCTATTTTATACACAGTATCAATAGTGTATATTGACATATATACTGTATACTTTGCTATACAGTAGAAACTAACACAACATTGTAAAGCAACTATACTCCAATAAAAATTTTTTAAAAGAAAGAGTTATCATGACTATACATCTTTACTCCCTGAATTTACAAAATGTTTTTGATGTAAATCATCGTCTGGATCTGAAACTAAAAGAACTGTGTGTACATAAAAACATAATAATGTATACATTTATATATACATATAAGAGATCATTATATATGTTTATATTAAGGATATATAAATATACATATAAATACACGGATAATATTAATATCCTTGACTATATAATTGCTTATGTCTGCTGTCGAACATTTAAATAATTATAAATGTCAAATATTAGTAAGAATAGTTTCACTTCTAATTTAGAATTTGTACAGCAAGTTCAAGAAATAACATGTGGAAACATATGAGCCTTGGGAAATCTGTGGTCAACCAATGAATGTAATATGCCTTATAGCATAACCACTACAAGACTTGCTTCTAGAAAATTTTTCTTTTAAGTTTCTCTGGAGTAGCAGATTTTCTTTCTCCAACTTAGCTTGGGAAAATGCTTTGAAGTTCTTTATGATATATGAATAAACGTATGTCTTAGGAAAATGAAACTGCAGTTACCATCATTTATGAGTTTAAGAAAGCCATGTAAGATAATAGAAATCAAATTTCCCACTAAAAAGGAAAACAATTAAATTTCATGACAGTAAAAACTTTGATTGTATGAAATAGTCATAATCTAGTTTACAGTGTCGAAAATTTTTACAAAAACCTAGCATGTGAACTGTTTTATCTGTGAAAGATTTTAAAGTGAACTCTGAACACCAGGATGGAAAGGGAGCCAGAAACCACGATGCCATTTGCCTGTTGCTTCTCCGCTAGCATGGTTCGCCTCAAGCACAGCCAGCCAGCCAGGAAGTGGCAGGTATCTAAAACATCTTATCAACGGGCTAACAATCTCTTTGACCAAGTTCACCAGTAGTTAATGTCCTCTAATTAAAAAAATGAAAATAGAAACAGAGAAACTTTCCCATTAGAAATAACAAGAGACATAGGGTATTTCTGAAGCAAACGATTCTACGAAACAGATTCTCCTCTGGCACTTGGGTCTCTTGACCCCAAAGACATGAAGAAAATAATTATGAGATAACTCCTCTTAAAGTTATCAGTGCTCCCTATTGATCCCCCTGTGGTATGGGTAAATCATCAATTTTTCTCAAAGGAGACAAAGATTTCCATCAAAAAGTTCTTGAGAACTCAGAGGGGACATGCAGAAGTGAAGCTACTTTTGGTTTCTGAACTGTTGATCTACAACTGATGGCTGTGATGAAGCCTGTCCAACAGAGCAGGAAGTAAGCATGGCCACATTTTAAAATTTATAACCATGGCCACATCATTTTGATCTAACACATACTTTCTTGGATTGATATAGGTTGACAGGTTTTCTGGTCTTTCTATCTCTTTGGGTCCCTGAATGCAGGCTAATCATCTGCATTTCCAACACCAGGCAGATTCCAGGTTTCAAAAGAATAAAAGGGATTTAGAGCTGGAAAGGCATCAGGATGTTCATCCAAACCCTTCTTTTACAAGCAAGGAAAACCTCTCTAAATACTAACACGGTGAACATCTAGTGGTGGCTGAGTACCCTGCAGTCCCAGAGGATGTGCGCAGAAAGCAGGGGTCCAGTCTGAGCGGCTCAGTGCTGTATTCCACACACCACCCCCAGAAAGAGGAGTTGCTCAGTAAATATCTATTAGCTTAAAAATTCTGCATCCTTTTACAAAATTGTTTAAAACAAAATTTGTGATCAATCTTTGTTTAAAGCTAAATATTAGAAAAGTGGGCACCAATGGCTTAGAAAACAAGACATTTCTTCTCTCTTACCAACCTGCCATTCACCTTTGCTCACCGTTCCTTTTATTCCTATTGGTTTGAAAACCTGCTCCTGGACTTCCCTGGTGGTGCAGTGGTTAAGAATCCGCCTGCCAATGCAGGGGACATGGGTTCGAGCCCCGGTCCGGGAAGATCCCACATGCCACGGAGCAACTAAGCCCGTGCGCCACAACGACTGAGCCTACGCTCTAGAGCCCGTGAGCCACAACTACCGAGCCCGTGTGCCACAACTACTGAAGCCCGTGCACCTAGAGCCTGTGCTGTACAACAAGAGAAGCCACTGCAATGGGGAGCCCGCGTGCTGCAACCAAGAGTAGCCCCCACTCGCCACAACCAGAGAAAGTCCACGCGCAGCAACGAAGACCCAACACAGCCAAAAATAAATAAATAAATAAATATAGTTTAAAAACAAAAAAACCCTGCTCCTATGTCATAGGGGTATAAATTAATGGATTTACTATGCTGAACATTGCCCCTGGTAAATGATTCTTATATTTGTAGGGTTTGCCTCCTTAACCATTCACATGAATGATTTCAGTGATTCTCAGATTTTCCACAACACTTAATTAATTTGCTCATAAATTCTAACTAACACTTAGCACCCCCTACAGTTTAACACTACCAGAGTTCAAAACGGTGCCTCCTGAGTTTTGGAGTCTTCTAGTCCATTTCTCAGTACTGAGCTGACGGAATAAACTGACACTGTCAAATGATGCTTTCAAATGACAGAGGCAGGACTTTGCAATCACTGCCTTTGGCATTGCCTGCGTTCCCCTCCCCCATTCCTTAGAGATGACAATGACTCTGAGACTACAGATCCAAATGATAAACATACGGCATCGAGAGAGGTGCAAACCTCAAGTAGGGACCACCCAACGTCCTGAAGGCCATTCATATACATTGTAGTTTTACTTCAAAGAGAAGCACTATTTGTTCCCCTGTCTGTGTTTTCCAGCCTTAAAGGCTGTTTCTGGGTATTGGATCAGAATGATGTATACAGGGAGTGATATCCAGCTGCCAGCAGGGATGGCATCTGTCTCGTAGTGGCACATGAGCCTTCCAGGTCTTGACTGAAGTACTGCCTTGATGTTTATCTGAAACAGGGGCTATGTAGATATGGGTTGGAGCACATGTACTATTCTTTGAATGATTACATTGCAAAACTACTTGGAGATTAAAACAGCTGTCTAAAATGTATATTAAGTCCTTAACAACAACAGATAATCTGAGGGAGTTTTGCAAAGAGAACTCTCTCACGATCTTGAGAAATATCTTTGCTGGAAAACTAGATTCCACCCTCCAAATTCAATGAGCAACTTCTTCAATGATGTGGTCTTCTGGAATATACAGAAGGATGTGACTATTCCAAAGAAATATTACTGATCAAAAGGATCAAACTCCTGTGTTCCACAGAGTAAGGATTGCTTCATGCCTTCTGGACTTAACAAAGACCACAAATGTATGTATCCATATGGGTGGCTCGTAAGTGTACCTGCTTTAATATCTGTGAGATCACATACCAACATTAACAGATACCGATTTAAAAACACGCCAGCTCTGTATCTGGCTTTTTTCCTTGTGATAACTCATGATTTGTATGCGCCATAACCCATTAGCAATTCCTTCTTCAGTTCATCTTACATTTCTCATCTCTATTGGAAGCACAGTGATAATTTCATGTTCAAAAGAGCTAGAAGGCCTAACCACTATGCAAAGTTTCACAACCATCTTTCACAAGACAGGAAAGTGACACATAGGAAGCGCCCCAAAGCACCATTTCTCTTGGTGAACACAGTGTGTCCGTGATTTTAGAGCCCAAGTAACCAATAAACAAACAAACAATTCCAAAGAAAAGAAAGATAAAAAAATTGAACTTACCATCTCTAACCACATTTCTTCTAGGAGGGAACAAAAGATTGATATAAGTTGTCATCTTCCTTGATAAAACCCTGCCTTAGAAAAGTTAATTACAAGATCCCACTGAGTCTGACATGTAGTGGGGTAATGAAAACACTTTGCTTCTAGAGAATTACAGTATAGTACACAGTGCTCACAAACAGAATGAATAATTGAAATCCAGAGCTTTTATGCTTCAATGAAAAAAAAACAATATTTCATGGCACATAAACTTATTCAGCTTATTTGCATTAAGGTTGAATGATCAAAGCACTGTCCACAGAAAAATAGTGACGGTACCCTGATTTAAGTGTGATGAGCATTCATAAATATTCTTAGGAAGCAAGATGTACCTACACTTAATCAGCACTTATTAAAATTTTATTCCCTATAGTTATTCAACAGGATCTGTGGTATAAAAACATAATTACAAAAATCAGATTTGAGCTCATTTGACAACAGAAGGGTTTTATGGTGACCTATCTCCAAATGTTCCTATTTGTAATTAAATGCAGCGATCAGCAGTAAGGATTTTGAAGCTGTTTTAGTAGTTCCGCTATTCTGCTTAACATGTGGCACCCGTAATAATTAAAATGATACTAACACATGCACAATTTTATGGCCCTTATGGTGCAACCCATTATGCCAAATAAGGGCCTCTGTTTTCACAGCATACTGCACATGGTCTCATTACACCCACTTTTCTTTTCCTGTCTTCACACTAACAACTGTTAAAGTGAATCAACACACGAAACGTACTATAACAGCTTAGTGTTTATGATATGTGTGCTGTTAGTCAGTGAACAGGAAAATCTAAACATTTACTGTTTATGTAAAGAATAGCGTTAGTGTTAGCGAATTGCTCGGGTCTGCTTACTTTATTATCTAGATCACAAACGTAATGATGGGTTTCAATGGCATCTATATTTTCACTTTGTTTTGTTTTTCAATGCAGATGTCTATAAAAACCAGAGGAATTTAGCAGTTACATATCTTAGAGCATTTTCTTCTCAACCGCTTAAATAATTTAAGGGATCGCTTAAAGAAAAGATAGATAAATCAGTGTCATTCCCTTTTTTAAAAAAAAAAATGAAAGAAAGAAGGAAAAAGAAGAAGAGTGAAACACTTAAAGTTATTTGGAGGTAATTTCCTCCACAACATTCCGAGGCTGGATCTGGTTTACCTAAGATGTTAGAAAGCTATAAACCATTTTTATATGGTACCATAGTAAAATATACAAGAAGCTGAGAATTTGAGATTAGTGCCATTTTCATCATGAATAATTTTGTAATTAAGGAGCTCCTCAAAGACCTCCTACACTCATTTTACAGTCATCAGTTCCGAATAGCACTCAGTCTTTTTGTTCTGGGACATAGTCCAAAGTAGGTCCCATCGGTAGAACACCAACGGATGGGCAAGATCTCACGTCTGCATTTTCCATTGCCATTTTTCTGAACATTAGTCGAAACTGCAGATGAAGAATAACAACCTTTCTTTATTTTTTTTCTTTGTAAGTCAAACTCAATTCTGTCCATTTAGGAATTTTGCCGGATTGGCGCTACCCGGGAGTCGACGGAGTAGGCCTTGAATGTTAACGGCTTAATAGCTCAATTGATTGCAAAGATACAAAAGAAAAATGCTCACAGATTGCAGCCTTCACATGGTTTGGCTCTGAGATCTCATCAACAGTGTGACGTCGACCGGTAGAGAACCATGTGGATGCTGTATGAGGACCATGCGCTCGTTACAGAACTGTGAAAATTTGTGGGACTGCAAAATGAAAATTACCAGCCAGGGAAAAAAAAAAAAAACAGCAAGATGAGTCGTGGTAGAGGGAAAGCAGCTTGAGACAGACCTAACACATTCTTCTATACAAGCTTCTTAATAGAAAGACTAGGAACACTGAATATTATGTAAATATCACCGCAGGTCCAACAAATCTGTCAGAACCCTAGCCACCCCAGGCTCAGACTGTCACACTCAGACAGCACACGGAAAAGATTTCATCCCTGTTAGGAGGCATTCTCCAACTCTACTTACAAAAACAAAAAACAAAAAACCCACCCTGTTCAACAATTGAAGAAGGCATAAAGCTTTCTATCTGAACTTGAAAAAAGTTGCATCTGCAATCCATATTCTTTGATTAAAATAAGCATCTGTGATCAGCATTAGTATTTACTACCCCATGATCAGAAACAAATAACCCGCTTTGTTTGTTTCTTACTGCAAATGAATTAAATTAGCAGCCTTTAGGAGGACTCGCTGCTTATATCCTTGTTTCAGCAGTGGTAGTATTTGAAGTTTCCTGCGGTAAGTTCATTACTCGTATTTTGTCCAGAATTAGTGAAGCGTGCTGAAAATTGCTAATGACAGATGTTTCTCCACTCTGTCACACTTCTTGTATCATTTGATTTGGAAGCAACATACGGTGTTCTGCTCTATCAGTATGTCACAGACTGTCTGTAAACAGCTGGTCATAACTCAGTTCAGTGAAAACCATTACTTTCCAATGAAGGGCTGGACACCCTCCAAATTGCATTTTGGCATGGCCTCGGCTGCATAATGCACAAAGTTCCTCTGTTCTGAGGTTACCTAAAGAAGATTTCTCACTTTCCTTACTTGTGTTTATGTTGCAGAAAAGAAGAGTTTTTTTCTCAGCAATAGATAGAAGATCAAGAGGATATGAAAAAAAATATTTTAATGATTGTATCAAGCACTCAAAAAAAATCTGGGAATGTCACATTGCAAAGGACAACACAAAACCCACCCAAAATGGGCATCTTCCCATTTCTAGTTATGTCTCCGGTTGAAGGGAGCATGAATTATTAGGATCAAGGCCCATCAGATGACACATTTCAATGTCTCCTATAGAACAGTCATGGCATATGAGCACAGCCATGTGGCCATCCCTTGATCTAGTCACAGTGAGAGGTACTAAAATCAACCCCCTGTCACTTATACGGTGGTGAAATCCAAATAAATTTGTCTTGCCTTTCTTTAAAATCTGAAATTCATCAAGCCAAAAACCAAATATTAAAATCACGTTAGTACAAGGCCATACACACTATTTTTTAACACGACATTTTAAAACATGTTGACAATTACCCTTAATAATGAACAATGTCAGGTTATTTGAACCATACATCGAATAAGGCATCATTAGCAACACCTTTCAGAATGTTTGGAGATAAAATCTCTCACTGAAAACCTTTGGATGGAGCAGAGAGATAAATGGAGATACTGAATATATTTAAAGCCACTTGGCACTCCCAGATCCATAGGGGCTTTGTGATTATACATGAAGAAATGAAAGAGAATGAAATGAGTCCATTTGAGGGACTGGATGATAAAGGAACATGCCCACCTCAGCTTAGCACTCATTCAATCAACTCTCCATCAATAAATACCAGGTACTTACACGTGCCATATAATTGCTGGAGATATTCTTGTGGGACTCTTTTCTATGCATAAAGGAGAGGCTTATCAGCACTGAACTCTAAGTGTATGCTTTTTGCACCTGGCAAAGCCCACTTCCTCCTAGATCAGGCTCCTGTGTCACCTTTCGGAAGCCTTTCCTTTCTCCCCCAGGCAAAGCTGGCCCACATCTGGGCCTTCCCCACACGTTCCTAATAACTCGACTATAGCATTATAGGTAAAGTGCAGCAGGAGCCCAGGAGAGAGAGCAATTGATTCCATAAGAGACTCGGGGGAGACGTCAGAGGAGGTGACATTTTGCCTGGGTCTTAAATAATGACTCACGTGTGCAAAGCAGACAACATTTTAGAACATCTCAATCAAGAGAGACGTCCTCAACTAGTAAAAAAAAAAAAAAAGCAGAACTCTTTGTAGATCAAATGTCATGAGAGCAGTAGACAAATGCAGGAGAAAATTCCAAGAAATAAAAACTATATACACTGTGAAGAATCTCATTAAAACAACATATCTTACCTGGATCTTGTTTTTTCTCATCTTCTAGGCCAGGGGTTTAATAGTACCGTTTTCTCTCAGATAGAATCAATATACCCCTGTATGAAAGGATGAAGGATTCAACAATCGACCAAAGATAATCTTAAAATGAAAACACATCTATTTAAAAGTCGTATGACTCATTACACCATTGAGTACAATTGGTTTCACAAAACGTTAGTATTTTAAGAAAATACTTAAGAAGTATTGCCATATGATTCTTAATACAAGATCATTCCTGAAAATTACTTTATAATTTATAAGGTCTTATATTAATAAAGAAAAGTTGCCTTACTATAGGATGTTCCATCCTTTTGAATAATAGGCTCTTTGAAGTTGCTATATGCCAAGTCTCTTAGCTTAGGTTTACTTGCCCAGTTCAACTAGGCTGAGCCACTGAAGAGTTTTATCATCTGTAAATGCAGCAGCAGAAGGGGTTTAAAAGGTCATTCCTCTCTGCCTCTTGCAGAGGGCTTTTACCTGTTTAAGGAATGTAGTCAGCTAAGAAAACATGTGATTGATTCCTTCAGTGGCTCAAAGCTGACAAAAGAAAATTATAGAGAGAACTGTTTTCATTAGTTATCCTCTTTCCCAACCCTCTCTGCTCTCTTTCCTTCTTTGAATATTTACCTCTATTTATGGTGACTCTCTTTCTGTAGCTCAACCCTCACTGCTTTGCCTCAGCTGAAGTACTTAAGGAAGGGCTATTGCTTTTCCTTTACAGAGAAATACTCTCACATATCACTAAAAGTAAGTGCCTGTTAGTTTTTCGAAAAGGTAGTACAGGAACCTCTGTAGACTGATTATGCCAGGTGGTGATAATATAAAATTTGGACTTTCGCATGAATATTACACAGTGATCTGTCTTCTTTTGCTGTTGTATTTGCTATTATTTCGATGATGGCCTTTTATTCTTCTTTTTTAACTTCCGTTGATGGTCTTTTTTTTCCTCACTGTAAGTAGTACTACTTCTAAATCTGAGCTATGGCTCCTAGAGCAGATGGGTGAGAAGAGAAATAATTTCCACCCTATAACTTGTTAGAAGAGCTCAGTGCCTTGCCAGTTGGCCAGGAGTTTAGTACTCAAACACAAAATACACAGATTCTCAAAGGTTGGTCTTCTCTGTTGGTCTTATTTGAGTCTCTTGAAATCTTTACAGGGCCAGAAAATTATTCATTGAATTTCTGACTAATGAAAATTGCAAGTTATGGCCAATACCCTATTGGTAGTCCCCCGTTGTCCTTCTGATGGAAACCTTGGCCAAAAAAATAAAAAAAAACCCGATACCATTTCTGTCCAACACATCCAAAGAAATCAAAGCCACTGGTGGACATTTTGCCTCAATGAACATAACTTTCTTTAACTGTATCAAGAAAGAAACACTTTGCAACAATACACAACTACAGCTTTCAAGGAAACAGCAGACCAAGGATGAAAAGGCACAAAAGAATTACTTTCGTGTTGCCAGATATGAAAAATGTATAGTGGAATGCTGACTCCTCCCAGTTTGCGGATCGGAAGATAAACCAACACAAATTATCCCCTAGGGGACAACTTAACAATCTGATTTTGTTTTCTTCAATTCCACTGAACTAATATTTATTGAATGTCTACAAAGTGGAAAACTGTTTGCAAGGCATTAAGAGAAAATAAAAATGAGTATATTCCTAAGTGTGGAAGAATGTCCCTAAGGAGACCAATGGAAATAATCATACAAATAATTAAAATACAAAGCAGTGTTATAAAAGTGCCTTACATACAAGTGTGTGTGTATAAAATCTCTAAAAAGTGTTAATGCATCTTATATAGGTATCTAGACCCTCATTTTCCACCAAAATAATACAAAACCCTAAGTCCCTGCAATTAGATTACAAATAGCTTTTGATTATCTAGGGCCTGATTAATAGAGTGCCTATATAATTTATCATCCAAACAAGGACACTTTGAGAGTGAAAAGTGATGCTATTAATAATTGTGCCAAGTCAGAAGGAATAAACTGGGATTGTCCCCAGCAGATTAGGACATATGGTCACCCTATTGATTACCTAATTTCAGTATTACCAAGACAACATTGGTCCCCTTTTTCTGCTTCCTTCTGCTACCTGACTTCATAAACCATTTTATTTCTTATTAGGTAGTATCCACAAGAGACTGGCCAGGAATAAAATGAGACTGTGTCCCTCATATCCATCAGTTTTACACAAAATAAAGACTGGATGGGAAATCATTTCATGAACATTTATTGGACCAGGTACTGTGCCAGGTGCTGGTGATACAAAGATGTGAACAAGTAAATCCCTGTCCTTTTTTTGCTTCAACAACATTGGAAAAACTTATATATACTCATAAAATTTTAAAATATTTAAACACTATTTTAAAATATTTTATTTTAAAGTATTTTTTAAATTATTCAAAATACTTTTACAAATAAATGTTTTTAAAGCATTGAAGCACCTATGGTGAGATAAGGAGAAAAAGGAGTGCTGACATGATTCTTCTGCAAATGGCTTTAATTCAATTTTCCCACTCCTGAGTCATGATAAATTCCTCCAGAATGTCTCTTCGTACTTCCTTGCCTTCTTTCTACTTCTCCTTTATGTTTCTTCTCCAAGTCCAACATAGAAGATTATTGACAGAGGAAGGAAGGCAGCCAGGCAGTCAGGGTTACAAGGGTGTGGTTAAAGTTTGTGGGAGAGAAGTGTCTTTGGGTTTCATCTCAAATCCAGGTTTAAATGGCAAAACATACATGCAACGAGCTAAGTCAAACTGAAAAGAGAAACAAAGACTGGTTCCTTAGGAAACCCTAAAAGAGATTTTAAAAATTATATGCTTAATAGGATGAAATTTAAAGAAGGAAAATATTCCATCAAAAACAAAAAAAGCAGACAGACAGAGCTCCAGGGAGGCAACTAATCATGGGGCCAGGTGGGTACATATACAAAACAGAGCATGTAAATATTAGAGAAATGCAAATCAAAACTACGAGGAGGTATCACCTCACACCAGTCAGAATGCCCATCATTAAAAAGTCTACAAATAATAAATGCTGGAAAGGGTGTGGAGAAAAGGGAACCCTCCTACACTGTTGGTGGGAATGTAAAGTGGTGCAGCCACTATGAAAAGCAGTATGAGGTTCCTTAAAAAGCTAAAAAGAGAGCTACCATATGATCCAGCAATCCCACTCCTGGGCATATATCCAGAGAAAACTCTAATTCAAAAATATCCATGCACCACAATGTTCATAGCAGCACTATTTACAATAGCCGAGACAAGGAAGTAACCTAATGTTCATCGACAGATAAATGAATAGAGAAGATGTGGTACATATATACAATGGAGTATTACTCAGCCATAAAAAAACAATGAAATAATGCCATTTGCAGCAACATGGATGGACCTAGAGATTACCACACTAAGTGAAGAAAGCCAGACAGAGAATGACACATACCACATGGTACCACTTAATTGTGGAATCTAAAAAAAAAGATACAAATGAAGTTATCTACAAAACAGAAGAGACTCAACAGACATAGAAAACAAACTTAAGGTTACCAAAGGGGAAAAGAGAGGGGGGGATAAATTAGGAGTTTGGGATTAGCAGATACAAACTACTATATATAAAATAGATAAACAACAAGGATTTACTGTACAGCACAGGGAACTATATTCAGTATCTTATAATAAACTATAATGGAAAAGAATATATATACACACATATATAACTGAATCATTTGCTATACACCAGAAGTGAACACAACATTGTAAATCAAGTATACGTCAATAAAAAAATAGAGCATGGATGGCAAGCTCAAATGCCTACCAGAATGGGCAGCTGATGTGAATGAGCAAAGTGACTCAGGCACAAGATGGTCAGGAACTCACTATGACAGGGTGTGGACTGAGGCGAACTGCAGAGTTGTGCTCTAGCTAAAAGTGGTAGCAGCTACTGAGCAACAGCCGACCATGTGAAACTGTGGATCCAGTGTAGCCAGTTCTGCCAGCTTTCAAAAAAATCTAGAGAACCGTATTTTTTTTTAAATCTTTTTTGTTTAATGTTGGCAATGAAATCAAATGGAAACCTCTGCAAACCAAACCCAGTCTTCAGGGCTGCCAGTCTGGGACTCCTGTGAGAAAATCTTTGACTGGCACAAGGCTGCAGAAAAAACACAGGGCTTTTTCCCTCACAGCCAGGAACACTTGCTTTTGCCTTACATCTGATCCTTTCAAAAAGGAAACTTTTTTGTTTTTTTGGCTGTGTTGGGTCTTCGCAGCATGTGGGATCTTCCCGGACCAGGGCTCAAACCCATGTCCCCTGCATTGGCAGGCAGATTCTTAACCACTGGGCCACCAGGGAAGCCCCTCAAAAAGGAAAAGTTTTAAGAGGAGTGTTTGTGGGTATGTGTGGGTGTGATATGCAGGCTTTGAAATATTTTAAGTTTATATAAAGTATTTATTGCATATTTTTGTTGTATTCTATTAATTAAATGTGGGAAATTGCCATATTAACAATTAAAATCAAGTTGAATGGTATTTAAACGTGAAGTTCACTTCAAGGATTCAACAATTCCATGAATCTTTCTCCACTCTACTTTCTGTTAACAAATTCCATTTCTATTCATTCAACAAACATGTATGGCACACCTTATGTACTAGGCTCTATTCCAGGTGTTGGTGATACAATAAGACAGACAAACTTGCCTGCCTTCACTTACATTCTGGTGGAAAAGAGAGACAATAATTAAACTTAAAAAGAAAATTCCACCATACATATAGAGAAGGAAAATAGGAAACTTCGGAGTGTAGGTGGAACTCAGGTTCAGAAGTTTCAGTTCAAACGTGAAAAATGTCTAAAACTAAAATCTGACTTGACTGATGTTTTAAGACATCTTCAAATGCTAAAAAGAAATCATATCACAATTAATCACCAACCTCGTTTAGGAAGTGACTGATGTAAAAAGTTTAGGTCATTGGAAGATAAATAAGAAAGTGAATTATTAAGTGTATGATATAGGAATACGAGTGCAAGAGCTTACTACATTGTTGTTATATCACAGTACTCATTCAACTGCTTTTTAAAGTTCATAAAAATATTATTTTTAATTCAATCAGTACAGAAAAGTATAAAGAAAAAAATCATCCAGAAATAGGTATCATTAGTATTAGCTGAATTTCATCTTTGCATATATAAGATAGAAGAATGGATGGATGGATGGATGCAAACAATGCCTTTTAATAATGAGATCAAACTACACATGCACAGTGTCATAGAACATGTCTGGGGTTAAAATCTTGCCTCTTCCACTTTCTAGTGAGGAAACATGACTTATCCACACTGTGTCTCAGGGTCCTCATTTGATAAGGAAGATACTACTTATTCATAGTATTTTTGTAGGTATTAAAGGAAGTAATCCGTATACAGCATTTAGGGCAGGGTATAGAACATACTAAATGCTCAACAAAGGTTACTTGCTATTATTATTTGCTTCATCAGCCCACTCATGATATTGGTTTGATCCTAAAATTATTTTCTCAATTCTGCTATCTCCCTTTTCTTCTCATTTTGTTGTTTCCTTATCATCTGTTAGCTATTTATTTTCTTTTTCTCCTCTTGTTTTATGGAGGTAGAGTTGATTTACAATAGTGTGTTAGTTTCAGGTGTACGACAGAGTGACTCCGGTTGTTCTAACGTGGGAAGTGCTCCCGGGGACTTATTTTTCGTTCCCTGACGGGCTGCGTTCAGGGGTCACTTCCTCTCCTCCACCCCTCTCTTCCCCTTCCGTCCTCCCGGGGCTCTCGCCTATTTGCCTCGCTCTCCCTTCTCCCTTCGCTCATCTCACCTGCTCATCTCTGGTTTCTCTTTTCTCTGATATGGCGTGACTGACTTGCCTTTGACCTGTCTTCCGTACCATCTCTCTGTTCTGTCCTGTTTCCTCGCACCGGTATTTTCGTGCTCAGTGTTTAGTGTCCTGTGCGTCATCGGACAGCCTGGGAAGAGCACGGGAAGAAGAGGACAAGTGAGCAGAGGCGCCGTGCTGTCCTGGCCGGGGCGCGCCTGCTCTCTGCTCTCCCTTCCTAGATTTCAGGAAATGATCTGTAGTACCCGGTTCACTCCACTTAGTGGGGGAAGGAAAGGAACTCATCCCTGCGGTGATGCCCTTTTACTTCAGATTATATCTCGCCCTTCAGGGTGGATCCTGGAAATCTTCACCAGCATCCGATTCTGCCACCATTTTTCACTCTCTCATTTTTCCAGACCCTTCGCATGGCCACTTCTCTTAATGCTTCCTCTTCCCAGAGAATCTCAGCTCAGTGAGCACTAACCCTGCAAGATTTTCAATTCTACCTTAACTGGTCAAGGGCAACTTCACTTGCTTTTCTAGCAAACAGTGCCATCTTCTGCAAAGAATAGTCATGCAAGAAAAAGGATGATTTGTCTTACTTGTCAGTGAGAGGAAGACAAACTTAGAAAGAAACCAAATGCCCAATAATAGGGAATAGTTAACAATGAACAGAACATCCTCTCAATAGGATATATGGAACTATTAAGAATTCTATTGATAACACAACCTTTAATAATATGACCTCAACTATGTAAAAATCATTTATACATTTATTTATTTATAATATGGAAAAATATATTAAAATATTTTAGTATTATCTTTAGATTGTATGATTATGGGAGATATTTGTTTTCTTTTCTAAATTTTCTACAACTTTCAAATCTTCTAGATTATGTTACTTAGACAATCAGCAAACAGAATCCATAAAACATTATTTAAAGAAAAAAGTAATTGTGCCCAGTTTAGCGTTTTCAAATGCAAAATAAGACAGAAATATATAATTAGAAAAGACCTACTTCCTCACATCAAGACTGAATCTTGTTTTTCTTACAACACAAAGACTCAGATATTTATTTTTTACTAACATACATCATAACTTACCAAATATGAATAAGAAAAGCCTTTTGTGTGACAAAGTCAATTCTGCAAAATTGTGTGATGATGACTCTGGTGGGAACTAACAGATCTGCCAACATAACCTCCTCTCCATGTGTCATTCAGCTAGCTATTTGTTCTTTCGGAGGACTGTTTTTACCCTAAGGGCCAATTTCATTAAAAAAAAAAAAAAAAGAAGAAGAAGAAGAAGAAAATATGCTGATGAATTTTATGATTTTCCTGCTTTTTCGACTGCCTGAAAAATCAAGCCAAGCAATGCCAACATTCTACCTTTTAGGGGTAGACACAGATTGCCCCCACAAAAACAAAAATCTTAGACTCTGCCTGGTCATGAAGAAAGCTCCTGCTTGTCCAAAGAAAGGCATGAAATCAGGAGTTGACAGAGATTCTCATTCAGGAAAGAATTGTCACCATTTTTGCTGTGCTCCGGCCAGAACAGCATATGGCAGCCCAGCTGACAAATATAATCTTTTCCTCTTTTTTTCCCATTTCACATGCACATTTCATTTGTGGAATATTAAAACTTCACACCAAGTGCCTGTTAACCCCTTGGCATCCCAGCAGCCCTCGTCTGGGATGTGCTATTTCCCAGGATCCTCTCGTCCAGCTGCGAGAGGGTTAAGGCCAATAGAGAGAGAACCAGTGGTCAAAGGCCTTCTGACCCATCCCTGCATCCGTCAAGAAGGGACGACTCTCAGCGTTTCCAGGCAGAGTTGCCTTTGTGTTAGAAAATTCAGAGCTTCCTGGCTATGAAATATAAGCCACCTTGTTTCCCTGCACCCCAGAGCCTTTCAGCTTCCCAGAACAAGAGGTATCTTCAGACACAGCTGTCCTAACATCCTGCTGTCCATGGGGACCCAAAGGCAGGCCCACTGCCCACTCCCCGAGCACACTGTTGGCCCTGGTCCTGAAGGAAGAAAGCCTGCACACGTGCTCTAAATAGAAAAAGCAACTTGTTCACATCTCCAGCGCCCTCCACAGATATAAGCACTGGGTTCAGGTTAAGATGTCTTTGCTGACAGAGGCAATGCTCACACTTAGCCCTATTACACTGCAGGACGTCCCCTGCGAGCCCAGGCAGCCCAAACACACTTCCAGCTAGCTGTTTCTATATATGTGTCAATGCAAGACTTCTCTTTGCATCCACTCCCTTATATTTTGTTTTTCATTTCCTAAAATTGCCTAGCATAAAATAAGGCACTCAATATATATTTGCTGAATAAATTTCAAACATACAAAAAATGCAGAAAATAACACAAGACATACACCCATGGATTCACCACTGAGTTTAAGCAAATTTTGCCATATTTGCATCCAATGACTCTCTCTTTTTAAAAAAATAAGATACAAAATGTTTCAGGAGCATCAGACCCCACACCACATTCCTCCTCTACCTGGTTAACCATGACTCTGAAGTTGCTGTGCCTTATTCCCTTCCCAAGTGTTCTAATACACACATGTATCCATAAAACATAGAGATACTAGTACTTTGTCTTTTGAATATTCTCCATGAATATTTTCCATGCTCTATGTAACATTTACATATATTTTACCCTTAACATTGTTTCCTTTTTTTTTTTTTTGATGTGGGCCATTTTTAAAGTCTTTATTGAATTTGTTACAATATTGCTTCTGTTTTACTTTGGTTTGTTGGCCCCAAGGCATGTGGGATCTTAGCTCCCTGAGCAGAGATTGAACCCACACCCCCTGCATTGGAAGGCAAAGTCTAAACCACTGAACCGCCAGGGAAGTCCCAACATTGTGTTTCTTCGTGGAAGTTATTTATGTTGATATCCACGGATCTAGGGCACAATTTTAACTGCTCTATACTTTCCCATCATTTCAATAAACAAAGCTTTATACATTCCCTTAATAAAAGACAGATTATTCCATGTTTTTGCTATCACAAACAATCCTGCTTTGAACAGCCTCGATCATATACACGTATGACATATATTCTCTAGGGTGGAGACCAGTCCTAAATTATCAGCATCTTCAGTTTTACTAGACTGACAAATTGTTTTCCAAAGTGATTATAACAGTTCCTGTTTTCATCATCAATTATAAAAGTTCCTGTTTCCCACATTCTTGCCAACATTTGGTGCAGTCAAACTTACTAATTGCCAAACTGGTATGTAGGTGGTAGCTTATTGTTGAATTAGTTTTCATCTCCCTAATTATTAGAGGGGTAGGGCAGCCCTTCTTATGCTTATCAGACATTTGTTTTATCTGCTTTGTAAATTGCTTCTGCCAGTTTTTCTTTTAGATTGTTTGTATATTTCTTATTGATTTGTAGAAGTTCTATATAAATAGTATCACCTTCTCTAAGCCAGTCAATAGCTTATTTTTTTGTTTTTGCTATATCATTTTTGCTATGTGTAAAGTTTTATCATCATCATTATCATTATTCCTATTATTATTGAATATAGTCAAATCTATGCATGTCTTATGGCTTTTACTTCTTCTGTCTTACTTAGGAAAATTATTTTCCCATACAATAATGCTAAAATAAACATACACTCTTGTATTTTCTTATACAATCGGTTCGGCTACAATGCCTGTTTTGAAAGTGTAAATTTGTTCCAAGATAATTGTTACAGGACCTCCAGTAAAAAGTTCGATTAAGGCTGAAATCAATAGTATCAGTGAATTTGAATGCTTCTCAAGTTTCATGATTTAAAATATTTGTTGCAGGTTTTCAGAAGATATATTTTCTCAGGATAAGGAAAAGTCCTTCTAGTCATAGTTTACTAGACAAGATTGTCATGAATCACTGTTGAATTTTATCATATACTCTTTCTGTATCTATTAAAAGGATCATATGGTTTTCTCCTTTAATCTCTTTATGTGCTAATTTAAAATAATGGATTTGTCTCATGTTAATGCTAAACTATCCTTGTTTTCTTGAGATAAATCCAAATTAACTATAAAATAGATACATGTGATAAACATATACATATATGTATTACACACGTATATTTTTCTATAGTTTTGTTTTAGCATAGCTAACGAAAAATAAAATTCACTTATTTTAACTGTACAGTGTGAGGAGTCTGGGGAGTTGTATATACTTATGTGACTACCACAGTAATCAAAATATTCCATAATTCCCCAAATCTTTGTCTTCCTGCAATTTTAAAATGAGGTGATTAAGCTGTGGTTTCCTTGAACTTTATCCTACATGAAATTTATTGAACTTCTGAGAACTGTAAGTTAACGTTCTTGAAAAATTTGGGGAAATTTTGAGCCTTTATTTCATCAAACAATATTTCTATATAATTTTTTCTTCTCCTTTTGGGTTTCCAATAGCATATATATTGGAATTATTAATATTGCCTCTTAGCTCTTGAGACAGTTCATTTTCCTTTACATTTTTTTCTCTTTGATTTTTGGATTGGGTAACTTCTATTAAACTATGTTCAGGGAAATAGTCAATCAAGTCCAGGAAGCACAGAGAGTCCCATACAGAATAAATCCAAGGAGAAACACGCCAAGACACATATTAATCAAACTACCAAAATTAAATACAAAGAAAAAATATTAAAAGCAGCAAGGGAAAAACAACAAATAACATACAAGGGAATCTTCATAAGGTTAACAGCTGATCTTTCAGCAGAAACTCTGCAAGCCAGAAGGGAGTGGCAGAACACATTTAAAGTGATGAAAGGGAAAAACCTACAACCAAGATTACTCTACCCAGCAAGGATCTCATTCAGATTCCACGAAGAAATTAAAACCTTTACAGACAAGCAAAAGCTAAGAGAATTTAGTACCACCAAACCAGCTTTACAACAAATGCTAAAGGAACGTCTCTAGGTAGGAAACATAAGAGAAGGAAAAGACCTACAATAACAAACCCAAAACAATTAAGAAAATGGTACTAGGAACATACATATTGATAATAACCTTAAATGTAAATGGATTAAATGCTCCAACCAAAAGACATAGACTGGCTGAATGGATACAAAAACAAGACCATATATATGGTGTCTACAAGAGACCCACTTCAGACCTAGGGACACACGCAGACTGAAAGTGAGGGGATGAAAAAAGATATTCCATGCAAATGGAAATCAAAAGAAAGCTGGAGTAGCAATTCTCATATCAGACAAAATAGACTTTAACATAAAGACTATTACAAGAGACAAAGAAGGATACTACATAATGATCAAGGGATCGATCCAAGAAGAAGATATAACAATGGTAAATATTTATACACCCAACATAGGAGTACCTCAATACATAAGGCAAATGCTAACAGCCATAAAAGGGGAAATCGACAGTAACACAATCATAGTAGGGGACTTTAACACCCCACTTTCACCAATGGACAGATCATCCGAAATGAAAATAAATAAGGAAACACAAGCTTTAAATGATACATTAAACAAAATGGACTTAATTGATATTTATAGAACATTCCATGCAAAAACAACAGAATACACTTTCTTCTCAAGTGCTCACGGAACATTCTCCAGGATAAATCATATCTTGGGTCACAAATCAAGCCTTGGTAAATTTAAGAAAATTGAAATCGTATCAAGTATCTTTTCTGACCACAACGCTATGAGACTAGGTATCAATTACAGGAAAAAATCTGTAAAAAATACAAACACACGGAGCCTAAACAATACACTACTAAATAACCAAGAGATCACTGAAGAAATCAAAGAGGAAATCAAAAAATACCTAGAAATAAATGACAATGAAGACACAATGACCCAAAACCTATGGGATGCAGCAAAAGCAGTTCTAAGAGGGAAGTTTATAGCAATACAATCCTACCTCAAGAAGCAAGAAGCAAGAGGGAGGAGATATGGGGATATATGTATATGTATAGCTGATTTACTTTGTTATAAAGCAGAAACTAACACATCATTGTAAAGCAATTATACTCCAATAAAAATGTTAAAAAAATAAATAAGACAAGCCTTAAGATAAATAAATAAATAAACTATCTTCAGGTTAATTGATTCTTTTCTATAATATTTCAAATATCTTTTTCAGTACATCTGGTGGATTTTCATTTCAGTTAACATAGTTCTTAGCTCTAAAAGTTTCAATTGGTTCTTTTCACAATTTCCATTTTTCCATTGTGATTGCCCGTTATTTCTCTTATCTTATTATGTTTTGCTTTAATTAACTAAACATATTTTAATCTACTTCTTCAAATATAAGATTTGCTTTGAAGTTTTCATCTGCTAAATCCAATATCTGGACCCACTCAGCCACTCAGAGTAAGTTTCTATTAACTATATTTTTTTCTACTTGAGTAAGGCTCAGAAGTTCCTGCTTCTTTGGATGTCTAGGAAGTTTTGGTCAAACTTGAAATTGTACATAATATATTGGAGAGACTACAGACTCTGTTGTGTTCTACTGACAACTGGCAATTAATTCCTGGATTCTAAATAAAGAATCTGTATCGGCTGTGATGTATAGCCACTGATGTCTCTGCTTAGGTTTTTCCCTTCCAGCTTCTGATTTTTAGCCTGGCCCCCTAGCCATCTCCCCTCCTCCTAGTAATCTAGTGATCACCCAAGGATTTGGGAAGGGATATACTCAGTATCAGCCTTGTGATGGGTAGGGAACTCAATCTGTGAAAGTCTAAGGAAACTCACACCCTCATCATGAGCATCTTGCCTTTCAAGGAGAGGCCTCTGTTATCTATGTGTGCTTTTTCTCTGGGCACTTGGGGAGTCTCTCGTTTATACACATAGCTTAGAGTCAACTAGACATTTGGGAAGTATTTTCTTAGATTTCAGATCTTAGTCTTACTAAAGATACTTTTATCTTACCCTCAATCCTGATTTTTATTTTAGGTATGTGTTAAATTCTAAGTTGACGGTTTTTTAACTATATTTTGAAGGTAGAAGGTCTGTTGTCTTCTGCATTATACTGTTACTAATTAGAATCTGCTTCCAGTATAACTTTTCTTCATTTTTAGAAAATCTGTCTTTTCTCTCTGGCTACTTTTACAATCTTCTCTTTGTCTTTGGTGTTCTGCACATTTGCTATGATCTATTTCTGTGGATGTATTTTCATTTATCTTGCTTGGAATATGTTGTGTTTCTTGAGTTGGTAGCTTCACGTCTGTATATCAGTTCTGGAAAATTCTCATTGTCTTTTTGAATATTGTCTCTTCTCTTTTAGTCTCCTTTTCTGGAACTCCTATTAAATGTATGTTGATCTTTCTAATTTTATCCTCCATATTTTTAAAACTTCTTTTCACATTTGTATCTATTTGTATCTTCAAATGATATTCTGGGTAATTGAATTATTTCTTTGTTTTCTAATTCCAATATGTCTTTTAGTGTGTTAATTCTTTCTTCAATTTTATTCAGTTATTCTAATAACTTATCCATGGATTTACTAACTGCTTTTGTTTTTCTGGTGATGGGAATCATGCCAATCATCCCCCACAAGACTACAAGCTCTGTCAGAGTAAGTATAGGGTCTCACAGTTATGTCTCCATTACACAGCACAAAGCTGTCCATTTGCAGATGCAAACCAACCAACAAGCCAACAATTGAGTCTTTAATTTAAAAGACAAATATGCATTTCTAGAAGTTGTTTGTTTGGTTTTTTTTTTTTGCGGTACGCGGGCCTCTCACTGTCGTGGCCTCTCCCGTTGCAGAGTACAGGCTCCAGACGCGCAGGCCCAGCCACTCCGCAGCATGTGGGATCCTCCCTGACCGGGGCACAAACCTGTGTCCCCTGCATCGGCAGGCGGACTCTCAACCATTGCGCCACCAGGGAAGCCCCCTCTCATTCTTTTATAACTTGCATATATTTTCTAAGTTCTTGATGTTGTTCATTAAATAGATGCCTAGATTATTCAAACAGCTAAAGAGCGTACAAGATTTTTGATGAAGAAGCTCACAGAATTTGACATTGAATGAAACAAAGCCTTTGAAGTAGAGCTTAAAATGGTAACACAAGAAGACATATCATGCCTTGTTCAAGTCCAGCCATATTCGATGACAGAAAATTAACACAACACACACTGAGTTAAAAACTAAGCCCTGTTTTCAGCAAACTGGGAAGTTTATTTATTTGAACATATTGACCTTTACTGTTTATTAATTTCTTATCTAAGAGAAAAAAAAGAAAAGGACAACTTAGTTCAAAACCAATGAATAGGGCTTCCCTGGTGGTGCAGTGGCTAAGAATCCGCCTGCCAATGAAGGGGACATGGGTTCGAGCCCTGGCCCAGAAAGATCCCACATGCCACAGAGCAACTAAGCTTGTGCACAACTACTGAGCCTGCACTCTAGAGCCTGCGAGCCACAACTACTGAAGCCCGCGCACCTAGAGCCCGTGCTCCGCAACAAGAGAAGCCACGACAATGAGAAGCCTGCGCAACGCAATGAAGACCCAACACAGCCAAAAATAAAAACAAATAAATAAATAAATAAATTTTTTTTTTTAATGAGTATAATGATTCCAAATCTGCTCAAGCACCTTGACAGCCAAATCAGTATCTTCTATCAGTATATTTATCCTCAGGATTCTGGATTAACAAAATCACTTTTGTTGGTACTTTTTACCCATTAAATGTTTTGCAGGTTTTTTGAATTCTGTGGTATTTTGGGGCTGTTGCACAGAGAAGGCTATGAAGGAGCTAATCCTGCATCACCCTCAACACACACCTTTCATCACTCAGGGAAGATGTAGGTCCACACACAGGATCACCAGACATCTCTGTGCCTCTAATAGTCTTGGTTTAGACCTGTTGTCCAGTGTAATTATTAAATAATTTCCCCTTTCTCATTCAAAATTATCCCAATGTGGATAAGAATTTGTATGAAAATCAACACATACCATTTTAGAAACTATATTTTAATGCAGTGCCTGGTGAGAAAAAACACTCTCTGGGAAAGAAGCTAGCAATCAATGCTAATCCTTTGCAAAAGCATAAAGTCACCTTGGAGCTGATTCTCTTCAACTTATCTGTAGAGATGAATGGCCTCCCTTGGTTGAACACATGTAAAGTATGAAGTCACCCATACCCCTGGAGGAAAAGTTAAATGGGACTCCTTGTAGCTTGTCAGACTGTCCCTCATGCTCCTTAGTAGACAGAGCTGGATACAAGGCAGCAGGTATATTTATATAAAGATCAAGCATTCTTCTGGGGGGAAAGAGATTAAAATGTTGATATCTTCCATGTTTAGAGTCAATCACATTATACTTCTCTGATGAGTTTCTAGCTGAGTTTTGCTGGTAGGAAAGGAAACCCCTTGGTTTCCCAAAAAGGAACATTCTAAGGAGTCTAGACTGGGAACCTAGAATCAAAGCTGAAGCCTGGAAGTTCATTAGCAGAAAGGTAGTTGCCATATAATAGCATGATGTTTGTACTTTGGGAATGATGGCAGAGCATATAAAGCATAAATTAAGACCTTTAACCGTGAAAACCTAAAAAACAAGTGGATGGTCTCTTCTAAAAAAGAAGAGACTAAACCGGACAGCATCAGCTTTCAGCGGCCTAAAATTAAGAACCATCTAGAACCTGAACCCACTGGTGGGCTGAAAAGAATTTCCAGTGTTCTCCTTGCCCTGTATTTGGAAGCACAAGTCACCTCTTGAGACTAGTAGATGTCTAGAGCTCTTGGATAATTCAGAGTCAAGGAAAACCACAAGAAGCAGAAAATGAACTTCCTGCTAATATGAACCGATGAAAGAGATTTCATGAAAATTGGGGAAATAAAAGAAATATGACTCTACTGTTGCCCAGAAAAAAAGATACCCCTCCAAATCATCATCCTAATTCCTACCCAAGACAGTCAGGACATTTCCCAGTGTTTAAAGAAGAATCAGTTGGTTGTGAGGAAAGCCTCCCATACATGGTATCTGGAGCAGAAAGGCCATTGCTCTAACCAGCCTCCTTAACGCCAGGCTCTCCCTATCGAAGTCCACGGACTCTAAGTGTGACTTAGAGGCAGTCGTATGAAGAGAGAAAGGCAGTGATAGAGACACGTTCCGCAATGACAAGAAATCTGCTCATGGAAGAAGAGAAGCAAGCAATCAGTTAAGTGTGACACTGGCTCCTTAATTAAAATCTCCCTTTGGATTCAATCTATTCCATGGAATGACATTGAATAATATTGAGTCATAGTTATGAATGAGTTTGCCCAAATGTTTTCTTCTTTGATTAAGATAAGCATTGCCCATAGAGAAACAACCTTCCAGGTTAAGTCATCTATGAATGGAGCTTTACCAAATCTTCTTTTTCTTCTGGAGCTCACATCTCCTGTGAGTATGGCCTACCAGACAGTACTATGAGCACATACTTTTCAAAAAGCTACCAAGCCAGACAGGTGTCCAGTACTACTGCCACTCACTTCAACAGTAAGAATAGACATATATACAGTTAATGGCTCTGACCCTCCACAGTTGAAAATCCTGGTATAATTTTACAGTTGGCCCTCTATGTCCACAGTTCTTCATCTGCAGATTCAACCAACTGGGGATTGTGTAGCACTGCAGTACATATTTATTGAAAAAAAATCCGCATATAAGCGGATCTGTGTAGTTCAAGGTCATGCTCACGAGCCAACTGTACATATAATCACATGTATACATGCATACACAGCAACAAAAGATATCCCTCCACTTAAAGGGCTGCAAGAGGATGAGAAAGACTGAATCTTTATTGTACCTTCAAGATAAGATTACCATTTCCCCATGACATCTTCTGAAACCATGATGGTCAATCTGCCTATGCTTCCACTAAAACATTTTGTTGAGGGTGTAAAAGAGCAAAGGAGGGGAAAAATGCAATAACAAAGCTTTGGGTTTGAAAGATTTCCTTTTTCTGGAATCAGCTGCTTTTGAAAAATAATATTCATGGCCAGATTTTTGTATCTATACCTCTGTTCCACTTCACTTTCACCACTGTTTATGGTGGGTCACTTTTCAGAGGAACCATGGAACCTCTGGGACAACAGAGACAAGTCCACTTGCTCTTTGCTGTGTGGGTCCAAGGGTGTCCCACCTTTGGATTTTCTGACACATTCAAGACCGGTCAGGCTTAATTCATTTGGGCTAAAATTGAGACATCAAGGATGATTTTCTTTTGCTGGGATTAGAGTTAGTTGTGAATGGTCTAGTTAATGAGATCTTGAGGATCAGGATCTATGTTGTATTAATTATTGTATCCCAATAATAAACATCTGTGGAATGGAAACTGGACTACTACCATGATCTTCTAGCTGGTCTTCAGTTACAAGTGGCAGAAAACCTAACCCGAATGGCTTATGCAAAGAGGCGATCTATTGGTTCATAAGATTGATAAGTCAGGTAACAGCATTAGCTTCAGACATGGCTGAATTCAGCTGCCCAAAGGAGTCATGAGAACTTGACCTCTTGGCTTAGTTCTTTTCCTCTGAGTTTTGGGCATTATTCTCAGGCAAGTTCTAAACTTTTCAATGCAAGATGGCTCCTACTTCTTTACTTTCCTGCCCTCCCAGATTCAAGTACAGCAAAATAGAAGAGGCCTGTTTACTAGTGTCCCATGAAAAACTCTAAGACTTATTCTGATTGGACAGGATGAATTACTCATATAGCCAGAGGCCAGCATGTTCACTACTGGAGCCAGGGCGATGTCCAACCCAGAAGTGTGAGATTATCTGTCATCTGTTTAGCACCATTTTCCCATTTCAACACTTAAAAAGCACTTACCACCTGCCAGACGCAGTACTCGTTCTTCACAATAAACTCAGTTAATCCTCACAAAACCCCAGGTGGTAGAGGCTGTCACTAACCCCAGCCTGCACGTGAGGACCTGAGACTTGGAGAGGGTACGTCTTTGCTGCAATGTCTGGCGAATCCAGGTCCTTAACTCCTGGTCATGGGAATTTCCATCTTCCCTGAAGGGTCTTATAGAACTTATATTCTACCTTGAATACGAAAGAATAATAATAAATGAGCAGTAAGTTGTCCTAGGTGTTTGGCCCAAAGAGACTGGCGAGAGGCCTTCGGGCTGCCAGGCTGAGAAGCCTGGGCAACCACCACTCCTGCCTCTCCACCACTGAGGGATTTCCTCTGCCATGACTTTTTAATCTCTGCATCTCCAGAGCACCCATCTCCTCTCCACCTGGGCCTCTTTTCCTCCAAGCTCATTGTTCCGGCATCTGATAATACTCTCTTCAGATAACGTGCCTGACACATGAATTTGTTATGTTAAATGTAGGGAACAGCAGTTTGCTATTAACTATTTAACAGGCAGTGTATCTGAGCTAAACACCGCCAGGTAGAGCTGCTGTTTTGATGTTTGATCAAGGACTTATTATAAACGTAATTATCATGTCAGATGCTTAGTGGAGGCTTCTTAGATTTAAAAATCCAAAGCAAGTTGTAAGAATGGATCAGCATGGCATTCAGTCTGTCAGTTTCACTGCTGTACTGTTATTGCTGATTTGTGGCTCTCAAATGAATGAGATCATTGAGGACAGTTGATGCAGTACAGTGGTATTTCTATACAGTGTTGCTGAGGCTATTATCTGACCCCCCCAAATCCATTTGACACTTCTGCCTGGACGTGTGACTTCCCCATGAGAAACACATTTCCCTGCTTTTGGTAAATTAGAATGTAAGCAGAAGTGACATGTGACATGACACATGTGACATGACATCCACGTCACTTTCCTTTTTTCTGGGGGTCACATGGCTTGTGGGATCTTAGTTCTCCGACCAGGGATCGAACCCAGTGCCCCCTACCATAGAAGCATGGAGTCCTAACCACTGGACTGCCAGGGAATTCCCAGTACATCACTTTCTTAAGAAGGGATCCTTTGTCCTGGATTCATTTTTCTTTACCCTTCCTGTGAGCTGGGACACAAATGTGGTACCTGCAACCCAGGGATGAGGGTGAGCTATTCTCCAACCAGGACAGCTCACTTTGGGGCATTTGTATGGTCTCATAAGAGAGAAAAATAAACCTTTGTTTTCCTTAAGCCACTTTAATATAGATCCTCTTTGTTTAGCAATTAGGCCTCACCCTAACTAATAAGAATAATACACATGGACTTCGAACAAAGCAAAGAATTGTGTTCCCTTAAGTTAAAACGCGGTATAAACTCATATAACGTAGAGCTGATCCTTGTTATTCACAGATTCCGTATCTGCAAATTCACCTATTCACTGAAATGTATTTGTAACCCTAAATCCAAACTCGTGGCCCTTTCACAGTCATTCGGGAACATTCACAGAGCAGAGAAAACTCTGAGTTTCCCAACTTGCCCAGATCCCTGTGGAGATTGAACAAGGTGACACTGGGCCTTCTTGTTCCTGCTCTTTGGCCACAAACAAGTGTCCTTTTCATGGTATATTTAGTGCCACATTTTTCACATTTTTGTGCTTTGGGGTGGGAATTCCACTGTTTAGAATGGCCCCCAGGCACACTGCTGAAGCACTGCCTAAGTGTTTCCAAGCACAAAAGGTTGTGATGTGCCTTACAGAGAAAATCCACGAGATAAGGTTCCTTGGCATGAGTGATAAAGAGCTGTTGGCCCTGCATTCAGTGTTAGTGAGTCAACAACATATATTAAATAAGGTGTCTTTAAATACACATAAAACAAAGTTAGGTATGGTTAGTTGATGAAAATGTTGTAACCAGAGGCTTGCGAGAACCTAACCCTCTATTTCCCCTGAAAGTGATGGTTCATTATTCACTAACTCAGTGTTTGTGGCCTTTTATAGAACGTAACTATCGTGAAAAATGAGAATTGACTGTGTTGACTAGACTTGCCCCTATATTGGTATTATCATGTGTCCCATTCTAAGTGACACTTGCATACTTTGCAGGTAAATGAAAAAAAAAATAAACTTACCAGCTTAACTTATACATCTAAGGATGAGGGAGGGGCACAAATCAATAAACAGTAAATTAAAAACTTATTTGCCTGCATTATAGACTTTTTTGGGCAATAAGACTGAGAATTGAATTCAGCACATCCTACCTTGACAACATACCCATGGTAGAGAAATGTAATCAAGAAGGAATCCCAGTAAAGAAGATGTGGCAATATATACAATGGAGTATTACTCAGCCATAAAAAGAAATGAAATTGAGTTATTTGTAATGAGGTGGATGGACCTAGAGTCTGTCATACAGAGTGAAGTAAGTCAGAAAGAGAAAAACAAATACCATATGCTACCACATATATATGGAATCTAAAAAAAACAAAAAATGGTTCTGAAGGACCTAGGGGCAAGATGGGAATAAAGATGCAGATGTAGAGAATGGACTTGAGGACACGAGGAGTGGGAAAGGGTAAGCTGGCACAAAGTGAGAGAGTGGCATGGACATATATACACTACCAAATGTAAAATAGATAGCCAGTGGGAAGCAGCCTCATAGCACAGGGAGATCAGCTCGGTGCTTTGTGACCAGCTAGAGGGGTGGGAGGGAGGGAGACGCAAGAGGGAAGACATATGGGAACATATGTATATGTATAACTGATTCACTTTGTTATAAAGCAGAAACTAACACACCATTGTAAAGCAATTATACTCCAATAAAAATGTTAAAAAAAAAAAAAAAGAAGGAATCCCAGGAGGTGTCTAGCTCAATCCCCTCTTCACACAGATGATGAAACCAAAGCCCTGAGGCTTAAAACCATACTCCTAGTTGGTACTGATGCAGAGCAAAAACCCGGGTCTCCCAGCTGCCCAGCCATGTCCGCACAGGCTTGCTGGGTCATGGGAAGAGGACTGGTTCTTTGGTGTAATGAAAGGAGTAGATGGTAGATGAACTGAGCACTGGAAGGAGGGAAAGCTGGATGGAGAAGCAGGACCGCCTGATTCTAGGGTCTACGCTCCTGACTAGGGGCCAACAGGCAACTTCTAACCTATTTAAAGTCAACAAATAGGTAACTCACGAGAACCTGCTGCAGAGCACAGGGAACTCTATTCGGTGCTCTGTGGTGACCTAAATGGGAAGTAAATCCAAAAAAGAGGGGATATATGTATACATATGGCTGATTCACTTTTCTGTACAGCAGAAACTGACACAGCAGTGTAAAGCAACTATACTCCAGTAATAAATAAATAAAGTCAGTCAACAAATAGTGCTGACTACACAAGACCCTGTACTAGTGCTGGGTCCTGAACTTGTTTATTTCCCGGCAGATGAGTTTATTTCTCTCAAGAGTGAGAGCTCCATGTTTTGAATGGAGTTAGATGCCTGACCCTGAGCTCTGCCTGCCACCCTGTTTCAATCCTATGACTTTGGCATTCTTAGGTGGCCTAGTTTTAAGGACCCAAACCCTTTCCTCCAACGGTATCACTCACGTCATCACCATTAAGTACGTATCACGTCTAAATAGTAACTTCTTGATTAGAGAATATTCTATCATCTTTTTAAACTTCTGAAGCATAGTTATTTGATATATGAATGTTCCCAATGCCTCTCTGTCAGGATGTTTGAGGATATGAATCCCATTGAGGGAAACAGTAGTGTGTTCCTGAAGATGAAAGTGCCGTCTCCCCATGGCATTACCTGTGATGGGTGAGTGGGTCAGGAAGTCTTAGAAGTTAAGTTTCTAGAGGACAAGAACCTGAACAGCGAGCACGGACTACACGCAACTAACCTAGTGTGGGGACTTTTTTAAAAGATCAGCTTACATGGTGACTTCGGCATGCTGAAACAATGTCTGCACGATGCCAAAAGCATCCAGATGGAAGTGGAGAACTCAGCCGCCAGCACATGCTTCATCTGCACCGATGTCTTATGGAAACAGCCAGCACGGATCTCTGGGGCCTGGAAGAGTTGCCGGGCAAGAAGCCAGAGGGGAGAAATATTGCCAATCTATGTTTAAATTAAATTAATTAACATTTCTATAACTCTCTACGTGGTATATATTTTTATTCACCTCTCGGTCCTCACCTTGGCCACAGGTAACCACGAGAGTGGCTTGATTTAAGGGCACCAAAGAAAAAGGCACACATGCATGGAAACATAGCACTAAGTTTGGAATCACCAGTTTCTACAGATTAAAAAGCAAAGAACCAAAATTCCCTTCAGAAAACAAAGGAAAGTGATACCAGATGAGAGGCAGACACACAACCAGTGCAGTAAGTTTCTCAAGTTTCATGGCAACTAGGAGATAAAAACGAGTGGCGGTATGAAGAGAGCACCAATGACGTGTTTCCTGGAGCAAATGCAAATTCCTGAAGCCTCTTAGCTCAAAGTCAGATCTCATATTCAGGGCAGACAGATTTTTCTAGAACATCAGTCACTTCTCCACAACAATTTAAACTTGCACCCACTGTGAGATGATTTTTTTTTTTTTTTTTTGCGATACGCAGGTCTCTCACTGTTGTGGCCTCTCCCATTGCGGAGCACAGGCTCTGGACGCGCAGGCTCAGCGGCCATGGCTCACGGGCCCAGCCACTCCGCGGCATGTGGGATCGTCCCAGACCACGTCCCCTGCATCGGCAGGCGGACCCTCAACCACTGCGCCACCAGGGAAGCCCTGTGAGATGATTTTTGATGCCAATGGATATTCACAGATGTCTACACTCAAAGCCCTGCCTAGACTTCCAAATTCCACCTATTCAACAGCTTCAGACAAAACAAGATTGTAGAGTTACTTCCAAGCAGTCAGATTTAGGGATAATTATGCACTTCCTAAGCTGCAAACTTGAAAACCCAGTAAGAGTTTATGATTCATGCCCTATTTACAGAAGTATTATATTTTCAGTATTCAACATAACATGAATTATGCATGTTAGAACTTCATAATTGTATATAATCCTACACATGAAACAGGTACTCCAGCCCTTCTTAGAATTATATCTACCAAAGCTTTCAATGGTAAACACTATGATCATCGTCACATACTTGAAAAGCACAATGTTTCACATCAGCAGTCAGCAAACTATGGCTGGTGGGCCAAATATAGCCCACAGTCCATTTCTATGTGGCTCAGGAGCTCAGAATGGTTTTTATAGTTTTAAAAACAGTTGACTCTTGAACAACACAGGGGTTAGAGGCACTGCCCCTCCACACAGTTGAAAAGCCCCTTATAACCTGACAGTTGGCCTTCCCAAACCCTGGTCCCGCATCCAAAGATTCAACCAACTATGGATTCAACCAACCATGGATCGTGTGGTATGACAGTATTTACTACTGAAAAAATTCCGTGTATAAGTGGACCCACACATTCAAGCCCATGTCGTTCAAAGGTCAATTGTAATTGTTTATAAAAATCCAAAAAACAAAGCAAAAAAGTAAACAGAAACAAGACTATGCAAAGGAGACCATATGTGTCTGTAAAGCCTAAAATATTACTGTCTGGCTTTCTATAGAAAAAGTTTAGTGACCTATTTTATTTTTAAAGATTTTTTTTTGATTGGACCATTTTTAAAGTCTTTATTGAATTTGTTACAATATTGCTCTGTTTTATGTTTTGGTTTTTTGGCCTTGAGCCATGTGGGATCTTAGCTCCCTGAGCAGGGATGGAACCTGCACCCCCTGCATTCTAAGGCGAAGTTTTAACCACTAGACCGCCAGGTAAGTCCCCTAGTGACCTATTTTAAATGATGAGCTGCAAATAAAACGATTTTCTTTTACTTTATTATTTGATTTGATTTATTTTATTTAATGAGGTGTAACAATACCTGAGCTCAGAGATGGAGGCTTTGACCTCTCGTGATGGACAGTGACTGCCAGAAGTTCTAAGTAGGAAACTCTGAGACGGCATTCAGATGTGGCAGAAAGGATGCTACTATATTATCAATCAGTGAAGCCTCCCCAGATGGAAGAGGATGAAATGGAGGCGCAAGCCCCACACACTGCCCTCCCTGCCTTATCCCCCAGGGGGAGATTTTTTAAAGTGCAGTTATATTTATATATGCAATTAAATGTGCAAAGGTAGGAAACACATTAACAATGCAAGACTACAGAGCAAAAGCCAGCCTGGCCTGGAATACATCATGCCACACGTTCACTGGGTAACTGAAATTAACTTTGCAGAGCTGCATACATTAATACTTGCACCCAGAAAATTCAGGTCATTGTTTGCAACTGGGCCTCTCCACAAGGGTGGTTGTAGTTTAGGTGCTCTAGAACCCCGGAGACTCTACACTCAAGCTTCACAATCAAGTATTCAGATCATTTTAGGAAATATTCATAAATATTGGAGGAGTGTTACAATAGCCACGGACGGCCTGGCAGGCTGCTTCCTTCTAGCAGGTTACGTATTTTCATGTGCCAACTCTCTTCCTTCACCTAAGAGGGAAGAGAAACCAATCTCCAAAGAGGAAGGCCAGGTACTTCCCTGGAGGTCCAGTGGTTAAGACTTCACCTTCCAATGCCTTCCAATGCGGGTTCGATCCCTGGTCAGGGAGCTAAGATCCCACATGCCGCGTGGCCAAAAAACCAAAACATAAAACCGAAGCAATATTGTAACAAGTTCAATAAAGACTTAAAAAATAAAAAAGCATTCAAAGAGGAAGGCCAGTTCCGGGTCTGCAGTTATAAGTTGAGAGCAGTAAATAAATTCCTTTAAACTCTGACAAGGACATAAGCCAAAAGCACCACCTCGTTGTCGTACTTCAGTTTCAAAAGCACAGCATGGTATATTTCCGTGGCATTGCTTCAAAATGTATTACCTCATCAATTCATTTCTGAAAAAGTCAAAATAGTGGAGGCAGTCTATTTTGCCAACATTTTGAATCAAAGCTGTTTTGAGTTCTTCAGGCACCAGAAAGCAGCGTTACTTAATGAGCCACATCCTCTCCCAGCGCTGGTGCAGCTTTTGGGTTCAGAGCTGAACATAACTTAGTCATTCGTTGGTTCATTCACTCAACAAATACTCATCGAGAGTGGACTAGCTGTCAGATACTCTACTCAGGTCTGGAGACACAAAAGTGATCAAAACACAGTTTCTGGACTCAAAATCTAGAAGACGAGGTAGATGAGTACGCAGGCAATTACGGGGCAGTGTAGTGACTGCTGTGAGAGGAAAAGTTTAACGTCCTAGGAGAGCGTGTAGGACGGGCATTTAGCCCAGATCAATGTCGACAGGGAGTAAGGAAAGGCTTTCCAGAGAAGCTGAAGCCCCTGCTAAACTCCCAGAGATGAGAAATTGGACAATACGACTTAACTTGCACCAGCACCTGAGTGCTCAGGGCATGTCAGTGAATAGGACACCCTGCATCTCCAGAGGGTGGCAGGGACTTGGAGAGGAGCATGATACACACGACGTGGCTCAGGGTAGGACTGGAGACAGCTGTGGAGCAGCAGGGACTGGGCCACACCCAGTTATTTTCAGCCAATCAACCTAATGAAGCACTTGTGTATACTCTCCTCAAAAGACCTATTTTTAGAACTGGGACAGAAAGGCTGTAACATAAAAGTGTATGACAAAACTATCACGAGTTCTGGGGAGAGTGTATGTCCCAAGGACTCCCTCTGTGTTCATCTGCTAGGGCTGCCATAGCAAAGTACCACACACTTGGTGGCTTAACCAACAGAAACGTATTGTCTCCCAGTTCTGGAGGCTGGAATTGCAAAATCAAGATGGCGGCAGGGTTGGAGCCTTCTGAGGGCTGTGAGGGAGAGTCTGTTCTGGGGGTTTGCTAGCCATCCTTGACATTCTTTGCAGATGGTGTTCTTCTTGTGTCTCCACATCATTTTCCTTCTGTACATGTCTTTTTCTCTTCACAGGTGTTCTTTTCATAAAGACATCAGTCATATCAGATTAGGGGCCCACACTACCCCAGTATGACCTCATTTTAACTAATCACATCTGCAATGACCCTATTTCCAAATAAGGTCACAATGTGAGGTCGTGGGGAGTGAGAACTTAAACATATGAATGGGGTTGGGGGGCATAGTTCAACCCTTAAAACCCTCATATAAGGCAGAGTCAGGGAACGTCCTTCCTGCTTCTCTCCACAGAACAGCAGCGGCAGCAACAACCATCTAATGACGCCTATGAGTGGAAGGGACCAGCATCCAGCCCCTGGAGCCAGGACCTCAGGGTGCCAGGGTGACAGGGACAGGGAACAACAGGAAAAGCTCAGCATAAGAATAAAACTCTCGGGGCTTCCCTGGTGGTGCAGTGGTTGAAAGTCCGCCTGCCGATGCAGGGGACACGGGTTCATGCCCCGATCCAGGAAGATCCCACATGCCGCGGAGCGGCTGGGCCCGTGAGCCATGGCCGCCGAGCCTGCACGTCCGAAGCCTGTGCTCCGCAACGGGAGAGGCCACAACAGTGAGAGGCATGCATACAGCAAAAAAAAAAAAAAAAAAAAAAAAAGAATAAAACTCTCTTAGACTGGGAGTTTGGAACTGACATGTACGCACTGCTATATTTAAAACAGATAACCAACAAGGAGCTACTATAAAATAATTAATTAATTGTTGCCAAATTAACTAATTAATTAAATAAAAAAGAATAAAACTCTCCCTTTCAGCCTCGAACCCCTGGGGAGCGCCTTCCTCCACGCTGGCATCTTACCTGTCCTAGTCACTGGCTCACAGAAGATGGAGTGCGGGCCCCCGGAGGTGGGCAGTTTGTCAGTGTGCCCCTGTAGCCAGCGAGGAAGTCAGACAGCCCTCCTGAACCAGGCAAAGCAGGCTCCTTCCAGCCCCTAGGCCATGTAAGGATGAGAAAGGAGGGCAGAGGAGGAGGAACGGAGGTCACCTGGTCCCGCCCTGTCTGAGACGCTAGAGCCCATGGCCGAGTGTTATTTTCGAATTCGGTCAGTCACACCAGCACAGCATCACCCGCCTGCGGTCACCCTCCTGCCAGTGGGGGAATTAGGCTAATTATGTCTCTGGGCAGGTATTCCCCTAGTTTCAGGGGAATGTAGGCATAAGTAGGAAAGTTGCTGTGGAAAGGAAAGTGTGGGCCACGACAGGATGGTGAGTGAGCAGTGAATGAATTCCCCAGAGGTCCGCCTCCCCAGAGCTTTTGCCTTCGCACTTCAGACGAACTTCTAGAAGCAGGACAGAGGAGACCTCAAATGGGGTCACTTAGGAGGCTTGCATGTCACAGGTGTCAACTCATCTAATTATTTTACAGATGGGGAAATTGAGGGCTCGAGACATGAGGACACGTGCCTAAGGTCTCCCGGCGGGAGAATCACCATAAACACCTTATGGCAACACTTTCCATTCAAAGTTCTTTCACAACATCATTCTGCCTCAAACTGCCTGGCACCCTGTATAAGCTCACTAAGGCTGCCTTAACAAAGCACCCCTCCGAAATTTATTTTCTCGCAATTCTGGAGGCTGGAAGTCTGAGATTAAGGTGTCGGCAGGGTTGGTTTCTTCTGAGGCCTCTTTCCTTGGCTTGTAGATGGACATCTGCTCCCTGTGTCTTCACATGGTCTTTCTTCTGTGCACGTCTGTGTCCACATTTCCTCATCTTATAAGGACCTCAGTCATATTGGGTTAGGACCCACCCTAATGACCTCATTTTTACCTTCATTACCTTTTTAAAGGTCCTGTCTCCAAAAAGAGTCACGTTCTGAGGTACCGGAAGTTAGGTTCTCAACATATGAATCTGAGGGGATAGGATCCAGCTAATAACATCCCCCCAGAGGCTTTTCTCAGGAGTTCCTGCTCCATGCCCTGCTTTGCTGGTGCCACAGGACCCTGATAGGAAGGGACCAATGAGCTCCCAGGGTTCTGTCACCCAGTGGCCCAGCAGCCAGGAAGTTTCTGTTGTGACAGCTCTGCAAGCAGGGATGATGGGCTGGACCAACTTGGGCTCTCTGGGGGTGGTCTGAATTCAAGACATGAAGAAAACACTGAGCAGGATCTTAGTTAAGCAGAAGCAAAGGGTCAGGCTAGGAGAGCAGGGTCCACAGAACGGTGTGCTCTGGATAGAGCCACAGCCCTGCTGATGAGGAGAGGAAAAAACCTGGACCCCAGGACTCTAGGTGAACGTCCAACACCCACGTGGCTCCAGCTCGGGAAGGCCCCCAAGCTGTGCCTGGGCTTTGAAGCTGCTGGTGTGTGATCTTCCTTACTTCCAGGAGTATCTTGATGTTAAAATCCAATCAACAAATAAATGTAACCACCACCTGAAATATCCGCGGCATCCAAAAGAACCCTGCTCTAGATTGCTCTTTTTTTCTCTTCTCATGTAGAAAATGCTCGTTCCCTGTGGCCACGAAAAAACTCGCACATATGCTCTCTATTTTCTCTGAGACTGTGAAAGTCATGAGGGGTTGAAACAGAGCTGAAATCACCGTGCTCCCTGAAAACATGGGAGAATACGTGGGAAACAAGAGCCTGGAGAAGCAGAGTCTACGATGGTCACACAGCAGTGGACCGCACACTTTCTACCTGTATCCTGAGCTGCGTATAAGACAAATCTGACTTCAAATGCGGTGGACGGAAGGAAGAATGGTGATTCATTCAACAAACCTACCATGAATGTCCTCCCCAACCGTCTGCATTGTATTCCTCACTGTCCTTTTAAGAACATTTCAAAACGGAGAAATTTCAAGAGTCCAATGCCATTTACCTCCTTGCTTCTAGTTCACCCCGTTACATGGCAATTAATTACCCATCTGTCCTTCTCGTGATAGTACCTCTAGGTTTGTAAGCAGTTATATTCCATCCTTTGCCATTGCATTAGAAGGAATGATTTTTTTTCTTATACTTCTTTACCTTTTTCCCTTTTAGATTAAGCCCTCTGTTTCTTTGCACACATCTGCTGTTCCACTCTGGACTCACTTCAATTTTGCCTTCATCCTTTTGATAGACACAATCCCCAGATACACTATAAGACTTCACAGTCATTAGCTGTAAGCCCCTCTGGGGTAGAAAACAGGTTTCTGGTTTTTGTTCCATTTCCCCACTGCGTCTCCCTCACATGGATGGTACCTGACTCATTCCTTCATGCAGGTTATCTGTGGCCAGGGGCCACTGCTCCCCCAGGGCAGTGGGACTCTTCACTTATCTCACATGGAAACACTAAGATCCTGGACCTCTCTTACCTTCTAAATGACACTTAGTTACACCACTGTCTCTTGTAATATCTTCCCTTGCTGACCTGAAGCCACATTGAGGCTACCAGTTTACTTCTCACCCCTGAGTCTTACCATCAGCTCTGGAAAAAAATCCAGATACATAACACAAACTCTTCTCTGACCCTAAACTTGCTCAATTGCCAAGGGAGGGATTCGAGGCTGGTCAGAAAAAACATCTTAACCTTGGTACGACTTCCCCCAGCAACTTCGAGATCCCTGGACCAAGCCTTCCTTTTTAGAACAAACAATTTCTTGCCAAGAGATGCCCCAAAAGGCTTCAGAGGCAAAAGCACACTGACAGTAGCTGATGAGGATGCTGCAGGGTTAGCTGAGCAAATATACACTGTGTCTCCTATGGGAAGTGGCTGGGGGAGGGGCAGAAGCCTGTGTGGATGGGAAAAAAGGTGACTTTCTTCGAATCGTGCCTAAGTATCCCTTTTTCGTAAAACAGTTGAGCTGTGAACGTCTATGCTAAGGCACGTATGCACTCTGGAAAGGTAATGTGAAAGCGAGCTGAGCCATGACAAACACGGACAGCTGGCCTAATTGAATCATTTGATCTAAGACAGCTCCACTTGGTCATCCTCACGGCAGCCCACACTGATATTAGCGAGGGAATCATTAGCCATGAAATCATGTCGACTTTCCCAACTGCAGCGCTCTTGACATGACAGCGATCGCAGCCTGCCTTTCATTATAGCCCCGATAAGTTCTTTAGTCTGTCAGGAAAAAAACAAAGCAGCTTGGAAAACTTCTGGGCTTGGCCTCAGAAAGCCATTTGCTCCAACATGCCAGGTAGAGCATTTCAGAGAAAGACAGGGTGTGAGTTAGCTACAGGAGCAAGCCAGGGGGCATCTAAGCAAGTTCACGCAGGCTGGATGCACAGGAGCCTCCCAGGCATCCACACCTGCAGGTAAAATGCAAGAGCAACTTTATTTTGTGAGCACCAGTCTGTAGTCACTCGGGAGAGTGGACTCTAAGTGGAGTCGTGATAAATACTCTCACACTTGACCTACAGACATCCCTGATGGGAGGCTTCACGTGTGGAGGACAGTCCTGTCATCTTTAATTTAGTTTTTGCAAAAGGAATGCAAGGGTCGAGTTCCTCTTTTCACTGGTCTTGTCAAAGGTGGTGAGGCATTTAAGGGAGTACAAATGGAGGGGCTGGTCCGCTGGAATGTGGACCAAGCCCTTGGGTCCAGGCAGCACGACAGTTTTAGGGAAATGCACTATCTCCTTAATTTGCTCCCTGCTTTGGGTCTCCCCCTCTCAAAATTTCACCCAAGGGGACACTGGCCTCAATTCCCACCGCAAGCAGAGACTGGGACAAAGGCTTCTGTGGGTCAGGAGGAGGGAGACAGAGAAGGAGAGAAGCCAGTACCAGACCCTCTGACTGCAAGCGACAGAAAGGAGTAAGCTCTCATTCGCTTGCGGCTGCTCCCCGCCGGTCAGAGAGAGCTCCACGGGGATTAACTCCTTGCACCTCAAATGTGTGAGTGACAAGCGCTCTCCCTGGTTGTCCCACACGGAGCATCAGCACCGCCCAGGACAGGGCAGTCAAGGCGGGCACCATCCTGCTGCTGCTCCACAAGCTTGCAAAGCCTTCCTAAAGTTGGTCTCTTGGTCTAAGAGATGGGCCAATAAGATTTGAAAGAAATCATACTGATACGAGTTATCAGAAACACAAGTGCAGCTTGGATGCCGTTCACAGCAGGCAGAATGTAGACAAACTGACACATTAAAAGATTTCCCCAAAAGTTTGAGTAAACAACAACGGCATTTGCAGATAACTTTTATACTGAAAATGACATTGAATTTAGAATGGAATATAGACGAGGCCAAGAAACAAGAACGGGTACGGCTCACTTTCACAGCCATCTAAACAGTAGGTGAGTCAAAAGCAATGACAGAAATTTCTTAAAATGAATGTTGAGTTGGAAAGCCCCCCAACACTGTAGGTACGTGTGTCCATTATGGACACAACAATCAGTCTGAATCACAGACTCCCAGAGCTGGAGAGCAGCTTGGAATTCATCTCCTCCATACCCTTGATTATGACGAATGAGATAATCAGCAACTTCAGATTCTGCTGTCAGGTGGTGGCAGACTCCATCCTGAACCCAGACCATGCTTCTCTTGCTGGCGAACTTCAACCACAAGACCAGTTCCACCACCTGATGGGAGCACGGCACACCAAGTGAGAGCAATTTGATATCTAGAGAGGGTCGTTTTGTAACACCCTTGTCCTCTACACAGCAAAAATATATTCATAGTAACCATGACATGAAACAAATAAAGACAAAAGCCAGAAAAGAATTGCAAATAATGAAAAAATTTGTATGTACTGCGTAAGTATAATTATGCCAGGAAAAACATTAAAAATTTTAAATGAGAATAAATATCATAGTACAAAAAAGGGGGATAAAAGCACAACTATTTATCCAATGGTTTTTAAATGTCCCTAACAGTTTCAACTTTGATCCATTAGTTACAGTTTGATATAATAATATTTTATGTAAATCACTGTCCAGTACATAATTTATAAATTTTAATAAAACCAAAATGTCAGCAAAGAGTACAATTTAGGAATTATTGAACAGTCCCACTTATGTAACTTTTCATTTTCTTGATTTTATAATAGATCTAAAGAAATTAATAATTTTAATTAATATTAAAGTATTTAAACATATTTTAATATCTTTTAATTTTAAATGCATATTCCAATTCAGTAAAATGTTTCATGCAGAGCTAGAATTTGTCTTTACCAACAAAAATCTTACACTTGCCATTTGCCCTTGGTTTTACTGTTTTAAATTGTAGACATTAATAAAAACTCCAAGCTGTCACACAGAATGGATAGAGTTAAAGAAATGCAAATTCTCTTTCTTCATCTTGACAATCACTGTGTTACTGTTGTTTATTTCTAATCTATTTTTTAAACTCAGGGATGTGTCACACCCCAGGGATGAGCATACGCACTACACCCAAAGCAAGGCAGGACCATTCGGAACCATAAGATCCTTCTCCTGAAATGAACATGTAGTGTTTACATGTCAGGGGCCAATTGTGCAACCAGGAATTCTTTAAACTAACTTCAGTGTAGAATATCATGTTTATTAGAGGATAAGGAATAGCAATATGCTAATTAAAATATTATTTAAACTCAACAGTAACCCCAACAATCGTCAGAACTTAGATCACAAAGGTTTTCTTCAGAGTATTTTGTTACTGACATTCTTTAGATTTCTGCTAAATGGGACAATAAAAAGCAGACCAGGACTTCTCTGGCGGCGCAGTGGTTAAGAATCCAACTGCCAGTGCAGGGGACACAGTTTCGAGACCTGGTCCGGGAAGATCCCACATGCCTTGGAGCAACTAAGCCCACGAGCCACAACTACTGAGCCCGCGTGCCACAACTACTGAAGGCTGCAAGCCTAGAGCCCGTGCTCTGGAACAAGAGAAGCCACCGCAGTGAGAAGCCTGCGCACCACAACAAAGAGTAGCCCCCATCGCCACAACTACAGAAAGCCCGCACGCAGCAATGAAGACCCAACACAGCCAAAATTAATTAATTAATTAATTAAAACAAAAAAGCAGGCCAGCTTTTGGTCGATTTTATAATCATTTCTGAATTCTCCACTGTCTCGTCATCTTGTGTGCCCTGGATGGCCGTCCTGTACTGTGAAAGCCACTACTGACATGAGTGACAACAGGCTGGCTCTGGTTTAAGAGCACTGGGTCAGCCTCACGTATGCCAAGAGTCTGCTGTCAGGACAGACCCTTGCTCCCATCATGCTCCCTTCTTTATGCTCATGTTCTGAGATAATGATAGAGCTTTATTTATTTCCCTGTCACCTATTTCTGAGGCTTGACTTTAGACATTTTTTTCTATCAAACATTTCTCTCATAAAGATTTTTGATCCTTAAGCTTGTTCAGAGATGAAGATAAACAAGCCAACCAGGATTTGAGACCCCAGCATTTAAACCATGACTTTTAAAAAATCACATGCTGCACATATGTGCAAAAGCCATACCTTCAATGCTCCATAGCCCTGCTCATGTTTAAAAATTAATCTGATTTTATCAGGTCAACTTGACCATGTCCAGTAACTGATGGACAACGTGAGGCCTGGCAACATAACACTTTCCAATGATTAACACGCCTGCTTATACAAGAAACAAGAGAAGTCAAAAGACTTTCCAATAGTCACATTGTAATTAGTTGTAGGCCCTGTGTTCTCATCCCCTGCTTAGATCCCTCTCCACTTGAAAGCCATGTTCCCCTACACACATTGCCTAGAATCCAGAGTGGGAAGATGCCACTGAAATACATGAAACGACTTAGAGACATGACAGGGCATCATCAAGTGCTACGATGAAAGCCCTGGAAATTTAGGGAGGTGAAGCTGACTAGAGATGTGAATAAAGGGCCGGTAGGTGAGATGAGGCTTGAGGCTGGCCTGTGAGGCCCTTCAGGATGAAAGAAAATGGAGGAGGAATGGGCTCCTGCCGTGGTCCATCAGCAAGGACAGAGGAGCCCCAGCACAGGAGGGAACTACAGCAGGCAGGTCACCTCACCTCTCTGAGCCCATTTTATTCTCTCCTAAAGGAGGAACGGGCACAGTTGTAGTAACACAGAGAAATGTTATTCTCCAGAATCCCTCATAAAATAAGCCTGTATTTACTAGAAAGAAACACCTTGATAAGCAAAAGCAGACTCAAGAACCAAAGGTGTTCCAGTAACTGTAAAATAAGAATAATTTGCAGTTTTTTTGAGATGGAGTAGGAGAGTGAGAAGAGGGGAAAAAGGGAGAGGTGGGTCAAAATAAATGACAGAATGTGGTACCGAATATAATGTGACCCCCTTCTAATGATCTCTCAGATGCTCATTAAAGCATACCCCAGATCACACGTGCTTAGCGTGACGAGATTTCTTATGGAAACTGGTAGGGGATGGAGTTCTGCATGCCAGGTGGTCATGGGCAAAAACAGGTGCAGCATCAAGGATGCAGGAGACAACTGGCTTCTGTGCCCCACTGTACAGCCTAAGGGCTCTGAATTCATTTCCTGGGGCTGCCATTACAACGGACCACAAAATGAGTGGCTAAAAACAAGAGAAATTTATTTTCTCACAGTTCTGGGGGCCAGAAATCCAAAATCAAGGTGTCGGCAGGCTCATGTTCCCCCTGGAGGCTCTAGAGAAGAATCTTTCCCTGCCTCTTCCAGCTTCCGGTGGTTCAGCAATCCTTGGCAGCCCTCGGCTTGTACCTGCGTCTTTCCAAACTCTGCCTCTGTCATCACATGGCCTTCTTCCCTGTGAGTCTCTGGGTCTCTCCAAATTTCTTTGTCTTTATAAGGACACCAGTCATTGGATGTAGGGCCCATCTAATCCGGTATGACCACGTCCTAACTTGATTACACCTGCAAAGACCCTATTTTCAAATAAGGTCACATTCACAGGGTCAGAACTTCAAGGTATCTTTTTGAGGGACACGATTCAACTCACAATAGGTCCTGATATATCCTTGAATACTTGGTATGTGCTTTACTATGAGAAGCTCAAAGTAGCTATACAATAATTGAGTCATTAACTGACAGGCTTACAGAAATTAAGACAATCCACTTTCACCTGATATCTTCATATAAGGCCTTTGGCTCCTCTTTGCTGGCCCAGAGTGGGGAGTCATGGAGAGTGGAAGGGTAGAGTTGACGGATCCTTACACCTGCCCCAATCTGACAGTAGTTCCAGAGAAGCATCACGTCCAGGTGATAGGGAAGACTCATCTGCTAACAGGCACTCAAAGAGCACAATGCTCGGCCTGGCCTCAGAACTCCTCAGGTATTTCTCTGGGTACACAGCACACGTGAGGGCTCTCCTGCTCTGTTTCACCCCTCGTCCTCTGTTTCACCCCCTCGCCCTTTCTCTTCCCCATTCCCATGTGGTTTAGGTCTGTGGATCCCAAGTATAGTTGGTACTTTCATCTCATACTACAAAAACATCCACCTCATTACACAATTCTGAACGCACGCCATGGTTGATTACATTTTTACTTCTCAGTTGTAATTATTACAAAATCCTAATCAAGGCCTTTCATAGAACTCCCAGTTTAATATAGTGTCTGGTAACTTTAGGTCACATGCCTTTCTCCTTGACCTAAAAAAACCCTTCCAATTTCCCTCTTCTGGGCTTGAGAGAGTCTGATGAGTTTTAAGGGCTCTTAGACAGCTTGTCTATTTTCCCACATCTCCTTCCCCCTCTGATACTAATACTCTCTTGCTGATCCACCACTCTTGCCCCATCTATTGAAGCCAGCCTTGGAACATTTTCAATATTCCCTCACTTAGCATCTCCATGGAACTCTCATAACTTGCTGTTTCAGCCTTTGCTGTTACCCTTATCAAACACACACACACACACACACACACACACACACATATTATTTCAGCTGTGTTGTCAACCCCTTGAGGGTGGGCAGGATCTATGCCTCGTTCCTCTCTGCATGTTTTATAACACTGAGCAGAGTATCTAACATATGGTAAGTTTGTTTAAAAAAGTATGAATATCATGAAATTAAACTTGGGAGGCTTCTCTTCCATCTTTTCAGGGCCCAGACTCCCCCGAATCAGAACATTCTAAAGGCAGTGAAGCTCACAAAGAGACGTGTGTTTCATGTCTGTCTTATTCACATGCACAAGTACAGCATCCTACTCGTTCTAAGGAAGAGATGATGTTTATGGAGATAGTCTAATTCTTCCAGGAACGGGCCAGGATTGTGCTGAAGATCTGGTGGTACGAGAGAAACAACATACCTTTGTCTCTGCCATGAGGATATCAAGGAAGGAACTCAAGGAAGGAAACACACTTCAATGCTCATCTTAAAATGTGCAGCAGAGACCCGGCCCTATGCAAATGAGATGTAAATCTGTTGCTACTGAACAGAAATTGGAAAACTCCTACCAGGCTGAACTCCCTTTTCATATTTGAAAGAGGACTACTATGCTTACCCCACCCTTTTTGGGCTCTCTGGCCAGCTTCCTCTTACACTGTGACAGGCTTGTCTGAACAAGCTAACTTTTGAATCAAGGTGCTATAGACTGAATATTTGCATTCCCCCCAAATTCATATGTTGAATCTTAATGCCTCATCTAATGGTATCAGGAGGTGGGGCTTTTGGGAGATGCTCAGTTTGTGAGGGTGGAGCCCTCATGAACAAGATTAGTGCTTTATAAAGGACGCTCCAGAGACATCCCTTGCCCCTTCCACTCCGTAAAAACACAGCCAGAAGGTGCGTCGTGAACCAGAATCTGCCAGGGCCTTCTTGGACGTGGATCTTGGACTTGGACTTCCCAGCCTCCAGAATGGTGAGCAACAAATTTCTACTGTCTATAAGCCACCCAGCCTATGGTATTTTGTTAGGGCAACCAAAATGGACTAAGGCCTAAGGAGAGCACTAAGGCTTTCACACAAGCCCCTCTAAATGCTATGTGACTAAGCAAAAGTTAGGAATCGTGGAATCTTTGGCAATGGGATCAGTTGCTTTCACATTTGTGGTTTTGTTTCCATTTTTCACAATACAAGTACCTCCCTGATTTTTCAGGGTTCATTGAGCAGTTTGGAAGAGAATGTACCCTTTTTCAAAGCTGTCCAATGTTTTCCCCAAATATTTCCATTCCTTATTCTTACTTGATTTGCACATCATTTTCTCCTGAGCAGGCAGCATGCTGTGTGCCAGCTGGACCTGAACTGCAGTAGGTTTGTTTCCAAGGTAGGTTCATGTCCAGAGCATTGATAAAAGACCAAAGAAAACTGACCAGAAGAAGATTTTCTAGGAATATATGAAGCAAAACAATCTAAATCTGGATTGTCATCATTATACATCGGGTGGTGGAAAAAATTTTAAAGCATAATGTCCAATGCAGATACCACTCTATGTCAAAAAATTCATTTTTCAGTCTATATTCCCATGCCTCCATCTCCTTGCCCACTACCACCTACAGGAAGGGAGGGAGGGAGGGAAATTTGCAATAATTTGTTTTAAGACGAAGTAGTTCTGTTTGAATCCCCCAATCTTCACAGCACGTTATAAACATCACTAACTGCTTTGTAATTAATAATGTAAGAATTTATTTTCAATCAACACCACAAAATACTCCAAGCATCATCAGTGAGCCACTTTTAAGTTATCTGCTACCCAGTTCCTATCAAAACTCCTGCTGTTAAAAGCTATATAAACAAGCAAACAAAAAAATTATCTGAATGGTACACTGCAGATCTCCTTCTGTTCTATCCTTCGACCTCTGGGAACTATAGTATTTAAGTCCCTCACAAACGTGTTCTCCCTGAGTTGCAGTTTCACAATAAGGGAAATTCATCCCTGCATCTGTTATTAAAATCACGGTGAGGTGAAGGATGTGGTCCACTGTCAGACGTGGGCTGTCTGTAAGTGATTTGCTTTGGAAATCAAGGGACAGAAAAGCTTAGTTTCATCTGGGGAGGTGGATTGGCTGTAAGGAGAAATCTGACTCCACGTTTGATCTCTGAAGGCTGATGGCTTTTACCCCCCTCCCCTCCCCTTGTGCCCTCCTCTGGGCCAGCTGATAACAAAGCCTCTGCTTTGGCACCTGCAGGAGATTAAGACAACACAGGGCTTCGCCAGGCCCCACCTCTAACCACAGTAAAAACCCAGTCCAGCCTCCTGTTCTTCCTCTCTCAAGCCTTTTCGGCCTGCTGGAGAGGCCTGCCGTGCTCTCCCCCGAGACCTCACTTACGTCAGTAACAAATCCTCCTATACGCTCTAGGTGTGCGTGGGCCATCACCAATGTCGAGGAAAACAAATTTTGGGTCGGCGGGGGGTTCCTCCTGCTTTGGCAGAGTGACCATCACAGCTACCTTCTGTCTGAAGTGAGGACTAGATAATGTGTATCTCCCTTTTGATCTTGACCACCATAAACACCAAGTAACTGCGGCAGCCAGTGCAGGCTATTTGTGGACCCCTCCAAGCCAGGCAGATGGGCACCTTGTGGTTATGGACATGAGCTCCCAGACCCAGCTGGAGGCCCCTTCCTCATGCACGCCTAGTACCCTGGACTCCCTTGTCACACGAGTGCTTATCAGTCTGACTCTCCAACAGACTGTAAACTCTGATAGACTGCCATTCCCAGCATGTAACACAGAGTGGGCGCTGAGAAAACATTTGATGAATGAATAACTGAAAGAATGAAATTTAGGTAGAGAAGCGATTTGCATAAAAGCAGGGCAAAGATTAATGTATCACAGGAAAAAAAAAAAAAGAGGTTTCTTCTGTAGCTTAGAAAATGAGAAATACCCAATAGAAATCCCAGCCTCTCATATTCCAGCTCAGTTATGCTGCAGTGTGACATCTAATTGCCCAGTTCCTACACCACCACAGCCCCCCTCGCTGAGGGGCACAAATCACAATTTACTTCCCAAAAGTTAAACTTCATTAGATATTAGTTTAATTTAATGTTTTCCAGATTAATTCAAGATTAATTTATATCCAGGCATTTGCACAGCCCAAGCAGTATCTCTCCTTTCTGTCATTTCTATCATCTCACAGACAGCAGAGAAAAGGAAAATGTATGGCGAAGAAGCACTAGGATAGAGTAAGTAGGGGGAGATTTCATTAAACTATTACATATCTTTTCCTTGAACGTGGAAAAAAAAAAACAACTATAAATTTGCCGGTGAGTAGAGTAGTATGCACATCAGGAAGCCTGGTAAACAAAAACTTTGCAGACGTGAGAAGTGGTGTTTACAAGATGACCTGAGCTGAAAATCGGATACTGCACTTAACACTACATATTCTTCCTAAGTCTCATATTGTGTATTTATGCCCAAAGAATCTTTTATCCTTTGTTGCTAGGATTTGTTTTCAAACAGAACGAAAAAAAAAAAAGATTGTTGATATTTGATAAGTCTCTTTTTGTGCATGACTGTCTTTTCCAGAATCACAGGGTCTTAGAGCTCAAAGAAGTGGGGGTGTGGGGGGCTTCCCCAGTGGCGCAGTGGTTAAGAATCCGCCCGCCAATGCTGGGGACGTGGGTCCGAGCCCTGGTCCAGGAAGATCCCACATGCCGCGGAGCAACTAAGCCCGTGTGTCACAACTACTGAGCCTGCGCTCCAGAGCCCATGAGCCACAGCTACTGAAGCCCACGCACCTAGAGCCTGTGCTCCGCAACAAGAGAAGCCACAGTGATGAGAAGCCCACACACCGCAATGAAGAGCAGCCCCCGCTCGCTGCAACTAGAGAAAGCCCGCGCACAGCAACAAAGACCCAACGCAGCCAAAAATTTTAAAAAAATTTTTTAAAGAATTGGGGGTGGGGGTGGGTTGGGGTAGGGCGCCCCCCGCCAATCAAGTCCCATGGAATTCACACCATTTTAACACACTGCCCAAAGCTTCAAACAGGTCAAAGCACAACTGCGCTGGTGAAATTGGAGGTGGGATTTAAGACCTCCCCCATATCCCCCTCATTCTCAGGAGCTGCCACCCAAGTACTTCATCTTCAGTCCTAGAGCTCAGCAAACAGTCTAAAATGCACTCATTTAGTCTGACCTCCCCATTCTACAGGTGAAAAAACGGAGGCAGCCAGATCCAAGAGACTAGTCAAATTGCACTGATAAACTGTAACATATCCAAGTTAGACCTGAAACTGGGTCCCCCTAAAACCAAGTTTCCCTGCTGAGTTTATGACTGACCTCTCTATCCAGAACTTTATTCCCTTTCTCGTCGTGCCCCTGTTCCCCTCAGGATTGAGGAGTATCAAAGAAAAAGGGGGGCTGAAACCCAGCAGGACCCTGTGGGGCCCTCTCAGGGACAAAAGCAGCCACTCTGTGTCCCCTGTTTCTTATTTGTAGTAAAAGGCTTTATTTAGTCTCCTAGACCTTCCTTGAGCTCCAAAGAGCAGACTTAAGCAATGACTAATTAGGGAAGTGAGGGAGTGCAGAAACAAAGGAAAAGCAGTTAAACAAGAAAAGTAATGATAATAGTTCAGCAATAAACAGACATCGTTCCTCCTCAAGGAATAAACGTAACAATCTGATGCACATCTTTGAGTTGTTCTGCAGAAACTAAGATTAGCACCCCTCCCCGCCCAAGTGGAGGATGGTGACTACATGCTGACCACAAGCACATAGACCCCAGACTGGTTGGAATCAGAAGTCTGACGATTAAGTTTTCTGAAATTCCACCCTGTTACCTCACCACCAACCAATCAGAAGAAAGTCATGCACCCTGCGGCCCTCTCCCCAAGTGTTGCCTTTAAAAGCACTTCCCTGAAAGCTCACTGAGTTCGGATCTTTTGAGCATGAGCTGCCCATTCTCCTTACTTGGCACCTTGCAAAAAGACACTGTAATGTCCTTAACCAAAACCTGGTGTCAGTAGATTGGCTTTGCTGTGAGGCGGCTTTGGTTAAGAGGCCCCTCTCCGCCTTGACTTGCTGCTCCTCTGACTGCCCTGCACAGCACCCAGGCCTCCTTGTCCACAAGGAAGTGACAGCCAAACTGACCATCCAGGTCTGGACGAGGGTCTAACCAGGTAGAAATGGCCACAAAACATGACCCTGTGAGCAGAATGGCCAAGCTCCTAGGTAATGAGACTGTCTCCTAGTGACTCTTTTTTAATCACTAGTATCTTATTGTATTTCACTGTTAGGTGGAGCTGCCCTTTCATTTCAGTTTGCCTAGTGTCTGGTGTGGCTGCCGTGGATTTGCCTCAACTCTGCTCTAGCTCCTTCTCAAGCCCACTCCTAGATCCTTCTCAGGCAGACCACCCAGGGTGTCAATGGACGTTAGTCTGATGCTAAAACCACCACTCCATGTGCTCGATAAGTGTCACAAACTGAGAAGAGTGGCCCTGTGGGCTCAGCTGTGTGATATGTGATTCTGGTGACTGCCCCTTGCTTCATGCTCCATTCCTGGTCTTATTTCTGAGCTTCACTCTTCCCTGGTATATTCTTGTCACTATGGCTCTTACCTCCAGTATAGACATATTCCCTATTATTGTCTCTCAATCTGATCCAATCCATTTTTCATCTTCTAAAATGTCCTCAAATCTTCTGGTCTGCTGTCTGTTCCCTTTCCTTGATTTCCAGTATTGTTATGCCTTTATTTACTTTTATTCATTATTTTTAAGCATCTTTTCAGGCACTTCAACAGGACTTAGGAAAACAGGGGAAATTATATCTATGCTCAGCTGTCCATCTTGAACGATGTTCTGGTATTTTGAAATCCTCGACTGGGATGCTAAAAGCTTCCACGGTTTAATGGAAAAATTAAAAATGTGTCCACACTCATGAAGTCATGTACCTTGCCAGCTCTGAGGACAGGTGAGGAAGACGACATGTAAGTGATCAGCAAGCAGGTCAGCCCTGCTCACTTGGCCACTCCCTGACTTCCAGGTGGGTTAACACCCCACCTAACAGCCCCCTACATAGATAAGAGCCTGGCACCAGGAGGAGGAAGACCTAGAGGCTGCAGTCCTGACCAAGACTCCCAAAGATCAATAAATAATCACAAGGGAAGTAGAGATATAGGGGAACTCAGGGATCAGTTAGTTCAACATCTTATGTTGGCCCCTAGGCCCCATGAAACCCTGGGAGTTGAAGCTATTTCATCAAGGCTATATCAGAATTAGTGATACACTCAGAACTTGAACCCAGATTTTTTATACCTAGATTATGACTTTGCTACCCTTCTGATTGTTTCTTTTTCTCCTTTTCTGTTTACTGACCAATAAACCAGAACAATTTCCCTCACCAGTAAGTTCCTTTCTTCTGCCCACCCCTTTTGCCACATAATTGCCTCTCTGCATATAACACTCAACAGTAGAGCTCCCTGGTGCTTTGTGACCACCTAGAGGGGTGGGATAGGGAGTGTGGGAGGGAGACGCAAAAGGGAGGGGATATGGAAACATATGTATATGTATAACTGATTAAATTTGTTATAAAGCAAAAAAATAAAATAAAATAAAATTAAAAAAAAAAAAAAAAAGAAATGAGAAGATAGCAAGGAAAAAAGGATCATATCATCACGGAAGTCAAAGGATCAGTGAGGGATCTGTCACCAATTTAACAGGAAAAAGTCACTAGGATTTTTTTTTTTTTTTTTTTTTTGCGGTACGCGGGCCTCTCACTGCTGTGGCCTCTCCCGTTGTGGAGCACAGGCTCCGGACGCACAGGCCCAGCAGCCATGGCTCACGGGCCCAGCCGCTCCACGGCATGTGGGATCTTCCCGGACCAGGTCACGACCCCGTGTCCCCTGCATCGGCAGGCGGACTCTCAACCACTGCGCCACCAGGGAAGCCCAAGTCACTAGGATTTTGATCTTCATATGATAATCATTCCATCAACCCTTTATTCTTAAATACAGCTTCACTCTGCTTCAATAATTTCCTTGGATAAAAAAGCACGTTTAAAAATACCTCATTGCAAAAGTATAAATTTGAAATGTGATAAACAAATGCATATTGCAATCAGACCAAAATATTTACATGATGTACAACATTAAATAAGTAAACCATTAGAGTAGTCCTTTTGAATTGAGCAAATGGAATCCAACAGAACAGCTGTTAATATTATCTTCCTCCATAAAGAGAAACCTTGATGACTCATTTAGAGCTTCATAAATTGTAGCCTTTTCCCTGCTTGGTATAAAAAGGGTTTTTCCATCCAGTCTGTTATTTGGTATACATGGCTAGACTTCATATGCAATGTAAGATCCTATCTGCCCATTTTGTCTCCTGGATCAGGAAACTCCCTGTCCACCCAAGCACATGCGCCTCATCCAAGAAAATTCACTAAAAATAAAGCTGGAAAAAATACACATATTTTAGTGGCAATCTAATTCCTCCTATTTATTTCTTCATAGACCCAATTCCAAGATAGCATGCTTTTTGAATATACATAATGCATTACAGAAGAATCACAAGAAAGTAATTCTTAAGAGATAAATCATCTCAAAATAATTTAAAGTTTTTGTGTATTCCTCTGAAATCGCATCCTTCTCCTTTTCTTTGCCTGAGATAGTAGCTTCTTTCTATTGGCTTTATCTGCCTAAGCCCATTATCTTGGTGACAGTTCAGAACACCTGGCCTTATTCTCCAGAACTGTAAATATTTCATTGGACTGCTCAAGTGAGCAGTCCTGGTTTGGACTTCCCAAGGAGTCTTAACTGAGAGAGCCCTTGTCCTATTCCCAGATCTGTAATATTTCTACCACCCAGACAAGCACCCTGTGAAGAGGAAGGGAAAGATTTGTCCACTGTCGGCCATTCTTCCCTCTACAGTAGGGAGAATGTTTAAAGGGTAGCAATCAGTAATATTTCTGAGTGTCTTAATTACTTTGAAATTAAGAAAAGAGAAAAGAAAAACAGTTGTGGCAGGTATACCATACCCTCTTTAATAAAGGCACTAATAATTCTCAATTATTAAGGGATCTATCATTCAGTTTAGAGCATGCAGGTGGGCACCATGAGAATATACAGTATTTTCAGGGATCTAGACTTCGGAAACTCAATTCACTGCCACAAAACCATGAGCAACCTTTGCTACTTACTAGTTTTCTGCAGAAGTGAATTTTCACCAATGAACAGAGAAGCTGAAGGTAAGAATAATAAATGGAAGGTGAGACGTTAAAGGCCTCATGCTGAAGTTTCTATATATAGATCTTTAAAAGTTCAAGATCTTCATTTTAACTATCAGTAGCCAAGGCAAGAACAGGATTCTTTGAGAAGGCATTGACCAGATTAATGCAAACAGAATCATGCCATCCCTAATCTCCCATGTTTTCTTTGAAATGTATACAATAAACCAGATAAAATCAATGAAATCAACAGAATTTCTTATACTTTAATAACTGATACAACCACAGTGGGGAAAAATTGGCATCACCTAGTAAATCTGAACTTGCACATACAACCCAGGAATTCTACACCAAGGTATATACCCATAACTTTTTCACAATTAAGAGAGATATATAAGAATGTACATGGCAGCATTGTTTGTGAAAGCAAAAACTGAAACTACTAAAACCCACAAACAGGAAGTTGGATAATTCTGGAACATTCACACCTGGATTACAATACACATAAAAATGAATAAGCCATAGTTATACATGTCAACATGGATGAATCTCATGAACTTACCAAAAAAGGGGGCAGGTAACAAAATAATACATAGAGCATAATTCCATTTTGCCAAACCCAGGCAAAATCAAACAATACATTGTTTAAGGTTACATACAATCACATAGAGTAAAACTAAAAAGAAAAGCAAGAGAATAATTCACACAAAATTCATTATAATGGCTAGTTAGGGAGTGAGGAAAGAGGAGGATGCAGTTTTGGAGGGAATATGGTAGGCCTCAAAGGAATTGGTCATCTTCTATTTCTTAAGTTGGGTAGTGGGCAAATGGGGTATTAGCCCTTAATGTACATACGTTACATATATTCCTTTGTATGTGACATAAAGTTCATACACAAATTATTAAATTTAGTGTGCATAAGAATTCCTCTTTAAAACATATATTAACAGGACCAGTTCTCGGGGAATGTGTTTCAGCAGGTCTGGGGAGTAAAGGGAGACCTCAGGTTCAGCTTTTTTAAACAAACATCCCAGGCGCACCTGCAGGTGGTCCATGCAGGGCCGTGGACCACCTAATGAGAAATACTAGATTGTTCTTCCTGAGTTATCAAGGTTTACACCAAAGGTTTATGGACTTTCTCAAATGAAATCTTATTTTTTTAAAAAAAGTTTGTAAAAAGGATCAAAACAAGGGGGTTTTGGTTAGTGTTGGGAAGGAGGCCCCAAGACTTGGTTTTTGGTTCTTCCTCTCCCCACTCTGACTGCAGCCTTGGAAGCAGCTCTAGAAGTCTATAACTCTATGACCAATGGCAGAAAAACGTCCAGTGTCAATCCCATTCAACATAATCAAAGTAAAAAGAACCCATTACTTAGGCTTGACTATAAGACAAAGGCAAGCTGGGAAATAAACCTTGGGCATATTTTAACCTTAATTTGTAAAATGTGTTTACTAATATGACTTGATTATGCACACAATTTGCATATGTGAAAGCTCCATGTCTAATACATAGTAGGTATGCAATACAGCTTAAGTGAATAGGTACCTGATTCATTCAGAACCTTCGATAAAATAGGATTTAAGGCAAGAGACATTATATTCTGTGATTCTAGGTTTTGGGTGCAATTTACAACATAGTAATAGCCACAATTTCTTCCACTGGAATGCTTCCAGGCAACAAAAGTAATGGATTTGTTAAGGTACCCATGGCAAACCACAGCACCCTGAACACCTGCTGAAAGAAAGAATTTTCTAGTTACAAATGTACTTTGAACATGCTGTCTAGAGCAGATCTACTCTGCATGAAACGTGTAGCCAAAGTGAGAAAGGAATGGAATGGAATATTCAAATAGAGAAAAATAGGTGGGTGGCTACATATTGGTGTAAATGGAACATCATGTAGAGAAATGTGTTCTTTCTCTCTGAATTTACATTTTATACACAAATCATATAATTAATACTAGGCCATAAGCAAAATGTCATGAAATGGTTTGGGGGACAATTTGCTAAGTTGTTGCCACGTACAGAGTCCCTCCCCACCAAATACTGGTCAAGACTTCCATGATCTGTAATGGCAAAATGAACACAGAAGTTAGTATTCTGGGTGAAAACCCCCTTCTCCTCATAAGCCCATTGGTTTCTGTTGATTCTCTTGGCGGTCACTCAAGAGAAGCTGGCATGGGCTGTTGCCTAGCAACAGTATGCAGTACACTTTTCTACCAGTCCATGGAAATGCTGTCTCTGGACCTCGTGCCATTCAGCACCATGGTTTCCTAGATGATGACGATCTCTTAGGAACTTTTCTTCCCTCCCTCCAAATGAATGCCTGAAAAAGGTTATTTTAATACTTACCCCATTATCACAAACACTGCACTTGGCTTAACAATGACCAGGAAACAAGAAGGGACGTCCACTGGCAACCCCTAACTTCTCTGACCAATGAAAGAGGAACCAATAGGATCATACATCTTATTGAGAAAGCAATATATTTTCTTTAAACTGTGACTGTTTCACACCACCCATAGTAATGTTTAATTAGTGCTGCCTATTGCCAGACGTAGCACTAAGTGTTTAGGATATCGTATCTCAACAACACAAACATTGTTTCTCTCTTCATGGACCTTATTTGCCTATTCTTGAATCCTCCTAGAGGCTAAATGTTCACCCATAAAAATACATTCCAAACCCTGGTGTATTCCAGTTAAAAGGGAGGTCCTATTTTTTTAAAGCCAACAAATACTTTCAAGCCTAAATCAGATGACTAAAACCCTAGTTGGTCAAGGTCAGGTGAATCCAAGTTAGGAACTCCAGAAAATCAAGTCAGATGACCAGGAATCCTGTGTGAAGTACCGTGCCCCACAGAAATGTTATCAAGAATTTTTTAACACTCATAGTCATGTCACACAACTGAGACTCTTAAATCCAAAACAAAAAAGGTTTTCATAGAAGATGTCTCTGGAAGGCCAGAAACTAACTTAGCAAGAGGCACGAGACAGATAAAGGACCGGTGTCCATCCTGTATCCTAGCATACAGGCCCAAGGACACCCAGAGAACATACTGAGAGCTTCATTCAAATATCTTCTAACCTATTCAGAAATATGTTCTAAAATCCTCCACAGAGGTAGGACCAAGAGACCATGACTACTGTTTGAGAACCCAAAGGAACTCTGGATACTTGAGTGTTCTTTAAAGAGCCATATCACTTAGGAAGAAAATATGTCCAATTTGAGGAACAGCAAGACAAAGCTACCAGCAAATGTTTGGGAGTAGAAAATAATCACAGTATTAAAGAAACACAATTATTGAGCAAAAGCATGAGTTACTAAGACCTCTAGGAAAGGGACAGGGGACACTGGGGTAAGAAGAACAATATGAGGCCCAAACACCTAGTGATTGTCCTAGAAGTGTATATAATCTAACTTCCATTAGAAATAAATAAACAGATCTTGAGAAAGTGGTATGGTCCTCAAGTTAATCTAAATGTGCACCAGCCACTATGCAAACTTGTCACAAGGTGAACCTAAATCCACAGAGCCCGCCTGCCCATGGAAGTCTGGAGGGCATCTTCAGGGCCCTCTAACTGCGCTGGACAAGAAATGAATGAGACATTTTGTAACATTTCAGGAAAGCAAGTGGTGCGGGGAGGGAGAGAGCAGAGGGAGAGGAGAATTTCACCAGAAGATTGAATTATAAAGATTTTTTGTAAGTGTTCTAGCCTGATTTTCACCTTATTTAATCCCAGATAAATGCTTTCTCTCCAAATTTTTTAATTAAAAAATAAAATAGGCAATACAAAGTTCTCTGAAAATTTTTTCCTCTTCAGAAACAAAATAGACTAACAACGAAAAGTAACCCCATCATTATAGTTACATAATGAGCAACTTCCTAAAAAGAAGAAAAAAACAGAGATTGAAAGAAAGAGAGAGCCCAAGGCAATTAAGTTTCATGTTCTTGGATGACAGAAATTACTTTAGTGACAGCCATACATGTACATAAATGCATTGGGGTTTTGTTTTTTTCCCAAAGCATCTTTTTTGCCTTTATTTTCCTCCAGAAGATGGTATAGAGGTGGTACTCAATTATTATTGCCTTTTCACTGACTGTCTGACAGTCCATCTGGGTAGGTGGTAACCATGGTGTGGGCTGCAGCTAAAGCCCTCTTTGTTTTTTTGTTTTTGTTTGTTTATATCTTTATTGGAGTGTAATCGCTTTACAATGTTGTGTTAGTTTCTGCTGTATAACAAAGTGAATCAGCTATACATATACATATATCCCCATATCTCCTCCCTCTTGCGTCTCCCTCCCACCCTCCCTATCCCACCCCTCTAGGTGGTCACAAAGCATGGAGCTGATTTCCCCGTGCTATGCGGCTGCTTCCCAGTAGCCATCCATTTTACATTTGGTAGTGTGTATATATCACTGCTACTCTCTCCCTTCATCCCAGCTTCCCAGTCCACCCGCCGTGTCCTCAAGTCCGTTCTCCACATCTGTGTCTTTATTCCTGCCCTGCCACTAAGTTCATCCATACCGTTTTTTTAGATCCCATATATGTGCATTAGCATATGGTATTTGTTTTTCTCTTTCTGACTTACTTCACTCAGTACGACAGACTCTAGGTCCATCCACCTCACTACAAATAACTCAATTTCATTCTTTTTTATGGCTGAGTAATATTCCATTGTATATATGTGCCTCATCTTTATCCATTCATCTGTCGATGGACACTTAGGTTGCTTCCATGTCCTGGCTATTGTAAATAGTGCTGCAATGAACATTGGGGTGCATGTGTCTTTTTGAATTATGGTTTTCTCCGGGTATATGCCCAGGAGTGGGATTGCTGGGTCATATGGTAGTTCTATTTTTAGTTTTTTAAGGAACCTCCATGCTGTTCTCCACAGTGGCTGTATCAATTTACATTCCCACCAACAGAAATGCACTGCTTTTAACAGCAAAAACAACGTATAATAAAACCTAAATGGGCTCATTTCTCAATGGTACTAACTGCCTACATGACCCACATATACGTGGGTCATCCAAGCTTAAGTTACTGTCTCCCGTCACAAAAATGTCAGAATCACCATCCCCAACACACCTCACACATTTTGCCTTTTTCAAATTGCAAGATGGGTCAACAGAGATGTCCTCCTTTTTAGGCCCCTGTGCAAATTTATCTCCCTCACCCGCTTCCTGAGGGAGCAGCGATCAAAATGTTGGAGTGCCTGAAACCATAGCCTCTGCAAGGAGTCAGCCAAATAGCCTCTTCACTGGGGAGGGGACAGCTGGGGGGACTCCTAGAGCCACGTTAGCCCTGAGCACACCCTGCTAGCTGTGCTGAGTGATGGCGCTGAGCCCGCATGTGCCCTCCGTTCACTGAGGACTGACACGGATTCTCTAACAGAATCTTAATGGCTATGGTATTTTTCAAGACAATTCCTCATTGATGTGACTTTACTGGTAAGGCATTTTCTGCCCACCCGCCCAGCCCATCCCCCAGGAAGACCCATCCCCTGTGAGGCTGGGGTTGAGAAGAGGCTGTGACTCAGGACTCACCTCCAGAGAGAACAAGTGGAAGGAAATCTCACTCCTTCCAGCCCAGGAGGGTGGAGGAAGGAGGGAGAGATGGAGAAGGGAGGGTCAGAGTGTCCTGACTCAGCCCGCCTCAAGGCCACCTCTGTTCCCCAGGTGAAAACCAAAAGCAGAGAGGATTTCCCTGTCTTCTGTTTAGGACTCTGAGAGGAGATGGTCCCACGGGGTGAACAGAATCTCAGGGAGGCTGGTTTCCCTCCCGTGGTTGTCCTCAGCTCCTGCATAGCCTTTGGAGGCAGCCAGAAGTCAGCAGATGGCACTGCCTGACGAGGGCTGGGGGATAGTGATGGGGAAGATGACCAGGCTGGGGACTGAAGGAAGTCAAGGCAAACCCCGGGAGGAGAGGGAGGGGGGGCAGTGGGCCGAGCCGGCAGGAGAAGCCCCAGGCCCTCCCCGACCACCAGGGAACAGACCATGAGTTCAGCGGCTGGTGCCAGAGGGTTCCCTTGCAACAGAAGCCGGTACAGAGGCACATGCGTGCAGGCGGACATGTGTGCATGGGCGCACACACGCACCTTCTGATCTGATCCTGCCTAACTTTACAGCCGGTTCCCCACCCTCCCTGACACCAGAGGCTCATGGCACCCTGCACTGCTTGACCACTTCTAGTTCCCCAGAGGTGACATTCTGGGCTGCACCCCCATGCCTTTGCCCTGCAGTTGTGTCTGAAGGAGCCTTTATCCTCTTGTCCACTTGATAAACTCTATTCTAAAAGATCTAACCCAAGCCTCTCCACCTATGAAGGCTCACCAGCCTCTTAGGCAAAGCTGATCATTCACTTGCTTGCATCTTGCCTATTTCTCTGTGGTAGAACTCAGAGGGTATTTGTATTTGACTTTATTTCCCCACCAGACTGAAAACTACACCTTACACATCTCTGCATTTCCAGCTCTTAAGACAGTACCTGGCTAAGAATAGGCTCTCATAGCTGTTTTTGAAGTGGATTTATAGAAATTGGCAAAATAGAAACAGTTTAATCTTTCTGTTAGAAAGCCCAAAAGTGTTTTTGTTAAGACATCCTTTAAGGACTTCCCTGGTGGCGCAGTGGTTAAGAATCTGCCTACCAATGCAGGGGACGCAGGTTCGAGCCCTGGTCCAGGAAGATCCCACATGCCACAAAGCAACTAAGCCCGTGCGCCACAACTACTGAGCCTGCGCTCTAGAGCCTGTGAGCCACAACTACTGAGCCCGTGAGCCACAACTACTGAGCCCACACAGTGCAACTACTGAAGCCCGTGCGCCTAGAGCCTGTGTTCCTCAGCAAGAGAAGCCACTGCAATGAGAAGCCCATGCACCGCAATGAAGAGAAGCCCACACGCAGCAATGAAGACCCAATGCAGCCCAAAATTAATTAATTAATTAATTTAAAAGAAAAGAAGAAAAAAGAGATCTTGTTTAAGCCAGGAACTGTACTGTGCACTTTTACATACACAATCTCCTTTGATCCTCACCCCAACATAAAGAGTAAGCGTTATCATTGTCGGCGTACAAATGAGCAATCCAAGGCTCGGAAAGGATGAAGGGACCATCATCCCAAAACACGTAACTAAGAAGTGAAGGGCCAGGGTCAAAATCCACATCTTCCGATTAAAATGGGAGGTCTCTCTTCACATCAGAGGTGTCTACACTGCTCTCTGCTCCCTGTAGAAAGGTTCATACACAGTAAGAATAACACCGCGTCAACCAGGGTTTATATTTTAACGTCTTTTCACGTGATTATAATTTAATAGCACCCACTCACATTAGTCACTTAAAGTTTCTGTCCTAGTGGGCAGCAGGCAGGGTGGGGAGGAGGCTGGAAAGCCTGGTGTCAATATCGCCCCACCTTCATGGGCAGCCGACACCTTACAGTCGTTACTGGGTCTCCATGTGACTATGGTCAAAAGAAGAAGAAAGGTCACTGGAGTTAACTGTGCGGCAGCAGCTGAATGAAACAAGGACTGGAGAGCGACTCTAGCAAAACCGAGCGAAGGGTTCTAATGATGGACACGTTGTTCAACGAGACGAGCTCTTCCCAGGCCCTACTGGGTGTTTCTTTGAGCTATCATGGTGAGTCATGGGTTTGACAAAGCCTTCCCTCACAACTTTGAGGCATTAGGAGGTGGTCAGAAAACTCACACTTGTGGTGGAGATCTGTTTTTGAAGTTGTACAGAATTACCAATTAATGAGTTCTTGCATTATTGTTTTATAGCTGGGGGCATCTGGATGAGAACCACAAAAGGACCAGGGTTTGTACATCATGAATTCTAACATCCCGAGATGTTTCTGGTCTCACTGTCACCTACTCTGTTTGCCTTTGTTTCTGGAGACCTGATAACTCCAACTAATAGACTGATTAGCAAAATCTTTAATTCTTCTCAGGTAACTTTTTAAAATTATTGTTACTGCAGATGCATCAAATCCTCTAAGCAAGGCTACAGAGGATTTGGGCTGTCTGTCTGTAATAAGCTCCTCTAGGCAAATACCCATGTGCCAAGCTGTGGGCAGACATGGAATTATAGAACATATCACAAGTTCTGAAAACTATTTTATTGGTAGTAAACACACTCTCAGAAAGGAAAGGCAATTGGTCAAGATATAATACTCAAAGGGTCTGCTTGGCACCTGGCAGGTAATAATGCTCTAAAAATATTTCCCAAGTAAAAAACGCTGTTAATAAACCCTCTACCATGACATCAGTTGCAATATTCTTCAATTTTCTATCAAGTTCCTATATGATATAGAGAATAGAGAATAGATTTACCTTTTTATTCAGAATAGTTTTTAAATTTGCCTAAAAATACAGAGTACAACAAATACCCATATTCCCACCACTCAAAATTAATCAATGTTACTAGTTTGTCACACAACATTTTTTGATAAAAGAAATAATAACTAACATTTACTGAGGGTTAACCATGTATAGTTAGTATTCCAGGTTCTTTACATACATTAATTTGATTAAATCTTACAAAAACCCTATGAGATAGGGTTATTATCTCAGTTTTACGGAGAAGAAACTGAGGTATAGAATTTTAAGATCATGCCAAGTCACAGAGATTTAAGAGGCCATATTAGTTCACTAGAGCTGCCATAACATAGTACCAAAGATTAGGTGGCTTAAACAACAGAAATTTATTATCTCATAATTCTGGAGGCTAGAAATCTGAAAGCAAAGTGTCTACCAAATTGGTTTCTACTGAAGCCTCTATCCTTGGCTTGTAGACAGCTGTTTGCTCCCTGTGTCCTCACATGGTCTTCCCTCTGTGTGTGCCTGTATCCTAATTTCCTCTTCTTATAAGGACACCAGCATAGTGGATTAGGACAGACTCTAATGACCTCATTTTTAATTTAATTACCATTTTTTAAAGGTCTTGTCTCCACATACAGACACATTCTGAGGTATGGGGACTTAGGACTTCAACATATGAATTTCGGGGGACACAAGCCAGCACATAACAGGGGCAGAGCTGGCATTCGTTCCCAAGAAGCTGTGGCCTTGTTGTCCACAACACAGCTGCCTCTGATAACAGTGAAATCCCATCACACACCTTCTGACACCCAGTCTCCCCTTCCCAGCCCCTCTCCACACAGGCAGCACCATCACAAAATCCATGTTTCTTTTAGAAGTTACGCTACATAACATGCATCCTTAATTTTATGTTTTTCTAACACGTTAACATATCTCCACCCTCTCCCAAACAAGGTAAGAATCTTAAAATGTCTTAACTTCTCTCCAAATAGCATCCCATGTTCACACCTTTCATGTAATTGATGTCTAGTATCTTAACCATCGTTTTAACCATTTTCCTCCCCAAATCAGTTAATAGTGTCACTGTTTTTTGTTTGTTTGTTTGTTTTGCGGTACGCGGGCCTCTCACTGTTGTGGCCTCTCCCGTTGCGGAGCACAGGCTCCGGACGCGCAGGCTCAGCGGCCATGGCTCACTGGCCCAGACACTCCGCGGCATGTGGGATCTTCCCGGACCGGGGCACGAACCCGTGTCCCCTGCATCGGCAAGCGGACTCTCAACCACTGTGCCACCAGGGAAACCCCACTGTCACTGTTTATTAGCCACTATGTATTTGGGCTGACCAATATGTTTGGTTGATTTCTTTGGTCATGATTTCTTCTTGCATTTGAGCTCATTTTCCTCATTGCTGAAGTGTCTGCATGAGCATTTCTTTCAATGAGGGTCTGAAAATAGGAATGTGCTTCATCTGTGTATATGTGGAAATGTCTTCATCACTCTTACTTAGTACACTTTTAGGTTCAAGTTATTTTCCCTCAGTGCTTAGGTACAGGATTCCAGTATTTTCTAGCATCTATTGTTCCTGGTAATTAACTCCTATAATTTTAATTGTCATTTGTTTCTAAGTTTGAGAGTAACCTGTCTTTTCTCCCTGGTGTCTTTAAATAAATGTTTTCCCTCTTTTTTCTTAAAGTTCTGCAGTTTAACTATTATGTGTCTAGAGATAGATTTGCTTCTATTTACCTTGCTTGGGACACATGTATTTTTCCCATTCTAGAAAACTCTCCATCATTACTTCTTCCGTACTCTCTTTCCTATTCTTTTTATTTTATTGTTCTTTACCTCTAATAGAAAAAGTTGTCATCTCTCATTGTATCTTCTTATCTTCCATGTCTCTTAACTTATCTTCATTTTCTCCAACTCCTTAGGTCTCAGTAGTGATTTCCAGGTCATTTCCTGCAACACTACTATCTGCTTTACTTCACGAGTCCTCTCCTCCTGTGTATCTAGACTACTGTTTAACCTACAGGGCAAACATTTCCTTCCAAGGCATAAGTTCTTTCAAAAATTCTCACTTCCCAGCATCCTGTGATAAGCTAACGTTCATTTCAAACAGCTTTGTCCATAAAGCTCATGACGCTATAGTAAAATGTTTTCCCCAGATGCAACAACAGTAAAAAAAAAAAAAAAAAAAAGTCCAAAACCTTACTGCAGTAGTCATTTTTAAAGCAGTTCATAGATTATCTATTATATGCACTGCGTTCACCGAGAATCTGCAGTAAGAACGGCAGTACGGTAAAGCAACGCGTTTCCCAGAAATGGTAATGAAGTGCAGCCAAAATAGAGATAATTATTTTAATTAATGGTAATGATTTTAACGGTTGAACATTTTAACTAATTAATTATGATTGATTGCTTGTTACTAATCAAGGAATATGATTCAAAGTTGTAATTGAAAAACCAGGAGCAATGGGCTCTGCAGAGAGCATGTCACAACCCTACTGGCATCAGGAGCGTAACTTTTGCCTTGAAAACTGCTTTCGGGGGCATTCCAGTCCTTTTTCTTTCATTTATTCCTTAAGATAAACTGCTAGGGTGTTGATTTTAGTTCCATGTTTAGGATCCTTTAACAGAAATGGGAAACAAAATGTGAAAAGTGAATACTTTTGAAGAAATACATATATTATTTTTAGAGTTACAGATGTTAATACCATATTATTCGTCTAAATTTTATTCTTGTTAGGCTTCAAGTCTAAGCATTCTTTCTTCAGATAAAGACTCTAGGTACAAGAAGCTACCCAACTGGTCTATTCAGACCATATGAATTTTTTTAATAGCATACTGCCTGAGAATTAGTTTACCAGTAGTTTTATGTTTAGTACTTAGACATTGGATTGTGAAACCTTTTAAAATCTGACAAACTAAAGATATCACAGAGAGAACTCCTGAGAGCAGAGAATTAAACTTCTCTTCACTCTTTATTCTTCTAATGGTTCTACCGAATTGAGGCAAATCAATATCTCAACATAACCTGGGATGTATCTTGTGATTTACTAGTAATTCCTTCGGCATTAGTAAGGGGTACCTTACTATGGTACGGTGGTTATTTTCATCCTAAATCATCCTTTTACCATGAGGAAAAAGCCACGCTGTCTCACTTTTACTTGGTAGATAAGGAGAGCTGGAGGAAGGGACAGACAGAATTGTGCAGTGACAATCGGGCGTGGCCAGTTTGGAAAAGGGCGGAAGGTCAGTGTAGCCGTGGTGCACAGTGTAAGGATGGCAGAGGGGCAAGAAATGAGGCTGGACGGGTAAGTGAAAGCCAAAGTGTGAAGTCTTGTTTGTCATACTGATTAAAGAGTCCTGTGGACAAGGAGCAAATACTGGAGCTCACTGGGAGATGGTGGGGGGATGACATAATCAAATTTTAAGGAAGGCCAAACTAGTGCACCTGCTGGAAGATGGCTGGGGATGAGGAAAAAGTCAGGAAGGATGCTGTCCCTAGAGTCCAGATGACAAACAATGAGAACTTAGACTAAAGCAATGACAGGGGGCATCTCTGGAATAAGACTGCCTGGACTTGGTTAGCAATTTACTGTATGTGTGTATGTATGTATGTATGTATGTATGTAATTAACAATTAAATGCATGGTGACTATGGAGGAGGTTCAAGCTTGAGGGAAAGGATTGAGCTCAGTTTGGAACATGTTAAAATCGAGGTGCTGAGGACACCGGTTACTTCGTGTTGTATCCACTTCTTTCTGACTATCCCACCCAAAAACTACACCTCAGCAACCTGTTGTCCGCAGCCATGGTCTCCAGATCACACGTCTACCTTTCAGACTAGACTTCACCCAAAGACAGAGGAGGTTCTACCACCAGGGGAAGCAAGTCTGGGAGCAGAGCCTGTGCCTTTGATTGGCGTGGGAGCAAACACACAAACGCTGCCAACATCACACTACGTTTTTCTACATCTCATGGTCTAATCACTGAGTTTTCAACCACTCAATTCATACTGCCTCCTCTGACGTTATTTTTTTTATTTTTTTTTTTGGCGGTACGCAGGCCTCTCACTGTTGCGGCCTCTCCTGTTGCGGAGCACAGGCTCCGGACGCGCAGGCTCAGCGGCCATGGCTCACGGGCCCAGCCGCTCCACGGCATGTGGGATCTTCCCAGACCGGGGCATGAACCCGTGTCCCCTGCATCGGCAGGCGGACTCTCAACCACTGCGCCACCACGGAAGCCCCCTCTGACATTATTTTAATCATAGTCTTTAAAAGCACTGGCTATAAGTCACTTTTGAAAACTGTGTTCAGAAAGAGTGGCTGGTCTCCCTTCTTTTCTTGTAGTAAATTTCAGTGCCTAATTACCTACAATTGAATCTGTCTCCCATTGCCCAGCCCATACTCATAAGGATCTAGTTCCAGATTACCAGACTCCTCCCCTTTTTTTCCTCCCTGCTGTGGCCCTGTTTTGATAAATGCACTGAGGCCCAAGAGACTAGACTGTAAGTCCCTGTAATTCTTTCTGTCCATAGTCAGGATTAGACCCAGGGCCTCTGAGACCATGGAGACTGCAGTCAGGGGTCAAGTGACTTAGATGTGAAGAGATAAGAGCTATAGAACGTGGAAATCAGGCCATTCCCTGACAGGCTGGGATCCTAGCAGCATTTGCAAACATTTCTCCTTTTCATAATCTTGTGCTAAAGCTCTGGAGGCACAGGAAATCTCTTTATTCCTCTCAGATATCACCAAGGTTAAAGGGCACTGCTTGTATCTCAGCCAAGAAATTTGTTTCAAAATCAAGGGAGAAGTGGACACAGAGTTGAAGGTATAATGATATTCAGATCATCAGCTCTTTTTTATTGTCTTGCTGCAGACTGTCCACTCAGTAATTTACCCTTGGACATTTTTAGTCTCAGGTCAGACTTCCTTCTGCCATCTGGCACCCTCCCAGGCCCCATCCTTTTCCATCAGGCAGTGTAAACATTAGCCAAGCATAATTAGGAAGGTAAATCTGCTGGAGAAATGATCATGATTTCATTTAGACTTAGCCAATGTTAAACAATGGAGAGTCAGTTAATTTTCTTTTGCTGGAAATTTAAAAACAAATAACAGACTAATCATCTAGATACATCTAAACTGCATCTACGTCAACCACTACAGCTTGTTTTTCTGATAAGAATACTTTCAGCTATGTTCTCATTTCAGTACGAAGAAATGAGTCTTTGGGTAGGAAGAAGGGACAAAGACTGAAGGGAAAAGTAGAAAAGGACAGGAATAGAAACCACTGTATACCATACATAAGACTATCAGTTTAATTTAGATGTTTCCGCTGCACACAAGATTTACTACTTATATTGATTTGCAGAACTGACAGTCTGTTTTGCCAGAATGATCAACACCAGCAAGGAGCTTCCTACTGTTCAGCTGTGGATTTAGTCTGCAGTCATAGAAGAGGATAAGATGCTTACGAGTAGCACCTCTCAGAGTGTGAAGTGCGCCTCCTGGGCTGGCAATCTAACCCTGGTTCTGGCAGGGCCCCAAGCAAGGTGAAGGAAAGGGAGGGAGAGATGAATGAATAATATTTCCTCTTTTCCTTAGGGTTTGCCAAAACTAGAACCTGGCATTGAATACCCAGAAATGCTCCACAGATAGTTGCTTTCGCATGCTGGATCGAAACTGATATGGCTTAGTAAGTAGAAAAATGAGCACTGGGTGCTCCATCCGTATGGCAAACGTACGAGCCTGACAACACCTCCTTTTCTGCCCCATCGCCAGCGTTTGCATGTTCCTAATGTTCTGCCTTCAGAAGAGATCTGGATCTGGGACTCCGATCACTGAGTTTTTACAAGTTCTTACAGTGATGTCTTCAAGGTCACGATGAAGGCAGAAGGTTCCCAGATGAAGCAAACGGCAGTATTCTCTCCTGTACCCATGTAGCTAGCCATATCCACGCACCACAATGAGTTAAGCATCTCACAGTAAATAACCTTGCTGAAATAAAAGCCTTAATTGTCTCAGCCTCAAATGAAGTATAAAGATAATCCATTCACCAATTACATATATGCACAGTGGAAGTTATTATGGTGCAGCAAATGTATATCTTATGTCCAAAGATGATGTTATTGTTATATCCCGTGACAGAGTTTTCTCTTTGGATCATCTCTCCAGCTGTGGTAATGAGGTCACACATGGCTGCTGAAATGCTTTCATTTCTTATTGCTGGTGACAAATATCACCATTTGTTACATAGTTAGCCAGAATTGGGGCCATTATAGCAAAATAGGTTAAAGTTTGTGGATTATTATTACTATCAAGGTTGATTTTTTTTTTTACTACTAACAAAATCTGCATAGCCTATAGACTGAGGTTTTTAAAAATGTTGTATGCTACACTATAAAGCAAGGAAGCACATTATATACATTATATCCTGTATGTAAATTAAATTGGTTAAGGTAAAATGTTATTTTCAGTAAATTAGTATTAAAATAAGAATGATTGTAAAGAAGAATTCCTTATATGTGGATGGTAATTAAATAGAATTATAAAGAGAACCAATGAACTCTTCTCCGAGAAGTTTATAAGTTCTAATTTTGTTGCTTTAGACCAAAAACTAGTACAGAACTAGAAAACAAATATAGGTACAAACGTATATAGTTAAGTTATAAAAATTAAATAAAATTAAATAAAGTTAGAATGAACTACTCGGCATTCATTTTGAAAAACAATGAACTACACAGCTATGTCACCATCTCTTTTGAACTCTAGGTTTCAAATAACTTTAGTTTTAGTTTTCTTAAGAACTCAGTACAAACAGTATCTCCAGATTTTAAATATTGTGTCACTATCAGTAACTGACCACTTCTAATGTTAATCGAGAGTAAATACTAATTAAAATCTGCTTAGTGGGCTTCCCTGGTGGCGCCAGTGGTTGAGAGTCCACCTGCCGATGCAGGGGACACGGGTTCGTGCCCCAGTCTGGGAGGATCCCACATGCCGCAGGGAGGCTAGGCCCGTGAGCCATGGCCACTGAGCCTGTGCGTCCGGAGCCTGTGCTCCACAGCGGGAGAGGCAACAGTGAGAGGCCCGCATACCACACACACACACACACACACAAAAATCTGCTTAGTAACTTACCGCATGGTTTTAGATAAACAGATAAGTGAAAGATGACAAAGGATTTCCCCTATCTTGCAAGCTCTAGATACAGGGTCCCTAGCTAAGGAGATAATATTTGACTAAGACAATATAATATTATGAAGACACAGATTAGGTAATCTCCTGAGGAGGTTTCTTCCAGCTCTATGACTATATATTTGGGTAATAATCATTAGAAGAAAATGCACTATCCTTTTAATTTGACATTATTATTCCCTTCTTTCCCCATTCTCAGGATATGTGCTTCGAAGCAGCCTGATGTGAAAGATGAAAGCAAGAAATTTTTAGTCAAAGAATATAGGGCCTTTGCTCTACCAGTTTCGAAATCAGCTTCTTTATAATTATAATGGAACTAAAAACAATAATTTTCCCTACATTCCTTACATGGTGACTTTCAAATGGCACAGTAATATGAGGGTAGTTTGTAAAATGTAAAGTCCTATATAAAGGTTAACGTTGCACATTATTTATTTGTTTTTTCTAATTTTCATAATGATAAACACTAGATCAGACCTTATTGAGCTTGATGAAATGCATTTTCTCAATAGAGGGCCATAATTTAGGAATGCAATCTGACATTGAACGAGTTTGAAATTATGTAAAACTAAGGGACAAAAAAAATACAGCGTCTGTAATCAAAACCTCACTGGGTGAGCTTATCATCAAACTGGACACATCAGAAGACAGGATTAATATGCTTAAAGACATAATAATAGAAAATATTCCAATTGAAGCACAGGTTTAAAAAGATTAAAGGGAGAAAACATAATAAATATGTGAGAAACATGCTCAAGAGTTCTAACGTGTGCAACTGGAGTCTCAAAACAAGAGAAGATAAAGAAAGAATCAGAAGCAATATTTGAAGAAATAATTGCTGAGAACATTCCAAGGACATCAAGAAGCCCAATGAACCTCAAGCAGGATAAATATAAATTAAACCACACAAGGTCACATCTTAGTCAAATGCTGAAAATCAAAGAGAAAAATCTTAAAAGCAGCCAGAGAAAATTCTCCAAATGAGCCTGCAAAGGAGCAACATTGACTGAATGCTGACTGACTTTTTTGTCAGAAACTATGAAATCCAAAGCAAAGTGAAAAATCTTCAAAATAAAGAAAGAAAAATCCATCAGGCTAGAACTTTACACCAAGCCAAAAATATCTTTTAAAAATTAAAATAAAATAAATATTTTTCATAAAAAATGAAAATATGCTATTAATCACAAGCAGATATGTCTTACAATAATAAACTAAGAAGAGTTATTTAAGGTAATAGAAGATAATTCCAGATAGAAATACAGAATGACAGGTAGAAATGGAGAACACCAGGAAGGGTTTTGTTGCATGAATATAAGATACTTGGAACTTCTTCAGCCATCTGGTAACTGTGAAAGATATATTCTTAATAAATGGATGATCAACTCAAAAGACAGAAAAGGTCCTTAAGGTACCAGTGAGCTACAGAACCAACCCTGGAACTGCCTACTATAGACTTCTTAAGTTAGGTAATAAGTGTTCTAATTGTTTAAGAAAATACATATTTTTTAAAAGCTAGCAATTTTTGTTTCTAGCATTATGGCATGTTAGATGCTCTGAGGATACTCCTGCAGTAGAATGAATACATTCTCAAGAGGACGCAGTCTTTGCTGCATTGCTTTTCTTGAAGGAAGTATGTGAAGCCTCCAAGGACCACCCTCGTTCCTCCCAAAATAATCAACAGTCAGCTAGTAGGTTAGGGTTGCCCTGTGAGTGCATATTAACATCACCATTGAAGCCCAGTGTTCTGTATATGTCTGTTAGGTCCATTGATCTAAAGTATAGTTCATGTCCAGTGTTCCCTTACTGATTTTCTGTGGATGATCCACTGTTGAAAGTGGGGTATTGAAATCCCTTGCTATTATTGTATTATTGTCTATTACTCCCTTCAGACCTGTTTGCATTTGTTTAATACACTTAGGTGGTCTGATATTGGTATGTATATATTTAAAATTGTTATATCCTCTTGCTGAATGGACACCTTTGTCATTATATAATGACCCTCTTTGTCTCTTGCTACCTTTTTTTAACTTAAAGTCTATTTTGTCTGATATAGGTATAGCTACGCATGCTCTCTTTTGGTTTCCATTTGCATGGAATCTTTTTTCCATCCCTTTACTTTGAGCCTATGTATGTCCTTAAAGCTGAAGTGAATCTCTTACAGGCAACACATGGTTGGGTCCTTTTTTTCATCCATTCAGCTATTCTATGCCTTTTGATTAGAGAATTAAATCCATTTACATTTAAAGTAATTATTGATGGATAAGGATTTATTATTGTTATCTTGTTAATTGTTTTCTGGCTGTTTTATAGTTCCTTTGCTCCTCTCTTGTTGCCTTCTTTTGTGAATGATGCCTTTCCATAGTAGTATACTTGATTCCCTTCTCTTTGTCTTGTGTGTATCTACTATAAATTTTTGCTTTGTGGTTACCTTGAGGCTTCCTTGAAACATCTTATTGATATAAGTCTATTTTAAGCTGACAAGAACTTCAATTGCACACAAAAATCTAACCCTTTTACTCCCCTGTATTTTATGTTTTTCATGTCACAATTTACATCCTTTTCTATTGTGTATTGTGCATTGTTAATATAATAATTAACAAATTATTATATTTAGCTATAGCTATTCTTAATACTTTTGTTCTTTTACCTTCATAGTAAAGTAGTTAACACTCCACAATATTATAGAATTAGAGTATTCTGAATTTGACTATATACTTACCTTTACCAGTGTGTTGTATATTTTCATGTTACTAATTAGTGTCCTTTCATTTCAGCTTGAAGAATTCCTTTCAGCATTTCTTTTACAGTAAGTAGGTCTAGTGGTGATGAATACCCTCAGCTTTTGTTTTGGGGAAAGTGTTTATCTTGCCTTCATTTCTGAAAGGCAATTTTGCTGGGTAAGGTATTCTGGATGGCAGTTTTTTCTTTCAGCACTTGAATATATCATCTCACTCTCTCCTAGATACAAGGTTTCTGACAAGAAATCCACTGGAAGCCTTATGGTGGTTCCCTTGTGTGACAGAAATTTTTTCTCTTTGTGCTTTTAAAATTCACTCTTTGATTTTAGACAATTTTATTGTTATGTGCCTCAGAGAAGTTTGTTTTGAATTGAAATTATGGAGTGACATATTTGCTTCATGAACTTGGATGTCCTAATCTTTCCCCAGGTTTGGGAAGTTCTCAGACATTATTTCTTTAAATAAGCTTTCTGCACCTTCTCCCTCTCTTCTTTTTCTAAAACTTCAATAATATATAGATTGTTTTTCTTAACAGTGTCTCATAAATCCCATAGGCTTCCTTCCTTCCTTTTCCTTCTTTTTCTTTTTGCTCCTCTGACCGGATAATTTCAAATGTCTGTCTTCAATCTCCCCTGCTTCTTTCTTCTGCTTGGTCTAGTCTGCTGTTGAAGCTCTCTACTGAAATCTTCAGTTCAGTCGTTATATTCTTAGCTCCAAAATTTCTGTTTGGTCCTTTTTTTAATGTTTTCTATCTCTTTATTAAACTTTTCATTTTGTCCTTGTATTGTTTTCCTGGTTTTGTTAAATTGTTTATCTGTGTTCTCTTGTAACTCTCTGGGCATCTTTAGAACAATTATTTTTAATTCTTTGCTAGGCAATTCATGTTTCTCCATTTCTCTTAAGTCAGTTATTGGAAGTTTACTGTGTTTCTTTGGTGGTATCATGTTTTCCTGATTCTTCATGATTCCTGTAGCCTTGCATAGGTGTCTGCATATTTGAAGAAGAGTCACCTCTTCTAGACTTTATGGACAGACTTTGGTAAGGAAAGATGTTCAACTGTGGATGGAGGCATGCTGGAGCATGCTGTTACCCTAAGTCTAGTGATAGGGCCCTGTGGCATCTCTGGGTCCAGGGGTGTGGGATGTTTCATCAGCTCAAGACACTGAAGCCCACAACGTCAACAACTGCATGGTCTTTAGCAAGTACTGTGGGGAGTTTCAGTAGCTACAAGAGCTGTTAAGGTTTTCAGTGGTGCTTCCAGGTCCAGTGGATAGGGACCAGGGAAGGTAGTAGCAGTGGCCAGAGTTATGATGTGCACACAGCTGCGGGAACCAGCAGCAGGTGCCTGTATAGTGGCAGGGGTGGTTGCAGACACACATGTAGTGGTGGGGGCCAGGGTCAGCAGCAAGGGCCAGAGCCAGCTGCAGGGGCCTTGGATGCCAGTGTGCACTCCTATGGTGCAAGGTCTCACTTTGGGCATGCACCCAGCACTGGAGGCCAGTGACATGAGCTGGGCCAGTGGGATGCTGATGCATACCTGGAGGGGCTAGCTCAGTGGTGCAGGCCAGTGATAGGAGCTAGGGTTGGATCTGAGCTCACCAGCTACAGAGGCCCTGGATGTTGGCATTCCTGTTCCTGAAGTTTCTCCCCTTGAGCATACGTGCAGCATTCGAGGTCACTGATGGGGGTCAGTTCAGGGGCATGTACGTGCACAGCTGAAAGAAGTGCTAGCTGCAAGTGAGCCCAGTGGTATAAGCCAGTGACTAAAGATGGGGCCAAAACTAGGCCAAATGTGGGGGCCTTGGTTGTTAGCATGTATTTCTGTGGCTGCAGGATCTCACCAAGGACACATACAGACAGCAGGCCATGGCAAGAGTCAGGCTGGCAGCATGCAGATGCACAGCTGGAGGGGCTTAACCTTAAGCACACACCCAGCAGGAGGGGTCAGCATCTAGGTTAGCATCTTGCACTCATGCAGCCACAGAGTCTTGGACTGGCTGCTGGTGTGAATCTCAGGCTCCAGTTGGGCCTGGAGGAGAAAAATGAGTGGTGAGGGAACCAGGCAGCTGGCATTGGTGAAGGTGAATACATGTAGGGCAAAAAACAGTGGAATCTGCAGGAGGTCCACTGCAGCTGTGCTGGCCATTGGGGTCCTCTGCAGAGCAGGTCACTGGAAACCACTTCCACTGTGTGGCTAACACTGGTAGCCCCTGCCCTTCCTCCTTGTTCCTAGCCACCTCTACACATCTCAGCTTTGCCCGTTTCTAGATGGGGTGAAACCAAAGCAGGTCCTTCATACAGTGTCCCAAAAGTTGCAGGAGTAGAGAAGCTGGTTGCTCACCCCACTCTCCCTTTCCTGGCAAGAGGAAGTCTTCCTAGCTGAGAAAGTCTCTCTTGGTGCTGAGCAGTGCTGGCCTGGTTGATGGGATGATGCAAGCAAAATGCATCTGTTCTTCTTTCCCTTTTTGTGTGGTTATTCTCAGGTGTTTTGTTCCATTGTGTTGCAGAAGTTTCTTAAGTAGACACCTAAGCTCTCCCAGAGCTGTTTTTGCTTGTGGACAGCTGTCTAACTGCTGATCTTGGTTGGGGGAGAGAGGCTGGCGTCTCCTATTTTGCCATCTTGGTAACATCACTTCAAATATTTCCTAAAATAGTCACTGTTGATAAGGAGTTCTTTGGGAAAGCTTACATTACTAAATGGTTGTTCATAATATTCTCAAGAGCAGTACTGTCCAAGGGAATTTTGCACAAAGATGGGAGTTTTATTTACCTACACTGTCCAATATGACATCCATTAGCCATATATGTTTACTGAGCACTTGAACAGTGGTTAGTGCAATTGAGACACTGACTTTTAAATTTTATGTACTTATTTTTTGGCCACACCACACGGCTTGCTGGATCTCAGTTCCCCGACCAGGGACTGAACCCAGGCCATGGCAGTGAAAGTCTGGAATCCTAACCACTAGGCAACCAGAGAACTCCCGAATTTTATTTAATTTTAATATATTTAAATTTAAGTAGCCACAAGTGGCTAGTGGCTACCATGTTGGTCAGTGAAGCTCTAGAGCTGTGCTACTCAAAGTGTGGTCTCAAATCCCAGAAGTACCAGCATCATCTGGGAGCCTCTTAGAAATGCATAATCTCGGACTTCACACCTACAGAATTCAAGTCTACATTCTAATATGTCCCTAAGGTAATTCATGCATACATTATAGTTGATAAGCCCTGTTTTGGAGAATTTGACCCTTAAATAAGGCTACATTAATTGGTTGGAGTTTTGTTTTGTTTTAGTGTTTTCTCATTCTGAAAGAATAAATCAAATGACTCTAAGTCTGAATCCAAGGAGTATGGGACCTTAAACATACAATTGTCTTTGTGTCTTAGTTTCCATATATCTCATACACAAATCTCAGTTCCACAGCAACCTATGTCACAAGATTATGCATGGGAATTCTTTCAGTATCATGCAATTATAAAGTATAATTCACAATAGGAAATAATCATAATTTGATCTGTATAATGTTACCTCTAGAAGGGCCCATGCAAATAACATTTCATAACTAAGAAAAGCCAATCCTTCAAAAGTCATTTTCCCTGATTTCATCCTTCTGGGCATTTGTTTAGTCTCATGCCTCTGTTCTTTCAAATGTCTGTTTAGCATATATATCAACATATGGGCCATAGCATACAGACCAACAACTTGCTGTCTCCAGGTGGGTAGTAATTGGCTATGCAGGGCCGTGGATTGGTGACACTGTGTGTGTGACTTCAACTCATTCTTCAAGATGCTGCTCATCTTCTGTCCCTGACCCTGAGCAAAGTAAAAGAATCACCACCTCCTCCGAAGCCCCATTGTAAACTGTCTGCTTCCATAATGGCATGTATCACACAGTGTTGTAAATGTTTCTTTACTTATCTCTCCCCATCACTAAACTATGAGCAACTTGAAGAAAGACAAACTACATCTAATTTGTCTTTGTAACCTCCATGGCCAGTACAGTATTGGTGTATAGTTGGAGTTCAGTGAATATACAATGAAATAAAATGAATGGATGTTTTTCTGAAGTCAGATGGCCTTGGTCAGAGCTGAAATTGATTGTCTGATCCCATCCAGGTCAACGCTCTTTCTTCTGTACCCTGTAGCATGTTTTAGCACAGATGGCAACCTTGGAACATTTGGGGCAACAACCATGAGAAAGAGAATGCCATCTTCTAAAGTAACACAGATCGTAAGAGAAGCAGAGTAGTACCACTTAAATTCATTCAGGTTATCAGAGGCTCCCTTAGAGATTGTGTATCCCTTGTACACCTGCTGAAATCGAGCAATGAAAATCCAAAAATGTGATTAAGAACAAAAGCAGGAAATTTGTATTTAGAAATACCAACTTACACCTATTAGGCTTTGTGAAAAGATGGCAGGCGGTTCTAGGTAGTCACCGTCAACAGGAAAGTATTTATTTCATCTGCTATTCAGAACTCTTAACGTGCATTACATCGATTGTCCTTCTTAAGGGTTATCTGGGTAACTGGCCCAGCTGTAGCTGAGAATGAGCATGAGAGTGACAGTGGGACGACGGAGAGAGAAAACCACGTGAAGGTAGAGGGAATGTATGTAGGTGGTAGGAGAAGGTAGAGGGACAGGGGAAAGGAGTTTAGATGAACAGCCAAACTAAGCTTTTAAAATGATATTAATGGCAGAACTCAAGATATGCATATTAACAAAGGGTACTTAGTCCCCCCCCCCTTTTTTATCAACTGTGCAGGGTCCTCTATTCTTGTTGGTCTTTTTTTTCTAATATATTGAGAAAAAAATTTTTTTGAATTTTATTTTATTTTATTATTTTATACAGCAGGTTCTTATTAGTTACTTATTTTATACATATTAGTGTATACATGTCAATCCCAATCTCCCAGTTCATACCACCACCACCACCCCACCACACCCCTGCTTTCCCCCCTTGGTGTCCATACATTTGTTCTCTCCATCTCTGTCTCTATTTCTGCCTTGCAAACTGGTTCATCTGTACCATTTTTCTAGATTCCACATATATGCGTTAATATATGATATTTATTTTTCTCTTTCTAACTTACTTCACTCTGTATGACAGTCTCTAGGTCCATCCACCTCACTATAAATGACTCAATTTCATTCCTTTTTATGGCTGAGTAATATTCCATTGTATGTATGTACCACAACTTCTTTATCCATTCATCTGTTGATGGGCATTTAGGTTGCTTCCATGTCCTGGCTATTGTAAATACAGCTGCAATGAACATTATGGTACATGACTCTTTTTGAATTATCGTTTTCTCAGGGTATATGCCCAGTAGTGGGATTGCTGGGTCATATGGTAGTTCTATTTGTAGTTTTTTAAGGAACCTCCATACTGTTCTCCATAGTGGCTGTATCAATTTACATTCCCACCAGCAGTGCAAGAGGGTTCCCTTTTCTCCACACCCTCTCCAGCATTTATTGTTTGTAGGTTTTCTGATGATGACCATTCTGACAGGTGTGAGGTGATACCTCATTGTAGTTTTGATGTGCATTTCTCTAATGATTAGTGATGGTCTATTCTTGCTTCTTTTTGTTGGGTTGCTCTGCTAAGAAGGGGTGAAGCCAGTGGGCAGCCAAGGAGCAAGGTGATCACACACGCTCTAAAACAGCTCTAAACTCTGTATTTGTTTTCTATTGCTGTTGTAACAAATTACCACAAACTTAATTGCTTACAGCAATGCATTTATCTTGCAGTTCTGTAGGTCGAAAGTCCAACACGGGTCTCCCTGGGCTACAATCAAGGTGTCAAGCACTGTCGCCCCTTTCTGGAGGCTCCAGGGAGAATCCATGCTCTGTTTACTTAGGTTGTTGGAAGAATTCAGTTCCCTGAAGTTGTAGGACTGAGGTCCCTGTTTTCCTGACAGATATCAAGTGAAGTCTGCTCCCTGGTTCTAGGAGCTGCCTACACTCCTTGAATCATGGTCCCCTTCCCCCATTTTGACAGCCAGCAGTGGTGGGTCAAGCCCCTGTCACACTTCAGATCTCTCCTGCCTGTTCTTCCCATTGCGTCTGTCTTCCTCTGCCTGCCACACCCGCTGTTAAGGACCCCAGATACACTGGAATAAGCTCCTTATTTTAAGATCTATAAACTTAATTCCATCTCAAACTTCCTTTGACAAGTGCAACAACATATTCACAGGAGTTAGGGGATGAGATATTAGGGGATGTACATCTTTGGAGACCATTATTCTGCCAACCACACCTACCTTCACTAGACAGAGGCCACAGTGTACATCCAATAGGCCCCTCTTCTCTGCCTACTGGAAAGATATCAGCTAGGAAACAAAGCTTCAGACAAGACTAGGAGTGAATTTACTGGTATCTGTGTGCACATGCCATTAAAATGTCTCAGGCATTCACTCACACAGTCACTGAACAAAGGTTATTGTAAAACCACTGTGGACCGAAGGTCTCATGGTAAGTACTAAAATAAAAGATGGCCAAGTGCTGGTCCCTGAACTGCAGAAGCTGGCAGTAAGGTGACAGACAAGAAAGTCAACCAACCACAATGCCATGTGGTGAGTGTGTGGTGAAGGTAGGTATGAGGGCAGGGAGGAAGAAGAAGCCACATGGAGAAGGGGGTTCTAAGGACGCTTCTAAAAGGAAGTGCAGCCTGAATAATGGGGATGATACACACAAAGGCTGTGAGATGTCAGGTGTGATGAAGTCTAGGACACATCTGAGGAAGTAATGGGAGATGAGCAGAAGAGGAAGGCAGGAGATGGTTCACCAACATCATGTGTGTGCATCGTAATAAAGAGTCTGGATGTGACCTCAAAGGCAAACAGAATCTATTAAAGGATGTTAAGCAGAGCTGGCATCAGATTTTCTTTCTTAAAAGATCACTCACGAAGCAGATAGGGAAGAACTAAAACAGTAAACTTGAAAATAATTTCCAAGCCATTCACTCAGGGGTGAAAGAAAGCTCTATGTATAAAATTAAGCCATAGACGCTGGTATGAAGAACTGTTAAATGCTACTTCCTCTTTCAGTCTCAATTTGTGGATTCTTTGTGGTAATTGTATAGGGACAATCTGAAGGCACATTTTTTTCTCCATAGGGTGTTGTGGCAATGCTCCAGGGAGATCTGGAAACTGGCACAGCAGGTCTCAAAATAGTCCAATACCCAAGAGCACAAGATTTTCCCCCACACTATCGTCTTTACTTTATTCAAACCACAATCTCCCCTCCCATAGGCCCAATCAACTTCCTACAGAGCTAGACTCCTGGGAAACCATGTCACACTTTAAATCCAGCAAAAGACATTTCTACTTAAAGAAATCCTATACTTCCTATAACATGTCTTCTGTGTACAAAAGTAATATGTTTCACAGTCAAAAATTTGGAAAAATATAAAGAAGTTTTGATGTAAATTCTTTCATTTTTTTCTATAAGAAAGAGCCCTTCTAAAAATGTGGTTATACTCTAATGCTTTTTTGTTACCTCCTTTTTTAAAACAATACAGTAGGAGAATTATTTCGTCCTTAAATACTATTCTAAAACACTGTTGTTGTTTTTTTTGCGGTACGCAGGCCTCTCACTGTTGTGGCCTCTCCCGTTGCGGAGCACAGGGTCCGGACGCGCAGGCTCAGCGGCCATGGCTCACCAGCCCAGCCGCTCCACGGCGTGTGGGATCCTCCCGGATCGGGGCACGAACCCGTGTCCCCTGCATCGGCAGGCAGACTCTCAACCACTGCGCCACCAGGGAAGCCCTAAAACATTGTTTTAATGACTGCATAGAAGTCCACTGTATGAAAGTACTATAATTTTCTTAACATAGTTTATTAATCTTCTAGTATTGGTTCTTTCTTTTTGCTTTTGCTTTTTTTTGATACCATAATTAATACTATAATAAAAAACATTTTAAGCATCTTCGATTTTCTGAGAATAAATGGACTCCTTTTGCATTTTTTTTTCTTTCTTATGTATCCAGAATATTTTTTAAAAGTTAGCCATGATCCTTTTTGGTGAAAGGATAGTCAGGACACAGTCAATGCCTAAAATCTTCAGGGAGAGAATATTTTAGAATTAGGGATTAGCAATACATAGAAAGATACAAATGTTTATTAAATACCTACCATGGAAAGCCATGCTAAGTGCTGGGAGTATAACCACAGCAAGATAGACAGCCTCACACTCCCTGAGTTCACAACCTAACCGGGTAGAAACAGTTAGAGAAATGACACTGGAGAATGATGTTAGTACCAACGCAAAAATTGCACCTATAAATAATTTTTTTTCAGGGCTACAGATTTTTAAGCCTTATTGTCTACTACTAATTCCTCATCTTTCACTAATGTTAATCGAAGTTACCCCCACATCTATACTGTTTCTTTCATTAGATCTTAGACCCTATATGCATCAGAGAACATTTTGCCTTTGTTAGGATTGTAATATCTTGTCTTGAATTTTGAAAAATGGCTCCTTCCTCTGATAGAAGGTCACTCAGCCATACCCCATTAGCCCTACCCTAGTGGTATTTTTAGATCCTGATTTGTAGATTAGTGTTTGAGGAACACAGAATTCTTAGTCCCCGAGTCAGTATCTTCTAGGCAACCACAATCTTAGATTTGTCTTTTTTAAAGGTTCCCAAATTCATGTTTCTTAATGTAAGACAAACAAGTAATGAATTAGATCATCTGCTTAGCTTTTTAAGACTTAAGAAGACCTCCCTATTTGCACCAAGCTAGGCACTTTTTAACTCAAAGTTTCCAATAGAAAAGAATATCTGCAAAACAAAAGAGAAGGACAAATGGTGGGGTGAGGGGCGTAAACTTTTTCTGAAGACTGTGCTAAACTCTTTCACTATTTAATAGATAAGAATGAATACTGCTGTTTAACTAGATCCAGTCTCTGAAATATCTAATTAAAACTGATGTGCTTATTTAGTTTCCAATTCATCACAGGTGGGCCCACATTAATGTGAAAATGAGAGTAAATTACCAGCATTTGGCAATCTCACTGAATGTCATTCACATTATTAGCTCAAACCTCAAAATGCATTTTAAAATGTGGTTCATAGGTAGGGCACTGCCTCTCCATGCAAATAAAAATCTTCACTGGTGGGCTGATGGAATGTCATTTTCATGTAAGGGGGTCCCAGTGGCAAAGTCCACCTACTCCAAACACCTCACCCGTGATCCAATGGAAGCTGCCTTTGTGGAGGGTGGTGGGAAGGGATGCTCCCTCTCTTTCCAGTCTTAACGTCTCCTGGGAATGACTCTTTAGTTTGGCCCAACTCTCTTCTACCTTGTTGACCAGAACTTCATATAAAATTCAGCTCATTTCACTTTCTGGAGGAGTTCTTTCCTAGCGATCCTCAGGAAGGACAGCAGCTCCCATGTCACCCTAGCAGACAGCCACATCCCTGCTGCAAATGGGCCCTGAGCTCTTCAGCCTTTCTCTTTTCACATCTACAAAGTGTAAAGTCATCTTCCATCTAATTCATCGGCGGAAGGCTCTTTACATGGTGTGCTGAAATGCATTCTGGAACATCTCATAGATTACAATCTTCAATGACGGAGGACAACACTCAACTATGTTTCGTCTACACAACTTGGACAGTGACTGATCCCAAAACCACTTTCATTTTCCACTTTTTCTACAGCTTCCAAATCCATGTGGAAGATAATTCCTTTCACCGTTAAAGCACCCACTGTTACAGGCTAATTTACAAGCAGGATAAATTATTTCAGGGCCATGGAAAGGAGGTCAAGAAACCTGTCACTTTATTGACTGACTGACTGAATGGCCATGGGATCTTAGTTCCCCGACCAGGGATGGAACCCGGGCCACAGCAGTGAAAGTGCTGGGTCCTAACCACTGGACCACCAGGGAATTCCCCAGAAAGCTGTCACTTTAAACATACACTCACACATTCATACCCCCTTTATCTGCTTTTAATGCCCAAAGTCTTAAATGGAAATGTATTCTTTTAGCTTAAAGTTCTGAACCCTTCAGATTGAAAATTCAGCTTTCTTGTATATGAATGACCAATAAATAGATGATTTGGTGCTTAATCTCACTAGAAGTCTGGGTAATACAAAGTAAAGCAACGAAGAAGTACCCATATTCACCTACCGCCTTGATAAAGTTTACAAAATTATGAACATGCTGTGCTGGTGTAAGAAAGTGGACAGACACCCCTTCTCATACATTGGTGGTGGAAGTGTCAATTGCTACAAATGTTTCATAAAAAATAATCTAGCAAATTTTACCTTATGTGTATTTTATCACAATTAACCATTTTAATAATAATAATAAATAACAATTTAGCAGTAGCTACTACAATTAAATATATCCAAAATCACTGGCTCATCTCCACCTCTCCACCTTTGGGAATCTAATCAATACACTGGTATATAAGAATATATGTAAAACAAATTTTGTTTGCAGCATCATTAGTGACATGCAGGTGCAGGCGGAGTAGACAGCTGAACATATTGAGTATATTTATACTATGGCAAGTTATGTATTTTATAATGAATCATTAATTTATTAACCTGAAAAAAATCCATGAAATACATAGGCTAAGTGAGAAAAAAGTTGCAGACTACTATGAATAAAAGGCAATACGGTGCAGTGGTTCTGAGCATGGACTCGAGTTAAATTTTTCTTGGAGCCTATATTTTTAGCACTGTGACTGTAGGTAAGGTTCTTACTCTCTCCAAAGCTCAATTGCTTCATCTATAAAATGGGTATGCAAAATTAATAGGGATGGTACCATCCGTATCACAGGGTTTGAGTAAATATTAAATAAAAAGTGATACAAATAATATATTGAGGGGCTTCTCTGGTGGTGCAGTCGTTACGAGTTGGGCTGCCAGTGCAGGGGACATGGGTTTGATCCCTGGTCCGGGAAGATCCCACATACCGTGGAGCAACTAAGCCTGTGTGCCACAGCTACTGAGCCTGCGCTCTACAGCCCGCGAGCCACAACTACTGAAGCCCGTGCTCCGCAACAAGAGAAGCCACCACAATGAGAAGCCCACGCACCACAACGAAGAGTAGCCCCCGCTTGCCGCAACTTGAGAAACCCTGCACACAGCCACGAAGACCCAACGCAGCCAAAAATAAATAAAGAGATAAATTTTTTTAAATAGTATATTGAAAGGCACAAAGTATGCAGTCAATTAATGTTAATTCCCTTCTCCCTATGCCTCTAAAATGAATCAGTTTTAAAGCACTGCTTGAGCCCCACTCACAAATGCCTTCCAGTGTGAGGCGGAAGCCCAGCTCTGGGTCCGGATTGGAGCTGGAGAGTCCCAAGCACTTGTCTCCTCAGTAGATGCCAATCAGCCCTGCCGCCGCTCTGCACTGCAGGACAGGGGAGACCAGGATTATAGGACCCGACAAAAGAATCCACCTTGGGCTGAGGGGAGAAGGCCTTCAGCCTCTGCGCAAACCTTCAAGGACCTCTTCCTCCTCTCCATTCCACCTCCTCTCCACTCCACCTCCTCAGTACAGGCTGTCGCTGCCCACTCACCCAATCAAAGTAGAGGTCCAAGGTCACTGCTTGGACCTAGGACCTGTGGCCATGGAGTAGGCCACCACTCGGCCTTCGGTAAAGAACCACACAGTGACCAGCCATGTGGCTGATAGGGTCCTGGTGTTCCAGCTGGGTGTCAGGCCTCAGCCTCTGAGGTGGGAGAACCGAGCCCAGGACATTGGACCACCAGAGAACTCCAAGCCCCACATAATATCAGTTGGCGAGAGCTCTCCCAGAGATCTCCATCTCAATGCTAAGACCCAGCTCCACTCAACAACCAGCAAGCTACACAGCTGGACACCCTACGCCAAACAACTAGCAAGACAGGAACACAACCCCACCCATTAGTAGACAGGCTGCCTAAAATCATTATAAGTTCACAGACACCCCAAAACACACCATGAGATGCAGTCCTGCCCACCAGAAAGACAACATCCAGCCTCATCCACCAGAACACAGGCACCAGTCCCCTCCACCAGGAAGGCTATACAAGCCACTGAAGCAACCTTAACCACTGGGAGGAGACACCAAAAACAACGGGAACTAAGAACCCACAGCCTGTAAAAGGAGACCCCAAACACAGTAAGTTAAGCAAAATGAGAAGACAGAGAAATACACAGCAGATTAAGGAGCAAAGTGAAAACCCACCAGACCAAACAAATGAAAAGGAAATAGGCAGTCTACCTGAAAAAGAATTCAGAGTAATGATAGTAAAGATGATCCAAAATCTTGGAAATAGAATGGAGAAAATACAAGAAACATTTAACAAGGACCTAGAAGACCTAAAGAGCAAACAAACAATGATGAACAACACAATAAATGAAATAAAAAATCTCTAGAAGGAATCAATAGCAGAATAACTGAGGCAGAAGAATGGATAGGTGACCTGAGATAAAATAGTGGAAATAACTACTGCAGAGCACAATAAAGAAAAAAGAATGAAAGAATTCAGGACTGTCTCAGAGACCCCTAGGACAACATTAAAGGCACCAACATTTGAATTATAGGGGTCCCAGAAGAAGAAGAGAAAAAGAAAGGGACTAAGAAAATACTTGAAGAGATTATAGTTGAAAACTTCCCTAATATGGGAAAGGAAATAGTCAAGTCCACGAAGCACAGAGAGTCCCATACACGATAAATCCAAGGAGGAACATGCCAAGACATATTAATTAAACTACCAAAAATTAAATACAAAGAGAAAATATTAAAAGCAACAGCTAACATATAAGGGAATCCCCATAAGGTTAACGCTAATCTTTCAGCAGAAACTCTGCAAGCCAGAAGGGAGTGGCAAGACATACTTAAAGTGATGAAAGGGAAAAACCTACAACTGAGATTACCCTACCCAGCGAGGATCTCATTCAGATTCGACAGAGAAATTAAAATATTTACAGACAAGCAAAAGCTAAGAGAATTCACCACCACCAAACCAGCTTTACAACAAATGCTAAAGGAACCTCTCTAGGCAGGAAACACAAGAGAAGGAAAAGACCTACAATAACAAACCCCAAACACTTAAGACAATGGTATTAGGAACATACATATTGATAATTACCTTAAATGTAAATGGATTAAATACTCCAACCAAAACACATAGACTGGCTGAATGGATACAAAAAAGAGACCCATATGTATGCTGTCTACAAGAGACCCACGTCAGACCTAGGGACACATACAGACTGAAAGTGAGGAGATGGAAAAAGATGCCCCATGCAAATGGAAATGAAAAGAAAGCTGGAGTAGCAATGCTCATATCAGACAACATAGACTTTAAAATAAAGACTCTTACAAGAGACAGAGAAGGACGCTACAGAATGATCAAGGGATCAATCCAAGAAGATATAACAATTGTAAATATTTGTGCACCCAACACAGGAGCACCCCAATACATAAGGCAAATGCTAACAGCCATAAAAGGGGAAATCGACGGTAACACAATTATAGTAGGAGACTTTAACATCCCACTTTCACCAATGGACATATTATCCAAAATTAAAATAAATAAGGAAACACAAGCTTTAAATGACACATTAAACAAGATGGACTTAATTGATATTTATAGGAGATCCATCCAAAAACAAGAGAATACATTTTCTTCTCAGGTGCTCATGGAACATTCTCCAAGATAGATCATACCTTGGGTCACAAATCAAGTCTTGGTAAATATAAGAAAATTGAAATCGTATCAAGTATCTTTTCCGACCACAATGTTATAAGACTAGGAATCAATTATAGGAAAAAATCTTAAAAAATACAAACACATGGAGGCTAAACAATACACTAATAAATAACCAAGAGATCACTGAAGAAATCAAAAAGGAAATCAAAAAATACTGAGAAGCAAATGACAATGAAAACAGGACTACTCAAAACCCATGGGATGCAGCAAAAGCAGTTCTAAGAGGGAAGTTTATAGCAATACAATCCTACCTCAAGAAACAAGAAACATCTCAAACAACCTAACCTTATACCTAAAGCAATTAGAGAAAGAAGAACCAAAAAAAACCAAAGTTAGCAGAAGGAAAGAAATCAAAAAAATCAGATCAGAAATAAATGAATAAGGGGCTTCCCTGGTGGCTCAGTGGTTAAGAATCTGCCTGCCAATGCAGGGGACACGGGTTCGAGCCCTGGTCTGAGAGGATACCACATGCCGCAGAGCAACTACGCCCGTGAGCCACAACTACTGAACCCATGAGCCACAACTACTGAGCCCGCGTGCCACAACTACTGAGGCCCGCGCGCCTGGAGCCCTTGCTCCGCAACAGGAGAAGCCACCGCAATGAGAAGTCTGCGCACCGCAACAAAGAGTAGCCCCCACTCGCTGCAATTAGAGAAGGCCTGTGCTCAACAGCGAAGACCCAATGCAGCCAAAAATAAATAAAATAAATTTTTTAAAAAAGAAATAAATGAATAAAAAATGAAGAAAACAATAGCTTAGATCAATAAAACTAAAAACGGGTTCTTTGAGAAGATAAACAAAACTGATAAACCATTAGCCAGACTCATCAAGAAAAAAAGGGAGAAGACTCAAATCAACAGAATTAGGAATGAAAAAGGAGAAGTAACAACTGACATTGCAGAAATACAAACGATCATGAGAGATTACTACAAAAAACTATATGCCAATAAAATGAACAAACTGGAAGAAATAGAAAATATAAACAGACCAATCACAAGCACTGACATTGAGACTGTGATTAAAAATTTTCCAACAAATAAAAGCCCAGGACCAGATGGCTTCACAGGCGAATTCTATCAAACATTTAGAGAATAGTTAACACCTACCTTTGTCAAACTCTTCCAAAATATAGCACAGGGAAGAACACTCCCAAACTCATTCTACGAGGCCACCATCACCCTGATATCAAAATCAGACAAAGATGTCACAAAAAAAGAAAACTACAGGCCAATATCACTGATGAACATAGATGCAAAAATCCTCAACAAAATACTAGCAAACAGAATCCAACAGCACATTAAAAGGATCATACACCGTGATCAAGTGGGGTTTATCCCAGGAATTCAAGGATTCTTCAATATACGCAAATCAATCAATGTGATACACCATATTAACAAATTGTAGGAGAAAAACCATGTGATCATCTCAATAGATGCAGAAAAAGCTTTTGACATAATTCAATACCCATTTATGATAAAAACCCTCCAGAAAGTAGGCATAGATGGAACTTACCTCAGCATAATAAAGGCCATATATGATAAACCCACAGCAAACATCATTCTCAATGGTGAAAAACTGAAACCATTTCCTCTAAAATCAGGAACAAGACAAGATGCCCACTCTCACCACTATTATTCAACATAGTTTTGGAAGTTTTAGCCATAGCAATCAGAGAATAAAAAGAAACGAAAGGAATCCAAATCAGAAAAGAAGAAGTAAAGCTGCCACTGTTTGCAGATGACATGATACTATACATAGAGAATCCTAAAGATGCTACCAGAAAACTACTAGAGCTAATCAATGAATTTGGTAAAGTAGCAGGATACAAAATTAATGCACAGAAATCTCTTGCATTCCTACACACTAAGGATGAAAAATCTGAAAGAGAAAATAAGGAAACACTTCCATTTACCATTGCAACAAAAAGAATAAAATACCTAGGAATAAACCTACGTAAGGAGACAAAAGACCTGTATGCAGAGAACTATAAGACACTGATGAAAGAAATTAAGGATGATACAAACAGATGGAGAGATACACCATGTTCTTGGACTGGAAGCATCAACACTGTAAAAATGACTCTACTACCCAAATGAATCTACAGATTCAGTGCAATCCCTATCAAACTACCAATGACATTTTTCATAGAACTAGATGAAAAAATTTCACAATTTGTATGGAAACACAAAAGACCCTGAATAGCCAAAGCAGTCTTGAGAAAGAAAAACAGAGCTGGAGAAATCAGGCTCCCAGACTTCAGACCATACTACAAAGCTACAGTAATCAAGATAGTATGGTACTGGCACAAAAACAGAAATATAGATCAATGGAACAGGATAGAAAGCCCAGAGATAAACCCACTCACATATGGTCACCTTATCTTTGATAAAGGAGGCAAGAGTATACAATGGAGAAAAGACAGCCTCTTCAATAAGTGGTGCTGGGAAAATTGGACAGCTACATGTAAAAGAATTAAATTAGAACACTCCCTAACACCATACACAAAAATAAACTCAAAATGGATTAAAGACCTATTGGTAAAGCCAGACACTATAAAACTCTTAGAGGAAAACATAGGCCGAACACACTATGACATAAATCACAGCAAGATCCTTTTTGACCCACCTCCTAGAGAAATGGAAATAAAAACAAAAATAAACCAATGGGACCTAATGAAACTTAAAAGCTTTTGCACACCAAAGGAAACCATAAACAAGACGAAAAGACAACCCTCAGAATGGGAGAAAATATTTGCAAATGAAGAAACTGACAAAGGATTAATCTCCAAAATTTACAATCAGCTCATGCAGCTCAATATCAAAAAAAACAAACAACCCAATCCAAAATGGGCAGAAGACCTAAACAGATATTTCTCCAAAGAAGATATACAGGTTGCCAACAAACACATGAAAGGATGCTCACCATCACTAATCATTAGAGAAATGCAAATCAAAACTACCATGAGGTATCACCTCACACCTGTCAGAATGGCCATCATCCAAAAATCTACAAACAATAAATTCTGGAGAGGGTGTGGAGAAAAGGGAACCCTCTTGCACTGATGGTGGGAATGTAAATTGATACAGCCACTATGGAGAACAGTATGGAGGTTCTTTAAAAAACTAAAAATAGAACTACCATACGACCCAGCAATCCCACTACTGTGCATATACCCGAGAAAACCATAATTCAAATAGAGTCGTGTACCACCATGTTCATTGCAGCTCTATTTACAATAGCCAGGAGAGGGAAGCAACCTAAGTGTCCATCGAAAGATGAATGGATAAAGAAGATGTGGCACATATATACATGGAATATTACTCAGACATAAAAAGAAATGAAATTGAGTTATTTGCAGTGAGGTGAATGGACCCAGACTCTGTCATACAGAGTAAAATAAGTCAGAAAGAGAAAAGTAAATACCGTATGCTAACACATATATATGGAATCTGAAAATAAATAAATAAAAATGGTTCTGAATAACCTAGGGGCAGGATAGGAATAAAGATGCAGACCTACTAGAGAATGGACTTGAGGACACAGGGAGGGGGAAGGGTAAGCTGGGACAAAGTGAGAGAGTGGCATGGACATCTGTTTTACAAATGTAAAACAGATAGCTAGTGGGAAGCAGCCGCATAGCACAGGGAGATCAGCTCAGTGCTTTGTGACCACCTAGAGGGGTGGGATAGGGAGGGAGACACAAGAGGGAGGAGATATGAGGATATATGTATACGTAGCTGATTCACTTTGTTATAAAGCAGAAACTAACACACCATTGTAAAGCAATTATACTCTAATAAAGGTGTTAAAAAAAAAAGACTGCAATTTTCATGCCTCTTAAACTCCCACAATTCCAGGCAAACCAGGACAATTGTGCACCCCAAATAGAGGGCAATAGCCAGCTGGGTCTGTCTCACTGTTTTAAGGATCTTTCCCAAAGGTCCTACCCTAACAACTTCTGCTCAAACCTCATTGGCTAGAACTTAGTCACATGGTACCCATATGCAAGGAAGCCTGGGAAATGCACATGGCCACCTAACAAAACACTGTGTCCTGGTAAAGAAAAGAGGAACAAGCAGTCTCTTTCACACTTAGTGAGCCTGGAATGGCACAGTCCTTGGAACCCCACAGTGTTCCTTAACCCTAAAACTCTACTCTGAGCCCAAGAGCATTCGTAGGGTTCAATTCTAAGTACCTGCCACAACAGAGGTGATAATGACTCAAGAATTTAGCAATTCAGAGCACCATTTAGATGAGAAAAGCTGGGGTGGGCTATTAAAACTGTAACTGCTTGGAAGCTCCCTGTGGGCTCTGGATCCCAGGGTCCCGTGTAAAATGGGCCCAGCAAGGGGACAAGGACTGGGTTCCATTGACACCCTTCCAATGAGTGTGCATCTCCATCCTGTCTAAGCTCTAGCAAGCAGAAGAAGGAAGAAAGATCCACAGTCCTACCAGCTCTGACAGGGCCCTGGTTAGGGATTACGCTTTCTCCAATCCCGTCTCCACCCAACCACAGAGTGCCGTTTTGAAGAATCATTTGCGGTAAATGAAGAGAGAGGAGCTGTAAGGGCAAGAAATTGGTAGAAAATAATAGGAAAGAAGTGCTATCATTTGATGAGGGTAATAACCTCTGTAAACTAGTGTCCTACTGCATTAGATTTTCCATGAAATTATTTAAAACAGCAGGGAATCAAACATCCCCACATTATTAACCTCTAGTGGGTGCTTACTGAAGAAAATCCAAGGAATATTTATGCGTCTCATGCAGAGGTTGAACCTTAATGTCACAGACTGAAGCAATGAAGCTATGGAATCCTGCCTATATTGTCTTTTGTCAATAATAGGAATCACAGCTGTATTTCCTGCCTGGTGAACATGCAAAATTGTTCTTCAGCCTATCGTGATAAACAGAACATCAGTCATCAGTTTCTAGCTTATGGCAGCTTGTTATATAGAAGAATAGGTCTTACTGCAGCTGGTCCTCACTTTTCAGGGAATCTTGGTTATGAGAAACACTAAAAGTTGATACACAAAGTAGTGTATTCTTTTCAGATTCTTTCCTAGGAGGAAACACAATGGTCTGAAAGCTTTGCCCCCACAGCCCTCTAATTGTTATAATAAACCATTACACTGCCTACACGAAGGAGAACATCCAGCCACCGCTGATCACATTATTTGGGAGTAAATCTGTCACAACCGGAGTCACTGTAGAAGTGTTACGGTCAAACATGTTGAATTAGGGCCAGATTTCAGCATTAATTACAATAATTATATTATAACCGCCATTTCATCATAAAAACTAGTTTCATTATGACATTTCATTCTTTGTTCCAGGACTTCCAAAATCCCAAATTGCAAGAGGAGCTTAGAAATAATGTTGGATCAAGTTTACAAAATGTAAGTTTTTACAGATTTATGGTTTTTAAAAACAGCATTCAAATAAATGATAATTAATATACAGGAAAGCTTGCTAAAACTGATGGGATTGCATACTCCCTGTAAGTTAGAAGGATTTAATTTTTGCATTTTTTTGAAGAACTATGCATGTATAAATTATAGGTAGTTGTGAATTCCAAAGCTATAAATATACTGGAGGACCCTGGTGGTATCATACTGAACAGCTGTTTGCAGAGAATAAGCCTCTCCAGTACCCTGAGGAAGGCACGGAATATTGAAATGTTGGCTAAATGTTCAAACTGTTCAAAGAATGAATACCTCTGAAAACAAAAGGAAAATAGGAATGATGTCCTTGGGTTTGTAGCTCGGTCTGAGTAAGCTCTGTCAAAAGCCGTTTCCAGTCTTTTGTCTCCCTCCCTTTCCCTCCCCTGCCTTCCCTTCCTTTCCAGAGCAATTTAGCTTGAAAGCCATTAGCCAGAGCTGAGCAAGGTAGGTATCAGCAGAGGGGAAGAAGGGCCCAGGTCATGGTGGCCCAGAGTAGCATAGTAGAGCCCAAGCCAGGTGAGAATGGTAGCCAGGAGGAGGAAGGTGACCCAGCCCAGGGTGCTGGAGCCTGAGATGTCAGTGATGAGGGTACCGAGGTGGAGCTTGAGAGGCTTGACGAGGTCTCCACGCATGGAAGGGAAGGCAGCCGTGGCCGGCATAAGATGCCAGAGCCCCAGAAGGAAGAGGCAGGTATCCTGAAGAGGGCACCTGAGCCCAGGTGTCTGAGCCCAAGCTGGATGACGAGGATGTTTAGGAGAGGGTTCCATAATGGGGTGTCAGAGACTCAGCAGGATGAGGAGTGTGCCCAAATTGGGAGGAGGGGGGCAATGAGCAGCCCAGCAGGGGTGTCGGGACTGAGCAGGGCTGAAGCATCCACATGAAATATGGCCTCGTACATCATATCACAGCCCTAACGGGGAGAAGAGGGCATTTAGAGAGAAAGGGGACAGGAGACGGTGGTGGTGGGCATCAGGTACTGTCAGAGCTCAATGGGGTAAAGAGAGTATCCAACATGGGGGCTGAGCCAGAGCCAACTGTCTGAGTTCAAGCAGGGAGAGGAGACTGGACCCCAGGAGGGCATCCTAATGCCACCTGTCAGAACCTGAGCAGAGTGAAAGGGTGAGGAGGAGGGTTCATGGGGTGGGGGGCAATGATGGCAGCGGTACAGCATGGAATTTTGGAGCCCAAGTGGGATAAGGTGGTGTACTAGAGAAAGGTGACATCACGCTGGTATCCGAGCTGGGTAACATGTTGCCCAAACAGGGCATGAGGGGAAACCCAGCAAAGGGAGTCAGAGACAGAGCTGGGTGTCCACGAGGGACTGGAACGGAGGCGGCAGTGATAGGACTTTGGCTACAGTCAGGGATTGATCAAATAAGCCAATGTGTTAGGGACAAACGGGAGTCAGATTTCTCACTGTCAAAGAAAAGAACTGCAAACACAGAAAAGGAGAAAACAAGCATGAGCTGTGTGGTATTCGACTGGAATTCAAACTGTCAGTATGAATTCGTGGTTCTAAACATATTTAGACACGTACAGAAATACACACAGATACAAATGTGTGTGTGTGTGTGTGCGGACATACACACAGGTTACCTGGGCCAGTCCAATGAGAAGGCCTGAAAGGAGATACCCCAACAGCAGTGAGCACACCTAGTGTCCTGATCTTCATTTGTAAATGCAATTTTTCTATTAAAAGAATCAGGACTCTTTGCAGAAGTGGCAGATTCCAGAGCTGGGAGAGGGCATTACAGAACGAGCTGAAACTTTTTGGGTGTGCCGGAAAGGAACTGCTCAAAAGATGATACAGACGTGTCGAAAGGACACAGCGCCAGCTTGAAGGGGCTCCTGCTGGCCAAACTTGAGACAATCTGAACATCAAGACAGTAGTAATGAATTTTTAACTCATTCAATAGTAACAGGAATCCGTGAGTCTATACCCATGTACGTAAATAAACAACAAATAAATGTACAAGTAAAAACTAAGAAGTTTAATGGGGGGGATAAATATGCCTGTTAACTAAAATGTGTAGAATAAAAATAGAGAGAATTGAACCCTAAAAGAAAAGAAAACATATTGAGATAGGATATAACCACTTTAAGAGTTTAAAGACTTCAAACCTGGTTGGGGTGTATTCCAGAGCACATATGAACTTTCCATGTGCATCAGAGAACCACAATTGGTAATTTTCAAAGAATTATAGAAGATGGGAAAGAGGCCAGAGATTGCACAAGGGAAAATACCCATTATCACCAAACAGGGAAAATGCTATCCCTGGCCCTTCCCATTAAATGTATTAATCCCCAATGGCCCCATTCCTAAATGGATTGGTGAATGAGATTCTTTAGAAAAGACAAAGGTTTCACTAGGATTTAGCATAGATCCATTATGAACAAGTACATCAAACTATCTTATTTCCTATTTTCTTAGGGAACCAGACAGATTACAAGAGAAGCTGTCTGAAGTTGATAATGTATCTTTTTTTAAGCAGGATATATTTTACAAACTCTTTACGATATCGTGGTTAAAAAGATAATGATCAACATAATGGACTGCTATTTATTGTGCTCTTATTATGTGACAGATGTGATGTCAAGTGTGTAATGCTCATGACCAGTCGAGGAGGTAAATATTGTTATTCCCTACAGCCATTTTTTCACATGAAGAAAATGGAGCTTTAAAAAATTAAATAACATGCCCTAAATCATGTAACTACTAACTGGAAGAGTGGAAATTCAAACTCAGAACTATCTACAAACCCCATCCTCTCAACTCTTATAATGAACACTGCAGCTAAGTATAATCATAGCTAGTTGAACAATCATCCCCAAACAGCCCACATTAATTAATGTCTACTTGACTCTAATTATGGGCCAAATATACCTGGTGAAAATTTGAAAACATTGGTTGAATTTTTAAGTTATTTTTTAATTGCCCATTCTGAGTAAGTTTAATAAAGAGTCTAAGTGAGAAACAATGAAGGCCTACACAAGGCTGAGGACTGCAAGGCTATAGTGAGGACAGACTAGGTACAAAGAGAAATAAGACACAGTCCCTGCCCTTCCAGAGCTTACAAACAGCAATTATAAAACCAAAATGCATATGCCAAAAGAAGCAGGGATACAGCAACAGAGGTTCCAAAGAGAGAGACTATCTAGTTAAAGACATCAGGGAAGCATCATTGGATAAGATAATTTTACAGGTGGGCAACCAGGGATGAGTGGTATTTTACAGATGCTCTGGAGAGCAAAATCCAGATGAACAAAAAACCTTGAGCAAAGCCAAAGAAGAGGGATGTGTGAGGCTTCTTTAGGGTAGAACAAGAATTCCAAGTTTATGGACGAACAGAATGCATAGAATAACACTGTAGCAGATAAAGGTAGAAATTAGGTCACACTATAAATTACAGATGTGTGTAATTTTGTTTAGGAACCTCTATCAAAGATGAGTTTTAAGAAGATAAAGCATTCAATAGTCCTCAGTGAATGAATAATTGGCAACAATTTTGAGGAGACATTAGAAAGAGGAGAGAGTGGAGTTTGAGGAGGGTCAAGGTGAGGTACAGTATGGTGTCTGTTACTCATATTGCTCATTGATCCATGGCTCAAATTTGAATCATGGGAGAGAGTTTCTATAAAAAACCATTACAGACTACATGGGCTCTTACTGAAATTTCTATAAACTATTTGGAGCCCCAAACAGGTTGCTTTTTAAAATATATAATGATGTATATTAAAGTGGAGGCAAAGGATACCTCCAAAGTGCAGCTGCTATTGGTATGTCAGGAGAAGAGAACAGAGTCAGCAGCTGGAGCAATGGAGCCAACCAGCATATATCTAGGCTAAAGAAGAGTCAAAGAGAACACCACCTCAGATCTTGAAATCTGTTTTACAGATAGCTGGCCAATTGCAGCAATAATGCACGAACATAGAAAGAACACTGGAGTAAGCCAGAGCAAGCCACAGAAAAAGTTAGATGCTCTGCTGAAAACAAAATGAGTAGCTTATGAACCCACATGAGACACACTCTGGGAACTCTGAACTGAGAGGAACTTGATTTCACTATAACTGAGGAGTCATCATGATGTTGGTATTCTGTCCATTTATTTGTTCTGATGTTACTTTTATACCCAGCTATTTATAACACTTGCAATTAATAACTCTTCTAAGATACAACATAGTATAAAGTAACTGTAAGTAGACAGTGCATACACACACACAAAATCACTCTGCCTGGTATGCATAATTTTCAGTCCTCTGAAGTATTAATCTGTATTAAAGACCTCTCTTACATAATTCATGTGCTGTATCTGTCACAAAATGCTTCCATTTTAAATTTCCATTTTGAAATAATTATAGATTCATAGGAAGCTGCAAAAACAATACCGAATCATCTCATGCATCCTTTACCCAATTTCCTCCAATGATTACCTCTTATATACCTGTGGCACAATATCAAAACCTGAAAATTGACACTGGTAAAATCTGTGTGTATAATACTATTCCATTTTGTCACAAATAAATAAATGTACCAAAATTTGTTAACTATTTGCCTACTACAGGACATTTTGGTTGTTTCCAACTTAGACTTTACAAATAAGTTCCCAGGACTTCCCTGGTGGTCTAGTGGTTAAGAATCTGTCTTCCAATGCAGGGGACATGGGGTCGATCCCTGGTCGGGGAACTAAGATCCCACATGCCGTGGGGCAACTGAGCCACAACTAGAGAGCCTGCATGCTGCAACTACAGAGCTCACGTGCTCTGGAGCCCGCGCACCACAACTACAGAGCCCATGCACTCTGGAGCCCGTGCGCCACAACTAGAGACAAGCCCGCGTGCCACAACTAGAGAGAAGCCCACGCGCTGCAGTGAAGAGCATGCACACCACAGTGAAAAGATCCCTCATGCCACAACTAAGACCCGACGCAGCCAAAAATAATAAATTATTTAAAGAAAAAGAAATATAGTTCCCATAAACATTTGTGTATAGAAGGGGAAAAGGACCTTCCAAAGAAGAAAAAAATACTTAATAAAGAACATTACTGGGGAAATTGAAAATTTTTAATATGGACTATAGGTCAGATGTTGGTTTTGTGTCAATGTGAACTCTCAATGTGAAATTTTGATAATTTTACTCTGATTATGTAAGACAGTGTTCTTGTTTTTAGGAAATGCACACTGAAATATTTAGGGACGAAGAACCATTTAATTTCAAATGGTTCTGGAGAGAGAGAAAGCAAATGAGGCAAAATTTAAACAATTTATAAACCTGGCTAAAGGTATACAACAGTTCGTAGTACTATCCTTAAAACTTTTCTGTACATTTGAAATTATATTAAAATTAAAGATTACAAAGAAAAGTTCTATCAGAAGGACAATCCCCTTTGCATATTTTACTTAAAGATTCTTGAAAAGTTGAAAAGAGTATTAGATGTGTGTCCAGTATAGAGATCCTTTATCTATCCTAAATCTAAACAAGTAAAATGTAGTACTAGCTTTCTCTTTCTTGCCCTCCATTTTTTTGAGGTACTACTACCAAGATAAAGATCTGATCAAAGAGATTTTTTAAATGATGTTAAAAATAAAAGATTAGTATAGGATCAGCCAACTTTATCTTTGACAACAACATCCTCACAAAGACCATGTGGCACAGAGGCTTTGGGGTCTGACCTCTGGACCCATGAGGCTTGGGTTTGAATCCTAGCTCCACCGCTTCTAGTCGTGTGACCTTAGGCAAGTTGGTTGACCTCCCTGTGCTTCAGATTCTGTGAAAGAAAGAGAGAAAGAGAGGGAGGAAGGAAGGAAGGAAGGAAGGAAGGAAGGGAGGAAGGAAGGAAGGAAGGGAGGGAGGGAGGAAAGAAGGGAGAAAGGAAGCAGAGGAGGAGATGGGGAGGGAGGGAGGAATAGAGGCAGGGATGAAGGGGGAAAGAAAAAGAGAAAGAAAAAAATAATAAAATAATATCTACTTCTAAGGGATTTCTTGAGTTTAAAATATGTTTATATCTAAAATGGTTAGAAGAGTGCCTGGCATATATTGAGTTTTATACAGGATTTTATGGTTATTAAATGAGAGAATTAAAAACAAGTCCCTGGACAGATACAAAAACTGAATGCTCCTTTTTTCTAGGCATTTTTCTTTGCCTCATAAACCCCTTCAAATTTGTATTAAACTTCATATACTTTTACCACTTACATCAGTGGATAGATCATCCAGAAAGAAAATCAATAAGGGAACACTGTCTTAAATGACACATTAGACCAACTGACTTAATAGATATATGCAGAACATTTCACCTCAAAACAGCAGAATATACATTCTTTTCAGGTGTACATGTTATGTTCTCCAAGCATGATCATATGCCAGGCCACAAAACAAGTCTCAATAAATTTAAGAAGATTGAAATCATACCAAGTATCTTTTCTGACCACAACAGTATAGAACTAGAAATCAATTACAGGAATAAAACTGGGGAAAAAAAAAAAACACACACACACACACACACACACAGCATGGAGACTAAACAACATGCTACTAAAAAACCAAGAGGTCAGTAAAGAAATCTAAGGGGAAATCAAAAACTACCTTGATATGAATAAAAAATAGAAACACAACTTTCCAAAATCTATGGGATGCAGCAAAAGCAGTTCTAAGGGGAAAGTTCATAGATACTCAGGCCTACCTCAAGAAAATAAATCTCAAATAAACAACCTAACTTTACACCTAAAGGAATCAGAAAAAGAAAAACAAAAGCCTAAAGTTAATAGGAGAAAGAAAATAATAAAGATCAGAGCAGAAACAGATGAAATAGAGACCAAAAAAAACAACAGAAAAGATCAATGAAACTAAGAGCTGATTCTTTAAAAGATAAACAAAATCAAAAAACCTTTAGCCATGCTCCAAGAAAAAAAGAGGGCCAAAATAAATAAAATTAGAAATGAAAGTGAAGTTACTACTGATATCACAGAAATACACTTTTGTTATACAGCAGAAACTAACACACCATTGTAAAGCAATTATACTCCAATAAGGATGTTAAAAAAAATAAAGAAAAAAAAATCATAGGAGACTATTATAATTACACTCCAAAAAATTGGACAATCTAGAAGAAATGGATAAATTCCTAAAATATACAGTCTTCCAAGACTGAATCAGGAATCAATAGAAAATATTAACAGATAGATGACTAGTGAAAAAAAAATCAGTAATCAAAAAACTCTCAACAAACATAACTCCAGGACCAGATGGCTTCACAGGAGAATTCTACCAAACATTTAAGAAGAGTTAATACCTACACTTCACAAACTGTTCCAAAAAAACAAAACTGAAGAGGAAGAAATACTTCCAAACTCATTCTTTAAGGCCAGCATTGTCTTGATATCAAAACTAGACAAAGACACTGCAAAAAAAAAAAGGAGAGAGAGAAAAGAAAAAAAAATTACAGGCCAATATCCCTGATGAACAGAGATGCAAGAGTCCTCAACAAATTCAACAATACATTAAAAGGATCATACATCATGATCAAGTGGGATTTATCTCAGGGATAAAAGGATGCTACAATATTCACAAATCAATCTACATGATACATCGCATCAACAAAATGAAGGATAAAAATCACATGATCATCTCAATAGATGAAGAAAAGGCATTTGACAAAATCCAACATCTATTCATGACAAAAATTCTCAACAAAATGGGTAGGGGGGAACATACCTCAATATAATAAAGGCCATATACCACAAACCTACATCTAGCATCGTACTCAATGGTGAGAACTTGAAAGCTTTTCCTGTAAAATCAGGAACGAGACAAGGATGCCCACTCTTGCCACTTTTATTCAACACAGTATTGGAAGTCCTAGCCATAGAAATCAGATAAGAAAAATAAATGAAAGGCATCCAAATTGAAAGGAAATAAATAAAACTGTCACTATTTACAGATACCATGATATCACATATAGAAAACCATAAAGATTTCACCAAAAAACTATTTGAACAAATGAATTCAGTAAAGTTGCTGAATATAAAATTAACATACAGAAATCTGTCGCACGTCTGTACATTAATAACAAACCACCAGAAAGAGAAATTAAGAAAAAAAATCCCATTTACAACTGCATTGAAAAGAATAAAATACCTAGGAATAAATTTAACCAAGGAGGTGAAAGACTTCTAATCTAAAAACTATAAGACACTGATGAAGGAAATTAAAGAAGACAGAAATAAATGGAAAGGTATCCCCTGTTCATGGATTGGAAGAATTAATATTGTTAAACTATCCATACTACCAAAAGCAATCTACAGATTCAATAAAATCCCTATCAAAATGCCCATGGCATTTTTCACTGAACTAGAACAAACAACTCTAAAATTTGTATAGAACCACAAAAGACTCTTAATAGCCAAAGCAGTATTAAGAATGAAGAACAGCTGGAGGTATCATGCTGACTTCAAATTATACTATTATAGTAATCAAAACAGTATGGTACCGGCAAGGATGTGGAGAAAAGGCAGCCCTCGTGCAGTGCTGTATGTAAATTGATATAGCCGCTATGGAAAACAGTATGGAGGTTTCTCAAAAAATTAAAAACAGAACTACCACAGTATCCAGCAATTCCCCTTCTGGGTATTTATCTGAAGAAAATGAAAACACTAATTCAAAAAGATATATACACTCCATGTTCATTGCAGCATTATTTACGATAGCCAAGATATGGAAGCAACCTAAATGTCCATTGAAAGATGAATGAATAAAGAAGATGTGGTATATTATATATATATATATATATATATATATATATATATATATATATATATATATATATATATATATAATGAAATATTATTCAGCCATAAAAAAGAATGAAATCTTGCCATTGGCAACAACATGGACGGACCTAGAGGGTATTATGCTAAGTTAAATAAGTCAGACAGAGAAGGACAAATACTGTATGTTTTCACTTATACATATGTAAAATCTAAAAAAAAAAAACCAATTATAACAAAACAGAAACAGACTTGTAGATACAGAGAACTAGTGGTTCCTAGAGGGGTGGGAGATGGGGGGAATGTGAAATATGTAAAGGGGATTAAGAGGTACAAACTACCAGTTATAAAATAAATAAGTCACAGAGATATAATGTACAGCACAGGAAACATAGTTGATAATATTGTAATAACTTTGTATGGTGTATAATGTATAAAAAATATAAAATCACTATGCTATACAACTGAAACTAATATAATATTGTAAGTCAACTATACTTCAATTAAAAAAAGAAAAAACTTCATCTTCTTTTAGGGTATTTTTATTTTCCTGCTCTTTGACAAAATGTTTCTTAATCTTCAGCAGTAATATATCAATATGGAGTGACAGTTTGACAATATGGTTCTCACTTTTCATAGTATAAATTCAAAGACAAATTGTGAACGAGTCAAGTGAAACTTGTAATTCACAGCTGTGAGGTCACACTAGTGAATTATAAGCTTTTCATTATGTCAGAACTGTGAATTATGAAGACTTTTTTTCTGTATTTCCTGTCAAATAATTTATTAGCTACCCTGCTATCACAGGATTTTGCAGCATGCCAGAACCAGAGAACACAGGGACTGTATTGTGGCAATTCCAGAAGAACAATAAGAATTCGTATATGTACAAGAAGAATGTTAAAAAGGAAACAGCGATGATTTTAAACTGCACTCTTCACAAGTTCAGAGTCATCCCTTAGGAGCCATTAGTTTTCTCTAAATTGAAGCCACTGCCTTCCCAAATTGAGGGAAGTTATCTTTTTATTGTTAGCACCACCAACTATCATTTCTCAAAAGCCACAAAGGGTGTAATTCTATACTGTTTAAAAAAATTAAAAGATACTCTTGTTAACATTAACCTCACTATTATTACTGCTTTCATGAAACTCCCGGTGACTCTTCATAATCTGCATAGCCCTTTCTTATTTATTATTCACATTGACCCAATGAGGTACTATATGATATGAGTATATATCCTATATAATTAGGTATATACAGAAAGGTACTATATCCCCATTCACTCATGAGGAGACTGAGGTATAGAAAGCCTCCAAGAAATGATAGAGGCTTATCCAAAGCCATGCCACGACTGAAGGTCAAAAGCAGGAATCATATATTCAGGTTCCAAGCCCAGAGGTTATTTCCCACTTTCCACTAAACCTCCTTCTCTCAAGAAGCAAGCAACTCAAATAAATCTTGGTGCTTCATACAGCCCAGTCTCTCTTCAGTGTCACATTTGAAGAAGAGTCCAGTATTCTAAAGTAATTTTTTAAAGTATTCCAACATCTGCACCTGCAAATCTTAAAGGAGATTTACTCAGTTTCAGTTTACACTCTACAGCCACACCAACTCCTGTTTTCTCTTGTGCCCTCAAGACTCTTCCTGCTCAGAGTCAGTACAGTTGTTGCCACTTGTCCCCTTTCCCCTTTCTTTTGGTCCTTCTAATCCTGTCCCTCTCTCAGCAGCCCCCTAATTCTACACCCCTAAGAGTCCAAGAACCAAGCACACACAACCAAATGCTCCTTGAAGTCCAGGGAAGTAGACAGACAAAGGAGACAAAAGTAAAATTAGTTTTTCATAGATAAATACTGGTTGGGATACTGGAAGTCTGTAATACTCACTCAGTAAATCCTATCCCGATTTTTGTAGTTTCTGACCTTGCTAGCTTGAAGATTATAGTACTGATCACAATACTGTTGTATATGCATGTCAGTGTGATGGGAAAACCAACACTTGGCCACCATCCCTTCCCATGCCTCAAATAGTCCAACATTTGTGCAATCCCCTAAATGCATCATGCTCTTTCTAGCTTCTAGATCAGCACTTTCCACCTTTTACCCACCATGAAACATTGAGATAAACAGCAGAAGTTGCTGCAGGGACCAGGAGGCATCAGTATCTGCACTGAGATGACCTATTCAAGGCACTCCAGTGTACTGAGGCTCACTAATAGGGCCCTCAGTTCTGTGCCTTTGAACATGCTGTTTTTCTACCTAGAATAATCTTCCTTTCCCCTCCCTCTCATTTCCTTGTCGAGTCAGCTCTCCCTATCCTTCAAGACACGACTTAGGTGATACATCTCCCAGAATGTCTCCCCGTGGCTTTTCCAAGGCCAATGGAGGTGATGGGCCCACAGAATTTCCGGGCTTATCCTCATTTTAGTGCCCCATACTGACTTGGTATTTAGCTCCATGTCCCACTAGACTGTAAGCATCTTGCAAATGGGCACTTCATTCAATATATATTCTATATATATTCATTTTGATATTTTTTAGGGTACCTAGCAAATGGTTGGTGCTCAATCACTGCTATTTAATGAATGAATGAACTAGTGAACTCTTCCTAGATATATGGTTCTAGATGTCACTGGTGGGGCTTGCAACCCTACTCCTAAAAAAGAACTCACCTCTGAGAGTCCTGGCAGTGTCTTCCCAACATAATCACTCATTACTCCTACTACATAACTTATTTTTTAGACAAATAGAACAACTTCTGTACTTTCATTCTTTCAACATTCTCGGTTATGAATGGGTGAAGGCAAACCACTCATTCCACAGTTATTTACTGAGCACCAGCTGTGTGCCAGGCACTGTGCTAAACAAAACCAATCAGGTCCTTTACTACACAAAGCTCAATAGATATGCAATAAAGACAGACATTAAAACAGTAATTAAATAAATAATTCATTGTTGCCTTTGTGGTATGTGCTGCAAGTTTCTCAAATTGCTATGAGGACAGACAATGACAGATCTAACTGGGCTGTGACAGCCAGTTAATGTCCTACCTCCTCATCTCTCTTGTCAGTTAAAGCTGCTTCCAAAGGGCCCTACTGATAGGACCATGAGCCTCTGGGAAAGAGCTGAAGGGAAAATAATGTTTTCCTTCAAGGAACTCATCTACCAGAGGCCCATGTATAGGGAATGGTTCCAGTCTAAGAATATCTAGCCAAGAATTGAAGTCACTCAAGGAACCTGGTGGTTTTTTCACTTTCATTGAATATGTGCTTATTTCATTTTTTGAAATATCCTTTTTTCCACTTAACAAATACTTAACTAGTAGACCGCATGTCTTTCATGTACTGGAAAGCCTTCCTCTAAACTCTGTGTGCCTCCATCATTTAACTTGACGCCACCTCATGCAGCAAGTCTCCCCAGTTTCCCCCAACCCAGGTGTGTCATCGGACCTCCCATAGTACTTACCTGTACCTCTCATGTCATCTACCATTTTCTATGTATTATCTGTATATTATCTTTAGAGATATCCCAACTTTTGAGAAAGACAGAGGGAGGAAAGGAAACTGGGAAAGAAAGAGAGTTACTGACATGTGATGGCCTGGAGGACGGCCAGTCCAATCACTAAAGCTGATTAGTATCCCCTAAGGAGTCACTATTATCATAAGCAGGATGGGGAACACAAAGAACATTTAAGATTTAGTCACTAACTCCAGTAGGCTTCCCAAGAGAGAGGGAAAAAATAGTACTGTAATCTTTTAAGACATGATTTGTAAAAAATGTAAGAACACCAAGATAACTGAGCCACCTCTAAAATGGAAAGTCGGTGCACATACCTGATTCACAGAAGATTTGATATGGTTAAATATATGTTATGGTATATGGTCCAACTTAAGTGTTTTTAAATTGGATAATATTGACTTTAAAGCATCTTTCTCCTAGTTTTCAAAATAGTCAATGCTGAAATAGCACCCGTCAAATGTGTCCCTTGACTGTTATAACAAGCTTGTCCTAGATACAAGAAAACTAATTACAGAGTCTGTTTTTCTCCCTTTTCTATAAATACATTCTAAACAAAGGGTTATGATCATAATTAAATACACAATATATTTCTTGAAAAAAATAAATATTTTCATAAGATTTCATTCTCTTGGCAGCATCTCCACAGTAGCCAGAGCAATAAAAAATTTAATCTTGCCCAAAATATGAATTTTAGTGACACTGGGACTTCTGGAAAGCAGTCATTACACACCAGCATGTTGAAGGAATGTATTTTACCCATGAACTTGACTGAGTCTTCTCATGAAAAAGTTATACATACTTATGTTTGTATAGTTAGTGGTAAACTGATCTTTTACCTGCCTAAATTACAGTCATTTCTTTTCTAAATCTTGAGATTAACCAACCTTTAAGAAAACTGAGGGGATGTGGGGATATATGTATGCATATGGCTGATTCACTATGTTGTACAACAGAAACTAACACAGCATTGTGAAGCAATTATACTCCAATAAAGATGTATAAAAAAAAAGCAAACTGCAAAAGTTTAATTAGAATCACAGAACAAACTCCATTACAAAGGCAAATAATTTTGAGCCAGCTAGAAGTGTACTTGGAGTTCTAAATCTGAATATTTTATCATTAGATCTGCTTGTCACTTTAGAGGTGAAATTAGATAAAAGAAATCAATTTTCTTTTTTTCTCTTTTCTAAGATCCTCACCATATTTTGACAACTAGTGGAAATTATATAAGGTAGTCTATGATTAGCAGTTAAGAGCATGGATTCTGGAGTCACACCAACATGAGTTCAAACCCTAGCCTTGCCACTCACTGGTTGTGTGACCTTGAGAGAGTTCATCTTTCCAAGGCTCAGTTTCTTACCTATCAAATAGATGTAATAACTGAACTATATCATAATAATGTTGTAACGATTAAGTGAAGATGTGTAGACTACACATGTGTAGACTACATGGCTGGCATGTAGTAAGTGTTTTGTACATCTTAGCTATTTATTTCATTATCATTATTTATTATAATATATACTATATACTATTCTAGTATCATCCATTATCCATGATCTAGGCTACCTTTTTTATCCACCTCCTCCCTACCCTCTTCCCCCCCGACTTTGTGAAATACTTGAGACAATAAAAGATCCATGTGGATGAAGTTCAGGTGAGGTTACAGTAGTGGAGAGCCTACACTTCCCCCATTACCAGGTTGTCACAGGATGTCCCAACATCCCCTCTGAAGTAGTGTCAAAAAAAAGTCAAGTGGGGGGCTTCCGTGGTGGCACAGTGGTTAAGAGTCCGCCTGCCAATGCAGGGGTCATGGGTTCAAACCCTGGTCTGGGAGGATCCCACATGCTGTGGAGCAACTAAGCCCGTGCGCCACAACTACTGAAGCCCACGTGCCACGACTGCTGAAGCCCGCGCGCCTAGAGCCTGTGCTCCGCGGCAGGAGAAGCCATCACAATGAGAAGCCCATGCACAACGGGGAGTGGCCCCCATTCGCTGCAGCTAGAGAGGGCCTGTGCGCAGCAGCGAGGACCCAATGCAGCCAAAAATAATAAATAAATGAGATAAATAAAAAAAGTCAAGTGGGAAACTGGAACTTTTATTCCTGATGGGCAATAATAGCCCTCCCTCTCCAACAGAGGGGACCACATAGGAAGCCTGGATTTCCACCCCACCTGGCAGTAATGAGGTGACCCATTCTTGCATCCCCCACTCCAAGAAGATATAGCAATCTTAAATATGTATGCACCAAATCACACAACTACAAAGCACATTAAGCAAGCTAAGATAACTGAAAGGAGAAATAAACAAATCCACACTTATAGTTGGAGACTATAACTCAACACCCCTCTCTCAACAACTGATACAAGACAATTGAACAAGACAGAAAATCAGCAAGGATATAGAATTCAACAGCACCACCAGCCAACAGAATCTAATATTTATAGAATGCTCAGCCCAACAACAGAAATGATATTTATTTCAAGTTCCCACAGAAAATATATTAGAAATAAACCATACCCTGAGCCATAAAACAAAATTCCATAAGGAATTTAAATCATACAGTGCATTCTCCCACCAAAATGGACTCAAACTAGAAATCAGTAATAGAAAGATGACAGGAAAATCTTCAAATGTTTGGAAGCTAAACAACACACATATATAATCCATGGATCAAAGAAGAAATCTCCAGGGAAATTTTCTTTCAATGCATTAAACTGAATGAAAATGAAAATATAGCATACCAAAATTTGCTACATTTTGATGGCATATATCAATAGCTAAAGCAGTGCTGACATTAGAAATGCAGACATTAGAAAATAGGGTTAGTCTCAACTCAATACTCCAAACTTCCAACTCAGCAAGTTAGAAAAGGTAGGTAAAAGCAAGCCCAGAGTAAGTAGGAGGAGGGAAATAAAGAGCAGAAACCAATGAAATTAAAAACAGAAAAACAACAGTGACAATCAAAAACAAAAAGCTGGGGCTTCCCTGGTGGCGCAGTGGCTGAGAGTCCGCCTGCCGATGCAGGGGACACGGGTTCGTGCCCCGGTCCGGGAAGATCCCACGTGCCGTGGAGCGGCTGGGCCCGTGAGCCATGGCCGCTGAGCCTGCGCGTCCGGAGCCTGTGCTCCGCAACGGGAGAGGCCACGACAGTGAGAGGCCCGCGTACCGCAAAAAAAAAAAAAAAAAAAAAAAAAAAAAAGCTGGGTCTTTGCAAAGATCAGCAAAATGACAAATCTTTAGCAAGAATGACCAAAAGAAAAAAAAAAAGAAAGAAAGAAAGAAAGAAAGAAAGAAAAGAAAGAACATATAAAAACTACTAACATCAGGAATAAAACAGAAGCTATCATACAGACCCTACATACAGCAAATGGATAAAAAAAAGAACACTATTACCAACTCTACACACATAAATTTGACAACTTAGATGAATTGGACCAATTTCTAGAAATGCAAAAACTACTGCAACTAACCCAATATAAAACTGATTATTTGAATAGCCTTATTATAACTGTTAAGGAAATTGAATTTATAATTTTAAAACTCCCAAAAAACAAATCTCTAGACCCAAATGGTTTCACTGGAGAGTTCTACAAAACATTTAAAGAATTAAAACCAACCCTACAAAATCTCTTCCAAAAAAATTTAAAAAGAGTGAATACTTCTATATTAGTCAGAATTCTCAAGAGAAAGAGAACCAATGGCATATATATATATATATATATATATATATATATATATATATATACACACACACACACACACACAAATGATGACTATTGTTAGGGTTTGGAAACCTGTGCAGAACCACTGGCTCCATGGGGTAAGGGACAGCCAAGAGAACAGACCAATGATTTCTTAGACTATTGGTGTGTATGTATTTCAAATACTTTAGGTGTAACATTATGTATTGCCTTGAAGTCAGTTTTTATTTTCCTGAGACACTGTTGCATTTGCTTCATACTGTTGATCTGCATGCAACAAGGAGTTCCTGCAATGAACATACTCCAGCTTGGGCAACCACTAAGCCATCTAAGGTTAAGCAGTTATCTACTAGCATATGGGCAAGAGACTCTTGGCTCTGAGTTAGGGGTGTAGGGCTCGGGAGTCTTGGCCCTTGGACGAGGAGAGGGCCACGACCATGCGCTGGTTGGCACTAATGACTTTTGATTGCTGTGCCTCGTGTTGTGCCTGCAGCGCCCGGTATGGTGGTGACCCCATGAACAAGGGAATCAGGAAAGGCACTTTACTCGGTGGGACGTCAGATGTGAGGGGCGTCTGTACAAACTTAAGAATAAGCCCCGAGTCACCAGTGTACGCTGACAGGGGTAAAGGACTATGGGAAAGGAAGCAAGATGTATACAGTATAGTATAGATGCCCCCCCACTTTGGACGGCAAGAGACCCCATCACATTACTACAGGGGGCTAAGAGCACACAGTTCCCTGGCCAAAGGTCACTTACGTATCAGGGAGAGTTGAGCATGAGACAGACAACTCGCTTGTCAGGACAGCAGCAGCATAAGATGTGATATTGCTTCCCTGTCTTGTGGTGGGTGCAGGTCAGGGGGGAGTACAATTGGGCTGCGCCAGGAGAGCATGGGACAGAGAGAGAGGCGTAGGATAGGATACTTGGTCCCTTCTGACCAAGGACTGGGTGGTTGGCAGACCGGGCAATATCTCGGTGGTGTAGGCCTGCAGCGGGGGTCTTCAGGTGGGGGCTTGTAGGGCACGCCCAGCAGTTGCAGGCGTGCAGTGCCTGGGTGGTAATTTCTGTGAGATGGACATACACATGAGAGGTGTTGGTTAAAGCTCAGAGATCTGGCAAGAAAAGGGGAACCATCCGGTTGGTATGGGAGGCTCCAGATGTCCCCTTGTATTTGTCGGGCACCAGGTCATCATCCAGGTGGAGACTGGAGTTGGGGTTGGAATGGAAGTAGCTGGACCTAACCAAAAGCAATTCCCCTCTATGTTTAGGAGGACTCAGAGGATTGAGACAGCCTCTCAGTGGCCGTTTAAGCAGGGGTGGGGACCTCCAGAGAAGGGTAAGGAGCTATGAGGCAAGCAGTGTTTTGGGCCCAGTGCACCACTAGGCGGCTCGAGGTGGTGTCAATCCTCATGTGGTTTTTTCACCCACAGTTTGGCAGAAGGCCTGCATGCGAGAGAAAGATGGGTTTGAAGTTAGACATACTATATTGCAAATTCCAGGAAAAGAAAAAGTCCAGGGTATCAAACTGGTAGAATCACAGGCGGTCGGGGCCCAGGGCAGCTGGCAGTGTGGCACTCAGCAGCTGGTGACTGGCTGGGGCAGTGGGAACAGGAGGCAGGCTGAGTGTCTGATCATGATGCCACGGGGTGAAAGGGATGGTACTTGATCAGCGCTATCAGTGAAGCACAACAACTCTCTAGACCCAAGCGGCTGCCCGCCTGCAAGGGACAGTGGCAATGGAGGTGCCACTGGCATTCACTCATCATCAAGGAGCAAGGGGCTGATTACAGGGGAGGCCACTTCCTCCTGCAACTTAGAAAGGCACCCTTGATCAAGTTCAGCCCTCCTCTGAAGGTACCATTTCCGTTTCAACAGAGAGGATTCAGTAGCTGGGTCAAGCTGCTGGGGGAGGTTTCATGAACCTAGGGCATGGGGGGTACTTGGGTTCTGAGCTCCACTGTCTAAAAGCCTAGACCTCTAACAATGCCCAATAAGCCACAAAAAATTGCCACTCCAAAGGCATACAGCAGGAGACTGAGAGATGGGGGCATTTGGCCCAGCACCCCATGGCAGTCAGCAAGCATCGTGCTTGATCCATAAGCTCCAAAAGGTGTGTTCCTCAGTGTCCTGGGCCTCAACTCAGAGGTTGGTACTGGGTGGCACTAGAGGAAGGGCCTGTTGTGTGGCCAGTTGCACCAGTTCCAGGGCACATTTCTATTGGGGTCCCCAGGTGAAGTTGGTGGGCTTTCTTGTAAGTGGCCTCATAAACTGGCCAAAAGAACAAGAGATGTGGTATGTGCTATAGGCAGAACCCAAAGAGGCCCAATAAGTGTTAGACCTTTTTGAGTGTCTGGGAGTTTTTAAGAAAAGAAGTTGTTGTTTGACTGCATCATGAATTTGACTGCTGTCAGAGGAGCGGACAATACCCAGGAATTTAACTGAAGTGGCAGGACCATGAACCTTCTGTGGGACAACAGCCCCACCTCCACTATAAAGGCCAGTAATCAGCACGATCGAGTCTTGTAAGAGTGTATGGTGGAGCCAGATCTGAGGTAGCCACACCATCACCACAGAGATGAAACACTGTCAGTTTTCTTGGAGGAATTTGGTAGATTAGCCCAATGAGGGCTGCAAGTAAATAATAAGGCTTTGAGGAATCCCAATTATTTATTTGGATATTGGAACCCAGGTCAGCACTTTAAAAGGAACTTCTGTAGTAAGACACTAAATCACGGGGGCTGTGATGGCAGGGAGGTTTTTTTTTTTTTTTTCCTGTCTTGTTTGCTGTGTATCCTTTGTACCTGGCACAGAGTAGGTACTCAATAATTATTTACCAAATAAATAAATTCACAGCTTCCAACACATATGAATCACTGGCATTTGGTTACTATCAGATTAACTATCATCCTAAAATTTAGCATTACTGGAGGTTTCTAACGTGCAGGTTCAATTAACACCTGATGAACAACTGTTCCTTGGCCACATGCTTCTGCATTTAGACAGACCATTCCACTGTCACTGATGAAGAACCACAGGTCTTCCAGGAACTTTGACACGAAAAGACCTTGGTCCCACCCTCATTCTACTCAGAGGTACAAGTATAAACAGAACTCCCTTCTGCAAGCATGACCTTCTGTGCTGTAGTTAAGCCTGTCTTCTCCCTCCTCCATTTCCCACCTTCTTCTCTTTATCTGGGAGATACGTATAAAACTCTCACTGTTGCAGCCTCGTGAAAGAGCCAGAGCCAGGAGACCACAGCTAAGCCACGCCCAGACTCCCAACCTCCAGAAACTGTGAGTTAATAAATGTTATTGTTTTAAGACATGAAGTCTGGAGTAATTGGGGTAATTCTGATTTCAAAATTAACTTACAGATCCAAGAAGTTCAGTGAACTTCAAGCAAGATAAATACAAAGAAAACCACACCTGGTCACATCAGAATCAAAATGCTGAAAACCAAAGGTAAAGAGAAAAATAACATACCACATATGGGATGAGAACAATAATAATGACTAACTTCTCAATGAAATCAGTGGAGACCAGTGGCAATAAAATGTCAAAGAGAGCAATGGCCAACTCCAGTGAAGACCCTTCAAGTTTAGAACAAAATAAAGACACTTTCAGAAAACAAAAGCTGAGGAAAAAAACTTCAACAGTAGACCTGCACTACAGGAAACTCCAGAACAGCAAGCAAGCAAACAAATACATAAATAAATAAATCTCCAGGTTCAAGGGAATAACATCAGATGGAAACGTGGATCTATATGAAGGCATAAGATGTACTACATATGGTAAATATATGGGTAAATATAAAGATCTACATTTTTTAAAATTTTTCTTAAAGGACAACATACTGTTTAAAACAAAATAATAACAATAACGTAGGGGCTTACAACATATGTAAAGCAAAATATATGGCAACAACAACACAAAAAAATGAAAGAGGCTTAGGTGGATTTCTGTAACGTCGAAGGTTCTCACATTTTACGTGAAGAGATTCACTCTTAATTCTAAGTAGACTATCGTATGTTAAGAATATATACTGTAATTCTTGGAGCAGCCACCAATAAATAAATAAACTGAAAAGCCAATATAAAATATAAAAATAAAATGAAATACAAAAAAATACTTGATTAAACAGAAACAACGGAGGAAAACAGGTACTAGAAATAGATGGGACAAATAGAAAATGAATAGTAAGATGGCTGAGGCAAACTAAACCATATCATTAAGTATCAATACATTCCATGCAAACGGATTAAACTCTTCAACTAAGAGGAAAAGACTCAGAATGATTAGAAAACAAGATCTAACTGTATGTTGTATACAAGGTACACACTTTAAATATAAAGTTACAAATCGGTTGAGTTTTTAAAAAGAAATAAAAAGCGACAATGCACACAATAAGCTGATATGACTAGACTAATACCAAAGTGAACTTCAAAACAATAAGTATTTCCAGGAACAGGTAGAGGTATTTCATAAAGGAAAAAGGGTCAATTCATCAGAAAGACATTACAGTCTCAAGTGTGTATGCACCTAAAAATATAGAGAGTAAATATTTATAAAACTAAAAGGAGAAAGACACAAATCCATACTCATGATTAAATATTTTATCATTCCTCTCTCAGTAATTGATAAGACAAAGAGATAAAAAAATTAATAAGGATACAGAAGATCTGAGAAATATTATCAGCAATTTGACTTAAATCTACCAATAACCAAGAAATTTAGAATTCACATTCTTTTTAAATGCACACAGAATTTTATTCATGAAGTAGACTATATGTTGAGTGCCAAAATAATTCTCAATATATTTCAAAATGTTGAATGTTAAAGTATGTTCTCAGAATAAGAAAAATTAAATTAAAAAATAACAACAGGACATCTTTTAAAAATTCCCAAAAGTTGGAAACCAAATAATATACTTCTAAACAACCCATGGTCCAAAGAAAGATGATAAGGAAAATTAGAAAATACTTCTAACTGAATGATAATGAAAATACAACATACCAAAATTTCTAGGATGCCACAAAACCAGGGCTCGAAAGGAAATTTATTATTTTAAATGCTTTTATTAGGAAAAAGTTCACTGAGAAAAAGATTATAATAAAAGCTAATAAATTGAAAGATATAACAGATCATGATTTGGAAGAGTTAGCATTATTAAAATATTATTCTTCCCCTAGTTGATCTAAAGATTCAGTACAATCCAAATTAAATCTGAGCAGTTATTTTGAAATTGGCAAGCTGATTTTAAAATTTATATGGAAATGCAAATTACCAGGAGTAGCCAAAACAATTTTGAAAAACAAGAATAATGTTGAATAACTTAAACTACTTGATATCAATACTAACTACAAAGCTATAGTGATCAAGACAATGTAATATTGGTGTCAATATAGAAAAATAGATAACAGAACACGATAGAGTTCCCCAGTATACAGTCAACTGATTTTGAAAAAGGCACCAAGTATCAATGGAGAAATGATCAGGGTTTGTTTTTTGTTTTTCAACAAATGGTGTTGGAACTATATATCCACATGAGGAAAAAAAATTCACCTCAACTCCTATCTCACCAACACATAAACTGATTCAAAATGAACTACAGACCTAAACATAAAAAAATTAAAACTCTAACACTTCTAGAAGAAAACTAAAGAACGTCTTTTTGACCTGGAGGTAAGCACAGATTTCTTAGACAGGACACAAAAAAATATTAACCGTAAAAGGAAAAAAAAAAGGTTAATTAGACTTTATCAAAATTAAAACTTCTACTCAACAAAAGACATGATAAAAAGAAGAAAAAGGATCCTAAGGCTGTTAGAATGTCCCTAAGAATTGAGCATCATTGCCCAAGCAGTGACTACTCACCAGCATCTCCCTGTATTGGCTTCACTTTTTCCTAGTTCCTCACTCCTGCTCCCTGGGGTCAAATTCCAAAATACCCACACACAGCCTTTCACCTCAGTCTCTGCTTCCATGGGATTCCAGGCTAAAACAATATTCTAGTCACGAAATTACAGGTGAAGTCTCTTTGGCTAGGAAGAAAGGGAAACTAACACTTCTTGAGCACTCAGTATATGCCAGGCGCTCCACATTTGCTATTGCACTTGACACTCACCAGAGCTACGAACAGGGAAACTGGGGTCCAAGTTATTCAAAGTTACACAGCTTTTCCAGGGCTACAAAATACAGGTTTCTCTAACTTCAGTTTATACTCTCTTATTCTCCATGCTGCTCCGCGATACCTGTCTTTGACTACGGTCTTAGATGTATTTTTGGAAGTGAACTGTCATAATAAATAATAACAATAGTAGCTATTATGCATTGAGTGCCTATTTATGCCAGACAATTAGCTGAGCACTTACAATTAATCCTCACTGTAATTCTATAAACTGTTACTATCCCCATTTCATTCAATTGAAAATGGAGGATTGCTGGGGTTAACTTTCCCAAGGTCCCCTGCTAGCAAAATAATAGCTAATATTTGTGTTTACCATGTGCCCCTAACATCTATAATTTCATTTAATCCTCACATCCACTCATGAAATAGGTTCTTTATGATCATCACATTACAGAGCCAGCTACTCCAAAGTCCATGGGTATCTTTTTCTCTCCCACACTGCCTCTCATTACAAGAAAGGGGAAAAAGGAGGAATGCATAACCAGAAAAAAATATATAGTCTACAATGATCACTTTCTATATCAGCTGTGTTGATAAAAGACTTGGACAAAGTGCTCTGAACAGAGCAACACTCTCACCAATCAGTGCCTACTAAAAATACGACTGGCGTATGGCTATTTTAAGGAAGAGTTTCTTAACTTCACCACTATTTTGAGCAGGATAATTTTTTGTGGTAGGAGATTATCCTGTACATCATTAGGTGTTCAGCATCATGCCTGGCCTCTGACCACTAGATGCCAATAGCACCTGCCCCTCAAGACAACCAAAAATGTCTTCATACTTTGCCAAAATCGTGCCTAGTTTAGAACCACTGGTGTATGATCCAAATCCTTTTAATTCTAAAACTGAACAAAGCATATCAGGACAATGGTTCTCAGGAGAATTCCACTCTGGGGGGAATTGAATTGTGGATATATGAACAGACTCACATCTCCGGCCCTACTCTTACTTCCTTCCTCCTACTCTTTTGTCCCCAACTCCCAGGGATGCCACCCACCCACTAACAACAGACCAAAGCACTGGAAGAGACCTTGTTCCTGGGCCATGAGGGTCCTCCTATTTCTCATCAGATATTTCTCCTCTGATTCAAGTTTTTTGTCTAGCCCCGATTTGCATACTGTCATAATCAGACGAAGAACAAAACCTATGTAATTGGCTCTACCTCTAAACGACAAGCATACCATGTTAAGAACACTGTTTCTATATTTACAAACCCAAGACATGATTGAAAGCATCACGCTCTCACCGTAGGAACTATATTCCCATAATCAAACATCCAAAGCAAACTGTATGATGATTTGTATTTTCCAGGATTTCAAGGCTCTGTTTCAGGGCAGAGAAGCCAAGTAGAAATACGCCAACTTATTCAGTAACCCCCTTTCTCCTTCATACACAAATAGAACTATTGTTTACATTATTTTGTCCAGAGTTTTGACATGAATTCCCCTAAACATTCTAAATTTATGAGTTATAAATAAATGTTACTGAGTCAAATCTATAAGTAAGAGATACGACTAGCCTAAAAAGACCATAGAAGGTTTTAAAATAGTTTTCTAAACTATCCATTCTTTCTGGTATAAGTCATGAAACAGTACAATCTATGTGTGTGTGTATGTGTGAGATACAAGGTGGCAAACACTATGAGTGTATACTCTCTTAGTAATCTGGCCAAATAAAATGTCCGTCTACAAAGCTATTCTGTAAATAACTTCTATAAAGTTCTAATGATGTCTTTTAAATAAATCTCTACAGGTGTAGTTAAAATGGTAAACTTAAAGACAACATCAAAATGAGTCCAATCATGAAATTTATCCTTACAAAGAATATTTTACATTTAAATATAGAGGCATTGTTTTCTACTTCTAAAATATGTATTTGAAAGGTTGAGAGCCACACAGCAGACATCTGGGCCCTCCCTAATAGAATAGGTTTTATTAGAGTCACAACCCAGTGAAACCAGAGAAAAAAATGTACTTTCAATTTACAAAATCTTTATATACGTGTGATCTAGTCCAAGCATTCAAAAGAAGAGATAATTGCATAAGTTAAAGAACTGTGACTTAATAAAAGTTAAAAAGTAATTGGTATCAAAGTTAATTAAACTTTAGATCTTCATTCTTTTGTTCCAATCCCATTTTAAAACTTAGTGCCAAAGTAAAAATGATTTCAATTAGGCAAATAATTACAATGGAGACTCCCTTTATGAATGTAGCAATGTGCATAGACCAATGTACATCAAATAAATAAATATCTATACAAATTTTCATTCTAAATGAAAATTTAAATTAGATTTTGCTTTAAATGAAAATCTGTTTCTTACAGAGTCGTTGTGAGAAACAAGATTATACACGTAAATATACTATAAATCTTGATATGTTATGTAAAATGTGGCATTTGTTCAATTTTCACACAAGTTTCCCCAGGTATTAGCTTAGTGAAATATTTCCAATGATACATATCATCTTCCTCCTATCCGCCTCCTTGCCTTCCCCACTAAAATCGGGATAAGTACCTTACCATAAAGTCATGTTCCATTAAGAAGTTAGAAAACAGAAATTATACCCCTTCAAATCAGTGAGCAAATCACAAGTAAACACTAAACCCTTTTGACTCACCTGCCTTGGCATTTTGTTCCGTTTCCTGAGTTAAAAGTTGCTCTTTTGGCATGACCCAGCATATGTACCCAGCTCCTCAGCTTTCCTTGGATTCCTCTGCAGCTGCTAAGTCTTGAAAGCAGTAAGGAGGCCTCCTCCTCTGGGCCCCCAGAGCCCATCTCTTCTCTATTCTCTGGTTACTTGGTCAATGATTGCTAAGTGTTCTACTTTCTGGAAAACTGCACACGGGTGATATCCGATTCAGCCTAGCCCACTCTATGTCATGATTTTAATACATCCAGAAACTCTTCTGATGCTGTCAATGCCAGGGAGAAAGGAGCTGTAACTCCTTCTTTTATTGTTTTCTTTTTTGCCTAAAAGTTTGTTTCTCTTCTCTATCAGATCTCCAAAGGTCTCTTGAGATACATGAGGCATACGTGGATTGAATGAAAGCCATGAGACAAAAAGTTAGACTTCGGCAATTACTTCAGGATATACAATTTTTGAGGAGAAAAATACAGAAAGGTGTCAGCCAGATCCAGAGTTTCTTACTTTCCCCCAAACTACAGAATTGTTAAACCTCATTACAGAGGTCTCCAGTATACTGTTTTCCTCTGCATTATGTTGAGTTGTAAATATTATTGAAAATTCCAGCCATATAAAATTTCCTAGGGCTTCCCTGGTGATGCAGTGGTTAAGAATCTGCCTGCCAATGCAGGGGACATGTGTTTGAGCCCTGGTCCGGGAAGATCCCACATGCCGCGGAGCAGCTAAGCCCGTGCGCCACTACTACTGAGCCTGCACTCTAGAGCCCGCGAGCCACAACTACTGAGCCCACGTGCCACAACTACTGAAGCCTGCATGCCTATAGGCCGTCCTCCACAACAAGAGAAGCCACTGCAATGAGAAGCCCATGCGCCACAACCAAGAGTAGCCCCCGCTCGCCGCAACTAGAGAAAGCCCGCGTGCAGCAAAGAAGACCCAACGCAGCCAAAATAAAATAAATAAATAAATAAATAAAAAAATTTAAAAATTCCTAAATTCTACAGTGTCTTTTCTTGATCTCCTGAAAATTTTCGGCTAGCTCCATTCACATCAAAATACCCTCAAACAAAAGCAACAGTAGATCGCAGAGGAGGAAATAAATTCTCCATTAAAAGACAAAAGGCTTGGGCCTCCCTGGTGGCGCAGTGGTTGAGAGTCCGCCTGCCGATGCAGGGGATACGGGTTCGTGCCCCGGTCTGGGAGGATCCCATATGCCGCGGAGCGGCTGGGCCCGTGAGCCATGGCCGCTGGGCCTGCGCATCCGGAGCCTGTGCTCCGCAACGGGAGAGGCCACAACAGTGAGAGGCCCGCATACCGCAAAAAAAAAAAAAAAAAAAAAAAAAAAAAAAAAAAAAGACAAAAGGCTCAACCACAAAGGCCCATATTGAATAATAACCAAATGTTGCAAGCAAAGCTCAGTTCCCAAAGGCTAAGAAGGCTCCATGGTGGATTGTCTCCCAATGATAAGTGTACATCTCTATTTCCAGGAGTACAATTTTGCTAATCTAACAATGCATGGGCACATTGAATACAAAGTACTTAGAAATGTCCACATTTGTGACATTTGATGACTGGCAAAATTAATAATGAGGCCGTACAAAACTTAGGGTAGGCGATGACCCTTAGCTAAACATTGCTACTATTCTGAACTTTTTTAGCAAATTACCTAAGCAGTCAGCATTGCATCCCCTGTTCTCCATTAATGCACATCTTCTAGTCTTCAAAACTAACTAAAAACTTACTTTCTCCAAAAAATCTTCCCTGAATAGCCATCACTGTCTCTGTTTATTTCTTCCTAACACCCCTTCAATTTACGTTTAACCTGCACTCTATTCATGTATAATGCTGACCTGGTGTTAAGTATGTGTCTCTCTCAGCCTGCAAATGGTCTCGTTGTAAATTAACAGAAGGAATATGCTTCATCCCCTAGGTCACTTGCAGTGGAAATTACTGAACGCTTGCTTTGCACTTTGTGTCTGTTAATTCATTAGTTCCTCACACTAATAACTGAGGCGGTAGACCAGCTGCAGTTCCCAAAAATGTCTCTCAAACCCACCCCTTATGTTCTCTCTCTGCCACCATTATAGTACCTAATAGCGGGCTGTGCCCAGTGAGAAGACAAAAAGTATTGTTTCAACTTAATTCAACCAACATTTATTGAGAGTCCAAAGAAAATAATTGTGATAGACACTGTAGAGCAGTGAATCTCAACCAAGGATGATGCTTTCCCCAGGGGACATCTGGCAATGTCTAGAGACATTTTTGGTCATCACAACTGGGGAGAAGGTGCTATTGGCATCAAATGGGTAGAGGCCAGTGATACTAAGCACCCTACATCATGTGAGGCGAGGGGACCAATCTGAGGAAAACACTGGCTGGCTGAGGAGCAGTCCAATTGGGGTGGGATACAGGGTATAAACAGGAAAGCAATGAGAAATAAACTTGGAAAGGTAGTGGGGCTTGTAGTTGCAACATACCATGAAGACCCAGGTAAGGAATTTACACTGAATTTGATACCTAGTGAGGAGCTGGCTCCAGCTAAACTTAGCTATGAAAGCAGTGTCAGAAGGAACTGGAGTGGGAAGAAATAAGAGGCAGGCAGATTTGTTGGAAGCCTTGTTTTACAATTGTGCAGTTGAGATGCAATGAGGAAGCACTAGGAGTTGGGTTTACAAAATATGTGGAATATAAAATCCACATTTCTTGCCAAGTAACTATATGGAATCAATACATATGGAGTGAATAAGCCAAAAATGATTGCCTAGTTTTGATTCTGCATAGAAAGAGGAAACGCAGTTTGAAAGGTTTGGGGATGGAAGGATTAATAATTATCTTCGGACATAATGGGGTGCAAATGAGAGACGTGAGACCACAGTGGCACATTTTGGAGCACAGGATTCTGGAGCACAGAATAAAAATGAAGGTTAAAAAGGGAGATGTGCAAGAAAGTAGATGTTAACAATGGTGCCTCTGGACATGAAACACAGAAAGAGACAAGTGACAGGCCCGCGGTCAGAATTTTGAGAAACTCTTCCATTAGTTGACAAGAGGAAGAAGGGAAGCAAACAAACAAAAAATGGGACGGAAGGGAGTTGGGAAGAGAATCAAAACGGTGCTACGTTAGACAGGACAAGAAAAGAGAAGGTGGTCGGGCCCGTGAAATGCTACAGAGAAGCTGGGAAAGATGAGGTGTGAGAACAAATCACTGACCTCAACAATTAAAAGACAGTCGATGGCTCTGAGTGGGCAGTTTATGTAATGTGGTCAGGACACAAGACAAGTTACAGGGGTGCAGAGTTGCTGTTGAGAAAGTGGTACAGCTTATCATGATGGAAATATTAAGATAACTCTATAATGTACAACTCTTAACCTTTCTTCTCTTTGGAGCTGCTGCTCCATAGCATCTGTGTGGCAACTCTTGAATGTGACCAATTATCACAAGAGATAATTCACTGGGGAAAATATAGATTACCTAAAGAACGAATGACTTTTAAAAGGTTATCTTTCAATTATGAAGTTATATGACACTTAAAAATTCTTTCCTGTGGAAAAAAGAAGTTTTTAAAAGTGATTAGATTTCTAGACCTAGATAGTCCTCCAAACTTAAGTCATAATGAACTAAAAATATTTCAAGTATATCTAGAACATTATTTAGAATATTATTTTTTAAGAAAAAATAATTTATTTATTTATTTATTAATTCCCTCTCATGCTAATTACTGCAATATCAATTTTGGAGGTTGAGAATGGTACTTTGAGGACATCAATAGCTTTGACATTAGAGAAATCAGCTCTCTACATTGGTATAAGGGAAAATATTTTACTATATTTGCCTAAGAGGGTAACTCTATAGGTCAGTCCCCTCCCGGCAAATGGGGCCACAAAAGACCCCAGTTATGAATCACAAAGATCTCCCCTTTCCCAACGCTGCTCCTCCCTGGTTTATGTTGTCAGTTGTAAATTATAGTTATAAGTTGGGAAGGCTTATATTACACACAATCACCCTCATAAGGGTATTAATTTATTCAATAAATATTTATTAAGGTGAAGGTGACCTTGTCCTGAAGGCTGGCTGACCAGAAAAGGAGTTGGCCTTTTATCAATACAAAGTTTAATGGCTACTGGTCATAGCCCAGCACTCAAGACAAGGATTCCTGGTCAAACACAAGGCTTGGACCACCACCCTCAGTGATGCCACAGGAAGGAGTCTTGCATTCCAGATCCTGAAGGCTTACATGGCAAATCACACCACTGCCTGTCACAGCGTAGAGCTACAACTATGAAAACTGAGTTGCAGCTCCCTTATCTGAGCAAGAAAGAGCTGGTGTAACCCATACACAAAAAGAGCTGTCGGCACGGGACTGGAGCCAAGGTTCTGCCATTGTGAAAAGCTTTTGTATTCAGGGAAGTGGATGATGCTTATCTAATCATGCAGCTTAAAAGGCCCATAGCCTAAGGGTCAGGGACCCTCCAGTCTAACATCTGTACTTGCTAGATCTCTTTGCAATGCCCGGGAATGTGAGGAGAAACAGGGGGCCTGTTACAGCCCCTGTCTCCATGAGTTTTCCCCATAAACGCTGCTCCAGCAGGCCCCTTGCATGTGCTGCTTGGCCATTTGCCCTTGATGTACAAGTACCGACAATAAATCAGACACTGGAGACACAGAAGTAAACAAAACAGAAAGTCCCTGCCCGCAAGCTTACACTCCCCTGGGAAGAGAGAAAGCCAGCAAACAAATCAGTAGATAATGTACCAGGTGGTGATAAGTGATATGAGGAATAATAAAGCAGTGGAAAGAGAACGATCTTGGAGGATCAAGGAGGTATCTGAGCAGTCACCTAAAGGAAGCAAGGGATTGAACCACATGTCTGTGCAGAGAAAAGCATTCTTGGCAAAGAAAACTCAGTTCAAAGATCTTGAGACAGGAGACTATTTTGTATGTTGAGAAAGAGCAAAGAGGCTTTTGCTGTTCCAGGAGATCAGGAGTAGAGAAGAAGAGTGGGAGGAGATGAGGTCCTTCAGACCATGGTAGAGGCTCTGGATTTTACTTTGATCCAGGTGGAAGGCCATTGGAAGAAGCTGACTCGAATTTCAGAAAGATCCCTCGGGTTTCCTGTGAGGAAGAGGCAGGGTCTGGAGAAGTATCCAGTGACACGTAGAAGCAGGGAAGTGATTAGGCACTGACTGTAATAATCTTGGCAAGAGATGTGGTAGCTCGGAGTGGGATGAGTGGTAATAGAGACCATGAGAAGAGGTTGGATTTGGGAAATATTTCCAAAATTGAGCTGACAGGATTTTCTAGGGAATTCATAAGAGAAAAGTTAAGAATGACACACTTTTGTGGGCGGTTTTGGCCCAAGCAACTGGAAGCCATTTACTGACAAAGGGAACTGTAGGATGATCACATCTGTGGAGGCAAACTGAGTTCAAGCTGGGACACGTTAAGTTTGAGCGGCCTCTTAGACCAAGAAGAGATACTAAAATTGCATATATATCTCCTGCCATTCGGAAAAGTCATAGGGCCAAGACATAATCTTTGGGAGTCACCACCACAGAGGGAGCATTTAAGCACACAGGCAAGGTCACCTAGGAAAGCCATGAACTACGATGTGGTCGGGGACCTCTGCAGATCCCCAAGATTCTTTTAGGAGGTCCGCGTGGTCAACACATCTTCATAATATACTGAAATAACATTTGCTTTTTCCATTCTCATTCTCTCACAAGAGTGCAGCGTAGTTTTCTAGGGACCACATGAGCTGTGTTACGGCAACAGATTAAATGCAGAGGCAGATATGAAAATCCAGCTGTCTTCTATTAACCCAGGCATTAAAGAGGTCAGCAAAATGTAAAGCTATGCCACTCGCTGCTAAATTTTTGTGTTTTGGAAAATATAGTTATTCTTCATAAAAATATGTTATTTGGAATTCCCTAGCAGTCCAGTGGTTAAGACTCCATGCTCCCACTGCAGGGGGGCGCAGGTTTGATCCCTGGCTGGAAAACTAAGATCCTACATGCCTCACGGTGCGGCCAAAAAAAAAAAAATGTTATTTATGTTAATATGTAATGGGTTTTGTCAGGGAGGAAGAAATTTTACTCTACACTTCCAGGTTCTTCTGGCTGATCTAAGAATTAAGTTGACATGAGAAAGATTAACAAGAGAAAATCAAACAAAAGTTTAATAACATGGGAAAATCCCAGAAAAACCTGAATAACTTTCCAAAATGGCCAAAACTCTCACCTTAAATACCATCTTCAGCTAAAGACAAAAGAGAATGTTGAGGTAGTAGTGGTTTTGGACTTCAAATGGGAGGAAAGCAAATGACATGGAGATGGAAAAGCAAATGTTTGTTAAACAAATGCTTGCTGGGCAAGGAATGGACAGTGGGACACAGAGTGGACTCTTATCTGTAGGCCCTGCCCAGTGTCCCCCACCTCACTTAGCCCATATCCTTTGCAGATTTCTCTGGCCACAGCTCTATTCCAGGCACAGACCCTCTAAGTTTTTTTAGGCAGTTAAGGGGAAGGTCAAAGTTTCTCCCTGAGTCTTTTGGGCCTTGATGGTTTTCAGCTTGAAATAATTCACATGCCAAAGAGATATCTGGGGGCAGCAAGGCTTTCTCCCCTACAGTTTGTTACTGTTATTTTTAAACAAGTTAATGAATTTTTTACATTTCTTGGTTTCAATTGCTAATACAATAATTGTCAATAGAAATAACCCACATAAGCCAAATCTCTTTGGGATCCTCAGTAATTCTTAAGAGCTTAAAGAGGTCTAAGACCAAAGAGTCTGAGAACTGCTGACCTGGGAGTAAGAATGGAGGGGAAGGAAAGGAAGTCTAAGAAAGGAGGTAAGAAGGACGAGGAGAAACCTGGAGGGAGAATGAGAAGAAGTCACCAGTGAGTGTGAAGGAAAACCACAAGAGAGTATCCAGAGGGCAAGTGAGAAAAGTTTTTCAAGAAGGGAGCAATCATAATCATTCTCCTATTTTACGGTATTTGGACTATTTCCAATCCTAAATAACTGTAAAGAATGTTGCAATGAGGGACTTCCCTGGTGGTCCAGTGGTTAAGACTTCACCTTCCAATGCAGGGAGTGTGGATTCAATCCCTGGTCGGGGAGCTAAGATCCCACATGCCTCTCGGCCAAAACACCAAAACATAAAACAGAAGCAATATTGTAACAAATTCAATGAAGACTTTAAAAATGGTCCACATCCAAAAAAAAAAAAGAATGTTGCAATGAATACCTTTGCAATTAGAGCTTTTCCTATATTTTTTTGCTTGTTTATTCAGATAGGATCCAAATAGTGAAGTCAAACAGTATATATTTTTAAGACTCTGGGTAGAATTGTCTCATGACTTTTCAAAGAGTTCTTGGCAATGTATATAACAACCAAAAATGTATGAGAGTGACTTTTTCCCACAAAACTATCTCATCTTTGCTCTGATTTTCATAATACACGCTGAAATAGTGAGACATGCTATCTCATTTCATTGCATTTTTACTATTACTGTGTTTCTACAACTTACCATGTGGTTGTTATTTCTATATGTCTCATGATATATGAATCACACACACATTTCCTTTATTTTATATATTCTACTATTGGTATTATTTTTTTTCTTATCCAACTGTTCAAACTCTACATTTACTAATGGTAATAATCTGATGATAATACCTAATGTGTTCTGCTTAATGAAAATATTTTACTGTATATTTACCTTTTAATTCTAGTAGGCATTTCTAACCTCACGTGATCTTAAAATTCAAAAAGGAAAATAAACGTATGTCTATAACATGAAGTAGCAAAATGAAAAAAAAAAAAAGGAGGCAATCAACTGCATCACATGCCACAGAAAGACCAAATCAAATGAGAACTGACTCTTAGATTTGACAAGGCAGAAGTCCACAGTGACCTTGATAAGAGTGTTTTTTCAGAGTGGTAAAGGCAAAAGTCTGATGAAAGGGAATTCAAGAAATAATGGGAAGACAGGAAATGGAGAGGGAACCATGATCAACACTTAATGAACTTAGTTTAAAAAGAAAGTGGACATATAGGGTGGTGTCCAGAGTGGGTATGACATCAAGAGAGAATGTTGTTGTCTTTTTCAAATAAGGGTGTTCTAAAAGATAGTGTATTAATGGAAATGGTGAGGTATAGTAAGACCATCAGATAAGAAGACAATTGCCATTGAAAAGATAGTTTGTTGTATACTCACAGATCCTGAGAGAGAGTACACATCATGCCACGGGGTGGGGGGTCACACTGAGAAGCACCGTGGTCAGTTGTGAGGTTAATGAGAGGAGGGGAACTTCATCGTGGTTTCTGTGGGAAGGAATGAGGAAGGCAGGGCAAGCAGGCTTAGGATTGGCTGGTTTGAATAGTTTCTGTGGGCTCTGGGGCAAAGGAGCTGTCCCTTGCTGTCTGGTACCTGGCCCTGGGGTAGGTAGGGCAGGTGTATAGGGACCCAAAGTGAGAGTCTGATAAAGGAGATAGTTGGGGGTGTAGATTCTAGATTGGTTGGTTTGTATTTGATTGATCAGTTGATTGACTGATGCCCCAAAAGGGAGATGGGTAATAAATGAGGAAGGCAGGAGGCCAAGGCAAGGTGGCTCAGGCATATTATGAGGTTGTCCAGAACAAGGCATGTCTAGCATATGCATGTAGGGCAGATGTTAAAGCATCAAGTTTATAGAAGCTAGAAACATGATTAATACAGAAGACTGTAATAGTGTGTTTATGTGATGATGAGAATTATCCAGGAGTTAGGGGGGAAATTAGCCATTTAAGAAAGGAGACACACTATAAAGATGACTCAAAGGCTTTTGAGTGGGCAAGAGGGGATGGGATCCTGTGCCTTAAAGAAGTATAGATAGTTCTTTTATTGTTATAGGTCAGAAGGAAGAAGATGTGGGTACAAATCTAAGTATGTTGGTAGATTTGGTAATGGGAGCGTACAGAAGCTCTCTGCAGATTACTTCCATTTTCTCAATGATGGAAGGTCATCAGGGGAAAGTAATGAAAGGACAGGTGATATTGGAGATTTGTTGGAGAGAAGAAGGTATGAAATAATCACATAAGAGAGCAAGAAAATGAATTGACTAGAGAAATGTAGCAGGATTCACTTGAGCTTAGTGGTTGTAAATTTAAAGCAAGGCTAGTTAGCAGAGTTGTGTGTTTTCATCCGGCCACAACCAACTAGAATATTCAACGACGACCACACATCTTAAAATCCTTCTCAGCCCTGAATTGAGCTCTGAGGTTTGGGATAATTTTTTGGCCTATTTTGGCATGTTTCATGATTTGTCTCTTTCTTTTTTTGTATCCTTTAAAGCAACCAACATTCAGCCCTAGATAAGTGATGACCACATTTAAGTTTAATCATACAAGCTATGTCTCCTCCTGAACAATTGGCTTAATAAGGAAAAGAACCTAAGTACTATTAACAGGTACTCAGCAAATTCTGAATAGGATAAAATGTTAATGTCCTTATTTAACTAGGATAACACCCACCATCACCACCAAATTAAACCAGTATAAACACAATGTCATCAATACGGCTGTCACTTGTTCTGTCTTCTGGGTGTTATGCACAGCAGTGATGACAATTACAACCACAGAGTTCCCATCTCTATTCTCTCAGTTTCTAGTTATCCAATTTATTACCATAATTGACAGTTTTCGCCAGAGTCACATTTGTTAAGAGCAATCTAAATGCTGTAAGGCCCAGGTTGAAGAAAGAAAATGTGTCTAATCTTTCCTCATCTCCCCATTGCTAACTATAATTAGCTCTTTGAGATTTTTTCATAATCGTCTGGAATCCAGACCTAATAAAGATCATGGTACTAGAGGTAATCGGGAATTCTCTCAACTTAAAACACAAACGTAATCTGAAAATCTCCTGTAAGAGAAGACGGTATGATCCCTATACACCGGCCCTGTCAGAAATGTGAAATATTCTCTATAAGCCCTAGTAGGCGAGATTGTGGTACTGTTTCTAGAAAAAAAATTCTCTCTGTTCAAAACAAGCAAGGGCAACTACTGTGTGCTGCGTATGACCTACTATTCAGAGGTCTTTCACTATGACTCCTCAAGACTTGGTCCCTGAGACTCTGCACTTCTAGGCTTCTGTACACTCAATTTTATAATTATCATTAAGAATACCAAGAACTCAACATGAGTTATTTTCTGTAATCAATTCAGTGGAAACCACCACTTATCTGGTGGTTAATGCACACTCGTCATCTTTCTACCTGCCCAACACCTCCAGAACAAGCTCCCTATGTTTGAGGAATTCCCCCCACCATAATCAGCTTTGCCTTTCCAAGACAGAAACCAGAAAATGCGTTTTTCTTGCTCCTAAGACACCAACACTTCAGGCTCCGCCATCAGACACGCCCACAGGAGCCTTGAACTTGGAATGGAGCAACCTGAGGAAGACAGACTATGGCAGAGTCCACCTTCTGACTAGGGTGGCAAAGGAGGCATCTGGCTTTTGTGGAAAATAATGGCGGAGCTTCCGGTATTTGGTGTCCCACATCGAGGATACGATCCCAGATGGCGGAAACACTGACTCACTCAAAAGGAACCACGGTGTGTCTCTGCTGTCGTGACTGGCTGTGTTACTTCCCACCTAGCTCAGCAATCCCAGAAATTCCAGAGCTGATCACTTTTAATATGGTGCTTTTTAAACTGCTGTTCACAACCCATTAGTAAGATGTAAAATCAATTTAGAGTATCACAACCAGCGCTTTTTTTCAATGGAATAGAAGAGGAAAAATGTTTAAATCTCATAAAAGAAGTATTGCTCCATTCCAATTTTTTCATTTGTATTAGAAACACGTATGGATACATGAAAACCACAATGTAAAATGGACTTCTTACTGAGAGTACCAGTCAAAAATTCTTTTCATGAGTTCTTTTTCTGTTTCAGCCAGCTAGAGTAAAGGTTCTGTTGTTTGCAGCTCAGAACCCACTGATACTGTCTGATATGAACAGACCAGGGGTGCATGTCATTCTCATCTCTTTCCACTGTTCTCTAAGCCCTGCTGATTCACCATCCAGTGCCTGTCAGTTAACCCCTAACTCATACCCGACAGAAAGTCAGGTCCTCCCTAAGACACGTGTCACAGTTAGTCTACGTGAAGGGCGACCAGGAAGAAATTCTGCATAAAGCTAAAATTCTATAGTTTATGTAGATATTAATGTTTGTGATGTTAGTTATACTTGCCTTAAAATTTTCTCAAATGAGCCTGTTTTGTGAAGTTGAAACTGGAGGCTGTGATCAGCACTTATTTATGCAATTTTTTTTAATGAGAATCTCCATCGGTCCCAAGTGTACTCTTGACTCCCCTGAGTGGAGTTAGGACAATTGAACCAGGCACACCTCCTTTTTCAAAAGGAGACGTCAAAGACAACAATTCTACCCAGCTTGATGTTGATAAGAAATGTGTTTCTGGTTTTCATCTACAGCATACAGTTTGTGGTTTTCATCTGTTACCCGAACATGCTGCCAAATGCAGTATCTATCCAAAGTTGTGCACCTTTTGGATGCCTAAAGAGTATGTAGCCCCCAAATTCCTCTAGATACAGTACAAGTCACTCTTGCATTAAGCCAGAGGAGCAGAATTGCATCCCTAGAATGTATAGATTCGTTCCCTTATTGAATTACTTTGTAGATGACTGGGGTCCTCTCCACAAAAGGAGTGCACTGGCCTTGCTGTTTCATTACCCCTTGCTCATTTTTATATTTTCCCTCATGAACTCTTTTGTATGACTCTGCCGTACTTCATAGATTCCTGCAAATAGACTACCTTCAAGTCTCCTTTGGAACGGGACAAGGTACAAACAAACACACAAGGTCCCTTTCTTTTCCTACCCATACCCCACACACAGAAGGCCCAATTCGACTCCTCAGTTCCTGTGAAAACCTTCTGGCTGGTTTCCCTGCCTCTGCTTTCTCCTCTCACAAGACTGGATTCCTCTTCCTCAACACCGTTCTCATCACTTCAGCCAGCTGCTCACGATCGCGGTTACCTGGTAAGATCACTGCTGTAGATGTCGTCTTCAGGCGTGCATTCAGAGCCCTCCATCACGTGCCCACGCTCTTCCAATTTTATCTCTCATGCTCACTGACAGGGACCCCTGCTCCGGGTCATTCAAAATGATGCCATCCTCGCCTTACCACTCGCAGACCTGAGAGCCCAACTCCTGTATCACCTTTGGAAAACCATCTAAACTGCAGCTTTCAGAAAAAAGAATGTCTGTATGTGTATAACTGAGTCACTGTGCAGTACAGCAGAGATTAGCACAACACTGTCAATCAACTATACTTCAATTAAAAAAAAAAGAAAATGGGAGATGGACCTAGAGAATATTATCCTTAGTGAAATAAGTCAGGCCGATAAAGACAAATACCGTATGATATCACTTATATGTGGAATCTAAAAAATAATACAAATGAATGTATATGCAAAACAGAAACAGACTCACAGATATAGAGAACAAACGAGTGGCTACCAGAGGAGAGAGGGAAGGAGGGAGGGACAAATTATGGGTATGGGATTCACAGATAAAAACTATGTACAAATGGATAAGCAACAAGGATATATAGCACAGGGAATTATCGTCAGTCTTGTAATAACTTACAATGGAGTATAATCTGCAAAAAAATACTGAATCACCATGCTCTGCCCCTGAAATTAATACTGTAAGTCAACCATACTTGACTTTTTAAAATTTTTTATTTAAAAAAAGGAAAATGGGAATAATACTTGGCATGTTTTTTTGTGAAAAGGGATAGCATATGAAAGTGCCTAGATTAACTAAACACATAATGAATAAAAATATCTATCTTCCAAAGTGCCTGGCACACAGTTGGCACCCAGTATAAAGTGTTTCTGGATATACTAGTTTTTGCTTCTGCTCCTGCTATTGGTACAACCCTGAAAAGCTCTATTCCCTCAGTCATTAGTCCCTAAAGAGTAGGCAATGGGTACACAGCCCGTGGAGCCAGACAAAGGGGGGGCTTTGAATCGTGGCCCACTCCACTTACTACTGCATCACCTTGGGTGGGTAGCATCAGCATCCTTCTGTGGGCTCTTCCCTGGCTCTGCTGAAGAAGTGGACCCAGGAGCACAGGGAAGGATGTCCAAGACACGACTGATACAGTCATGGGAACATCATCAGTACTGTAACTTCTACTGCTGTTTCCTCCATATTAAAAACTGATAAATGTCTAGCTTGGTTCGGTTTGTGATAAGGTGGTTGAGGTGTTCCTTTCACCCACAGCACCCAGGAAGGGTTACAGTTGAGGTAGAACAATTAACAAATAGACTCTAAGGGTAAGATTTCATTTTCTGGCTACTAGTAAGCTGAGAACAAGCCCGGCAGTAACTGTATCACCTCCTCAAAGGGCCCCAGGCTAAGAAATAAGAAATGGTAATAAATGGGACTTGTGATGAAATAAGAACTTCAATTAACCATAATACTTGATTCCCAAGCCACTCAGGTTATGTATCTTATCTCATGTTACTTTTATATATCCAAAATACAGAGCTTGGCAATGAGCAGGTGCTTTGTATTTACTTTTGACTGAACACGGGCTTTGTCGCCTCTAAAAGTACACGACACAAATCACAAAGTCACTTTCCTTCTGTGACACAGCAACCTCACAAAGAGTAAGAACTCCCATTCATCAGACCCAAAGACAATCCATGGTGCCCATGAATTTTGTCTTGGCACAGCCTCCCTTTATAAGTCCTGCTAATTCTAACAGTGTGCCCTTCTGTAGTTGCCAGTATCTCTAGGTATTAAATTACTGCCTGTAGTTGGTACTGCCAAACCCCAAAGCAGCACCGCATCACCTACCCCACCTTACCTTATCCCGGTTCCTAACCAACTTTCAACCTATTGTGGAAGGGAGTGACAGAATTCAACTTCCTCTAGGTCCATTCCCTAATGCCCCTTCAGTCTACTCTGATTTACCTTACACTGTGTGTTAGGGGTGGAATAATGTTTCCCCCCACCCCCCCAAAAAAGACATGTTGAAATTCTAACCCCAGCACCTCAGAATGTGACCTTACTTGGAAATGGGGTCATTGCAGATGTAACTGGCTAAGATGAGGTCATACTGGAGTAGGTGGGCTCTTAATCCAATATGACCGTGGCCTTATAAGAAAAAGAGAGAAACACAAAAGGAGGAGCCGTGTGAAGACACAGAGACACAGGGAACTCACACACTGTGAGTCTTGCTTCTTTCCCAGACTCACTTAGAGCATGAACTCCTCTCTGTACACAGCCCTAGACAAAAGGTGTGTCAGCCTTCCCTGAGCCCTTCTGCGTTGCCCTGAGTTCCTTCTTCCTGAAATTGAATAGTGTAGATACCAATGGATTCATGGATGCCTTTTCTTTAAAGTCTTTGCACTTTTTTTCCCCAGCAGCAAAGAAGTGTCAGGGCAGTGCAATGACATTGAAAGAGGAGGCCCTTCCAATTCAACAGTTAAAAGCGCAAACAATGTGCACATGAACTACCATAAATACCACTCCCACTGTTTCTAGGCATCACGTACTTCAAGCAGCTCAGGGTAACACTCTCTACACTGACTCCAGAGGGCTGAGCTGTCCTCACCCGGTCGTATTAACTTCAGGAAAAAATGGCAGCACTGGTCAACTGTACCACCTGCAAAACGGAAGCGAGGATTGCAAATGCAACCAAGGTCTTGTCTGATGTCAGGTGGGGTGAGAGTCCCAGGAATGGAAACTGTTTAGCTGATTTCTCCCATTTTTCATTGTTCATGTTTTTACTTATATCCCAATTCAATGAAACACTCCAAGTGTAGGACACAGGTTTGACTTTTAAAAACCAGATGCCTCATGCTTTGGGTCCTCCATTTAAATTAACACACAGGCAAACGACGTCACCTCCGTGTTAACAAAGGAAACCATCTCCCCACCCTTTGTGTCCTCCTGGCACACCTGCTCAGGACAGAACCGGGGCCAATCCAGCCAGTTCCTTTATGGGAAATGACATTCGGCAGCCGGGCCTGGATCTCCCGTAAGCCTCACGTACTGTGGAGGCGGCTTGGAGGCCACGCTCTGCTCAGTCAGACGGTGCCCACGGCTGCCGTGAACTGCTCTGACCTCCCGCGCACCATTTTCCCGGGGCTCTCCTGGAGACTCCCCTCCATCCCGTCTCTCTACGCCCCTGTCCACAGTGAGGAGATGCTCCCGGGGGACCCACGAGTCCTTGGCAGGACGCTTAATAATAACAACAATAATAATATACTTTGGGGGAGGAGACTAATAGGAAGGGAGATGGAGTATACTTTGTAGTTTTTCTTGGGAGGTAGGATTTGTTTTCTCTCCCTTTAATAAAAATGTGAGCGTTCTGCTCTTCTGAAAGCACAGGCTCCGGTTCTACGCTTAGCACCCGGAGCCAGAGAGGTTCCATCAGGGCGAATCTTTGATTTCAAGGCAGCTTTGGCTCCTGTTTCTCAAACCTGGGAAGCAGGCGCAGAGAAGGCTCGGGCACAGCTTAGAAAAGCCATTCAGTAGGTGCTGCACAGACTTCAGAGCAAGCGAGCAAGCGCGCAGTTTACAATTTCCCCTTGTAAGAAGTGTGGCTAGCAACCTAGGTGGGGAGAGTTATGTGGGTGGGGTGAACTTATACATAGTTATTTTATACTGTGCCATCTTGCAGCAGATTTTCTGAGAACTTTGTGTGGGTTTGTTAGGGAAGTAAAAATTGGGTCAGAATAGTTTCACACTCTACTACAACATGCCTTGCGTTTTTTTTTTTATAGCCTCAATTTAGGCAAATCATATTCATGTATCATTGCTAATTTTCAAAACAATGACACAAGAAGACTTTGGCTAAAAAGGAATAACATATTCTAACTTACTCTTGTTTTTCCCTAATCTATCATTTCAACATTACAACAAAGGACTCAAAACTGATCTGTAAATATCATTCCTATTTTGCCAGGAAGATGGTTACCATATTTTGTGTCGAAAAAGTGTATTAAACCTGAATTTTTTTTCAAAAAAAAAAGAATGTTTTTAAATGGACACAGGATTTTCCATTTTTATTTAGTGATACAATTATCAAATTTATGACTGGAAGGAAATTGAGAGTACCATAAAATATGCTGAATGACAGAATCAGGATTCAAAAATTATTTCAATGCAGCAAAATTACCGGAAAATCTGACATGATTATATAGCACGACTGTAACATTTGTTATAAATGTAAATCCTGGCACTTGGGGCTCAAAAATAACAATTATATAAGGAAGGATGACGTGGCTACAGTTAAACAGCAACCTTTGGGGAATGACCAGATAAATTTTGTTGAGCACAAACTCAATGTTAAGTGACCTGCCAAGCAAGTTAACATCGTAGACAGCCTTTTAATGCCAAAACGAACTCAGACAAGACTCCAGCTCTTCTAATCACAGTCCAAGCCTCGCCTGGCATCTGGAACCTTCTTTGCTTCTAGGCAGTGCTCATTAAAAGGAGCCCACACAATCCAGACCAGTTCTGAAAATTTGAAGATTCCTAAACGCTTTAAAAATCTGATGACAGTTACAGACTTTCTGTGCAGAAAAATGCATATATATATATATATATATATATATTTTTTTTTTTTTTTTATATTCCCTTTCCAGTTGTTCACAGATTCCTTAGAAGATCTAAGAGCGACAGTTACCCATGGATCCTTGATTAGGAACTCCTGATATAGAACACAGCCAGAGCAACCAGAATCAGCAGTGCTCTGGAACTGAGGCTCATCTTGACTCTCATATTGAAGGGTCTGCTTTGCTCGTACCTGCTGAAACCCAAGACAGAGCTGGGCGGCTCAGAGCAGGAGTTGGTGACTTTCACCAGAATATGCTGGTTTTCTACCATCACAAAACCATGCAGTGCACTCAGTTCAATCATCTCAGCAAATATCAGTCAACTATCTGAAATCCTTCCTTACATGAACAGACATGCAACTAAATCATGTTCTAAGATTTATTAAGCACTCACCACATGCCAGCCGCCATGCCAAGCTGGTGTGAACCTTCTCAGCAGAGCCTCACAACAGTCCTGCACGGTGTGGACCACTGCTCTCCCAGGTTCAGGTGAGGACACTGGAGCAGGAGAAGGTGGGTGACTTAGCAGTGCTCTCGCCCACACCACCTGTCCGCTCCTAACCTCAGCACCATGCTGCGTTGCCTCCTGGGGTGATGAACAGAGCGAGCTTTCTTCCTTCACGAAGCAGTGGTGGGCGTCCCTTAACTGAGCTCTGCTTACCAGGTCGCATTCACCTGCAAAGGCAGAGCAGAGCCTTTTACTCCCAGGGTTAGAGGCTTTGCTGAGTTGCTACCCTTTTAAGTTTTCAATCTTAATTTTCATTTTGCATCTGCCTTAAGGCTTGTGAAAGAAGGACCCTCACCTTTGGTCCCCTTGTGTTTACCTGCTACAGGACCTGTCCTCTTCCAGCAACCTTGAGTTATGAACCTTTGATGTTTGGGCTTATATTCTAAACACGTGACTCTTCAGAGTTGTCTTTTTGTTGTTGCTATTCAGTATCATGGCCCTGAACCCAACACTTTTCATAAACAGGTATGAACAAATCTGGGAGAACTTCCTAGGTCTGGCTCCAGAGATTGAGTTAATACAGCTCACCCTGTGGAATACCAGCTTCCACGGGAACTTGAGGTTGTATAATCTCTTTTTCTTGTAGGGATTCAGTGACGGAAGGCAAGATGTAAACTAGACATGCACGTGTCCGGCCCTCCTCTGCCATCTCCCTGTAACTATTTTCTGATGTGCAAGCTTGCGCTTGACAATGTCCTCCCCCTCCCACTTCTCCCACCACCTCCCTTTTCTCTTATGCCCCTAGGCCTTCAGATCCCACGAGTTACCCTCTTTGTCCTCTCTGAATTTCTGGACCAGAGAATGCTGGCTATCCATAGGAGAGCTCCATTTTGTGCTCATCAGACCAAAGAAAGCAGATAAATTACTACGAGTCATTGTAAGTTAACAGAATATAAAACATTCAGATCATACAGTATGGTCTCCTCTGACTTGAGTCTTGTGCCATGGAACTCTGAGTTTGTCTTAAAGAATATGAGAACCCCCAACTTAAACAGCGGCAGGAAGGAAGGGAGGAGATGCCCCCCCCCGCCCCGATCTCACTGGCAGCCCATTGCCAGCACACTTGCCCACAGCTCGGGTTCCTGCATGATTGTGCCTCACAAAGAATCTCACTGCACATCAGGCTGGGAAATGAACACTGGCAGAGTCCTGCTAAATTCTCTTAAACTGGCCCCTGGCGGGAGCAAATCATCCCCAAATGCATCTGTTATATATCAGGGTCGTATTTCTAAAGATTGTCCTTAGTATGCATTAACAAAAAAATCTCCTAATAAACATATCTGATAAATCATGATGATGGCCTCCATATTTCTTTGTTTAATTCTCAGTTTCCTTCTAAGACCTTCTTGAAGTTTGGTTGTAACGGATCATTACATCCATAATGTGCTCAATGTTGGAGTGAATTTTGAACAGTTTTTAGGCTGCATACTGTTTTCTTCCAGATAATTTACTGGATTAAAATTAGCAGTGTGAAAAGCTGTAGAGAAATCTAAATGCCTGCCAAATCAAAGAAATAATCACATTTTTATGAATATTTAATATCATAGTCATGGCAAATAAGGCAAGTAATTAGTACTTACCATAAATTTGCAAAGTATTATTTTATGTAAATGTTACATTCTACTAGTTTGATATGAATTATTCATTGTATAACCAGACACTGACACAAACCAGTAAACATTTAAATCTATGTGCTATTAGTTTACCTACCTTCGATGATTTTGTGTAGAATATATATATTTTTTTTTCTGTGAATCCATGTTTTCCCTCTTGCCCCTCAAAGGGACAAAAGACAATGAGAAGAATGTCATTTAAAGCCATCTATGATGTGTTCAATAGTAAAGAAACCTAAGATGCAAATGTGAAATATGTCGTCTCCTCATGTGTACCAAAGGAGAGCCCCCATCTCTGCTTCTGCCTCCCCACCCATCATGTGGATTTTTTAAATGAAGAACAGCTATGAGTGATGTTATGAAAACGAACGTGGAGAAAAATAATTGTATGTTACAAACTGTACAGTTAGGACTTAACTCTATCCAAAAGAGAGGTCTGGTCTTTGTCCTTAGCTGCTGAGAGGTGATTTCCAGGCTCCTGGAAGGTCATGCCTAACAGCAATGTCATTGTTTGCCTGGGACTTTGGCCACCAGACGGTCTAACAATTTGATTTATCTTAAGCCACGTGGCATCAGCTGCTCTCTGGAGGAACTGGAGACTAAAGGTATCAACCCATCTCTGGAAGGCCTGGAGACTGAAGAACAGCCATATGGGCAATTTGTGATGGAGCCCCAGTAGAAACTCTGGACATCTAGGCTCAGGTGAGCTTCCCTAGCAGGAAATGCTCTGTGTGTGTTGTCACATGTGGATGCCAGCAGCTGGAATGCTGTCCACATCTCCATGGGGAGAGGACAACAGGAAGCTGGGCATTTGGACCCCTCACGGACTCTGCCCTGTGCATCTCTTCCCCTGAGGATAGTAATCCGTACCCTTGCCCTGTTATAAACCATAACAGTGAGTGTAACAGATTTCAGGAAGTTCTTTGAGTCCTTCTAGCACATTATTGAAACTGAGGATGGTTTGGGGAACCCCCCCAAAATTTGCACTTGGCATCAGAAGTGAGGACAGTACTGTGTGAAGCCCCCTCTAACCTCGCAGTTGGTTAAATTTTGCATAAACAGACAATGCAAGGAGACACTGGATTCTGTACATGAGAACTGAAACAGAACAGCATCTCCTTAGGGGCTGGCCCTCTAAGCCCACCACCAGGCTGCTGTGACAGGTTTTTCCTTCCCATCATTTTTTTCCTGAGAGTCCCACTGCCTCTGCCCTAACTTTGAGAGGTCAGTTGAGCTCTGATCTGATCCCAGAGGTGCAATATCGGAGAGGGCCAAGCCATAGGAGTCTCCCAAGCAGCGACTCTCTTAAAATTAAGTCAGGGTGTTTCCAGAACCTTCACCATTCTCTGCACAGCTCACTTCCTGCCCTCCTTCCAGTCTGCTCAAACATCACCTTCCCATTAAGGCCTCCTTAATGTTCTTACTGGAAATTAAACCACTTCCCCCGCTTCTCTATCTCCCCTTCCTGCTTTATTTTTCTTCACAGCACATACCTCTAACACACTACGTATGTTACTAATTTGTCTTATTTTCTGTCTCCACCCATGAAAATGTAAGCTACCATTAAGGCAGGGATTTTGTCTCGTTTTGTTCACTGTTATCCCAGTGCCTGGAAGAGTGACTGGGCATAGTGGGTGCTCAACAAATACTTGCTGAACAAATGAAGGATAAAGCATTCTATACAGGAAATGCTTAGGGGAGACAGTGTGTCCATAGGAGGTCTGGGGAGTTTGTCCTGAATCTGACACACTGTTTTCACTTGGATTACATTTAACATGACAGTAAAAAGGCATAGTTTTCTAGAGTTTTTTTTAATTCACCCTGGTCATAAGATTCATAAGATACTAGGGGGAAAAAGAAGTTTAAAATTTTCAGTGTCAGGGCAGAAAGGGGGTAAATCCCACCATTATCAGGAAAGCCTATCTTAGACTAATTTAAGGTCATTCTCATTTCAGGAAATCCCTAAGAAGTCATAGTAGCTCTAGAGCAAAGGTGCTCAAAATGACGAAAGGGATGAGTGGAAGGGAAAGGGTGTTGGTAAAACCTGGAAAACATCTTAAATCCTGGGTGGGAGGTGGGGAAAGGCAGAGTAGTTTGCTTAGTTCTATCTGAAGGCAAAAGCCACAGGAATCAGCATCCCCACATCTGCTCCATATTCACATTGCCCAAAGTTTTCCACCCACATGTCCTTTGGAAATATATAAAAATCTCTTGGTCGATTGTTTCACTGGGATTCCTGAAACTCACACAACCAGCCAGCAAGATTCTTAACATTGCTGGCAAAGAATCACTGCAAAAGAGGGACCTCCCTGGCAGTCCAGTGGTTAAGATGCCACGCTTCCACTGCAGGGGGCACAGGTTTAATCCCTGGTCAGGGAAAGAAGATCCCACATGGGGACAAAAAAAAAAAAAAAAAAAAAAAGACCCATCGACAAAGATGGGTCTTCCCAGGAGGGGACACAGGCTAAGTCAAAGCCATTACACTCATGGGACTGTGATGAAACAGGAGAGTCACTAATGTGTACTGGGTATTGGTCCACTTGTTTTCCATGTGGTCAGTTTCAGACTTGGCCTTTCCCTTTATTTAGGGAGCCAAAAAAACATGGTTACTACCCGGCCCATCCTGGCTCTATAAATATCAATCTGAGAAAAGAAGTCCTTGAATTTCAAGAAAATAGCAATCAGACCAGTGAGGGAGTAGCAATGACAAATGGCCCTTAACAGTATTCACTGAAAGAAATGTACTAAATGGAAGTCTCTTAAAGGTTGATGAAAGCGACAAAGAAAGTTTATAGAAGACCCTTTAGCACCATTCTTACACTGAATAAAACTTGCTTCTTTGGCAGGGGAGAGAGAAAAATGGGAAGGTGATGCTCCGTTTCAGCTCTGCAAAATAAATAAGTTCTGGAGTTCTACACAGCATGGAGCATATAGCTAACAATACTTCACTGTATACTGAAAATTTGCTAAGGGAGTAGATCTTATGCTGAGTGTTGTTACTACTACTAATAATAATACTACTACTAATAATAAAAGGAGCTGGAGGAAACTTTGGGAGGTGATACATCTATGGCACTGATGGTGGCGATGGTTTCACAGATGCATGCTTATCCCCAAACCCATCAAGTTGTATACATTTTATATGCACAGCTTTCTACCTGTCAATCATACCTCAGTAAAGTGCTTTTAAAAAAAACTTGCCAAGGGACTTCCCTGGTGGCGCAGTGGTTAAGAATCCACCTGCCAATGCAGGAGACTCGGGTTCAAGCCCTGGTCCGGGAAGATCCCACATGCCACGGAGCAAGTAAGCCCGTGTGCCACAACTACTGAGCCCACGCACCTAGAGCCCGTGCTCTGCAACAAGAGAAGCCACCGCAATGAGAAGCCCGCTCACCGCAACTAGGAAAGCCCGCACGCAGCAAATAAGACCCAACGCAGCCAAAAATAAATAAATGAATAAATTTAATGTTTTTTAACTTGCCAAATTGGTGTGACCACTATGGAAAACAGTATGGAGGTTCCTCAAAAAGTTAAAAACAGACCTACTATATGATCCAGCAATCTCACTTCTGGGTATTTATCTGAAGAAAATGGAAACACTAATTCAAAGAGCTATATGTACCCCCACATTCACTGCAGCATTATTTACAATAGCCAAAACATGGAAACAACCTAAGTGTCCAGTGAAGGATGAATAAAGAAAATGTGGTATAGATACAGTGAAATATTATTCAGCCATAAAAAAGAATGAAATCTTGCCATTTGTGACAACATGGATAGACCTTGAGGGCACTGTGCTAAGTAAAGTAAGTCAGACAGAGAAAGACAAATACCATATGATCTCACTTATATGTGGAATCCAAAACAAAGAGCAAAACAAAACCAAAAAGCAAGCTCACAGATACAGAGAACAGATTGGTTGTTGCCAGAAGTGGGAGTGGCATGTAAGCAAAATGGGTGAAGGTAGTCAAAAGATATAAATTTCCAGTTATAAAATAAATAAGTCGGGGCTTCCCTGGTGGCGCAGTGGTTGAGAGTCCGCCTGCCAATGCAGGGGACACGGGTTCGTGCCCCGGTCTGGGAAGATCCCACATGCCGTGGAGTGGCTGGGCCCGTGAGCCATGGCCGCTGAGACTGCGCGTCCGGAGCCTGTGCTCCGCAGCAGGAGAGGCCACAACAGTGAGAGGCCCGTGTACCGCAAAAATAATAATAATAATAATAATAATAATAATAATAATGGATTGCATATTTGAAAGTTGTTAAGAAAGCAGATCTTAAAAGTTCTCACCACACACACAAAATGTTATAACGATATATGGTGATGGATGTAAACTAGACTTATTGTGGGGATCATTTCACAATATATACAAAGACTGAATCATTACACTGTACACCTGAAACTAGCATGCTATATATCAATTATACCTCAACAACAACAACAAAAACCTTGCCCTTTGCCCTGATACAACCATGCTCACAGAAACGGACCATTTCAGCAGGCAATATTATTCAAAATAAATAAATGAAACGAAATGGCTGAACTAAGTAAAGTCAAGGGATTGAGACAGTGTATAAAACTCTAGAAAGCCCTGTTTTACATGAAATTTCTTTTCAAAATTCCAATCACTCAATTCAATCTTTCTAAGAAAATCAACTATGAAGTTAGATTTCCTGGATTAAAATCTAACCTTCATCACATAAAATCTATATGACCTTGAGCTGCTGAAACTTTATCAAATTATAATAACAACGTCACCTCACATATGACTGTTGTGAGGGTCCAGCGGCCAATCTCCATAAAGCACGTAACATAATGTCTGGGACAGTATGAGTGGTCTGGTAAGTGCTAGCTGTTTAGTTATTGTTTTTGCTGTTAATCTCACTCTTCCATTTTGAATACCATTCCACTTTGCTGATGAAAAAGATATTGTCTAGTTAGAAACAAGTAATAGAACTTTTCTACTTTGGGGAGATTTCGTTTCCCCTGTGAGCTCTTCATTCAAATGCACATGTAATTAATTAAAGAGGAAGCAGAAGAGAAACTTTAAATTTTATGTTGTTCAGTGGAGGATGCATAGATATTCACATATCCATATGAACATAATGCCTCAATTTTTAAACTCAAACACTGATTTATGTAACCAGATGTTAAATAAACCACCTCGACTTTAATTTCAGCAGAGGCTCCAAGACAATCAATATCACATTTCAATGTGAGATGCAAGGCCACCAGTCAGAACGTGCACAGGACTTGCTTAAGAACTGGGATTTAATGCTTTGCCGACTCCCCATCCTCAGCCTAGAAAAGATTAGGAGTACTCAAAAAAAGAGTCGGAGATTATAAAAGGACTTTGTGGAGAGCTTCTGTGTGCGGTGAGTGGCAGCCTCCTCAAGATTAAGGGACTGGGGTACAAGTCAATGCATGCCACTGCCCTCAAGTCTAAGGAAAGGACTTCAGTGGGATCCCTCTGAGAGCTCGACATGCATCCTCTAGAGCTGGGGGACATCGTGGACTAGTGCCTGACTCTGGGACTTCCAAAGGGAGGAAGATGACGGCCAGGAAATCAAAAAAAAAGAGGGGAGATATGTATACGTATGGCTGATTCACTTTGCTGCACAGTAGAAACTAACACAACATTGTAAAGCAACTATACTCCAGTAACAATGAATGAAGAAAAGAAGGAAGGAAGGAAGGAAGGAAGAAAGAAAGATGATGGCCAGCTACTCTGACATGGAAGTAAAGATGGCTGTCAAGGCCGGCATGTGCTCCCAGGATGAAGGACTCCTGAGCGTCTGCACATGAGAAAAACAGCATAGGAGCAACTCAGGACCTACCTGGCTAGGTGAGGTGACCCTTATAGCGTGGGAACTGTTGCATTCCCAGGCTGAGAACCATATCTGAGACGAGCCAGTGGAGACACACGAGCAGTGAGAAAACACCTTCTTGTGTGAGTGTGTGTGTGTGTGTGTGTGTACACGCCATACAAGAGAAAAGTCGTTCCACAAACCAGCCAAGTCCGAGGAACACCCATGCCAACAGCAAGACCTTCCGGCCTCTCTTTCCTCCCCCCACGCCATCTCCAACTCCGGCGCTGCACAAGCACAGCTCTGTATGGGGCATGGAAGGAAAGAGCGCCACCGCCACCCCAGGGGCACCCCACCAGCCTGCAAGGCTCGAGCTAAAGGAACAGCTGGCTATCAAATGAAAACAGGGGTTTTACTCATTAGCCTAGCGTGACATATTACTTACTAAACTGACACGGATTTATTACTAAAGATAATCAGAGGATCTTTCGTTTTCTGGAAGTAACCAGAAAGTCAAGAAGCTAGCCCTATGGAGGGCAGGGAAAAAACAAGCATTGGGGGCGATGACTGAAGGTATTTTCAGAGCACGTCTCATGAGTCCCACGTGCTCGACGATTAAGTTACTAGGCAGCATCCTTCCCAAGCTCCCCAAGTCGGTTCTGCCATATGCTTTCCGCACTTGATGAGGCAGCATGGCACCGGGGGGGACACCATCTGAGGGGGGCTTGGAACACGGGGCCTGCTGGGAGCTCCCAATGCTACCTATACGAGCCTCACCCCCCTGACACCTCCAGGCCATCCTGGGGGAAGGGGAGGAGGCCACAGTGATGTCTCGATGCCCACAGCTCCTAGCAAGCCCCCTTTCTCCAGCCCACACCCGACTGTGGAGCCAAGAGCTGAGCAGGGAACGTGATGACAGGAGTGACTACTGCCGGTTTCAAGATGAGTGGCCTGACAATATCAAAAAATGCCCCCCAAGCAACCCCACTGAACCATTTTCCTTCCCATCACCAATATTTTTTACAATAAACAGAGGGCCCCACTCTGAGAGATTCCCCTACGGTTCTGATGGCCAGAGAAGCAGTCATTTCAGGTAATACCCGGGGTCTCCCCACACCCAGCTTAGCCCAGCCCAGGCTTGTTTCTAGCAATGAGAGAGGGGATGTTGTTAAATTTAGACCTGACTCGGAAAAGTGTTATTTCTAAACCTAGAATAAAACTCGAAACATTTGGAATTTGTATTCCATTTGGCTCTGGAGAAGATGGGTTTGAAGCTGCTGCAGACTTTGTGATCTTTTTCCCTGGGGAGTCTCAGAGGCTGGGTGGGCAAAGTTTTGTGTCATGCTCGTAGAGCGTGGAGGCCACGAGGTTTTGAAACACGTGGACTAGAAAGACTGCATTTCTCAGCACTGCTTCGGTTCGTGGTAACCATTTCCGGCTCTCCTATGTGAGCTGAGACACTGTTAGGTGAGTTGGTTCATCGCCCTGGGAGCAACTACCCTTCGTAGCCACTAATTCTTCCTTACGATGCTGAAACCAAAAGTTCCATTTTTTGACTTTGTCAGGTTCACCACAGGAATGGCTCTGATTCTTTTATCTACCCTAAAATGACACACAAAGACACGCAGACACTCATACACACAGAAAAAGTCCACACGTGGGAGGAGGCATCTGACAAGCACGATGAGCAGGAGAGGGATGGGGAGCCGAGCCACGTGCTCCGCGGGGCTCTTCTCGGCTGGAAGGGTTGGGTCTGTGCTCGCAGGCCACATGCCATACATGAGGAAGTCCACCGCAGCTCTAACAGGTAAGATACAGTAAGTACAGATCAGAAGTCAACCCACAACACCACGCTTTTGACAACACACTGTGACGCTCGGTGGGAACCGTAAAAGTTGCCAGTTGGCCCAGCAACAAGGAGAAGCACATCCAGGAAGCTTAGCTTCCTGTCTCCCGCAGTAAGGGGACAGCCCCTTTTGATCTCAGGTTGGCACGCAGAAATGATGAGAAAGGGAGACAATGACTGCTTACGATCAAAAGACTGTGAGGAAGAAAATAAAACGGTGGAAGTCACTCAGGGCATCGTGTTCCTTCCGGAAGCTCGTCAGTACACAGTGAATGTCAAAGACAGGGTCCAGGAGCAGAGAATATGAGAGCAGGAGACAGGAGTCTGCCCACACAGACAAAAAGATGGGGCTCGTGGAAATGTCTGCCTTTCATTTATTTTGAGCAAACATTTTCTTCCACATAGCAGTCTCATCCTGATCAGCAATTTCCACCTGGTGTTCTTCAAACCAGATAGAAGTGTAAATTATTTAAATACATGATCTTCCATTAGCTGTTGAGCTTAAGTGCCTCAAAAAAAATATTTTTAAGTGCCTTCCAGGATTCTAAAGAGCATTTGCACTAAGATAGATAAACATATTTTCAAGACACAACTCCAATGACAGCAATTTTTAGTTTTTAAAGTACAGTCAGCATTAGCATCTATAAGTAATTATGACTTCTGCAAATGATTGTTTACACTGTAAAAGTAAAATCAGAGCTAATGAGTTAATTAAGGTTTTTTTTCCCCTCTGCATGACATTATTTCATAAAATCCAAACATGTTCATCATGGCACACTAAAGCATTACCATGACCCATCTTATATTGTTTCCCTCATTCAAGATTCAGATTTTTTTAAATTTGTTTTTAAGTAAAAATTTGAAGATAGGTTTTGAGTTTAATCGGTTTCCTCAGGGGAAATGTTAGCCCTCATGATAATATAATAATCACTGTGTTTATGTGTGTAGGCAGTGTGTGACAAAAAAAAATTCGTAAGAGTGAAGACATCATAGTTAACTTCCAAAACTGTAATTACTCACTTGATCATGGAATTATAAAGGGAAAATGTTACAGTTAAATATTCAAGATTCAGAAAATTTCAGAAATTGAAAAGACTGTAGAGATCACTTGATCTTGTTAAAATACAGATTCTGTATTTGAAATCCCTCCTCTTTTATTCACTCTGTCAATATTGTTCTTTATCCCCTAAGTTCTTTTACATGGTTTTTATTCCCTATTTGACTTTTCTGCCTTCTCTTTGCCCCTCCCACTAGAGGTGGAAACCACGCCCTTGGAGATCTAATCATCTCCCTTCCCATCACCACCATCCTCCTCTGTCACAGAATCAGACCATCTCGGAGTGGACAGGGGCCATGGAGGGTTCCTACTCCATCACCCCATCTGAGGTTTCTGTTTTAAACAAAATGGATTTACCGGACCTAGCTCTTCAGAACCCCTGCCTTTTTGTCAAGTTAATTCCTGCTATTGATGGGACTAATTCTAAAATACACTTTCTTTACATTGTTGAGGTTTGAAAGGCTTCTAAATAACTTACTTCTTTGGCCCAACCAAGTTGAGAATTGACACACAGAGCCAGGAAGACAAAATTAAAATATCACCTTTGTTCCTGCTAAAGCTGTTGGAGAATCTGTCTCAGACAGGAGGGCTTGTTAACGATGCAGGACAGAATGAAAATTACGCACTGTGTCAAAGGAAGTACGGGAGTGCTGTAAGCACAGGCCCCCTTTTCCCAGCCCCCAACACTGGGTGGACCAGTCCTGCTAAGTTTACTACAAATCGAATAACAGGCAGGTACACACATTCTCTGCAGATCGGGAAATTGAGACCCAGGTTGAGAAATGAGCAAACGCTATTCCTTCTTCTCAGACTCACCTATTAAACTGCTCTTACTCTGCTCATTCCTCTCCCCATCAGTAAGAGTGAGTCCAGGATTCAGAGAGAGGCAGGGAGCGTTAGGATGTCACGTCACAGGCAACGAGAGGAGTGGGGACAAGCATTTCCCCTGAACGTGTACTTTTAGGAGGACAATGTAACATTAAACTTGCCACGTCTCTCCTCACATATAAATACATTCTCTGGAATTGGCATAAACGAAGCTACCAATGCTTGTCATTAGTTATCAAGTCTCCAAATGATTTCCACTAACTAGCACAAATTTATCATACAAGGCATCATGCTAACATTTTTGAGGGATACAAAGTATAAGATACTGGATATGCCCTCAGGATGTTTAAAAATCTAGTTGGGGCTGGGCTTCCCTGGTGGCACAGTGGTTGAGAGTCCGCCTGCCGATGCAGGGGACACGGGTTCGTGCCCCGGTCTGGGAGGATCCCACATGCCATGGAGCGGCTGGTCCCGTGAGTCATGGCCGCTGAGCCTGCGCGTCCGGAGCCTGTGCTCCGTAATGGGAGAGGCCACAACAGTGAGAGGCCCGTGTACCGCAAAAAAAAAAAAAAAAAAAAAAACACACATAACCACAATATCATTATCACATCTAAAAATATGATTAGATATCCAAACAGTGCTCAAGTTTCCCCAAATGGTTCTTTTACAAATTTTTTTTTAGTTTATTTGAGAAAGATTCCAAATAAAATCCACACAATGCAATTACTTGATATGTATCTTAAGAGTTTTTAATCCATAGGTTCCATCTCCATCTCTCTCCCTTTTTGGGGGAAGTGGGAGTGTTCCTTGAAACCTTTTTTTTTCTTTTTGGCCGTGCCATGCGGCATGTGGGATCTTAGTTCCCTGACCAGGGATCGAACCCAGGCCCCCTGCATTGGAAGCACAGAGTCTTAACCATTGGGCCTCCAGGGAAGTCCCTTCTTGAAACTTATATGTTGAAGCCACGTAGTTTTTCCTATAGAGATTCCCACTGCTTGGGTTTCACTGTTACATTCTTGTGATGTTATTTAACACATTTCTCCATCCCCTATATTTCCTATAAATTGATAGGGATTAATGCTTCCTCAGATTCTAGTTCCATTTTTGGCACAAGCTGTCCTTAGCTGGAGTGTATTCTTCTATCAGGGGACACTAGTGTCCTGATGTTTTTCTGTTAGCAGTCATTTGTGGTCATTATCAAGATCCATTATTTCCTTAGTTCCAAAGTGGTAACTTTCTAATGCTTTTTATCTTCATTCCTTTTTCTTTTCCTAGCTTGAATATTTCAGTAAACTTCCTCCCCTCATCAATTATTTGATTATTCTGAGGTCTGATTTATACAAGAGTGACAAGATAAATGCTTGATTTTCAAAATAAGGAGTTGGTTCCCTAGCACTCTCCATAGGTGATCGCTGAGGGTATTTTTGTTTTTGATTCATTATTAAATCATAGTTGAAATGTTTCAGTCCATAATAGTTATTATTCATATCGATGACTAAGTGGTCTGTTTGCACTGGGGGCTTCCTCAAGTTGACCCTTGAATCCTTTGGACACATCCCGAGTAATCTTTGGTATCTGTGCTCTGCACTGTGATGATATGTTACAGGCTCATCATGAACACTTCCTGCCCTAGACCTGCCATTTTTCCAAAGAATCCTGGTTCCTTTGGGAAGGAAATGGTGCTGACATACCAGGACCTCAGCATTAAGTTTGCTGATTACTACTGGGGTGGCCTTTATTTCCAGGCCTTTTTAGTGAACAGAGCTAGAAACATGTTAGTAGTATTTTGTTGTTGTTCTAAGGTAAGATATATCATGAATTCAAATTTATATTTCCGATTTAAATGTAGGACTATATGTTTTATAACTTAACCTCATGCTACATCTTTTGTGCTTTCTCCCATCCCCAAATCCTGTTTCCCAATAATATAAACAGAACTACTCACTTTATTCACACAATACACATTCAACAGTCTAAAAATAAAAATTCCAACACTACCACCTATGATCTGATCACTGAAAACAGTTCAAGATTTTTTTTTTCACTTCTATTTTCTTTAGGGCATATTCCACTAGGGAAATAAGGTCAAAGTATGTTTTAATGTTACTTGAAATCGTTTCTTTCTATATGGTTGGCCACAAATTCAATATTCTGGTGATTCATTTATTTCATTTTGCTTTTAATTTCTAGAATTTTTAATTTAATGTTGTTTTATAATTATGTGAATATTTACATGATTCCAAAATCAAATCTATAAAATAGTGTCTATTCAGAGAAACACTGTTTCTACTCTTGTCCCCTGTACTACATATACACATAAACACACATACACTTTTATAACCTCTGTTGTGGATTGAATTGTGTCCCCAAAAGAGAAATGTTAAATTCTAATCTCAGGTACCTGTGAATGTGACCTTATTTGGACACAGGGTCTTTGCAGATGTGATCAATTTAAAACGAGATTATACTGGATTAGGATGGATTCTAATCCAGTCTCCCTATCTCTTAAAAGAGAAAGGAGAAGGAGTGTAGTATCACAATCTTTCCCCTTCTATTTACCTCACCTTCTTTCCTGGCAAATGAATATCCTTCTCATTTTCATGGCCTAATTTAAATAAGTTCCTAGATGATAGGAATTGTGATGCTAAACCTGCTTTATATTGTATAATACTTTGTATGATGTATTGCTGGTGCTGAATAATTGTTAAATAATAATAGTAATAAATGTTATGTACTACCAGCAAAAAAAAAGAGAGAGAAAGGAGAGGGAGATTTGGACACAGAGACATAAACACACACAAGGGAAGATGGACAAGTGAATACGGAAGTGGAAACTGGAGTGAAGCAGCCATGAACCAAGAACACCAAGGATGGCCAGCAAGCACCAGAAGGGGTAAGCCTTCTTCCTGAGAGCCTCCGGAGGGAGTATGGACCCACTAACACCTTGATTTGGATTTCTAGCCTCAAGAACTGTAAACTATTGTTTAAAGCCACCCCACTTGTGGTCCTTTGTATGGTAGACCTACGTATCCTCACTCCCTACACCCTTGGATGAGTGGTACCATATTAAACACATTTTTCTCCATCTTACTTTTCTTACCTGAACTATATACCCTGAAGACTCTTCATAGTAGTATTTAAAGACATTCCTCCTGCCTTTTTACAGCTGCACAGCACTCCAGGTGTGCATACAGCTTCATTTATTCAACTAGTTCTCTACTGATCAAAATGTGGAACTTTTCTAACCTTTTGCTATTACCAATAGTACTATTAATAGATTTCAGAATGACTTCTTTATATTTTTGCTATAAATTTTTGTGGTAAGTTCCTAGAAGTGAGATTGCTGGTTATATATAATATTGCTGAATATTACCAAATTCCTCTCCTAAAGGTTTTCCCATTTTACATTCACACCAGCCATGTGTGAGATTGCCAATTTCTCGGTGGACTCAACAACAAAGTATGTTAGAAAACTTTGGGATTTTTGCCAATTTGATAGGTGAGAAATGGTTTCACTTATTATGAGTAAGAATATCACTCTTCTACAAGTAAGCAAAATAGAACACACATATATTAATAGATTCTTTCTCTTCTGTCTTCTCTTCTTAGTCAAGCTATAAGATACCAATGTAGCTCACATTTCTCTTTTCTTTTTTGAATGTTCAATATTAAACACATTTCAGATCAAAAAATCACCTGTATGATATTAATTTTAAAATTCAAAGATGTCATCCCACCTCATCAAAACTATATTACACTTAATTCAACAAATGTTAATTTAGCACTTTTTTTTTTTTTTTTTTTGCAGTAAGCGGGACTCTCACTGCTGTGGCCTCTCCCATTGCAGAGCACAGGCTCCGGACGCGCAGGCTCAGCGGCCATGGCTCACGGGCCCAGCCACTCTGTGGCATGTGGGATCTTCCCAGACCGGGCCACGAACCCGCGTCCCCTGCATCGGCAGGCGGACTCTCAACCACTGCGCCACCAGAGAAGCCCATTTTAGCACTTATTAAGCACCAGGCACTGTACAAGGTCCTAGGAAGTATTCAAGAAGGAAATAGACAAGGAGCCTCTCTTTTAAAACCTTACCACTTAGAAAAAAATATAGAAAACTATGAATAACTCTATAAAGCTCTGTATAACTATATAAGGCTATATAAATAATACTAATATAAGCATGTATGCACACACATACAAACATAGATACACATGATAAAATAGAGCATTATTAAAAGAGTTGAAAAAGGATTCACTGAAGGAGCAACTGGTTAAGAGGATTATATCAAAACTTTGTTTTTAAGACACATTGCTTTGAGGTAATAAACTACTTTATAAGCATAAATATTTCTAGAAATAGCAAAACACTTGGCTATATAATCATTCACAGCTTAGTAAAAATTAGCCCACCCAAACATTTTCCCTTTTACCATCACCTGAGATCTGCAGCCTTTCTAGATGAGAAATCTCCCTAGAAATAAAAGGCCTGGATATGGTGTGAAATGAGAGCTCTTGACAAGCAGAAAATAACAGGAGAATATGAGGTGAACTAGAAAGGCTGTATGATATCATGGGATGCGTTGTTAAGAGCTGAGGCTCCAGAGTCATAATGGACTGGATTTGAATCTCAACTGTGCAACTAACTAACTCCATAACTTTGTGCAAGTTCCTGAAGCATTCTGAGGCTTAGTTTTCTCATACGTAAATGATGATAAAAATAATAATATATATATTCCAAAGGATATGTGGCTGTATTAATTTTTTTTTTAGGAATATAAATGCTAGCTCTGATTTCTCCTTCCAGGTAGGATAAAATAGTTTGTGGCAGTCAGTGTTCCCACTGAGAACAACTAAAATGGCTTGACAGGAAAAGAAAAAATCTGGAGAGTGAGAAACCATAGGAAGTAAGCCAATGTTATGCAGCTGCTTCCCCCCACCCCCTATGGATGCATTTGCTGATTATGATGGCGAGGTGGTGAACAAAGGATGTAAGACGTGCCTAAGTAGAGGCTGGGGGGACAGAGAAACCAGTAAACATTTTGGCAGTCTTGGGGTTCAGAGAGACAAAATTAGAAACATGAGGGCTATGTTCCTGGTGAGAAAGAAAGGAGAACAGAGCCTGCCATACAGCCAATTTCCCCTGAGATATAGGTTGACTCCTGAAACTGTATGAAGGCAACAGTTAAACAGAAAGACTCAGAGAAAGGCAGAGTTTTGGACAGACAAGCTACGTTACAAAGCAAAGATCAGATTCAGGAACTAGCAGAGCTAAGGACTCTGGTGTATACACCAGGTTCTCAGTTGGAAATTCCAGACTTCTGTGTGATAAAAGTGGTGCAAACTAGCAAAACCACAACTCAGTCTTCAAGGTGACTAGCCTTCAATCTGTCTGTCCAATAAAAAAGGGAGAACCCTCTCTGCTGGAAGATGATATTACCTAGAGTATAAATTATTTTCATATCAGTGTCTAGCATGCAAAAAAAAATTTTTTGGCTAAATGCCATGAGAAAACCATATGACCAAAAACTTTCTTAACACAGAAAATAGATGGTAGAAACAGACTCATGGTTGATTCAGACTGAGTTAGACAAAGACTTTTAAATGACTGTGATGAGGAGGGACCTTCAAGAGGGCAGAGGAGTAAGACATGGAGATCACCTTCCTCCCCACAAATACGTCAAAAATACGTCTACACGTGGAACAACTCCTACAGAACACCTACTGAACGCAGGCAGAACACTTCAGACTTCCCAAAAGGCAAGAACCTCCCCATGAACCTGGGTAGGGCAAAAGAAAAAAGAAGGAGGGAGGGAGCTGTGAAGGAGGAAAAGTGACCACACACTGGGAAGCCCTGTCACTGGCGGAGACGGCGGGCAGGGGGGGGGGAGGTTGGTGGCAGTGGGGGATGTTTCAGAGTCACGGAGGAGAGCGCATCAACAGGAGCACAGAGGGCAAGATGGAGAGATTCCCTCATGGAGGATCAGTGCCAACCAGCACTCACCAGCCTGAGAGGCTTGTCTGCTCACCCACCGGGGCAGGCGGGGGTTGGGAGCTGAGGCTCGGGCTTCGGAGGTCAGACCCCAGGGAGAGGACTGGGGTTGGCTGCGGGAACACAGCCTGAAGGGGGCTAGTGCGCCACAGCTAGCTGGGAGGGAGTCCAGAAAAATATCTGGACCTGCCTACCAGGCAAGAGACCATTGTTTAGGGGTTCGCAAGGAGAGGGAATTCAGAGCACCACCTAAACAAGTTCCAGAGACGGGCGTGAGCCGCGGCTATCAGTGCGGACCCCAGAGACGGGCATGAGACGCGAAGGCTGCTGCTGCCGCCACCAAGAAGCCTGTGTGCGAGCGCAGGTCACTGTCCACACTTCCCCGCCCGGGAGTCTGTGCAGCCCGCCACTGCCAGGGAACCGTGATCCAGGGACAAATTCCCCAGGCTGGTGCAACGTCACGCTGGCCTCTGCCGCCGCAGGCTCGGCCCACATTCCATACCCCTCCCTCCCCCCGGCCTGAGTGAGCCAGAGCCCCAGAATCAGCCACTCCTTTAACCCCCTCCTGTCTGAGCGAAGAACAGACACCCTCCGGCGACCTACACACAGAGGCGGGGCCAAATCCAAAGCTGAGACCTGGGAGCTGTGAGAACAAAGAAGAGAAAGGGAAATCTCTCCCAGCAGCCTCAGGAGCAGCGGATTAAATCTCCACAATCAACCTGACGTACCTGCATCTGTGGAATACATGAATAGACAACGAATCATCCCAAACTGAGGAGGTGGACTTTGCGATCAACTGTAGACTTCGGGTTTGTTTCTGCATCTGATTTGTTTCTGCATTTATGTTTATCTTAGTTTAGATTTAGAGTGTATTATGACTGCTAGATTTGTTTATTGATTTTGTTACCCTCTTCATTTTTTTTATACATATATTCTTTTTCCTTTTTCTCTTATTCTGCATGTGTATGTGTATGCTTCTTTCTGTGATTTTGTCTGTATAGCTTTGCCTTTACCATTTGTCCTAGGGTCCTGTCTGTTCGTTTTTTTTTTTTTTTCTTACTATAGTTTTTAGCACTTGTTATCATTGGTGGATATGTGTTTTGGTTTGGTTGCTCTCTTCTTTCTTGCTTGCTTTTTTTTCTATTACTTCTTTATTTTTAATAATATTTTTTATATTAATAACCTTAGTTTTTTCTTCCTTTCTTTCTTTCTTTTTTCTCTCCCTTTTCTTCTAAGGCATGTGGCTGACAGGGTCTTGGTGCTCCGGCTGGGTGTCAGGCTTGAGCCTCTGAGATGGGAGAGCTCAGTTCAGGGCACTGGTCCACCAGAGATCTCCCGGCTCCCTGTAATATCAAACAGCGAAAGCTCTCCCAGATATCTCCAACTCAACGCTAAGACCCAGCTCCACTCAATGACCAGCAAGCTACACTGCTGGACACCCTACGCCAAACAACTAGCAAGACAGGAACACAACCCCACCCATTAGCAGAGAGGCTGCCTAAAATAATAATAAGGTCACAGACACCCCAAAAGACAACACCAGACATGGTCCTACCACCAGAAAGACAAGATCCAGCCTCATCCAGCAGAGCACAGGCACCAGTCCCCTCCACCAGGAAGCCTACACAACCCACTAAACCAACCTTACCCACTGGGGGCAGACACCAAAACAACGGGAACTATGAACCTGCAGCCTGCGAAAAGGAGACCACAAACACAGTAAGTTAAGCAAAATGAAAAGACAGAGAAATACACAGCAGATGAAGGAGGAAGGTAAAAACTCACGAGACCAAACAAATGAAGAGGAAATAGGCAGTCTACCTGAAAAAGAATTCAGAGTAATGATAGTAAAGATAATCCAACTCTTGGAAATAGAATGGAGAAAATAAAAGAAACATTTAACACGGACCTAAAAGAACTAAACAGCAAACAAACAATGATGAACAACACAATAAATGAAATTAAAAATGCTTTAGAAGGAATCAATAGCAGAAAAATGGAGGCAGAAGAACGGATAAGTGACCTGGAAGATAAAATAGTGGAAATAACTACTGCAGAGCAGAATAAAGAAAAAAAATTGACAAAAATTAAGGACAGTCTCAGAGACCTCCGGGACAACACTGAATGCACCAACGTTCAAATTATAGGGGTCCCAGAAGAAGAAGAGAAAAAAAAAGGGATTGAGAAAATATATGAAGAGATTATAGTTGAAAACTTCCCTAACATGGGAAAGGAACTAGTCAATTAAATCCAGGAAGCACAGAGAGTCCCATACAGGACAAATTCAAGGAGGAACAAACTAAGACACATATTATTCAAACTATCAAAAATTAAATACAAATAAAAAATATTAAAAGCAGCAAGGAAAAAGCAACAAGTAACATACAAGGGAATCCCCAAAAGGTTAACAGCTGATCTTTCAGTAGAAACTCTGCAAGCCAGAAGGGAGTGGCAGGACATATTTAAAGTGATGAAGGAGAAAAATCTACAAACAAGATTACTCTACCCAGCAAGGATCTCATTCAGATTTGATGGAGAAATTAAACCTTTGCAGACAAGCAAAAGCTAAGAAAATTTAGCACCACCAAACCAGCTTTACAACAAATGCTAAAGGAACTTCTCTAGGCAGGAAACACAAGAGAAGGAAAAGACCTACAAAAACAAACCCAAAACAATTAAGAAAATGGCAATAGGAACATACATATCGATAATTATCTTAAATGTAAATGGATTAAATGGTCCAACCAAAAGACATACACTGGCTGAAAGGAAACAAAAACATGACCCATATATATATGCTGTCCACAGGAGACACTCTTCAGATCTAGGGACACATACAGACTAAAAGTGAGGGGATGGAAAAAGATATTCCATGCAAATGGAAATCAAAAGAAAGGTGGAGTAGCAATTCTCATCTCAGATAAAATAGACTTTAAAATAAAGACTATTACAAGAGACAGAGAAGGACACTACATAATGATCAAGGGATCAATCCAAGAAGATATAACAATTGTAAATATTTATGTACCCAACAAGGAGCACCTCAATACATAAGGCAAATGTTAACAGCCATAAAAGGGGAAATCAACAGTAAAGCAATCATAGTAGGGGACTTTAACATCCCACTTTCACCAATGGACAGATCATCCAAAATGAAAATAAATAAGGAAACACAAGCTTTAAATGATACATTAAAAAAGATGGAGTTAATTGATATTTATAGGACATTCTATCCAAAAACAACAGAATACACGTTCTTCTCAAGTGCTCATGGAACATTCTCCAGGAGAGATCATATCTTGGATCACAAATCAAGACTTGGTAAATATAAGAAAATTGAAATCGCATCAAGTATCTTTTCTGACCACAATGCTATGAGACTAGATATCAATTACAGGAAATAATCTGTAAAAAATGTGAACACATGGAGGGTAAACAATACACTAATAATAACCAAGAGATCATTGAAGAAATCAAAGAGGACATCAAAAAAATACCTAGAAACAAATGACAATAAAAACACGACGATGCAAAACCTATTAGGTGCAGCAAAAGCAGTTCTATGAGGGATGTATATGGCAATATAATCCTACCTCAAGAAACAAAAACATCGCAAATAAACAACCTAACCTTACACCTAAAGCAATTAGATAAAGAAGAACAAAAAAAAAACCCCCAAAGTTAGCAGAAGGAAAGAAATCATAAGTATTAGATCAGAAATAAATGAAAAAGAATGAAGGAAACAATAGCTAAGATCAATAAAACTAAAAGCTGGTTCTTTGAGAAGATAAACAAAATTGATAAACCATTAGCGAGACTCATCAAGAAAAAGAGGGAGAAGACTCAAATCAGTAGAATTAGAAATGAAAAAGGAGAAGTAACAACTGACACTGCAGAAATACAAAGGATCATGAGAGATTACTACAAGCAACTCTATGCCAATAAAATGGACAACCTGGAAGAAATGGAAAAATTCTTAGAAAAGCACAACCTTCCAAGACTGAACCAGGAAGAAATAGAAAATATAAACAGTCCAATCACATGCCCTGAAATGGAAACTGTGATTAAAAATCTTCCAACAAACAAAAGCCCAGGACCAGATGGCTTCCAGGTGAATTCTATCAAGCATTTAGAGAAGAGCTAACACCTATCCTTCTCAAACTCTTCCAAAATATAGCAGAGGGAGGAACACTCCCAAACTCATTCTACAAGGCCACCATCACCCTGATACCAAAACCAGACAAAGACGTCACAAAAAAAGTAAAGTACAGGCCAACATCACTGATGAACATAAATGCAAAAATCCTAACCAAAATACTTGCAAACAGAATCCTACAGCACATTAAACCCCATTATCAAGTGGGGTTTCTCTCAGGAATTCAAGGATTGGTCAATATACATAAAGCAATCAATGTGATAAACCATATTAACAAAGTGAAGGAGAAAAACCATATGATCATCTCAATAGATGCAGAAAAAGCTTTCGACAGAATTCAACACCCATTTATGATAAAAACCCTCCAGAAAGTAGGCATAGATGGAACTTACCTCAACATAATAAAGGCCATATATGACAAACCCAGAGCCAACATCATTCTCAATGGTGAAAAACTGAAACCATTTCCTCTAAAATCAGGAACAAGACAAGATGCCCACTCTCACCACTATTATTCAACATAGTTTTGGAAGTTTTAGCCATAGCAATCAGAGAATAAAAAGAAACAAAAGGAATCCAAATCAGAAAAGAAGAAGTAAAGCTGCCACTGTTTGCAGATGACATGATACTGTCCATAGAGAATCCTAAAGATGCTACCAGAAAACTACTAGAGCTAATCAGTAAAGTAGCAGGATACAAAATTAATGCACAGAAATCTTGCATTCCTACACACTAATGATGAAAAATCTGAAAGAGAAATTAAGGAAACACTTCCATTTACCATTGCAACAAAAAGAATAAAATACCTAGGAATAAACCTACCTAAAGAGACAAAAGACCTGTATGCAGAAAACTATAAGACACTGATGAAAAATTAAAGATGATACAAACAGATGGAGAGATATACCATGTTCTTGAATTGGAAGAATCAACATTGTGAAAATGACTCTATGACCCAAAGCAATCTACAGATTCAATGCAATCCCTATCAAACTACCACTGGCATTTTTCACAGAACTAGAACAAAAAATTTCACAATTTGTATGGAAACACAAAAGACCCCAAATAGCCAAAGCAGTCTTGAGAAAGAAAAACGGAGCTGGAGGAATCAGGCTTCCAGACTTCAGACTACACTACAAAGCTTCAGTAATCAAGACAGTATGGTAATAGCACAAAAACAGAAATATAGATCAATGGAACATGATAGAAAGCTCAGAGATTAAATCCATGCATATATCTTATCTTTGATAATGGAGGCCTGAATACACAATGAAGTAAAGACAGCCTCTTCAATAAATGGTGCTGGGAAAACTGGACAGCTACACATAAAAGAATGATATCAGAACACTCCCTAACACACTCACCATACACAAAAATAAATTCAAAATGGATTAAAGACCTAAATATAAGACCAGACACTATAAAACTCTTAGAGGAAAACACAGGCCAAATTCTCTATGACATAAATCACAGCAAGATCCTTTTTGACCCACCTCCTAAAGAAAGGGAAATAAAAACAAAAATAAACAAATCAGACCTAATGAAACTTAAAAGCTTGAGCACAGGAAAGGAAACCATAAACAAGATGAAAAGACAACCCTCAGGATGGGAGAAAATATTTGCAAATGAAGCAACTGACAAAGGACTAATCTCCTAAATATACAAGCAGCTCATGCAGCTCAACATCAAAAAAACAAAAACCCAATCCAAAAATAAGCAGAAGACCTAAATAAACATTTCTCCAAAGAAGATATACAGATTGCCAACAAACACATGAAGGGATGCTCATCATCACTAATCATTAGAGAAATGCACATCAAAACTACAATGAGGTATCACCTCACACCTGTCAGAATGGCCATCATCAAAAAATCTACAAACAATAAATGCTGGAGAGGGTGTGGAGAAAAGGGAACCCTCTTGCACTGTTGGTGGGAATGTAAATTGATACAGCCACTATGGAGAACAGTATGGAGGTTCCTCAAAAAACTAAAAATAGAACTACCATATGACCCAGCAATCCCACTACTGGGCATATACCTTGAGAAAACCATAATTCAAAAAGAGTCATGTACCACCATGTTCACTGCAGCTCTATTTACAATAGCCAGGACATGGAAGCAACCTAAGTGCCCATCGACAGATGAATGGATAAAGAAGATGTGGCATGTATATACAATGGAATATTGGCCATAAGAAGAAACAAGAAATGAAACTGAGTTATTTGTAGAGAGGTGGATGGACCTAGAGTCTGTCATACAGAGTGAAGTAAGTCAGAAAGAGAAAAACAAATACTGTATGCTAACACATATATATAGAATCTAAAAAAAAAAAAAAAAAAAAAACTGGTTCTGAAGAACCTAGGGGCAGGACAGGAATAAAGACACAGATGTAGAGAATGGACTTGAGGACACCAGGAGGGGGATAGGTAAGCTGGGATGAAGTGAGAGAGTGGCACTGACATATATACACTACCAAATGTAAAATAGATAGCTAGGGGGAAGCAGCCGCATAGCACAGGGAGATCAGCTCTGTGCTTTGTGACCACCTAGAGGGGTGGGATAGGGAGGTGGGGAGGGAGGCGCAAGAGGGAGGGAATATGGGGATATATGCATATGTATAGCTGATTCACTTTGTTATACAGCAGAAACTAACACACCACTGTAAAGCAATTATACTGCAATAAAGATGTTAAAAAATAAATTAATTAAAATATAATTTTAGGGGCTTCCCTGGTGGCACAGTGGTTGAGAGTCCGCCTGCCAATGCAGGGGACGTGGGTTCGTGCCCTGGTCCGGGAAGATCCCACATGCCGCGGAGCGGCTGGGCCCGTGAGCCATGGACACTGGGCCTGCGCATCCGGAGCCTGTGCTCCACAACGGGAGAGGCCACAACAGTGATAGTCCCACGTACCGCAAAAAAAAAAAAAAAAAAAAAAATAATTTTAAAATGATTGTGATTAATATGATCAAGAATATATATATATATATATATATATATATACACATATACATATTTTTTTGTGTGTGTGGCGTTGGGTCTTCATTGCTGCACATGGACTTTCTCTTGTTGAGGCGAGCACGGGCTACTCTTCATTGCAGTGCACGGGCTTCTCACTGCGGTGGCTTCTCCTGTTGTGAAGCACAGGCTCTAAGCGTGCAGGCTTCAGTAACTGTGGCTGGCAGGCTCTAGAGCACAGGTTCAGTAGTTGTGGCACACGGGCTTAGTTGCTCCGCGGCATGTGGGATCTTCCCAGACTAGGGCTCGAACCCATGTCCCCTGCATTGGCAAGTGGATTCCTACTCACTGCACCACTAGGGAAGCCCAAGAATATATATTTTTTGAAATATAGAAAAAATAGATTAAAAATTAGTATTTTACCAGAGTTGAAATCTATACAAATGGATCAAATGGAAATTCTAGGAGAAAAATATATAACCGTTATGGATTGAATCGTATCCCCCCCAAATTCATGTTGAAGTCCTAACACCCCAGTACCCCAGAATGTGACTGTATTTGGAGACAGAGGCTTTAAGAGGTAATTAAGTTAAAATGAAGCTGTTAGGGTGGGCCCTAATCCAATATGACCAGTGTCTTTATAAGAAGAGGAGATTAAGACACAAAGAGACACCAGGGATGCAAGTACACAGAGGTACAACCATATAAAGAGGTAACAAGAGTGGCCATCTGTGAGCCAAGGAGAGAAGCCTCAGAGGAAACCAATCTGCTGACACCTTGAACTTCCAGCCTCCAGAACTGTAATAAAATGAATTTCTGTTGTTTAAGTCACCCCATCTATGATATTTCTTATAACAACCCTAGTAAACTAATACAAAAACTAATACATAACTAAAAATGAGAACTCAATAAATGAATCTAGCAGCAAAATGAACATAGATTAACAGGAACACAGGTCAATAGAAAATATCCAAACTGAAGCATAAAAACATTCAGAAAAGATGGAAAATGGAAAACAGCTAATTGACAAAGTAAAGAGTGTTATTTGTATATAATTGGAGTTTCAGAAGGAGAACAGAAAGAGAAGGGGGCAGAAATCATATTTGCAAAGGTAATGGCTTAAAATTTCTGGAAGAAATAGAAGATATCAACTGACAGAGATTCAAGTAGCTCAACAAATCCCAAGAAGGATAATACAAAAGGAAACCACTCCTAGGCATATTCGAGTAAAACATTAAAAATCAAGAGGAAGGAGAAAAAGATACATTACCTTCAGAGGAGCTACAATAAGCCTAACAGTTGATTTCTTAATAGAAATGATGGAAGCCAGAAGATAGAGGAATTATATAAAGTGCTTAGAAAAAATAACAGCCAACCTACAATTCTATATCTAGTAAAAATATCCACTTAAAAAATGATGGCAGGAACTCCCCTGGTGGCACAGTGCTTAAGAATCTGCCTGCCAATGCAGGAGACACGGGTTTGAGCCCTGGTCCAGGAAGATCCCACATGCCTAAGAGTAACTAAGCCCATGCAGTACAACTACTGAAGCCTGCGTGCCTAGAGCCCGTGCTCCACAACAAGAGCAGCCACCGCAATGAGAAGCCTGTGCACTGCAACAAAGAGGAGCCCCTGCTCGCCGCAACTAGAGAAAGCCCGTGCACAGCAACAAAGACCCAACGCAGCCAAAAATAATAAATAAATTTATTTTTAAAAAGTGATTGCAAATTAAAGGTTTTTCAGACAAAGGCTGAGTGAAGTCATCACTAGAAGACCCACATTGAAAGACATATTAACTAGGAGTACTTCAGAGAAGGAAAGTTATCCCATATGCAACACAGAAATGTAAGAAAGAATGAAGAATGCCAAAAATAACAAAAATGTGCGTGCTATGGACTGAATTTTTGTATCCCCCATAATTCATAAGTTGAACACCTAACCTCCAGTGTGGCTGCATTTGAAGATGAGACCTCTAAGGAAGTAATGAAGGTTAAATGAGGTTATAAGTGTGAGGCCCTGATTTAACAGGATTAGTGTCCTTATAAGAAGAAACACCAGAGAGCTCTCTTTCTCTTCTCTCCACATACACACACTGAGAAAAGGCCACGTGAGCACATATTACCGTCTGCAACCCAAGAGGTGAGGTAGCACTCATCAGACACCAACCCTCTTGGCACCTTGATCTTGGAATTCTCAGCCTCCAGACTGTGAGAAAATACATTTCTGCTGTTTAGCACCACCCAGTCTATGGCATTTTGATATGGCAGCTCAAGCAGATTAAGACCAGGGGTAAGTAAAGGAATACTGACTGTTCAAAACAATAATAATAATGTCCGAGGGGTTTAAAAACATGTTCAGAGTTAAAATGTGTAACAATAATAACACAAAGTTAGTAATGAAGTAAAAGAAGTAAAACTATTTTTAAATTCTAGCATTATTATGGAAGTCTTCAAATTAATCATTTATATTAGACTAAATAACTTAATGTATGCTATAATCTCTGTAGTAACCACTAAAAAAAAGGATGATATGATATATAATTAACAATACAGGAAAAACATGCTATGATTAAAAATATCTGATTAATCTGAAGGAAGGTAATAGTGAGAGAAGAGGACACATAAAACAGATGGGTCAAATAGAAAACACATAGTAAGATGGTAGCTATAAACCCAAGTATATCAGTATTTACATCAAATACAAATGGACTAAATATGCCAATTAAAAGAGTGTTGAAATGGATTTTTTTAACTGTATGTATAAAAAATGTATACCTTAAATATAAAATGCTTAACATGATGCCTGGCATATGGTGTCCCCAAAAGGGAGCTGGTGGTGGAAGCTGTAATTAATATGACTGTAAATGTAATTACCAGTTTCCCAAGGAACCAGGATGAAAGCTCTTCAGAAGATGTATAAAAGGGGATGTGGCTAGTTCACAATTGTGCCAATTATTGGTCCACAGAATAGATATCAAAAGTTCTTTCCATGAAGGCACAATATGAGTTGAAACCAAATATTACATGCTTTGCTTTAAAATTTTTCTTCCTTATTAAGGTATTTTACACTGTGTTCAACCAACCACTGACTTATACATAATGAGAATTTGGAGGAAGTTCCTTATCCCATGGTGACCATTTACAGATTTTAATTACTTCATCAAAACAAGGAGATTTTTTCATATTTAGCTAAACATTAAAGCACGCAGAGGCCAATATGGTGATCGTTTAAAGTAAACAACTGTTCCAGATATTTGAGGCCTATTTTATAATCCAATATTAATGCTTTAAAGGTAATCTGCAAACACTGATAAACAGTATTTCCCCAATGAAAATCTAACTTTAATTACAAAAAGTTTCTCTTTTTTCTTCAGGAAATTTTAGACTTAACTGTTTAAAATTTTGAGAAAAGAGTAAGAGTTTTTAATTTTTCATTTTGAAAAACTTCAAACAACAGAAAACTTACAGAAAAGTTGCATAAGTAGAACAATGAAACTCTTCACGTTGATTTACCAATTTCTAACATTTTGCCACATTTGCTGTATATTTCTCTCTCTCTCTCTCTCTACATACACACACATAGCAATTATTATTTTCCTGAGCCTTTTCAGCACAACTTACAGACATCATTACTCTTTACCCCTTAAGAGTCTGAATCTCTTAAGAACAAGAACAGTTTCTTACATATCTACAATATAATTATCAAATTCATAAAATGTAAAATTGATACGCTAGTATTGCATATTGTACTTATTTTATATTGTATATGTGAAAGTTGCCAAGAGATCTTAAAAGTTCTCATCATAAGAAAAAAATAATTATAACTATGCGTGGTGATAACTAGACTTACTGTGGTGACCTTTTCACAGTACATACAAATATTGAATCACTAATTTGAACACCTAAAATTAATACAATGTTATTGTCAATCATGTCTCAATTTAAAAATAAATTATTTTTTCAAACTGATACACTACTGTTAACTAAGAGAGTCAATACTTAAAGTTTTGAAATCTAGCTCATATGTGACGTCTTCGAGGAAACCTTTCCCGACTCCTCTTCCTGCCTGATCATTTTTGTTGGTTCTTCTCTCCCACCTTTTTACTTTCCATAGGATTTTAGTGTTGTGCTTGTCCCAGTCCAATTAATGTCCTTTGCATCTTCTCACCTATCAGACCATGGCATTCTGGAGGGCACAAACTAGGTGTTATTTATTTTTGTAGCCCCAATGCCTAGGACAGTGCCCAGCACTTGCAGATACTCTAAAAAATATTTTCTGAATGAATGAAATGAATGTTATCTCGCCTACTTGGTTTTCTTCTTTGCTTCTTTATCCAAAGCACTAGATCACTGATTTATGTTTAGCTGACACTGATTTATGTCAACTTAAATATCTCTACTACATCAATTAGACATATTACATTACTTCACACCCATCATAAAATTTGTCTGTACATTTTTAGTCAAAATCTGATCTTTCCAGCTTCTGTTCAATCACCGCTACTGCCGTATAACCAGTTCATTCTAAAACTAATAATATGTTCAAAGGTACATAAATGATCAGAATGCATTCACATAAGAATTATAAAGCAAGTTATTATGTATCAAGCAAAGAAAAGTAGAGGTTAAAATTAATATTTGTGCTCTATGTATACTAGGCTTCAAATTTTAAATAACTCTTCCTTCCCTATCCTTTTCCCACAATCAGAAATGGGATAGGAAGAGAAATTAGAGGGGAAGGGAAAAAGAGGAGAAAAGTTTGCTGAAGTTTAGTAATAAAAGCTGGACTTGTATCAAGACAGATGTCATTTAAAAGAGAGCAGTCCCAACTATGCGTGACAAAGGAGAAAAGAAACATTAAACAGTGGCTTCCATCTATCTCAATATCTGCTAGATCTAAAGATTCCATCAAGGAACATTCATTGAATGGTTACTATTGTCCAATTCTCTGATAAGTTCAATCACACACTTTATCACATACTTTATCTCACTTTATCTTCACAACAAACCTGCAGCATCATTGCCATTATCATCCCATTCTAGAAATAAAACTGAGGTTTAGAGATTCCACATGCCTTACACAGAGCTGCAAAAGTATTGTAGCATTTCACTGAATGCTTTTTTTTTCAACATTGATCATAAGACTCACCATTAACTTATGTTCTATTGAGAAAGAAAAAATGTTGAAAGTTAAAATAAGACAACATGCAAAGATATCACTGAATTGAAAATGCATCTCAACAAAAATGTGTCTCCAAATCAATGAAATAAGATAAGCAGAAGAGCTGGGACTTGAACACTGGTCTGTTCATCTTCCAGCCCAGGGCAGTCTTCCTGACCTTGCCAAAGTCAGACATGGTGCTTGCATCCAAACAGGTTGATGTTGGCGATTGCAGATTCCTAAGGCTCAGAGGCCCTGAAGGAAAAGTGACATTTTCTGACCAACCCACCCAGGTAAGAAAGATCAGGGGGTACCTCCCTGGGAGGTAATGAGTATTCCATGCTAACGATTGAAAGCCTTGAAAGAGGACACAGAGAAAGGCACACAGGGGAGACACCATTCTCTCAATATTCCCCACAACACAACCAAGAGATGCAAGCAATGCATCTCGCACTGGAAGTCCTAGACACAGAAAAGTACAGAGACCTGCCCAGTAGTGCAATACCTCAGGGGAGGAATCTAAATGAAAACGCAGAGTTTCTCACTCCCAGGGCTATGCAGAGTCCACTGTGGCATGCTGCTTTCCCTGCACAACTGTGATTCTTGCTGAATAACTGAAGCCCAGGCTTTGTCCATATCAGGAATATTACTATTTGATTTTGCAGTCCCAAAGGGACAGCTGCAAACAGCTGATGCCTCTGCTGGTACTGAAATTGCTAGAGAACGTGGGAAGTTTTTCTAGTTTTTGGTTGGAAAAATCTCCAGGCATTGCACTGGGAAGTGGGGGGCTTCTTAGAAGTTTTTTAAAAAGTGCAAGAATATATGGGTGGGAAGGGAGAGATGTTAATGAGATGCTTTTCTGCAAGGTAAAACTGCATCTGAGCAGTAAGTTGTAAAAAAAAAAAAAAATTTAATTGTAAATGGAATAACCCAGCCCCTAAGGGACTGAGATAATGCAGAATAAGTTCCAGCTAAGGGAAAGATGTGGATTTTAATACGCACACATTAACAGCATAACACTGCTCAAATACAAAGACCACAAAAACATGCTCCATTCCCCTTGCCTCACCCCAGCAAAAGAACAAATCACAAAAGCTGAGTTACGAAAGATAATTTCTTCAAATAGAAATTCCCAGATATGAATTCACAAATGAAGAAGATTGGCTGTAACAGCACCGTATGAATAAGACCTGTGATCTCAGCCTGACAGTCCCTACAGGGGTCACAGAGCAAGAACAGTGCCCCGTCCAGCAGCAGAGTTTGTGTTCTTTGCCATATGTAGCTGCAAATTCCCTTCCACAATGCTTAGTAGTTATTTCTCACAGAAATACTATTGTTAAAATATCTAAAATATCTATGATTTTCTAATATCAAAAAAAAGTTTGAAACTGGCACAGAAATATTTGGTTACTTGCTTTAACAAAAACACAGTAAGTCCATCAAAATTCCCAGGTTGACGCAGAAGAACATAAACAAAACACCTCTTTCTCTGCTTGGTGGCGAAGAACTTAGGGGAAAACAGGATTCTGGAATGGCTTTTCAGGCCCAAACTTATAAAAAGTTTCAAACAGCTGAGACTCCCAAAGCAAACCAGTCACTCACACTTGCCTTTTTCGCCTCTGTTATCTCACGGCCATAGAGGAAGTACACAATTACGTACAAACATTGCCTACCTAACAAAAAAAAAGAAAAAACAACAAGCTTTAACTGGTCTTTAAAAAGACAGTATCTATATGGAGTTAGTACATGTGAGAATTAATGAAGAATTCATTTGACGGATGAAGCAAATGAAAAAATAAGAATGCTAAGATTCTGGAATTTTGTCTGAATTTCTGCTTTCTGTAGAGGGAAGAAGCTTGAATTTCAAGCCAGGAGACCTGGGTTCAAATCCCATCTATGTCATTTCCAGCTGTGTGAAGCCTCTCATTTATCCACTCTCTGCCTCAGTGCCCCCCTTATATGGTGGAGGAAAAATTCCCCACAGCATACCCTTGCTGAGAGAGGAAAATGAGATGGTGAAATCTCTTAGCATAGTGCCTGGACTCAATAAAGGTGAGCTGAATATGAATTCGGTAGCCAAAAAGAAATATATTTTGCAGACAGCAGAAAGCACAGTCTGAGAGACCGCCTTGAATAAGAGCCATCTACCTCAAAATATTGTCACTGGGCTTCCCTGGTGGCGCAGTGGTTGAGAATCCACCTGCCAATGCAGGGGACACGGGTTTGAACCCTGGTCCTGGAAGATCCCACATGCCGTGGAGCAACTAAGCCCTTGCACCACAACTACTGAGCCTGCACTCTAGAGCCCGCGAGCCACAACTACTGAGCCGGCACACCACAATTACTGAAGCCTGCATGCCTAGAAGCCATGCTCCACAACAAGAGAAGCCACCAAAATGAGAAGCCCACACACTGCAATGAAGAGTAGTCCCCGCTCAGTGCAACTAGAGAAAGCCTGCACAGCAACAAAGACCCAATGCAGCCAAAAATAAAAACAAATAAATAAATTTATTTAAAAAAATACTGTCACCAAGAAAAAGTCTTCCTCATTTGCTCAAACGCAAAAAAGGAATAAATTGAGGGCAAAGTTTATTTTATTATATTTTTTTAATCCGTTTTTGGTTTGGATTTGGTTTGGGGCTTGTTTTCTGGTTTGGTTGGTTAGTTGTTTGGTTGATTTGGGGTTTTTGGTGTGTGGTACCTACCACGTCAGGTACTCAATAAGTATTCGTTGGATGGAATTACAACAGGAAGGAATTTGGTCAGGGACCCTGTCCTCTCTGTAATATACTGTATTCCCAGGACTTATCACAATGCCATGTAGATATCACATTTTTAATGAATTTTTGTTGTATAACTGAATATCAGTTTTCAGTTTTTTCTTTTCTTTAGTTGATATAACTGACATATAACATTACATTAGTTTTAGTTGTACAACATAATGATTCAGTATTTGTATACACTGCAAAATGATCACAGTAAGTCCAGTTAACATCCATCACACCACAGTTATAATTTTTGTCTTCTGATGAGAACGTTGAAGATTTACTCTCTCATATGTATAACTGATTCACTTTGCTGTACACCTGAAACTAAAACAAGATTGTAAATCAACTATACTCCAATATAAATTTTTAAAAAAAGAGATCTACTCTCTTAGCAACTTTCAGATATGCAATACAGTATTATTAGGGGTTTTTTTTTCTTTTTTTTCCTTTTTACTTCTTTTAATGTGGCTACTTGTAATTTATTTTTTTAACATCTTTATTGGAGTATAATTCCTTTACAATGGTGTGTTAGTTTCTGCTGTATCACAAAGTGAATCAGTTATACATATACATATATCCCCATATCCCCTCCCTCTTGCGTCTCCCTCCCACCCTCCATATCTCACCCCTCTAGGTGGTCACAAAGCATGAGCTGATTTCCCTGTGCTATGCGGCTGCATCCCACTATCTATTTTACATTTGGTAGTGTATATATGTCAATGCCACTCTCTCCCTTCATCCCAGCTTACCCTTCGCCCTCCCCGTGTCCTCAAGTTCATTCTCTATGTTGGCATCTTTATTCCTGTCCTGCCCCTAGGTTCATCAAACCTTTTTTTTTTTAGAGTCCATATATGTGTGTTAGCATATGGTAATTGTTTTACTCTTTCTGACTTACTTCACTCTGTATGACAGATTCTAGGTCTATCCACCTCACTACAAACAATTCAATTTCACTTCTTTTTATGGCCGAGTAATATTCCATTGTATATATGCACCACATCTTCTTTATCCATTCATCTGTTGATGGACACTTAGGTTGCTTTCATGTCCTGGCTATCGTAAACAGTGTTGCAACAAACATTGTGGTACATGACACTTTTTGAAGAGTCATCTTAGTGGAAATGGTTTCAGTTTTTCACCATTGAGGAAAATGTTGGCTGTGGGTTTGTCATATATAGCCTTTATTCTGTTGAGGTAAGTTCCCTCTATGCCTACTTTTTGGAGAGTTTTTATCATAAATGGGTGTTGAATTTTGTCGAAAGCTTTTTCTGCATCTACTGAGATGATCATATGGTTTTTAACGTTCAGTTTGTTAATATGGTTTATCACATTGATTGATTTGCATATATTGAAGAACCCTTGAATTCCTGGGATAAACTACACTTGGTCATGGTGTATGTTCCTTTTAATGTGCTGCTGAATTCTATTTGCCAGTATTTTGTTGAGGATTTTTGTGTCTATGTTCATCAGTGATATTGGCCTGTGCTTTTCTTTTTTTGTGACATCTTTGTCTGGTTTTGGTATCAGGGTGATAGTGGCCTCGTAGAATGAGTTTGGGAGTGTTCCTCCCTCTGCTATATTATGGAAGAGTTTGAGAAGGATAGGTGTTAGCTCTTCTCTAAATGTTTGGTAGAATTCTGTGAAGCCATCTGGTCCCAGGCTTGTTTGTTGGAAGATTTTTTTTTTTTTTTTTTTTTTTTTGCTGTACGCGGGCCTCTCACTGTTGTGGCCTCTCCCGTCGCGGAGCACAGGCTCCGGACGCACAGGCTCAGCGGCCATGGCTCACGGGCCCAGCCGCTCCGCGGCATATGGGATCCTCCCAGACCGGGGCACGAACCCGTATCCCCTGCATCGGCAGGCGGACTCTCAACCACTGCGCCACCAGGGAGGCCCTGTTGGAAGATTTTTAATCACAGTTTCAATTTCGGCACTTGTGATTGGTCTGTTTATATTTTCTATTTCTTCCTGGTTCAGTCTCACAAGGTTGTGATTTTCTAAGAATTTGTCCATTTCTTCCAGATTGTCCATTTTATTGGCATGTAGTTGTTTGTAGTAATCTCTCATGATCCTTTGTATTTCTGCAGTGTCAGTTGTTACTTCTCCTTTTTCATTTCTAATTCTGTTGATTTGAGTCTTTTCCCTTTTTTTCGTGATGAGTCTGGCTAATGGTTTATCAATTTTGTTTATCTTCTCAAAGAACCAGCTTTTAGTTTTATTGATCTTTGCTACTGTTTCCTTCATTCTTTTTCATTTATTCCTGATCTGATTTTTATGATTTATTTCCTTCTGCAAACTTTGGGGGTTTTTTTCTTCTTTCTCTAATTGCTTTAGCTGTAAGGTTAGGTTGTTTATTTGAGATGTTTTATGTTTCTTGTTTCTTGAGGTAGGACTGTATTGCTATAAACTTCCCTCATAGAACTGCTTTTGCTGCACCCAGGAGGTTTTGGGTCGTCGTGTTTTCATTGTCATTTGTTTCTAGGTATTTTTTGATGTCCTCTTTGATTTCTTCAAGGATCTCTTGGTTTTTTAGTAGTGTATTGCTTAGCCTCCATGTGTTTGTGTTTTTTACAGTTTTCTTCCTGTAACTGATATCTAGTCTCATAGTGTTGTGGTCAGAAAAGATACTTGATATGATTTCAATTTTCTTAAATTTACCAAGGCTTGATTTGTGACCCAAGATATGATCTATCCTGGAGAATGTTCCATGAGCACTTGAGAAGAATGTGTATTCTGTTGTTTTTGGATGGAATGTCCTATAAATATCAATTAAGTCCATCTTGTTTAATGTGTCATTTAAAGCTTGTGTTTCCTTATTGATTTTCGGCTTGCATGATCTGTCCACTGGTGAAAGTGGGGTGTTAAAGTTCCCTACTATGATTGTGTTACTGTCGATTTCCCCTTTTATGGCTGTTAGCATTTGCCTTATGTATTGAGGTGCTCCTATGTTGGGTGCATAAATATTTACAATTGTTATATCTTCTTGGATTGATCCCTTGATCATTATGTAGTATCCTTTGTCTCTTGTAATAGTCTTTATGTTAAAGTCTATTTTGTCTGAGATGAGAATTGTTACTCCAGCTTTCTTTTCATTTCCATTTGCATGGAATATCTTTTTCCATATCATCACTTTCAGTCTGTATGTGTCCCTAGGTCTGAAGTGGGTCTCTTGTAGACAGCATATATACAGGTCTTGTTTTTGTATCCATTCAGCCAGTCTATGTCTTTTGGTTGGAGCATTTAATCCACTTATGTTTAAGGTAATTATCGATATATATGTTCCTAGTACCATTATCTTAATTGTTTTGGGTTTGTTATTGTAGGTCTTTTCCTTCACTTGTGTTTCCTGCCTAGAGAAGTTCCTTTAGCATTTGTTGTAAAGCTGGTTTGGTGGTGCTGAATTCTCTTAGCTTTTGCTTGTCTGTAAAGATTTTAATTTCTCCATTGAGTCTGAATGAGATCCTTGCTGGTAGAGTAATCTTGGTTGCAGGTTTTTCTCCTTCATCACTTTAAATATGTCCTGCCACTCCCTTCTGGCTTGCAGAGTTTCTGCTGAAAGATCAGCTGTTAACCTTTTGGGGATTCCCTTGTATGTTACTTGTTGTTTTTCCCTTGCTGCTTTTATATTTTTTCTTTGTATTTAAGTTTTGATAGTTTGAATACTATGTGTCTTGGCATGTTTCTCCTTGGATTTATCCTGCATGGGACTCTCTGCATTTCCTGGACTTGACTATTTCCTTTCCCATGTTAAGGGAAGTTTTCAACTATAATCTCTTCAAATATTTTCTCAGTCCCTTTCTTTTTCTCTTCTTCTTCTGGGACCCCTATAGTTCGAATGTTGGTGCATTTAATGTTGTCCCAGGGGTCTCTGAGACATTCCTCAATTCTTTCATTCTTTTTTCTTTATTTTGCTCTGCAGTAGTTATTTCCACTATTTTATCTTCCAGGTCACTTATCCGTTCTTCTGCCTCAGTTATTCTGCTATTGATTCCTTCTAGAGATTTTTTGTTTCATTTATTGTGTTGTTCATCATTGTCTGTTTGCTCTTTACGTCTCCTAGGTCCTTGTTAAACATTGCTTATATTTTCTCCATTCTATTTCCAAGATTTGGATTATCTTTACTATCATTACTCTGAATTCCTTTTCAGGTAGACTGCCTATTTCCTCTTCATATGTTTGGTCTGGTGGGTTTTTACTTTGCTCCTTCATCTGCTGTGTATTTCTCTGTCTTCTCCTTTTGCTTAACTTACTGTGTTTGGGGACTCCTTTTTGCAGGCTGCAGGTTCATAGTTCCTGTTGTTTTTGGTGTCTGGCCCCAGTGGGGCAGTGTCTTGTGTAGGCTTCCTGGTGGAGGGGACTGGTGCCTGTGTTCTGCTGGATGAGGCTGGATCTTGTCCTTCTGGTGGGCAGGACCAAGTCCGGTGGTGTGTTTTGGGGTGTCTGTGAACTTATTATGATTTTAGGCAGCCTCTCTGCTAATGGGTGGGGTTGTGTTCCTGTCTTGCTAGTTGTTTGGCATGGGGTGTCCAGCACTGGAGCTTGCTGGTTGTTGAGTGGAGCTGGGTCTTAGCATTGAGATGGAGATCTCTGGGGGAGCTCTCGCCAATTGATAGTACATGGGACTGAGAGGTCTCTGGTCCTCCAATGTCCTGAACTTGGCTCTCTCACTTCAGAGGTTCAGGCCTGACACCCGGCCAGAGCACCCAGACCCTGTCAGCCACATGGCTGATTGATTCTGCTGTTCTCAGAAGGATCCAAATGGGGTGATTTGGTTAGGCAGCTGAAGAATAGTGGAGGATACCTCTTTTCGGAGAGGTCCCTCAGAGCTTTATGGGAGGCTGTCTTCTGAGCTAAAGTCCTCAGAAAATTCACCAACTAAAACATAGTTCTCAACTTTCAGGTTGTACATTTTTTTTCAGTCAACAGTTGAATGATTTGTTGAACAAATATTTGAAATATAAACAATACTCATAAAACTAAAAGTTACTTTGATTAAAATAACAGGTAGCAATCTATATTTAGTCTAGATATTTGCAAGGTATTGGTAAAAACAAAAAAGCAAAGAGTCAGTTTGGTGCTGTGGACTGGGAGGCCTGAGTCCTGGCGGGGAGCCACCTGCCCACCACGGGCTCCACCGCCCTCACGATGGCCTCTCTAGCCCAGCAGCCCAACCCAGAGGCTCCTCCCTGAGCCTGCCAGGAACCCGGCCCCACCGACTCCCCCACAGTAATATTGTTAACTGTAGTCACCATGCTATGCATTACATTCCCAGGACTAATTTACCTTATAATTGGAAGTGTGTACATTTTGACCTCTTTCACCTATTTCACCCATCTCCCCACCCCTAACCCCTGCCTCTGGCAACCACCAATCTATCCTCTATATATATAAGTTCAGTTTTTTGTTTGTTTGCTTTAAGATTCCACATATAAGTGAGATCATATGGCATTTGTCTTTTTCTGTCTGACTTATTTCACTTAGCATAATGCCCTCAAGGTCCACCCATGTTGTCACAAATGGCAGGATTATTTCTTTTTTTATGGCTGAATAATACTCCATTTTGTGTATATATATATATATATATATATACACATATCACTACTTTATCCTTTCATCTGTCAGTTGACACAGGTTGTTTCCTTGTCTTGGCTATCATATTGTTGCAATGAACATGGGGGTGCAAATATCTTTTCAAGATAATGATTTCATTTTCTTCAGATAAATACCCAGTGAATACTAATTTTTAAAATAATAATTTTTCAAGTTCTTTTCCTATTACATTTTTAAATTACCTTTCTGAATTTCATTTTCACTACCCTTTACAGGAGTTACAGCCTCTCCATATTGAAATAGAAAATCCAGACCCTGTCTGACTTTCAGTATTTTATAAAACTTTATTGTCTTGCCAATATCATGAAACTGTCCATAATACAATATTCTGTCCAATTATCCCCCAATTTAATTCTCTCCCAACTGTTTTCACCATAACAACCCATGTCCCTGGGCTCCTAGTATATTATGCAACCAGCTCCATAAAAGTTCCAAGAGCATCTGAGTCCTCCCAACCTCTTCACCCAAGTCCACAACTTAAATTTATCTGTTTCCTCATCCAGCATCCATCTGCACATTTAAATAATATAAACTCCATATAGCAAAGAGGAGAAAGGAACTCTCATCATTAATTATGCCTTAGTCACAAGAGGGGCCATCAGAATTCTCCAAATCCAAAGGGAATGCCAAATGCCCCAGATGGGTTTTTCCTCCCATAAAGAAATGGAGGCTATCAGAGAAAAGCAGTCACTAGTCACTTTCTATCTGTGACCTGGGCTAGTTACTGCATGGCTCCCTGACTCTGGTTCCTCATCTTAAAATTGAGATGATGATAGTACCTACCTCATAGGCTTTTTATGAGGATAAAATGAGGTTTATATATGAAGACACTGACAACAAGGCATTTAGTAAGCTCTATCAAGTATGTATATTTTTTTTAATGTTAAAGAAGGTTTCTAATCAATGAGAAAGTAGTAATAAAAAAAAAAAGGCCTTGGCAGTTGCCTCCTAAGCTACAGTGTTCACAACCGCATGTAAACAATGCTCACAAAATAAACAAATATCAGACAAAGTCACTCTGTGGATGCAGAGGAATAAGGTACAGACAAGGTTTGTTCAAGGCCGTGTGTAAAATGAGACAGAGAAAAGTTTAATAAACATCCCTCACCCATGACTAAATGAGTAACTTCTGCTTCTTTAGCAATGACAGCTCTTCAATCCTCCTGATTCCCAGGTAACTACCAACATAGCCAATCAGCCAACTGACCCTACCTCCTGACAGCATCCCACCCAAAACTGGCCCCTGCTTCTTTAAGCCCTCCTTAGAACTACCCAGCACAAGCCCAGATCCTACAATAAGCCCCTCCGAGTCCCTCTGAGAAGTCTCCTTAGCGTTCTCTGGGGCGCATGCACCCTCACGGGCTGTGGCAGCTGTGAACCTGTCTTTGGTTTGACTCCAGGTGTGTGCCTGGCATTCTCTGCCTGATGGGCCATAGAGCAATACCTCCACCAACGACAAAACCAACAGCTGTCACTTACTGAGTGTTCATCCTGTGCTAGAGACCTTCTAAAGGGCTTTACATGTATTAATTTTAAAGACAAGAAACTCAGGCTCAAAATGGTGTCACTTATGGTAAAGCCTCTAACACCAAACCTAGATTTAATACCCGACCTAATGCAGGTTTGACCTTCACCGTAATAATCTTAATCAATCGGTCTGGAATTTTCTGGTCATACCCCCTCCCCCAGAGGAAGAAGAGGTAATCTGCATGGTAAAACTCCTGCCATTCCCTCCCCCTAAAAAGGAAGATACCCTGGCCTAAAAGTAATTCTTGCTTTTCTTTTGCTAATAGTGCCTTTGCCTCAGCCTTCTTCCTATAAAAACCTTCCATTTTGTACAACCCCGCTGAGTGCCCTTCTAGCTGCTGGATGGGATGCTGCCTGATTCATGAATCACCTAATGCAGCCAATGAGATCTTCAAATTTACTGAGTTGAATTTTGTTTTTTAACAAGTTGGTGGCAGCAGTGGGGTTCAAAGTCAACTTCTGTTGGCATTCAGGGACAAGAAACACAGGTGTGGCACCCCACAAACGCCACCTTGAGTTCACTGCCTTTCTCGCCATTTCCGAAGGCCATTGGTGAGTGCCTCTGGACTGAGCTCTGCTCTTGTTACATTCAAGCTCCTGATCTAATTGGCTTTTCAGATGACAACTCCCCGGGTGGAAAACCCCAGCCCTTAGTTCTGCCCCTGGATTCCATGCTGGGAACTGCTAACAGTTTAGTCAGTATTCCCTGCTTGTTTGGAATCCTTCCCCAGATGCCACGCTGGGAACGACTGGAGGCAGCTGCAGTTCTCCATTTGCGTAGAATCAATCTGCAGTCCCCATCCTTTTAGTTCTGCTGGTTCAACCCTTTCTCCCAGTCCCAAGTCCCATGGGAAGGGGCGATGGTGGTTGGCCAAAGGTGGACTGGGCCCAGCTTAAGAACTGGACCAGGTCCGGGATCAGACTAGGTCTGATTTGAAAATCAGACTGGGTTTGGGATTGGACTGGGTCCAATTTGAGCTGGACTGGTCCAGTGGGAGGCCTCAGGTGGATATTAAATAAAAGCTAGTTGCTAATGGGAAACTTGGAAGTACCTAGAAGCTGATTAGTTTGGCTCCAAAACACCCAAAAGCCTAGCTAAAGAAAAGGGATCCTTTACATCCAAACAGTTGTGTGTACCACCTTCCCATACACCTGCTTATTTTACAGTATGTTTAGCAACTACAGTCCCGGAAGTTGAAAATATCTAACAAGATGGCAAGATTTTACTAGAATTACAATGGCCATTATGGGGAACATTCCAATTATAGGATTGTTCATTAAGGAAGCACACTTGAGAACAAGGGATCCCAAATTGTACAGACAGAATGGGATGCCTACTTTAATTGGTATGCAGAAGCTTACAAAAGCCTTCATTAAAACGCATTACAAAAGGCTAATGAAAAATTAAGACACAAGAAGTACCGAAAATGAAAGATGATGGAACTGACGTGACCCCTACTCTCCCCCCACTTCCTTTTTCGTCTGAGTACTCACATTTTACTAATTCTTTGTCTAAACTGCCTTTCTGCTCTGAACAGACTATTAGACAATCACCATTTAAAATAAAACTACCTGAGGTTACAGACAAACCCACTCAGGTAACCTTCAACCCTTGGTCAAAGACTGAACGGGGAAATCAACCTTTTACAATACATAGATGACCACTTCCCGTGCTCAGTTACCAAAAAGGCATCCATTAAAAAGTCCATTTATTTACCACAACAGTTAGCTGAAAAAAGACACAAAGTCTCTAAGGAAAAATTACAATTCTCTCTAGACACTGTTCACTAGCTAGGTCATAATCTAAATGCTGAAAGAATTCATCAATCTCCAAAAAGAATTAAGCTAATCTAAGAATTTCCTAGACCCACAACTAAGTGACAGCTTCACGGATTTCCAGGATTAGTTGGTTACTGCAGATTATGGGCTCCTAATAGCACTCTGTTAGCTTCCCCACTCTATGAATTGACTGAAATTTCAGTCCCTGAACTCCTTCCTTGGCAAGATAAACATGAGCAGGCTTTTATAAAACAAAAACAAGAGCTCCGAGAAATGCCTGCCTTAGGGCTACCTAACTATTCAAAATCTTTTACTTTATTTGTGCACAAAAGAGATAACCAAGCCCCGGAATGCTCACACAAGAACATGGTAATAAACATACAACAGCATGCAACTTGATTCAGTGGGCTTGTGCCTATCCCAGCCACCTTAAGACTACAGCAGCAACTACAAAGTTAGCAGAAGTGTCAACAGATGTAACCCAAGGAAATGCCATTTATTTACACACCCCTCACACTGTCCAAAGTCTTAACTCTAAATTGACTCAACATTTCTCCGCAAGCAGACTGACCTATGAGATCCTTTTGCTTTCACCTCCTAATCTACATCTTAAATGCTGCCATCTCCTAAATCCTGCTATGTTACTACCTCTACCTGATGAGGGCGCACCCCATGACTGCGAGCTAATAATGTCCCATTCTGTGACATCTCTTCCTGATTTATGAGATACACTTTAACCAATCCTGGTTAACCTTGATTGTCAATGGCTCATACACAGAAATGAAAAAGGGAATTTTCAAGCTGGCTATGCTATTACTACCCAATATGACCTACTTGAAAGGGGAAATCTCCCACAAGCTAAGTCAGCCCAACAAGCAAAGCTCCGTGCCCTTACCCAAGCATGCCAGTATCAAAAGGACAAACTGTTCATATTTATACCAATAGCCAGTATGCCTTTGGGATCATGCATGACTTGGGGATATTATGGAAACAAAGGGGTTTTTTTATGTCCTCTGGAACCTCAATCAAACACGGGCAACACGTAAATACTCTTCTTACTGCTGGTTCCTTACCTTCTACTATTGCAGTCATCATCACTGAAGCTCACACTAAAAGGACTAAACCTGCGAATCAGGGCAAAGCCCTGGCTGACTCTCACGCTATAGCAGGAGCAACAAAATCTATACAGGTTGCAGTACATGTGGATGAAGTCCACTCTGCTTCCACGAAAACTGGCCCCTCATTGCCAGACTTCTGCTACCCTGATGTCCTTGCAACATGACAACTGTCTGCTCCTGAATCCGAGAAATTAAGATGGGTGAACAATGCCTGCAAATGAAATGAACAGTCAGGGCTGGGGGAAACCCCACAGACGTCTGCTTGGTTTTCCCCAGCTCCCTGGCAGACCCCGTTTTTCATTTTTGCATTCCTCCACCCACCACAGTGTATTTAAGATGGTCCAAATTATGAACAGACATTGGTGGGGAGACATAAAATTTCAAGAACCGTTTACCAGGAATATCTGACCTGCCAGGTCTGTAACCCTGAAAAAACTATTTTTTGTCCACAGAGGCCTCAGACCTCCTCCCTCTGGATCCTTTGAGCACCCACAGCTGGACCTCATTCAAGTGCCCCTCAGTGTGGGTTATCAGTATGTTCTTATTATTGTATGTATGTCTTCAGGATGGGTTGAAGCCTTCTCTGCCACAAGGCCAATGCCCTCACAATGGCAAAGAAACTGTTAGAAAATGTGTTTCCCACTTGGAGTGTACCTTCCACAATCTCCAGTGACTAAGGCACCCACTTCACCAGAAAAATTATATAAGCCTTCACGAAAGCCTTGCAAACTTCTTGAAACTATCACTGTCCCTATTACCCCCCGATCATCAGGCAAGAGAACTAATGGGATCCTCAGACTCAAAACTGCTAAACCTGCTGAAACTACTGGATTCTCTTGGCCTAAGGTATCGCCTTTGGTCTTGTTCACTGTTCACAGTACCCACTTTGGGAAACATAAACTCACTCCACAGTGGAGGGTCCCTGGCAGACTGATGTCTATTGGTATACAGCCTTCTGCTGATCCTGTTGTCTCATGCTAGGATGACCAGCTACTATAAGTCTCTAATGTCTTATGCTCAAGCCTATCATAAACAGGTTAAACAAGCCTTCCCAGATCCCAATTCAAGGGATCTTGTTGGTCACCATCTAGAACCTGGTGACTGGGTGTTCTGGAAATGTCATCAGAGGAAGACAGCCCTCGAGCCCTGTTGGAAGGGACCTTACCAGGTGTTCCTGACCACAGACACTGCTGTGAAACTAGAAGGTACTGAGGCTTCGTACACACCCATCTCACAGCTAAGGAGGACTCCACCCAACACCAGGTCCTGTACTAATTCCACCCAAGACGCCAGATCAAGACTTCCTACTTTGGCTAAACATGAAACCCTCTCTTCTCCTTCTTCCCTTTACTGTGGCAATGGCCTGGAAAGATCATGCCCTCATCTATATCTCCCAGGCCATTGTTAAGAGGGGTTACCTTTCAAATTACTGGATTTGTCATCAAAGATTCCAATCTATCCGTAATTATCTAGGTCAGGATTGCCCCCACTTACCAAGCACTCTTACCAGCAGCATCTGTCTTTACAAGGCATTTAGGATGACTTTTTATTTCAGGCTGGGAGATTCACTTCCCACCTCCGCTAAAAACATGACTAACCCCAGGATTGAACATGTAAACACAGCAATCCCTGAGAGTAAATCCATACCCTGGTTAGGAATAGATACAAATAAGAATATGATCAGAAACCTCTCCTTAACTCTTGGAGACACTGCCGATTCCATTGTTAACATGTTAGCCGCCCAGCAAAGATCCTGAGACTCTCTGGCCAAGGCTGTTGCCTTTATTATCCTTAACCAAACAAAGAGGTATCTGTGCTGTGCCCAATACCACCTGCTGTACTTGGAGCAACACTTCTGGGGAAGTTGAAACTCAGTTACATAAGATCACTGAGCAAGCCACTTGGCTTAAAAGGATGACTTCGTCAGTGGGGTCTTTATTTGATTGCTTTGGGTCTTGGGGACCATGGTTTCCAAGTACACACCACACATTTGGAATTATCCTACTTATTATAATCCTAACAATCCCATGGTGCCTTACATTCTCTCAAAAGCTTTAAATGCATGTTCGCAGCCACTAACTCACAACAAATTGTCTCCCTAAGACTGGAACTCAGAAAAGAAACAGAGAGAATGACCGACCTAAAGATTGTGAACCTGAAGCTGTGACCTATGAGTGTCAACGGAGATGAGCAAAAACATCATGACTACGGATACTATCAAAGACAAACAAAGCTGTGAGGACCACAGAGCTGATAGTAACTCTAATGCCTAAAATTGTGATCACATCTCTGTTAGAGTCTGATCAAAAGGGGATAACTGTTAAAGAGAAAAACCACAGGCCCAAAAGGGCATCACCTGGTCTAAAGCCCATGATACTAAACCTAGATTTAATACTTAACCTAACAGCAGTTTTGACCTCCACCAGAAATGTAATCTTTTTTTAAAAATTTATTTTATTGAAGTATAGTTGATTTACAATGTTGTAATTTCTGCTGTATGACAAAGTGATTCAGTTTTATATATTTATATATACATTCTTTTTCATATTTTTTTCCATTATGGTTTATCCCAGGATACTGAATATAGTTCTCTGTGCTATACAGTAGAAACTTGCTGTTTATACATTCTATATGTAATAGTTTGCATCTGCTAATTCCGAATTGCCAATCCACCCCTCCCCCCAACCTCCTCCCCCTTGGCAACCACAAGTCTTTTCTCTATGTCTGCAAGTCTGTTTCTGTTTCATTGATAAGTTCATTTATGTCATATTTTAGATTCGACATGTAAGTGATATCACATGCTATCTGTCTTTCTCTTTCAGACTTACTTCACTTAATATGATAATCTCTAGGTCTATCCATGTTGCTGCAAATGGTATTATTTCATTCCTTTTTATGGCTCAGTAATATTCCATTGTATATATGTACCACATCTTCTTCATCCATTCAACTGTCGACAGACATTTAGGTTGTTTCCATGTCTTGGCTCTTGTAAATAGTGCTGCTATGAACACTGGGGTGCATATATATTTTCAAATTACAGTTTTCTCTGGATATATGCCCAGGAGTGGCATTGCAGGATAATATGGTAGTTCTATTTTTAGTTTTTTAAGGAACCTCCATACTGTTCTCCATAGTGGCCACACCAATTTACATTCCCACCAACAGTGCGAGAGGGTTTCCTTTTCTCCACACCTTCTCCAGCATTTATTGTTTGTAGACTTTTTGATGATGGCCATTCTGACTGGTGTGAGGTGATACCTCACTGTAGTTTTGATTTACATTTCTCTAATAATTAGCGATGTTGAACATCTTTTCATGTGCCTGTTGTCCATCTGTATGTCTTCTTTGAAGAAATGTCTATTTAGGTCTTCTGCCCATTTTTCGATTGGGTTTTTTGTTTGTTGTTATTATTGAATTGTATGAGTTGTTTGTATATTTGGAAATTAAGCCCTTGTTGTTTGCACTCATCACAGAAATGTAACCTTAATGAACCAACCAGTCTGGAATTTTCTGGTCAGCACCAATGAGGTCATCTGTCACGTGGGCCCTCTCCATTCCACCCTCCCCTAGAGGAAGAAGAGGCAACTTGCAAGATAAAATTCATGCCCTTCCCTTCCCCCTCAAAAGATGCCCTGGCCTAAAAGTAATCCTTTCTTTTCTTTTGCTAATAGCTCCCTTGCCCCACGCTTCTTCCTGTAAAAACCTTCCGTTTTGCATAACTCTGAATGCCCTTCTAGTTGCTAGATGGGATGCTCCCCACATAATTCACGAATCACCAAGTAAGGCCAATTCTATCTTCAGATTTACTGGGTTGAATTTTGAATTTTTTTTTAACCATTTTTAATCCTCACAACAATCTATGTTCTGGACTTAGAGAAGGAAAGTAACTTCAGTTAGCAGAGGAGTCAGAATTCAAACCTGGTCGGCCTGACACAGAGCTGATGCTCTCAACTGCTGCATTCCACTGAACCTCTCCCTGAATGAAAATCAGTTGTCTGGGCAGGCCTAGATATCCTGTCTCTTAAGTTGGGGTTGAGCACATCTCACCCCAATTCTGCACAATTATTTACCAGCTCTTGTTTATTGCCAAAGGGATGAGAAGTTATAAAGCAGGGATGCATCATCTCCCCAAATGGAGGAGAGTTTCATTTTGCATTTGCAGCCACATAAATGTGTAACTGGGCTTACTGGTCATTGTGGGGTTTTTTGCGGTACATGGGCTTCTCACTGTTGTGGCCTCTCCCGTTGTGGAGCACAGGTTCCGGACGCGCAGGCTCCGCGGCCATGGCTCACGGGCCCAGCCACTCCGCGGCATGTGGGATCTTCCTGGACCGGGGCATGAACCCGTGTCCCCTGCATCGGCAGGCGGACTCTCAACCACTGTGCCACCAGGGAAGCCTGGGCCTACTGGTTTTAACGTGGAGCTTAGAAGAGCTTCTCAGGTGAGGAAGCAGGATGGCACAGGGGAAGGAGACCTGAGTTCAGTCCTGGCTGCAACCCTCTAACAATGCAGACTTCAGGCAACTTAACCTCTCTGAAGCCTGGCTTCCTGTTCTGTAAAATGGGCATGATGATGCCCACCTCAGTGGGAGGTGGTAAACGCCTGACACAGAAAATCACTGGCTATATGAACGCTATGGTTGCTACCATCATGGAGGGGAGCGAATTTCAGTACCTGCAGAGAGAGCCTGCAGTGGCTCACACATCCTGGGAAATCATAAAAGGCCCAGATGGGTCCTGTTCATGGTTGCTGAGAGTCACGGAGGCCTTCGGAACCTGGAATGAGGACAGGGGCCGGAGGGCAAGGAGAAAGGAGCCATTTTAAACTGAGGGGGAAAGACCTTGTCTGAGAGCCTTGTTTCAGGTCATTCTAAATTTTAGAAACCGTAAGAATTCAGACCCACAGGGATTTCAATTAATACCCACTGGACAACAAATTTTCATCTTTGTGGTAATCCTGGAGATTTCATAGACAGGCTTCTGAAAGAGAGTGGGAAAAAAAAATATATATATATACACACACACACACACACACATATATATGTATTTGCATATCAGAAAAGAAAGCTAAAATTACTACCAGTAAATGAACAATTCCCTATATTTGCCACGAATATCTCTTTAATGAACTGCAACCTATTCATGAAATGGGAGGAAGAAATATGAAGCCAGGAGATGGGAAGGGATGGAGTATGGGGGCCAGAGCGGGTAGAAGAAATCACTTTATTTCTAACGTGATGCAGTGAGATACAAATACAGTCACAGGGGTTAATCTAATCCCTTTGTGAAGCACTGAGTCAGAGAACAAGACAAAAACAAATCTGTGATCTGGAACTCCCCAGGCCCCCACTTGGGGGGATTAATGAGGAGTACACGGCTGTGAAATTACGTGCCCTCTGAGTCAGGAAAATGGTCCTACTGGTGCATGACCTTGAAATGAGGGGATGCAAACTTCACCTGATCCACAATTACCGAGCCCTGGAAGGAGGGGCTCGGGGAGAAGAGAAGGGGGGCACGTGAGAGAGGCTGTGTGAACATTCGGAACATGAAACCCACAAATCTCAACCGACCCGAGGCTTGAAAGGGGGATCTAAACACAGTATAAAATATTCAGAGGACTTTAAAAGGACGCTGGCATTGGTGCGGGAAGCATGAGCAGGCAAGCCTGTCCTGTTTATTGACGTGAAGTAGATACTTTGTGGCTGTTGTTATGGACTTAGTGATGTTTGCTCTGTTCAATTTTCCTCTTGCAATGAAAAATCGTTGTGAGATGATTTCTAGTCTTTGCTGCTTTACATGACAGTATTATCAAGGATTCATCAAGAGGCCATCTGTCGAATTTATGAAAAAAATATGCAAAAACAAAACAGATGAAAAGGAAAGAGCAAGACAGACTGGTCCAGGGGAAGATAGATGTGGCAGCATGTGCCTCCGTGTGAAAATTACAACATTTAAATACTGCGGAATAAATTACTGTGCCGAAAAATTAGTGATGCTCTCCCACTTTGGGTGCTACCCTTACCATAAGAACATAATGAAATATATCACATATCAAATCACCCTTTCCTCAGACTATTATTATATTCTAATGAAAAATTAGGAGAGGAGAGACACATAAACCTCAAATGGGAGGGATGAAAATGAGCCAGAGTGGATTTGCTCCACTACTGAGCCATGAGAAGCTTCTCCAAAATGCACAGTCCATATGGAAATAAGACTTTTCCCCTGCTATTTATTAGAAAGTCAATAAAATAAATTACAGATTGTGGGAAAAACTGAAATAATATATATTAAAATGACAGTGAGGCTGGCCAAGCTTACACCCAAATTAGATGGGCTGTAAAAACAATGTATTTCAGAAAGGAAATGAGAAGGAACAGAGAGAAGCCTGAGGATACAAACGACCAGAGCTGTGGTGCTGTCCCCTGTAGGTGAGACCCAGAACCACCACTGCTGGAGAAGGAAGGACCCAGCCCGCAGCTCTACCAGATCTGAGCGCTGTGGGGACGGATTCCTGACAGACCATGCATAGGGACAGCTCCCTTTGGAGTCTGTTTCCAGCCCCTAAATCTCATAGCTTCCTCCTTCCCTCGGGGGGCCATGTCCCTCCCCAGTCCCTTCCATTCCCCGCTCCCCTCCTAGAGTCTGATCAAGAGGAAAACTTCCATTCTGGTGCATTAAGAAGATGTTTAACGGTGTTGCTAAATAATATATTAAAGTATAATGCTCCAAACACACAATGAAGATAATAGCTGGCACTGGTTCTTAGATTCCAAAACAATGAGAGGAAAAGAGTGAAGTCTTATCTCACCAAGAGCCAATGAGGGTAATAAGCGTATGATGGAAAATTGTGAACGATCAGAGTATAAGCTAACACTAGTCTAAGTGCTGTGCACTGATTAACTAGTATAACCCTTGCACTAACCCTATGAGATAATTATTATTTATCACTGTTCCCCATTTTACAGATAGAGAAATTGAAGCACAGAGAGATGTAAGTATCCCATTCAAAAATCACACAGTTATGGTACAAAGATTCAAACCCAGGCTGGCAGATTCAGAGCACCTGTTCCAATCCACAAAGCTTTAATGCCCTCACCCTAGGAAGGCAGCTGAGGTTCCTCATTAATTTTGCTTGAAATGTTACAAATTCCTCAATCAAGAAGTGTAAGAATTTACAGATGGCCAACAGGCACATGAAAAGATGCTCAACATCGTTAATTATTAGAGAAATGCAAGTCAAAACTATAATGAGATATCATCTCACACCAGTCAGAATGGCCATCATCAAAAAGTCTACAAATAATAAATGCTGCAGAGGGTGTGGAGAAAAAGGAACCCTCCTATACTGTTGGTGGGAATGTAAATTGGTGCAGTCACTATGTAAAACAGTATGGAGGTTCCTTAAAAAAAATTAAAAATAGAGTTCACATATGATCCAGCAATCCCACTCCTGGGCATATATCCGGAGAAAACCATAATTTGAAAAGATACATGCACCCCTATGTTCACAGCAGCACTATTTACAATAGCCAAGACATGGAAGCAACCTAAATGTCCACTAACAGATGAATGGATGAAGAAGATGTGGTACATATACACAATGGAATGTTAGCCATAAAAAAGAATGAAATGCTATTTGCAGCAACATGGAGAGACCTAGAGATTATCATATTAAGTGAAGTCAGACGAAAACAAAGATCATATGACATCACTTATATGTGGAATCTAAAAAAATGACACAAATGAGCTTATTTACAAAACAGAAATAGACTCACAGACACAGAAAACAAACTTATGGTTACCAAAGGCGAAAGGGTTGGGGAGGGATAAGTTAGGAGTTTGGGATTAATACATACACATTACTATATATAAAATAGATAAATAACAAAGGCCTACTGTATAGCACAGGGAACTATATGCAATACCTTATAATAACCTATAATGGAAAAAGAATCTGAAAGAGAGTAGATATATACATGCACGTATAACTGAATAACTTTGCTGTACACCTGAAACTAACACAACATTGTAAATCAACTATACTTCAATAAAAAAAAAGAAGAAGCATAAGAATAAAAACTATTCCTGTGAAAAACTAGGTTGGACCATATTATTCCTCCAACTGTCGAAAACCACAATCCTAAACAGCCCTGGCTCTCTCTCCTAGTTTGCCCTCTTTCTGAGAAGTGGAGAATACATATTTACAAGTGTTCCCTTCCATCTAATATGAGACCAAAGAAAATAGGGTAATGATAATAAACACAAAGAATATTAATGCTAACAAAAGGTGGAGGGTGACAAGTGAAGCCCAAAGGTCTGGTTTAAGGGAACTAACTACTTGGAACTAAATTAGGTCCTTCCAGAACGCTCTCCAGTTTTACTTTCCATACTGGAGAATCCTGAAACATATTAGATCTATGATATATAAGAATTTGTAGAAATTTTATCAATACAACCAAAAGGTCTCTGACCTGCATGGAACATCTGATTAAACACTTCACATCTCAACTAAAGCGCTGTGTGTAATTATTAAACCAATGGTTTACAAAAGAGTAAATAACATTATTTGGGAAACGAAAAATAATTTCAGTATTCAAAACATGCAAATAACATTATAGACCCTACATAAGACTATATTAGCTATGTTGGTCCATGTAAGAAAATTTTAAGTTGAAATTTTCTTCCTCATACTTTCAACATAAACAGAATGTTGACCCACTTTAATTCAGTACCTTATTTTATTTTCAACTTTACTTTCACTTTTTATGGAATTATGATTATCTATAAATAAACACTGGTCTATATCCATTCAGAAAGCTTACTGGTCTCAACTCACCAGGTACTGATGGTGATGAGATTATCCACTTGTCCTTCTGAAATTCACCAAATGGATAATATAATAAGTCTTCCCATGCAAGCATCTCAGCCATAGCAAGACTGGGTGACACTGTCAGCCATCAATTCCTCTTTTCTTTCATTTCCTATTACACGTAAGACAACACTTCTTAAACATGTAAAAATAAATTTTTATATATTATCTTTCAAATTATAAGTATAGTAGGATCACATTCATTGGACATCTAATGTAAGCCCAGTCCTTAATCCTAAAATGCAAGGATTCAAAATGCATTTTTGTCTAATTTCTATCTAAAATGACTCCCAAAATGGGAAAAAGATTATACATTGATCCTCTCACACCTGCTGCTAACAAGTTCTTTGGTTTAGTAACTCAAAATATCTTTACTGATACAAGTAACTTAGATTGAGTCAGATCTTCCCAGTATGTGAATTAGCCCAGGACATAGCAAAACTACTTCCAGCTACCACAGTGGCCTCAGACAAATTTAAAAATGGATAAACACAAAATACTTTATTTACCAGCAGTGTTTACCCAAACACTTTCACTCTCAGTTCTCCTATGTCACCCGATTAGAGGGCACCCTGGTGCCAGATGGACCATGTACAGACATCTTCATAAACAGGCATGGAGAGTTGGACTCTGGCTATTCAAGATCCCAGTACCTGGGATTACTCTCAAGCCAGGAATCCTTCAGTAACTGAAAATCTTACTGGTTTGTATATGTGTGTTAAGAATGAGTTTGTTCATTGAATTACAGTCTGACTTAACTTGCTTATCCTTGACTCAGAGTCCCTGATAGACCTTGAAAAAGGCATCATGTTATATATACATCACCCCACAAAACTATTTCTAAAATACGAGCTCTCCTAGCTCTTCCATTATTTCAACTTTTCTTCACTTCTGTGTCTATTTACCATTTAATTATACTCATCTATCTATCAGAAAGTCACATTTGGATAGGCCTTCACAGATGCATATTTGAAGCAGTTACTGATGATGTTTTTCTCTCTGAAATGTCCTTGTATTTCCCATCCATCAACCCATCTTTCTTGGTCTCTTTCTAAATTAACCTCCTCCAGGAAGCATCCTTTGATTACCCTAATCCACAATGATCACTGCTCTCTGCTGTTATATATTATTTTTTTCTCACATGGAGAACACAATGAGCTATTTATGTATTCTTTATAAACTGGGCCTTATATATTTAGGTGTCCATTATGTTTGCTGAATTTAAGCAAATTCTTGATTTATTTTTGTAATTTATCTATTTAACAAAAATTATTTATAACATTTGTAAGTTTGTTACTTTATAACATGTCCCCTATGTGAATATAAAAGTAAGTCATTAGACGATACTATTCTTAAATTTATAGCAGGGAACTCCAAAATATACAGACAGCTCAGGCAGCTCAATACCAAAAACACAAACAACCCAATCAAAAAATGGGTGAAAGACCTAAATAGACATTTCTCCAAAGAAGACATACAGATGGCCAACAAACACATGAAAAGATGCTCAACATCACTAATTATTAGAGAAATGCACATCAAAACTACAATGAGGTATCACCTCACACCGGTCAGAATGGCCATAATCAAAAAGTCTACAAACAATAAATGGTGGAGAGGGTGTGGAGAAAAGGGAACCCTCTTGCACTGTTGGTGGGAATGTAAATTGATACAGCCACTATGGAGAACAGTATGGGGGTTCCTTAAAAAACTAAAAATAGAATTACCATATGACCCAGCAAACCCACTACTGGGCATATACCCTGAGAAAACCATAATTCAAAAAGACACATGCACCCCTATGTTCACAGCAGCACTATTTACAATAGCCAGGACATGGAAGCAACCTAAACGTCCATCAACAGATGAATGGATAAAGAAGATGTGGTACATATGCACAATGGAATATTATTCAGCCATAAAAAGGATGAAATTGGGTCATTTGTAGAGATGTGGATGGACCTAGAGTCTGTCATACAGAGTGAAGTAAGTCAGAAAGAGAAAAACATATATCGTATATTAACGCATACATGGGGAATCTGAAAAAATTGGTATAGGGTCTTATTTACAAAACAGAAATAGAGACAGACATAGAGAACAAATGTATGGATACCAAGGGGGAAAGGGGGGGGAAGAATTGGGAGACTGGGATTGACAGATATACACAATTGATACTATGTATAAAATAAATGACTAATGAGAACCTACTGTATAGCACAGGGAACTCTACTCAGTGCTCTGTGGTGACCTAAATGAAAAGGAAATCCAAAAAAGAGGGGATATACGTATAGCTGATTCACTTTGCTGTACAGTGTAAACTAACACAATATTGTAAAGCAACTATACTCCAATTAAAAAATAAAATAAATTTAAATATATATATATAACATAATAGGCATTTCAAATGTAGTATGTCCTAAACAGAATTCTTAATTTTTTTTTTTTTTTTTTTTTTTTTTTTCTGTACACGGGCCTCTCACTGCTGTGGCCTCTCCCGTTGCGGAGCACAGGCTCCGGACACACAGGCTCCGCGGCCATGGCTCGCGGGCCCAGCCGCTCCGCGGCATGTGGGATCTTCCGGGATCGGGGCACGAACCCGTGTCCCCTGCATCGGCAGGCGGACTCTCAACCACTGCGCCACCAGGGAAGCCCCAGAATTCTTAATTTTTATACCCAGAAACTGTCCCTCTCCCAGTCTTCATTACTGCTAAAAATGTCACCATCATTGACCCAGTTTCTTAAGCCAAAAACCCTGGATCATCCTTGTGTCTACTCCCTCTTATTGCTAACTCACTACTGGTATTTACGAACGCCCTTGTTACACCAACATCTATAAGATGAGAAGAGTGGTACTGAAGGCTGAGATGCTTCTTCTGCACATACAGCTTTTGCCAAATAATTTTTATAAAATGAAAGATAGGTGACTACTGTAATAGTGAGAACTAAACAGAGACTGAAGATAACTGTTCTCAAAATGTTTAAAGGTACCATGCTTCATCTGGGGTAGTTTTATAAAACATACCTCAAATACTGAAGAATCTGAGTGAGGGTTCCTCTGATAGTATCCAATAAACATAGGTATAATAAGCCCTTACGTTTGCATGGGGCTAAACATGCATCAGCCCTATTCTTATGGTCGATGACAATCTTTTATGTTCACATTGTAGTTTATACTGGCTCTTGTGCCCGTTACATCATCTCTCCCGACCACAGCACCATGACAACTATTATTGCCATTTTACAGATGAAGATGCCGGTTAACTTGCCCAAGGCCGCTTAGTGTGTCACTGCTGAAATTCATCCCCGAATCTCAGTCCCCCGATGCCTGGTACAGTGCACATTCTACTAGAACTGTCTCTGGGCAATCCTTACCCTATGAAATCAGTTAGCAATCCCAAGTGTGCGTGTATTCACATTCACCACACATGTATGCACCTGTGCACACAGGGGTGCACACACACATACATCACACACACCACACTGAGTTTCTTTACGGTCACCAAAGAATCAGGCTGTTTGAGGGAGTCCACATCTACCCTCCGATTCAGTGATCTGCCTGCCTGACTCCCTTGACGAGGATACTTCAGGAGAAACCGGAACGGAATCAACTGAGACCCCATTAATGCACATTAAATTCGTCACTCGGCGCACAACAGCACCCCGCAGTGGACTCGCTGACACCAACGACAGATGCCCCCTCCCGAGCCCCCTTGGTCCCCAGAGGAGACACAGCTCAGGCCCAGGAGGGGCGGGGCGTGACGCCAGAGCTACGGGGCCAATAGCCCAAGTGGCAGCCCAGCCTCGGGATGTACTTGGGTCCATTTCATTCATTTTAAAGCTACTGCCTTTAACAGAACAAATCGCTTTCGATCTGCGCCTGCTCAGCATGTGAAGAGGAGGCTGAGAGCTTGCGCTACCTTCGTTAAATAACTGCTCCACCAAATAAACACTGGGCACACCACACAGCCTTTTAGAAACGGAAAATAAATCATCACCCAAAAGCTCCTTTTACAAACCCACAAATCACGGGAAATATAAATGCTATCCTTTCTCTCCCCATGTTTTAATAAATACTCCCCCCTCCTCTTTTTGCAGACTCACTCAATTACAATATCACTATCGGTTCACATTACAGGTCAGAGACATGGGGCTTAATGTATGTAGAGCCAGTTCTCCGCTCCTAATAACCTGTCATTCCGGGGATTTGAATGTCAGAATACAGCCCGCCGCAGTAATGCTGGTCGGCAGCCCGGTGATGAAAACTTTGGACAAATCATGAAGAACACTCCAGATCCACATCACTGGAAGGTTACCAGGGAGAGCCTTTCATTCTGCTTCGACCCCTTGATCTGACAAGTGACACCTACAAAATGAACAGCTCTCCAACTTAAATTGTTTAACTGTAGCCTGATCAGTTTTATTATCTTGCTAATCCGGATATCAGCCGTTTCATCACAATGGAAGAGATGCATATCATGAATTATTTTGACACAGGGACCTTTTAATTTTTGCCAGCAGTATTTCACTGCCCCAATCAGGGCCTGCAGTCACCGACGCCCTTTGCCTCCTGGGATGTCAGAGGACAGCACACTCCTGACAGCACCAAATCATCCGGGAGCTGTAACGAGCCATTGCTGCAGTTATTATTAGCTCCTGTACTCATGCATTTCATTACCGCGCAAGCAGCCGGGGCCTTGGGGTGCAGCGGAGGCTTCCTCGGGAATCTCTGCCATTTTATGGGCTTGCCAAGCTCCGGGGTCTAATTTCCTTTTTCCTTCCCCTCAGTAGACCAGGCAAGGTGAATTTCTAATACAAACAAAACACGAGGCAGGCACTGCAGGAAGAGCAGGCTCAGTACAGGACATTAAGCAGCGGTAAGACAGCCTGAATGGCCTACCTGAAGTTTGTGAAAGCAGGGGTTACTCAGCAATACGGTTGGCTACAGAGAGTAAGAAAAAACAGTTTATCCTGGAAAAGAATGCTCCTTTCTAAACTGCAAAGTGCTGTGAATGCTTCCTCCCTTCTCACCTAGATTTTGTGTCTTAATTTCTCTCTCCCCTGCTAACCATGTTCTTCTTTGGAATTTGCATCCCAAGAGGACGCAGCCCCACTCCGAGCCTGGACCACGTGGTCTGCGTTCCTCACCCTGTGCTCTGGCTTTGTGCCATGAGCACACCGGAAACGCCCTGCCGCCCTCATCTTCACTCTGATGCTGTGGTAGGTCCTGTCGCTCACCGCACTCAGGGTACCTTCTTAACACGGAGCCGAGGGAGAAAGAACGGTTTTTCTACTCTCACAAACAACTGATCCGTATTTACTTTGGAGGCACTGTGAATCATGTAATTTATTGTTTCCTATCTTGAGATGGCCCTTAGAAGCCTCAAAACTAAATCTGATGTTCTCAAAAAATTAAACATAGGGCTTCCCTGGTGGCGCAGTGGTTGAGAGTCCGCCTGCCGATGCAGGGGACACGGGTTCGTGCCCCGGTCTGGGAAGATCCCACATGCCACAGAGCGGCTGGGCCCGTGAGCCATGGCCGCTGAGCCTGCGCGACCGGAGCCTGTGCTCTGCAACGGGAGAGGCCGCAACAGTGAGAGGCCCACGTACTGCAAAAAAAAAAAAAAAAAAAAAATTAAACACAGAACTACCATATGATCCAGCAATCCCATTTCTGGGTATGCACCCAAAAGAATGGAAAGCAAGGATTCAAACAGATACTTGTACACCCATGTTCATAGAATCACTATTCATGACAGCCAAGAGGTAGAAGCAATCCAAGTGTCACTGGCAGATGAATAGGTAAACAAACTGTGGTCTATGCATATAATGGAATATTAGCCTTAAAAAGGAAGGGAATCCTGATACACACTGCAACGTGGATGAAAAGTGAAGACACCATGCTAAGTGAAATAAGCCAGTCCAGGTAAGACACGAATACTTTATGATTCCACTTTTCTGAGGTATCTGAAATAGTCAGATTTATAGAGATAGAAAGCAGTTACCAAGGGCTGGGGAGATGGGGAAATGAGGAGTTATTGTTTAATGGACACAGAGTTTCCGTTTGGGATGATGAAAAAGTTCTGGAGATGGATGGTATGATGGTTACACAGTAATGTAAATGCACTTAGTGCCACTGAACTATACACTTAAAAACAGTTAAAATGAGGGAATTCCCTGGAGGTCCAGTGGTTAGGACTCAGCACCTTCACTGCCGAGAGCGTGGGTTCGATCCCTGGTCAGGGAACTAAGATCCCACAAATCACAATGTGGCCAAAAAAAAAAAAAACCAATAGTTAAAATGGTAAATTTTATGTTGTGTATATTTTGCCACAATAAAAGTCTAAATTTGCAGCCAGTCTCTTGCAAACGTAAAGGATCTCAATGCATGTATATTGTATACTTACCTCATTACTGTCTTCATTTATTCTTCCTACCCTTCCATTAGCTTTGCTTTATTTTCCTCACTAACTTTTTAGAAATATTATTTAATTGTTGTGTGTTAGTTTTTGTACTACAATGACTTATATCTTTTTTTTTGGCAGAACAAAGAAGGAGTTTCTTATTAAAATATACTCATTCTGGCAAGACAAAGCTAAAGCTGTTGGTTATTGTATGGCAGGGAGAGAGTTTAGTGAGAAATACATTTCTCTGAAGTCCATTAGTGACAGTGAGATGAAGCAGGGAATCTCTGAGAGTCAAGGCTGCCTTCTCACTCCTTGAGTCGGGGGAATCCACTGTCTCCTCAGTGCAGTCGAGAGACTGTCCAGAGCTCTCCTGGGCCCTTTCCTCCAGCCTTCTACTTACTTACATCATCATCTCTCTCTCCCACACCCAGCCTCCCATGGGTGTCCTCCCTGTGAACGGTCACAGAGCCCCAGGCTCAAAAGGACACTTGGTTTCGTGCCCTACTGTCAAATACTGAATTTCTAAATAACTTTTAAACAAGGAGACCCAAAATCTTCATGCTGTACCTCACAAACTGTGCAGACTCACAAATTATATAGTTGGTCTTGGGACTTCCCTGGCGGTCCAGTGGTTAAGACTCCACACTCCCAATGCAGGGGGCACGGGTTCGATCCGTGGTTGGGGAATTAAGATCCTGCATGCCTCACGGTGCGGCCAAAAAACAAAAACCAAAACAAAACAAACAAAAAAAACACACTAAAATATGTAGTTGGTCTTGCCCCGCCCCCCAGACAGTGAGCATCGTACAGGAAGAGTGTCTTTTTTTTTGGCTGCATCACCAGTCACAACCCCAGTGCCTGACAGGCAATTGCATAGGACATAGTCAATAAATATGTTGTACAAATGTTGATGGAAACTATAGAAGCCCTTTATTTCATAGAACTAAATACTCCTTCCTCGAAATCAATATATCAAACCCATGCCAGAAAAAACCTGCAAAAGCAGCAAGGGCATTCTTCATGGGGGGAAGGAAGGCTCATGAATGTGACCAAGAATGAAGAAGACACCATGTCCCTTGCTCTTTCCTAGGCTGGAATCCACACACAGAAATCAACTTTGATGTGAGGAATGTGATGTATCCACAGCTCGAGTGGTCATAGCTCAGCCACTTCAAGAAAGAATCACACATGGAGTCATCCCAGGCACATCATCATTGACGCTATTTTTTAAATTCTCCAGAGATGTGATTTTCCCAAATTCCCTAGGTAACGTGGCCTATCCATGTCATGATTCTTCGCACTTTCCCTGGGAAGTAAGGCTTTAAGAGCTCTCCGTTTGACTAGATAGAAACTCAGAGACAGGGAATAGAGCTGGAAGAAACTCATGAGAAGAAGCAGAAAGCTAAGGAAGGAAGACAGAAATGCAGACAGTCAGAAAGAGAAAAATGATGATCGTGGACCAGAGCTTACAGCTCCCTTCAAGTCCAAGGCCTTTACAATATCAAACTTCCAGAGAAGGTCATCCAGAAGTTTTTTTTTTTTTGGGGGGGGGTCCCAGATCATTTCTTCCATTTCCCAAAACCTAACAAAATTTTAAGAAATTTCAACAGAAGAATCGTATTTTGGGGTCTTGGAAATTTTTCATTTAATTTCTACTTACCCTGGAAGATCAGGAGCCAGGGTAAATCAAAGATGTTAATTTGAGGCAGGAAAAGGGAAAATTAGAAAATTGGGTGTGGAGGGTAAGGACAAGATTCGAGAGGAGATGGCGCCCAGGGCAGCATTTTCTAATTTGCAGACTTTCACTAAGCTGTCCCCCACCCACATGCTCACTCTGTTCCTAACAGCATCTTCATCAATTAAGATGCTATGAGACTGGCAGACTCCAAGATCAACAGTACCATCCACATATTCACTATTCCACTGGCAAGGCGAACAATTCCAAATATTAAAAGTAAAGCGACACATTCTGCCATGCCTTTTGTATACAGACAGCTGAAGCTGCGTGAAAGTTTGGCACCAAAAGGCCAAGTACCATATTTTCAGCCACCCACACGCCAAACCCCATAATAACTACAGACTCTACATGTGAAATTTTCAGACATTTGCAGCAAAGGAAAACTAATAGTCATGTTTCTTCGTGTGCTTCCTTTCCCAACAGGGCAGTTTCTCAACTTTAAAACCTCATCAGTGTAAGCTAAAGAGAACAAAGGGTGCTGCGGAGATATTTTCACCAGATGTCAAATGGTGCTTATTTATTTAAACAGAAAACCCCGCTTTGTACATTTTGGTTCATTTAGTGGTATGTGCTCCGTAACAAGTATTTTTTATGAGTAGAAAGCTGCCGCCAGTGCACTTAAGTTACAATAGGGCTTCAGGAAAGTCTGTTAACTGAGACTAAATATTGCTCTTTTTGCTTTTGGTTGCAATGTAAATTCGATTCCCACCCTCCTCTATAACAGGAGAAAAACATTGTCGCTAAAGTCATACCAGGACTAATACTTAGTCCTTCTTCTGTGATCATGTCTAGAAGCAAAGATGTTCAGTTCACTGACCTTTTTAAGGTGCAATGTGTATAATATAAGCTACAAGGTAATTGATTTGCTCAAAGATAACAACAGAAAACGTATTACAGTCAGCCCTCCCTATCCGCGGAAAGGACTGTAGACTGTATTTTATTATCTGACTGTAATTCCCTCCTGAATGAATATTTGGGCTCCTGTAGCCTGAATGGGCCATAAGAACCTAAAGTCTGAGAGTTCATGTGTGCCCAGTCAGTGAGGATAATAAAATGGTTAGTGCAACAGTCCTCTGAGCCTCTGCGAATAAGGAAAACGTTACACAGTTCTGTACAACAAAGGTCTGGATGGCCTTCATTCTGCCCAGTAGAAAATGCAATTTTAGATCAGACCGCTGACAAGAAGTGTCTCACCCATCAAAGATGAGGTGTTTGAGGCACCCTGGACAGAGATCTCACCTTGTGCACAATAGGCAACTATATGAGACATGTATTCCCAGATTACCAAGTCATCAAGCCACATTCTACAGAGCAGAGTGCAGACTGCCAACCCCCTTAAAAATACAATGGATCAAGATTGTTTATAAGAAGAACTTTCAACAAGTACAAAAAAGGATCTGGGCATTTTCCGGAAGTTTAAGGCTCCTGATATAAGAAGCAACCTCCCAGCACAGAACAGCCTGAAGCGTAATTGAGGGGGAGAATTTAGGAAAGGGTCAACAACACTTGGACAACAAAAGAGCAGCCCTGACTGAGCTTATACAGACTATTCACCTAGTTATATTTGCTGAAGGATTTTCACCAGTTCCTTGATGAGGAGAAATTGGTAGATTAAACCAGCAGCACTGTACACCATCTATAATGTAGTGTACATAATTTTTTAATATAATTTTTCATCAAAGTGTCAAAGTTCTCATCCCCAACTATGCTTTATTCATATGTAACTGCTCTTTTTCAAACCCAATAATAATTCATTCAAGTTTATGTTATACTTAGAAAACTAGATTAAAAGGGGTCAAAATATTGTTGTAGTGAAGACTTAGGTATCAGATATCCATAAATGGAGAATCACAGCTATCCACTGGTGAAGCAGCATTCTAACTTCCATTTCTAATCAATTTGGTGGCTGTTTCCTGAGAAAACGCACCACTACAAAACATCTGGAAATATGGATCATTTTTCTTACTTATTTTAAAGGAATATCTAAGCTCACAAAAGAAGTAAACAAAACCTCTGGGGGCCAAAAATAAAGAGGAAATTGAAAACCAGAGTGGTAAGATATCTCTGAGCTTTTCACTGCATTGAGAACACCATTAATGCATGAGAGTACCAATTTCTCCACATCCTTGTCAACATTTGTTATTCTCTCTCTTGTTTTAGCAACCCTAGCGGGTGTGAAGTGGTATCTGTGGTTTTGGTTATCTTTTCTCTAATGACTTAATGATCTGAAGCATTTTTTCATGTGCCTATTAGACATCTGTATATCTCCTGGGGAGAAATGTCTACTCAAATCATTTGCTCATTTTTTTATTTTTTAATTAATTTTTATTGGAGTATAGTTGATTTACAATGTTGTGTTAGTTTCTGCTGTACAGCAAAGTGAATCAGATATACATATACATATCCACTCTTTCTTAGATTCTTTTCCCATATAGGTCATTACAGAGTACTGAGTAGAGTTCCCTGTGCTATACAGTAGGTCCTTATTAGTTATCTAGTTTATATATAGTAGTGTGTATATGTTAATCCCAATCTCCCAGTTTATCCCTCCCCCCCACTTCCACCTTGGTAACCCTAAGTTTTTTTTCTACATTTGTGACTCTATTTCTGTCTTGTAAATAAGTTCATTTGTACCATTTTTTTAGATTCCACATATAAACGATATCATATGATATTTATCTTTCTCTGTCTGACTTAACTTCACTCAGTATGACAATCTACAGGTCCATCCATGTCACTGCAAATGGCATTATTATGTTCCTTTTTATGGCTGAGTAGTATTCCATTGTATATATGTACCACATCTTCTTTATCCATTCATCTGTTGATGGACATTTAGGTTGCTTCCATGTCCTGGCCATTGTAAATACTGCTGCAAATTGGGTTATTCGTCTTTTTGTTGTTCATTTGTAAGAGTTCTTTATACATTCAGAACACAAGTCCCTTAATAAATGTATTATTTGCAAATATTTTCTTCCATTTTGTGGATTATCTTTTCACTTCTTTATAGTGTCTGTTGAGGCACAAAAGTTTTTTAGTTTTTTGGTTTTTTACTTTTTAAATAGATTTTATTATTTGAAGCAATTTTAGGTTCACAGAAACTGAGTGGCCCCCACTCATGCGTGGCCTCCTCCATTATCTACTTCCCCTCACCAAAGTGGTACATTTGTCACAACTGATGGACCTACAATGACACCACTATCAGCCAAAATCCACAGTTTACATTACAGTTCCCTCCTTGTATTGTACATTCTATGGGTTTGGACAAATGTATAATGACGTGTATCCACCATTATGGTTTCATACAGAGTAGCTTCACTGCCCTAAAAATCCTCTGTGCTCCGCCTATTCATCTATTCTCCCTGCTAAATCCTGACAACCACTGATCTTTTTATTGTCTTTATTGCCTGTTCCAGAATTCCATAATGTTTGAATCATACCATATGTGGCCTTTTCAGATTGGTTTCTTTGACTTAGTAATAAGTATTTACTTTTCCTCCGTGTCTTTTCATGGCTTGCTGGTGCATTACTTTTTAGTGCTGAAAAATTGCCTACTGGTCTGGATGTACTACAGTTTATTTGTCCATTCACCTAATGAAAGGCATCTTGGTTGCTTCCAAATTTTGACAATTATGAATATAGCTGCTACAAACATCCATGTTCAGGTTTTTGTGTGTACATAAGTTTTCAACTCCTTTGAGTAATTACCAAGGAGCACGATTGCTAGATAGCATGGTAAGAGTATGTTAGTGTTGTAAAACACCACCAAACCACCTTCCAAACTGGCTGTACCACTTTGCATACCCACGAGCAAAGACAGAGAGTTCCTGTGGCTCCACATCCTCACGAGCATTTGGTGGTGTCCGTGTTCTGGATTTTGGCCATTTTAATAGGTATGTAGTGATATTTCATTGTTGTGTTAATTTGCATCTTCCTGAAGACACGTCAGGTAGAGCATTTCTTCGTATGTTTATTTTTCATCTGTATATCTTCTTTGGGGAGGTTTCTATTAAGATCTTTGACTAATTTTTTTTAATTAGGTTGTTTGTTTTCTTATTGTTGAGTTTAAGGAGTGCTCGTTATATTTTGGTGTTTTTGTTTTTTATTTTTATTTATTTTCCTTAATTTTTTATTTATTTATTTTTTTTGGTCTGCATCAGGTCTTAGTTGCAGCACATGGAATCTTTGTTGAGGCATACGGGATCTTTTCTTTCGCTATGGTGCTGTGTCTTCATTGAAACGCTCAGGATTCTCTCTAGTTGTGGTGTGCAGGTTTTCTCTCTCTAGTTGTGGCACACAGGATCCAGAGCGTGTGGGCTCTGTAGTTTGCAGCACGCAGGCTCTCTAGTTGAGGCGCACGAGCTCAATAGTTGTGGCACACAGGCTTAGTTGCCCCACAGCATATGAGATCTTAGTTCCCCAACCAGGGATCAAACCCATGTGCCCTGCATTGGAAGGCGGATTCTTTACCAGTGGACCACCAGGGAAGTCCCTAAAGTTCTTGGTATAGTTTGGATAACAGTCTTTTATCAGATGTATCTTTTGCAAGTATTTTCTCCCTCCTAGTATGTGTCATTCTCTTAACATTGTCTTTTTTTTTTTTTTTTTTTTTTTGGCTGTGTTGTGTCTTCACTGCTGCATGTGGGCTTTCTCTAGTTGCATCAAGCACGGTCTACTCTTTGTTGCAGTGTGAGGGCTTCTCACTGCAGTGGTTTCTCTTGTTGCGGAGCACGGAATCTAGGTGCATGGGCTTCAGTAGTTGCAGCACTTGGGCTCAGTAGTTGCAGTGCGTGGGCTCTAGGGCACAGGCTCCAGTAGCTGCGGCACACGGGCTCAGTAGTTGTGGCTCGTGGGCTCTAGAGCACAGGCTCAGTAGTTGTGGCACATGGCCTTAGTTGCTCCACGGCATGTGGGATCTTCCCAGACTAGGGGGTTGAACCTATGTCCCCTGCATCGGCAGGTGGATTCTTAACTGCTGCACCACCAGGAAAGTCCCTCTTAACACTGTCTTTTGCAAAGCAGAAGTCTTTAATTTTAATGAAGTCTAAATTATCAATTCTTTCTTTCATGGATTGTGCCTTTGATATTGTATCTAAAAAGTCATCACCATACTCATGGTCATCTAGGTTCCCTCCTCTGTTATCCTCAAGTAGTTTTATGGTTCTTCACTTTACATTTAGTTCTATGATCCATTTTGAGTTAACTTTTGTAAATGATGTAAAGTCTGTGCCTAGATTTTTCTTTATGTGAATGTCCAGTTGTCCTAGCAGTGTTTATTGACAAGACTATCTTTGTTCCATTGTATTGCCTTTGCTCCTTTGTTAAAGATCAGTTGACTGTATTTATATGGATTTATTTCTGGGATGTCTATTCTGTTCCATTGATTTGTCTATTCTTTCATTGATATCACACTGTCTTTATTATTGTAGCTTCATGGTAAGTCTTGAAGTCAGGAAATGTTAGTCCTCCAACTTTGTTCTTTTCCTTCAATATTCTATATTAGCTATTCTGAGTCTTTTGTCTCTGCATATAAACTTTAGAGTCAGCTTGTTGATAAACACAAAATAACTCACTGGTATTTTCACTGGCATTGTATTGAATCTATAGATCAAGATTGGAAGAACTGACGATTGATAATATTGAGTCTTCCTATCCATGAACATGGGCTATCTCACCATTTGTTTAGTTCTTCCTTGACATCTTTCATCAGAATTTTGTGGGCTGCCCTGGTGGCGCAGTGGTTGAGAGTCTGCCTGCCGATGCAGGGGATACGGGTTCGTGCCCCGGTCTGGGAGGATCCCACATGCCGCGGAGCGGCTGGGCCCGTGAGCCATGGCCGCTGAGACTGCGCGTCTGGAGCCTGTGCTCCATGGCAGGAGAGGCCACAGCGGTGAGAGGCCCGCGTTCAGCAAAAAAAAAAAAAAAAAAAGAATTTTGTAATTTTCCTCATATAGATCATGTACATATTTTATTAGACTTATCCTAAGTATTTCACTTTGGGGGGTATTAATGTAAATTTTTTTTCATTTCAAATTTAACTTTTTAATTTTTGGTATATAGAAAAATAATTGACTTGTATATTAACCTTGTATTCTGCAATCTTGCTGTAATCACTTATTAGTTCCAGAAGGTGTTTTTTGGTGATTCTTTCAGATTTTCTATATAGACAATCATGTCATCTGCAAAGCAAGACAGTTCTATTTCTTCCTTACTAGTCTGTATACCTCTTATTTCCTTTTCTTGTCTTGTTGCATTAGCTGGACTTCCAGTATGATGTTGAAAAGCAATAGTTAGAGGGTTCACTCTTGCTTTGCCGCTGATCTTAGTGGGATAGGTTCAAGCTTTTCATCATTACATACGATGAGAGCTGTAGGGGGTTTTCAGATATTCTTTATCAAATTGAGGAAGTTTCCCTCCATTCCTGGTTTACTGAGAGTTTTTATAGTGAATGGGTATTAGAATTTTCAAATGATCTTTCTACATCTATGAATATAACGTGGTTTTTCTTCTTTAGCCTGTGATGTGATGATTACATTAACTGATTTTTGAATATCTAGCCGGCCTTGTATACTTGGGATAAATCCCACTTGGTAGTTTTCAATTTTTTATGAAATCTAATTTATATTTTTTCTTTTGCTACATGTGCTTTTCAAGTCATATCTAAGAAACCATTGCCTAATCCAAGATCACTAAGATTTACACCTATACTTCCTTCTAAGAGTTTTATAGTTTTATGTCTTACATTTAAGTCTGTGATTCATTTTGAGTTTAAAAATGTGTGTGGTGTGAGGCAGGGGTCTGGTAACCTTTTTATTCTTATCCTCACACATAAAATACATTCACTGCCTCCCCAAGAGGGACAAGACTTAGTGTCTTGGGAATGTTTCCCTCGATCTCTGAGTTCCTCCTTCTGAAAGGTGCTTACATGACCATTGTTCTTCATAGCCATACTTGATGTGGGCATCAGGAAATATCCCCTACTTGGAGGTTAAAGAGCTTTCACAACAATAAGTAAGACTTCTATGGAGAAAATCATAAACCTTTATCAAAAGGTATTTTAAAAGGGCTAAATAAGTGGAGAAATATGCCATCTTCAAAAGCTGAAAACCTTAATATCATGTAGATGTCAAATCTTCCTTAATTGCCTAAATTGATATATAGAGTCAACACAATTCCAATCAAAATCTCAGCATGTTCTTGTGTGCATGTGTGTAACTGAAATTTGATAAGGCAAGTGTAAAATTTATACAAAAGATGAAGGGGCCAAAAACTCCTGAAAAAGAATAATAAGGGAGGAGGATTTACCTTACCAGATATCAAAACTTATCAACAGAATAGAATACAGAGACTGGAAGGAAATCTACGCATATATGGTTTATAGCTGGCTGTGCAAATCACTGGGGAATGGATTTTTAATACATGATGCTGAAATAACTGGTTATCCATTCTGGGGGGTAAAAAAGTAAATCTCTACCTTATACCTTACCAAAAAGAAGGAAAGAAGCTGGGGGTAGATTTTAGGTGGTCTAAAAATTCAAATATAAAAGACAAAATGATAAAACTTTTTGGAAACAACATAGGACACTATCTTTATTACTTTGAGATAGGGAATGTTTTCTTAAGATGCATAAAGCATAATACATAAATTTTAAAAGATTTATAAATTCAACTGCACTAAATTTAGATGCTTCTGCATTCTTTAAGTACAAAACAAAGTGAGGATTTGTGTGCAGAACATATTTTTTTTTTTTTAATTTTTGCGGTATGCGGGCCTCTCACCGTTGTGGCCTCTCCCGTTGCGGAGCACAGGCTCCGGATGCGCAGGCCCAGCGGCCATGGCTCACGGGCCCAGCCGCTCCACGGCATATGGGATCCTCCCAGACCGGGGCACGAACCCGTATCCCCTGCATCGGCAGGCGGACTCTCAACCACTGCGCCACCAGGGAGGCCCCAGAACATATTTTAAGACTCCTAAAATTCAGTAAGTAAAAGCCAAACAATCCAATAGAAAAATCAGTAAAAGACTTGAAGAAACACATCACTACAGTAACCTGAGTGGCCAATAAACATAGGAAAAGATGCTCAAACTCTATAGATATGGACTGAATACAAATTGAAACCACAGTGAAATACCATTTTACATTCACCAGACTGGGAAAAGTTTAAAAGCCTGACAATATCAGGTTAATAAGGATATGGGGGTTGAGTTAGTACCACTGCTATAAAAAGTAATTTGACATTATCTGGGCCTTCCCTGGTGGCCCAGTGGTTAAGAATCCACCTGCCAGTGCAGGGGACATGGGTTTGAGACCTGGTCCAGGAAGATCCCACATGCCACGGAGCAACTAAACCTGTGAGCCACAACTACTGAGCCTACACTTTAGAGCCCGCAAGCCACAACTACTGAAGCCCATGTGCCTAGAGCCCGTGCTCAATGAGAAGCCACCACAGTGAGAAGCCTGCGCACCGCAACAAAGAGTAGCCCCTGCTCGCTGCTACCAGAGAAAAGCCCGCGCGCAGCAACAAAGATCCAACACAGCCAAAAATAAAATAAATAAAAATTAAAGATAAAAATAATTTATTTTAAAAAACCAATGAAATGTTAATCAGAAAATTCAGGACAATAGAAACCTCTGGGAAGAGACATGCAGAGATTTCAAGGTGAAGTTCCTTTGGGGAGTCTGGGGCTGGGGTGTATATATCTTCCCTACCTTTTCTGGATATATACACACACACACACACACACACACACAAAACCCAGCACCCCCAGATTCCTTGTAAGATAAAACATTAATAATTCATCAGCTTCATTATTTAAAATGTTTTATGATTTTTATCAGAATATATCTTCATGTGAATTTCTCAAGACTGACTTTGCCAAAACACTGTGAATCTTCTGGCTTCTCAGTTTTAGATCGTTTTTAAAAATGTAAGGAGGCAGGGAATAGTAGCAGACTCATCCATAATGAGCTACTGAAAATTGTGCTCTTGATAATATTCCTTCCTTATATTCTTTGCCTCAAACATTTTACACTTAAACACCTTTTACAGTTACATTTTACAGCTTCCAAATGAAGGTTAATGGCAGTAATGGAGAGATTAAACCTAGAAAGACTTTGGTTAGACCTAACAATGAGTTTGGATGTGAGAAAGGAACTGACGGCCTTTTTTTGGTAATCTGTCAAGAAGAATATTGGAAAGAGACTAATAATGATGAATGGCATGAAACCATCTCCTGCTCTAAGTCAGAGCCCCATTCACATGCCACAGTCTAAGGATGGGTCTGGTGTTAGAGGTCAGACAAAATTCCTCTATAGATTATTCTCTTCCACAATTTTCCATGATGAAATCATCATCCTGCCCATTGGTGTCTCAAGTACTCATGGCATAATGGCCAAAACCGCTCTGAGCTTTCCAGTGGATAACTTCAAGAGGGGCAACCCAGTGTGGTGGAAGTGCATGGGCTCTGTGGCAGCCCAGTGGTAGCACCCCACTCCTCCACTCACTCATCTGTGTGTCCTTGGAAAACTGGTGCAATACCTCCTTGCTTTAGGTTTCCGATTTCAAGATAAGAGAGATTATCACAGAGTTGTTCTGAGGGTTAAAGGACTCAATGTATTAAGCACCTAGTACATAGCAGGTGCTTCAGAAAAGTTAGTTGCCTTCCCCAGCCATTCTCTTCACACTGGCAAATGAAATCCTATACTATCAATGTTCTGAACATCTGTTTTGGGGGTTTTTTTGGTTGCACCAGGTCTTAGTTGCAGCAGGCGGGCTTCTCAGTTGTGGCTCGTGGGTTCCTTAGTTTTAGCTTGCTGGCTCCTTACTTGTGACATGAGAACTCTTACTTGCAGCATGCATGTGGGATCTAGTTCCCTGACCAGGGATCGAACCCGTGTCCCCTGCACTGGAAGGAGGATTCTTAACCACTGTACCACCAGGGAAGTCCCTTAACATCTGTTTAGAACGAGCCAAAAGCTAGAATTTGAGATTACTGAAGAAGGATCATTAACAGAGCAGGGATCCTTAAATTCCTATTCTTACTGCCTATGATTATTATATTTCTTAAAAAATTCTTTATGAGCACTTAGAGCAATTTTCTGTTGAATGAGCTTTAATACTACAAGCAACTTTACATTTACCTTAAAATTCTAATGGGAAGCTAGAAATAAAGCCAAAGCATGATTGATATAATAAATAAACTAATGATAAAACAAAACCACTAAAAACAAATATGAAACCCCCGAGATTAAGGGAATTCATGATTTTTACCTACACACTTAAAAACAATTTAAAAGATGTTTAGATTATTTTTTAATTTTGCATTGTTAAATATAGATAACACTTTGACAATCTGGAAAACAAAAACTATCTGCTTTTTAAAAAATTTTCTGTTGCTAAATATAGATAATATTTTGACAATCTGGAAAACAAAGAACTATTTTAAACCTGGTTTCAAGAGGCTTTATCATAATCAGCTGGTGTTTATAAGTCTCTCCTCAGTGCATGGCTTTGCATTTTTCTTTGCTGAATATTAAGTAACATGAAAATACTGATTCTTTCTCTCTAAGGGTTTACACTCTAGGATATTTCATCCATTTGGGAGAAAATAATTCTCTCATTTTGAAAACAGTAGGCATATGGCTTAATCCATTGGGTTTCGTTTCAAACAAAACAAAAACATTTTTTGAGGTGTAGAAAAACTAAATGAAACAGATAAAAGCATGTCGAGAGTTTTACATACAATTTGGCTCTATGGAAACATTCAAAATTAAGTGTTAAATATGTATAATATTAACACATTTATTCTAAGTCATCAATTTAACATTCTTCTCCAGTTTCTAAGAGAGTCCACTGAATTCAACAAGTATTTTTCCAATACCTACAATGCGCCGGGTCATTTTGCATAAATTCTATCATCACTGGTTCACTTGATATTTGTTGAACACCTACTATGTGCCAGATACAATTCTAAGTCCTGGAGACAAGAAGCTTGAACAGTACAAACTTTCTACCTGTCCACTCCATATCAGTGGTATTGAATGGTTTTCTAAATCTGACACCAACAAATATGCAAGGAACTTTGAAATGTGTTTTGTCTGACATTTTCACTTTTAGATGAAAAATACTGAGGCAATATCAAAATGTGTGTTATATGCATAGGAAAGCCGTGCACTACAGATGGAGATCAACACTGTGACAAAAGTTCTGCTCAGAACTTTGGTTTCTGAACACAAATAAATTTCACACAAGTTAGAATTTGGGGTTAATTGATATTTACTACATATATACAATACTTAGGGAAACTTCTAACTGTGCAATAAAATAATAACAAGAAATGCCCTTGGAAATAATTATTTATAATATAATATATATTATATAATATAAATATAAATTATTTATTTATAATTATTTCTTATATATAAGAAATTTATAATTATTTCTTATATATAAGAAAGGGTGTTTCTAGGTAAGATCAGCACTTTAATTGGTAGACTGAGTTAAGCAGATTGCCCTTCCCAGTGTGGATGAGCATATCCAATCCATTGAGAGACTGAATAGAACAAAAAAAATCACTACCATGACCTGCTGAAGGCTCAGATGATGGTTAGCATTTTTTAACAATAAAGTATTTTCAATTAAGGTACGCACATTGGGGTTCTTTAGACACGATGCTATTGTACACTAAATAGACTACAGTATAGTATAAACATAACTTTTATATGCACTGGGAAACCAAAAAATCCATATGGCTTGCTTTATTGCGATATTGACTTTATTGTGGTGGTCTAGAACTGAACCTGCAATATCTCTGAGGTCTGCCTGTAGACAGACTGATTGATAGATAGATAGATAGGTAGATGTAGAGATATATATTTTCAGTTCTGTTTCTCAGACCCCTAATACAACAGCCTAAAAGTTTCTGCATAATCAGCTCCTGCTTTCCTCGTGAGCATGACTACACACAAATCACCTTCTGCTCCTGGGACTCAGACACACTGACCTTCTTTCTGATCCCCAGACTCTTCCAAAGGCCCAGTCAAAACCGCAATGAGACAACACCTCACACCTGTCAGATGGCTATCATCAAAAAGTCTACACACAACAAATGTTGGCAAGGATGTGGGGAGAAGGCAGCCCTCATACCATATTAGTGGGAATATAAATTGGTGCAGCCACTATGGAAAACAATATTGCAGTTTCTCAAAACAACTAAAAATAAAACTACCGTATGAGCAGACAATACCACTCTCGGGCATATATTCAGAAAAAAAAAATGAAAACACTAATTCAAAAATATACATGCACCCATGTTCACAGCAGCACTATTTATAATAGTGAAGACATGGAAGCAACCCAAATGCCCATCAGCAGACAAATGGATAAAGAAGATATGGTGTATATATATACAACGGAATACTACTCAGCCTAAAAAAAGAATGAAATTCTGCCATTTGCAGCAATACGGATGTACCTAGAGAATATTATGCTTAGTGAAATAAGTCAGACAGATAAAGACAAATATTGTATATCACTTATACGTAGAATCTAAAATATAATACAAATGAATGTATATGCAAGACAGACTCACAGATATAGAAAACTAGTGGTTACCAAAGGGGAGAGGGAGAGGAAAATTAGGGTTATGGGACTAAGAGATACAAACTACTACTATGTATAAAATACATAAGTAACAAGGATATACTGAATAGCACAGAGAATTATAGCCATTATCTTGTAATAACTTTTAATGGAGTATAATGTGTAAAAGTACTGAGTCACTAAGCTGTACGCCTGAAACTAATATAACATTGTAAATCAACTATACTTCAATTAAAAAACAAATTGTGCAAGGCTTTGAGTTTGCCAGTCCTTCGCCTCGTTTCTCTGCTCACCTCTGCCAGGTACTGAGCAGCCTGCCACCTGCAGGTTCAGTCCCACTGGGTTTTGAGCCAACCCTGTACACCTGTACAAAACTGGATTAGCCAGTGGACTAATCTTACTGTATTTAGGCATGAAATGATAGCACGCTATTTGCAAAGGTTATTGAGTATCCAACAGGGATGGACCTAGAGAATACTGTACTTAGTGAAGTGAGTCAGACAGAGAGAGACAAATATTATATGATGTCACTTATATGTGGAATCTAAAAGATAATACAAATGAATCCATATACAACACGGAAACAGACTCACAGACACAGAAAACAAATTTATGGTTACCAAAGGGGATAGGGAGGTGGGGAGGGATAAGCTAGGTATATGGGATTAACAAATACAAACTACTATATATAAAATAGATAAACAACAAGGATTTACTGTATGGCACAGGGAACTATATTCAATACCTTGTAATAACCTATAATGGAAAATAATCTGAATAATATATATATATAAATGCATCACTTTCCTGTACACCTGAAACTAACACAATATTATAAGTCAAATATAATTTTTTTAAATAAGAATGCAAAAAGAAAGAAAAATAAAAGATTATTGAGTATGCATCCCACACCTGTACCTTTGTAGCACTATGTTATATACATCATAAGACATATGTAAGAGTACAATTTTTTTTAATGAGACAAAAACAAATATAAATGGTCCTGCTGGTATTTCTCTTCTTTGTCCAATGAGTCACCGTGCACACTCCTTAGAATGAATGTTCCCAGCTTGGAGGCCTCTGGTGGAAGCCCCAGTTGCATGTTTCCCATCAGTGTGCCTGTGCCTCTGTCTCCTTGATATGCCTTCAGGTGCCCTCTTCCTACCTGCCCACCAAAGGCAGGTGCCCTCTCCTGAACCCAAACCACTCATCTGGACTCCTAAAACCTTGATTTATTTTGTTTCCAATCCCTTCTTCTTGGGAGCATAGACCCTGCTCTTAAATGTCAGCCACTGATCAGGAATTTGATCTTCCAACAAACAGAAAACATTTGCAGCCGCAAAGGGACCACTCACCTGGCTCAGTCATTGGCTCTACCTGGAAACTCTTGTTACATCACATCCTTCAAAGCACTTGGCTACTACATTGCTGCTCCTCAGGAAGAAAGACAGGAGCTGTTTAAATAAAGCAAGCATCCAGTGTTGCGCCTATCAACAATAGGTACTTTTCTTTCTCTGCTCCTGAGTCACATGATACACAAGCAGGATTGTGTCTATCTGACAGACTACAGCAGCATAAATCCGAATGTCTATTATAATACATGTCTAATATATCTTTGGTGTCAGTTGTATTGACTTTCCGATTAATCATTAGCATACTAATTAAATAAAAATTCATTTATTACCACATTTTAGATTAGATTGGCTTTTTCCCCCTTAATGCCATCTGGTGTGTCTTCTTTCAGTACAATCTCTTTCAAATATGCAATCTAAGGTTATAAAACTCTCTGAAAATATACTAACCAATACCACAGCTAAACAAATGCCTTCAAAGGACAAGAGAATTCCTTTGTTGAGCCTTCAGACATCAGTGATATGGGTCAGCTATGAGTCTGATATCAGTAATTAGAACCGGCTGGAATGCCAAGCAACTCCAAAGTTACAGAATTCTCTAAAATCAGGAGTAAGGGGCTGAGACTTCTGGGCTTGGCTCCTTTTCTCCCTCTAAAATCCTGTTATTCTTGAAATTCTCAGAGCTGACTAAGTTAACCAACTGCCAAAGGAGAAATGTTGCAATCAAGAAATAAAGAAAATTAAATAAAAGAAACAACTGCAAAACTGTTCAAAAACCAAAAACAAAACACAAAGTATTCTAAACAAGATAACTTTCACTACATTGTCACAAAGGAACATTGGGAATGAAAATATAATGTTGAGAATAAAAATATGATCATTTTAACAATTACTTTATATCAGCTTAAACTTGGCCAGAAAAAGTGAAAATAAAATAGGAACATTTACCAACACTGCATTATTTCAACAAGGAATATATCATTATTAGAGAATATTAGTGGGGGTAAAACCACTTCCAGTTTGATTACTATATTTTTCAATTCTAGAGTTTCTAGCTCACTCTCTTTCAAATGTGCAATATCACTTTTTATTATTTTCCGTTTCCTAGTGAAATGTTTAAGACTGAGATTTACCTCCATAAACATAATAAACACGGTTTATGTTACTCTGCCTCTGGTGACTACACTATCCAGATGTCCCATGGACCTGCTTCTGTGGTCTGTTGTTTATACTGGTTCTCATTCATGATTTCTTGTCTCCCTGTGTGCCTAGTTATCTTTAGTAATGAACATCGTAGTTGAAAAAAAAAACTTTTAGTAATAATTTGAAGCTGAGGATGACCTTTGTCTTCCTCCAAAAGACTTCCACCTGCTTCTCTCAGGAGCTCAGGGGAACTGACAACCTAGGATCCATCTGGTCAAACTTCAGAGGTTGAAGTTTGGAGACCTCCAGACAACTTGAAGCCTGGCTGGAATCCATGCAAGAGATGGTTTATGTCTGTTCACTCTCACTCCCGGGGTGCAGCCTTCTGGTGTCCCATCCACACCCTGGATGTTCCCTGGGACTCCTCCTTCTTGGTATCACTGGACTCTAGTTTTGATCCCATCTGCACTGTGAGGCTATTGAAAGCACTGCTCAGCCTCTCAGCCGCCTGTTCTGGGTTGGTAAATACTCCCCACAAAGCAAAGGTGATCCCAAACAAGATCATGTTTCTGGATTTCTGTCTTCTCCCAGGTCTTGGCAGCGTAATTTTTTACTCTCTTGTCAGTTCTTAGATGCTATTTGAAAGACTTTTAAATATTCTGTCAAGCTTTTTTAGTCAATGTCAACAGGAATATTGGCCCAAATTATCTAGTCCATCGCACTAAAGGGAACAGAAGTCAAACCACAGTTAAAGTTTAAACACCTGCTGAAAGTATGCAATGAGTTTCATACAAATTTTAAGATGGATTTCATTCAATTATGTATTAAATATAATTAACCTCCATATAATAAATCATTTTACAAATGTTTATTGAGCATCTACTATGTGCCAGTCTCATTTTCAGTGCTTGGGATACATCAGTGAAGGAAACAAAGAACTTCCTAGCCCTTCTGGTGCTTATATTCTAGTGAAAAGAGACAGATACCAAAAAATTAAATATATAAAAAGGTGTATTATATGGTACATTATATATTAATATATAATATTGGAAGATGATAGGTATTACAGAAAACAGTAGAGCTGGGTAGGAGATTTAGAGAGTTAGGACAGGAAGATGACATAATTTTCTACAAAGTGGACTGAGTAGGCTTCATTGAAAAGATGAAATTTCAGCAGACTTGAAGTTGGTGAGGGAGTGACCCATGCGTGCATCTGGGGGCAGAGAGAACAGCCAGTGGAAAGACCCTAAGCTAAGACTGTGTCCATCCTGATCATGGAACATCAGAGAAGCCATATGGCTAAAGTGGAAGGGGAGGGACCCCCCTGCTGGCACAGAGGTTAAGAATCCACCTGCCAATGCAGGGGACACAGGTTCGAGCCCTGGTCCGGGAAGATCCCACATGCCATGGAGCAACTAAGCCCATGTGCCACAACTACTGAGCCTATGCTCTAGAGCCTGTGAGCCACAACTACTGAGTCTACAAACCACAACTACTGAAGCCCGTGAGCCTAGACCCGTGCTCCGCAATGAGAAGCCACCATAATGAGAAGCCTGTGCACCGCAAAGAAGAGTAGCCCCCGCTCGCCTCAACTAGAGAAAGCCCACACGCAGCAATGAATACCCAATGCAGCCAAAAATAAATAATTACTTTTAAAAATAATAATAAAGTGGAAGGGGAGAGGGCAGGAGGAGAAAGGATGAGTGAAGAGAGATGGTCAGGGTGGTGTGGGGTAGAGCAGGTCCTACAAGGTCTTGGGGTCACTTCAGCTTTCACTCCAAGTGCAACAGGGAGCACTGCACTGAGCAGAGAAGGGGCTTGGGCCTTCTGGCTGGGGTGTTGAGGACAGACAGAAGGACAATCAGGTGACCAGACAAGAGCTCAGTGCAGCAACACAGAAGAGAGATTCTGACAGATAAGATGTGGAGTGTGAGAAAAAAAAGAGGATGCAAGTATATGACTTCAAGATTTTTGGTCTGGGGACTTCCCCGACGGTCCAATGTTAAGACTCTGAGCTTCCACTGCAGAAGGCACGAGTTTGATCCCTGGTCCGGGAACTAAGATCCTGCATGCAGCGCAGCGTGGTCAAAAATTTAAAAAAAAAAAAAAAGATTTTTGGTCCGATCCACCAGAAAGATGGATTTGCCATCTACTGAGAAGGGGAAGGCAGAGGGTGGAACAGCTTTGGGGGAGACCAGGAAGGCAATTTGGGTTGCGTTTGATGTGTCTACCAGACAAGGAACATATACGTCCAAGTCAGATGCTCGAGTTGGGAGATAAGGGGAGAAATCTGAACTGGAAACAGAAGCTTGAGACTCTTAAGCCAACAGTTTCTATTTTCAGCCATGGAACTTAATGAGATTCCCAAGGGAATAAAAATAGAGGAAGAAGAAGATAATGAGGACTGAGCGCTCAAACATTAAGAGGGCCCGATATCATTCTTATGTATTAATGTTGGAGTAAGAAAAGGAAAAGCTGAATGAAGGGCCACAGAGGACAACTGGAGGGTAACAGGAGAGAATATAAGAAATCAGGAAGATACAGGAAATGGGGCCAATAATTATTTACATTTCTAGCTGCTTCTTGCCAGATACTTTACCTCTTTCCACACGGCTCTTTTATTTTCTTGGAGTTAGAAGTAGCAGATGTTGTTTTAGCCATGCGGTCTGGGACCGTTGGCACACCACACGACAGAAATCTCCCAGAACCCGTGAGGAGGTTTTCAGAATCAGAAGATGCAGGAGAGTCAGAGAGCACGTTCTCCTCCTACTGACTCCACAGTCATGGAACACCAGCCCTGTGCAAAATCGTGACAGAGGCGAACTTCATCTCCAAGATCACGCCAAGTCCCTTTCTCTATCCCTTCTTCCGTCCAGTGACCCCAAATCTCCCATCCCAGCAAGTATACAGTGACTTCTAACTGACCCCTGCCTAATACCTCTGATGCCCCAAACTTCTAACATATCCCTCTTCTCCGTCAGATCCTACCTGTTCTGTGTCTCAGGACTTCACAGCCTCACACTCTGCTAGGAAGCAAAGGAGCTATCTTTGGATAGGGATTCTCTGTGCAATTCCTCTCCAAAATATTTGCACTTAGTAGCTGCTTTCAAAACTACCAAATGGATTAAAGTGAATGAAGCAGGGATTTTCTGGAACAGCGGCAAGTGTCACAACAGAAACGAAAGGAGGGACAAGCACACTCCCACCGTGAAAAGTCTCGCTCAAACCAGTCACAAACGGTTCTATCCACGCTGCTGACTGCCCTGGCCAGCAGAGGCTGGGCAGGCTCCCTACTTAGTATAGCTCGGGGTCATTTCAACTGCTTGACAAACACTGAGCTCACATTATGAAATCATGTATCTATAGATTACCACTTAATTTAGACACTCATTTCCAACAAATATTAGGTTGAACCATGTGAAATGGCCTTTCTGCAGGTCAAAAATAATCAAATATTGGCTTTTCCATCTGGTTCAATCTAATGCACATGTACACATTTAAATACACAGACGTAGCTATTTTGTGGTTTTGTTAATAAAAATCTATCCATTTCTCTTATCATTTGTGATTACATAAGTCCGTATGTCACTGGAAGACATATGTCTCCTTGGAAGTGAATGAACTCAGGGACTTCCCCAGTGGTACAGTGCTTAGGATTCCGTGCTCCCAACGCAGGGGGCACGGGTTTGATCCCTGGTCCGGGAACTAAGATCCCGCATGTCACACAGCGTGGCCAAAAAAAAAAAAAAAAGAATGAACCCAGCAAAATGCTTTCTATAAAATGCCCTCTGCCACTAAGAGGGCAGGGGCAGGGTTGGTAATTCAAGGCAAAAATTCTAGTCCAGGCTGACTTCAGCCTATGAGAATCTTGGCCATACTAAGAAGCCTTTCTTGCAATCCTGCTTGACCCTTTCAAGCTCATTTCAGAGAAGTAATTAATGTTCTCATCTTTGACAGTGGTGGATTTAACTTATTTCTTTAGGTTCCTTTCTTTGTCCAAATTACAACATAAACCTTTCGCTCAACAATGTAATTTTCCTCCTTAACGAAGGACACTTGCTTTATGGGTCCTTGTGCATGTTTTCCTTGAGGCGAAGGCTCTCTTTGAGTTTGCATCTCAGCTCTGCCCCTTAGTATCTATGTGACCTTGGTCACATCTCTTGTGACAAACCTTGGCTAGATGCTCATCACACCTGTATCCTCTTCCTCCTGGAAACTCGTAAGGACCAGCTCCCTGGACGTTATGTGTGGCCATGTTACTGAGTCCTTGCCCATGAAATGTGGGCAAAAGTGACGTGTGTCCAGCCCTCTGCTCTCCACACCCTCCCTGACCTAGGCTCCCAGCCAAGTGCCAAGGATCCAGGGGTGGACCCTGGGGCCCTACGGATGGCAGAGCCACTAGATGAAAAGAACCTGCTCTCGAATGGCTGTGTGGAGCAGAGCCGTCCTCTCCTGGGCCCTCATTTCACGGAGAGAGAAATAAACCTTGATTGTGTTAGGCAACACAGAGGTTGCGGTATTAAGAGCAGTTAGGGGACTTCCCTGGTGGCACAGTGGTTAAGAATCCGCCTGCCAATGCAGGGAACACGAGTTCGAGCCCTGGTCCGGGAAGATCCCACATGCCTCGGAGCAACTAAGCCCGGGCACCACAACTACTGAGTCTGTGCTCTAGAGCCCGCGAGCCACAACTACTGAGCCCACGCACCACAACTACGGAAGCCCGCGGGCCCTAGAGTCCGTGCTCCACAACAAGAGAAGCCACCGCAATGAGAAGCCCGCACACCGCAACGAAGAGTAGCCCCCGCTCGCCGCAACTAGAGAAAGCCCGCACGCAGCAACAAAGACCCAACAATGAAGACCCAACACAGCCTAAGTAAATAGATAGCAGTTAGCCTAGCCTGTCTAATAAACTCCCTAATCTTTTACTTCCTCATCAGTAAAAGTGAAAATAATAGAACCTACCTCATAGGGCTGATGTGAGGCTTAAGTGAGATAACAAATGTAAAGTGCTTAGCACAGGGTATGGCACAAAGCAAAGCTGAGTAAATGGTGGCTGCTTTACTGTTACCATCATAATCACCACCATCATCATGATCTCTCGTTCATATTTTAGTTGAAACGTTTTCTATGGCCCTTAAAACAGCCCAGGGGTCCATAACTGTTTGGCAGTGCTCTTTGGACAGCATACTTCTAAGACCCAATATCTGACCCATGCAGTCTGATAGCAGAGCTCGTGGGATATTGATAAATCCTTTCAGGCTCAGAACAGTTTTCACTGGATGAGGTTAGACTTTTTAATGCCTATCATTTACTGAATAATTAACATCATTATTTCCGATTGCTCTTGGGCGTGCAAATGTAGAAAATCCTCTTAGAGACACCATCCGATATAACTTACCTGCTATAAATCACGTGTGTAGCAAGAAACTCCTTACATGCCATGCATGCTCTGTAAGTACTTGTTGATTGACTAAGTGGTATTTCTTTTTTCAGTCTCAAGTTTCTTAGTTGTCTCCTAAAATTTTTGCTCATCCGCTGCTGTTTTTCAATGAAACATTATTTGTCACTTTGATTAATATCAACAGAACACATCTACTTTTCCAGCTGCAGTTGCCTCAACATCAAGAGACAGCACGCTTGAATTCACAGCAGCAGGGACTTAGCTCTGGTGAGTGGAACTGAGATAATACACACAAGTAAGCCAACTGCCAAAGCAAATTTGAGTATTGACCATTAAATACAACTTCATTAAGTTAAACAACTTTTTCTTCCTAAGGAAAAGTAGCATTTAAAGCAAATTTTGAAAGAAAAAATATAAAAACCTGAGCTGCAAAGAACCAAGCAGCCTTTTAACACATTCTCTAAAATCTCCTCAAGTAAATAATATTACTTTGCATTTATGATATCTTCTCTTTATCTCTTTGCCCAGCATATGTAAATGCACACTGGAATACCACACTTGTGTTGAAGCCACACGGAATGTTAAGAATCACAGGCTTGCTTTACATTTAGCTAACTACTTAAACCTACAGCTTAATAAGCAATCATGTTTTGTTTTGCTATGCCTTTTTTCAAAAGCAAATTAAGGTAGTTTATAAACACATGTACAAAAAATTACTTATAGTGAGATTAAACAAAAATTCAGAGGAGAGCAGGGGAAAAGATAAAGATAAAACCACAGGGTAACATTGAAAAAAAGCAGCAAAACCTGTGAAATTCTAAATGCTTTCTGAAGATTTGCCACAAATTTTGCTTTGAGCTTCCTGGCAACCAGTGCACCAAAAGAAACATGATCAGTCACATAATTTATAAAGTCCATGACCAAAACATTGGGAACAATGCCCACATCAATATCCTTACACTAAATATAATTAATTTCACAGGGCTATTTATTTTAACATCCATCAATGTAAAAAAACCTTTTAAAGACTCAACAGGACAAATGTCAAAATGAAAGGTCACGGGCTTCCCTGGTGGCGCAGTGGCTGAGAGTCCACCTGCCGATGCAGGGGACGCGCGTTTGTGCCCCAGTCCGGGAAGATCCCACATGCCGCGGAGCAGCTAAGGCCCGTGAGCCATGGCCGCTGAGCCTGCTCGTCCGGAGCCTGTGCTCCGCAAGGGGAGAGGCCACAACAGTGAGAGGCCTGCGTACCGCAAAAATAAATAAATAAATAAATAAAAGGTCACATTACCTCCTAATGAGCCTGTAGAAACTCTTGGGCTTTTGTAACTCTTTGAAACTCTTGTAACTCTCAAGATTACAACGTTATTATTTGTGGAAACAGGTAGAATAGGATTAATCAAAGCTTCCTACAGGACTGATTTGGGGTGTTTTTTTAAAGATCAGAAAGAGGAACTTCCCTGGCAGTCCAGTGGTTAAGACTTCACTTTCCAATGCAGTGGGGTGTGGGTTCGATCCCTGGTCAGGCAGCTAAGATCCCACATGCCTTGTGGCCAAAAAAACCAAAACATAAAACAGAAGCAATATTGTAACAAATTCAATAAAGACTTTAAAAAAAAAAATGGTCCTCATCAAAAACATCTTTTAGGGCTCCCCTGGTGGTGCAGAGGTTAAGAATCCACCTGCCAATGCAGGGGACACGGGTTCGAGCCCTGGTCCGGGAAGATCCCACGTGCCACGGAGCAATTAAGCCCGTGCGCCACAACTACTAAGCCTGCACTCTAAAGCCCATGAGCCACAACTACTGAGCCCACGTGCCACAACTACTGAAGCCTGAGCGCCTAGAACCGTGCTCCGTAACGAGAGAAGCCACCGCAATGAGAAGCCCGTGCACCGCAACCAAGAGTAGCCCCCGCTCGCCACAACTAGAGAAAGCTCACATGCAGCAACGAAGACCCAACGCAGCCAAAAATAAAATAAATAAAATAAATAAATTTATTTTTTTTAATCTTTTAAATAAATAAAGGCCAGAAAGAATCCAGGGTGGTAGATGTACAAACCAGTGTTTCTGAACAAAGCATGATGGAAAATATATGAGAACGAGCGATGCAAGAGGTGGGGATGACAAGAAAATTTCCTTGCTAAGAAGAAAGTGAGACTTGATGGGAGAGCGTGGTTAGGGGACAGAAGGGAGGAGGAGGAGAGAAGGCACATGTGCCCCTGCTAGGATGGGAGGGCCGGGGGAAACATCACACAGGGTCTTTAAACACTCACAACGGGACTTGGTTTTTCAAAAGAGACTGACAAAGAATGTAACATGCGGGCATGGTTGGCGAACCATTTTAACTGAAACCCACAAATAACTGAATGAATACAATCAGGAAGGAAGAAACTCAGAAGTGAGGATTCCATGGTCCAGCTGAGTTTGGCTCCATTACTGTGACCTCACTGTCCCCTTAATTTGTGAATTCATCAACAGGAGCGCTGGGGGTAGAGGGGAGAGAAAGGGGCAGGAAGACTGCCTGAAGCTCCTATCTCATGCATGGGTATTCTCAGTGTGCAACCTAAGAACAGCACGGAGCCAATGTTCAGATTTGAGTTTGTTGTGTAGAAAAAAAGCATAAAATCCAATTCAATAAAAGTAGTTCAACAGAAACAGTTTACGGTGATTTAGATTTTGCAAAGGAGTGGATGGTAAGGAAAGGAAAGGGAGTCATCAAATATCTCCCCCAAATATAAGTACTAGAGAACAGAATAAGAGTGGTATTTTGAACTGGAAAGACTAGTTAGGTATTGAGCAGCCATCGCTACAAAGCTCTTTGCTATATTGTTTCAAGGGGGAACCATTCAACCAAGCATTCTTGTGACAAAAAATGGGTATGTACTTTACAGAAAGATAGACAAGAATCGTTGATAAAAACTATGATGTCATCTACATACAGGTAATAATTAAATTTCAGAGAATTACGATCTTTTTAAAGAAGAGAGTAAAAAATGGAGAATAATAATAAAACTTACTTTAACAGAAGGAATACTTGATTGGGAGTCAAAAGACTAGGGATTAGATCTCAGCTCCAGTGCAAGTCCTCCATCAGACTTCTGTTAAGTGACCACCTCTGGGTCCTGGTTTTCGCAACTGTGAAATGGGAGTGAGTTGGATGAGCTCAGTGGTCCTCAAACTGTGCTCTGCGGGCCTCAGAGGTTGCCGGAGGATGCTGAGGCCAACAGGCCAGGCCTCGGGCCCCGGACCCCAGACCCAAGCATGTTATTAGCAGACTAGATCTGCTCTAACCTTTTAGTGATAACTTACATTAAAAGACATGGATTAAAAGAGAACTAGTGGGCTTCCCTGGTGGTGCAGTGGTTGAGAGTCCGCCTGCTGATGCAGGGGACACGGGTTTGTGCCCCGGTCCGGGAAGATCCCACATGCCGCTGAGCGGCTGGGCCCGTGAGCCATGGCCACTGAGCCTGCGCGTCCGGAGCCTGTGCTCCACAACAGTAGAGGACACAACAGTGAGAGGCCCGTGTAACACAAAAAAAAAAGAAAAGAAAAGAGAACTAGTGCTTTCAAAAAGCTGGACAACCATTAGACTAGGGGTCCCTCACACCCCTAATAAACCCTATTTAAGTTAGTAACATTCTAGAGCAAAAAGTGTAAGCTGGTACTATTGCTTCCATCTAATGGGTTGGAAACAAGCACAGAAAATCGAAGCAGATTCTCCATGACGGAAATGCTGAGACTAGCATCTACGTCAGCTATCAAGGCAGAGTTCGTACTTCCAAAAGTTTTTTTTTTTTTTCTTTTTGCGGTATGCGGGCCTCTCACTGTTGTGGCCTCTCCCGTTGCGGAGCACAGGCTCCGGACGCACAGGCCCAGCGGCCATGGCTCACGGGCCCAGCCGCTCCGCGGCATATGGGATCCTCCCAGACCGGGGCACGAACCCGTATCCCCTGCATCGGCAGGCGGACTCTCAACCACTGCGCCACCAGGGAGGCCCTCCAAAAGTTTTAAAGCCCTTTGTGTTAGGAAAGAATCCTATCAGATGATTTGGTTATGTCGCAATAAGCATACAGGCACATGATGTCTCACTATGTGAAGTCATTTTACATAAAAATCATGCATAAACATTTGCAGCAATATGTTTGGAGTCCATGGACATCTGTAATTAAAATTACTCCAAAAATATTCTGGTTTTGCTTCCTAAATATAGAGTTTTTTCCCGATTTTGGCCTTCTCTGAACTGCCCCACCCCCCTTCCAGTTTTGGTTCCTGTTACTGTATGATTCTGCATCTCATAACTACAGTTTGATGAATCACAAAAAAATGCTATTTGACACAGAAAACTGACAGTCCACAGTTTTGTCAGGGTAAATTATGTAAAATGTAGCTGTTGTGCAAAATTAACATTTGATGAATATATTTGTCTTTTTTTTTAAGGTATCAATTTAATTTAAATCAGATTAGCACTACTGAGCCAAAATGAGCCATAATTTATATAAAGCAATGTGAGCAAAACCTTAAAAACAGTTGTGGTCTTTAAGGTAGATTACACTTGTGTCTGAATTTGCTTAAGCAGCTAGAGTTATCAAGACTGTGGCAGCTGTCGGTGGTTGTTAAAAAAATGAGTTTTGAAGCCAGACTGCCTCTAATCCCAATTCCGTCATTTACTAGCTGTGTGACCTTGAACTAGTTACTTAACCTCTCTGTGCTTCTGTCTCCTCTTCCTTCCTACAGGGATATTAAGGATTCAATGAGTTTTTATGTATATGTATATAGTACACTTACAACAGCTCCTAACTCATAAATGCTTAGTGTTAGTTTAAAAAGTAAATAAACAAGTTGGCCAAAAAAATTCTATCTTGTCTAAACCACTATTATTTGGGGTCTCTGTCACATATTGATAGGTATTCTAATTAGAGCAGCCTGCTCACACTAACAGGGACATGCTAAGGAGGGAATATAACTTGTTTCACATGCGTGGCAGAGACATCCCTTTTCAATGCAAACCAAAGAAAGAATACTGAGTAGCAAGTTCTATCAGCACCAGCTTTAAACAAAACATTAGCCATTTTTTCTTCCTTCCTTCTCTCCCTCTCTCCCCTTATGAATCATTCAAATTAAAAGGCATTAAATTGAAAAGAGTAAAGCAGGAATCTGGAGGCAGGGAGAGGAGGGTGTGTATGTCGGGAAGAGGGAAGTAGCCAGCAGCCCTGCACAGAGTGTTGGAGCCTTTCCTATAGGAAGAAAGAGGAGTGCAGTGGCCAGCACGAGAGCCAAAGACAGGCAGTGGTACTGGGAGATCTGTCTGTCACATGGCGAGGGGAGAATGGTGATTGGCAAGATTCACTGCTTACAAGGGCGATCGGTCAAATATGTAAACATAAAGATGATAATGGGGTCCAGGAGGAAAACTATAATGAACTTTGTGTTGCTGGATTCGAATTTTAAGTGTTGATGTCAACTCAAGATTTTCAATATAGATAGATATTTATAGAAATAAATCTAGTGGACGTGTGTGTACATATATGCCTATTCTCCCTAGTTCTGTCCACTGAGAGGGTCTGAAAGCAGCAATCCCAATAGCAATGAGCACATCCAGCACCCCGCCCCTGGTTGCTAAATACTGTTCTCCATTAAAATGAACCCAGGGCTCTTGGCAGAAATGACTGATTCCACGGCTGGGTCAGGAAAAATACGAGATGAGCCTAGAGCATCTCGTTGTGTCAAATGGTAAGGCATTGCTTAAAGAGTGACAAGTACACATTAAAAAACACAAGCCAGCTTAAAGAGGCTACCACTAGCCAAATCTGAGACCATGTGAATATTAAGATAAACAATGATAGCAATAGATTATAACCCATTAAACAGAAAAAGAATCCATGAGTCTATACTGGTATACATAAAGAAAGAAAGAAATGGGGAGAAGCAAAAGCTTTTCCTTACAATGGAATGCCATCTGATGAATGTGGGAGGAATTATGGAATCAGAAAATCACCAGTTGGTTACCATGATAGTAATAATTAATTCAGGCAAGAAACATCAATGGATGTGTTAAAACTAGTGGGTGAAAGTTTGATGAGGAATGGAATATTTAATCTCAAAGTACGGCCCCACAAAATATTGCCTGAGTACAAAGGGGAAAGGAGTAACTTTATGATGGACCTGACAGTATTTTAATCAAGGGATCCAGGTTACCATCACCAGCAACGAGATAAATAAAATTGTGGACCGTCTGATAGGGTGCAATGACAACACAGCATCAATTCTGTGACATTCCTCACCAAAAATAGCATAACCTGGATCTAATCATGAGCAATTATCAGACAAACACAGATTAGTGGATGTATTCTACGAAATAACGGGCCTATAATCTTCACAAGTGTCAAGATCACGAAACTCAAGAAAAGAAAGTTCCGGACTGAAGGAATCTATAAAGACATAACCATTAAATGCAACACATGGTCCTGGATTGAATCCCTTCACTATAAAGAACGGCAGGCTTGAATGGGTCTGTGAGTTCATGGCTCTAATGTACCATCTATGGTGATGGAGGTCAGGTTATTCACATGGCATGTGGGGTGACAGAACATCGCATCGGCAACTTGCTCTCAAAGGGGTTCAAGAAAAATTCTTTCTACGACTCTTGAGACTTTCCTGTAAGTCTGAAATCATTTCAATTTTTAAAAATAATCATTATTGAAAAATAATCATCACCATTATTTATTGAGACCAGTAAACACTGTATCTATTTTTAAACTCTATTTGAAAAGCTCTTATGACAATCAAATGAGTTAATAACCTACAGAGCATTTAGCACAATGCCTGGTAAGACCCTAAAAATATAGCTATAGCACAATATATTGCAATATTAGATCACAAACACACACATTCCTCATCCACTGGCAAGTAGATATGATCAGGAGAGTCAAATGAAAGGACTCAATCAGATGGTTGGAATTGCTCCTGCCATGAAGCAAATGTTGGACCAGATGACCTTGAGGCACCATTTGTACTTGATTACGTCTGGTCCCATAGTGCTAATTACCATATTTCCTCAGCCCTTTCATAAGCATCTTCCTGATTAAAAATCATTTATTAGGCATAGTACAATTTATACCACCCAACCAAAGCTTTATAAGGGCTTGATTAAACATTGCATTTTTCCGGGCTCCCCTTGTACCCTTATCTACTCTCACTTTGTAAAACAAGAAACTGATTTGAATGATCTCACCCAAGGACACTGAGCAGGTTGAAGGCAGAGACAAGAACAAATACCTAGAGAGTTACTGACCTTGCTTCCCCTCTGGTTCCAGATGACCAGCTAAACTTACCAAATTTGAGGATAAGCCCCAACTCAGGCAAGTTTTAATAATAATAGGAACCCCAGTGTCTGATTTTCAACTTCAACTCTGCACTTAGCTTCATAGCCAAAAATATTGTCCCTGGGGCTTAAAGGCAGCATTTCCAAATAATTGTATAAGAGTCACTCTGTGCAGAAAGCAATGTTCCTTTATTCTGAAAACTGTCATGGTAGAAGACAAAAAGGGAGAAAAGGAAAAGAAGGAAAAATGCAAACCGCTCAGACGCGGTATCTGATTCTCCCCACTCTGCTGCATTGCTGGCGCACACAGCTCGCTTTGACATCGAGGGGCGCTCTGCCAGGAGAGAGCCACATGGACCGCCGAAGGGGATCAGAACCTGACCCTCTCAGCTCCCACCCCTCCCCCTTCCCCAGGGCCCCACTGCCAGCTTCACAAACAGTTAATTGCCTTTTCCTACAAAGACTGTGACAGCCGCTCTCCCACAAACGACACTAAAATCTTACCCCCTGTATGGTCTGTGAAAAAGACTGTTTCCATTTTTAGGAGAGCATAAGACCTGGCCCATTTTATTTAGAAATTAATAATAATTCTGAGTGCCCTCTTTTCTCTGTTCTGGAAGAGCGGTGAAGCAGCCCTGAAATGAAGAATTCACCACTGTGTGTGCCAGGACAAAAACAGATGGACCAAAAAAAAGTTTAGATGGATGAATCTGAAAAATTGGATGACCTTTCTTATACCCCAAAAGTTATAAAAAATTAGAAGAGCAAAACTTCCATTTGCCAGCAAGATTCTCTCCAATTTGAAAATTTCATATTGTGGCTTCAGGGACAGGAGTAAAAGCTCACCCCATTCTCTGGACAGCCAGGGGTCATCTCCTAGCCGTTGGTCTCCTTACATGAAAAGTCTAGAAAACTGTTCTGTTCATAAACTACCACCTCCTCACTCCAATAAAAAGAAGGAAGGTTAAGGAACTCAACTCATGGTCACTTGACATCCTGAGACCCTGAAGCCAGGCTAGGGCCAAGGATGGGTGCATTTCATTAGAACACAATCCAAATGCACCCAAGAACTGGCTCAAGTCTCGGGCAGGCCAGTTATCTTCAGGCTGCTGCCTGTTCCCAATGGACGATACTCACCTCACAGACTTGCCCGTGATCAGAACTGATGTAATAAACTGCAGATCTACAGAATGTAACTGGATCAGTGCAAAGCCGGCACCAATCACCAAAGCCAGTTAAAGCATCTGCTGTATCAAAGATGGATCACTAGCATATAACTGTGTCTACGTTTGGGGCATAGATAAGTTATGGGAAATGCTTACTTCACAGACATTCTGAATAATGCCTAGGCAATGTGTAAAATGTACTATTGTGAAGGTGTAATATTATTTATAAAAAAAGAATGCTGAAGTGGAGACACCAAAGGGTCACCCAAACTCAACTCTGCTCTGCTTTTGGAATATGGGTGAATTACACTTCCCTACCACCCCATACTTCTATGGGGCAACGCAAGTAGTTCTAGCCTGTGAGCTGTGGCAAGGTATCATTGCTGGAGTGACACACTCCATCCTACACTTCCTCAGACACCGGAAATCCTCAAGCATCATGCTGAGTGGTAGAGTCACAAGATAAATGAAACTGAAAACAGAGCTCCCCACCCACCCCATGAGCAACCTTTTTTTTTTTTTTTTCTGTTTTAATCTACCGAGGCTTGGGGGATCTTTGTTACCGCTACATGCTTTGCCTATCTCTAAATAATAGGCAAAAATTTCTAAATAACTTGAGTCTTATTCCCCAGTCTGACAGGACTTAGCAGAAAAGGTACAAGGCATGTCAGATCCCCCAAAAGAAGTAAGAGGTGTTTGTCAGTCCTTTTAAGAGAACCTAGTGGCCACATCACAGATAGGGAATGGGGTCATCCGTCTGTACTCATATGGGAAGTCTCTGGAGGCATGGGGCACAGCAGAGGTAAGAGTCAGGTACACGGATGTCAAAAAGAGGAGGCAATTCAAAGTCCAGAGAAGGGACGTCCCTGGCGGTCCAGTGGTTGAGACTTTACCTTCCAATGCAGGGGGTGCAGGTTTGATCCCTCATTGGGGACCTAAGATCGCACACGCCTCATGGCCAAAAAACCAAAACACAGAACAGAAGCAATATTGTAACAAACTCAATAAAGGCTTTAAAAATGGTCCACGTCAAAAAAAATCTTACCCACCAGAAACTTCCATATCATGAAAAATATAATGAAGCATCAGAGTGGCCACTGTACATGAATCTAAACATATCAGAAAAATATCCCACTAATAATTAAATCAGAACACAAGCTGTTGGTATCCCTTAGGTTTTTTGTTTGTTTTTTTTATTAATAGCAAGATGTTATCATTTGCTCACATTCTTCAGCTTATTAGAAAATTTGGACTGTAATTTTGGATCCTGAGTCAAAAGAACTAATTAAATGATAAACGTCACTTTTTCTCCCAACTTACACAACCAGCATTTTGAATAACACATTTACCTATTGTGCCAAATCAAAAGAGAAAACATTACTCTTTTGGTCTTTAGAGGACCAAAAGGGACTAATAAAAAGTGATTAATTTATAAATAAATGGGATTTTTTTCTATTTACTAGGATTTTACATTTTTGCTTTTTTACAAAAGGCAAAGGCATTCATGATCTCCTAAGCACATCACAAACATGAATTCACTATTTTGATAAAATCCTAAGAGGCTTTAAAATTATCATTAGCCCCATTTACAAGTAAAGTTCAAAGAGGCAAATATATGTATCAAGCTTATCTTACTCAAGAAACAATGGTAAGGGACTTCCCTGGTGGCGCAGGGGTTAAGAATCTGCCTGCCAATGCAGGGGGCATGGGTTCGAGCCCTGGTCCAGGAGGATCCCACATGCCACGGAGCAACTAAGCCCGTGCACCACAACTACTGAGCCCATGTGCCACACTACTGAAGGCTGCGTGCCCTAGAGCCCATGCTCCACAACAAAGAGAAGCCACCACAATGAGAAGCCCATGCACTGCAATGAAGAGTAGCGCCCACTCACCACAACTAGAGAAAGCCCACACGCAGCAGCAACGAAGACCCAACGCAGCCAAAAAAATTTTTTTAAAGAAACAATGGTAAAACCTGGTCTGGACTCCACATCAATTTCCTTCTACCTGAAAGTTGTATTTTAGCTACAGAGTTCAACATGCTAGTTCCTTCCTGCCTTCCCCCTATATCCTACAAGAGGAAGAAGGAGGAGGAGGGGGAGGGGGAAGGAAAGCGAAAGGAGAAGAGAAGAGGGGAGGGGAGAGGGGAAAGAGAGAGGGGAAGAGAAGGAGAAAGGAAAATATAACAACAAATCCAGCCATCAGAAGAAACTGGCAATGTTTATTTAATAAGTCAAAACATAAATTAGGGACTTCCCTGGTGGTCCAGTGGTTAAAACTCCATGCTCCCTATGCAGGGGGCCCAGGTTCAATCCCTGGTCAGGGAAGTAGATCCCGCATGCCTCAACTAAGAGCCCACAAAGGGGCCCACATGCCGCAACTTAAAAAAAAATCTCACATGCCACAACTAAAAGATCCCATGTGCCAGAACTAAGACCTGGCACAGCCAAATAAATAAATAAGTATTTTTAAAATATTTATTTTAAAATAAATAAAATGAAACATGAACTAAATAATACTTCTCTGGCTCATCTTCACATCATTCCTATATCCTTATATCATTCTTCAAATTCTCACTTCCCCTTAAAAGAACAAATGATGTCCCAGGCATTAACAAACTACATCAACTTGACATTTACTGATGCTTTCAGGTAACCGAATATTAACAATAATAACTAGTATTTATTGAGAGTTGACTGTGTGCAGTCACTGTGCTAAGTGCTGTAGACACATTGTTCATTGTATCATCAGGACAGCTCTACGAAGGACAGATGGTGGACACTGCCCTCAGTAACTGAGGAAGTACAGCACACAGTTACCTGCTTATCTGGCCCTGGGGTGGTCTGGGATTCAGACCACAGCCTGGGCCCAGGAGCCCCACTGCACTCCATACTTCCTCTCTTGTTAAGCCAGTATTATGCCTGACAAAGACTTATTCCATGCAATTCTTCGATAATTTTCCAAGTCACATAGCAGAACTATATCTGATTTCACTTTTCTTTAGTTATTAAGAAAACATATCAATACTTCGAAGGATTTCAGAATCAGTAACCATAAAATGAAAATAATAATAAAGTCTACCTCAAGAGACTTCAGAGAACTGAGAAAAGTTAGATGAAATACTTCAGCAGAGCCTGGCTAATAATACAGGTTCAATAAATGGTAGTTATTTCTTATTCTTTTTTTTTAAAGACCAATTGACTATGTATGTGTGGGTCTATTTCTGGATCCCATTCTACTCTACTGATCTTTTTTTTTTAATATTTATTTATTTATTTGGTTGTGCAGGGTCTTAGTTACAGCTCGCAGGCTCCTTTAGTTGTGGCATGCAAACTCTTAGTTGCGGTATGCATGTGGCATCTAGTTCCCAAACTAGGGATCAAACCCAGGCCCCCTATATTGGGAGTGCGGAGTCTTATCCACTGCACCACCAGAGAAGCCCCTATTTCTTATGCTTAATTAGCTATTTGCAAGAAGAATTTATAACAATAGAAATTACAACTTGAAAAAAGAACATTTGATTCTTTCTTCTAATAATGCTTCACAATACATTTATATCTCTGTTAAAATAAGAGTCCATAAATTTGGTGGTAAATTGACATTTTTATTTAAAAAGTCATACTTTCTCTTTTAAGGACATTTTATTATCTTCATGTTCAGGGACGCTTTATTATCTTCATGTCTAACTAACTTTCAATTAAGAGTGACTGTTAAATCTTCAACTCTACAGTTTTTCAACCACCAGTCTCTGTCGAGGAATTTATAGTGAATCAAATATGCAATTACTCTAGAGATCCAAGTATTTATAGAACTTAAAGTATTTTATAAAATGCATAATCATGACAATTTTGTAATTTCAAACGCTTATGTCTGAATTTTTCTCCTAGTAGGAAAGATGAAATGCTAAATAACACTCCACCTAGCTCTCCTTTCTCCTTGCTATGAAGGGCAAATTCTTGAGCTTATTCAGACTGAGCCCAGATTACTGAGGCAGGATGAAGACACTGAAAGAGAAACACATCCCTTTTAATTTCCCTCTTAATAGAAACCACACTGTGTTTCTTGAGACAGGACACTACAGAAATACAGAATGAAGACTCACTCTGGGGAATTCCCTGATGGTCCAGTGATTAGGACTTGGTGTTTTCACTGCCATGACCTGGGTTCAATCCCTGGTCTGGGAACTAAGATTTCACAAGCCACACTGCATAGCCAAAAAAAAAAAAACTCACTCTGAATTTGAGTCTCATATCAATTTATTTCCAAGAAAAGGAAAAAGAAACAGAGATGTAAGAACATGATGCAGTCTCGCCTCAGGACAATAAGAACACATCAGGGCTACAGCTCCCTGACTTTAACTCTCCCCTCTAGGTCTCAGAGTGGACAATCTCATCCCTTAGATGGTCAGGCTTTAAGAAATGCCTCTCTAGAGGCTGTGGCCAGCCAAATGTAGAGTGGACATCTAACCAATGTTAAATAAATAATAAACTAAACACATCAAATTAGCAGTATTTTATTTTTTAATTTTTATTGAGGTGTAATTTATATACAGTCAAACACACAAGTCTGAACTGTGCAGCTCAATGCAGTTTTACACCCGTGGAACCACACCCAGATCAAGATATAGGACAATTGGTTGGAAGGGACCAAGATGACGACAAAGGAAGCTCCTGAACTTCCATCCTCCCACAGACACATCGAATGTACACCTACACATGGAACAATTCCCTCTGAGACAAAAAACAGAAACTAGCTAAGCGGCTTCTACACATAGGGGGAAATACCCACGTGAAAACAAGCAGGAAAGTCTGAGACACACTTTCACCCTAAGCACCAGTCCCAGCACAGCACCATGTCATCAGGAGGGAACTGCCAACTCCCAGATTCTCCCTGAAGAGCAAGGGACAGACCCCCGGGAATTCCCTGGTGGTCCAGTGGTTAGGACTCCACGCTCTCACTGCCAAGGGCCCGGGTTTGATCCCTGGTCAGGGAACTAAAATCCCACAGGCCACATGGTGTGGCCAAGAAAAAAAGAGGGACAGACCCCCAAAACACCAAGCTCTGAAAGCCAATGGTGCTTGCATCCACAAGTTCCACAGGACTATAGCAAACAAAGAAGCACATTTTAACTTGAACACTCACCGCAGCTATCCTCCCCAGGGGCCAGTGCAGAGGGAGCACACAAAAACACCCATCTTCCATTTTTTACTGGAAGGGACTCGACTACATACTTTACAAGCTGCCTGAGGGTCTGGCTTCTAATCAGCTTGCATTTTAGGGGTTGACGTATCTTCCCTAGAGCCTGAAAGAGCTAGTAGGCACTTCCCTGCCTTCTCCCTATAGCTCCTACAACAATCAAACCAAGTCATCACTGTCTCCCTTGAAGGAGCTTGTCCACACATCTAGTGCCCCAACTTTTATGGCTGCCAGTTGAGGGACAGCCTCCAAATCAGTTTGTTCTGATAGCCAATGGAACTTGCATTCATGAGTCTCACAGGAAAATAGCAAATGAAGCATCTATTTTTAAACTGGCACAGGAGCTCCCCTCACCCCATGGCTACACTCGAGCCATGAGTACACTTGAGCTCAGTGCAGAGGGAGCAGGCCAAAACACCCACTCACAGTTTTTCCCTGGAAGAGGCTTAACTACATACGTTCCTAGCTGCTGCCTGAAGGTCTGGTTTCTAATCAGCCTGTAAGAATGTGCTGATGGTGATCCTCTCCTATAGAACACTGGTGGGCTGTGGCACACCCGCAACTACCGGGAGCCACTAAGAACAAAGATGGCAGCTTGGACAATCACAAAAGCTTGAGAGACAACCGGGACCTCAGGACATGCTGATGGACAATGTTCATCTCCTACACAAAACCAGTCTGCCAAGACTGGGAGAGGAGGCTGCTTTATCTAATGTGCATAAACCGATACAGAGAGTCAAAGAAAATAAAGAAACAAGAGAATATGTACCAAATAAAAGAAAAAGATAAATCCCCAGAAACTGATCTTAATGAAACAGATTACTCAACAGAGACTTGAAAATACAGTCTTTAAGTCTTCACCAAGGTCAAAAGATCAATGCACGAACAAAGTGAGTATTTCAACAAAGAGATAGAAAATATTAAGAGGTTACAAAACAAATATCATAGAGCTGTAAAATATAAGAACTAAACTGAAAAATGAAATACAGGTATTTAATAACAGACTAAATCAAGCAGAAGAAAGGATCAGTGAACTCAAAGACAGGTCGGTGGAATTCATCCAACTAGAGGAGCCAAATTAAAAAGAATGAAAAAGGGGACTTCCCTGGTGGCACAGTGGTTAAGAATCCACCTGCCAATGTAGGGGACACAGGTTTGATCCCTGGTCAGGGAAGATCCCACATGGCGTGGAGCAACTAAGCCCATGTGCCACAACTACTGAGCCTGCACTCTAGAGCCCATGAGCCACAACTACTAAAGCCCACATGCCTAGAGCCCATGCTCTGCAACAAGAGAAGCCACCGCAATGAGAAGCCTGCACACCACAATGAAGAGTAGCCCCTGCTCGACGCAACTAGAGAAAGCCCACGTGCAGCAACAAAGACCCAACGCAGCCAAAAATAAAATGAATTAAATAAATAAATAAATAAAAAGAATGAAAAAGAGTGAAGACAGTTTAAGGGACTTATGGTACACCATCAAGCAGACCAATGTACACAACATAGGAGTCCCAGAAAAAGAAGAAAGAGAAAGCAGCAGAAAGCTTATTCAAATAAATAATGGCTAAAAATTTCCCTAATCTGGAGAAAGAAACAGACATACAGATCCAGGAAGTCCAAAGAGTACCCGCAAAAAAAGATGACTCTAAAGAGAACCACACCAAGACACATTACAATTAAATGATCACAAGTTAAAAATGCAGAGAGAATCTTAAAAGTAGCAAGAGAAAAGCAACTAATAAAGTAGCAAGAGAAAAGCAACAAATTAAGTACAAGGGAAACCCCACAGGACTATCAATGGATTTCTCAGCAGAAACCTTGCAGGCAGGAGGGAGTGGAATGATGTATTAAGTGCTGAAAGAAAACAAACTGCCAATCAAGATACTCTACTACACAACAGGAAAAGGGTAGCCTCTTCTACATGGTATTTGGAAAACTAGATAGCCACCTACAAAAGAATGAAACTGGACCCATATCTTATACCATACACAAAAACAACTCAAAATGGATTAAAGACTTAAATGTAAGACCTGAAAGCATAAAACTTCTAGAAAAAAAAATTGGAGGTAAGCTCCTTGACATTGGTCTTAGCAATGATTTTTTGGATTTGACACCAAAAGCAAAGGCAGAAAACACACAGACACACGCACACACACACTAAGTGGGACCACATTAAACTAAAAAGCTTCTGTATAACAAATGAAATTATCAACAAAATAAAAAACCTATGGAATGGGAGAAAATATTTGCAAACCACATACCCAATAAGGGGTTAATATCCAAAATATACCAAGAACCCATGCAGTCCAAAAGCAAAGTAAACAGTTAAACAACGAGTAAAGGACCCAAATAGACATCTTTATGAAGACAATATACAAATAGCCAACAGATACATGAAAAGCTCAAAATCACTAATCATCAGGGAAATGCAAACCAAAACCACAATGAGATAGTACCTCAAACCTATCAGGATGTCTACTGTCAAAAACACAAGAAATAACAAACGCTGGTGAGGAGGTAGAGAAAAAGGAACCCTTGTACCTTGGTGGTAGGAATTTAAACTGGTACGGCCACTATGGAAAACAGTACTGAGTTTCCTCAAAAAATTAAAAGTGGAACTATCATATGATCCAGCAATTCCAAGGCTGAGTATATATCCAAATGAAACAAAATGACTTTCTCAAAGCGGTATCTGTACTCCCATGTTCATTGTGGCATTATTTTCAATAGTCAAGGTATGGAAACAACCCAAGTGTCCACAGATCAATGAATAAATAAGGAAAATGTGACCATACACACACACACACACACACACACACACACAGGAATACTATTCACTCATAAAAAATAAGGAAATCCTGTCATTTGCAACAACATGGATGAACCTGGAGGGCATTCTGATAAATGAAATAAGCCAGACAGAGAAAGACAAATACTATATGACATCACATATATGGAATCAAAAAAAAAAAGTGAAACTCATAGAAATCGAGAGAATGGTGGTTGCCAGGGGCTGGGGTTGGGAGAAACAGGGAGACAGCAAAAAAGTAAAAAGTTACAAACTTTCAGTTATAAGACGAATAATGTCTGAGGGTCTAATGTAAAACATGGTGACTACAGTTGATAACACTGTTGTATAACTGAAATTTGCTAAGAGTAGAGCTTAACTGTTCTCACCAAAAAAAAAAAAAAACAGAAAAGTAAATATGTGAGGTGATGGATATGGTAATTAACTTGATGGTAGGAATCCTTTCACAATGTGTACATATATCAAATCGTCATGCTGTACACTTGAAATGTATAATAGTTTTATTTGTCAATTATGCCTCAATAAAGCTGAAAATAAAGATATAGAACATTTTCCATATCCCAAAATACTTTTAAATTACTTACAATTTTGCCTAAAGAATGTTGGATGGCAGAAATGGCATTCTTACATTCAACAGTGAGTTGGAGAGATGGTTGGGGAGAGGTAGTAAGTGAGTAAAGACGAGGAGGTCAAGGGATTGAAAGTACAGGTCATGGAAGCAGAGAGACCTGCCACTTGGTGTAGCTGACATTTGGCAAAGCATACCTCCCTACCCTGCAGTTCCTTCACTTGTATGATGAGAATAACAGCATATCTGTAGGTGAGTCTTAAAAGGATTTAAATGAATTAGTTCATGCAAAGACTCACAAGGTGCCAGCTAGGTACATAACAGGTTAAAAACTCAACAAATGGCCGGCATCAATATTAGTAATCAATCATGTTAATATTCTGCTGATGTTTTAGGTCAAAACATCCTCCTTCTTACTGACTGCTACGTTTTCTTGTGATAATGCCCTCAAGGGAGAGGGACAACATTTTCATCCCTACCATTTTGGTTTAGCTGCTGAAGGAAGCTGTACTTCATGTGAACTACTGTATCAGTATCAAATTCCATTTGAAAAGCAATTGTGAAGAATTCCGAGAATAAACTTACACTGTCTTTGATCAAATAAGCTGCTATAATCAGAAGGAATGTTCTGCAATGATCAAGCTATTTATTTTTCGGAGCTTGCAATTTTTTGAAGCCTAAAATGGTTTAGCTCTGTCCGCCTAGCAATTAATATGTTCTACGAAACAAATCAGAGCTGGAGAACCAAATTAACACCTTTCAAGAGTGATATATCAGCGTGGCTTCTACAGAATGCTTTATGACCCTTCCACCTAATTTAATGGATAAATTCTAAGCATCAGAATGCCCCAGTATGGCTTGAATTCTTCCAGAAGGAAGAAAATATAAATTTGTATGAAGTGCAACTTAGTAGAAAAATTAAACTACTACATACGAAATTCTACTTTCAAACCCTTTACCTTAACCCCAAAACTAGGAGTTCATTCATTAACGCAGACTTAATTCGGTTAAGAAAGATGTTCTGTGTAAATGGATAAGAGCTGAGACAAAGGCACACCAGATCCAGCCTCACGTGACTGACACATCACATCCCAGGACTGTAGACCAAGCAGGTGTAACTACCCCATCCTGGTTTTCGGTTTGGGGTAACCGATCAACCTTTCTGCACACCATGTTAAACAGTACACCATGGTCCAAAAACCTCAGCCACACTCCAACCAGAGTAAATCATGTGGACCTACTCTTACTTTCTCCCATACCCCTCTGTGAGATAACAGAAAATATATACATTGGTCTTTGCCCAGGTTCCGGGACAGAACTCCTAAAACCCTTGTAACTTCCTAAGTGATAACACTAGGAACATCTTTTGTTCTAATGAGGCAACTCTGGGTGCGCTCCCGGGTGGGAGCTAGTCACCAGACAGACCAAGCTATGATTAGAAGACTGGGATTTTCAGTTCCACCCCCTACCTATCTGGAGAAGGGGGGCTAGAAATAAGGCTGCTAACTGATTGTGCCTACAAGATGAAGCCTCCTTAAAAATCCCAAATGTATGGGGTTTGGTGAGCTTCCAGGTTGGAGAACACGTTCACGTACCAGAAGTGTGAGACATCCCAACTCCTCAGGGACAGAATCTCCTGGGCATGGGACCCTCCCAGACCTTGTCCTGTGTATTTCTTCATCTGGCTCTTCATCTGTATACTTTATCATATTCTTTAATAAACTGGTAAAAGTAAGTGTTTCCCTGAGTTCTTTGAGCCATTCTAGCAAATAATCAAATCCAAGAAGGAGGAGGTCATGGGACTCTTCGATTTATAGCCAAGTCAGATAGGAGATGTGGGTAACCCGGGGACCTATTAATTACATCTGAAGTGGGGGGCAATCTCATGGGACTGCCTTTACCTGTGGGATCTGACACTACCTCCAGGTAGGTACTGTCATAATTGAGTTAAATTATAGGACACCCACTAGGTGTTGCAGAACCTGCTTGGTGTGGGGAGAAAAACCCACACATTAGGTAACAAGAAATGTCAGGAGTGAAGTGTTTTGTGTGAAAGTGAGGGAGAATGAGACAGGAGAACTGTAGGTTTTTCCAACTCACCCCCCTCCTGGCCTCCGTGGACCTGAAGTTGTTTTGGGGGAACAGGCAAGGAAAATTGTCTTTCTGTCCCCTAAAACTATCTCTAATATTCATGCTAACCTGACCTTAGGGACTAAATTCCAAAAGAATAAGCTTACCCAGAAGTGCCCTAGATCTACACATGAAACAGAAATGAATATATGTTGCCAGAAATAAACATTAGATAGCACTGCTAGACAGTGGGAGGATCCTAAACAGTCCCATGAACAATGAGGTCATTCAAGGCTGCTCCTTTCTCTTGAAATCGATTCCAAGGGGTGCCTTTCCTTTCTCCAGTCCTTCCTCTGGTATATTTTCCTGGGTAAAGAGACTGGGAGGAAACATCTGTATTTTTTCTCTAATAGAATTTACGGAGTGCCTCTGTCTTAAAAAGAAAAGAAGGAAATAAGAAAAGGAGAACTTGTTGCTTCTATCACTATGTAGTTATTATTATTATTGCACCAGAGCAAGACCTTAGCAACAGAGGCTAAGTTCAGCTCCTGACTGTCCTGATATGCGCAGAGGAGTTAAGAACTTATGCTGTACTGGGAAACCAATGCAGTAACTGATCGGAAAGACGCCAGAATCATGCCCAGAAGAGGTGAAGAGGAGGATCAGGCTGGGGCCAGGGACCTGGAACAAGATTCTAGAAGGCTGGATTAGGGAACATGGCAAAGAAGACGGATTGGTTAGGTGATAAACATGAGACTGCCAGGCTAACTACTGCCAACTGCTGGGGGCTGAGCTTGGCTGATGAAGTCAGAAAAGCCATGAAGGTTAGGAACTTCTGAAGCACAGTCCTCACAAAGTGGTTACATCCAGAATAGCATCCTAAATCAGAATTCCCTTACAACTCAATGACGCAGAAACTTCCCTTCAGTCATCCAGGACAACGCTCAAGGGATGGATGAGCTAGAGCAAAGGCGTCTGAATTATACAGTGTAAGTGGCATCAATTAAGGTCAAACGCACACACACACACACACACACACACACAAACACACACAAAATAGCTTGTGATATTCAGGAAAACAGAGTAAGTTCATCCCAGGAAGTCCCCTGGAATTCCAGAAATCTAGAGCTATACTGTAACATTTTAAACACTCTTAGGAGGCAGAAGAATGACATAAATTTTAGGGACTTCCCTGGTAGCACAGTGGTTAAGAATCCACCTGCCAATGCAGGGGACACGGGTTCAAGCCCTGGTCCAGGAAGATCTCACATGCCACGGAGCAACTAAGACTGTGCACAACTACTGAGCCTGCACTCTAAAGCCCGTGAGCCACAATTACTGGGCCCACGTGCCACAACTACTGAAGCCCGCACACCTAGAGCCCGTGCTCTGCAACAAGAGAAGTCACCACAATGAGAAGCCCGCGCACCGCAACAAAGAGTAGCCCAGGCTCACCGCAACTAGAGAAAGCCTGCACGCAGCAACAAAGACCCAGTGCAGCCAAAAATAAATAAATAAATAAATAAATTTTTAAAAAGAAAGAATGATATAAATTTTGAAATAACAATGACAACAACCATTCAACAGTTTAGTGGGTAGGTATTGGAGTGACACTGATCTCAGTTTATATCCAGCTCTGACCTCGGAAAATTTTAGACTACCTGTTCCTCAATTCTGTTATCCATAACATGGGAATGATATATACCTACTTATATGTTTGGATTGTGCCAAAGTTAAACTTGCATAAAGTGCCTAATCTTCCCTGAGCACGTAACAACACCCAATCAGTGGACACTTTTGTGATGATGCATTTTAATATAATTTTATATTAAATTATTTTGTATAATTTAAATATATTAATATAATATAAATATATGTATAATATAATACAAAATATTAAACTTCATATAAGTTTAATATCATTCTGATGCTCAAAGAGTTCAAATACATAAGCTTCTTTGTTAATACTTCCATCCTATAATCAGCAAAAATAGGAACCTCACTCTGATAGAATCAGAATTCATTCACTTTAAATATGTTATGTTCATTGGGCCTGAGGAAGTCCTAGCATATAATAAATCAATCTAATAAACAGTATTATCTAGTAATGTTATAGTATTAACATTGTCACAGAGAAAATAAGGTAACAAGAGGTAAAATAATAGCTCTCCCATGAATAACTATGAAGACAAATGCTAAAAGGAAAAAAGAAGTGTTCTCCTACTAAGATCTACCATTAACTGAACATTTCCATGGTACTTTATCATCACAACAACCCAATGAGGAATACATCAACTTCTCTTTACAAATGAGAAAACCAAGGCCTGGAAGTGTTAAGTAGCTTGCTTGAGATTGCTCAGTTAGTAAGAGGAGAAGCTGGAAGCTAAATACAAACTCATCTGCCTCAAAAAGACTGTTTTCTCCACCTCAGCCCTATAGTTGATCTAGCAGGTACCAAGCCAAATTACTAAATCTGAGACTGGTATTCCAGTAAGCTATACTGATGCAAACTTGACTATCCCTTTCTTTAAAGGAAAACAAACAATACAAAACACAGCCCAAAAATGGTTTCACCTAGAACCCCATATAAACTCAAAGGCCAAGTATTTTTAAGCTACACCGGGCACCTTTAAAAAGGTAAATAAAAATCTTTATTCCTTTTGCTAACAAAACAGAAATGAAGCAGAGTGATATAAAACATGAAATTCTGCCCACTGCTGGAACACCTCTACAACCAGTGCTCATAGTAAAACTGGAGGCAGAACATGTGGTAAACGAGGGCAGAAGATCTATGATTCTGTGTTCAATCACGTTACGTTAGCTATTTGTAGATATTAGGTATCATACATACATGTGTGTATATATGCTATTAAATTTTCTGTAGGATTTAACTAACCTACAACTTTATAAACATATTTATAAATAGATTTATAATAAAATTCTTTACCCTACCACTACTAATGGAACATTTTGGGGATTTCATTTCTTAAAATTAAACAGCTTCATTCATTTATCCTTTCCTCCTTCCTTTACCTCTTTCTTTAATGGTTTTTTTTAATTGAAGTATAGCTGACGTATAACATTATATAAGTTACAGGTGTACAATACAGTGATTCACAATTTCGAAAGGTTATACTCCATTTATAATTATTATAACTTCCTTTACCTCTTTACCACATATTTATTTTATCTGTCTGGATAGTTTGGCAACAACCAGAGAATATGAGAAAAACACACAGTATTATGACCAAGCCTTTTCTTAGAACGAACCCATAAAAAAGACATGAAATGTATGTGATGTGTAGAGAAGGCTTCTGAAGAGCCGGTCCATCAGCCTTTTCAGACACACCCAGTCTCATCACCAAAATCACCATGAGAACCCTTCATTCAGTGACTATTTATTAAGGGACTATGGTGTGCTTGGCACTGTGCTGGATTCTAGTGCCCATCTAACAGAAAATCAGAGGCTTGTTAGGAGAGAGATAGGTAAGCCAACAATTACAGGACCATCTGATCAGGGCTGTAACTGTTTCATGCACAAGATGCAATGGCTATGGAAATGTGTTCACCCTTGAATACTAAGGACAGTCTTATTCTGATATATAAACATGTACCACATATAAATATTTGCTGAGAGAAAGTACAGATTATAAGAGGTCACGTTGAGATCTCATGAAAGCTATTTTTAATATCACTTACTCCATAAGAGATACTGAGATGATTTTTCTAGTATTGCCCCCTAATGAACCTTTATCAAGTCCTCATCGGCCCCAAGCTACAAACCACAGCCGTTCCTGTACCTTACAAATTTTAATCCCTTTTTCCACCTTTAGTTTCCAAACCAACATGGACTTTGTCATCCACCTTCCAGTTTGGGGTGAAGGTCATCACCTGGTCATTTCAATTGCTGCATTCTCAATAAAATACAGACATATGGCTAATGTGTCCTTAATAGTGTTATTTTGTTGGGCTCTGGTGCTATCTCCTGAATTTTCTTCAGCCAATTACTGTCAAGTGCATTTAATCCCTTCTATTTCACGTTAGCCCATGGCCAGTATTCTCATCCCCATAGGGCTGATATTCTGCTAAGGAAATACTGGGTTTTTATTTTACACTAATACACAGAGTCACTCAGTGATGGTTTCCTGAAAGTGAAGCTATTCTATTCAGGAAGGCCCAGACAGCCATTGTGAGAGCTGGTTTCTTTTAGCCTTTCAGTGTATGTCCACGTTCTATATTCAGTATGTCACTGTTCCCATGTTCCACGTAATTATGTGGTAATGTGGAGAGTGCCATAGTAGTCTGAGAAAATAGGCAGAATTACTCTAAATGTCAACAACAAATGGCAGAGCCCACAGACAGAGCTATTTACTCACCCTCCAGTCGCTTAAAAAAACACAACTGAGATCTTAGGAGAAAGATCTGAAGGCATAAGTGAAAGATGCAAAATCTCTATATTCCTGTGAAAGGAAATGAGTTCCCCCTAAATATACTATATTTACTATAGTTTCAATAGTTTTCTGTTCCTCCTCAGAAAATGGTATATGAATCATTTAGAATACCCTTGGTCTATGATACAACTGAAATACTTCATATAGAAATTGGAAAATACTGTAATTATACTTAGTGTACAGGATGCTATTCTGATTTCTTACATTATAGTTTCTTTGTTTTCTTTTCACCATAGAAATAGAACAGGTTACTTCCTCCCTCCAGGATAAAATTTAAATTCCTTTATATTCCTTTTAATTTTTTTATTTTTTTTTTTTGCGGTACACGGGCCTCTCACTGTTGTGGTCTCTCCCGTTGCAGAGCACAGGCTCCAGACGCACAGGCTCAGCGGCCATGGCTCACGGGCCCAGCCGCTCCACGGCATGTGGGATCTTCCCAGACTGGGGCACGAACCCATGTCCCCTGCATCGGCAGGCAGACTCTCAACCACTGCACCACCAGGAAAGCCTCCTTTTAATTTTTTTAAGTGCATTATTTCCACAAGTTTCAAGAGTTGCTTTCAAGATGGAATTTACAATTTGCATCTTTTAGGTTAGATTACATCTACATGCTTTAGTGCATATCCTAGATGTACTAAAAAGTGAAACCTTTTAAAAAACTCGATATAGAAGCTTAGTCCAGATCATGAGTTTCATAATTTTTCCTATTTAGGGAAAACATTAACATTTTTTTTAACAGCACAACATTCCATTGTGAAATCTGTAGTGCATGGATACCAAATTTCCCCACAAAGATCTTTCAAAGGTATGTAGGCACCAAATTTCTCCTCAAAGATTTTAAAGGACACTAGCAGTGGACTTGGGATGCTGGGTGGCAGCTGGTCTGACATGACAGGCATGAATAAATGTGCCAACAAAGCCCTTATGGTTTATCAGGTAATTATGGGGAAGTGACATTGGTGCCAGCCAATCAGATTGCTGGGCAGCTACTTCTCAACCCACTTACTCTTAAAGTAGATCGTTAAAAATGTACTTCAGTGGAGAAGCTTTGCTCCTACTTGACATAAATAGTCTATTTGCAAAGTTAGTCGTTTGGTCAAAATGCAGCACATCATTGATGGTACAGTGAACAATCACCTCTATATCACACAAACATTTTCCGTTAAAGGCATTTCGGAATGAAGCTTTCAAACATAAGAGGAATGAATACGCCTGCAACGGGCATGTGCCCATCCATTCCCATCCATAAAACCAGATATTGACACACAAAGGTGAGTTCATTCCATTTCTGAAATGTAACTCTAGGGCTTACGGGTACAGGGCACTGAATCACATTTTTTAAAATGCCAAACAGAGGACACATTTTTTTTTTACTTGAAAAGACAAACCTTAATTCCTAGAAGCTGGTGAAGTCCATCTCCTCCTGCCACACCACTAAACAAAGAGGTAATACCTAAAAAGCTTTCCGAAAATTGCTCAGGAAGATTAGAATTTTTCTTAATGATGTGGAGGTAATTATGCTTAAATACACAACCCCCTGTTGCCCAAAACTTTAAAAGTCAAGTTGGCTCCAAATACTGCTTGGAGGAGGGATGTTGGAACAATATCTAGAAAACCATGAAGGCTTTAGCCTACCTCTGAGGAACTGTTTTAAAACTACTATTGGATTAACATGGACGTGATGTTTATTTTCTAATATGACATTTACCTTCATCCCCAGAAGGATATTGATATCTAATCCTGAAGTCAAGCTTTTCAACAAAAAATTTTGATCCCCAGAAGATGTATACATGTTATGGTCTAGAAGGCTCTGCCAATAAATTATGTTTCATGTATAAACAGGGACAATGCTAAAAATATTCATAACTGGTTTGCATGGGCACCAACCAATCAGAATGGATTCCTGGATACCATTAACTAGAGTAGGGTCTGAAAGGCCCCTTGATAGGATCCAAGGGATGAGCTCCAGGGCAGGGGCCAAGGAAGCCCAAGTAGCAGGGCAGTACCCAGAGTCCCAACAAAGTGGCCATTTACTGACCACTTCAGATGTATTTCAATATTTTAACTAGTGTAGATAGACCTGTGTGTACTGATTCATATCAACCTTGTTCCTTCCTCTACAAAACATCTATCACACTGGGCTAGACCTAGAGAAGAAGTATTTTTAAAAGAGATGGGGGACTCCCCTGGTGGTCCAGTGGTAAAGGATCCGCCTTACAATGCAGAAGTTGTGGGTTCAATCCCTGGTCGGGGAACGAAGATCTCACATGCTGCAGGGCAACTAAGCCCACGTGCCACAACTACTGAGTTCGTGTGCCTCAACTAGAGAGCCTACATGCCCCAAACTACAGAGACCACGCATCCTGGAGCCTGCGCACCACAACTAGAGAAGAGAAAACCCGCATGCCACAACCAGAGAGAAGTCCATGCGCTGCAACGAAAGATCCCGCATGCCTCAGTGAAGATCCCACATGTCGCAACTAAGACCCGATGCAGCCAAAAATAAATTAAATAAATAATCAATAATAAATAAAAATAATATTAAAAGAGACTGGTGGCTTGCAATGAAAATGGAGATGCTGATCAAACGCACTTGAGGTCTTCCCATCAGAACACAATGGGGCAGGTGGGAGGGGAAGAAGGGAAGAAAGGAGGGAGAAGTTCAAGGATGACCATAACCTATCACAGCAGCTAAAGGGCGTAGCAGTGTGGACCTTGAGAAAAGGGAAGCAATATTAACCTGAAGGGTAAAACCTGAAGCAAAAAGGGGATTGAACAGGCAAAAGGTTGCCTTTTCTCTGGATGACAAGAATGACAAGTGTGCTGGTCACCAGAAGCAATGAGGTAGGCACTGGTTTCCATCAGCATCCCAAATCCAATTTGAAACCATCATTCCATCTTCAAAGTAATAGATGAAAAAGTTTACACTGAAGACAAAGCACCTGAAGTTGAATCACATCATCAACCTGGGCCTGATGAGACACTGAATGGATTTTCTATTACATTTCTACAGACTGAACATCTGTCTTAGAGTGAGCTTATTCAGCCTCAGCCAAAAGCTTTCATATCCAGGCATACTCATCATCATCTGAGGGCACTGAACTGAAAGATACTCTGAGGAGACAAGACAGACCATTGGGAAATCATTTTAACTCATGAAAGCTTATACTGAAAAATACCACAGACAAAGCAGAGTGAGAAAGAATCTACGGCCTAGCAACCAGGTTCTTTTAAAAAATTAGCCCTCACACTGTTGCTGTGAGGAAAATGACCTTTCACTTTCTGAAGAGGCACCAGGTACCAAAGGGTGACTGACTTAACAAAGGCACAATACACTCTCTCACTGAGGCAGGGGGAAATTCATGTGCTTCTATTTTCATACAAAAAGCATCAATAAATGTTGACCAAAAAATAAGAGGATGAAGACATCTAGCTCAATTCATTGTGTTATTCTGAAGACAGGGAGTTATGACTTAAAATCTCTTCTCTGAAAACAGTGATGAGGATGAGATGTGGCAATAATAGAGCAGAGAGAGAAACATCAGCCATGGCCAACCTTCCTTTAAGAAACCCTTACAGAGACCATTAAAATCCAAAAGGAGGGGTTTCAGAGAGCTTCCAGGTTGGTGAAGCAGAATGCCTCCACGTGCCACCATGCTGGGCTCCAAACCACAAGAGGACTGAAGTTTCTTTGTTCTCGAACTCACCCTACGAATCTCTTCTTCTGGCTATTGGCTCCTATGCTTGAATATCCCTGGTAATAAACCACTCATCTGCCATGTGGCTGACAAGGTCTTGGCGCTCCGGCCTGCTGTCAGGCCTGACCCTCTGAGGTGGGACAGCCGAGATCAGGACACAGGACCACCAGAGACCTCCTGGACCTGTGTCATATCAATCGGCGAGAGCTGCCCCAGAGATCTTCATCTCAGTGCTAACACAGCTCCACCCAACGGGCATCAAGCTCCACAGCTGGATGCCCTATGCCAAACAACTAGCAAGACAGGAACACAACCCCACTCATTAGCAGAGAGGCTGCCTAAAATCATAGGAAGTTCACAAGACACCCCAAAACACTCCACTGGATGCAGCCCTGCCCACCAGAAAGACAAGATCCAGCCCCACCCACCACAACACAGGTACCAATCCCCTCCACCAGGAAGCTTACACAATGCACTAAACCAAACTTACCCACTGGGGGCAGACAACAAAAACAACGGGAAGTATGAACCTGCAGCCTGCGAAAAGGAGACCCCAAACACAGTAAGTTAAGCAAAATGGGAAGACAGAGAAATATGCAGCACATAAGGAGCAAGGTAAAAACACACCAGACCAAACAAATGAAGAAATAGGCAGTCTACCTGAAAAAGAATTCAGAGTACTGATAGTAAAGATGATGCAAAATCTTGGAAACAGAAATGGAGAAAATATAAGAAACGTTTAACAAGGATCTAGAAGAACTAAAGAGCAAACAAACAATGACGAACAACACAATAAATGAAATTTAAAATTCTCTAGAAGGAATCAATAGCAGAATAACTGAGGCAGAAGAACGGATACGTGACCTGGAAGATAAAATAGTGGAAATAACGACCGCAGAGCAGAATAAACAAAAAAGAATGACAAGAATTGAGGATAGTCTCAGAGACCTCTGGAACAACATTAAATGCACCAACATTCGAATTATAGGGGTCCCAGAAGAAGAAGAGAAAAAGAAAGGGTCTGAGAAAATATTTGAAGAGATTATAATTATAAACTTCCCTTACATGGGAAAGGAAATAGTCAAGTGCAGGAAGTGCAGAGAGCCCCATACAGGATAAATCCAAGAAGAAACACACCAAGACACATATTAATCAAGCTATCAAAACTTAAATACAAAGAAAAAAATATTAAAAGCAGCAAGGGAAAACCAACAAATAACAGACGAGGGAATTCCCATAAGGTTAACAGCTACTCTTTCAGTAGAAACTCTGCAAGCCAGAAGGGAGTAGCAGGACATATTTAAAGTCATGAAAGGGAAAAACCTACAACTGAGATTACTCTACCCAGCAAGGATCTCATTTAGATTCGACAGAGAAATTGAAACCTTTACAGACAAGCAAAAGTTAAGAGAATTCAGCACCACCAAACCAGCTTTACAAAAAATGCTAAAGGAACTTCTCTAGGCAGGAAACACAGGAGAAGGAAAAGACCTACAAAAACAAACCCAAAACAACTAAGAAAATGGTAATAGGACCAGACACTATAAAACTCTTAGAGGAAAACATAGGCAGAACACTCTATGATATACATCACGGTAAGATCCTTTTTGACCCACCTGCTAGAGGAATGGAAATAGAAACAAAAATAAACAAATGGAACCTAATGAAACTTAAAAGCTTTTGCACAGCAAAGGAAACCATAAATAAGACGAAAAGACAACCCTCAGAATGGGAGAAACTATTTACAAATGAAGCAACTGACATAGGATTAATCTCCAAAATATACAAGCAGCTCACGCAGCTCAATATCAAAAAAACAAAAACCCAATCCAAAAATCAGCAGAAGACCTAAATAGACATTTCTCCAAAGAAGGTATACAGATTGCCAACAAACATGAAAGGATGCTCAACATCACTAATCATCAGAGAAATGCAAATCAAAACTCAGTGAGGTATCGCCTCATATCAGTCGGAATGGCCATCATCAAAAAATCTACAAACAACAAATGCTGGAGAGGGTGTGGAGAAAAAGGAACCCTCCTATATTGTTGGTGGGAATGTAAATTGGTGCAGTCACTATGTAAAACAGTATGGAGGTTCCTTAAAAAAACTGGAAACAGAACTAACATACAACCCAGCAATCCCACTACTGGGCATATACCCTGAGAAAACCATAATGCAAAAAAAGTCATGTACCACAATGTTCATTGCAGCTCTATGTACAATAGCCAGGACATGGAAGCAACCTAAATGCCCACTGACAGATGAATAGATAAAGATGTGGTACATATATACAATGGAGTATTACTCAGCCATAAAAAGGAACGAAATTGAGTCATTTGTAGAGATGTGGATGGATCTAGAGACTGTCATACAGAGTGAAGTAAGTCAGAAAGAGAAAAACAAACATCGTATATTAATGCATATATGTGGAACCTAGAAAAATGGTACAGATGAACCGGTTTGCAGGGCAGAAATAGAGACACAGATGCAGAGAACAAATGTATGGACACCAAGGGGGGAAAGTGGTGGGGGGTAGGGGTCGTGTGATGAATTGGGAGGTTGGGATTGACATATATACACTAATATGTATAAAACAGATAACTAGGACTTCCCTGGTGGCACAGTGGTTAAGAATCCGCCTGCCAATGCAGGGGAAAAAGGTTTGAGCCCTGGCCCAGGAAGATCCCACATGCCACGGAGCAACTAAGCCCATGCACCACAACTACTGAGCCTACACTCTAGAGCCTGCGTACCACAACTACTGAAGCCCACATGCCTAGAGCTCGTGCACCGCAACAAACACAAGCCACCGCAATGAGAAGCCCGCGCACCGCAACAAAGAGTAGCCCCCACTCGCCACAACTAGACAAAGCCCACACAGCAATGAAGACCAAACGCAGCCAAAAATAAATAAATAAATAAATTTATTTAAAAACAAAAGATAACTAATAAGAACCTGTTATATAAAAAAATAAATAAAATAAAATTCAAATATTATTTTTTAAAAAACTACAATGAGGTATCACCTCACACCAGTCAGAATGGCCATCATCAAAAAAATCTACAAACAATAAAGGCTAGAGAGGATGTAGAGAAAAGGGAACCCTCTTGCACTGTTGGTAGGAATGTAAATTGATACAGCCACTATGGAGAACAGTATGGAGGCTCCTTAAAATACTAAAAATAGAACTACCATATGACCCAGCAATCCCACTCTTGGGCATATACCATGAGAAAACCATAATTCAAAAAGAGTCATGTACCACAATGTTCATTGCAGCTCTATTCACAATAGCCCAGAGATGGAAACAACCTAAGTGTCCATCATCGGATGACTGGATAAAGAAGATGTGGCACATATATACAATGGAATATTACTCAGCCATAAAAAGAAACGAAATTGAGTTTTTGTAGTGAGGTAGATGGACCTAGAGTCTGTCATACAGAGTGAAGTAAGTTAAAAAGAGAAAAACAAATACCGTATGCTAACACATATATATGGAATCTGGAAAAAAAATGATTCTGATGAACCTAGGGGCAGGACAGGAATAAAGACGCAGATGTAGAGAATGGACCTGAGAACACGGGGTTGGGGAAGGGTAAGCTGGGACAAAGTGAGAGAGTGGCATGGACATATATACACTACCAAACGTAAAATAGATAGCTAGTGGGAAGCAGCTACATAGCACAGGGAGATCAGCTCGGTACTTTGTGACCACCTAGAGGGGTGGGATAGGGAGGGTGGGAGGGGGACGCAAGAGGGAGGGGATATGGGGATATATGTATACATATAGCTGATTCACTTTGTTATACAGCCAAAACTAACACAACACTGTAAAGCAATTATACTCCAATAAAGATGTTAAAAAAAAAAAAAAAGAAAGAAACCCTTGGGGAGGGACTTCTCTGGTGGCACAGTGGTTAAGAATCCGCCTGCCAATGCAGGGGACACAGGTTCGAGCCCTGGTCTGGGAAGATCCCACATGCCATGGAGCAACTAAGCCCGTGTGCCACAACTACTGAGCCTGCGCTTTAGAGCCCGCGAGCCGCAACTACTGAGCCCACGTGCCACAACTACTGAAGCCTGTGTGCCTAGAACCCACACTCAGCAACAAGAAGCCATCACAATGAGAGGCCCGTGCACTGCAACGAAGAGTAGCCCCCACTCGCCGCAACTAGAGAAAGCCCACGCACAGCAACGAAGACCCAACACAGCCAATAAATAAATAAATATTCCTTTAAAAAAAAAAAAGAAAGAAAGAAACCCTTAGAGATGCAGAGAACAAACTAGTGGTCACCAGAGGGGAGAGGGGTGGAGAAAGGGGCAAAACAGGTGAAGGGGATTAAGAGGTACAAACTACTAGGTATAAAATAAATAAGTTACAAAGATGGAATGTACAGCACAGGGAATATAGTCAATATTTTATTATAACTTTGTATGGAGTGTAATCTATAAAAATATCAAACTACTATGCTGTAAACCTGAAACTAATATATTGTAAGTCAACTATACTTCAATTTTTTTTAGATTAGACCCTTAGGGAGTCCCCGTAGGATCCTGGAACTCAACAGACTGAATTTGGAAAACCATGACAACATACCAGAGTATATGCCAGTCTCTTCCATATCAATGTATTGGCCTTTCTCTAGGCTCTTCTACAAGGAAGCAACAATTGGAGATTATTAACTGCTCCAATGTAGTTTCCCCTCAATCCCAGTACAAATAAGCAAATTAAATCCTATGTCTTAGTTCTCCCCACAGAGATCTAAAAGAGAAGACTAATGAATCAAAGAAATAACACTCTGGAGCAAGCATAAGTTAAAGCTGCGCCTTCTTTCTCTGGTGCAAATTGATACACGAGCTCCCAGATCCAAATTCTGAAATGTTTTTGCAAGTGGTGTGGAAGAAAATCTAAAGCTCTGTCCTTAAAGCTCTGCTTCCAGCCACTTGATCAGATTCAGTCTCCATGAGATGCTGACAGACATCTCTCAAAGCAGTGGCATCATGCATTTCACAGAAAGCCTCTCCCTGGAAGGCAGAGCTCCTTGGAATGGTACCACGTTGGCCAGGAACCCTTATTTCCTGCAGCGCAGCATCCATCCAAGAAACAGTCTCTCCAGGACCAATACTGCCAAGAACAATACAGAAAAACATGTTGGCATTCACAAACTTTGAAGGTAGCCCAGAAACTGAGATGCTCAGCCCACTTACAGTAGAAAAAGACACACACACACTCCCACTTCTTTGTCTGGATTCCCTACCACATACCTGACAGATTTAGCTTGCCCACTACTAGCGAACAAAGACTAGCTCAAGGAATAACACGGTCTTTGAAAAAAAGCAGCTCATGCTCACGAGTTGGAGACTTGGGAAAAATCTGATACTTTTTAGGATGGTGCCTCCCAATGATGCTGGACCACATTCTGCCTGTGTATATATTCTACTTTTTTTGTGCGGTACGCGGGCCTCTCACTGTTGTGGCCTCTCCCGTTGCGGAGCACAGGCTCCGAACGCGCAGGCTCAGCGGCCATGGCTCACGGGCCCAGCCGCTCCGCGGCATGTGGGATCTTCCCAGACCGGGGCACGAACCCACGTCCCCTGCATAGGCAGGCGGACTCTCAACCACTGCACCACCAGGGAAGCCCTATATTCTACTTTGTGACTGAAGTTAGACACGAAGGACAAGGGTCCCAACAGGTCAACTAAAACTAATTAACTGACCTCAGTCTCGATTTGGTAGAATGCACACAATTGGTTGAGGTTGGTTGAGGCCTACTTCAAGTTAGCTCTACCAATTGTGTGAGAGAGTAGGGGTGTTACCTGAGGTGATTATCATGGTCCCCATCCTGGACCTCTATCCCTCAGCCTTTTTAACAAGGAAAGGGCAAGTATGCATAAGTTATAATAGATTTAAATACTGACAGGCACTGTTATAATATTACTTCTATCAATTTCATAGCAGGAAATCTTGGTCAGAATTTTCTAAATTCCTTTCCATACTCCTCAGTAACTACCAACCTGCCTAACATCCTCACAAAACTAATTAATCTCCTCACCTCTTCAGGCTAGTATAACTCTTTACTATAAAAAAGAGGGACCAAACTCTTAAAAGGATCATTTTATTTCAGAATATATACATATTTTAATCTATAAATATTCCCTAACCAATAAGTGTTTTCACACACTGTACTAATAACTTAGCTTATGAAACTATTAATGACTGAGTTAATGCAATTTCATAAGTGACCAATTTATATTCTGGACTAATCTATATGATTATATTTCCACACACTAGGCTGAGTTTCATAAGCCAAACTTGCAGTTATTTTATAGCAAAGTTTGATTTGAAGAAGACTGGCAAACACCCTGAAAAAAATAATGTTAGAAACTGGAATCACAAGGCCATCAAGAGAGGCACAGTAAAATTAAGAAAGATGAGCAAGGAGAAAATATCTAAATACCTTTCAAATGAGATTTGAAAAGGAGATGGAGGAGCAATGAGGTGTAAAGATAAGACAAAGGCAAACTTTCAGATTTCCAGATAAACAAGCTGACATCATTCACACCCAGCGAGCTACATGACGCAGAGAGGCCATCATGCCTCTCCAGGAGCAATGCTCCCACCTTGCACGTTAATTATAAAAGGAAGTCTAGTCCTTGTCTGCCATATAGCTAGTTGGATTTCTAGTTTTCCATCTCACTGCTCTAAGGAATCATTTATGTTGGCTCAAGCCACCAGAGACTAATGGATATTCCCCACTCCATAAACCAGCAGCCACATTCATGTGTTGCTGTGGAGAGGCTGGGGAGGGGAACACATACGTATGGTTATCTACATAACCGAAACTATCATTCACCAACAACGCCAATGGTAATACACTCCCACGAGTACATCCATCAGACTTATTAAATATTTCTAAAGTGTTGTTGTTAATCTTAATAACTTAGGCAAATACTTATCAGTTCTGGTTGTGAGTACAAAGCTGCACCAACTAGAAGAAAGAAACTCCAAGATGCACTGAGACTAATCTTTGTGTAACAACAAATTTACAAAAAGTTACCTTGACCTTCAGGTCTGTTAAGGTTCCTAGGTCAAAGAAGCATAACTGGCTGCCCAGGACCCAAATCTGATTAGAGAGTTGAATAACACTGCATGTGGCCTTTTCTTTCTATGAAAAATACCAATTTTGACCAATTTATTTTTCATCAGTACTCTCATCAAAGAAATTTTTTATTATTACTTAGATTTTATCTTATAAAGATTTAAAGCACCAAAGAAATAAACAGCGAAAAAAGGCAAAACAACTAGTTTATTTTTCTCATGTTTAAAAAAGGCAAACAGAATACTGAAATTATAAATAAATTTCATTTGACTGACTAAAAATTGTAATCACTGACTACAGCTAAACATTATCAGGTTTAACCCAAGATAATAGGCACTCAATGGCACTATCTTTTACTCAATTGAATAGACCAGTCACACTTAAAGAAAAAGATGGAAAGCCAAATCATACAAGTTTGCATTAAATTCCAAGTCCCATGAAATTAGCTCCAGAATAAAATGAATTGTTGGTTATTCTAGCTTCATCTTAATAAAGTTCAAATATTTATGCTTGGCCTTTTTGTATGTATATTTGTTTTTTTTGCGTGTTTTTTTATAGTTGCTGTCTACTGAGTTCAGCAAATCCAAAGATGATGCTGGCTAGAAATTTTGCTCTGTAGCTTAGAACTCAGAGGTCAACCCAACCAAATTTATTTGGCAATAAAGCCACAAGTCCAGCTGTCATGACCATCTTACACACTTGGGCTACTCTGGTGGTAATTTCCAGTTCAGGAATAGGAAATTAATCTCAGGTGAAAGCATTTAACTCACCTGCTATGGAGCAAACCTAAGTGCTTCTACAAAATGATATCAACCTAGACTATTCCTATACCTGAATCAATGTGGAAAGAGTTGGATCTCTCTGAACAAGGATTCTCTGCAATTCAGAGAGTTATTTACCCAGCACTGTGGAGAAATTACGATTGTTTTTGGTGGTGGGTGGAAGTGAAAGATGGCACTTAACTTTTCTTTAATAAAATCCTTTGTAAACAAGGGTACTCACCATTTTTAAAAAGACATAATATCTCCTTTGTATTGTTTTTCTTCTTTAATACAATAAATGATGACTTCCTTTTTTATCCCGTCTAGTTCTTAAAGACGGCTACAAGCTGGAAACCATGAGAATGAAAGCTCTATGGTAGCTATGAAAAACAGCAGTCTAGCGGACACTAGAAGAAACAGAAGGGCTTTGGAGTTCCCAAAAGCTCTGTCTCCAGAGAATTATCACCATTTGGTCCATCTGGCAGCTCACTGAAAACTCCATTCTCAGGGTTTGTCTTTATTTGACATGACTCAGAACTCACTCTGTGCAAACAGCCCTATCTACAGGATATTTGTCAAAAACAATCAGTGGCAATTGTTTAACATTGCTGCTGCTTGAGGCAGCATCTCCAAGTGGGGTAACAAGGGGCTATTAACCAAAAAAAATGTTTAAGGAAAAACTGGGGAATGACATGCCCATACATGCTTTGAAAATTCTGAAATATTCCTAGCAAGCAAGAAAGTCATGTGTCTGATCAAGGCTGTGCACATACCCAGGGCTCTGCACGTGCCCACAGAACACCTAAGAAGGCCACAATTTTGCACCCCTGGCTGACCATGAGGCTCTGCCCAAGCAGATAGTGAAGGCTAAGGCAGACCTATAACCTGCCATAGCACTGAAAATGTGCCCCAACACACACACACACAAAGAAATAGTTATAAAACTGTGTTGTGGATTATAATGTATAAAGATGCAATTTGTGTAACAATAACCATACAAAGGAGAAGAGAGCAATACTGGAACAAAAATTTTGTATACTATAAAAATTAGGCCGGTATTAATCTAGATTATTTTAAGTTGTTAATTATAATTACCAGGACAACAACTACTAAAAAAACTCAAAAACATATAGTGAAAAAACAGCAATGGAATGAAAATGGCATGCTAGGAAATATCTACTTAACACAAAAGAATCCAGTATTATAGGAACAGAGGAATAAAGAAGCAATAATACACACAGAAAACAAATTATAAAATGGCAGACATAAATCTTACCCTATCAGTAATTACATTAAATAGAAATGGACTACTATCAAAAGGCAGAGATCGGCAGAACTGAGTTTTTTTTTTTAATGATCCAAGTATATGCTGTCTACAGGAGACTCACTTAAAGCCAAAGACACAAATAAGTGAACATTAAAGGGATGCAGAAAGATACATCATGAAAATAGTAACCAAAAGAGAGCTGGAGTAACTATACTAGTACCAGATAAAATAGACTTTAACACAAAATTGTTTCAAAAGAAAAAGAAGGACATTTTATAATGATTAAAAGTTCAACCCATCAGGAAAACAAAACAACTATAAACATCTATACCTAACAAGAGAGCCCCCAAATACATGAAACAAAAATTGACATAACTAAAGAAAGAAAGAGACCATTAAACCACAGTTAGAGGGACTTCCCTGGTGGCACAGTGGTTAAGAATCTGCCTGCCAATGCAGGGGACATGGGTCTGAGCTCTGATCCAGGAAGATCCCACATGCCGTGGAGCAACTAACCCCGTGCACCACAACTACTGAGCCTGTGCTCTAGAGCCCAAGAGCCACAACTATGGAGCCCGTGTGCCACGACGACTGAAGCCCATGTGCCTAGAGCCCGTGCTCCACAACAAAGAGAAGCCACCACGATAAGCCCATGCACCACAACGAAGAGTAGCCCCCGCTTGCCACAGCTAGAGAAAGCCTGTGCACAGCAACAAAGACCCAACGTGGCCAAAAATAAATAAATAAATTTATTTCTTAAAAAACTATAGTTAGATAATCCAATACTCTATTTTTGATAATGGACAGAACAACCAATAGAATATCAACAAGGAAATAGAAAACTTGAACAATACTATCAACCAACTAGAATTAACACACAACTATAGAACACTCACCTTCTTCTCAAGTGTATAGGAAACATTCCCAAAGACAGTCCACGTGTTAGATCATAAAACATGGCTCAAATTTCTTAAATAGATTCAAAATGTACAAAGTATGTTCTCTGATCACAATAGAATAAAATTAGAAATCTATAACAGAAGGAAGTTTTAGGAAATTGACAAATATGTAGAAATTAAACCATATACTCCTAAAAATCCAATGGGTCAAAGAAGAAGTCACAAAGGAAATTAGAAAATATTTTAAATAATGAAAACAAAAGCACAATATATCAAAACTTAAAGGCGCAGCTAAAGAATTGCTTAGAGGAGAATTTATAGCTGTAAACATCTGTATTTAAAAATAAAAATGATCTCTAGCTCGGTGCTTTGTGTCCACCTAAAGGGGTAGGATAGGGAGGGTGGGCAGGAGACTCAAGAGGGAGGGGATATGGGGATATATGTATACATATAGCTGATTCACTTTGTTATACAGCAGCAACTAACACACCATTGTAAAGCAATGATACTCCAATAAAGATGTTAAAATTTTTTTAATTAATTAATTAATTTTAAAAATAAAATAAAAATGATCTCAAATTAATAATCTAATCTTTCACCTTAAGAACCTACTCTATTCTTCTCTTCCTAGTTTTAGGACTAGGAACTAGAGAAACAATAGAGAAAAATCAACAAAAACAAAGGTGAGTTCCTTGAAAAGATTTTAAAATTTGACAAACCTTTAGATAAACTAACAAAGAAAAAAAGAAGACTCAAGTTGCTAAAACCAGGAATGAAAGTAGAGAGCATCAGTATCAACCTTATAGAAATGAAAATGATTATAAGGGAATACTCTGGACAAATATACGCCAACAAATTAGAAAAACTAGATGAAATGGACAAATTCTTAGCAAGACACCAAGTACCAAAACTGACTCAAAAAGAAATTGACAATTTGAGCAGATCTACAATAGATAAAGAGTCTGGTCAGTGTGGGAGACAGAGTTCTGGCACCTCCCGAATGCCCGCGTCTTCATCACCTGAACCTGTGAATATGTCGTGTTAGGTGACAAAGGAGAATTAAGGCTGCACGTACAATTAAAGTTTCTAATAAACTAACCTAAAGTAGGGATATTATCCTGGATTAGCCCGGTAGACCCAGTGTAATCACAAGAGTCCATAAACTAGAAACAGGAGGACAGAGTGGGGCAATATGAGAAGCATTTAACCCTCTGTCATTTAAAAATGGAGGAAGGAGGCCAAAAGCCAAGGAGTGCAGGCAGCCTCTAGAAACTGGAAAAGGCAAGGAAACATATTCTTCCATAAATCTTGTCAGCCCTGCTGACACTTTGATTTAGCCCAGGGAGACCTGGGTCAGAATTCCAACCTTCAGAATTGCATGATAATAAATTTGTATTGCTTTACACCACGAAGTTTGTGGTAATTTGTGATAGCAGCAATAGAAAACTAATAGAGATTATGGTGATGAGAGCAGGGTGCTGATGTAACAAATACCTGAAAGTCTGGAAGTGACTTCTGAATTGAGCAGTGGGCAGAGACTGGAACACTTTATAGAAGCATGATTGGATAAGCCTAGATTGCCTTGAACAGACTGTTAACAGAAATATGGATATTAACAACTCTGCTAGTGAAGGTTCAGAAGGAAGCTAGGAAGCATGGTAGATAAAACATACATTGCCTTAGAGAATTCCTAAATTGTTGTTAACATACCATCTGTAGAAGGAGGGGAAAACTGTTAAACAAAAAGAAACCAGCAGGGAACGCTTTTGCACTGCTGGTGGGAATGTAAATTGATATAGCCACTATGGAGAACAGTATGGAGGTTCCTTAAAAAACTAAAAATAGAACTATCATACGACCCAGTAATCCCACTACTGGGCATATACCCTGAGAAAACCATAATTCAAAAAGAGTCATGTTAAAGCAGAAACTAACACACCATTGTAAAGCAATTATACTCCAATAAAGATGTAAAAAAAAAAAAAAAAAAAGAGTCATGTACCAAAATGTTCATTGCAGCTCTATTTACAATAGCCAGGACATGGAAGCAACCTAAGTGTCCATCAACAGATGAATGGCTAAAGAAGATGTGGCACATATATACAATGGAATATTACTCAGCCATAAAAAGAAGCGAAATTGAGTTATTTGTAGTGAGATGGATGGACCTAGAGTCTGTCATACAGAGTGAAGTAAGTCAGAAAGAGAAAAACAAATACTGTACGTTAACACATATATATGGAATCTAAAACAAAAAAATGGTCATGAAAAACCTAGTGGTAAGATGGGAATAAAGATGCAGACCTACTAGAGAATGGACTTGAGGATACGAGGAGGGGGAAGGGTAAGCTGGGACGAAGTGAGAGAGTGGCATGGACATATATACACTGCCAAACGTAAAACAGATAGCTAGTGGGAAGCAGCCGCATAGCACAGGGAGATCAGCTCGGTGCTTTGTGACCACCTAGAGGGGTGGGATAGGGAGGGTGGGAGGGAGGGAGATGCAAGAGGGAAGAGATATGGGGACATATGTATATGTGTAATGGATTCACTTTGTTACAAAGCAGAAACTAACACACCATTGTAAAGCAATTATACTCCAATAAAGATGTTAAAAAAAAAATGAAACCAGGACTTCATGGTTTGAGGAATTCTCAGCCTTTCCAGTTGCCAAAGATACTGAACTTTAAGTTACTCCTTGTCAAGAGAGAAAAAAAAAAAACTGAGTGTGTGGCTGCATAAACTTTTGCTAATACCTCATGTCAATCAAAAGGTCAGAATATTTAGTCACATATCACAGAAAAGGTTCTCTGAAAAGATTAAGTGTGGGCCTCATAAATCCCTTCAGCCATCTCCACAGAGGCCAAGAATAAAAATGGAATTATCTAAGAAATATCTTAGAAGGACCTCTTGGATAATGGAGTGAATCCCCACAACATACAGAGGAGACCCACAGTGTTCTTGAAGATTTTAAACACTAGCAGAAACACTACCAGCTTGGACCCAAAAGGACAAAGAGAGTACAAAATGAAAGAAGGCTGCCAGACACCCAAAATTCTAGGGGTAGGAAGCTGGCTGATAAAACTGCTAAGCTGAAAAGATGTGCTCCCTTTTGTGCTACAAAAAAGAAAGGATAACTCTGATGGCAGAACTGAGAGCCCAGAGGGTGGAGCCAAGATCTACGGAGGATTATTCCCAAGACTTAAACCCTAATGGAGTTTTCCAGCTGTACTTTGAAGTTGCTTGGGACCAATGGCTCCTTTTTTCATTCCTTGTCCTCCCTTTTTGAACAGGAATGCCTACAATGGTTAACCTACTTTTGCCCCACCATTGTATTTTGTATGCAGATAATCTGCTTTCTAGTTTCACAGGTCCACAGATACAGGTAAATTTTGTCCCAGGATGGATTATCACCAGAGCCTTACCTAGACCTAGTTTAGATGACGTAAATTGATTATATTTGGGCTTCTGAGCTTATATTTAGAAGAGATTCTGAAGTATGAATTGATGCTGTAATGGGTTGAGAATTGAATACATATGCCCACACAAAAATCTGTACATAAATGTTCATAGCAGCATTACTGATGACAGTCAAAAAGTGAAAATAATTCAAATGTCCCCCAGCTGGTGAACAGATAAACAAATGTGGTATATTCGTACAATTGAATATTGTGTGGCCATAAAAAGAAATGAAGTTTTGATACATGCTACAACATGCATGAACTTTGAAAACATTATGCTAAAGTAAAAGAAGCCAACCACAAAGGCCACATATCATATGATTCCATTTTTATAAAATGCCCAGAATATGCAAATCCATAGAGGCAGATAGTAGATTAGTGGTTGCCAAGGGCTTGAAAGAAAGAAATTACTGCTGTGGCTATGGTATTCTTTTAAGGGTGATAAATATCTGGAATTACCTACTGACGATGGATCTACAACTCTGTGAATATGCTAATAACCACTGAATTGTACACTTAGAAGAATGAACTTTATGGCATGTGAATTATATCTCAATAAAGCTACTGTTATTAAAAAGTCATTTCTTATCAATATCTTCCTAGGTGATAAGCATGAAAACATTTCTTTTGAGAATAAAAATTTCACTATTTCTTCCTAACACCAACTGCCTAACCTTTGTGGGAAAAGACTAAAAATATTCGGTTCCACTCTATTTCCTACAATGCTTAAAACCTAATTTTCAGTTAATGTGCATTCAATCTTGAGTCATTCATTTTCATTCATTCATTCAAGAAATATTTGTTGAGTGACTATTGTATGTCAGATATGGGCTACACACAAAAACGCAGCAGTAGTCTCTGTCTGAGGATCATAAAGGATTCAAAGAAACAGACGCAAAACGTGTTGAGATAAATATGTGCAAACTGCCACCATCACATTTGACTCCTACTTTCATGTATGTACAAATACTCTGCCTTCTCTCAGTTTACTTCAGATTATTATAACTATTTCTTAAACACAGTTCTACATTTTACAAGGATATTTCTCCAGCAATTAGCCTCCCTCTCCTGCATCATCAATTTTTCCCTTTCTACTAGATCGTTCCCATCAGCATATCCTTCAGATATTTCTCCCATATAATTTTTTTTTAAACTTCTCTTGACCTCAGTTCTCTCCTCCAGCTACTTCTTTTTCCTATCATTCCCTTTACGGCAAAATTCCTTGAAATGGTACTCAGTTACCTCCCATTTCTCCACTCCTATTTTCTCTTGGACATGTCAGGTTTCCACCCCAACTGCATCACTGAAGCTACTCTTCAAAGTCGCCAGTGACACCAACACTACACACTCCAGGTTTTATCCCTAGTTTCTTCCTGCTCCTTCTAAGCCTCTTTTGCTCATATCTTTTATCTCCCAAATCCCTAAAGGTTGGAAAGCCCCAGGGTTCAGTCCTTGGTTCCCTTCTCTCTACATTCATTCTCTATTTCATATCATCCAATCACAAGACCTTAAACACATCCATATACCTCAAGTTTATATCTACAGCCTGAATCTCTCCCTGAACTCCAAATCTATATATCCAACAGCTTACTTGATAACGTAAGTGGATGCCTAATAAACACCTCAATGTAACTGTGTCCAAAATGAGCTCCTGATATGCTCCCCAAAATAATCCTCCTAAAGTCTTCCACATCTCATTCAAAGCAACTATATCCTTCCACTCAAAGCAAAAACCTTAACTCCTCTTGTTGTTCACCGGCTACATCTGGTCCATCAGCAAATTCTATCAGCATTACCTTCAAAACACATCCAGAATCAGCATGGCTCATCCTCCGCACCGTCACTCCTTGATTTAAAGATCAAGATTACTTCAGTTACTTCAGTAACTGCTACACTAGTTTCTCCCCTTCAGTCCTTTTTCAGAAGAGTCTGTTTTAAAGCCAGTCAGATCATGTTACTTCTGTGCTCAAACCTGCAAAGATGACATAATTCACTCAAAGTGTTTCCTATGACACAAAAGGTCCTACGTGCTCAGCCTTGCCATGGCCTCCCATACCTCATCCTGATGCTCTCACCTTCTCCCTACTTCAGCCGCAGTGGCCTTCCTGCAGTTCCCTGAACACGTCAGGCACAGTTCCACGTCAGGACCTCTACACCTGATGGACCCTCAGCCCAGGAAGCTCCTCCCCCAAGTAGCTCCTTCACTTCGTTCAGACCTTTATTCAAAATTTACCTTCTCAGTGAGACCTTTTCTGGCCACCCTCTCATATTCAATATTCCCCAGCAACCTGTATTTTCCCTCATTTATTTTCTCTGCAGTTATCACTAAGACTATATCTCACTCATTATTTATCATCTGTCTCCCTCACTAGAATGTAAGCTCCACGGGGGCAGATACTTTGTCTATTTTGTTCACAGTGTACCCCAATTCATGGACAGGAGTCAGGCTCTGTGCAAGTCACATGGTGTTCAAAAAATTAATTATTGAATGATTCATAAATGAAGGCAAACATGATGTATGGAAACAAAGAAGAAAAAGAATGAAGTCACCATAAGAAAATGAGACTTTGTTCTTAGATACAAATCATAATTTGTCTCTCATACTGGGACAAATGTGACAGTCTAATTCTTACTCATCTTTCAGGCTCCAACTCATATTTCACCATTGTCATGAATTCTTCTGATAGTCCTAGTACTCTGGGACTCTCTCCCTTGCCCATCTCCTAATTGACATTAATAACTTACCACTAAAGACCTTGTATAGTATTTTGCTGCATGTGTGTGTGTGTGGGTACATTTGCACACTGTTTCTCCAACCCTCCGTCATCTCTTTGAGAATGTGACCCTCATCTTATACTTCTCTGTAATCACAAATCCCCCCACTGAGGATTCATGTAATTCTGTGCATGTGTTTGGTCTGTTTTTATTGGATGCGGGGGAGACCAGAGAGCATCAAGATGTTTTAAAACATCAGGTTCATCAACGCTCACAAAGCCGTGGGCACTCCTGGGGGTCTCCCAGGAGAAATATCTCTGAATAACAGAGGAAGATGACAGTGGTAAGACTGGGGATACAGATTCTCTTTTTTTCTCTATTCTTTTTTTTTTCAATTGTGGAAGCATATATAGAACATAAAATTTACCATTTTAACCATTTTTTGGTGTACACTTTAGTGCCATTAAGTGCATTCACATTGTTGTGAAGCATCATTACCATTTCTTTCTTACATAAGCCTTTTTAAATGCCTGTTGCATAAGCAAGTGAAAAACTTTCATATTCTGCCATACATTATATCAATTATATCAATAGCAACCCTCCCAAATTCCTGGGGGGCAAAGTTACCCTTAGTTTTTTTCAAGCTATCCCAGGACTTCGAGAGGCATGATTACTGAAAAAGTCACTGTGAATAGCACTGAAAACTAGATAGAAATAGGAAAATATAGAAAAACATCAAAAAGTGTTCAGAGCAAATTTGGCAAATAACTTTTAAAACTGTTCCAAATAAAGCTCAAGATGACTTCCAGTAATTTTACATTACCGAGAAAGCATCCATGTAACCAAGTTTGTTTTCCTTACCCAAAGGCTACTTTATAACTCTGTCTTGCAAGGACTTCACAACAAATAACTCTGTGCAAAAGATGTTTCCCCTCATCCATTTGTCCATTTAACAGTTGTCCTCTACAAGAAGTGGCCTCGTTCTATGTTCCTTCTATTGGCACGGCAGATAAATGGAGCAAAGGCAGCTGAACCATGGTAAGCAAACTCTTTACACCACCATTGGCTGCCAGCAAACAGTTTTCTCCCTTTAACCATATCCCTTTTCCTCTCCCCATAGTAGTTTTTTTTTTAATTCATAAACCCTTTATTCAATACATATGTTTAAGTTCAGAGAAAGACATTAGGAGAGTGTCATCTGCACAATACGAATGCGCAGTGAGTGGGCCCCTGCTCAGCAGGTCAAAGCAAAGACCTGGGGTCACACAGCTGATGTTCCCATCTGGTTCCTGCGCGCATGAGCTAAACAACTCAAGTAAGACACCAAACCTCCGAGCTTCAGCTCCAGCCGCTGTAAAAGGGGCGCAATATTAGTACTTACTTCATATGACGTTTGTGAAGGTTAAGTGAAACACATGAACTTATGGCACTAAGTCCCATGCCTGGTACAAAGTAAAAGAAGTGATAATAAGTAATACTAGTATTATTTTCATGGAACAGGAAGAAAAGTAACAGTTACAACAACTAAAATTGATCATCACTAACAAGCTGGGAGTAGGAAAAACTCTAAGAATTTGGATCTTTTCCCCCAAAATCAAAGCTTTTACCAGTTCTTTATATCACATATCCTAAGGGCCAAGGCATTCTCCTTTTGTACAGGATAACCCCATGACGGACATGCAGGCTATGAAAGGCCAGGTTAGGAGCTCATCTAAATGGGAAGACTGAAATGAATCCAAATTATGTTTTTAAAAAAAGAGCAGGAATCTGGTAAGTTGTTTCTGGGTAATTCCAAGGTTTCAGGAGCCCTGGAAACATGGAAAAGAGAGGTGACAAGCTCTCTAGCTATGAAGAAAGGTCAGCCATATTTAAACAGTTTAGGACATCCCCAAGCAGACTATGGCCAGTAAAAAGTGACCCACGATATAAAGTGATTAATAAACTACTTTTGGGGAAATCACGTCTGATGTTGAATGTTAACTCATTCCTGGCTCTGAGCTGTGATGGCTTTACCATCCCTAAAAGCTTCCCAGTAGTCTGCTGCACACAGCACCTCGGCAGTGGTGATTCTGGCAGGCAAGGAGCAGGGGCTGGGTCGCAAGCAGAGCGCTGTGGGATGGAGAAAGGACGGGAGCCGAAGGACAAGGGCTTGGTGAGAGGGAAAATGGAACTGAAGAGCTCGCGTGGATTAAGGGACAAAAGCGAGGAGAGAACATAAGTTCTGCTAGGAATCCTCAGGAATACTGGGGGGAGCCCTGAACCCTCAGTATCTGACGTGATGAAATCTTTAGTTGTTCTGTTTAGAATAAATGTTAAAGAAAATATAAAAGCTGGAAGATTTGGGGACATTCTGACTACAATTATTAATTCATATATCTGTTATTAACTTAAAATTTTATGTAATTATACACTTCTATTTGGACGGATCCAAAGATAGGAAGAAACCGAGGTTAGGAAGTTAGGGTTAGGAAACTAAAATTACAATGATATTTTACGTAAAATATGTAAAAATGGTGTTATTTTATCAAAACTCTTGCATGTTAATAAGTGCAAAAGTGTAAACCAGGAACCAAGAAAGATCTTCACTATGTCGTATAACATACTGAATACCGAAAGCATCGCTGACAACAGGAATCAGCCAAAGTAAATGCAAGTTCCAGTCTTGCCGCTCACTGTGTGAGCTGGAAAATTCACTCAGGCTTTCCACGTCTCCTGAGTCTTCATCTGTCAACGAGACCTAAGCGGCCCCGCTCTGCTGAACAAGGCATCTGCGGTCCTCGCGCTCCCACCCCACCATTCATTCCTAAGTGGGCTCTCTCCATTCCTGATGCCCTCTGTTCCCCAAGCCTCCTTGGGGTTTGAGGAGCCTCCACAGTCCCCTGTTGATTGTGGGACCGCAGCATAACGCGGGAGCTTGGGTTTGGCTCAGTGCGTCGAGGCTTGGCAGCTCCGCACTCTGCCCCCGCGCCCCCTCGGAGGTGGACTTTCTCCTCCAGCCACCAGCCCTCCCGCGGCTCCTATTCACCCGCAAGAAAGCACAGCCCAGCCTCCAGCGAGCAGTGGAGATCTGGGCAATCACAACACCCGGTGCTAGGTTCTCATGACAATCAAGTGGGATCATGTCTACAAAAGTTCTGTATAAAAATGAGAGATTAGACCATGATTTTGTGTTAACAGGCACAGAAAGATGCCTAAATATCCCGCATCAACCCTCGAGCTGGGATTCTTTAATAAATGTTAGGTCAATCTATATACTGTGCTGTCAGTTGCTTTTTCTCTTGTCACGACATTGGGATCTGACCCAAATGAGCAGGCAAAAACATTATCTGTCTTTATTCACAAATCTACCTGCCTATAGAAGCAAATAACTGCAAATGTAAGGGCAACACACTTACAAATGTTACCGCTACTATGGAGAACTACAGATGTTTCAGATGTGAAAAACTGGGGGTAAACTTCATTTAACAGACTCACAGTTCATAGTTGAGGGTAACTCCCAAATGCATCTGCAAGTGAGTCTCAGATTCCCTCCACAATACAGGGCAGAATGCAGCTCCTGCAGGAGCCCTTGAGCTCCCTCACACACTCTCCCCCTGAAGCCCCGCCAGCCCCCTCACACAGGTTGAAATCTTCTCCTAAGGGGATGCAGGGCACCTCAGAGGCCCGGCTGGATGTGCTATGCTCAGCCACCTTCATCTCCACGAGGTCGCACTGACCTATGCAACAGTCCTTTTCCTCCCCTTTCTCTTCCTAGCCTCCACTTCACCTTTTTTTTATAAGTATTCTCAACAGAAGCTTTAACTAAGCTGTTAGCACCTTAGCCCAGGTCATAAGTTCTGCTGGATGGTTCCAGGTGCCAACAAATTTGGTAGCTGTTCCTGAACAACTGAGGTTTGTGTAAAGTTGACATACTGAGATCCTGGAAATGAGAAACAGAATTCCGCCCATCATTAGGGGTTAAAGCACTATTTTTAAACTGACAAGACATTTAGTATAAAATTCATTAATGGAATAAGAAACAGTCAACATAGTGACCACAGAGGGAAGCCGCAAGCACTTTATGCTAAGTCTGTTCTCGTGGACTCTAGTTAGCCGGTTTCTGTAAAGCTGTCTTTCAGACCCAAACGCTGGCCTGTGTGTCAGCTACAGTCACTTGCTGGCTGAGTCACAAAAGCTCCCTGTCATCTCCGGACAGGACTCTGACAGCTTCCAGAGCATCAGTTGTGTCACTAACATTTACTTCTTTTCAACCTACATAAGATTATATTAATTTAACCAGGCCAGAGACATTCTTTTTCTGTTAAGATCAACCCGGAGGCCCGACGTGTCCACACTCGGCGTTTCTCTGCAGGGTCCGTTTCCAGGGCCCTCGCTCCCATTCCCTCTCGTCGGGGACTCTGCTCGTGGTGGCCACGCTCAGGAACACAAAAATGTTTGCCTCAGTTGACATTGCATTAACTCTGGAGGTGAATTACTTTGGAGGTGTGCTTCTGCTAAATTATAACGGGCACATTCAGGTCCATCGTACCCCTTCTATCTAACCTGACATATTCCTCCCTCGGGCACTGGGAACTGCCACCTCTTTCTCACGACACCACTCCCCAGAGAATACCTGAGCCCGGTGACGGCCTGAGCTGCCCAGGTCAGGGAGAATTCCATGCTGCTTCCTCAGAAATCCTGACACTCTTTAAAAACTCATACAGCATTCAAGGCATAGCACGGCTATTTTCCAAATGCTGGCTACTGCAGGAATTTTCACTGATTTATGTAGAAATGACATGATCTGTGTTAGTGTTTGCTGGTAATAGTTAAGCTCAGTTAGCCAGCCCATGTAGGAGACCACGTTCAACTCACTGGACTTGAGACCTACTGGAAATGGGAAATGGGAGGAAGTTTTACAGAAGGGTATGTAGAGTGAGTAGGTGGGTGGTGAAGACTAAAGGAATCTCATGAGGAGAAACCAGATAGGAGGAGCCTGGAAGGTGATGGAGCAGAGAAAAACATGAAGCTGGTTTTAAATGTGTTGTGTTTGAGGTGGGTGAGGGTACCCGCGAAGTAAGAACTGGGAACTGAAACTTGAAAGAGAGGCAAAGGCAGAGGAAACTGATGCTAGAATGATCATCATAGAGATCGTTCCTAAAGCACGGGAATGGTTGAGATTCATAGAAAAAAGAAGAGAACAGAGAAGGGAAAGAGAAAGCTAGCCGGTAAGACAAATTGCCAGGCATCTTTCGTCCCTTTTGGAGCACAAGTCTGTTTATGGAAGGGTGAGTAATTGTTGTGACTGGAGCTTAGGGTGGAGGCAGAGACACCGTGTAGCACGAAGAGGAGACTGAACGGCAGACATTTCAGTCAAGGAAACCATTTTCTCAGCTACAGTAAGATATCTAAGTCCCACTAAAATTGTCTGTATCACCAATGCCCCTATAAACATATTTTATTCACACTGGATAACAAAGCCCAGTAATCTACCTGTCAAATCTAGAGAACAAAAATCTAATCTCCGTTTAGTTTTTAGTTTAACCGTGGCTAAACAATAAAAACCCAATTTATATATTTTTCTTGTAAGATCTTAGAAAAGTTCACATAGGATTTTGCACATAAGTATTGATATATTCAATCATCATCATTATATTCCATAATAACATTATTTTCCATAATAACAAAATTTGGATTGCAAATTTTAACTATTGCTTTAAAGTTACACAATTCTACTCAATACTAGCCACAAGGAACTTGATTTCTATCTGCTACCGACCAACCATTTCTGTAAATTTCTAGAATATAAGAGTCTTTGTGGTTATACTATACGTATAAACCTATGCTGCACAATGAAAACCACAGATTATTCATTTAGTTTCTGTTGCATCTCTCTGGACACTCAGGATCTCCTATGTGGGTTTCTTTACCAAGCCCTACAACCATCTGGCAGAGTCTCACTGAAAACTGCTATTCCGTGTACCTGCCTGCTCTTGTTAACATGAGCACAAGAGAACAAAGGTGAATAAAATACAGGTGTCCAGGGCTTCCCTGGTGGCGCAGTGGTTGAGAGTCCGCCTGCCGATGCAGGGGACACGGGTTCATGTCCCAGTCCGGGAGGATCCCACATGCCGCGGAGCGGCTGGGCCCGTGAGCCATGGCCGCTGAGCCTGCACGTCCGGAGCCTGTGCTCCACAACGGGAGAGGCCACAACAGTGAGAGGCCTGCGTATCGCAAAAAAATAAAAATAAAAAAATAAAAATAAAATAAAATAAAATACAGGTGTCCATTACATCGATTGCCTTTCCATGCTCTGTGCCACTGCTTCCTGTACTCTCTCCTGCAGTCCCACCCACTCACACTCTCAGATTTTCTCACTAGGCTGATGTATTAGCTATGTTATAGGTCAGCCACTTAGCAGAGAGACTCCCAAAGACAGTGATATAAAAGATATTCCTCTCTTGGCCTTCCCTGGTGGCGCAGTGGTTGAGAGTCTGCCTGCCGATGCAGGGGACACGGGTTCGAGCCCTGGTCTGGGAGGATCCCACATGCCGCCGAGCAACTAGGCCCGTGAGCCACAACTACTGAGCCTGCGCGTCTGGAGCCTGTGCTCCACAACAAGAGAGGCCGTGATAGTGAGAGGCCCGCGCACCGCGATGAAGAGTGGCCCCCGCTTGCCGCCACTAGAGAAAGCCCTCGCACAGAAACGAAGACCCAACACAGCCAAAAATAAATAAATAAATGAATAAAAATTAAAAAAAAAAAAAAAAAAAGATATTCCTCCCTCTCACATAACAGCCAAAGGTCCAGGGCAGTCCTCAGGGCTGGTAGTTCTGCTCCACGAGGTCATTCAGGGACCCAAATTCCTTCTACACTCTTGTCCCACTGTCTCTGAGGGTGTTGTCCTCATTTCCATCTTCACAGCCGACGAACCACACCACAGTGTGCAAGAAGGGGGAGGAGAGTTCAGGATGGCACGTGTCACTTCTGTCCACATCCTGCTGGCCAGAGCCTGGGCAATGTAATCCTAGTTGGGCAGCCATGTACCCCTGAAATTGGGGATTCCTTAACTGAAGGAAGAACTGAAGGAGGAAAGGGACTTGGGGGACAATTAGAAGTCTTTGTCACAGCTGGTTCAGATTCAGACTTAGACAAGGCCAGGTCTGTCCACCCTGGGCATTTCTCACACCAGATCCTCTCGAAGCCTCTGCTGTTAAGTCTCAAGCGCTGCACTAAGTACTTTATGTAGGTTAACTCATTTAACTCTCACAACAAAGATATGAAGTGGATACCACCATGGCCATTTTAGAGATAAGAAAAGCTGAATTTAGAGGACTAAATCACCTTTCCCAAGCTCAGACAGCTAAGTGGCAGCAACAGGAGGACAGGATAGAGTGAGGTGGTCACAGGGCTTCTAAGTAGATGTGAAATAAACTAGACCATTGAGAAAGCTCTGAGCTAATAAGGAGGGGATTGAAAGGTGGGCTCCCATGAGGAGCTAGAATGAAGACTGGGAACCAGAAGGAGAGCAAAAGGCTGCTCTGCTTGGAGGATGCATGATGCTAGAGTTAAATGGATGAGACACGGCCGTTCTCTCCAAGTCACTGAGCAAGTTTCTTCTCCCTGGGGCCCACCAAACCCTTGGTCTAGCAGTAACTTGCCATTTTCTGCCCAGCTCACTGGAGGGGGAACTCGCACATGGTGCCATAGTCAGTGTCCACGTTTCAGGGCTGGGAAGGGATTCTGTCCATATTCAGTCATTCAGCACACATACTGTATGCCATCCTTTAGGCAGAATCTGTCTAGGCCTTGGAAATATAGAGATGAACAAGTACAAAATCATCCCTCCCCTCACAGAATGCAAAGTCTAGCAGGGAAAACAGACATTAGATAATATGTTCATGAGAATGTATAACAAATGTAATGGTGGGGAAAGTATTGGCTGGTAAGGGCCACCGCCTGCCTGATATAAAGGGGGAGGGGTCCAGTCACAACCAGGAGGGAGGGGCCCATTCTTCCCAGAGAACTCGGGGAGCACGCTGTGAGGAAATGACCCTGGACCTGACCATGAGGAATGAGATGAGGTAACAACCTGAGAGGTACGCTGTGCAGACCACAGTACACACGTATTGCTACTTTAAGCCACTGCCTCTAATGGCTGCAAAAAAAGATGATATAAGAGTTAAAAACCAAAAAAAAAGTATCCATATTATTATACCATTTGACTTTCTTCTCGGATTCTCATTTCCAAGATCCTGACTCTGATTTATTGTATTTATTGTTTTTAAGCAATTTTTTTTCTTTTTTTTAATTAATTTATTTTTTGGCTGTGTTGGGTCTTCATTGCTGTGTGCAGGCTTTCTCTAGTCGCGTCGAGCAGGGGCTTACTCTTCATTGCAATGTGCGGGCTTCTCATCACGGTGGCTTCTCTTGTTGCGGAGCACGGGCTCAAGGCACACGGGCTTCAGTAGTTGTGCATGTGGGCTCAGTAGTTGTGGCACACGGGCTTAGCTGCTCCGCGGCATGTGGGATCTTCCCGGACCAGGGCTCAAACCCATGTCCCCTGCATTGGCAGGAAGATTCTTAACCACTGCACCACTAGGGAAGTCCCCTGATTTATTTTAATTTGATCTCTAGTAAGGGTTATTTTTTCCTGGAGATCCTTGCTTCCTTATTATTGATGCTTTCATGTAATTCCTTCAACTTTGCCCATATGATTCCCCTCTCCTATGGCTTTTTCCTGGGGCAACTAGTAGTTACAACAGATGACATCTGTAAATAACCAGTTGCTATAAAATGCTAGTTACAGTCACTACAATTAATGAAAATAAACTGCAAGAATATTTATATCATCAGCCCAACTAGAGCACTCCTGGAGCCCTTTCAGTCTAAAACACCTTTGGCAAATATCCATAGGATCAGAAACGTGTACCATCACAAAAGAAAATAAACTGCCTGATAATGGACAGTTCTGATGTCATTATTCACACAAGCCAAGACTAGAGGCTGTTAACTAAAGAACAGGGAAGGCTATCCAGTGGGAGTCTCTGGAGTTTGGACCCTCATGGTTGACTAGATCCATAATTAACTCAGCTCAGAGCAACTACAAAGAGTAAAAAATCCCCTGACAATAAGAAAGAAAAAGTAAGAATTTAAGAAGAAGCAGTGTTTGCCTCTTCAGAGGAGTAGGTAAGTTCTCCTTTCTTCAGGTACTTTACAACCAGGACTGTGTTGCTGTATAAATCACAAATACTTTATTCACTCCCCAGATATTTACTGAACACCTAGTGCATGCCACACAGTGTCCTGGGTACTGAAAATGACACAGTAACAGGTAGACACAGTCCATGCCATGTGCACCAATCAACACGCAAATAAATCTATGATTATAAGCTGTGATAAAGGCTATGGAGGAAGATTGAAGAGTTTGATGAACATTTTAAGAGGAGAGAGTATTTTGATTAAGGGGCCAGGGAAAGTATCACTGAAGAAACTATTTAAGCCCAAAATGAATAGGAATAGGCCAGCAAAGCAACAGGAGCTGAGAATGGTGATGAGCTTTGAATGCAGAGCGTGGGGTTTGACAACCAAGGCTATGGAAGAGGGAATCAAGGCTCCTGTGTAAGTGAGACAGTGAGGTCACCTGTGTTCTGCCCAGGTCCCTGGTTACAGCAAGCCAAGAGGGTCATAAAATCTCCACCTCTCAACAAGCCCCCAAATTCTCAGTGTTCAATTGTTTTCTGTCTTCAGAGTCAGGTAGGAAGGGAGAAGTTATCAACAGCTTTAATTCTGACTGCTGAGGTTGCCATTGTGTCAATCCTTGAACTCTCCAGGTAGAATGAATCATTAGATATTCTGGGTTCACATAATACTTTGGCCACACTTCACTGTCTCACTATTGCTGTATTATAATTACATCTTTACAAATTTTTCTCTCCTTCTAGCCTTTGAGGTTATAATGTACAGAAATGTTATATTTTTATTTATATCCCTGAAGTCTAGGACACTGCCTGGAAAAGAGTAGCTACATTTATAAATGTGTAATAAATAAATACATGAAAAAATAAGTTAAACAGTCATTACATTCTGTAAAACTCTTGTATTTCAAGGAGATATGAGTTTATATCATTATGTATTTTTATGTGAAAGTGGCTAAAGATAATAACTAATGAGAAATCACTTCTTTGCTTTATTGGATGAGTCTCAAAATCTTAGTGAAACAGAAAAAAAGAAACTGAAAAATATACTGACCCAGGCATTAAGTATGCAAGTAATTATTTTCTTATAAAAATGTCAATGCAGGACTTCCCTGGTGGCACAGTCGTTAAGAATCCGCCTGCCAATGCAGGGGACACGGGTTCGAGCCCTGGTCCAGGAAGATCCCACATGCCGCAGAGCAACTAAGCCTGTGCACCACAACAACTGAGCCTGCGCTCTAGAGCCCATGAACCACATCTGCTGAAGCCTGCGCGCCTAGAGCCCGTGCTCCTCAACAAGAGAAGCCACCGCAATGAGAAGCCCGCGCACTGCAATGAAGAGTAGCCCCCGCTCGCAGCAACTAAAGAAAGCCCGCGCGCAGCAACGAAGACCCAACACGGCCAAAAATAAAAAATATAATTAATTAATTTTTAAAAAGTCCATGCATTATGGTCATGAAGGTACGAAGCCCTCCACATACCACCTGACTTCAAAATAAATGCATCCATCCTTAAAAAAAGTCAGCACTCGACTGACACACTTGATTAGTAAAGAGGACTTTGATGCCTGCAATTTCCCTCCTTAACCGGAGGCTGATAGCAGAGGTCCATTAGTTCGTGTGTGTACCCTTCAGAATTCCAATCATATGGGACATGGAAAGTTGTCCCACTTTCCCAAAAAAAAAAAAAAAAAAAAAAAAGTCAGCACTGAGTTATTTTGTGCCTTCATTGAAAATGTGATGGTTTCAACTAAAAAAGACCTAGAGTCCAAACTAATATCATATGAATGTAATTATTCTCAGAAACGTCCTATTTGGAATCATTGCATTTTGCACAACAATGCCAGCCACCCGCAGTGGCTGAGACACCCTCACCCCGACAATGGCCAGGTATCAAGTGTAATAGGACCCGACGCAGCAGACAAATTAAAACGTGTCTTTGTCGAATGATACTGTTTCGAGGAACATAAGTGACATGGCAATTAATGTCTGTGAACAGCTGGTTTTAAAGATTAAAGAAAGTGATTATTTTGTCCTGCCAATGGACAGAGCCACCTAAATGTGCTGAGTTGTTGGCATTTTAAGATACACTTCAGTGAAATACTATGGATGAGAGCGTGCTGTTTAGAAAAATTTAACCCAGTCTTACGATAGGAAGAGACAATTTTGAAGTATTGCAAGAGGCAACCCAGAATTGCAATGTGCGAACCAGGAACTATGTATTGCTGTTTACATGGTTAGAGCCAAATACAGACTTATCAAAGCAGGAAATCATTGTATTACAAAGAAGGATCCAGATTCTTCCTGTATATGCTGCTTCTTTTAATCCCATAATAGTGGTCTTTAAAGGCAAGAGAGAGATTGTGATTGAGAGAGAGATGTTGCGAGAGAAAGAGACGTGTTTCCATGTATTTGGAGGACTATTACCAGCTTTAACAGTTTTCCTCAAAACGGTTGTGTGACCAGGAAGTCCCAAAACCATGAATACAAACTATGTCCAAGGTCCAAATATCAATTTCTCTTTAAGCCAAAATGTCTCCATTAGCAAATTGGCGTGGTGAGCTCTAGTGACCAAACCCATCACGGTAGAGCCCTGACACCCCAAGGGGATGTGTCCTGTGACCTTCCAGATCCCACAAACATTCAGGAATAGTAACAGAACTGGCAATGGGCTGTGTTTTGAAGGATACTTTCAAAAGTGACAACACTCTTATCACTCCGAGAGATCTACTCCTTGGGAAATGAGGCCAATTCATTAATAGCAAATATCTATTACTGAGATCTTTGTTTTGTAGCTACAAAGGCAGTTAGAAGATGAAGGTGGTCACACTGGAGATGTGAAGAGGTAAGAGGTAAGACATCTGAAAATACTGTTCCTGATTGGACTGATATGGTAGGTGAGGATGCTGGTGGAATTGTAGATAACTACTGCTATGTTTCTGGCTTAAGGAAGTAATCAGAGGTGTATGACGCCTTTACTGTGATATGGAAACTGGGGGGTGGATGGGAGCAGGGGATGGAATTTTAAAGAGAAAACAAGGCTCCTAAGGAAAATCTTCAGAAATTGTTGACTGGAAAATTAATAAAAGTTATGTCAAGTGTCATAGAGCTGCACCACAATATCCAGATGTATGGAACTCACCACTAGGATGGATATGAACATTTGGGGCTTGATTTATTGGCTTTTTGAGCATCCAAGTGCAAGTAGTAGGGGTTTCAGCGGGCGGAGAGGGAGTGAAGCTTGCAGACTGAAGCTGAGTAGATTCTTTGATACGCAAGTCAGAAAAAAAATTACAAAATATTTACCTATCATCAAGTAGCTTATTAGCACTTTCACACTACATATCATTGACAGTGAAGAGTCTAGGCAGGGATGTTCCTTACCATGTTAGTGCCACAGGCAAGACTCAAAGGCAAAAAGAAATATTTGAGGGAAAAATTAAATGACTTCCCTGTAATGTGTGAGGCTGAATGGCAGTCAATCTCCTGCCCCATAAGCTCGTGTAATAGAAAATCTTTATTGACAATATTGATCTCTGTTATCATTGCACTAATTGGTATCTAAAAGTCACCATCTCTACCTTAATCCTTATTTAGAAACATCCAGTTGTGAAATATATTGATGGCACCCAGAAGCACCTAATCAATAGTACAGGGATTTCTTCTGAATTGGCAAATCAGAACTTGGCAGATAAATGGACTTTCTGTCTCAGCTCTCAAATCAATAGATCAATTGGTTCTGGCTCCAAGTATTCAATATATATTTAACCTAAAAATAATAGACTCTTTAGACCCAGTTCTATGCACCTCTCTTTGTTGGTAAGCTATGTCTATAAGTTACTGGGAAAAGACTAAAAAATAATTGACAGGAAATTATTGAAAAGGCAGGGAATCACTAGTGAAAAGCCAGGGAATCTTTTTCATACGGGCTCCTAGAGACATCTCTGGTTCATTTTCTCCTCTACGTCTTACAGATTCTACCCCTGTAATAACTCTCAGGTCTTTCCCCTCCTCTCTTCTGACCTATACCCACTCTCACTATCTCACCCTTCGGCACAAGTGTCTCCAAACTCTCCAATGCCCTTTAATTAATTCATTCAACATACATGAATTGAGCAGCTATTTATGCAGCAGGCACTATTCTAGGTACTTGGGACTCCTGGTGCTTAAGGAGTTGACATTCTACAGGGGAAACTATACAAACAGGAAGCACAAGAAGTCAATTGTATAGTATGGTAACAGGTGATAAGTGCGATGAGAAGACAAAACGAAGGTAGAGCGAGGTAAGGGGGATGGGAGCGTGGGAAGGTATGTTACAGTGTTAGACAATCCGGCAGGGAGTCCTGGTGGAGAGGACAGGGTAAAATCGGGGCGGACTCTTGGCAAATGCCGAGGAGCTGGCAAAGCAGATACCGGGGTGGGGGTGGGGCGGTGGGGAAAGCGGTCCAGGCAGAGGAAACACAAGCCCAAAGCCAGGGGGTGAGGAGGGCCTGGCTGGCTCATGCGAGCGAGGGAGGGGTAGAGAAGTAGAAGCGAGGTTGGACTCTTTTCCCACAACACTCGAGTCGGCAGTGGAGGAGGAGAAAGCACCAGAGGCTTCTCTTGCCCACCACCACCCATCCTATCAATATGTTATGTTGACTTTACCCCATTAATATCCTTCTGATTTCTTTCCTTATTTATTTTACACTCTCATCATTCCTCACAGGGATTGCTGAAGTAGGTCTTACCTTCCAATCCACTGGTGTTCAAAGTGTGTTCCTATGAGTTTCAGGAATTCCTCAGAAGGGACTCGGGGCTTGAGGGGGGACCCACTTATCACCCTGATAAGGCTATATCGAAGAATGGTTTTTTGAAATGTTCATTGGGGTTGTCTCTGGGTGATAGGATTTCAGAGGATTTTTTTTGAAAAAATGTATTTTTAGGGCCTCCCTGGTGGCGCAGTGGTTGAGAGTCCGCCTGCCGATGCAGGGGATACGGGTTCGTGCCCCGGTCTGGGAGGATCCCATATGCCGCGGAGCGGCTGGGCCCGTGAGCCATGGCCGCTGGGCCTGCGCATCCGGAGCCTGTGCTCCGCAACGGGGGAGGCCACAACAGTGAGAGGCCCGCATACCGAAAAAAAAAAAAAAAAAATGTATTTTTTTTTTTTTTTTTTTTTTTTGCTGTACGCGGGCCTGCTCACTGTTGTGGCCTCTCCCATTGCGGAGCACAGGCTCCGGACACCAGGCTCAGCGGCCATGGCTCACGGGCCCAGCCGCCCCGCGGCATGTGGGATCTTCCCGGACCGGGGCACGAACCCGTGTCCCCTGCATCGGCAGGCGGACTCCCAACCGCTGCGCCACCAGGGAAGCCCAAAAATGTATTTTTATAATAATATTACACAGTTGACCCTTGAACAATGGGGCTTAGGGGTGCCCACCCTCTGCATGGTCGAAAACCCACATATAACTTACAACCTGCCCTCTGTATATGTGGTTCCTCCAAATCAGTGGATTCAACCGACCTCAGTCATGTAGTATTGCAGAATTCACTACTGAAAAAAAATCTACACATTAAGTGGACCTACACAGTTCAAACCTGTATTATTCAAAGGTCCACTGTAATCATTCTTATAATAAAAATATTAGTAATCAGCGCTTTCATTTGGGGGAAGAAGGTTTACCCTACTTACTTATTGGCATGGAGAAATGCATTACATTGCTGAGTGAAAAGCAATTTATAAGATGATATTAAGTATATATGACTTCTATAATTTTTTTTTTTTTTTTTTGCGGTACGCGGGCCTCTCACTGTTGTGGCCTCTCCCGTTGCGGAGCACAGGCTCCGGACGCGCAGGCTCAGCGGCCATGGCTCACGGGCCCAGCCGCTCCGTGGCATGTGGGATCCTCCCAGACCGGGGCACGAACCCATGTCCCCTGCATCAGCAGGCAGACTCTCAACCATTGCGCCACCAGGGAAGCCCTGACTTCTATAATTTTTTAAAACAGCAATGTTTTTTATACGCTCCATGCATTTTATAAAAACTAGTACTAAAACCTTAATACTATGATGTATTTACATTGGAACTACCTTTGTTAACGCTAATTAAGTCTCCTACCCATTCTCACTCCTTGATATATACTACTCCCCTACTAACTCAGTCACGTTGAGAAACGCACGAAAAGACAGCCATGCAATCATTTCTTTTTATGCAGCTCTAAGATAAGGACTTACAAAATGGCATTGGAGAGACTGCATAGGAAGGGGCTGCCATTCCTCCAAATGTATCCTTATATGGTTAAGGGACTATAGACATCAACTTGGAGAGAATACCCTGGTGGTCCAGTGGTTAGGACTCCACGCTTCCACTGCAGGGGGCAGGGGTCCAATCCCTGGAACTTGGGAATTCTCCACATTTTTGTCCAGATTCCCTACAACAACAATACTGTCTATTTATCTCAGCTGTTTAATACCTGTCCTTTAATTTCTATTTCTCACACCCAGAAGCCTGTTTTTCCTCATACTGAAATAAGTGCTTTATCATTTCAATCTCTCCCCTTCAGAATTCCAAACTCTTGCTCACGTCCTAATCATAAAGGGTTAACTGTGGACCTTACCTTACACTTGTTCCTAGAAATCCTGACCAGGAAAGCTCTCCTCAGTGAGCCCTCGGTATCTTTATTTTATATCTAAGTCATCTTCCTAGTCAATGAACCTCCCTAAAAGATTAATGTAGTTTGAACTTTTATAGAGGAATATCATTTGTGCACTGTCATATTTAGCATAAATGGTGCTTCAGTCACAGCTCAGTAATATTCCAGCATATTATTTCCAAGGCATTTGAGAGTTTAAAGAATTACTGAAGGGCACACTGTACTCGTTTGGTAATAAGGCAGAGAGCACTGCCGTCTACATATGATTTCAACAAATGGAATCACTGCCTATTTCATTGCACGTAGCAAAATAGTTGTGATAATAACCCAGGTAAAATATCCCACTGGAAGAAATAGATGAAATAGAGTCTTTTATAAGACCTCCAAGAAGTATGGAAGAGGAAGTCCTAGGAGTTGAAGGAAAGATGCTGAGAAATCATCTTCCCACATTGAATACATACCCTTGATACCTTGTGGTTTTCTCAGCCCTGGGGGTTAGGCCACGGCCCCTCTTGGCCATTATTTGTCTGCAGAAGCCACTGAGCTGCACTGCAAGACGTACCATGATGCAGAGGTCGGAGCCACAAAAGAGGAAGGAAGAAGATGCTGTCATTTAGAGGGAAACTGTAGCCACAACAAAGCCCAGGTATTTGGGAAGAAAATTCCCTGATGACTGCAGCTTTGTAAAGAGCACAGGTGAGACTAGTTTGTCTTTTTCTTTTTTTTAACATTTGAATTGATAAATACGTTTTAGAGGAAGGAAAGGTCTTGCTCACTGTCAGGTGTCACCAAACTGTTTAAAGGCTTCAGGATGTACACTAATCAGAAAGACAGAGAAAAACCTACTATCATGAAAGGTCCTTTCACGTACAATGCTCCAACTCGATTTCAGGTACTGACTTTTTTTATTAAGTTATCCACTCTAAGCCATGATGGTATTTAAGTCTCCAAGTTATGAGAAACCTGAGAGCAGGAATGGATCTCTTCTTCTGTTTCTGGATTAATAAAGGCATAATATTGCCATTTGGGGAACTAGCTTATTCAAAACACATTCCCATACAGTTTCTCCTGCTTATTAAAAGTTATAGTCTGCTATTAGAATTAATGAGATGTTTTGAGGATACTGTTACTTGTATTAGTTTGCAAAAAAAACCCCAATCCTTTATTGAGACAAAAACAGCTCCACCTTGAGGCTTCTCCGTCGCCTGCCAGCAACTTCAAGCCCTTCCACTCCACCCGCTATGTCTTTGCTTCTCGTGACCAAAGCCTCTTAGGAGAACGTTCCTGGAACGCTCTTTGGGCAGCATCTACAGGTTACTAATCAAGGGAACATGAAATTATTTCAGTAATATTTTGGTAGCTCTCAACTCCTGGAAAAAAAACAGTAAAAGGTACAGGTAGACGTAAAGCTCCTTAAAGTTTCAGACTAGATATAAACTAGATGAAAATCATTAAAAGTATATAAATGCCAATAAGTGGTTCATCCAAATATAGCTTAAGTGACTATATGCCAAAATCCTTAGAAATACAGGAATCCCACCTCACCCGTGGGGAATACATTTCAAGACCCCCAGTGGATGCCTGAAACCATGGAGAGCACCAAACCCGATAAACACTGGGTTTTTCCTATACATACATACCTCTGAAAAGTTTAACTTATAAATTAGGCACAGCAGGAGACTAACAACAGTAAGTAGTAATAAAATAGAACAATTATAACACTACACTGTCATAAACGTTACACGAATGTGGTCTGTCTCTCAGGTCTTAGATTGTACTCACCCTGCTTCTTGTGATGACGTGAGATGATACAGTGCCTGTGTCATGAGATGAAGCGAGGTGAGTGACGTAGGCACTGTGACCCGGCGGGAGGCTGCTGTTACTCTGTGTCATCTTCCACACAGCGAGCCAAAACGCGGACGCAGAGGTTTGCCGCAAAGAGACGGTTTCTTTTTAAGGCCGCCAAGCGAGAAGCCAGAAGAACAAATCTCAAGCCCACTTCCTCAAAGGCAAAGTGTTCGGAGTATTTATGGAATAAAGAAGAAAGCAGCAGAGCGACGCGAGGCGTGAGGAGCCTGGGGAAGCATGACTGGAAAAACGTACAGTGACGGTCGTTCTACGCACACGTTCCGTACGTCCCGGGGGTGGAGCTCCTGGGCCTCTGACGTCAAACGGTCACAGAGCGACTCTCGCGCACGCCTAGTTGAAGGGTCCGTGGTTCCCATCCAATCTTAACCGGGTCGGCTCCAACTAGGCACAGCTGACTCTCAGCTCAGCTGAAACTCCAAGTTCCCGGGAAAAAAACTCAGGCAAACATTTTGTTGTTTAGGCTACGTGCCGCTTGCAAGACATGCAAGTCTTGAGACGACCTTGATGGATTTAACCCACGGTTTCACGGCTGTTGACCTTCTGATGATATATCAGGAGAAGGATCATCTGCTTGGGGTGGTCCTGAGTCATTAAGCCAGGACGACGCCAATGGTTGAGGATCTGGGTGGTGGGGACCGAGTGGACCATGCAAGATTTCATCACGCTACTCAGGAGGATGAGAAACTTTAAAATTATGAATTGTTTATTTCTGGAATTTTCCATTTTATACATTTAAAACACCTTGGTTGGCTTGGGGTAACTGAAACCACGTAAAGTGAAAGCACAGATAAGGGGGGATTACTGTATAGGAAGATGGTTTTTACAGATTCCCTTAAAATACAGAAAATGGTATCTGGTATATAACACCTGGATTTGTTTTACAGTACTTTACTCCTCCTAGGATGTCTTCAACTCACCAACACATCCGTTTCCCTGCCTATGTCACTGTTTAGGGGTGGCCCTGGACCTTAAGGAAGTCCAGTAAACATGAAATTCCGGATATTGATTCAGACGTGTTCTTTCTCCCATTAGATATAAACGATAACAGCATACTGCACTGTGAGTTATTGCAAGTCACTTTGCAACCACCAGAGGGAATCAGGCTTGGGATAAGGTTGACATTCTAGAAGGCAAAATGGAGAGAAGGAAGAAACTGACCTTAATATCATGATTGAGCTCTAAATGAAGCCCCAAAGCCTGGCTTAATTTTCCATTGTTCAGTGACATAAAAAAATCAACCTCTTTTATTTTTAAGGTAGTTTGAGGCAGGTTTTCAGTTATTTGCAACAATTTAAAAAGTATATTAACTGACAGATCCAGAAAAAAAACGGAATTATGTCTATTAAAAATCTAAATCAAGAAGTTCCAGGTCAAAGACTAAATAAAGCATTTTTGGCCTGTAATTTTATACAGTACTCATCACCAGGCCACCCAGGTGCCGTGACAAATGAACAAGTTAAAACAAGATACCATATCATTTCTCAGGTTCTGCTGCCAAAGACCTCTTTTATTTAAAATTTTTTTGCCTCCAAACAGAACTGGATGTGAGGATTATACAAAATTTTCTCTTTTATTCAAGGCCCAGATGGCAGACTGCAAAAACTTAATTTCTGGTCTCTTGATAGCAATTTGAGGACTGTCAGCTCTTAAGATTTTAAGTAATTCAGTCAAGTGGCTATAGGCTCTGTAGGCTTGGGAATTGGGCTGTCTTCAGTTTTGTCGTTATTTTGTTTTGTCCGTAATAATTGTAACATATCTTAATATTCATAGGCTGTCCTCAGAGAAAATCAGCAGGGTGTCCCTCCACCGCTCACTCTCCCCCCCATATCTGACAACATGAATTGTTTACAAGCCAAGGATCCCCAAGGATCCAGCTTTGAGCAGCTGGAGCTTCTGAGGACTGGTGTGATGGAGCTCAGCGAGCATTTGGGAACATTTGGGAACATTTGGGAATTGTGCCATGAGATGCTGCCTTGAGGGAGGATTGACAATAGGAGAATAATGACATGTGACAGAGGCAGACGGGGACAAAAGGAATTTGGGTTGTCCATAGTACCCTGGAGAAGGCTTTTAAAGCTCACAGATTTGATTCATTATAGGGCTTTAGGGAGGGGAGGGGTACAGTGCAGGCAGAACTCTAAGATGGGTGCCAAGATACCCTGCCTCTTTCCCTCACCCCCATACACACCCCCCATAATCCTCAGTATTGTGAATCTGATGGCTTTTTCTCCCATGGTTAGATTATGTAATTTGACACATGTCACTTTAAGAAAGGAAGATTATCAAGATGTACACAGCCTAATGGCCTGAAACCTTTAAAAGCTGGGAGTTTTCTCCAGCTGGGAGCAGAAGTGTAAATCAGAGATTTGGAGCATGAGAAGGATTCAACTCACCATTGCTGACCTGAAGATGGAGGACCCACAAGGCAAGAACGCAGGTGGGAACTAGTTGCTGATAGCAAGTCCCAGCTGACAACCAGCAAAGAAACATAAATCTTAGTCCCAAAACTGCAAACAACTGAAATTTGCCAACAACAAACATGAACTTAGAAGTTGATTTTTTTCCCTAGAATCTCCAGGCAGGAACTCAGTCTGGCTGACACCTTGCTTTTGGTCTTGAGTTCATCCTGAACAGAGAACCCAGTCACACTGTGCTGGACTTCTGACCTACAGAACTGTGGGCTAATGAATGGGTGCTGTTTTAAGCCTCTAAATTTGTGGTATTTGTTACATAGCAATAGCTAACAAATACATTTGTCAAATCAAAACAGTAAACAGAGAAAATTATTTTGGCAGGAACAGTGAAGAAAGAAGGTAAGGAGGTGGAGCGGAATGGAGGAAAGCTACTGAAGAAAAAGTTATTCACATATTAAGGCAAGTGGCAAACAGTCACATAGTTCAGACCTACATATCTTGATACTACGTAATCACCTTACTGAGTTTTGTATAAGACCACTTATCAACACAGAAGATACATGAAACTCACATAGGAATGGACATAGTCTTCATAACTTCTAAAACCCAGTGCTTCCAGAGCGTGGACAGCAATGCTTGGGAATGAACAACAGTGCAGTCTTCATGTGATAAGATCATGTGATCTTATCATATGATCACCTAAGAGTATGTTTAGTTTTGTAAGAAACCACCAAACTGCCTTCCAGAGTGTCTGTACCATTTTCCATTCCCACCAGCAATGAGTGAGAGTTCCTGTTACTCCACATCCTCACCAGCATTTGGTGGTGTCTGCGTTCTGCGTTTGGCCACTTTAACAGGTGTGTAGCGGTATGCCATTGTTGTATTAATTCGCATTTCTCTGATGACAGCTGATGTGGAGCATCTTTTCATATGCTTATTTGCCATCTTTATATCTTCTTCAGTGAGGTGTCTGTAAGGTCTTTGGCCAAATTTTTAATTGGGTTGTTTGTTGTCTTGTTGAGTTTGAAGAGTTCTTGGTATATTTTGGATACCAGTCCTTCACCAGATACGTTCTTTTTGCAAATAGTTCCTCCTTCCCTCCGGCCCCTGCAGTCTGGGGCTTGTCTTCTCATTCTCTTGACAGTGACTTTTACAGAGCAAACGTTTTCACTTCTGATGAAGTCTAGCTTATCAGTTCTTTATAAATCATGCCATTGGCGCTATATCTAAAACTTCATGCCAAACCTAAGGTCATCTAGATTTTTCTCCATGTTATCTTCTAGGAGTTTTATAGTTTTGCATTTCACGTTTGAGCCCATGATCCATTTTGAGTTCATTTCCACAAAGGGTGTAAGGTCTAGATTCATTTGTCTGTGTGTGGATGTCCAGTTGTTTCAGCACCATTTATTGAAACACAAAGTTTTTCCCTACCAACTTTTATTGAAAGGCACCTGCTTGTATGTTAATGTACATTTGTTTCTCACAATAATAATAAATCTCCCTAAAAACTCAGGATGCAGGCATTTCATATAAAGATCCAGCAATAGTGTTGCATTTATTCATGCCTCTCATAACTGCTCTCTGAGCTGGATTAGTGTCGTGACCTCATTTTACAAACAGAAAATCTGACAGAGAGAGAGAGGAGGAAAGCTGCCTTGTTTACCCCACAAAGCCCACAAAAGTGTGAGGATTCCACGTTTACTATCTCTAATTGTTGCCTGCTCACCTGAGTGCCTGATGCATGAGGTCACCCATTTTTACCCTTTCATTCAGAAAGCAACGACGAGGATGCGCATTGGATTCTCTTGGTCCTGCACTAAGGAGGCACCTAGGATTCCATTTTTCAAAAGTGCTCTTTCTCTCATATTATAAGACAAATGTGAGCAGAAACCCTGAGTGACTCAATCACAAGGAGTATGAAAACCATTTCTTATCAGGAAAGGAAGCATCTCAAACTTTTAGTCCTTGTATGACAAGAACAAAAAATACGCACCCTGTTCTTTTCCTCTCTTTGGCAGTAATGCTAACAGAAGAACAAGCATGCTAAATTGTAAGCCTGAGCTAGAGGTGAAGGGACCATTAAGTCACATACCTCGAAATGTCATGCTTGTTTTCTGCAAATGACTCATCAGAAAAGTTATAACAAAAAATAATTCTGAGAAGTTGGGTAGTTGATAGGTCTTTGGACCAGAACACATACAAATAATATCAGAAGCAGAAAGAAGACACGTATCTCAAGTTCCAGTGGTCCCAACTTAAATACTACTTTTCCTATTTGAACATAATCCTGCTGATTTTTGTGATGGCTTCACTTGTGCATGGCTGAAAAAAGAAAAATGTTACATGACAAATTCATTGGTTCTTTGAAAGAATATTCTAGGATTTGTGGGTCTGAGGACAAGCCTTTTTTAACTTTGCAGCCTAGCCTTCCTGTTGACGTGCTTCATTTGCTGGCTGCTTCAATTGCTCAGAATCCATGCTGCTGTTGCATGGAAGTTCCCACACAGCCAGGGTGTCTGACACTGTGCTTCCAACAGCTGTGCACGTGGTCCCAAAGCACTAGATTCAAACTTGTGTTGTTTTACAACAAGTTGCTTTTACATTGATTCTAACAACTACATTTGAGAAACTATGACTCAGAGAGAGGACCCTTCCAAAAAGGTACTGTATTATCTGCCAATATTTTCGACACAGAGAAAGATTTTAATTAAAATACAGCTGACTCAGTCTCGCGACCTAATGTATTTTTGTAAGTGTGATAATACTTTGCTCATCATTCCTAAGACTCAGCTTCTAAGATGTCTATCAAAATTCTTCGTTTTTCTCCTTACTGGTGGCATTCAGTCCTATTAGGACTTAAACTTCTTTTCCTCAGTCATACATTTTGTGTCTGTACTAACCCATTGTACTATGTCAGCATCCACATCTTTAGCTACATCCTGAGAAGACAAAAGTGGGGTGCCTGGGAGTCAGAAAGATCACACCTTGCAGTGAGGAGGACATGGGGACAGTCTGATTTGTCACATATGAGCTGAGGGGCTTTGGACAAGTCCACTCACATTAATCCCTGCCCTGTAGGTCTTGTGGGAGGATTAAATGAGACACTGCCTGTAAAACTCAGTACTACGAGAACAGTCCGTGTGGCACTGGTGTTTCATTTCAGCCAAGCTATTTAGCTTCTTTGTCTCAGCTTTTTTGTCCTTAAAATGGCAGTGATGATAAGTGGAACAGCTCTAAAATGGAAGACAAAGCGTGAGAGTATGTGGGAGGCGTGAGTGCTCAGAGAATATCAATCCCCACACCATGATCAATATGGAGATGACCATCTGGATAGAAATTGTATGATTCTGTGACTCTTAAAACTTGCACTTTTAATGAACTCTCTGGACTAGGAAATACTGTGACCTTTGTTTTTACTGTGAACTGATGCATCATACGTGTGTTTACAATAATTTAAGAGATCCCTACTCCTCGACTGCTGCCTTTTAAATAAGGCAAATACCATCGCTACTTGAATGTTTCTAGATGAGTGTTTTCTCCAGTGTGCCCTGGAGCACATTCATTGCACAGCATTTTTTTTTCTTTTTTTACTTTATTTTTATCTTTTTTTGCGGTACGCGGGCCTCTCATTGTTGTGGCCTCTCCCGTTGCGGAGCACAGACTCCGGACACGCAGGCTCAGCAGCCATGGCTCACGGGCCTAGCCGCTCCACGGCATGTGGGATCTTCCCGGACCGGGGCACAAACCCGTGTCCCCTGCATCGGCAGGTGGACTCTCAACCACTGCACCACAAGGGAAGCCCCTGCACAGCATATTGAATTAGTGTTACAGAACGAGGCAGTTCAATGGTCAAAGAAGTTTGGAAAATATGAGTTAAGCAGGGTTAAACAGATTCTTTTAATCTAGAAATACTTTAAAGCTTTTAATCATGAACCTCTAAAAAGGTAATATACTGTAGATTGTTTTCCAAAGTCCATTAACCTGATGTTGATGTCCCGCCCTAGGGGACATGTGTCTTAAGAATACACATTGGTGGGACTTCCCTGGTGGTGCAGTGGGTAAGACTCCAAGCTCCCAATGCAGGGGGCCCGGGTTCAATCCCTATTCCAGGAACTAGATCACGTAGGCATGCCACAACTAAAAGATCCCGCATGCCGCAACTAAAAGATCCCGCATGCCACAACCAAGACCGGGTCCAGCCAAAATAAATAAATAAATATATTTTTAAAAACTTTCTTAATTCCCTTATTTAAACAAAACAAAAAAAAAGAATACACGTTGGGGGACTTTCCTGGCGGTCCAGTGGTTAGGGCTCCATGCTCTCACTGCCGAGGGCCTGGGTTTGATCCCTGGTCGGGGAACTAAGACCCCACAAGCCACACGGCATGGCCACAAATAAAATAGAGTAAAATAAATAAAAATAAATAAATAAAATAAAAAAGGAATGCACGTTGGGAAATGCCTCACACAGTATGATTACTAGCAAGATGGGCTGTCAAATTAGGACCGAAATTTATTCTCTATCAGTCCTGGAGGTCCAGAGTCTAAAATCAAGAGGTAGACAGAGCTCTATTCCTCCTACAGGCTTCAGGGGGAGATTTATTTCCTGGACATTTTCAGCTTCTAGAAACTCCTCCATTCCATGGCTGTGGCCCCTCCTCCGGGCCATTCCAACATCTCCCTTCCATCATCATGCCTCCTGCTACTGACTCAGACTCTCCTGCCTCACTCCTACGAAGACCCTTGAGATTACATGGGTCCACCTGGATAATCCAGGATCATCTCCCCAGCACAGAAGTCTTAATTTAATCACATCTGCAATCACATCTCCCTTTTACTACATAAGATAATATACTTACAAGTTCCGAGAATTAGGATTTGACATCTCTGGGGCAACCATATTTAGCCTACCTACCACATCAATAATTTCTCAATTCATCTAAAATGCGTATTGATATATCCACTGTCTAAAATGTACAGGGAATACTTTGGTGCTATCAAGGATCATAAGGATAATAAGACTAAGTCCCCAATCTGAAGGAATTTATTATCTAATAGGGCAAACAAAATAAATTCATAAATGACCTTCAGTTCAAAAATTCATGGGGCTTCCCTGGTGGTGCAGTGGTTAAGAATCCACCTGCCAACACAAGGGACACAGGTTCGAGCCCTGGTCCGGGAAGATCCCACATGCCACGGAGCAGCTAAGCTCGTGTGCCACAACTACTGAGCCTGCGCTCTAGAGCCCGCGAGCCACAACTACTGAAGCCCGTGTGCCACAACTACTGAAGCCTGCGCACCTAGAGCCCGTGCTCCGCAACAAGAGAAGCCACCGCAATGAGAAACCTGCGCACCGCAACGAAGAGTAGCCCCCGCTCGCCACAAGTAGAGAAAGCCCGCGCCCAGCAACCGAGACCCAACACAGCCACAAATAAAAACAAACAAATAAATAATTGTTTTTAAAAAATGCATATAAGCAAAGGGGGCAGAGCAGTATGGTCTCTCAGAGCCCAGCGCAGGCCATGAAGTAGGACACTACGTTCAGAAAGTGCCAGAAGTGAAGGTCGTCATGGTAACATGAACTCAGCAACATAGCAAAACCCGCTCGTCAAAAGTATACACTTAACAGCGTCGCACAGTTATGATCTGCTGAAGGAGCAGCTTTCATTCAACGATCCAGAACCCTTTCCAGCTATGGATTAGCTCTTGTTCTGCGGCCGTCAGACAAGAAATGGCTTGCCTCGCCAAATTCAGTTTCACAAATACTGAATGTCATCTACTACGTGTAAGACATGGAGCTAAGTCCTGAGGGGATACAAATATGCGTAAGAGAATTCCTGACCCTAAGGAACTTTTCATCCAGGGTTAAGTGTGCAAACGGTGATGGAGAAAGTCCACTGAGCAGAAGGAGTGCTTAGGAAGGCCAAAGACATGAGAGGCCCAAACTTCTAGAGATGACAAAAGGTCTCCTGGATCTGGTAGCATTTGCAAGAAGATACTGAAGTTGGAACACCCCAAGGAGAGCTCAGAGCTGGAAAGGGCAGAGGATGTAGGGGAACAGTAATCATCTGGCTAAAATAAAGATCGCATGAAAGGGTCTTATAAAGCCAGGGCCAGGAATGGTAGCCAATAATGTAATTAGCAGATATCAGTGTTTTCAACAAAGATATTACACAAATTTAAAAGGTCAAAGTTCTCTTTCCTATCTCTACCTCACCTGTTGCCCATATCGTAAAAACTTCCTTTCAGGAAAGCCCTTATCTGATTTTCCAAACTTCTTACTGTTCATGGTGTGTCATGTCCACGTGCCTTGACACATCTTGTTCCCTGTACCTGAAATGCAAGGCAGAAGTCATTGTATCCATTTTCTAGATAAGGAGGTTGAGAATCAGAGATCAATTTCCCAAGGGTACACAAGGAAGGAAGTGGTGAAGCAGGGGATTTAAATGTTGTCTGTCTAGCAAAGGAAACCATAAACAAGACCAAAAGACAACCCTCAGAATGGGAGAAAATATTTGCAAATGAAGCAACTGACAAAGGATTAATCTCCAAAATTTATAAGCAGCTCATGCAGCTCAATAGCAAAAAAACAAACAACCCAATCCAAAAATGGGCAGAAGACCTAAATAGACATTTCTCCACAGAAGATATACAGACTGCCAACAAACACATGAAAGGATGCTCAACATCTTTACTCATTAGAGAAATGCAAATCAAAACTACAATGAGATATCATCTCACACCAGTCAGAATGGCCATCATCAAAAAATCTAGAAACAATAAATGCTGGAGAGGGTGTGGAGAAAAGGGAACACTTTTGCACTGCTGGTGGGAATGTGAATTGGTACAGCCGCTATGGAGAACAGTATGGAGGTTCCTTAGAAAACTACAAATAGAACTACCATATGACCCAGCAATTCCACTACTAGGCATATACCCTGAGAAAACCATAATTCAAAAAGAGACATGTACCAAAATGTTCATAGCAGCCCTATTTACAATAGCCCAGAGATGGAAACAACCTAAGTGTCCATCATCGGATGAATGGGTAAAGAAGATGTGGCACGTATATACAATGGAATATTACTCAGCCATAAAAAGAAATGAAATTGAGCTATTTGTAATGAGGTGGATAGACCTAGAGTCTGTCATACAGAGTGAAGTAAGTCAGAAAGAGAAAGACAAATACTGTATGCTAACACATATATATGGAATTTAAGAAAAAAAAAAAGTCATGAAGAACATAGGGGTAAGACAGGAATAAAGACACAGACCTTCTAGAGAATGGACTTGAGGATATGGGGAGGGGGAAGGGTAAGCTGTGACAAAGTGAAAGAGAGGCATGGACATATATACACTACCAAACGTAAGGTAGATAGCTAGTGGGAAGCAGCCGCATAGCACAGGGAGATCAGCTCGGTGCTTTGTGACCGCCTGGAGGGGTGGGATAGGGAGGGTGGGAGGGAGACGCAAAAGGGAGGGGATATGGAAACATATGTATATGTATAACTGATTAAATTTGTTATAAAGCAAAAAAAAAAAAATGTTGTCTGTCTGACTATAAAGCCCAAGCGATTTCTCACTTTGATTATTGAATGTACGGTACAGTATTGCAATTACTTGTTTGATGTGTCTCTCCCCAATTAAACCGGGAGTATCTCATGGATAAGGTTCAGACCTTGCCCAATTTTGTATTCCCAGAATCCAGTTCAGTGACCAACACACAGCAGACCTTAAGTAAGTTTTGCTGAATGAGTGAATAAATGAAGTTATGCAAGCAGTTACTGAAGGAAAAGTGTTCTTTTCTCAATGAAGGCAAGGTGTTCTTTTCCATGTGACAGTGATGTTACAGCAAATGCTTGGTGGGCTTTATCCATCAACTGTTTATTTATAGTTATAAAAAGAAACAGGGCTTCCCTGGTGGCGCAGTGGTTGAGAATCTGCCTGCTAATGCAGGGGACACGGGTTCGAGCCCTGATCTGGGAGGATCCCACATGCCGCGGAGCAACTAGGCCCATGTGCCACAACTACTGAGCCTGCGCGTCTGTGCTCCGCAACAAGGGAGGCCGCGATAGTGAAAGGCTCGCGCACCACGATGAAGAGTGGCCCCCGCTTGCCACAACTAGAGAAAGCCCTCGCACAGAAACGAAGACGCAACACAGCCAACAATAAATAAATAAATTAATTAATTAATAAACTCCTATCCCCAACATCTTCTTTAAAAAAAAAAAAGAGGGCCTCCCTGGTGGCGCAGTGGTTGAGAGTCCGCCTGCCGATGCAGGGGATGCGGGTTCGTGCCCCGGTCTGGGAGGATCCCATATGCCGCGGAGCGGCTGGGCCCGTGAGCCATGGCCGCTGAGCCTGTGCGTCCGGAGCCTGTGCTCCGCAACGGGAGAGGCCACAACAGTGAGAGGCCCGCGTACAGAAAAAAAAAAAAAAAAAAAAAAAAAAAAGAAAGAAACAGATATGAGCTTCCTGGATGTCCCTCCCCCTAATCTTGATTGATGCTTGCACCTTCCCTTCTTCTGTTCTGCCCTAAACTTGTTTCCAGGAGTGTTATTATGCTAGGATCCTGCTTGGGGATAAGACAGCATTCTAGCATCCTTGCCAATTGGGCTTTTATCTCCCACAGTCCAGAGACCCCACCTAAAACTTCTATACAACGTGTAATATCACCGAACACCACTGTCTTCTCAGAGCCCTGTTTGAACAGGAGCACTCTGGAGTCCTTCTCTCCCTCCTCTTCTGGAAGCTTCTAAGGGCCCTGCAATCACCTTTTACTTTTTCTAATTACAATAAGAGAAGACCATTTGCTCTTTACCTATTTCTTCACCTCACCTTGGTAAACCCCCCAGTTGACTTTAACCCTGTATTTTCTTTTTCTTTTTTTTTTTTTTTTTTGCGGTACGCGGGCCTCTCACTGTTGCGGCCTCTCCCATTGTGGAGCACAGGCTCCGGACGCACAGGCTCAGCCAGGCCATGGCTCACGGGCCCAGCCACTCCGCAGCATGTGGGATCTTCCTGGACCGGGCCACGAACCCGTGTCCCCTGCATCGGCAGGCGGACTCTCAACCACTGCGCCACCAGGGAAGCCCCAACCCTGTATTTTCATCCTCTGAGTTTATGAACTGTGCCTAGTGCTTCCCTACAAGATCTGTTAGATTAGATGCTTCTCAAGAGACACATCATTTCCTCTTCCTGCATGGCCCTTCTCAGGTTCTAGTTTCCAAGTATTGGAAAGATTGCTAACATCTCTTCAAAATCACAAATGAGAAACTTAGGAGTAGTATTGTTTTCTAACCCATACTCTGAACACTAAATTGGTTGCCAAATTCTGCCAATGTTTTCTGTACCAAATTTTTACTAACTCTTCCTTCCCTTCTATCCCTGGCTCACTACAGGTTTGTTGAGTTTATTATATTTTCCCAACACTTTTTGCCTTTATACCAGCCATATTACTACTGGCAAAGGGATTTTTTGGTGTGTGTTCTGCTTCAAGTGGGGCAGTTTCACTCTTTAAACCATAATGGAATCCCCCAGACTTTGGATCATGTTAAAGGTTTTCACCGTTTACTTCATGAAGATGCTGTGAATTACCTGAATTCTTACATTCCCTTCATGTTCCAAATCCTCCCCCTATTGTTAGGTTTATCTTCTTAATGATCTCACCCCAGTCTGGTCTTTAAATTTCTTCTCCTTGTGCTCCTCTATTCAACTCATTTGAGAAATTCTCTCCTCCCTGACAGCCTTATTAGGTAAATCCCATACTACCGGGAAATCCAGTTGACATGACACTCAGAATATATTCCACATCTGCCCGTCCACTGCCGCTACCTGGGGTGGGCACCATCACCTCCTCCTAAGGTGACAGCGACCACTTGTACAGTCTCCCTGCCCACCCACTACACTCTGTCTCAACACAGCAGCTCCATCGATCCTTTTAAAAATCGAATCAAATCACTTTCGTCTTCTGCTTACAACCTAAATGGCTCCCCAGGCTTCCCTGGTGGCGCAGTTGTTGAGAATCCGCCTGCCATGCAGGGGATTCAGGTTCGAGCCCTGGCCCAGGAAGATCCCACGTGCCGCGGAGCAGCTAGGCCCGTGCACCACAAGTGCTGAGCCTGCATTCTAGAGCCCGCGAGCCACAACTACTGAGCCCGCGAGCCACAACTACTGAGCCCGCGAGCCACAACTACTGAGCCCGCGAGCCACAACTACTGAGCCCGCGTGCCACAACTACTGAGCCCGCGAGCCACAACTACTGAGCCCGCGTGCCACTACTGAGCCCACGTGCCACAACTACTGAGCCCGCGTGCCACAACTACTGAGTCCACGTGCCACAACTACTGAGCCCACGTGCCACAACTACTGAAGCCCGCGAACCTAGAGCCCGTGCTCCGCAACAAGAGAAGCCACCGCAATGAGGAGCCCGTGCACCACAACGAAGAGTAGCCCCCGCTCACCGCAACTAGAGAAAGCTCACTGCAACTAGAGAAAGCTCACCACAACTAGAGGAAGTCTGTGCGCACAACAAGGAAGACCCAACGCAGCCAAAACTAACTAAATAAATAAATATGGCTCCCCAACTCTCTCCGAGGCCTCATGCTGTGCGGCCTCTTCCCTCTGCCCACATCACATCCCACCCTTCCCCTTGCTTAGGGCACTCCAACCACACGCTCGCACGGCCGGCTGCTGCCTTGGAGTCCAGGGGGCAGCTCCACCTCCTCTTCGGGGCACTCTTTCCCCATTTATCCACCCCTTCAAGTCAGTGTTCAAATGTCATTTTATTCATCCTATTGGCAGGGCCTTCCCTGACGGCCCCACTTACACGTGCAGCTACTTTCCCTGCTTTGTTCACCTCCTTGGCACTGACCACCCTCTGATACACTAAGATTATTAGTCTATTTGCTTACTATCTCTCTCTACCCACTAAAAAATCAGTACACTGAGGAAAAGACTATTTGTCTCCCCCCCACACACAAAACAGTGACAAGAACAGTGCCTGGCACAGGTATTGAATGCAAACTTGTTGAATGAATGAAATCAAAGCATTAACACACTGCAAGCCTTATATTTTGCCCTTGTTGCTATTAAAAGTTCATAGCGGGACTTCCCTGGTGGTCCAGTGGCTAAGGCTCCACACTCCCAGTGAAGGGGGCCTGGGTTCCATCCCTAGTCAGAGAACTAGATCTCACGTGCCGCAAATAAGATTTCACATGCCGCAACTAGAAGATCTCACATGCCGCAACTAAGACCTAGCACCGCCAAATAAATAAATATATTTTTTTAAAGTTCATAGAGATACGGAACATACGAAACAGGCTCTACCATGCAGAAGTGCACATTCAGTAGTTTCACCTGTTTATATATTTTATCATAAGCAGCAGAGCCATGTTTTGTTTGTGAACATCACAAACAACAACGCATTCGGTGCATTCAGAACCTAAAAGGCATCTCTGACACAGCAGACAGGCAGCCAGGAGTCCAGACGATGAAGCTAGACACAGTTCAACAGTGGACCAAGAAGAGAAGTTACTGTCTAAGAACAGGAAGAAAATGGTTGCCTAACATACTAAGAAAAAGTTGTTTCTGATGGGCTTTCTTGCAAAACTTAGGACGTTGAAAAGTGTCGGGGTCTTTTCCCCCAGTTCATCCAGTGCCAGAGATATTTTTCAAAAAAGCACTAGATCCTCAGCTTATATAACCCACGAGAGAGAAGATTCAATAAATAATAAATAATCGGGCTTGAAAAAGAGTTCTGAATTGGAGATGTTGCACCTCGTCTGAAACTGAAATTTCCGCCCTTTGTATAAAATGTTTGTCAGCCATCGTATGGAATAATTAAGAGTCTGAATCCCTTGGCTTGGGAAGCCCTATGATAAAGCAATTCTCTGCCAGCATTAGCCCCTCCGCGTGCAGCGGTGAGATGAGAAGATGCTGCGGCCGCTTCCCGGCTGGTGGGTGAGGGGAGCCGCCAGAAGGCGGCCACTCTGAACGGCGCCCGAGCAGACAGATGGGGCCTCGGCTGTGCCCTGAAGGCCGACAGACCCGGCTGTGCTGGGCCGCGGGATGGGGTGCATTCCAGGGCCCGTGTGCCTCCTTGAGGATACCCTGCCTCTGGGCTCCCGGACATCAAACCTTCAGCTCCTTGATCGCGGGCACCTTGGAAGAATCGAGCAGAAGAGTCCTGGGGAGAGCTCGTTTCAATTCTGACTGGCTGTCGAGACAGAAGCCAGCACCGGAACTTGCTGGGCCAGGTACCCCGGGAGCTGGTGCTCTCAGAGCAGCACAGGTGTAAAGACACCCCAGGGAGGGCGCTTACAAAAATCAGTGCTGTGTAACACAGCCTAAAACCTGGGAAAGCGTGTCCCGGCCTTTGTTGCCACCCTTCAAGATCAGGCTTCACTGTAACACTTTAAAAAAGGAAAGGAGAGTTCATCAACATGTTCTGAAGTTTAACGTACAAGCGCTGTCCTCTCTGGCTACAATGTAATTGTAGGATTTTATTACTAATTTCAACGGTGGGGTTCCAGTTTTGAAAGTGTTATTTGGTCAAAAGTTCAGATTTCAAGTACACAAAGAGAAACACACAAAATTGTTCAGTGCGGCATTGTTACTGATATTACAGCAACAAAAAATAGCATGAAAAACAACATCCATCAATAGAGGTAGTTGAAGAAATTACGTTGCAAACATACAGTGGAATAATATGTAGCTTGTAAAACTTAAACACAGAAAGATTTCCATGATACAGTAAATCTAAAACTTAAGTTCAAAACAGTATCAGTGTTGTATGATCTTATTTCATTTAAAAATCTAAATGTTTTCTAAAGAAATACCTAGGAGGAGATTAACAAACTACCTCAGAGGATTATGGGAGACTGCATTTTCTATGTCATACATCCCTGTATGATTTAAAAGCTTGCTGCAAGCATCTATTATTTCTATAAACAAAAACACATTCAGGGGTGTGTGTGTGTGTGTGTGTGTGTGTGTGTGTGTGAAAGTTCACTAAGCTTTGGGCGTGATGAAATTCAAAGAAATGGTACAGAGTAATGATATTAATTTGCTATTCTATTTGTAGTCTAGGCCTATGCCTTTTATCATTTCATAAGAAACACATGACCCTAGAACTAGAAAGCTGAGGCCATTCACAGGAAAACAACTTCTTTTCTTCTGACTCAAAAACACCTGCAGCCATCCACTTACTCCAATTACCCACTGGAACAAACATGTGACAATGAAGCCAAAAATATAAGATAATATAAACTTAGTTGAAAACTGAAGTCTCTATAGAAATATCCTTTTCCCCAGGCACCCCTCTTTTCTTAATCTACCCTTCACACATACTCCCCCAGATAAACTCAGGCCTTGACCTGGAAACCACTTTCTTTCTCTTTCTTGATTGTCCCTAAGTGATGGTGGGAACAGGCTGTAAATCCCCATAAAGAACACACTCAGTAAGATTCCAAAGTTTATTGTTCTCAGTATTCGTAAGATTACTTATTGGGGTGCTAACGGTGACAGAAACACGTACACCAGCATATACACTGCTTGGCATTTAGACGCGACTCGCACTGCAAAATATGGTAGACAAGGAAAACGATTTTTGATGGGTAAAGAAAATAAAACCCTCATTACATCTCTCATAAAAGACCTGAGAAACCACTTTAAAGCTCTCACTGGCTACTCTTTGTTTAGAAAGGACCAAATTACAAAGGTTCGTCTATATTATGTTAAAGCATGCTTATAACCGTCTTTCTGAATGATAAATTTAAATGAACATTTCTCTGCTGCCATCTCGTGGATTATCTAGGTAATGCGGACAAAGCTCAGGAGCAGGCAAATTCCCCCAGATTATGCCAGATACGAAAAGACTTATTGGTTATTTAAAGTCATACGCAATGTATATGGACTACTACTTCCAACATATTAAACTTCTTCCTAAGAACCAGGTTCATATTAAGATCTTTTAGCTTTTAAATGTCGTTACCTTGTTAGAGAAACAAAACACTTTTTTGCCACTACTTATGCAATAATTACTATTAAAAAAATTATAAATATCCTCCGTTAAGGCAATGATCCCTTTAAAATCTAGTTTTTTTAATATACACTGTTGGCATTACCTCTACCACCTAAGATTAAAATTTAGGGAAAAAAGGTAAAATCCTCCACTGTCTAAAAAGATAATATCTATGGCATTTAAGCCTAACTCCAAACCCACATGCCATTGGGAAATGACCCCAAAACACATAGCAAGAATTAACTTGTGGTCTTAGACAATGGGGGTCTATGGCCTGAGCTCTCTGTCTGAGTACCTTCCCCCAACACCTGTGAATACCAGCCATCTCCAAAGCAAAGGGACTGAACCGCAGGGGAGGACACGTGAACTCACCTGGTGGTGTGACAATGCAGTAGGAATAGGAACACCCACCGAAAGCATCTGCCGCCTGATTTCTACTCTATGAATGAGGAGTAGGATAACTGCAGAGCTGTTCCCCCTCCACAAAGACTGGGAGCAGGGAAATGTGGGCGTAGGAAAACAGGAAACAGTATTGTGATATTGTGATTTATAATAAGGAGTACATATTTGGTCTTCATTTCCTTCCTGGCACAGAGCTCCTAAAACTCTTGGAATTTCCTGAACGATGAGAGTGATCAAGGAGACTCTCGTTATGTTAATGAGGCAACTTTGGCGTTGCACCTAAGGATAGGGGCTGGTTGCCCAAGGGAACCAACAATGTAATGGGCTGGAGTCTGAATCAGTTGCCAATGGTCAGTGATTTAATCAATCATGCCTCTGTAATGAAGCCTCCATAAAAACCCAGGACAGGGTTCGGAGAGCTTCTGTGTTGGTGAACACGTGGAGACGCTAGGAGAGACATGTGAAGTTCTGCATCCTCTCCCCATACCTTGCCCTATGCATGACTGCTCCTGAGCTATATATCCTTTTATAATAAATGGGTTATCTAGTAAGTAAAATGCTTCTGAGTTCCGTGAGCCACTCTAGCAAATTAATCGAACTCATTCAAGGAAGGGGTCCTTTGAACCTCCGTGTAGCTGGTCTGTCAGAAGCACAGGTTACAACCTGAACTTGCATTGGCATCTAAAGTCGGGGGCAGTCTTTGTGAGACCGAGCCCTTAATCTGTGGGATCTGATGCCATCTCCAGGTAGTGTCAGAACTGGGTTGAATTGTAGGACACCTGGCTGGTGTCAGAGAATTGCTTGGTGGTGTGGAAAATACACGTATTGGAATTGGTGTCAAAACTGTCGGTATCTTCATCCCTTTGCAGATTCTGAACGCAGTCCCAATGGGCGAAGGCTAGTGTGATGAGCAGAGGTATGCTTAACATGTGGCTGCCAAACCCACTGTCAAGTGTTGTTACAGATTCATGCTGCATTTCCCATACAACTCCTGGACCTGCAGGCATTCCTAGCAATGTCTAGGTCTTAGGGTCAGCAATAAACCCAGAAAGGAATAGAGGGGAAAAACAGAGACTCTTGTTAGTCATAATGCATGTATTGGAGAACTGAAGACAACACTGGAAAAAAATTCTGCTTCCCACACACCTGCTGCCCCCAATTCTTTCCCCAGTAAACCTGAGAAATATAGAATTTTCCCACTTGAGAAGAACTTAAAAGGATGTATTAGGAGAACCTTTATGAGACCCTTCGAATGTGTTCTTCAGAATCCCATGAACAAGATCTAAGACTTGTATTGATATCTCTACACTCACTGCCAGAATAGCACCTTTTAGCTGATTAGTGCTCTGGGCACAATAAATATAGTAAAAGGTGGGAAAGCAGGGTAGTAATATGTGCTTTCAGTTGCAGATTTATTTACCTCTGCTTGTAATTAAATGGTTGCATGGGAGGAGATGGGCCCTGACTGATAGATCCTATGTTGTGAGTCAGATCCTGGCCTCAGAAATACTATTTCTCCTTTAGGTTCTGTAGAATCTACCTCTGGGGACTTCAAGATAGAAAATGAGATTGACCGGGAGAAGAGCCTGGGGTTACTAGATTAAGCAGAAAAAAAAAATGACACCCAGTTAAATTAAAAATTCAGATTAAAAACCAAACAATTGGGACATGCTAATATTAAAAATGTATCGATTGTTTATCTGAAATTCAAATTTCTAGTGGGCTTCGGGGATTTTGTCCAGCAACCTTAATCTTCCCCTTCCCCAATGGGAAAGAAATTTGACGGCCCAACTGGAGAAAAAGAAACAAGCTGGTGGGGCTTCCCTGGTGGTGCAGTGGTTGAGAGTCCGCCTGCCGATGCAGGGGACACGGGTTCGTGCCCCGATCCGGGAGGATCCCACAGGCCGCGGAGCGGCTAGGCCTGTGGGCCATGGCCGCTGAGCCTGTGCGTCCGGAGCCTGTGCTCCGCAACGGGAGAGGCCACAACAGTGAGAGGCCCGCGTACCGCAAAAAAAAAAAAAAAAAAGAAACAAACTGGTAATTCCTTTTTAACATAAAGCTAATATTTCTAGATTAAGATAAAATAGCCTAAAAATACACTGAGTAACAAGTTTTCCAAATGTCATGGGGTCAAAACGTACGGCAAATTACATTAAGGTTATAATTACAGGTAGAATTGAAGGTCAAGTAGAATTATTCGCTTCAGTACTTCAGATACTTAGTAAGCACCACTGCATGCAGGCAGCATGCTCAACACCAGGAAGATGGAGAGCAGGCTCATCGTCTAGTAGAGGAGAGAGACAGAGGAGGTGGTACACGGGTGGTACAGGCAGGGATCCAAAGGACACGTGGACCTCATGCTTCTCTTCTGCTGCCCAGAGAACCTGGTCTCATGAGTAAGGAGGTGAAGACATGTATTTTAAACACATAGACCATAACTGTCTGTACTGACTCTTGGTTAACGTCAAAACCTACATATTATCTGTCAGATGATAAAATATCAAAGCTGGAAATGACCTTAGAGACATCCCCCCGCATGACCGTTTGATAGAACGGAAGCCGGAAGTCCCGCAGCCGCTGGCATCAGGGCGGCCGCCTCCTGCTGTACAGACTCCATCTAAGTCTTATCCTGGCTGCTGCTTCCCCTGGGGAGGTCTGGCCACGAGGATGGAAGGGTCCATATCTCAGGTTCCAAATGACGAATAAATTCACGTTTCCAGAGACCAAAACTACCAAAGCCGAGAGAATTTTTAAAAGAATTGCAAGAGAGATTGCTGCCATATTGTAACAGTTCAGTTAGAGCAAAGTGAACAATGCGCTAAAGCAGCAACAAGAAGACAGTGATTTAGCCAGAAGTGGTGTGTGCTTGTTCAGCAGGTAAAATCTACTCGTGCCATCCTTGGTCCTCACACAGTTGTGTCAAAAGGCTAATCTCTGGGTTTCGTAAAGCAAACATTAGGAAAATTCACACTGTGTTGACAATCGGTTCACCAGGCAGAGAGAAGGTAGAAATCGACTTATAAATTACGGAAGCTAGTTATTCACTGCCAAGGCTCCGTCTTCCCTCTACTTGTTACTTTAAAAGAGCAAAAGGATGGGGAGAAAGAAGAGAGAACAGAGCTGAGATTCAGTCTCTGGGAGAAAAGGGTAACATGACCTCAAAGTCGTGGAGTACTTGTCTTCATTTTCCTCTCACTTCCCTTTCTTCAAATCCTCCTTGACTTAGGATATCAACCTCTCAGAAGTCCTCAAGGTCAGGCTGGGAAAACCCTGTGTTGTCTCCCCCGTAACCACCCATGTTCCTTTATGCATAAGTATGGGCTGATCTCTCCTAGAAATAGGAAAACGGATCAGGGCGATTCCATTAAAATGTAAATGATAAAGAGTTTCTAATCTTCCCGATCCACTCGCAACATTTTCCTGTTTTAACAAAACTGATGAGATTTTATGCACCAACACAGAGGTATTTTTAGTCATTAAGAGCGTCTTTCTCTGCTCCCCACCATCACCTCTAGTAGTAAAATATCGAGACTTCTGCCTGGACCACTTTTATGGTACCTACTGGCCAGTCCCTAGTTCACTACCCTTCGTTTCAGTAAAATGCCCAATGCTCATCTACCTTTTGCCCCATCATATTCAAAACTTTCCAACTTTTCTAAATTGTATGACTGCAGAAAATATTTATGTTTTATGCCTAGGACACCTCCTCTTTGGCTTAACCTATTTTGCTCTGTTGAGCTGAATCATATAAGCTCCCATATCAAACTAAACTACATCCAAAGAAAGCCCTACCACTGAACTTTTTAGTTTTGTGAGCAATAAGTTACCTCTTTCCTTATGTAGTTTAGATTTCCTATCACTTTCAATGAGAAGAACTTGATACAATTAGTATACTTAGGAATATCTGAGACACTAAATGAGGTATGCTGCTCTGAAAAGGGGTCAGAGCCCAGAAGGATTCTTAAAAATCAAAACTATGATCTAAATAAAATTTTCTACAGAGGCCTAGAAGAGAAAGTGGAAAAAATCCCGCAATGTAAGCCAAAAAGGTGAAGCAGTGGAAAATATGAGAAAAAAAAAAGTTGGAGAATGGAGAATAAACTGAGGAAGTCCAATATTAGCCAAATAGGAATTCAGGAAGGAGGGGAAACAGAGACAACTAAAGTAAGAAAAAATTTAGAGTTAAAAAGACATAAGTCTTGGGAATTCCCTGGCGGTCCAGTGGTTAGAACTCTGTGCTTCCACTGCAGGGGGCACGGGTTCGATCCCTGGTCAGGGAACTAGGAACCTGCATGCGGCAAAAAAAAGAAAAAAGAAAAAGAAAAAAAAACCGCATAAGTCTTCAGGCTGAAATGCCACACTAAGGTAAATCAAAAGAAATTTATACCAGGATATATCCTTATAAACTTGCAGAATTCCAAGGAAAAAGTGAAGATCCTAAAGGTTCTAGAGAGTGAAAACGGTTCCTACAAAAGAATGGAATTCAAAGTAATATTAGATTTCTCAACAGGGTGCCTAAATAACATAAGACAATATCTTAAAAATTGGAAGGAAAAATTAGTATGGCTCTACAATTCTATATTACATAGTACTGGTCATCCAGATCAAGGCGATAAGATTTTTTAAAGATAAGAATTGGAAGGAAAAAGATAAAACTGATTATTTGCAGGTGATTTGATCTTCAAATCAGTCAACTCTTAAAGATAATAAGGGAATTGAGCAAAGTTCTTAGATAAAAGATAAATTAATCAATAGTGTTATTCCACACTCACCAATTAGAAAATATAATTGAAAGTAAGATACCATTCAGAGCAGCAAATTCAAGCATGAGGATAAAATTTAAAGTTTTATAGATATGCAATGACTCCTTTGACACACCCTTATGGAAAAAATTACATAGAAGCTGAAAACAGTGAGACTAACCCAGAGTATGATGAAAAGAAATTCCACAATGACAGCTAATCAGGATGTTTTAATAGCCACATATGTGGCTAGAACCAGACATTAAAACGTGTACAGAAGAATGTTGGAGTGGATTTCAGTCAGCAAATCATATGATTTAGAGGCTAAAAGAACTAACTGATACGGCAAAGAAGCAGTGGTTCTACCTCTCAACAAGAATTTAAAAGAAAACTCTGAGAAAAAAATTTTAGAAACTTACCAAAAAATCATGGGCCAAATAGGAAGCATTTTCCTTCAAGTGGTAAAGTTTTGGTGAGGCAGAAGTATATTTGTTTCTCTATTGCTCCCATTCTACTGGGTCTGTGTTAAATAATATTATATTCCCACTCACAAAAATTAACTTGAAATGAATTAAAGACTTAAATGCAAGATCTGAAACCATAAAACTCCTAAAAAATACATAGGGTAAGAGATCCTTGACATTGGTCATGGCAGTGATGTTTTGGATATGACAACCAAAAGCACAAGCAACAAGGCAAAAGTAAACAAGCGGGACTACATAAAACTAAAAAGCTTCTTCACAGCAAAAGAAACAATCAACAAAATGAAAAGGCAACCTACGGAATGGGAAAAAATATTTACAAACCATATATGTGATAAGGGATTAATATCCAAAATATATAAGAAACTCATACAACGCAATAGGAGAAAACCCACAAAAGATTCAATTAAAAATGGGCAAAAGGGCTTCCCTGGTGGCGCAGTGGTTGGGAGTCTGCCTGCCTATGCAGGGGACATGGGTTCGTGCCCCGGTCCGGGAGGATCCCACATGCCATGGAGCGGCTAGGCCTGTGAGCCATGGCTGCTGAGCCTGCGCGTCTGGAGCCTGTGCTCCGCAATGGGAGAGGCCACAGCAGTGAGAGGCCTGCGTACCGCAGAAAAAAAAAAAAAAGGCAAAGGATCTGAAAGACATTCTTCTAAAGCATATACACAAATGGCCAACAGGTACATGAAAATGTGCTCAACATCATCAATCATCAGGGAAAAGTAAATCAAAACCAAAATGAGATATCACCTCACACTTGTTAGGATAGCTTTCATCGAAAAGACAAGTGTTGGTGAGAATGTGGAGAAAAGGGAACTCTTGCACACAGTTGGTGGGAATGTAAATTGGCACAGTCACTAGGGAAAACAGTATGGGAGGTTCCTTAAAAAACTAACAATAGAACTACCACATGATCCAGCAACTCCATTTCTGGGAATATATCTGAAGGAGATAAAGTCACTACCTCAAAGAGACATCTGCACCCCCCATACTCATTATTCACTGCAGCATTATTTACAGTAACCAAGACATGGAAATTACCTAAATGTACATTGACAGATGAGTAGATTTTTTTTAATGTGAGATAGATACAGATATAGATATAGATACAGATACATACAATGTATTTTTTAAATTACATACAATGCGATGTCATTCAGCCATAAAAAAAGAAGGAAATCCTGCAGTTTACAACAACATGGATAAAACTTGAGGGCATTATATTAAGTGAAATAAGTCAGACATAGAAATGCAAATACTGTATGATCTCACTTATATGTGGAAACTAAAAAAAAAGCGGGGGGGGGGGGCTTCTCTGGTGGCGCAGTGGTTGAGAGTCCACCTGCCGATGCAGGGGATATGGGTTCGTGCCCTGGTCCGGGAAGATCCCACATGCCACGGAGCGGCTGGGCCCGTGAGCCATGGCCGCTGAGCCTGCGAGTCCGGAGCCTGTGCTCCGCAACGGGAGAGGCCACAACAGTGAGAGGCCTGCGTACCGCAAAAAAAAAAAAAGGACCCAGAAACAGAGCAGTTGGGTGGTTGCCGTGGGCAGGGAGGAGTGGGGGAAATGGGTGAAGGTGGTCAAAGTGTACAAACTTCCATTTATAACATGAGGGCTGCAGTGGACAACATGATAAATACAATGAACACCACTGTGTGTTATATATGAAAGTTGCGAAGAGAGTAAATCCTGAGTCCTCATCACAAGGAAAGAAAATTTTTTTCTATTTCTTTAATTTTGTGTCTATATGAGATGATGAACGTTCACAGAACTTTCTGTGGTAATCACTTCATGACGTCTGTGAGTCAAACCGTTATGCCGTGCACCTTAAACGTATACAGGATATCAATCATATCTCAATAAAACTGGAAGAAAACAAATCAGCCTCTCTGTTAACAATATCATTTTCTTTTGTGTTGTGAGCTAAATATTTCTTTACAGGGAAACAGCTGACGTTAGTGAACGGGGGCTCTTTTTTAGTTAATCAGATCTGTGTTCAAATCTCGGCTCTGTTTCATATTATCATCCGTTAAGTGCAACTGGCTTGCTGATTCACTTTTCTCTCAAATGAGGAAAATGAATCTCAAACAACCGTTATGAAGACAATATATGAGATAACACAGAAAAAATGCTTTGGTACAGTTCAGTAAGAACTTGATAATTCATGGCTATCCCTATAGTCCAGTTAATGAAAAAAAAAGAGATTTTTAATACCTATCTATTTATGATAACTTACCACATATTTGCCATTTAATATACAATAAAGTGACAGCAAGATTAGCTGAATTCCTCATCCTAGAATTTTCTCTCCATACCCATTTTCAACCTCCAGTTGGGAGTAAAGATTCTCTACCAATGAGGCAGAACGTGAAGCCACTACAGATCCTTAGCTAATTGGCAATAGGATGGTGGGTTGAGAGACTGCAGGAGAATGGAAACACAGGGATATTCATGCCTTCACTCGTTTTTTATTCCCCATATGTGTATTTACTAAACAAACATGTATGTCAGATACTGCTGGGTTCTGGAGTTAGAGCAATTTTTTTAAAAAAAAACGAGAAAGAAAAGAGAAACTTTTAGTGAAAGATTATCTTCTTAAGTTTTTTTGGTGCTAGGGGCTATTTATTGACCATTTTAGGACCCTATTAAGAAGCGCTCAGAAATAAAAACTAGTTTATTGCAGAAAGCCAATGAAAATATAACATCCAATAGATATTTTCTGGTCAAATATGTCTTTAACTAGAATTAACCCAGAGAATTAAGTATCTTGAGAGTAGAGTAGACAGGATAAAGGAGAGAGGGCTTGCTGGGCCCTACCTTCCCTGGGGAGAATAGACTAGCTCTGCCCTGTAGGTGCAACAGGGAAGCAGATGCCTTGCAACAAGAGGGAAGCTTTCTCCATGATCAGAGCTGTCTGAGGACCAAAAGGGCAGCCTAGGAAGGGCTAAATCAATGGACACAGAAGCAATTGGGTGACAAATGCAACTACCATTTTTTTTTTAAAACTACCATTCCTTTCAACTCTGAGACTTTTATCAATGAGATGTTTCACATTGAGAGGATGTTGCCTCCAAAGTTTACGCTGAGAAAATAGACACTTGGGATATATTTTTGATACAATATTTGACCCAGTATGGACAGTAGAATTACCCAAGCTGCCACATAGTGTCAGACAAAACGGAAGAGAACCGAGTTAGCCTAGCAAGTCTTTTAGGGCCCTCGGATCAATCTGGCACTAAAGCCCAAATAGAGTTAACCATCTAGAGAATGGCTGCTTTTACTCCGGCTTCTTTATGGATTGTAAGCCTGTCACATTTCACTTGTTTCATGACCGTCATCTACAAGCCACACTAAAAGTTAATTAGCGAAACAGAATCGTCACTGTGATTACAGGATGCAGAGAGTCTAGAATCAGGAATGTAATGTTCGCCATAGAACTATCTGGCGAGGCCACAAAGACAGGAGGAGTGCCTGACCATGAGAGGAGGATGAATGGAAGTTCCCTAAGCAGCTCTTCCGTGGTGAGCTCACAGTAAAAGAGGAAGAGCTGCGAGGGCCAGTCACAGTCAGCACAACTCCAAACAACGTGATCAAACTGCAGAAACGGGTAGAAGCCAAGCTGATACATCAGTCAGAAACAGAGCAGCTAATGTTAAACACGTGACAGTGTTATAGGCAAAGAGCTTCAAGTGCAGACACTGACAGGGCCTAAAATTCCCATGTGATTCCAAACTTAAGGACACTGTGGTAGACAGGGGCAGCCGCCAATGGTGACTCAGGGTCACGTCCGTGCTGTGCCCTTTACTGCTCTCTGCTAAGAGATCTCACCTCTCTCTGAGACGAGAGATGGCACAGGGTTGGGTTCATCACAGGGTACCTCTCCCACCCTGGCCATGATGCTGGTCCAGGGTTGGACAACGGCCAAACCCTTAACTAGGAAGCAGACTCCTTATTGCCTCTGGAATTGCAGCACTGGAGGGGGAGGATTCTGGAGTGGCCTGAGCCTTGTTCTCTACCACTGGGGAAATGCTCCTCTGAGATACTCTGTGGAGGCAAAAATGAAGTCGACCTGTGCCCAGGTTCCAGTGGCTTTCAACTCTCTGCATCCAGCCAGCCCTCAGACTGATCCTATGCCTGCCCTTTCTGCAGTTTGTCCATACGAACCAACGCATTCTCTTTGGCTTTAATTAAAGTTGGGTACTATCCACTTGAAAGCGGCCTAATGTCTATCATATGTGTAACGAGTTTATGGGAGAGACACAGCTCTTTGGGGGAGTAAATGTAAAACAATTTTGTTAAACTATTGCCTTGAGCTCTACTGCATTGAGTGTCCCTCTCTTATCTTTTAAAGATATGGGCAAATTAACTGTCTTTCAGTTTTTACAGGGGTCAGACACTTTTTCTGTAAAGAGCCAGATAGTAAATATTTTAGGCTTTGTGAGTCATATGTGATCTCTGTTGTATATTCTGGTTTATTTTGCAATCCTTTAAAAAAATGTCAGGACTTTCCTTGTGGCGCAGTGGTTAAGAATCTGCCTGCCAATGCAGGGGACATGGGTTCAAGCCCTGATCCAGGAAGATCCCACATGCCACGGAGCAACTAAGCCCGTGCGCCACAACTACTGAGCCTGCGCTCTAGAGCCCGCGAGCCACAGCTACTGAGCCTGAGTGCCACAACTACTGAAGCCCATGTGCCTAGAGCCCATGCTCCACAACAAGAGAAGGCACTGCAGTGAAAAGCCCGTGCACCACAACAAAGATTAGGCCCCGCTCTCCGCAACTAGAGAAAGCCCACGCGCAGCAACAAAGACCCAACGCAGCCAAAAATAAATAAATAAAATAAATAAATTTATTTTAAAAAATAATAATAAAAAATAAAGAAAAAATGTCAAAACCGTGGGCTGGGGCTGGATTTGGCCCGAGGGTTATTAAAACACTTTTTTTAAAATTGAAGTATAGTTGATTTACAATGTTGTGTTAGTTTCTGGTGTACAGCAAAGTGATTCATATTTTCATATTCTTTTCCATTATGGTTTATTACAAGATATTGAATATAGTTCCCTGTGCTATACTGTAGGACCTTGTTTTTTATCTATTTTACATTGATATATAGTAAAAGTTTGTGTCTGCTAATCCCAAACTCCTAATTTATCCCCCCCCCAACAAAACACTTCAGTTTTGAGCTTCAATCCCACTGTTGGGAGAGGCACGCTGCCCCGAGTGTCCCTGCACATTTCTGCTGAGTGTGCTAGACTGGCAGGCTTATGTGTCTTCTGACACTGAGCGTAGACAACTAAGTCACATGGACAACTGAGTCCAGGTGACTCCCAGGTAGCCCAGCATGATGAGCAGAGCCAGGATTAGGGTGAGGCAAGACACCCAGAGCACAAAACCTAAGGAGGCTCTCATACTTAGGTGCCAATCCTGCATTTGCGCAAGACTGAATCCTTCCCTAAATTGTGCACCGTGGGTGCCGTCCCTTGCCCCATCCTTCTCCCAGCCCAGACAAGCACCACCTAACGGCTCATTCTCAAGAAGGAGGAAACTGGCCTTCTTGCTCTTTCCTACAATGTTTACAGCTGGCTCAGAAAGCATTAGGCGTGGGCTTCCCTGGTGGCACAGTGGCTGAGGGTCCGCCTGCCGATGCAGGGTACACGGGTTTGTGCCCCGGGCCGGGAGGATCCCACATGCCGCGGAGCAGCTGGGCCCGTGAGCCATGGCCGCTGAGCTTGTGCGTCCGGAGCCTGTGCTCCGCAACGGGAGAGGCCACAACAGTGAGAGGCCCGCGTACTGCAAAAAAAAAAAAAAAAAAAAAAAAGTTCTTATTGAATATCCTGACACAGGTATATTTGTAAGACATGGGTCTTTTAAAACCACGCCAGAAAAAAATTGTAGGCATTAACTTTGCGTCATTGTTAGGGTCCACTCTAAACTGGATCCACAACAGGAAACTTGGTACTATTTTCATGGGTTTTTAGTATATATGATGATAGCACAAAGGAAAGCTGGTCTCTAAGGGAAAATTTTCAGGAGAAATTTAGAACCCATTCAAACATATTAAACAGAAAAGACAACTTCATCAACTGGAAAAACAAATGTTTCCTTACCAGAAGGATTTCCTTACCAGAAGGATAAAACTGTTTTCTGACTCGATGAGAGAGTGCTTACAGTTCACTTCAACGTTCGGCTTGCTTTACTGTCTTGTGTCACCGATGGTGACACAACCACACATCTTCTTGTGTAGTTTTAGGGCCGGCCTTAAGGGGTCTGTACCTTTAGAGCAGTGGTTCTCAAACGTCAGCATGCGTGTGTCGGACCCCTTCGGAGAGCTGGTTAAAACCCTAATTGCTGGACCCCAGCCCCCGTTTCTGACGCAGTAGCTACTGTTGGGGGCAGGGGAGGGAGCCTGAGAATTTGCACCTGCTAACAGGTTTCCAGTGATGGCAGTGGTGCCGATCTGGGAATCACATGTGAGAAACACTGCCTAGGGCATCATTTTCTAGCTCAGAGCATCCACTGCATCCAAGCCGACCTGTCGTTTCTTTTTTTTTTTTTTTTTTTTTTTCCGTACGCGGGCCTCTCACTGTTGTGGCCTCTCCCGTTGCGGAGCACAGGCTCCGGACGCGCAGGCTCAGCGGCCATGGCTCACGGGCCCAGCCGCTCCGCGGCATATGGGATCCTCCCAGACCGGGGCACGAACCCGTATCCCCTGCATCGGCAGGCGGACTCTCAACCACTGCGCCACCAGGGAGGCCCTGTCGTTTCTTTATAAAAATAGTTTTATGGTAATGCAATCCCATTCATTTATTTACTTCTTGTCTGTGGCTGCTTTCTTGGTGCAACTGCAGAGTTGAGTTGTTGCAATAAACTTTAAGGCCTTCAAGGCCTTTTTTGGCCCTTACAGAATATTTTCTATTTGGTGCTTTATAGAAAAAAATGCTGATCTCTGGTCTACTACATCATCATCTAGCCCTAGTAAACCCTGCCACATCATGTCCTGGCCTGAGGATAATTACAGAGGATAATCCTATAAGGACGTTGCCATGACTGGGGCGTATTTCACTAAATGTGCAATTTCATAAAATTTTATAATAACCTCAACTTTGCATGGGCCAGTTTACAGCTATATATAAACTAAAGATATTTGCTCAAAAGCCTGCTTTATATTCAGGTCATTATTTTAATTCCTTGAATGTAAAGGTTTTTTTAAAAAGGTCTCCATACACCTTGGAGGATAAAGAACTATTGAAAATATCTATGTTACCCAGTCACAAAGGAAAATTGGAAGGATACAGCATTTATTATGGTGGAGCTGCATCTCGTGCAGAGTTATATACACAAGAAAAAAAATCTCATGGAGTCAAAATTATGCTTGGAAATCAAAGTCACCTTTAAAAAATACAGTATACAACATTTACAGACCATGTTGGAAGCAGATTCTCAACGGTCCAACACAGCCAGTTTTTCCTTCAGTGTTCAAACAGATGGCTCAATCTTTGGGTGAGCACCAGATGAAATAGTTGGCTTGCATTTGAGGCCATCTTGTATAAAAAAATACTTATCTTTAAACACTAGAATCACACTCTGCACAGTGAGAAGCTCACGCCACAAGGCACAAAGAATCTATGACCAACTGAGGGAGCTCACTTAGTTTGGGGAGTATTCAAGAGAAATGGTAGTCAGAAGTGACCGCATGACTTAAATCCTCAACGTCTCTCTTTCCCTCTGGCCCAGCACATACACTTGGACTCATAAAACTTGAATGTGCCTCTGATGGGACTCCCCTATGTTCGTGAAGACACTCACAATAAAATAAAGGTCTTTGAGGGCTTCCCTGGTGGTGCAGTGGTTAAGAATCCGTGTGCCAATGCAGGGGACACGGATTCAAGCCCTGGTCCGGGAAGATCCCACATGCCGCGGAGCAACTAAGCCCATGTGCCACAACTACTGAGCCTGCGCTCTTGAGCCCACGAGCCACAACTACTGAAGCCTGTGTGCCTAGAGCCTGTGCTTCACAACAAGAGAAGCCACTGCAATGAAAAGCCCTCGCACCGCAACGAAGAGTAGCCCCCGCTCTCTGGAACTAGAGAAAGCCAGCGCACAGCAACGGAAGACCCAACGCAGCCAATAAATAAATAAATAAATAAATAAAATAAAGGTCTTTGCATGGTGGTTCATATCCCACTCCTGGTACCAGATTCTGTTATTGCTCTGCTCAGGTTGTAAATAAAAAACATGCCCAGCAGAAACAGAGACAGAGATGTAGAGAACAAACGTATGGACGCCAAGGGGGGAAAGTGGCGGGGAGGGGGGAGGGGGGGAAGGAGGAGGGGAGGGGAGGGGGATGAATGGGGAGATTGGGATTGACATATGTACACTAACATGTATAAAATGATAACTAATAAGAACCTGCTGTATAAAAAATAAAATTCAAAAATTCAAAGAAAACAAGATTACTTAGAGATAATGGAGATAAATCTAAAATACAGTCAGCTAAAAGAGTTGAAACTGATGCCTCTGTGAAAGTTGAAATGGGGGAAAAGGTAGTGGACTGCCTTCTGTTTTCATAGAAAACCTTATAATACTTGTTGTTTCTTTAAACCATGCAAATGTATAACTTTGGTTTTTAAAAGAATGTAAGTTTCCTGATGGCACGGACCATGAGAGTATTGTTCTATTAAAATCCCCAGTGCTTCACCTGAAAAAAAAAGAAACATGCCCAGGTAAACTTAAAGGAAAATGATTTATTTTTAAGATATATCAGCATCACTGACGGCACTTGTACTTTGACAGTATCATCTCTGTTTACGTCAGGGCTTTTTAGCTCCAAATAATCCTAGTTAAAAAGCTTATTGGATCATTTTGTCACCATCCACCATCTCTGACCCATGAATAGACACCATGGCAAAATGCAAACACTCCTACGCCATTTAGACAAAGCTGCCATGGGCTACTTTCCTCTGACAAAGGCAACTTAGCAGGCTGTCACTTTAAGGCCCCAACTTCATTCAGTACAAATACCAAATACCAAGCCCTTCCAAATGATCACAAAGATTGTTTAAAGCCACGTTTATTCTTCACAGTAAGTTCACATGAAATTGTTTTTAAAAAGATAATACCTGGTTTAAAAATTTTTAAGATTTTTTTTTCTTTTATTTATTTGTTCTTAGTTCCCCGACCAGGGATCAAACCCAGGCCCCCTGCAGTGGAAGCGCAGAGTCCTAACCACTGGGGCGCCAGGGAATTTCCTGTTTTAAGATTTTTAAGTCCAAGTTTACTTTCATTTCAAATAATATTAAAATATTGTCTAAATTGAGCCTCGCATAAATCTTGTGAAGATGGGTGTTAACCTTATTTTGCATATAAGAAATTGAAGAGCATCATGAAGTCATATAACATTTAGGATAGAGCTGGACTCTAAACCCAGGTCTCTTCTGATTCCAGGAAGCTGACTTAGTAGGTTTCTTGATAAGTAAATCAATGGCTAACTTTGGCATAATCATTACAGGAACATGAAAAGTATTTTAAAATAGTACACAATTATTTTAATTGTTGAATGTATAAGTCCAAAATAGGATAAGTAGCAGCCCAGGAAATAAAAATTTTACAGTTTTAGCAACGTGTGTAACAGGGCTAGTGAAAACTAGGAATGCCATCGATACCTATCTTGCTGAAATAGGATAACAAAAGTTTAAAAGGTTCCTGGTAAAATCGCCTTTCCCTTAGCATATTATTCATCTAACTAAAGCAAAAAGATCGAGTAAACAATCTGCATAAAGAATCACAAATATAGTTGTAGCTTAAGAAGTTTAGATTCATTAGAAAAATGGATCGTTTAAATTAATGTGTGAATATAAAATTAATGTAAGGAATTGAGTATAGTTACTCATACATCATTATTTGTTTGACTCAGTTTAGTAAAATGTAATTGTTTCCTACATTTAGTGTTTATGAGGAGAGATTTTTTAAATTGACCAAGCCACATTGCATTATAGCATCTGTCAATGATTAAAGAAACATCTCCCCATTAGTGATTTAGGAGTTCATGATCTCCTAAAGGCTACCGTAATTTTCCTTTGAGATTTAATGAACAGACATAACACAAAAAATCTTCTGTCCCAAGGTTTCAAAATCTGCAACTGCTACTCATTTATACCCAGATAAAATGTAAAATATCTGATCTAAACTTACATAATATTTTATTAATCAGTAGAGTTATGGTATTATTACCTACACACACTCAATATGTTTATTACCTGCATCTCTACTTGCATGGATGATCCTCAACACTTGGGACTTTCCTGAGCACTGGAGGACATTTAGCATCCCTGGCCCCAGCACACTAAGTCCCAATAGTTCGTTCCATTACTATGACCATAACAAAGGGTGGGCATGAACCGTACACGTGCCCCCAGACATTGCGAAAACCCTATACCACTCTCCTCATCCCCTTCAAGAACCACTGTGATAGATGTTAGAGCAGACCTGGACAAAGTTGACCAAGATAGCCAGTTCTTTGGAAGAGGTTTCTAGGAGACTAGATATATTCAATGTAAGATGTAGCTGGGAAATTTTTCTATACTAACTTATAATTTGACTTGCTGACTTCTTTACTATTGAGCTGGGTTTAATTTTGGAGTAATACATCCCTATGATATTGATTAGGAATAACGAATATCGTTTATTCTAATAGATAATTGTGTTCATTTAAGTTACAGAAGGGTTCTGAGTCAGAACTCGAAACTCGGGAATACTTTTCTCTCTTCCACCCCACCCCCAATCATCACACAGGACCTGGACCTCTTTTTAACTTGAAAGAATAAAATATAATGGAAAATCAGGCTACCTCTATAATTTTCACATATCATTTCAAAATTTTTCTTTAAAAAAATTCAGATTTAATAAATTACTAAGTCAAATATTACTGATTTTATAGATCACATTTATATGTTAGTTTTAGACATACTTTTGGAAAATTGTTATGCCTGTATGTATCACAAATACATTACACTGCAGAGCCCTTGCACAATTATTTATAAGAACTACAAACCAGAAAGCCTTAACTGAATAAGACTGCATGGAGGCAACTATTAAAACACATGTGAATCTGAAATCTAAAAAGTAGGTAGAGAATCAATCTGCTTTCATCCTTTTTCTTGAATAGTTCATCTGCAAAAGAAGGGGGGAGGTAAAATTTCATAAGAAAACTTTCAAATCTTCAGCTGAAATTGAAACCACTCCTGAGAGAGCACACAGGCACAGAATCTTTGTATTGAAAATAAACCAATATCCATTACATTTGTGTACTTGATAGTTATAAATCATAACGTACATTATAGACCCCTGCATCTACATATGCACATAAACTGGCTGTATTTACTTTAATAATGAGATTGCTTCTGTAGAGCAAATGATACAATAAATGTTCAACTATTTTGAATGGTTGCTATTTCTATTTTATAGTCTTCATATGTCTTCATTGTTTTGAAAATGTAGACAACTGAAATTAAATAGTCATTACCATTCCTCTACAGTAAGTACTGATATGCTATACATGAACACAAACACTTATAGAAACATACTATGCATTCCTTTGAAATAGGTGAAGAAAAATAACAGCCATAACTTGCTAAAAAGTCATGTAAGATAGCTGCCTTTCTACTGATGACATTTTCGCTTCTACAGTTGTGAATTAATATTTTTTAATTTGGAGAATTTATAAATATACAGGAAATGTGTGACACCCATTAACCAAGCCTCACAAACCAACATAATTCCATGTCTATGTAATAGTAGAAACTGTAATTTATAACATATACCAAATAACAATTCAAGCTTATTACAGCTATCAAAGGCTTCTTCATCCTAAAACATTTACGCTTTTGAATAGTTGCTAGCTCAAAAATGTTTATGTCCGTTTTAAGTATTCAATTGATTAAATTTAAACCTTCTCCCCAGAAGTGCCTTGAGAAATTTTTGAATTATATTCTTGCCCTTTTAATATATTTTTACTTGGATCATGACCTAGATTCTGGATATCTGGAGAATCCAAACATTTGTGGGTATATGTGTTGTCGAAATATTTTAAAATAGGTAATACTATTGGGTGCTGAAATAAAAAAGAATTTCAAGGTTAAGAAACTTCAAATCTATAAATATCTGCTATCAAATAGGTGGCACCATGCTGGCTGCTATTTAGGGTACCCTGACATTTATAACGGGAAACACTTCAGAAATAAGCCCAAGGGCAAAATGAATACACTAAAAATCATACAAAAGCTGAGTAACTAATAAAACAGCAAAGATATTCAACTAAACATCAATGGTTTTGTATATAAGCTTTTGCTCTGAATTTCAATTTGAGCAGTTTCTGAAACCTGCTGGTTGGAGGAAAGGGGCTTTCCTGAACTGAGCAAAAAGTAACATCTCTCACAAGACCTTTAGAGCTTAGAAGTACAAGAACTAATTCATGGTTTTCAACCTTGGCTGTATATTAGCATCACCCCAAAGCTGTTAAAGAATACCCATGCCCTTGCCCCATCCCCAGAGACTGGTTCAAGTATCTGGAGTGGGGACAATGTTATTTATTAAAAGCAGGCAAATAATCCTAATGTGCAGATAGGGTTGAGACCCACTGAACTAGATGCAAGGATCAGAGAAAGCAGATAGTAATCTAGGAGTCTGATGATCTTTCATGGAAATAAACTCATCCATGCTAATATAAAAAATATGACGGGGCTTCCCTGGTGGCGCAGTGGTTGGGAATCTGCCTGCCAATGCAGGGGACGTGGGTTCGAGCCCTGGTCTGGGAAGATCCCACATGCCGCGGAGCAACTGGGCCGGTGAGCCACAATTACTGAGCCTGCGCGTCTGGAGGCTGTGCTCTGCAACAAGAGAGGCCGCGATAGTGAGAGGCCCGTGCACCGCGATGAAGAGTGGACCCCGCTTGCCACAACTAGAGAAAGCCCTCGCACAGAAACGAAGACCCAACACAGCCATAAATAAATTAATTAATAAAAAAAAATATGAGTGACTGGAGTATTGAGACTGAGCACATTCTCATTCTGGTTAATTTTAAATAGGCTTAAGATAAAACTAATTCAACTTGTCTCCTTAGTCCACTAGGAATTTAATAGTAGTAATATAAGAAAATTCCTAACTGGCCAATCCAGCAAGTCTCTGTTCAGCCTTAGAGAAGGATCCAGAGTTCAGCTATCAAAGACCAGTCCTTCCAGCCCTCCTCTGGACTACACTCGCTTCTGAACCTCATTCTACATTAAGTGTCTCTTTTCTATATCTTCTCTCTCTAGGATCCATCCCACTAACATCTAAACATCTCAGTCTCTCCTATCTTAAAGCACGCATCCCTAGATCCCTCATCAACACCCTCGCCCACAATCCTATTCTTCTAGTGTCTCCTAGCTCAGTGTCCAACCAGCCCATCAGTGCAGCTGCTAAGGATCCTGGGGGTCTCCCCTCACAACGAATCACCATGTCCTTCTCTGACAATGCATTAAAGAAACTCTCAATCATGACACCTCTCTCCATGCCCACTGCTTCTTACCAAGTCTAAGCCACCATTGTCCCTGCATTGCAAGTATGGTAATAGCCTTATAATGTGGTATCCTCCAATTCATTCTTCTTCTCTCAGGCCCATTCTCCACATGGTAGCCTAAGTAATCTCTTGGGCAAATTACCAGTTACCAAACCCATGTTTCAGTCTTTCCTTCCTTCCTTCCTTCCTTCCTTCCTTCCTCCCTCCTTCCCTCCCTTCCTTCCTTCTGCACGAGGGATCTTCGTTGCCGCGTTCGGGATCTTAGTTGCGGCATGCAAACTCTTTGTTACGGCATATGGGGTCTAGTTCCCTGACCAGGGGTTGAACCGGGGCCCCCTGCATTGGGAGAGCGGAGTCTTAGCCACTGGACCACCGGGGAAGTCCCAAATCCACTTTTTTAAAATTAACAGACCTCATAGAAGTATTGAGATCAAGTGAATACTAAACAAGAGCAATTAGCAACTGTGAAGCATAATAAATGGTAGTTATTAGTTTATTAATGTACAAATACTTAATAGCAATTGAACTATTTGCATTAGCAGAGGAAACAAAATATTCAGGGACCAAAAGGGCCTACAAAGTCTTGTTTTATCTGGCCTCCACCAACATTTCCGTCTCATCTTAGACTCAACACATCAGCCTTACTCTTACTTAGCCTTCACAAAGCTGTTCCTTTTGCCTGGAATGCTCTCCTTGTCCCACTTGGCCAATGAACTCCTGCTCATCACTCAAGTTCTGGCTTAAACTTTAATTTCTCCAAGAAGCCTATCTTGACTCCTCCATCCCCCTTCCCAGACAACATCAGGTCTCCCGAACCTCCTGTGCTACTTCCAGGTACATCATATTTGTAATGAGCTGTTCCATGATCTTCCTTCCTTCCCACTAGGCCATGAACCCCATGAAGGACCATGTCTATAACTCCATCCATCAGCACTATGACTGGGACAATATAGGTTTTCAAATGTTTAATAACTAACTTTAATGACCTAACTGAAACATACCCTCAAGTGTCAGCATGAGTTGGTAATTGTTGGCATTTCTCCATCACTTTGTCTCCATTGAGCTTCACCAACCAGAGTAAGGAAAGTATCTTCTTTTTCCTAGTATTTAACTTGTATTTCTAACATAAGTTATGGAGGTGACAAACCATCTGCTTGGCCTATTTTGCTATGACAACACTAAGAAATGGTATAATGAAGGAAAAAAGTTTATCTGTTTTCCCATCCTGTATCATAATAGCTCAGTGATCAGGATCTTAATTTAGAATAATTTTTCTTTAACTCATTACCTTCTACCAGCTTACACTTGCTATTTACTATCCAATCAGAGAAAAAATTCCCGTAGATTGTCATCCCCAAGAGTTTTACTACGTTTCCACAAGAAGTTAAATAAAATACTAGTAGTCCTTAATACCAAGCACCATAAGTATCTTCATCCAGAAGTCTTTATACATTGTTTATCGTCCTTCAGTAAAAAACACTAGTTTTTTACTGAATTTAACTCTCAGTGGGACCGGAAACACTTGGATTTCTTCTCACTAGGTACATCTTGCTTTAATTCCATGTGTGTCATGTGAATCTAATTTTTTTAAAAAAGACCTTATATCACCTGGAAGAACTTGATACATTAAAAAAAATCAATAAAATCAAAACTAAAAGTATAAATGCCCATGTAAAGAAAGTTTGACAAAGCTTTATTTTTACATACGAATTTCCTTAAAGCAGTACACTTTTTCTCTGAGTTTCTACATGGAGAGGTAATGATTCTTTTTCCCTTAAAATGTTATCTCCTGGGCTTCCCTGGTGGCGCAGCGGTTGAGAGTCTGCCTGCTAATGCAGGGGACATGGGTTCGAGCCCTGGTCCGGGAGGATCCCGCATGCCGCGGAGCGACTGGGCCCGTAAGCCACAACTACTGAGCCTGCGCGTCTGGAGCCTGTGCTCCGCAACGGGAGAGGCCACGACAGTGAGAGGCCCGCGCACCGCGATGAAGAGTGGATCCCGCTTGCCACAACTAGAGAAAGCCCTCGCACAGAAATGAAGACCCAACACAGCCAAAAAAAACAAAAATAAATAAAAATTAAAAGAAGGCTCAACATTAAAAAAAAAAAAAAAAAAAAAAAGAAGGAACGAGACCAGCGTTCTAGTAGATAAAGGAGGAGGAGGAAACGAGAAGAGAAGGGACAGGGGCCTGCAGGGCTGGGAGACATAAAAAAGACATCCTGGGAAGATAGGGAGCCTGTGGACCACAGAACCCGGAGACATAAGAGCATCACGTAAAACTAAATGGAGTCTCGTTTTTTTTTTTTTTTTCTTTTTGCGGTATGCGGGCCTCTCACTGTTGTGGCCTCTCCCGTTGCGGAGCACAGGCTCCGGATGCGCAGGCCCAGCGGCCATGGCTCACGGGCCCAGCCGCTCCGCGGCATATGGGATCCTCCCAGACCGGGGCACGAACCCGTATCCCCTGCATCGGCAGGCGGACTCTCAACCACTGCGCCACCAGGGAGGCCCTGGAGTCTCGTTTGAAAAAAAAAAAAATGTTATCTCCTAAAATGGAGCCCTGCCTTCTAGCTCAACTCTTTCAGTCTGCCTTAGGGTTTTTTCACTCTACTTTTTCATTCATTGGTAAGGTCAGGGTGACTGATTTTCCATGTATTGCCTTTTTCCATTACTTACCTACCAGTCTTCTAGTGCATTTATCTTAAGCTAAAATTTTCCCTTTTTTCCCACCAATCACAAGATTACTTTTTCTTCTGAAAATGTAACTGGATATCTGAAATATCTGTGTCCTAATAAACTATCCTTCCACTTGGAATACTTAAACATGAGAAAATGGATACTTATGCAACTCATATTTTCATGTTTAAGTCCTTATTGGAAAAGAATAGATTAGAAAAGAACCTCGGGAAACAGGCTAGTCCCGAAGCCATCAGTAATGAGGAGGCTTGGAGCTAGGCTTCAAGGTGGGCTTGATAAGAAGGGGGCAGGGCAAGAGGAGGCACAGCTTTGAAAGTGACCTAGGCTGTTGTAACTTACAAAATAAACACGCTTAGGAATGAAGAGACAAAAGACACAACTAGGGCTTCCCTGGTGGTGCAGTGGTTGAGTCCGCCTGCTGATGCAGGGGACACGGGTTCGCGTCCTGGTCCGGGAAGATCCCACATGCCGCGGAGCGGCTGGGCCCGTGAGCCATGGCCGCTGAGCCTGTGCGTCTGGAGGCTGTGCTCTGCAACGGGAGAGGCCACAACAGTGAGAGGCCCGCGTACCGCAAAAAGAAAAAAGACACAACTAAGTGGTCAAGGGTACAGCAGACCAGGTAAGTGCTGAAAGAGTTTAAATGGTTAGGAAAGATTGGCAACAGCCCAAGCGGGCAGAGAAGGCTCCATGGAATAGCCTTGAAGAATAGATAGAATTTGGTCATTTGAGAAAAGAAAGCATTTACTGAAGACTAAAGATGTCAACTCAACTAAAAATAAGAATGTCGGATCAATTAGAAGAGCAGGACAGGTTACAGAGAATATTGAGAACATAAGAATAATTTAGATTTGACACAATAAAAGTCACTAAAGGCTTAAAGCTAGGAGAGTAGAAAATAAAAATATATAATTATTTTGGCAACAATTTGGTCACTAAGAAGGACCTCTGAGATTTAAATCTCAAACCTGGGGAATTCCCTGGCAGTCCAATGGTTAAGACTCCATGCTTCCACTGCAGGGGGCATGGGTTCAATCCCTGGTCAGGGAATTAAGATCCTGCATGACACGCAGCACAGCCAAAAACAAAACAAAACAAAACAAAAAAAAACCCCAAACCTGACACTTATTTGTTATATTTAACTCCAGTTATTTTATTTTCAACCTTCAGTTTCCTCTGTAAAATGAGTACTAAAATCCCAGCTCACTGGACCCTTGGGATGATTAAAGGAGATTACACAAGTAAAAGCCCAAGTACATGGCCTGGAATGTAGTTGACGCTCCAGTAATGTTACATGTTACTAAGAAGCAGGTGGCAGTAATCCAGAAGTACAATAATTACTCCAAACAAGAGAAGACTCAGAATACCAAATACCCAGGCCCCCGACATGGAAGTACTACTATCACTGTCAATTTACCATAACAACTCATTCGTAAACACTCCCCAAATGTTGGGCACACACAGTATTACACTCCAGAGTGTGGCAAACACTGAGAAAACCTAAGAGATACTCCCTCCCCTTACAAATCTTGATCTCAATAATAAGTGATATACTTACGGAAAGTAACGGACCATAAATGACAGGTCCCGAACCTAAGTAAGTACCATAGCAGTTAAGATAAAGAAAGAATCATGGGGTGAAAAATGACCACAGGGGTGTAATGGATTTGAATAAAAAGCAGTGGGAAATACTTTGTACAATGTGCAAGTTGCAAATATTTTTATTAAAGAAATGGGCATTTCTCTTTAACGTGTTAAAGAACTTCTGTAAGTCCAGTAAGAAAAACCAAATCCTTCTCCCCCTGCCAAAAAATGAAAAAGGACAGAGACAACTCACAGAAAAAAATAAACAGCCCTTAAATACATAAAAAGCTCACTCTCAATCATAAGAGATCCATTTTTTTAGACCACAAAGGGCTAAGTATGAGGTAACACAGTTGGAGAGAATGAAGGAAAGCAGGAAACCTCATATCTTGCTGGTGAGAGAGGAAACTGGAATAATTTCTAAGGAAGCAGGAACTATCTAAATTAAAAGCCCTCACAGCCTTTGACGTAGCAATTCTACATCTAGGAATCCATTCTACAGATATACTTAGGTAGCAACATTTGTAGAAGCAAGGGATTATAATCAAAACACTGGTTAAATAAACAGTGGAACATTAGAATGTTAACAATGTGAAGCTGTGAAAGAAGGAAGCTACTTTATACAGGGATATAGAGTAATTCCTAAGATATACTTTAAGTGAAAAAAGTAGGGTGCAGGGCATTATCCTGTGTGGGACAAAAACATGAAAAAGTTGGTAAATTTACAGACTATCCTTGATGGGCACACAAACTTAGTAGCAATGGCTGTCCCTGGTGAGGGGAACCAGGTGACTAAGGTTCAAAGGAAGAGTCACTCATCACTGGATACCTATCTTGAACATGTTAAAAAATTCAAAGTGTATACTTCCTACCAATCGAAACAAGTGAGAACAAAATAAATCAAAACATTCACTGTTATCAATATGGTCCATTTGTAGGATGGACAGATGACTTGCATCTTTATGCATTTCTATAATTTTCATAAGAAAATGTTTTAAAGGAGATGAGAGTGTAAAGGAGGAAATTCTAGATAAGAAAGAATATGAGCAAATCTAGAGGGCAGGCTGAATACAGAATATTTAGGTTATAATACACAGGCAAGCCTAAATAAAGGAGACTTTTTTTAAAGAGTTTTACAAACTGTATTGCACTGATTAAAATTCTAGGTCTCCATCTCATATTTTTAAAAAACAGACTGTTTTTGAAACGAGATATACAACTGTGCTTCACATATAGAAAGGCTGTGGTAATGCTGCAGAATGTATGAAAGATTAGGTTGGGGGCTAAGCTCTCACGGCATTTTTGGTGCTGGACAAAGCAGTACAAACTAATCCATGGGCCTTTGTTGACATTAAAGCAGAAAAACGACAAAGGTACTGTTAAGATTAATCTGACACATCAGAATGTGGCTACTCTACAGTAAAAGTAGCCAATTTCTGGCCACAGGCATGTTTCTTGTGGCTCAGGTAGTGTTTTAAGGGTCTGGAAAAGCAATAAAGTCCAGAAACTCTGATTGTTAAAAGCCCATAGTCCACATGAGAAGACATGGTTTCCCTCCTTAGACAGGCTGGGCACTCTCCGTGTGTTTTCCTATGTTGTAGCCTAAACAGACTCACTTCTTTCACGTACCTAACTCTTCTGGCCTCCAGACAGAGTTCTGGATTGCTAACAGACACCCGGGTGAAGTCACTGGACTACTGGAATGCTGGTGGTGGGAGACGGGAGGGCTCAGCAGGGGACCCAGGACACAGGCTGCCCGTGAGAGGCGGAGGCTCGGGAACCAGGCCAGGCCACGCAGTCTAGTCCTGGCTTCACTACTTATTAGTTCTGCGACCTGGGACTAATGAGTTACTTAATTTCTGTCTCATTTCCCCCCATCTATAAAATGGAGACATAACAGTACCTACCTCACAGTTGTTAAGGATTAAATGAACAAATATTTGTAAAGCACTTAGCACAGTGCCTGGCACAGAATTAGTTTTTCTGAAATTTATTGCATGACCTCAGTTCTAAGAGAAATAAAAATTCACAGACTTTACACTTGATAGGTACAGCAAAGGAGAGGGGAACTCTCAAAGACGACAGTAAATGGAGATTTAGAAGGTATCTACCCAGAGGTACCTGAAGACAAGAGATGAGTTCTTCAAGGGTCAACATTCAGACAAAAATCAAATAGCTGAGGACTTAGCCTCAAAAACAAAAATCCCTCTGACTGGATACAGAAAGATGAGTCACATAGAGTGTGACTAGAAAGGCACAGTGTCTTGCTTGAGACTCAAAGAAGAGAATCATGTCAAACTTCCAGTAACAATAATTCCATCTTATACTTGTACCAGTACTATATATATGTAATATTCTCCTAAAATAATTCTATAAGAATCAGGATATTATAAGTTAATTTTAACTTCATTCAATGGAGCATTATACCCCTTTCTCCTGCTTTTTGAAAAAATAAAAATCAAATGACAAAATAAATGGGGGAATTTGCCTAGCATTAATCAGCCAGAAATAAACATGCCCAGAAAAGAAAAAAAATACAGCCTGACATTTTTCCTATTTGCCCAACGAGTTCAACAGTACCCTCCATTTATTTTTTACTGATTAAAAAAAAAAATTCTTTGTTCATTCTCTTAAAAAAAAATTTGAGCATTAAATACTAGCCAGGTACTGCTACAGACTTTCTCGGTTCTCAGAGAGCTAAGTAGGGGACAGACACTGGTAAATATAATTTTAATCTAATGCGATAAACACTACAATGCATATGTGTACAGGGGCACTGATCCAAACCCAGGAAGAAGCAGGTGTGGTGCTGGGAAGGAGATGAATGGAAGATGCCCGGGAATTAGTCGGGTAACGCACTTGCAGCGAGGGAGTGAGGAGAAGGTGCCGGGCAGTGTGGATACAAACAGGCTTTAGCGAAATCAGTAAGGCTTATACCACAAAAATGCAATATCCATTCAATTTTAATTATCTTACCTTTTATTATTTTACAATATATTTCAAAAAATGCTGTTACAGTTGCCTTAACTGCTCTATATATAAGACCTGGAATCAAGGAACACTGAGAATTAGAACACACAAACATCAAGCTGTAATACCTACTTGTGCTGAACAACTACTATCAAAAGGATGTCGTTTTTTAAATAAGCAGATGTGTGGCAATGCAAAATAAAATACAAACCTGTTAAAACAGAACAGTAAACTTTGTTTCAATGGCTATAGAAAGGAGGTGGTTTTGTTTTGTTTTTTTTCCCCAACACATCTGGTCTGGCAGCAAGTTGTACTATGCATTTAAAGCAATACATGCCCTGAAAGCTTATATTTTCAGTTGTGCGCATCACCTGAATCAGACCCCAGGTGAAAAAATATTACTCTCCATACCCTCAACACCCCTCCCTCCATAAGGTCACAATGTTCTTGAACTCAAGATTCTTGTTGGCGAACTATTTTACAATAATTCTTCTCCAGTGACACTGGATGCTTTTAGTTTTCTCTAAAAGAGAAGCAATGAAAATGCAAGGAAACCCTCCAGGGTCCAATTTTCACTTCACATTCTCCAAGGAGTAAAATAGCAGCTCTACATGTTGATGAAAAAAGTTTTTGATTTCCTCCTATTAGTTTTTAATCATATGAGCATTAAACTTTATCTGGAGTTAGTTGGATTTCCAAAAGAAAATTTTTTGTTGCCAAATATTTCAGAAATTTAATAAAGCATTACATATATGTAATTAGCTCTTAAATCTATACCAAAAATATATATGTATATATATTTATATTTATTTATCTTACCTTTGCTGAAGTCCTGTTTTTTTCTGGCAGAAAGTTTAAGTGGACGGACAAACGCTGGCTTTATTTCTTTATAAGCAATAATTTGAGTCTTTTTTTCTTTTCATTCAATATGACTGCATGTTCATAATAAATTCACAAAAGGCAATACAAGGAAACACCTACTGAATAGGCATCTGCCAAGCAATTCATGTTTTAAGGTTAGACTCTACCAAATAGCACTATGGCATTATAGGCATTCCATTTTTGTTTTCTTTTTTTCAAGTTTGTCAGTTCTTTACTACTTTTTTTTTTTTTCTTAGCAAGGGATACTGTATAATCACAAAGTAAGGCCTAGAGACCATTTACAGTCACTCCCAATATTAGGGTGGACATAATTCTCAAGAGCTGATATAAACCAAACTGAACAGTAGTCAACTAGGACCACATTTGGTCACATTCAAATGGTCTTCCAATAACACTTTGCTGATATACATGTTTCCTTCTCGACTGATTTTGTGTTAATCTTTTAAAAATTATAACAAATAAGACTGCCAAGTTTTTGTAGAGTTGTATTTTTAGGGGTTTGTTACGTTGCTATGAATATGTTTTAATTCACAAAATGTCACTAGTAACGTCCTTTCTATAAACATGGTTGGCAAAATAAAAAAGGCACAAAAGGGGAATTATGAGAAATGCTTTCAAAGCAAGTATCTTTCACGAGAAAGAAAGAGTACCAAAGCAAGTATCTTTCATGAGAAAAGGCAGAGAAAAGTGTTCAGTAATTCATGCACAACTTGAGCTAAAAAAAAAAAACAACAAACTTCTCTTCAGATAGGTCCTGAGGCTTGAGAAAACAAGTTTTCCTAATCACGTGCTTTGTGTAAAATAAAATGTAAAGCTGCACAAATACATGTTTGGTTTAACAGTGGACCCATGTTTTTTTAAAAAGTGAGGCAATTTAAACAAAGGAAAACAAAACCAAAACGCCTTCATAAACAAAGCAATTCCACCTGTACCCTCTGTCCTTTTTACCACTTAGTGGGGTAAAATGTCCAGTAAAATGTAAAATGCAGCATTCTTAATCATGTAATCTAGAAACTTTTCATGATAACTTATTGCAAATTGCACTTGACAGTTCACCACAACAATGGAAAACTGGCCCCTTGTTCGTTTACACAGTCCTTGAGCCCCAAACTGAAGTCACCAGTAAAACGATCTGGATAAAAAGTTTGCAGCTGTGCTCAGCCAGCTAGCTCCACCCTCTGGGTGTGAGCCCACCCGGGACACTGCTTTATCCTGCTCCTTTGTGGGACTCTCGTCCTCAGGCAGGTAGTCGGGCAGCTCTGTGTTCTGTTCTACTTCCACAGGTGTGTCCTGGAACGGGACCAGCATCTGATGCAGAGAGCATGTTAAGAGTTGTTACAAAGTCAACCTAATTGATATAAGTACATGTCAAACGTTAAAAGTCAACTTTACGTCTCATTCTCATCACCATATTTATTCTCAGAGGCTATATTCCTTTAAAAAGTATCCTCTTCTATGAAGGTAGGCCCAATTGTTGAGCACTATGTAAGCGCAGAAGGAAGAAGTACACATGAAAATGCTGATGCTTTTCTCCTGAGGCTCCAGGAATAAATGTTCAACCTCTATTTAAAGACGACAAAAACAAGCATCTGACTGCTATGGGGCCCTGAAGGGCCAATGAACCTCCTTTCTATGGAAACTCAAATGAGCTAAAGCCATATAGATCCCTCTTCCCTATCACAAAGCTAGTGGAAAGAGTAGCAAGATGCAAAGATTATCACTATATATACTTGCCCAACGATGGGTTGGATCTTTATTTTTGGACTGGCAAAACCAATTAAGGGTTAGAAAGTATTTAAAAACCAATGCAAGGAAACCACATATCCTTTATTTCCAAATAAAATCAGCAAGACATCTCCACTGAGATCAAGAACAGAGTCTGAGAGATTCTGAAATCCAACAAAGATCTCTCTATATTTCTAAAAGTGTTAACTGCTAACCAAGAAACATTAGAATAATCTGACTCAGCCACATCGCTATATACTCAGCAGCTATTCATCTAAAAATACTAGCAATCTGCTGGCCACAAGGGATCATCAAGAGGGAGTCAAGCATAAAGCAAACTAAACAGAGCTTTTACCTCTTCTCCACTTTCGCTTTTCACAACTTGCTGAGCCTTCATAACCTTGGTTGATGCTATTGCCGATGCCAAAGCCTAGGCCAGATAAAAAGACAACAATTTTGAACACTGACGTGTTTACCTGTAACCTCAAGCATATTTAGCCATTTAAAATACCAACCTCTGCTTTCAGATCTGAACGGATTCGCACCACACATCTTTGAACAGCCATTTGAAAAGTAAAGCTAATAACGCCTTTAATTTTTAACAAAGCCTCTTCACACAGGTTTCTCCGAGACTGAAAAAGTAAAAGCAAATTGTTATTAAAACTAGCAAAATAATAAGGGAATAAATCAAACCAAACAACACTGAACTAGTCTTTATATTTGGGGGAAAGGAGGGAACACAGGGCAAGGGAAAGCTAATGTCCCTATTTCAATTCTACAATCACACATTTGAGGGCACAGAAAGGGTGGTGCTTAGTCAAGTTTATGAAAATTTATAAGATCCAACAAAATAGTAATTCCTGCTAGATTTTTTTCAAGCTTCATTACTAATATTTAATTTTAATCATTTTAATCAGAAATAAATTTGCCAGTGTTAATTTAAATCTTAAACCAAACAGAATGGAAGAATAATATAGAAAACATGCTGAAAAGCAGAGTTTCCTCAAGCTCAAGGGTGGGCAAACTACGGTCCAACAGCTGTTTTTGTAAATAAAGTTTTATTGGAAACACCCACACCTATCTGTTTACATATTGTCCAAGTCTAGTTTCACCCTCTAGCAGAGTCAGTAGTCATAACAGAGACCATATGCCTGCAAAACCGGAAGTGTTCACTATCCAGCCCTTTAAAGAAAGGGTTTACTGACCCCTGCTCTAGCTTTAAAACCTCCAGAGATAAATTCTAACAGACTGAAGTTAGAATTAGTGAGCATTCAGTGTATGAGTCACTATTTTTTAAATCACTTGGTATTTATATCACCGCATCCCTCATTCATGGCATTCTCGGTGGTTACCACTGCATTCTCAAGGGTTATCAATATCCACTTTTTGGTTCTCATTTTCCTCTTGACAAACACAATATAACATACGCCCTTCAATGCTTCTTTGACTTCTTAATAATACACTACCCTGGTGTTCTGCTTACATCACTGAGTATTTCACCCTCTGTCTCATTTTATCTCCAAGGTCCAGTCCTAAAACTAAGTGATTTTCTTTCTACTTCATCCCTCAGTAGACTATTCAGATCACTTCAAACATCACTACCATGTAGAAGCACAGAAGCCTACCTCCAATATGATTTTATTTTCATTTGTCTACAAACACATCCACGTGGATAACAAGTGGTCATCTTAAACACAAGATCCAAAGAGAAAATGAATTAAAAAGTAACTACAGTTCTCCCCATCCCTCCCTCCTCCTCCAACCCATACATCAAATCAACATCTCTGAATTATCCTGTTTCTGTATTGAAACCAGACTCCGATTCAGTACTTCTGAGGGGACAGGAATCGGCAAATGACACCAAGTCTCTGGGTCATAGCCTAGGAAGCACTGCCTTCAATTACCTGATTCATTCTTCTCTTCTATTGAATAAAATCAGTCTTCAAACTTATTCCCACATCCTTCAAAACAACTCACATCATTGTTTATCTCCTACTTAAACTATTTTTCCACTTCTGCGTTTCAACACTATTCAGGCAAGGGTCTCGCATACAGTGGTGCATGGCAGCGCACGGGGCTCATGTACCGCACTGTCCCTTCTGCAAAGCGCCTTTGGTGGATTAGTGCCCAAACGGTCCATGTTTATCTCTTCCACATATTCAACACCAGGTAAACTTAAAAGTGAACAGAAGTTTGCATAGCATGTACAACATGAAAGTTAGGATACGACTAGTCTAATCTGTTTCCTTACTTTAAATGTGAGGAAACCAACAAATATAAACGTTAAGCAACTTGCCTGGTTTATCACAAGAGTCTGACGTTAAATTCCAACTATGTGTGACAGTGAAAAACCAGATTCACGATGCCAATTCATCTTTATTTTAACACAAATTAACACATTTGCAACAGGTAAAGGGGGGGGTGTCCAATTCCAAGATGTAAACATGAGATCTTCAACAGAGCAAATAGGATCAAGAATTAGCTGCAAAGGATGAGTAACTTCTTGATGGGGATAGAGGGTCAAGATTAGGTTTTAAGAATCATAAGCAGATAAAATTAGGAATTGGGCAAGGAGGTAGATGGGTCAAAGTTAACTGCCTGGCAATTGCTAGGAGAAGAGTCGGGGCAGGGGAGAGAAGAGGGGGAGAGGGGAAGGGGAGGGGGAGGGAGGGAGGGAGGAAGAGGGGGAGGGGGAGAGAGAGTGTATGTGTATCAATTCAAAAGATGTAGATAGTAGCCTCTCTCCAATTTCTAAAGACTCCATAGTAGCATGATTTGCAGCTGAGGAAACAAGGCAAAAGGAAAAATGCTTGTGACAATCCAAAATCAGGAATATCTTTCTAAAAGCCTTGATACATACACTAAAGTAATGTACACTGCTTTCATGACTAGTGAGAGTAGACACGTTTCCCTGCGTAGCTGTCCAAAGCAGCAGTTAAGAGCGGGGTTCTGCAGCTAGACCCACGCTGCCTAGATTCAGATCCCACGTCCTTCACTCACCACTTCTACTATACCAGGAAGCTATTTCAATTTGGTGTGCTTCCGTCTCCTCATCTGTAAACTGGGACTATAAGTAGACCTTATAGTTTTATGAAAAATAAATGAGTTAACACACCAGAAGGGTACCTGCAAGTACTGCAATAAATGTTAGCCGATACTATTTACTGGAAACTACATCTCTTCCAGGAATTTCCCATTTTCCTGTTCGATTTTCTTCTGTTGATTTTTTTAATATACATTTTTAAATTTTTATTCTTTTTAATTAGAGTATAGTTGCTTTACAATGTTGTGTTAGTTTCTGCTGTACAATGAAGTGAATCAGCTCTATGTATACATATTTCCCCTCCCTCTTGGACCTCCCTCCCACCCTCTCCCCCCATCCCACCCATCTAGGTGATCACAGAGCACCGAGCTGAGCTCCCTGTGCTATATACAGCAGGTTCCCACTAGCTATCTATTTTACATACAGTAATAAGGCCACTAACCAATTATTCATTACAAATATTTTCCTACTTGTTTTTACGTTTTAAGAATACATTTGACAAAGCAAAAACTTTATTGTTAAACTACAGCTCTTTCCTAAAGCAATTTCTTCCACATCCTTTTATTACTTTTAGGTATCTTCTTAGTTGTCTATGTGTGAAGGCTTGACACTCATGGCTCCCTTTCTTGGGAACATGCACTCTTCCACATATATCCACTGCCTCACTCCTAAGTTTTGGTTAAATGTCAGTTTCTCCAAGAGGACTTTTAAACCATCCTATTTAAAACTATAATCCACCATTCCACCCCTTAGTAATCCCTAGCTACCTTCCCTTTATTTTTGTCCATGGAACTTACCACTTCTACTATACTATAAAACTTGGCGTGTTGACTGCCTCCTCCAACTATGATATTAGCTTAATGAAGTCAAACATAGGATTTATGAGAACTTTTGCTTATTTTGATCACTGCTGTATCCCTGGTGCCTAAAATAGTGCCTGGCACATACTAGGTGCCAGGTTATGCCACCAAAACATTACAGTACAGTTTCAGAGTTAACTTGCTTTTTTTTGGATTTTAGCAATTACATTTTTAAGATATAGTGGCCTATATATATTTCAATATATTTATTTATTTATTTATTTACTTTTGGCTGCACTGGGTCTTCGTTGCTGTGCACGGGCTTTCTCTAGTTGCAGGGGCTACTCTTCATTGCAGTGTACGGGCTTCTCATTGCGGTGGCTTCTCTTGTTGCAGAGCACGGGCTCTAGGCACGTGGGCTTCAGTAGCGTGGCGCGTGGGCTCAGCAGTTGTGGCTCGCAGGCTCTACAGTGCAGGCTCAGTAGTTGTGGCACACGGGCTTAGCTGCTCTGCGGCATGTGGGATCTTCCCAGACCAGGGCTCAAACTCGTGTCCCCTGCATTGGCAGGCGGATTCTTAACCACTGCCTAACGAGGGAAGCCCCCTATGTGGCCTATATTTTTGTGTGTGTGAGCTTTGTTGGGTTTTATTATTTGGTTTCTGCTAGCTTTAAAAAGGAACTGTACTGTTTTCATTCATTAACATTAAACAAATAGTACTGGTGACAATTTATATATCTTAATATCTTTCATTCAATTAATTTACATTTACCAGAACCTGCTTTCTAGAAACTTTTTGGGATCTTGGCCCCAGTTTCGATAAGATAGTTGTTAACTTATTTGGCAATGTCATGAATAATATGCATATGAAAAGTTTTCCCCAACCCGTTTACTGAATCTTAAATCCTGAGGGCTAGGTGCCCCAATACCACAACTAGAAAAAGCTGTGGATAATCCAATGTAACCTACCTGGCACAGCTAAAGAGATAAGTGGTAATCCACCAGTTGCCAGCCCTAAATATGTGAAGGTATATAACTTATCACTGCTCAAGATAACTTCAGGGAGACCTGCAATTCCAGTCAAGATGGAGTAACAGGGACCAGATTTACCCTCAAGCCTTAAACAACTAAAAATACAGACAAAATAAAATGAATAAAACAATGATTTCCAGGTGTTGGAAAGCAGGTGACCCCCGAGAGAAGGGAAGCAAATGAAGTGAGGCTCACCAGCACAGCAGCATATTGCCTGGAAAATTTTTAGGCTGTGACTCACAAAGCAGGAAGCCAAGCAGAACCAGCAGTCTCCCCAAGTTGAGGACACAAAGTTGAAAATTCAGGGAGGTCAAGGCAACTATAATTCATAGCACAGAGCATGAGAGGACACAGTTGCACAAAGGGGGCCCCTCAGAGAGAAGACACACACCAGAGATCGGCAATGGGCTCCCCTCTGGTTTTCAGCTGAGTGATGAAGGAAACAACCAGGCTGGAAAGGAATAGAAGGAACCATCCTGCGGACTCACACAGGGCTGGGAATACTTCCTGTCCCCATCAGCCAGAGCAGAGAAAACTGATGTACACAGCGCACAGACGGAGAACCCAGAAGAGTATGGCCTCAGTAGCATAGTAAAATTATCCCTAGGTTAAACGGTGCTGTGGTCTGCCTACCAGAGCTTAAAGGCAAGACTCAAAAACATCCAATGTTTGCAAGTAACTTAACTGATCCAGAACAAAATTCAAGAACATTTAAAGGCTTTGCATACAAATACATGCTGTATCCCAATATGTAAAATCTGTAATATCTGGCATCCAATCAAAAATTATGAGGCGTGCAAAGAAGCAAGAAAATACAACCTATAACTAGAAAAATCAACCTACAGAAACATACTCAAAAATAACACATGACTGAATTAGTTGACGAAGACATTAAACAGTTATTCTAACCATATTCTGTATGTTCAAGTAGACACAGTGTAAACTGTTAAGGAGATATATAAAAGGTTCAAATCAAACTTCTAGAGATAGAGGGAAGAAATAAGATACATTACATATAGAAGAACAAAAAAAAGAAGGACAGAATTCTGAATAGAAACAATACAAGGGAGAAGACAGTGGGACAATATTCGTAAAGTATGGTAAGAAAATGAACTGTCATCTAGAGTTCTATACACATAAAAATATCTTTCAAAAGAAAAATACAGTAAGGACTCTTCCAGATACACAAAACTCAAAGAGTTAGAGACGTCAATATCCATCTGACTTTTTTTTTTTTTAATTTATTTTTTGGCTGCACGGGGTCTTTACTGCTGTGCGCGGGCTTTCTCTAGTTGGGGCGAGCGGGGTCTGCTCTTAGTTGCGGTGCACAGGCTTCTCATTGCAGTGGCTTCTCTTGTTGCGGAGCACGGGCTCTAGGCGTGCGGGCTTCAGTAGTTGTGGCACGCAGGCTCAGTAGTTGTGGCTCGTGGGCTCTAGAGCACAGGCTCAGTAGTTGTGGCGCGTGGGCTCTAGAGCACAGGCTCAGTAGTTGTGGCACATGGGCTTAGCTGCTCTGCGGCATGTGGGATCTTCCCGGACCAGGGCTCAAACCCGTGTCCCCTGCATTGGCAGGAGGATTCTTAACCACTGCGCCACCACGGAAGCCCATCTGATAAAACAGCTGGACAGAAGATCAACAAGGAAGAAGACGACTTAACACTGTACACCAACTAAACCTAACAGACACTTGTAGAACACTCCAACCCAAGGTATATAGATTCTCAAGTGCACATGGAACATTCGCCAGGATAGACCTTTAGGCCACAAGACAAGCCCCAACAAGTGTAAAAGGATTGAAATCACACATATGAAATGAGATCAGAAATCAGTAACAAAAGGAAATTTGGGAAATTTATGAATATATGGAAATTAAACAACAAACTCCTAAACAACCAATGGGTCAAACAAGAAATCACCAAAAAAACTAGAAAATACTTTCAGATGAATGAAACGACAAACTACACACCACACCTGATGGCGTGCAGAGACAGCAGTGCCTAGAGGGGAATTTATAGCTAAAACGACTACATTAAAGTAGAAGGAAATCTCCAACCAGTTACCTAATGTTCCATTCGAGAAACAAGAAAAAAGGGCTTCCCTGGTGGCGCAGTGGTTGAGAATCCGCCTGCCAATGCAGGGGACACGGGTTCGAGCCCTGGTCCGGGAAGATGCCACATGCCGCGGAGCAACTAAGCCCGTGCGCCACGACTACTGAGCCTGCGCTCTGGAGCCCGTGAGCCTAGAGCCCGTGCTCTGCAACAGGAGAAGCCACTGCAATGAGAAGCCTGCCTGCTGCAACTAGAGAAAGCCCACGCGCAGCAACAAAGACCCAACACAGCTGCAAAAAAAAGAAACAAGAAAAAGAAGAGCCAACTAAACCCAAAGCAAACGGAAGGAAGGAAATAATAAAGATTAGAGCAGGGGAAGAAAGAAATAGAGAATGGGGGAGGGGTGGATAGAAAAATCGATGAAAGCACAAGTTGGTTCTTTGGAAAGAGCAACAAAATTGATAAACCTTTAGCAAGACTGACCAAGAAAAGAGAGGAAGAAGACTCAAATACTAAGAGCAGGAATAAAAGAGGATATATTATGACCAATCTTACCAAAAGAAAAGGATTATAAGCGAATACTGTGAACAACTGTATGCCAACACATCAGATAACCTCTGTGAAGTGATATATTCCTCAAAAGACAAAACCATAAACTGACGCAAGAAAATATGAATAAACCTATACAACAAGTAAAGCAACTGAATTAATAATCAGAACATTTCCCACAAAGAAAAGCCCAGGACCAAATGGTTTCACCAGTGAATTCTACTAAATGTTTAAAGAAGAGTAACACCTATCCTTCACAAACTCATCCAGACACTTCCCAACTCCTCTTAGGAAGCCAGGATTACCCTGATACCAAAACCAGAAAAAGACAGCACGAGGGAAAAAAAGACTACAAACCAATGTCCTGTATGAATACAGATACAAAATGCCTCAATAATATACCAGCAAACTGAATCCAGAAGCACATTAAAAAGATTATGCGCCATGACATATTGGGATTTATCCTAGGAATGAAGGGTTGGTTCAACATATGAAAATCAACGGATGCAATACATGATATTAACAGAACTAACTCATCTCAAGAATAAAGACAAATAATAAGCCATTTTTGAAAAACATGGACAAAGAATGAACAGACATTTCTCCAAATGAGAAAATCTGTGATAAATTAAAGACATACACAATAAACCCTAAGTCAACCACTAAAAATGGCCAATAAGCACGTGAAAAGATACCATCATTGTAATTAGGTAGATGCAAATCAAAATCACAATAAGATACCACTTCACACCCACTAGAATAGCTATTTTTTTAAGAAATGGAAAATAAGAAATGTTGGCAGGGATGTGGAGAAAATTGACCCCTCACACCTTGCTGATGGGAATGTAAAATGCAGCGGCCACTGTGGAAAAACAGTCTGGCAGTTGCTCAAAAAGCTAAACGTATCATCCAGCAATTCTACCCTTAAGAATATACCCAAGAGAAATGAGGACATATATCCACACAAAAACCTGTACATAAATGTTCATAGCAGAATTATTCATAATAGCCAAAAGGTGGAAATAAGCCAAATGTCCATCCTCAGCAGACCTGTACTACTTACTATAAGAAATGTTAACGGAGTCCTTCAGGCAGAAGGAAAATGATATGAGACGAAAATCTGTATTTACACAAAGGAATAAAGAGCCCCAGAAATGGTAAATATGTGGGTAGACAGAAAATACTCTTATTTTTTAATGTCTTTAAATACTTGTAAATGGCTAAGATGGATGGTAATTCTATGCTAAGTGTAATTTACCACACAAAACAATTTTTAATCAAAAAAAGAGAATATTTAATGTAATAACAAAGTAATCTGGGGTTTATAACATATGCAGAAGTAAAACATACAACAAGAACACAAAGGCAGAGATAAGGCAGATGAAAGTATAGTGTTATAAGTGTCTCATGCATGAAGTGATTAGTGTTATTGAAGCTACACTGATAAGTTAAAGATACAGAAAATAAACCCTGAATAAAATTCAAAAATACACAAAATAAACCCTAATTCAACAAACATAAAAGAAAGGAAAGAAGGAAAGAGAATTAAGGCAAATAAGCCAACAAAGGAGATAAAATGCAATCATAAAAAACTTTCAATTAGTCCAAAAGGCAGAAAAAGAGGAAAAGAGAACAAGGAACACATGGGACAAATAGAAAGCAATTAGCAAGATGGTTGTTTTAAATCCAGTCATACCAATAATCATACTAAAGGCAAATGATCCCAGCACTCCTGTTAAAAGGTAGAAAATTTTCGATTGGATTAAAAAAGCAAGGCCCAACTATATGGTGCCTATAAGAAATCCATGTGAAATACAGACACAAATAGAAGATACACACTATAATCAAAAGAATGCTTGAACAGCTAATATTAAAAGCAGACAAGGGACTTCCTTGGCAGTCCACTGGTTAAGACCTTGCCTTCCAATACAGGGGGTGTGGGTTTGATCCCTGGTCAGGGAGCTAAGATCCCACATGCCTTGTGGCCAAAAAACCAAAACAGAAGCAATATTGTAACAAATTCAATAAACTTTAAAAATGGTCCACATAAAAAAATATATTAAAAAAAAAAGCAGACAAGGTAGAATGAGTTGAGAAAAACCTACACTGTACAACTACTGAATAATACTTTAAAAGACAGTACAACTGGTATTACATTTTCCTTAAACGTTTGGGAGAATTCACCAATGAAGATATCAAGGCCAGAAATTGTCTTTATGGAAAGGTTTTTAACTACAAATCCAATTTCTTTGATAGACATAGAGTTATTCATTCAGGTTATCCATTTCTTCTTGAGTGAGCTTTGGCAATCCATCTTTCATGAAATTCTCCTGTTTCATCTACATTATCAAATTTATTGGCATAAAGTTATTTAAAATATTCACTTATTTTCATTTCAGTGTCCATATTAAAAGATCTAGAGCAATGCTGTCTCATTTCTGATACTGATATTTTGTGACTTCTCTCTTTTATTCTTAATCAATTTGGCTAGAGGTTTATCAATTTAATTGATTATGTCAAAGATCAGCTTTTGATTTCACTGATTTTTCTGTTTTCCATTCCACTGATTACTGGGGTTTTTTTTGTTTCTTCTGCTTACTTTGGATTTAATTTGCTCTTCTTTTTCTAGTTTTTAAGGTAGAAGCTTAAGTCACTGAGACCTTTTCCTTTTTGTATATAAATATTCAGGTATTTGGCGCTAATGAATTCCCCTCTAAACTCTGCTTTAGCTGCTTCCCACAAATTCTGATACTACATCTTTTTTTTAAATTATTTTATTTTTTTATTTTTGGCTGCATTGGGTCTTCGTTGCTGCACGCAGACTTTCTCTAGTTGCAGAGAGCGGGGGCTGCTCTTTGTTGCGGTGCACAGGCTTCCCATTGTGGTGGCTTCTCTTTGTTGCACAGCAAGGGCTCTAGGCATGCGGGCTCAGCAGTTGTGGCTCGCAGGCTCTAGAGCACAGGCTCAGCAGTCATGGCGCACAGGCTTAGCTGCTCCGCGACATGTGGGATCTTCCTGGACGAGGGCTCGAACCCAAGTCCCCTGCATTGGCAGGTGGATTCTTAACCACTGAGCCACCAGGGAAGCCCCACATTTTCATTTTTATTCAGTTCAAAATACTTCCTAATTTCTCCTTTGATTTCTTCACTGACCCATGGATTATTTTAGAAATGTGTTAGTTTCCAAAATTCTTAGGGGGTTTTCCAGGTGTCTTTCTGTGATTGATTTCTAACTTGCTTTTTCATTGTGCTCAGAGAACACACTTTGCTTGGTTCTCATTCTTTTGAATCAGGACTTGTTTTATGGGACACAATATGGTCTATCTTGGTAAATGTTTCATGTGCACATGAAAAGAATGAATATTATCTTGCTGCTGAGTGGGGCTTTCTATAAATATCAGTTAGGTTAAGTTGGTTGTTAGTGTTGCGTCTCCTATATCCCTGTTGATTTTCTGTATACTTGTTCTATTAATTGAGACAACGGTATTCAAATCTCCAGCTCTAGTTGTGAATTTATTTCTCCTTGCATTTCCGTCAGTTTTTGCTTCATATACTTTGAAGTTCTATTACTAGGGCATAAATATTTACATGGTTATGTCCTTTGAATAACTGACCCATTAAGCACAAAATGCCCCTCTTTATCAGAATAAAATGCTAATATTGGGACTTATTCTTTTCTTTTTATTTATTTTATTTATCTATTTATGGCTGTGTTGGGTCTTCGTTGCTGCATGTGGGCTTTCTCTAGTTGTGGTGAGCGGGGGCTACTGTTCATTGCAGTCTGTGGGCTTCTTATTGTCGTGGCTTCTTTTGGTGTGGAGCACAGGCTCTAGGCCCGTGGGCTTCAGTAGTTGTGGCTTGCGGGCTCTAGAGCGCAGGCTCAGTAGTTGTGGCGCATGGGCTTAGTTGCTCTCCACGGCATGTGGGATCTTCCTGGACCAGGGCTTGAACCCGTGTCCCCTGCACTGGCAGGCGGATTCTTAATCACTGTGCCACCAGGGAAGCCAGGGACTTATTCTTAAAGATTGTTAGCAGGTGACGCTGAGATAACCAGTTAACATGATTTCTCTCTCCCATGTTATGAACCACGTATTTATAAAAGTCTTACCGTATCATCAAGACCATCTATATGCAAAACCACTGTTTTGGCACGTTTATTTGTGGTTCCCAGAAAAAACTGAGCTTTCCTTCGACGTGAATTCATTTCACTGAAACTATCACCATCTGCCATATTGGAAGACTGAAGAATTTCATAGATTTCAGAGGCCAGCAGTTTTGTTTCTCCTGGAGTTGTAGTCCTTGAAAAGAAACATATAAATTAACAAAGTAGTCTTGTCACTTCTACTGATTCTGTAATTTTATTCCTCAACTTGGCAAAACCTTGTTTTCTTCATTCTGATCTATACTTTATTTCTAGAGTCACATAGGCTACATCTACTTAGATAAAGCAATTACAGACCACAGACTGGCAAAAATGGTTATAGGAAATAAATACTCCCACCACCACTATTTTTAACTTCCTTTATTTCATAGCTCAAAGTGTCATCATTTTCATACGGTAATAAATTCCTTTCTGGAAGATTTTCAATTCCTATCTACTTAAAACCAAAAGATTTTAAAAGAATAACATAGTCAAATCAACATGATGGTCCCACTGTTGTTCTAAGTATGTTTTTCTGGTATACTTCATAGGACTAATTTTATTGCTACCCTTCCTACGAAACAGTTAAGGGAACACCTCTATAGACACAGATCTCCCTTAAAGCTAAGTAAAATCTTGTCTTAGGCAAAATGAAATTTGCAAAAGCATATAAGCAAAAATGAAGTAAAAACGAAGTTACAAAAAAATGGCTCTGAAGAACCTAGGGGCAGGACAGGAATAAAGACGCAGACCTAGAGAATGGACTTGAGGACATGGGGAGGGGGAAGGGTAAGCTGAGACGAAGTGAGAGAGTGGCATTGACATATATACACTACCAAATGTAAAACAGATAGCTAGTGGGAAGCGGCCGCATAGCAGCTCGGTGCTTTGTGACCACCTAGAGGGATGGGATAGGGAGCGTGGGAGGGAGACGCAAGAGGGAGGGGATATGGGGATATATGTATATGTATAGCTGATTCACTTTGTTATACAGCAGAAACTAACACAACACTGTAAAGCAATTATACTCCAATAAAGATGTTTAAAAAAAAAAAACGAAGTTACGTCTTGATCTGGGCACTATATGAGGTATCACAAATATCTATGCATGTTGCTGTTCAACAAATTAATGATAAATAATTACTGCCTTATTTTTTTAAAATGCTTTTAAAACCAAAATGAAAAAAGCCAAGAGCATCTACATATTTGGAAGCAGGTATCTTAGTCTTAAAAAAAAAAAAATTACTGGGCTTCCCTGGTGGCGCAGTGGTTGAGAGTCCGCCTGCTGATGCAGGGGACATGGGTTCGTGCCCCGGTCTGGGAAGATCCCACATGCTGCGGAGCAGCTGGGCCCATGAGCCATGGCCGCTGAGCCTGCGCGTCCGGAGCCTGTGCTCCGCAACGGGAGAGGCCACAACAGTGAGAGGCCCGCGTACCGCAAAAAAAAAAAAAAAAATACTATTCAAATACTGTGATTCAAAACATTCAAGTACAAAAAGTCTAGAGTTATATGGTACAGTTGGCCATAAACATAAGAAAGACTGTATAATTAAACAAGTATTAGTTGCCCTAATCTTCTTAGGCAAGTGAAAATTGAAAGAGCTGATTAATGCCCTGGATTTAGTTCAGTCTTTAAAATATGACATCTGAGAAAAGACTATTTTGAAAAGCTCTTTCATCTAAATAACTGGAATTCTGCTCAGTAATTTACTATTCCATAATGAAGTATATTGATTCCTCACCACTTTTTCTGAAGTTATCTATATTGAAAATGTTCAAAATGTTATTCATAAAACACAACTGAAAGGTGAACTCTGATCTTCATTATATATCAAAAATAATTTTCATTTTGAATGTATTTCTTCACTGGTCATAAATACCAATTCACTCTAATTCTATATAGATGCTACTAATAACATTTTATACTGCCTATAAAAGCCAGATAAGACTTCCATATACTTCATGAAAGCAGTGAATATACTATTTTAATGTTAAAGACTTGTTATCATCTTTTGAAGATCTTCACAACTTTTCCTTTAGGAGTTGGTTTTGCTTTTTTTTTTCCTGTGTTGTTCACTAAAAAAAGTGTTCTTATAACATTTATGCAACTCAGAAAATCATCCTTCATTTTTCAATGTAAAACCAATCCTAACTTAAAAAGGGTTCTAAGAAGGCAGTCAGCAGCTCTGCTTAGGTAACAATGAAGTCCAAAGGCAGGAAAACTATGATCCTTGAGCAAAAGCCCGTCATTTACATATCATCTCTGGCTGCTTTAACCCACAAGGGCAGAGCTGAGTGCCACAACAGAGACTGTGAGCCCAGCAAAGCCTAAAATAGTTACTATCTGGCTTTTTATTTTACAGAAAAAAAGTTGCCACCCTCTGTTCTAAAAACTTTACAAAAAAACAACATAAAAATCAAGGCAAAATGGAGCAGCATTTTCAAGAATCACAAGAAAACAAAAGGTGAACCACAGATGCAGTCCAGTTGTCCTTCAAGTATCAAGGTTATAGAAAAGGAGTTTTAAACATGAAAGAACTCAAGGAATACTAGAGTCTTACTTGAGCAATCTACTAGAGAATTAAGCTTCAATCAAGAAAGAGATGACTGGGAAAACTTCAGCAAAAGGACTGATGAGGAGAATTTTACACATTTAACTGTAGATCTAAATTTAAAACTAAAGTGGAAAAGAGAATAGAATATATAAATGTTCTGATAAAGCAGAAATAATGCAACTTAAAAAAAGGAAAAGGGAGAAGAAAAGGGAAAAGTAGAAAAAGTCATTGACTATGGGAGTGAAAAGACTACCATTAAAACTAACAAGCAAGATGGTGAGTTTAAATAAGAAAACAGAAAACTTAGAACATCTCTTTAAAGTATAAGTACAAAGGTAACCACTATAACAATAAGACAAATCAGAAGAAATTTTCCAGATAAAAGAAGAAAACAGCAGGCACAGAAACACAACTATTATAATATACATGGTAATTACAACAAAAATGAGTTATGATGAAATATATCAGTAACGGCAATAAATATAAATGGACCTAGCTCACTAACTTAAAAGATTTTCTTTTTTTACTTTAATTTTATTAGAGTATAGTTGATTTACAATGTTGTGTTAGTTTCAGGTGTACAGCAGAGTGATTCAGTTATACGTATACATATATTCATTCTTTTTCAGATTCTTTTCCCAAATAGGTTATTGAGTAGATAGAGTTCCCTGTGCTATACAGTAGGTCCTTGTTGGTTATCTATTTTATATATAGTAGTGTGTGTATGTTAATCTCAAGCTCCTACTTTATTCCCCCCACTAAAAGATTTTCATTTTGACTCACAAAACAAGACACAACTAAAAGTGATTCAGAAATAAAGGAATGGGCAAGTGTAGATGAGGCAAATAGAAACAATTAGAAAAGGAATTGTGTACTGCTATCACACAAAGTAGAATTCCAGCCCCAAATCCAAGCATTAAACATGACAAAGGACACATTTTTTTCTCCTAAAATACATACTTCACAATGACTATATATAAGTTATGAAGACATATATACCAAACAACAACATGTATGGAGAAAGAATAAAGCAAATGTTAAAATAGTAAAACAAGGGACTTCCCTGGTGGTCCAGCGGTTAAGACTCTGCGCTCCCAGTGCAGGGGGCCTGGGTTCGATCCCTGGTCAGGGAACTAGATCCCACATGCTGCAACTAAAAGCCCGCATGCCTCAACTAAAAGACCCCCCACATGCCGCGACAAAGATCTCATGCCGCAACTAAGACCCAGGGCAGCCAAAAAAAAATAAATATTTAAAAAAACAAAAACACAGTAAAACAAATGGTAAAATGTTAAAATCTGGGGACTACCAGTGTACTTATCTAGGCATCAGTGTACTGTTTGTACAACTTTTCTGAAAGTCTGATGTCATTTCAAACTAAAGTTTAAAAAAATATGTATGTATAAACATATTTAAATGAAAAGATAAATGGCATTATGGATTTTTTTTTATATTTTTGAATTTTTATAAATAAACCACATACGGCATACTTGTAATAAGATTTTAAAATAGTATTTTAAAGAAAATAAAAGAACACAGAAGAAAGGCATAAAGAAACGAAGCACATACTTTTCATCCAAGATTTTAGCAAGAAGAATAGACCACCATTACTATGGCACTGTTTTAAAATCTAGAATTTTAGGAAGTTCTCCAGACGAAATGAAGTATTTTAAAGTTGAGATGCCACATTTTATTAAACTGACTTTTATTTATAGCATACTTCATGTTAGATATTCACAAGTGCTTTTATAAAATACATTTTGTATCAGAAGTATTACTCCTGAAATACCAATTAACAAATGTCTTAAACTGCATTTAGATATTTTCCTAGATTGACATTTTGAAAATTCTCTCCACAAAGGGATCCAGGGTTAAAAATAAAATGTAAAAAGGTTCTAAGCTCTAAGGACAAGTTTTCATTTATGGAAGATTAAAATTAGAACACAATGCCAGATTCATTTTGAGTGACAGAGAACTTAAAATTCTCTTCTCAATTGAAGAACTGAAAGTAACAGTGACTTTGAAATCAATCCAACTGTCCATCTGTAAGCACCAATTTGACCTAAACGTTAAGTCAAACCTGCTGTTGAATAACGTGCTAAAATCTCAGCAAAATTTTGTAGCAAAACATAATTTGGTGATTAAAGGGAAAAAATTTTAATACGCAAAATTTTCCCTATTTTATAAAACATTGTTCTCTGCTTCTCATGTTAAGAATAACCTCCACTCTCCCCACCTACTTCTGCTTTCTGGTTTCCCCTTTGATCACTCCAGATGAAGGTTTCTCTTCAGTCAGTAAAGCAGCATCCCTCCACAACAGATTTTCTTTGTTCTCTGGGTCTTACTGGGGTATGGAAAGATCCTTTTGCTGCTTCCCTAGTTGTATAGTTCCACAGAATCATAGCTAAATCTCCCCCTAACTCAGTACTCCTAAACAGAGAGAAAAACTGATCCGAATCCCACCCTGACTGCCTAGCTGTCATGGGGCAGCCACATCAATGAAAACAGTTGGGGTAGACAATATAGATCTCTTGTGCTATGGCTTACCAAGATGACCTACATAACAATGGAGTAGTGGTAAATCAGTCATCTGTATCTGCCAACACAGATGTCAAAATGCAAAGTAATGTCTAAAGAACATATGTCTACAGTGTCAAACAATTATGCATATATAAAACTCACCCTGCTCTATATGATAAAAACTTTTCCTTTTGATTTTTTAAGAATTTTTAATACAGGTACCCAAAAGAAAAAAGTAAATGAGGAGAAAATAATCATGCCAGAGCAATCTAATTTCTTTTTTTTTTTTTTTTTTTTTTTTTTTTTGCATTACGTGGGCCTCTCACTTCTGTGGCCTTTCCTGTTGCGGAGCACAGGCTCCGGACGCGCAGGCCCAGTGGCCATGGCTCATGGGCCTAGCCGCTCCACGGCACGTGGGATCTTCCCGGACCGGGGCATGAACCCGTGTCCCCTGCATCGGCAGGCGGACTCTCAACCACTGCGCCACCAGGGAAGCCCTCTAATTTCTTAAAAAAGGAAAATGAGGGACTTCCCTGGTGGTCCAGTAGTAAAGAATCTGCCTTCCAATGCAGGGGACTCGGGTTTGATCCCTGGTCAGAGAACTAAGATCGCACATGCCGCAGGGCAACTAAGCCCGTGTGCCAGAACTACTGAGCCCGCGTGCCACAAACTACAGAGCCCACTTGCCCTGGAGCCCCGGCGTCCTGGAACCTCCTCGCCACAACTATAGAGACCACGTGCCCTGGAGCCCTGCACCACAACTAGAGAAGAGAAAACCCGCGTGCCACAACAAAGATCCCGCATGCTGCAACTAAGACCCGACGCAGCCAAAAATAAATAATAAATAAATAAAATATATAAAAAAAGAAAATCATGTCCAAGCCATGAGATAATTCACAACACAAAGCTAAACATGCTAAACCAAAACCTGCTTCTAATACTTCACAGTCTTAATGTTTACAAGCTAAAACACATAGTTTTATTGACCTTCTGATAACAGTAACTGATAAATTCTAAGATGATTATTTTGGTAAACAGAGGTGACTTTTAAAAAAGCTTGAAAGGTAACCTTCAAATCTGAGATCTCCAATAGCCAAATGAGCTGGAAAATATATATAAAAATGATTACATCATATCTCCACTTTTGAGCGGGGTATAGGACCAAATTATAACGGCATATGCAATGAATGCATACGTGTTTTACTGCTGGAGGAGCCAGCAACGATCACCACAGTGTCCTAAAAAATATACCTCATTTGTATTAAAGGGAAGCTGCTTGTGGCAACCGTGGAGACACACTGCATGGATCTCCCTTTAAGAAGGAAACCTGCCCTTTGGCTACAGGGAGTAGGATAGTAGAGTCACCAGCAGTAGTGGCTTTGAGATCTCTCACACCACTCAATCCTTCATTCCAAGGCCTGACCGTTCCCAGGGAGACCCCACTCAATGCCTGGGCAGCGGGGGCACTATAGGGCCTGGCCATTTCTGCCCAATGCAAGACTCATCTACAGGGTGATCCTCGCGTTGGAGCTCCCCCTTGAGCTGTCTGTCAGATTTGCACTGCAATCTGAGACTCTCCTTGCCCCATTCGGTTTCCTCTTCACTTTCCTTTTACAGATGTCAGATCTACATTGCAGTCTAATGACTATAGTCCAATCCTTCTTCATTCCCTTCTACCTCTACAGACCATATCTCACAATAAACCTCTTCCATTTCTAACTCCATCTCAAGATCTCCTTCCCAGATGACACTGCAAGATAATGACCTGAACTGACACAATACTTCTCTTATAAAGATATAAGTTGTTGGTCTTCCCTGGTGGTGCAGTGGTTGAGAATCCGCCTGCCAATGCAGGCGACACGGGTTCGAGCCCTGGTCCAGGAAGATCCCACATGCCGCGGAGCAACTAAGCCCATGCGCCACAACTGAGCCTGCACTGTAGAGCCCGCGAGCCACAACTACTGAAGCCCACACGCCTAGAGCACGTGCTCCACAATGAGAGAAGCCACCACAATGAGAAGCCGGTGTACCACAACGAAGAGTAGCCCCCGTTCGCAGCAACTAAAGAAAGCCCTCGTGCACGTGGCAACAAAGACCCAACACAGCCAAGAATAATAAATAAATAATAAAATAAATAAATTTATTAAAAAATATATATATAAGCTGTCTCCCTAACGTTAAGGTGTTAAGGAAAACCCCAAACTTTCTGGCCAACCCAATATTTTAGATGTATCTCTCATTTACAGATACACACATACATATGCACATACCACAAGCTTAGCCAACCAAGCTAAGAAATTGTTTTATAAGTTAAATCTACAGCACCTCTAAAACTTGCTCTAAATCTTTAAAGCTCAAATTTGAAGCATATTTTATTTTATTTTATTTTATTTTTTTTTTTGCGGTACGCAGGCCTCTCACTGTTGTGGCCTCTCCCGTTGCGGAGCACAGGCTCCGGACGCGCAGGCTCAGCGGCCATGGCTCACGGGCCTAGCCGCTCCGCGGCATATGGGATCTTCCCGGACCGGGGCAAGAACCCGTGTCGCCTGCATCGGCAGGCGGACTCTCAACCACTGCACCACCAGGGAAGCCCTTGAAGCATATTTTAATATCAACATTAACTTTTCATATAATTTCTTACATAAAAAAATTTTTACCATGTATTTTCAGCTTCAATAACCAAACCTGTTGAAGAAATACACAATCTTAAGTTCATCATATGAATAAAATAATCCTACAGAAGCCTCCATATTATGCTTAATCCTGTCACGATTTCCAAAAGAATATGCCAGTTAAAAATAATTACATGGCATTAAAACATACTAGGAACAAGAACAATGAAACCTCATATTTTATACAACACTTTAGAATTTACAGAGCATTTCTACATGGATCATCCCACTGAATCGAGCACTTTGAAGTTGTTACTGCAGGTGTATGGATAAGGAAACTGAGGGTCAAAGAGACCATTTGTCTCAAGTCAGAACTAGAATCCAAATTTTACTAATGGAACTGACCTCAAACCATAGGTAATGATTAATACAATTGATGCCAGTCAATATTTTCTAATATTTATTCCTAACTGATCACCTGACTAAAAACAAAAAAAAACCCTTCAGTCTCTAACTTGTCATTATTAAAGATCAAGGCACCTATCAGGGGTAGCATGATTTAAAAAAAAAAAAAAAGATTATTAAAATAAAATTTATATAGAAGCCAAGAACACTAAGAAAAAAAAAATACACTGCCTTGGAAGTCAGTTTGCATGGTTGTCCACTGATATAATTTAACTCACAGTGTTTGGGAATTATAGAAGTTTTGTGAGCACTCAAGCCGAAGAAACTGCAAGTTTTAAAAATCAGTAAATTAAATGGTTATTTAGTATAGTCTTAAAGGCAGTCATGTCTTGAATAAGATCAAGATACAAAGTAAACTAAGATAAAGCCTCAGAAAGCACAGTTATTTTGCTTTCAGACACAGTGGAAATATCAAAACACTTAATCTTCCATTTCTAGCCTTCTACAAGGAAATCAGCAAGGCCTAGGAAAGGAGCAAAACCAGACGTTCCCAGAGGCAACACAGCTGAAGGACTACAGATAAGAAACTCGGCCTCTCTGTAATTTTCTCACCCTTAAAACTATTATCTGTCTAACCTACCTCAAAAAGCTGTAAATAGCAAAATGAGATGATAGATATAAAAACCTTCCTAAGATGAAAAGTACAATTAAAAACCACCCATTTGCTAGAATTCAAATTAAATGGCTCTACATCTCTAAGAGACAGCGCAATGCTTCTCAGGAAACTCTCGCCAAAAGCCCTTTTTGTCACGATACAGATCAAGGTTCTTTTGAGCAAGACTGCGAGGAAGTAAGAAAAGAATTACGTACTACACTACGATGCTGCACATTTTCAAACGGCACCCGTGTTGCACCGTTAGCAAATCCAGTTACATCTACTTCACAAAACTGCATACGGGGTAAGACTGTCTCTTTTTAGAAATATTATTCATAAGTACAGTGTGTACCAACATTTTAAATAAAATTTGAGGGCTTCCCTGGTGGCGCAGTGGTTGAGAGTCCACCTGCCAATGCAGGGGACACGGGTTCGTGCCCCGGTCTGGGAAGATCCCACATGCCGCGGAGCGGCTGGGCCCGTGAGCCATGGCCGCTGAGCCTGCGCGTCCGGAGCCTGTGCTCCGCGACGGGAGAGGCCACAACAGTGAGAGGCCCGCGTACCGCAAAAATAAATAATAAATAAAATAAAATTTGAGCATTTTCATAAGAACTACTGTTAATATCAACGTGTAGAAATAATCACAACACTGACCATCAGAACATTTTTGGACATATAACCCACGAAAGTATGCCGTCACATTAGAGTACAAATTTCAGTAAAGTAACACGACCCACTTTTCTACTCCATTAGGAGACACTATCTATTGTACTTACTTCTGTATAACACTTTGCAAGCTTAGCATCATACCCAGCTCTGCTTTCATCTTTTCTCTGTTAGCACGGCACTCTGCCAAGTATCGAAGAGCCTACAGCGAGAGCAGGAAGAGGTCAGTCCACATGCCAGACTACTCAAAATTAAACCCACTACTAACCTACTGCGGGGGGCAAGAGCGAAAAACGGGGTTTTGCTTTTAGAACCAACTCGTTTTGAATGTTTAGAGACTCTTCTTTAAACGTGATCAGCAGAGCAGTCCTCGAGGGGACAAAAATAATCCTTTGAGCTGCAGTAGCTGAAGCTGCTCTTTGAATTGAAGGTTCCCAACTTATCTGCAAGGTCAAAATTAGGCTGTTCTGGTTTTATTTTCACCACTTCATCTTGACAAGGATACAAGGAACTACAGTCCATTTATTAATTTCAGGGAGCAGTCCCAATAGCCATCATTTCCCTAGGTGCTTTTTACATATTAATTAAAATAAACTGCTGAGAGGGACAAAACATACCACCCCCTTTATGGAATGAACTGTTTCTAGTTTTATAAAACACCTTTAAAATGTCTTTTTTTTTTAAACTGAAAACCAAAAGATGAACTCACTCTCACAAATTCCTATTTTGTGCATTTAACTTTTCTAGGATGCTTTTCTCTTAAGATTTAAAGTATATTTTTGCAAGTATTTCCTTCACACGTTGATTCTTGAGGGATTTTATTAGCTGTTCTACAGACTTCCTAATCTCTGATCATTCACTGCAGACTTTAGTACCTGATTCGCAGGGGAACACCTCTGTGAACTACACCATCCAGAACTGCCCTCTCAGTTCACTGACCTTCACATTTCCTACTAGTCCTCTACACTGCATTTCCACAGTGCCTGGTCCTTACCCAAAATGGTACCGTCCATGAGATCACAACTCCAACAACCTGTCTCTGACTGCAATCTCCTATCCTTTCTGTAACTCGTCTTACCTTGATTTTCACTTTGGTCCATATAGGATTAACTGCCAAGGGAACTTCCCTCCCTTCATAAAAAAACTAACAAACGGGACAACTGGACGAGAAGCGGCATAGGACTGGAATCCCTGAGAGAAATGATGAGGCAGATCCTACAACTGCCCCCATCTTACTGCTTTGGAAGCAGTTCCAGACTGCAGCACAGGGAGAGGGAAGCCCAGTGAGGTCCAGGGGTCTTGCCAAGTTAGGGAGACAGAGATGAGAGCTGGGGAGGTTCGGGTGGAGTAGTATAATAAAAAATACATGTTTGGTCTTCGTCTAGCCCCTGGCATAGAGTTCCTAAAACCCTTGGAATTTTCTGATAGGAGTTTGTTATTCCTAAGGAGGCCCTTTAGATCACCCTTGGGTGAGTTCACGTTAAAGAAGTGTGTTAGGCTGTGTCCCCTAGATGGCCTTGGGATGCAGCAAGACCAAGTGACTAGAGGGTGGGAACTTTCAGCCCCACCCACTGACCTGGGAGGTAGGGAAGGGCTGGAAATTGAGCTCTATAAAAACTCTTGAACAAGGAGATTCAGAGTTTCTGGCTTGGTAAGTACATCCACCTGCCAGGGTGGTGTGCCCCAACTCCACAGAGACAGAAGTTCCTGCATGCAGGACCCTTCCAGATCCTGCCCTATGTGCCTGTTCATTTGTATCCTTTATAAAAATCTGGTACATGCAAGTAAAGTGGCTTCCTGAGGTCTGGAGCCATTCTAGTAAATTACTGAACTGAGGAGGGGGTCACTGGAAACACCCAACTTATAGCTGCTCTGTTAGAAATATGGGTGACCTGATACTTGCAACTGGCCTTTGAACTGAAGGCAGTCTTGTGGAACTGAGTCTTAAACCTGGGGAATTTGATACCTAACTCTGAGTGGTTAGTGTCAAAATTGCATTGTTGGTCACCCAGCTGGTATCCACAGAAGACATTGGCTGGTGTCAGAAAATACCCCAGGCAGCTAGAATGTGCAGAGCAGAGTAACAGAGAGGAGGGATCAGCACAGCAAGAGAGCTCCAGAGATCTACGGAGGGGTCCCCAAGAATCTATGGTTGAATGCTGACTTACACATGCCTGGAGTAAAAGACCAAAGGGCCAGGGACTAAAACCACCAGAAAGGAGGGAAAACCATTCCTGGACCTCACACTGGGCTGAGAATAGTTTGTGACACCACCAGCCAGAAGTGAAAAGACCTCACAATGCAGGAGGAATCAGGGTGAATCCTCAGAAGAGCATCCCATTAGGAGTCTTGAAAGGATCAAACTGATCCCAAGTAACTTAAGTGCAACCAAGAACAAAGCTGAACATTTATAGGGATACCAAAAAATCCAAAGCCCATACGATAAAATCTGCAATGTCTGGTATCTGACTAAAAATTACCAGACATGAAAAGCAGAAAAATATGACCTATAATCAGGAAGAGGGAAAAGAAAATCAATAGAACAAACCAAGATATGACAGAGGTAAAATTAGAAAATAAAAGCATTAAAATAGCAATTATAATTATGTTCCATATGCTCAAGGATGAGTAGAAAAACCTAAGTATGGTGAGAAAAAAAAATGGAAGATGTTAAAAAGACCCAAATGTAACTTCCAGAGGACAAAACATAATGTCTAAAATGGAAACCACAGTGGATAGGATTAACAGCAGATTAGGCACTATAGAAAAAAAGATCAGTGAGCTTTAAAATGCAGCAACAGAAACTATCCAAAACGAAGGACTGAGAGAGAAAAGAAAAAGGCTTAAAGAAAAAAAAAAAAAAAAGGAACAGTGACCTGTGGGACCACATGAGGTATCTAAAACACATACAACTGGAGTCCCACGAGAGGAGTGACAGGGAAGAGACAGAAAAAACTTGAAAAAATGATGCATCACAATTTCTCAAAATTGATGAAAACTATAGATCCAAGACCAACAAATCCCAAGCAAAACAAGAACAAAACCAAAACGCAAAGAAAACCATCCATATTAAGCACATCATAATCATCTGCTGAAAACCATTGATAAAGTCACAAAAGAAGCCAGAAAAAGGCTTATATATTTTATGGAGAGGAACAAAGGTTAAGAATCACAGCAGCCTTCTCATTAGAAATAATTTGAGCCAAAAGATAAAACAACATCCACGGAACTTCCCTGGCGGTCCAGTGGTTAAGACTCTGTGCTTCCAACGCAGAGGGCACAGGTTCGATCCCTGGTCGGGGAACTAAGATCCCACATGCCACTCGGTGCGGCCAAAAAAAAAGAAAAGAAAAAAAAAAAGAAAATGAAACATCTTATAAAGCACCAGGGGGAAAAAAGCCAAGAACAAAACTGCATTACAAAAACCGTTAAACTTCTTTAGGCAGAAAATAAAGACACCAGTAGAAATACAAATCTGTATTAAGAAATGAAGAACACCAGAAATGGTAAATATGATGGTAAATATAAAATACACTTGATTTTTAAAACTTTAATCTCTTTAAAAGATAATGGCTTAGAGTAAAAGAAAAAAAATACTGTAGATTTTTTAAACATACATAGAAGTAAAATGTATGACAAAAAAATAGCAAAGGATGGGAGAAGGAAATGGAAATATACGGTTGTACGATTCTTACATTATACATGAAGTAGACTGTAACAAGTTAAAGATGTATAATGTAGGGCTTCCCTGGTGGCGCAGTGGTTGGGAGTCCGCCTGCCGATGCAGGGGACACGGGTTCGTGCCCTGGCCCAGGAAGATCCCACATGCCGCGGAGCGGCTGGGCCTGTGAGCCATGGCCGCTGAGCCTGCGCATCCGGAGCCTGTGCTCCACAACGGGAGAGGCCACAACAGTGAGAGGCCCACATACCGCAAAAAAAAAAAAAAAAAAAAAAAAAAAAGATGTATAATGTAAACCTAGAACAACCACTAAAAAAATTAAAAACAAAAAGGTATAGCTAATAAGTCAACAGTGAAGATAAAATGAAATTATGAGAACACCAACATATTCTTCAACCTCTCTGGGAACTCTGAGCCCCTGGCTCCCTCTACTCTCTCCTTACTAGGTCCCTCCATGACTTGACTTCCCTTCCTATTCAGCCCAGCACCTACAGTCTGTTGTTTCAACTACTCTCTTGCCCAAATCCTAAACTCCCTTAATTACCAACTTGCCTGGCCAAGAATCAACCCCAAACAAATCCAACTATCTAGCTCTCAGGGCCTATGGCAGGCCGGAAGCAGGGTGAAAAAGGAGTTTCATAAGCTGTAAGCCTCACATCAATTCAGTGTTACCAAACTAAGCAGCCCCTCAACGCTTGTGAACAATCTCACCATCCTCTTCAGTTAGCAACCTTGCCCATTTTCTGTACCAACTGTGAGAGCCTTCTCCTCAAACCTTTCCCACTGCAGCAGCCCCTTGCCTTCTGAATTTAAATAAGTTCAAGTCTAGTCTATTTAAAATAAACAACCCCCTTCAACCCCAAGTCTCTGTCGAGACCAACACACTCTCTCCTCTCATTCCAATTCTCATTGAAATAGGACCCGAACTAGGGGCCACGCAAATTTCCCCATTTTTTACTACTGTTCACTCATATCAATGTCTGTTTTGCCTAAATAAATGTCATTCTATGAAGGTAAAATAGGAAATCTGTATTATGTACTTTGATTTTTGAAAAGAAACAGCCTATATTGTTTTTCTGTATGAACTTGTGAAATTACACTAAATGGGAATTGATCATGGATCCTTAAGGACAATGAGTTTAAAATTTTCTATGACAGTAATTTTCTTTTAAACTTTTTGCTGTGAAAATTTCAGAAGACACAAAAGTAGAGAAAATGTATGGTGATCCCCATGTATCCATCATTCAGCTTCAACAATTATCAACCACTAGGCAATCCTGTTTCATCCATCTCCCCTGCCGCTAACCACACTGGAGCATTTTATAGCAAATCTCACAGAACATATAATTTCATTTGTAAATACTTCAGTATATCCCTAAGAAGTTAATGTTTTTTTAAAAATTAACTTAATGATAATACTATTACAATACCCTGCAAAAGCAGTAAGTGGTTCTTTAATATTATCTACTGTCTTGTCCACATTCATCTCAAGTTATCTAAAAATATGTTTATGGTTGATTTGTTCAAATTGGGATCCAAGTCAGGTCCACATACTGTACCTGGCTGATATGTCCCTTAAGTCTCTCTAAATCTGTAACAGTTACTGCTATGCCTTTCGCACACCCCAACTGCCTTTTTAATGCAATTTATTGTTCACTGAACTGGATTATTTTGTCTTCCAGAAATTTTCACATTCTGTATTTGCCTGATTGCTTTGTATTGTTCTTTAACATGTTTCTCTAGCCCCCATATTTCTCATAATATGGTAGTTCCTTGTGCATTATTAGCTATGATCCTGTATATTTTCTCTTTTCTTCTCCTTTATCTTTCCTTCCCATCTTGTATTAAAACAAGTGCCACATCCACCTACTAATGAACAGATAAACAATCTGGCACAACTATATAATGGAATGAAGGAACCATATAAAGGAATGAAGTACTGATACATGCTACAATGTGGATGAACCTTGAAAACATTAGCTCAGTGAAAGAAACAAGTCACAAAGACCACATATTATATGCTTCCATTTATATAAAATATATACAGGCGCTTTTGCCAGAGACATACGCAAATACAAAGAAATAGGAAGTCATGGCTGCTTAGGGAAAGAGGGTGGGGCTGAGAACAACAGGTAAAGAGCAGAGTTTCTTTCTGAGGTGATGAAAATGTTCTAGAATTGATGGTGATGATGGCTGCACAACTCTGTGAATACACTAAAACTCATCGAATTGTACACTTTAGTTAAATTGCACGGTATGTGATTACATCTTAACAAAATTGTTACAAAAGAAAAACAAAACAGTAAGTGCCTCTTTGAGTGTCTTTCTGTACTGATATAATATAATCCTTAAGATTTCTTCTTAAGTGAAAAAAAGGAAGCTGCAGAACATTCCATGCGTGTAGTATGCTACCATTTGTGTCAAAGAGGACTACACGTACATGTTTGCACATACAGAAATACATACAAACTTACTATTATTTGCTCTACACTTTTAACTTTTTACCATGTCATCTAATACTTTTTCAAGTTCTCCTTAATTGCAAAATTGTAACACTGAGACTGAACTTACTAAAGGCAACTTACGAGCAGAGCTGAGTGGACGACAGGGGGGTTGGGATGGTCCATAAATAAAATAAGGCCGGGCAGACATCCCTGATCCTGGACAATGGCTCTACGGTTTAATGGATCTGCTGCTAGATCCCGGAGCTGGTTAACTACCGAGAGAGCATCAGGTTCTTCATTCATGGTGGAGGAGGACGAATTCATCTTCTATGCCATACACGTGAACAAAATCTTCTTAAATTCTGTAGAAGTGGTTGGCAAAATTAGTTCTAGACTAGTGAGGTATATTATGGCATTTGTTAAATAATCAGAATCACAGCACTTTCAGAAAGAAACAGATGAATCTAAATCACAAAAACTTAAGCATTTGGCAATTCCAGGCTGAGAACACAGGAAGCTAACTAACTAAAAAAAAAAAAAAAAAAAAGTTATTTATGTGTGCACAATGTTTAAAGAACATATGTCATCCTCATTATTCCAATAAACTTTTTAGCAATACATACTTTAACACCAAAGTCACAATAAACAAGATCTTTACAGCTCAAACTTATAACCTTTGCTACACTTCTCAAACTGTAACGCTGCCAGTGTTTTTTTCCCTCTAGAACACTTCTGGAGCCTAAGACAAGTGTCTCAGGGAAAAGTGGCTGGCTGACAGCTTTTTTTCTAAATCATCTGTGAACAAAAGCCAGTTTACTGGGTTTACAAAAGATAACATCCCTTAAGAAGGAGTGAGTCAAAGAAGGTCATGAACAAAGAAGCCAAGAAGGGGACCTTGCCCTGTGCCTCAGGCCAGTGGAGTCTTCGAGATCAGGGTGGATCCAAACCGAATCTAACCATGCCTGTCCGGCCCTGAGTGGGCCAAACTCAGAAGAATGAAACAGATTTTGAGGTGAGGTAATTCATTTGGCAGATAAGGAAACAGTCACAGAGAAGTTAAATAATTTGCCCCAGGTGTCAAAAGCTAGTTAGTATAGAACTGGGCTAAAAGCTTATTTATTATCTCCTAAACTGGTCAGCAGTCCCACTTCCCATACCTTCCTTTTAAACTCAGCATACCTTTTTCCCACAAAAGTAAACAAGATATTTTAGAAAATGTAACATGATAAACATACAAGCCGAAATACAAAATAACAAGGAATAATTTTCACAGATGCAGAAAGTTAAAAATAGTAACTTCCATCAACCAAGTTACACAATATATTTCTTTTTTTAAAAAATATATTTCTTATTAGGAAGACTATAAAGGTGTTGGGGGAGGAATTCCCTAGCGGTCCAGTGGTTTAGACTCCGTGCTTCCACTGCAGGGGGCACAGGTTCGATCCCTAGTGGGGGAACTGAGATCCCGCATGCCATGCAGCAGGGCCAAAAAAAAAAAGAATATAAAGGTGTAAATACTTTCCACAAAGTAATGAGTTAGTTTAATGCTAATTTCAAAAACCATGCCAACTGAGGGAGGCGGGCTGGGAAATTATTCTGTAACTCCAGACAGCCTACTAAAGTTATTTGGGAGGAAAAAGGTAATAAAGCTGAAATGGCCTTCCCATATATTGAAATATACAAAGATATAAAGAGTAAAGCAGTAGTACAGGGTGGGAGGTAGTTGAGAGATACTTCTGCCAAGAAAGCTGTTTATACAGTCCATCTAAGAAAGCAGGCTCTACGTGAATCAGACCCAGGCTCCACCACTTGGTAAATGTGATTTTAGACAGATGGCCTAAACTCTGTCTCAGTTTCTACATCTGTAAAATGGGATTAGTCATAGCAGCTATCAAATGGTACACTGTCCAGATGAAATAACAATACACGTAAAAGGCTTAGGTGACACATTGTAAGTGCTCAATAAATAATGGTTGCACAGTTACATGGAGTCAAAAATCAATGAAAAATAGTAAGATTATTCAATAAAGGATATTGGAATAACTTCTAAGCAATTTAAAACCACTGCTAAGATCTTTAACTCATAACACATGGGGGAAAAAAATCATATCCCAGATAAAATACTTTAAAAGTTAAATTTTTGAAGTTTGCAAGCAAGCGTAAAATAAAGAACTCAGAGAAAACAAGGCTTCAACAGGATAGTATTTGGCAGATAATTTTCTCAAAATGAAAATATAGTTCCTTCAGCAATTTTAAAAAGGATTTAACAAAAAAGCAATAGACTGAATACTGTACACAGAAATAAGTCTGAAGGGCTTGCCTCTTAGGTGCTTCTATCACCAACATCCTGAATATCGCTGTTTACACGCCAGCTCATGCATCATGAACTTTATGTGCTGTCATCAGCACAAATCCTATCAAAAATGAAAACTGCAGAACCAATCACTGGCCCAAAGGTCCAAGAACCAAGTCACATTTAAGAACCAAATACCCAGAGTAATGGCCTTTTGCATACAACACTGGCCTTGAAACTGGAGCGCTCCATTCTCATCTAAGGAGTACTTAGAGAACCACCCAGTGGGAATGATTCTGAAAGTTATAGCCTTTCCTGTTCCTTTGAGATGAACAAAAGCCAAGAGTTAAAACTTCTAACCTTATCAGCCCATTCAGAAGGAGAGGGCTCAAATTAGGATCTGCCCAGGAAAATGTAGGGAATAACACAAGGTATACCTTTTACTTTCTCTTTTGTTTAGTTCAATTCGGGCAAACAAATCCTTATGACAATGAATGCACCCCAAACTTTAACAGGCACTCTGATCACCTAAGGGATCTTATTTTATTTTATTTTATTTTTAAGGGATCTTATTTTAAAAGGCCAATTCTAATTCAATAGGTGGGGTGAGGTCTGAGATTCTGCCTTTCCAACAAGCTCCCAGGTGAGGTCTATGCTGCCAGAATGACGCTTTAAAAAGCTAGGAGTTAAGTTATAGATGTGAGGCACCTGTAATTAGGCAGCTGCCTGAAAAAAGCTAGGAGTTAAGTGATAGATGTGAAGCACCTGTAATTAGGCAGCTGCCTGATTTTCTTTCAACCAAGATGTACCATTCAACTCAAAGAATTAATTAGCTCTCATATACAGAGTTTAATATATATACACAGAGCTACACAACCACAACTTAAATCCATATTCAGTTAAGCGAGTTTTTAAAAAAATAACGTAAGCCGTGACATCAAACTGGCTTGACCTTTACTAGCAACTAACTTTGAGAAGTTGGGTTACCTCCTTTGAGCCTCAGCTTCCTCTCATAATAATCCTGAGTGGTTGTCAGGATCAAAGAAAATAAGAACTTCAGATGGTGCTAACAGTACCAGCAATTAGCAAACAAGAACGAGACTTGATCCTGTGGGAACCTCTATTTGGCCACGTGTTGGGGTACACACATAAGTACACTACCACGAAAGGAGGTGCTGTAGGCACAAACGCCCCCAAGAACTGTTTTTAAAATACAGAGATGTGTACGCTGGTCTCGCTTGAATGAAGCCGAACCCAACCATGTCATTCTGCTCTTAGTAGACACGCAGGGGCATAAAGCTAATAGAAAGTTACGAAAGAACAACCTGGGGGGATGAAGAAGTGAGATGACACCCATTAATAATGTTAGGGTTTGTGAAAATAGGACGTGCAGGGGACGGGGAGGAACTGAACAAAGCTAACATTTTCCCAGGACACGTGGGAGCACAGAGCTTTAAAGCACCTGAGGGACGCACTGCCTCAAGACAGGCAGAGCGCCCCGCCCAGGCGGACTGGCCGCCTGCGTGCAGGGGCCGCTTTCTGCGGCCTTCCCGGCTCCACCGCTTTGTCTGCCGTCGCTGGACCCTACTTACCTCTCCAGCGTTCTAGGAAGCCGGGGCCTGCCGCAGCATCAGGGCCACACCAACGGATAACGTAGAGGAACCCAGCAGGCGCGGAGCGAGTCCCTCCTTTCGCAGACGCGGCCTCCGCGATGACAAACGACCCTGCTGACTTTAAGAGCCAAAAAAGCTAGGACGCTGGCGGGGAAAGGCTTTACAGACTCTCCCCCATGACCCAGCCACTTCGGCCAGTTCTGCCCTCCCATTGGCTAATACCATTCCACAGAGAGTAAGATATCCAATCAGCGAAGGCCTTCTTAGACTAAAGCGTTCATTGGTGAACAAGGGAAATGCCCGAAGCGTTGAACAGGAGGGTCTAGGGAGAACCCGGGAAGAGTGAATTGGACCAAACGACTCTCCGTCCATTAAGCGCTAAGCAATGAAACGTGGTTCCCCCTGAGAAACCGTCGCGCTTTCCCGACTACAATTCCCAGCGTTCCTGCGGTAGAGGAACCTGTGCCCTCCGGCCTTCAGAAATTCAAATTGAACGTAACTTCTCTAGCAACTCGTTCAGTTCCAATAGGGCAGCTTTGTAATATTTCACAGGCTTCTGTGAGTCTTAATTCAGAATCTTTTCAATTTTTTTTCTTTTTACTGAGGACAGTAGCACTGTCTTCGTAGAAGCGCTAAGGTAGCAAAGTACAGTTTTTGTTTCTTTTAAATAGAAACTTCTTTTTGGAACTTTTTTGTGTGTGTAAGGAAAAAGAGCCTTATGATCAGGGAATTTTCTCAAATTCGTGAAGAAGTATTTTTAAAACATTGTCTTCTATTTAGTTTATCAAAGTAAGGGTTTAAATTCTTGTTCTATTCATGGCAGTCACTGAAGTTTTTGTTCTGTTTAGGTATAGGTTTTATGTTCTTTAATATATCTCTAAATGTAAGTATAATTTAAATCCCACAGGCCAGCCTGATTATAATGCTTCCGTTGCACTCAATAACCTCACTGAAAAAATTCTGAATTCTCTTTCACAGTTTGATTCTGCCACGTACCTCCTATATTAAAGTCCGAAGGAATTTGAGAGGCCTCTAATGGAGAAAGAGTGTGAGTGAGAATAAATATCCCCGGCTGTACAGTAGTCTCTCCTAATGTTTCTCCAATACTTTGATTCGTCTGTAAGTGAATTTAAAAACCAAACGGTTACTTCAGCCCAAATTACTTTGCCTTCACTTGTTCTTCGTTATCCTTCTCTTCCTCCTAATAAGGTCAAGCAAAATGGGGCAAAGTTGAGTAGAAAAGATCTCTTTCACACCGTTTGACCTATAGCAAAAACACATCTGGCTGGTTTCTACTTTCCAAAGTCACAAGAGGGAGTGGTAGTAAGTGAATACTGAATCTAAAATAAAAAGGAGAAAAGAGATGGTGCATGATGTCCAGTGATAGAAGCACCAGCCTCATTTGTAAAAATCAGCCAGACCAATTAACTGCTTGAACTGAAAAAAAAAAAAAAAAAAAGAAAGAAAGAAAGACATAGGGGAAAAAAGGAATGGTAAATGTAGAAAACTGTAAAAAATATAAGAAGTACAAAGGAAAGAGGTTAAACAAGCCCATTTGATTGAGTAAATTAAACTTTGTTCAGTATTGTTATCAAAAACAACCCAGGAAAATAAACTTGCTATTTTTGCTAAGGTTAATTTGTATATTAGAAAAGGAAAAGTCATTTGGGGTTTTCCCAACTAATTATTGATATAGGTTTTTGGCACCACCCAGAATATATGTTCAACAGAGTTTTTGAATTTTAGAAGTTCACAATCTAGGGCCTCCCTGGTGGCGCAGTGGTTGAGAGTCCGCCTGCCGATGCAGGGGATACGGGTTCGTGCCCCGGTCTGGGAGGATCCCATATGCCGCGGAGCGGCTGGGCCCGTGAGCCATGGCCGCTGGGCCTGCGCATCCGGAGCCTGTGCTCCGCAACGGGAGAGGCCACAACAGTGAGAGGCCCGCATACCGCAAAAAGAAAAAAAAAAAAAAAAAAAAAAAAAAAAAGAAGTTCACAATCTAAAGTTAAATATAGTCACACTTCCACATATATACAATGGAATATTACTCAGCCGTAAAAAAAGAATATTACTCAGCCAAATTACCATTTGCAGCAACATGGGTGGACCTGGAGATTATCATACTAAGTGAAGTAAGTCAGAGAAAGACAAATATCATGATATTGCTTATATACGGAATCTAAAAAAAAAACAAAAGACAAATGAACTTATTTACAAAACAGAAACAGACTCACAGACTTAGAGAATGAACTTATGGTTACCAGGGTGAAAGGGTGGGGGGAAGGGGTAGATTGGGAGTTTGGGATTGACATGTCACATTGCTATACTTCAAATAGATAACCAGGGACTTCCCTGGTGGTGCAGTGGTTAAGAATCCACCTGCCAATGCAGGGGACACGGGATCGAGCCCTGGTCTGGGAAGATCCCACGTGCCGCAGAGCAACTAAGCCCGTGCACCACAACTACAAAGCCTGCAGTCTAGAGCCTGTGAACCACAACTACTGAGCGCACGTGCCACAACTACTGAAGCCGACACACCTAGAGCCCGTGCTCCACAGCAAGAGAAGCCACTGCAATGAGAAGCCTGTGCACCACAACGAAGACCCAACGCAGCCAAAATAAAATAAAATAAATAAATTTATTTTTTAAAATTTAAAAAAATAAATAACCAACAAGGACCTACTGTAAAAAAAATAATAAAAATATAAAATAATAAAAAAGTAAAAAAAATAAACCTTTGTAGCTGGAAATAAGTAAATAAATATAGTCACACTTCTGACTTTACAGTATCAAAAAGACCAATTCTTCCTAGCAAACTGCCATTACAGAGAGTAGGCGACTGATGTTAAAAAGCAGGGAATGTATTCACAAAAAATAATGACCAGTTTCATAAGCACTATGGATTGTAAGCACAGGAAAGTCTTTTAAGGTTTTAAGAATTTATATCCCCATATTAAAAATGTATGAACTCAACACCAGTAAAGTTATGCTACCTGCCATTGTGAGTCATTGCTTGTGTTTAACCGCAGGCAGGACACAACTGGAATGCCAAGTTTCTCAATGGCTGTGTTGCTTAAGACACATGAATCACATAATGGCAGTTTTATTCATTCAATTATTTAACAAACATTTTTGGAACACGTACAATGTGCCAAAGACAGTCTTAGCAATGGGTTCAAAGATGAGGAAAAACATAATCACTGTCCTCAAAGAGCTCATGGTCTAGTGCAGTGGTTTCCAAAACTTTTTGATCAAGCATCCCTTTCAGCTTAAAAAAAATTTTCTGAGAACATAGCTCTGATATATGTATATGTATTTATTAACAAATGCTATATATATACACTGATGTAGACTTTAAAATATGTCAAAATAGAAAATTTTAAAGGATGAGAAATAATTATAAATAGAAGCACTGAATATAAAATTGTATCCATTATTACCTCATTTACCAAAATATTAAATTCCAGATGGATTAAACACTCAAGCATAAAAAATAAAATATTAAAAATCCTTTAGGAAAATCTTGGAGACTATAGCAAAGAAGTAGGGGAGACCTTAAATGAAAGTGGGAGCCAAGAAATTTTTATAAAAAGGAAGAAATGGTCATATTTGACTTGTTTTAAAAACACTTTTTTTTTTGGTATGGAAAAAAGATACATAAGCAATGTCAATGATAATAGATTTGGGGGTAAATTTGCAACTCGGTGGACAGATAGTAACATTCAAAAATTGATTACAAATTGGGAGTTCCCTGGCTGTCCAGTAGTTAGGACTTGGTGCTTTCACCTCCGTGGCTCAGGTTCAATCCCTGGTGGGGGAATTAAGATCCCACAAGCCACTAGGCCAAAAAAAAAAAATTGATTACAAGTTGTCAAGAAGGGCGTAAATAACCCTATGGAAATTAGGTTAAGCATATAAATTGGTAATTTAATCAAGAGAAAATCCATATGGCCAATAAACAAGAAAAGACATTTAAATTCACTTGTAATAAGGGAATGCAAATTAATATAACAATGAGAATAACCACTTGACGCTGATCAGACTAGCAAAAATCAAAATGACACAAATTTGCTGGTGGGGATACTGGGTAGGAAGAGGACTCTCAGGTAATGCTGTGAAAATGTAAATTATTACAGCCTTTTAGAACGCAATCTAGAAAAATGTATTATTAAAAATAATTCATATTTGATACAGCAATTCATTTCTCAAGAATCTAAACCACAGAAACAAAAAGCACCAGTATATAAAGACAGTAAGAACAAAGATGTTTATTGCAGCATTGTTCATGTTGGAACAAAAACAAAAAAACCCTGAAACAACGCCAACAAAAATATCCAACATCAAATGAACATCAAACGCCAACATCATATCAATAGTGGAATGTTTTAGTAAATGAAGGTATAGCTAAAAACCATGGACCATTATGAAAACTTATTAGAAAGTCATTAAGAAAAGGAAATTAGAGCTCTAGGAAGAGACACAATATTTAGTGATAAAAGTAAGATGCTTAAAATTATAGGTAGTATGATATGATTTTTGTGTGTGTGTGTGTGCGGTAAGCGGGCCTCTCGCTGTTGTGGCCTCTCCCGTTGCGGAGCACAGGCTCCGGACGCGCAGGCCCAGCGGCTATGGCTCACGGGCCCAGCCGCTCCGCGGCATGTGGGATCCCCCCGGACCGGGGCACGAACCGGTGTCCCCTGCATCAGCAGGCGGACTCTCAACCACTGCGCCACCAGGGAAGCCCATATGACCTGATTTTTGAAAACAATAACAAATATCCTACACATGTTTATATATCTTTATATGTTATTGTGTGAGCATGGAAAATATATAGAGAGATATAATCTAGGTTTTCAGCATATATTACATGAATAAATAGGGTAGGATCTGGGGGACTAGGAACCCACCACACCAAGAAAAGCTAAAAATAAATAAAGTAACTTTGGGAATTCCCTGGAGGTCCAGTGGTTAGGACTCTGTGCTTTCACTGCAGGGGACCCGAGTTAGATCCCTAGTCCTAGGAAAATAGGATCCCACAAGCCACGCGGCACGGCCAAAAAATTTTTTAAAAATAAGGTAACTTTACATTTACTACTAAATGTAGTTTTATATATAATGTATAAATTTGCATTAAGTAAAATCATATATGTAATAAAGTGTATCTATGTGTTAGGTTAAAAGGCAAAAGGGTATTTAGCAGTTCCAAGGAGCTATTGTACTTTTGTAAGTGTGAGAGTGACAACCTGGGGGTCACCAAACAGTCTGAGGAAGATATATAGGAGGCAGGAGGCTGGAGGGGCAACCAGTGAGCCCTACTTAGTGCCTCAGCGTCTATAGGGCCTAATTCAAAAAAGCTACATGGTGCCATATGGTTCAGACAAATTTGACTACTTGCTGGCTGTATGACTTTGTACTAGTAGTCACTTTGCTGCTGAGAACCTCAGTCTCTTCTACAAAACAGAGATCATGGCACCTGCCTTCCAAGATTGCTGTGGAAATTAGATAAAATAGTGTAAGTGAGAGCACCCAGACCAGTATCTAGAAGACGTTCCATAAATGTACATTTAGTCCCATGTCTCTCTGTAAAAAATCTGCTATCTAGAAAAGATCTGATAAAAGCTAATTTATAATGATAAAATTCAAGAATGCTTGAATACTGAGGGGGGGAAAAAAGAAATGTCACTGGTTATCTTTAGAGAATTTGAAGGAACCAACTCATTTTTCTGAAAACTGCTAAATAAAGAGAGAATCAAACCAAGCATTAAATTTGCCTTTCTTAAATGTACTACACTTCAGTGTAACAAAATTGTTGACATGAGATAATTATTGCAAAAACTGGTAGCTATTAAGAAACAAGCATCAACCTGCTTTCCTTTACCATCATGCCTCAAGGTAACCAATTAGCTAACAAATGAAAAGGGATGATAACACATCCCTTTGTGTTACTGTTTTGCAAACCATAATCAGATCACGGATCTAGGCAGTGATCATCAATAGCTGTTAATGTTACAAAAAGAAGCACATGAACATTATGTAGCTTCTGATGTAAGAATACACCACCACATATGAAGTATTCTTGCCAGAAAATTGAGCCTGAATCAGATGAAGCCTTTATATCTAATCAGCAGTTTACAGAAAATAAAAGGAGACAAAGGAATTGGTAAACGTTGCCATAGGAATGCAATCAGCAGAGTCCTGAATGTGGGAAATTTCTATGGGACAAAAGTCTCAGTTTCTTCACTAAAACAAAACAAGAAATAGTGGGGTGGCTGGAGGGGCGTGCTATGTAGATTAAAACAGATTTCAGAGACATATCCACAAAATGTAATGCATGGCTTTGTTTAACATTCCAATTCAAAGAAACCAACAATAAAAAAAACAAAAAATAAATGAGACAACCAGGTAAACGTACACACTGAATTGATGACATTAAGAAATAATTATTAATGTTTCAAGCCTGATAATAGTATAGATATGTTTTTCAAAAGACTCCTTCCTGGCGCTTTCGCTGCCAGGGGCCCGGTTTCAACCCCTGGTCAGGGAACTAAGATTCTGCAAGCCGCATGGCAGGGCCACAAAAAAAACAAAACAAAATAAAAAACAAACAAAAATAAAATAAAAAGACTCCTTATCTTTTAGGGATACACACAGAAATATTTATGGTTGAAATGACATGCCTGAGATTAGCTTCAAGAGAATCAAAGAGTTTGCTTGTATGAGGACTTGTGGTTTATTCCCTGGCATCACCTCTAAAAAAGAAACAACAAAAAGAGTCAAAGAGGCCAAGAAAGGGCATAGATGAAACCAGTAGGACTAGGTGGCTGGTTGTTGAAGTTGTGTGATGGATATATGAGGATTCATTATACTGTGCTTTTTACTTTTGTGTACGTTTAACATTTTCCAGAATCACAATTTTTTAAAATAAATTTATTTATTTATTTATTTATTTATTTTCTTCATTGCTGCGTGGGCTTTCTCTAGTTGCAGTGAGGGGGGCTACTCTTTGTTGTGGTGCACGGGCTTCTCATTGCAGTGGCTTCTCCTGTTGTGGAGCACAGGCTCTAGGTGCATGGGCTTCAGTAGTTGTGGCACACAGGCTTCAGTAGTTGTGGCTCGTGGGCTCTAGGGCGCAGGCTCAGTAGTTGTGGCGCACGGGCTTAGTTGCTCCGCGGCATGTGGGATCTTCCCGGACCAGGGCTCGAACCCGTGTCCCCTGCATTGGCAGGCAGATTCTTAACCACTGCACCACCAGGGAAGTCCCCAGAATTACAGTTTTAAAAACAAAACCATTTAAAAACATAAAAAAGAGCTCTGTGTGTCAGTGTCTATCCCAAGATCTGGTTTAGAGAAGGAAATATCACAATCTCTGGAACACAGTGACCTTTTGACCTATTTGGATATACATCTTTAAGGATATACTGTACATCAGATCGCTTTGTACACTGATCTGAGAAAAGTAGTTTCAAGGCTCAGAACAACCAAATATATCCAATAGTACATGATTAAATCACAATAGCTTAACAATTCTTCATTGGACACCGTGGTAAAACACATTCGTTTGTACTGAGATTTACATGACTGAAGCAGATTTAAAAGTTACTCTCAACAATACCTGCCTTGAAGCCAAGAGCCCTGAACTATTAGGCATTAACCGGCATCTTCTGACTGTCCCCTTATGTGAGATCACGTTGGCCCACCAGTTAGCTCTGACCAGTAGTCCTGCAGCTGCACCTCTCCTAGACACATCCAGCCTCCCTTTGTCTTAAAGTGTCCCTCACATGGGTACTTCACTGTCCTACCCAGTGGTCTTTTACCAGCTAGGTGTTCCTAGATTCTAACTCAGGACGTCTTGAGGCCCATTTCAGTGTGATATATTTTTTTATAGACAGGCAATCAGAGCTGTCAAAAAGCAGAACTAGAGAAAGGGTCTCGATTTCCAAGGAAAGTATTGTGTAAGGCTTGCAGCTTATTCAACCTGTCTCACCAAATAGGGCTGTCCTTAAACCTAATATGAGAAACAGACTGATGGACACATTTGGACATTTGTCTGTCCCTTACTTTACTAATATCAGGGTCACAATCACATGAACTGACTGTTTGTCCTTCATGGCTATTATTAATGGGCCCTTGTGATAAGGCATGCATTGCCCTTAGTATTTTATAAATGTTACACAATCAGTACTCAGGGCTACCCTTCAAGGGTGACTATTTTCCCCACTGTCAGGAGATTGAGGTCAGGAAATGGAGACCTGCAGAGACTTACAGTTGGTAAGTGCAGAGGCATATCTGAATATAGGTCTGTCAGACTTAGAAGCCCACAGTCTTTCTACAGTAGAATTCTGCCTCACCATCAACCAAAATGAACAAGTGGGAATCTAACCTCTTGTTAAATCTCTGCGAGGAAACTGGCCCACGCCTGGCCTTGGTCACCTTTCTATTGCCTAATATACACTTAATAATGATAAATCTCTTTGCCTAAATAACAGCATTATAATCATTCAATTTCCTGTTAGGAATCTGGAGGCATATAAAGGTCAAGGGACTTTTTCAAGCCTGTATGTTGAGTAACAGAGAACTCTGCTGTTTTTTTCTCCCCTATATAATAAATACTTCAACTAGCAGATGAAATTTCAGTTATTCTGGATTCTGCCAAGAAAGTTGAGCCATTAATTTGGGTAAAGAATTCCAGGATCAGATACACTAAAAAGAAAAGTCTATTGTCTTCTAAAATCCCCAAATGGATTGCCCTGTAACCTTCTACATTTTAAGAATTAGCTATACAGAACAACAACCTAAGATTCTGGGAAGGAGCCTGGGTATATGTATTTATTTTTTATTTTGTAATTTATTTAATTTTATTATACAAGTTAACACATATTAAATATACAAAAGTTATTGAAATACAGAAAAGAACACAGAAAAGTAAAACCATAATTCTACCACCCAGAGAGGAACACTATTGACATTTTGTTATATATATCCTTCCAAAGAGTTTTCTATTCATATTACAATATATTCACATTTGCTCTTTAAATCAATATGGAATCATATTTTATATATTTTTAATTAATCATGCCTCTCTATGGGTATATATATATATATTTTTTTTGCAGTACTTGGGCCTCTCACTGCTGTGGCCTCTCCCATTGTGGAGCACAGGCTCCAGATGTGCAGGCTCAGTGGCCATGGCTCACGGGCGCAGCCGCTCCACGGCATGTGGGATCCTCCCGGACCGGGGCACGAACCCGTGTCCCCTGCATCGGCAGGGGGACTCTCAACCACTGCGCCACCAGGGAAGCCCGGTATATGTATTTTTAAACAAATTCCAAAGTGAAATTTAAGAACCACTGATCTTATGAAGGAGTCAGAAATTGTATTAGTTATCTATTGCTTCCTAACAAATTACTCCAAAACGTAGCAACTTAACACAATAATCATTTATTATCTCATAGTTTCTGTGCATGAAGAATCCATGTGTGGCTTAGCTGGATGTTTCTGGCTCAGGGTCTCTCTCAAAGCTGCAATCAAGGTGTCAGTGGGGCTGCAATCATTTCCAGGTTCAAGTGGGAGAGAATCTTTTTCCAAGTTCACTCATATGGCTGTTAGCAGGATTCAGTTTCTTATAGGCTGATGTACAGATGGTCAGAGGCCTCCTCAGTTTTTTGCCATGTGGACCTCTCCATAGGACAGTTCACATCATGGTGGATGGCTTCTCAGAGTGAGTGAAGGAGAGACCAGGAGAGAGCAAGATGGAAGCTACAATCTTTTTGTAACCTAATCTTGGAAATGACGTCCCATCTTTCTTGCTGTAGTCTATTCATTAGAAAGGAGTCACTGGGTCCAATCCACCTAGAGGAGAGGAAATGACACAAGAGCATGAATACCAGGCAGAGATCTTTGGGGGCCATATTAGAGGCTGCCTATCACAGGGATATAAACAAAGAATTAAAAAACAAGGCAGCAATATATGTGCACCAGGAGAGGTTAGATTCAATGATATCCCAGGTGCAACTAGTACACCCAATATCTAGATTTTGATTTCTAAATACCATTCCAGGACTCCTTGAAGAAATGGAGAAATGGCTGACTCTAATGCTGGGGCAGGAAAAGTACAAGATCAGCCTGGAGCCCCTTGTAGTTCAAGAAAAAAGATGATCAAAAAGCAAAAAAGGAGGGACTTCCCTGGCGGTCCAGTGGTTAAGACTCCATGCTCCCAATGCAGGAGCAGTTCGATTCCTGGTCGGGGAACTAAGATCCCACATGATGCAGAGCACAGCAATAAATAAATAAATTAATTTAATTTAATTAAAAAAAGCAAAAACGACACATGAGCCAACCTAAGAGAGCTTCCAATGGTCAAGCTAGAACAGTTTGAGCAACAAAATAAAAATCATATATAGCATATAAAATGAAGTATACAATAAATATGCATGCATATTTATAAATTTATTGAATACAAATAAATAAATGGGGGGTGGGGAAGGCGATGAATCTTCTTTACAGAAGAATTCCAAATAATTTGTATAGATATTCTACTCCAGGGGGTGAAGCTTAATCTCTTACTCTCCTTCAGTGTGGCCTGGATTTAGTGACTTGCTTCCAGAGAATATGGAAAGAAGGAAAAAATGCCACTTTACAGTGGAGAAACTAGCAAACACTACCATGGTCCAGGTGATCGGGGTTAACATCAGCAGTAATTAAGTCATCATGTACCCCTGATATGACGTGCTGAGAAGGGCATTCCACCCATACGGTATTTTTCCCAAAATTTATAATCCCAGTCTAATAATGAGAAAAAACATCCGACAAATTCAAATTGAGGAACACTATACAAAATACCTGACCAGACTCCTCAAGACTGTCGTGGTCACATCAAGGTTATGAAAAACAAGGAAAGACTGAGAAACTCTGACAGACCAGAGCAGTCTAAAAAGACATGATGACTAAATGCAATGTGGCACCTTGGATTGAATTCTGGAACAGAAAAAGGATTAGTAAAAACCGAGTTAAGTCTGGAATTTGTACCATGGTTGGCTCCTTAGTTTTATAAATGTACTATGATAATGTAAGACGTTAGCATTAGGGGAAACTGGGTGAGGAGTACACAGGGACTTTTTGTACTATCTTTGCAAACTTTTCTGTAAATCTAAAGTTATTCCAAAATAAAATTGATTAAAAACAAAAAGTAAAGCAGCCTACTTATAATTTTAAAAGTGTGATGACTGCAAGATTTCCCCCTAGGTTAGCTTCTGGCTGAGCACATTTCAAACTCTCTTTCTCTTCCACCAGCTAAATACTTCTAGTGCTAGGTGCCACGGGACACTTCCATTTGTGAGATGGAATAAAGCACGGCTAGGAGTCTTCCTGGAAGCCATTCCAACACCGGGAGAGTCAGCAATAACTTAAGGGAAGTGGCTCAAATTCATCTCAACTCTTTTTCCCTCACCCAGATTCCCCAAATGCCCACGGCCACTCCAGGGTACCTAGGATGAAGGGAAATGTGAAGGAAAGGAAATTGGAACGGAAAAAAGCCTTAACCAATCCCCGTTGAGGAGAGCTTTAAGACATCTTCCTTTTAAAAAGAGTCGAAAGCTACATGTGATAAGGTGAACTCGGTGCTGGGGGCCCACCTCGGGTCTTGGAAAGACCTGTTGCAAGTCCTGGGGCCCGGGCAGAAGCTTCCTTAGCTTAGCATAACTCCACCCGGGAAAGATCTCAGGAGAAACAGCTGAACTTTGTCAGAAATGCCGCCATGCTTTGCCCCGCCCCTTTAGCTCAGGAGATGCTGCTCTTTCATCCCAGCCCAAGCATTAACTCCTTCCGGATGTGCTGAGAACCCGGGGCAGGCTTAGGCAGGTCTCCCAGGCCCCTCCATATCTCCATGATAACATTTGGTAATATAAGTTAAGTTTGTTGTTAGCCTGTAGGCTCACTGAGGGCGTGGTTCAAAGCTTTTAAAAATCTTTGTTCTGTCATAGTGGGCCCCAACAAGCCCTTGTTGAGTAAATGAATTAATGCTCTTGCTGAAGGAGGGAAGCCCTCGCCAGGGAGAGACTGGGGGTCCCAGGATAAGAACATCGGCGCTCCGCTGTCTGCAGACTGACCTCTGGGATCAATTACAATGGGAGGGTAAGAGATGCAGCTAATCAAGCCAATCAGCAACAGCCTCTTGAAAGGCCATACAGAAATAGGTTTCTCATTCTACCTGTGAATCTTTTATCAGTACTACACACGTTACCATGCTTAATATATTGTTAGCTATAAATGTAATAATCATATTTTCATGACAGAATGATTTGCAATCCAGAGTGTCCTAGGATATTCAGCTATTAAAAACCATGTGTCCCAATGAATCAGACTAAACAGATGCTGGAACTGAAGACTCAGTAAAGTAAAATCCTCATCCATCTGGCACTTTGTACAACCCCACACCCTCACTCCCCCTAAAGACAAACACACCGGGGATACAAAGTCTGTAAAAGGCAGACGATAAGCCGGGTGAGCACAAGTCCCTACAGCGTGGGATGAAAGAGCTCCATACTGGTTAGCTTAACAAGGGCTTAAGATTCACAGCTTCTTTCAAGGTAATGCACACTTGCGGCTACATTCATCATGTGGTTCTCCCTATATGCCTAGAGCTTGAGGTTTACAAGGCACTTCCCAGGGCAGGGAAGTGAAGACGAAAAGCTACGTCCACGAGAAAGCGCACGCCCCAGCCGAGACCCGCGCGTGCGCACACTGCAAAAGGCCGCTCCAGGCGCTTCCGGCGGTCCTCTGGCTTTCCGCTCCCGCTCTCAGTGCCCGCCTCAGGGCCGGAGGAAACCGCTGATTGGTCAGTCTGGCCCGGGCTCGGGGCGGAGATCGGGTGATTGGCAGCAACGCCCCGGGTCAGCCAAGCTGGAAGCCGGGGTTGCTGCATGGGGCGTCTGGCTGCCGCGCGGCCGAGGTAAAGTGGGGCTAGCGACTCTGGAAAGCGGTTGGCGTGGGGTCGAGGAGGCGCCCCCGGGCCAGACGGCGGTGGGAAACCCTGGTGACAGGGTAGGCGCTGAAGGAGCCGGGCTCGGGCTTGCGGGGAGGCCGGCGGGCTCCGCGGGCCGGTTGGGTGTCTGCGCCGCGGCTGGAGGGAGGCGGAGAGGATCTGGAGCAGCCGGGGTGGCTGAGGACGCGGGTGGGGCTGGAGCTTAGGCGGAGCAGAGGGAATTTGGCCGACTTGCCTCGAAGGCTGGCACTCACCCACCCCGCAGCTGCGCCCCCGAGCCCCCGGGCTTCGGTCGGTCGTCCGGAGCCCTAAGTTGGCCCGCCGGCCGTCTGAAAGGCCCTTGGCTGCGGTTCCCGTGGGTGTTGCTCTTTCCCGGGACCGGCGGCCGGACTTGGCGGGCGCATCTCCCGGCCAGGCCTCGGGGATTCGGAGGGAGGAGCACGCTTACCGGGCGGCCGGGGAGGTTTAACCAGCCTCCGCTGGCCGGCGTTACTGTTAACTTTCCGCCGCCCAAGACTTTCCCAGTGTCTTCCTGACCATGACCAGGATTTGCATTAAGCCCCAAGGGTCGACCTTTGGACATTTAAAAACACATTTTATTATGGAAATCTGCAAACTCTGCAGAGGTCGAGAGAATAGTGTAAAGAACTCGGTGTACCCATCACTCAATTTCACCAATTCAACAAGTATCCTTAAGTGGCCAGGCTTGCTCCCTCTCCCCGGGTTATTTTGAAGTGTATCCCAGACATATCTTTTCATCTCTTTTACATATTTCTCATGATCAGTAACCATACTTCTTTTCCAGTCATTTGCTTTCTAGAGAGGTTGAGTAAAATGAGGCACACTTGAAGGCGTAGACAGCGTTAATTTAGTTTGCGCTGCAGGAATGAGGGCAGTTCCCTGACGGTGCACTTTCATTACCTGGTGCTCAGCTTTTCAAAATCACTGAAAACAAAGGTGCCAGATAATCTAGTTTTGTCTGTAGCTTTACTGTTTTTGAGTAGCCTTATGTATTGATGATTTATTAAAATCTTTTTTGTGTTGATAATTTATATTTACCGAGTTTTTGATATGTATGAAGCACTGTGAAATTGTTTCCACCTATTCGTTTAACTTTTACAACAGCTGTGTGAAGTAGGTATTATCCCATTTTACAGGTGAGGGGAAAAGAGGCTTAGAGAGGTTAAGCAATTTGCCTGCAATCACACTGATGTAAGGGGCAGGGGGCTGAAATTTAGGATGCTGACCCTGGTCACTGCAAAGTTCTTGCTCTTTTAACCGTAATTGAATGTCCTAAGAATTGTGGAGTAAATTAACTGCTGTGGGAAATGCTGTTGAGCTACAAATCCATAATGGGGGGAGAAAAAAAAAACAACCCTGGGTATTTATGCGTACAGTAGTCAGCTAGGTATTTTTGTTTCTTTGAAACAATAAAAGGTTAACACAATTGAATTTAAAGTTATGAGCAAAGTATATAAGTGTAGTTCAGTAAATAGAATTTAAAACATGTATTTTATAGAATTTGTCCAGTTAAAGAGGAAGGGAAAAGGGAAAAAAAATATGTATCAGTGAATAATCTCTACCTCTCTCGGCAATTAGCATATACTGGCAATGTATACTGGATGCTTTAATCTGTATCCCTCATCTTTTCTATCTTCTATTACTTCTTAGCATCTTCGTCTTCATCCAAGTAGTTTTAGAGGAGCAAGGACTAGAAAGAGACAGCTGGGCTTGTTCGGAGGACAGCAGAGAAGACCTGTTAAACTGGAGTTTCGGATTCCTGCTGTAGGGGAGTAGTTCAAAAGTCTAGAAGTAAGGTTAGACTTACACATGGAGGAACTTGAGTGCCAAGTTTAAGGAGTTTGAATTTGAGCAAAGAAGTGACATGATCACAGTCTCATAAGAAGATAGGGAGCTGGCCCTGTCAAAAAATGGCTTCACCTGAGATGTGAAGCAATTAGTGAATTAACCTGGTGGAAATAGAAGTTGGTAACTGGTGAATGTATGGACATAAGGAAAGGAGTGGAGAAAAAAAAAATACTCTGAAGGAGAGGAAGAGGGACTTCGCTGGCGGTCCAGTGGTTTAGACTCCGCACTCCCAATGCAGGGTACAGGGGTTCCATCCCTGGTCGGGGAACTAAGAACCCACATGCCGAGTGGTGCAGACAAATTTTAAAAAAAAGGAAAAAAAAAGAGGGGAAGAGGCAGCATGGTACTGTGGTGCAGCAGGTTCTGAAGTGCTGATAAACTTCAGTTTCTACCCCTTTGTTTTCTTGGGCAGTCTTGGTGATGAGTGTTATTACTATATAGCTGCTTTTTGAAATGTTAACTACTCAGCTGTTCATCTGTTCTTTCATGTTTATTTACTGTTGATACAACTTACACAATTTAGATAAGCAACAAACAGTGATACTGTAATCTCACCATGTAATGATACAGAAGTGCATAAATATAAAGAAGAAAAGGTAGAGAATTCCCTCACCAAGCCTCAGACACAAGTAGTGTTAAGCTTTGGTATCTTTTCAAATCTTTTCTTCTGTGTACATGAGTACATAAAATATCTGTTTCACCATATTTCACCATATTTCTATGCTTTGTTTTATTTTTTAAAAACAGAATCACATATGTGTTAGTCTTTAGATTTTTATCATGAAATCCTTTCATGTATAGCTTTTTGTTTTAATGGCCATAAACTTAGAATAGGTATGTTGAATTTAACTATTTCCTTATTGATGGACATTTAGTTTGCCTCTAGAGTTTCTCTTTTACAACTGATACTTCAGTAACTACCCTTACTAGCTTTTAAAAACTAAACATCTTCCTTGAAACTAACACAACATTGTAAATTAACTATACTTCATTTAAAAAAATAAAAAGTATTGTTAAAATTTGAAAAAAAATGAACACCTTTACTTATGAAGGTATAATTTACTGAATTTTTCCATAAGGGAATTTTTTAATACACATAATATGTAGGGGACAGTAATTATTACACAACTTATCAAAATCACGTTTATAGTGAATTTTCATCAATTTGCTTGGCCCAAGGAAGCACTTTTAGTTAGTGAAAAATATTATTGACTTCCAAGTAGTTTGAGTGTTTTTTCCTACTGATGTCCAGGACCATTTAAGATATTTGAGCAGTCTTTTCGAAAGATTGTTTTAAAATTGATGCCAGAATACTTAATTCATTTGCATGGGAATACTTAAAATAACACTTTAAGGAAATTCCTATCTCATTCACAGGAGGGTTATATGTCAGAGATCCTCACATGAAAATGGCACATCTTTAGTTCAAATGGAAATATAAAGCTACCTCTAACTTCTTTTATAGCATACGGAGAGAAAGTTAACTTCTAAAAATGTTACAGAAAATGTCCTTTAGAAGTTTAGTTTCATATCTATAGCCCATTAACTTGAAAGAATTTTCATCAAGTTTTAATTAGGTTACGTTCTTAGGTTTCTTATCTGAACAGCTTTGTTTTTTGTTTTTGAGAGATGTAGTACAGGTCATGAGATTTATTCATTTGTGGACTGAAAAAAGTTAAACTTGTGCTCAGACTCTGTGCTAGGTACTGGGAATGTAGCAGTGTACTTAATTTGCATGAATAGTATAGAATATTAATTCAGAATATTGCCAGTAAATTGTACCCATAGGTTGAGTACTATGTCATTGTTTTATAGTGTGCTAAGTGTTCTGACTTAAAGTCTTAGCCCAGACTGACTTGAAGTATAGCAGTGGTCACTAGACTTGAATTTCAAGTTTAATATCCAGAAAGTAGGGTAGGGCTTTGACAACTTTTTATTATAAGTAAGCATTAAAAAAAAAATCAAAAATAACATTCATCTACTGTCCCCACATCCTAAAAGAAAAAGCATTTTCATGCTAAAAACCTAAGAAGGACATATTCTCAAAATAAAGGACAGTAATTTTAAATTGAATAAGTTTTTGTTTTTGTTTTTTACTTCATGGCCCTTATTTTTCTTTTGCATCATTGTTTGCAGCCAGAGTGTAGACTGTCTTTTGGGATGCACTAATATGGTTTACCTGATCTCTTAGTTTTCTGAGAACAGGAAACCTTATTCCAGTAATTTAGTAAACCAAATAACTAAGAATGTTCTGTTAATCTTTTTAGACTCCTCTGACCCCAGAATGAAATGGTCACACTCTTCTGTTACATTGTAAAGATAATTAAATGGCCATTTCCTTGAATAGTTCCAAAAGACCTTGTAAAAATAAGCCCCACATACTGTTGTAGCTTTTAAAGTTTTTGGAATTTTAAATTTAATGACAACTTTGGTATCACTGCTAACAGGTTTATCGTGAAACTATTGCTAATAACTTTTTTTATTATAAGTATCTCAAAAACATACACTGCGTTAGTTGAAACAATATTATGTTGTATTATCTTTAATTTGATTGCTCTACACTTTAATTGGTCTACCTGCACACACATAGTTTCATAGTATTTGTGGCGGGAAAAGAAAGTCTGTTCTCACAGTTTTATCTGTTTCTCCTTTACTCTTGGTTTTCTCTTCTACTGCCTTGCCAGCTACCCCACCACGCTACTTCTGCACGATATTTCTGTATGTCTGGTCTACGCTAGAGTAGGCTCAATTATAAGCCTATACCGTCATCGTATAATCCTAGAAGTTAAATTTTACAAACACACACACATACACATACATAAAGAACCTAGAAAACAAAGTGCAGCCTGATTCTTAGCTATCTTTTTTTAAACCTTTTTTCTTGTGAAGTATAACACACACAAAGTGTAACTCAGAAAGATGCACAGACATAAATATACAGCTCAATAAATGATCACAAAGCAAATATCCATGCAGAGACCACCCAGTTTAAGAAATAGAAAGTTGTCTGCCCTCCAGAGAGCTCCTTTATTCGCTCTTCCAACTCTTACCCACCCCATCCAAAGGTAACCACCATTGTAACTTCTTAAACTATAGGTTTGTTTTGCCTTTTATGATTTTCTTCACGCTTTAAGATCTATAGTGATGTCCCTTTTTTCATTCCTGATACTGGCAAAGTGCCTTTTCTCTCTCTCCTCAGTAAATCTCATTAGAGGTCAATTCTTTTTATTAGTCTTTTCAAAGAACCAACTCTTGGCCTGGTTATACTTCTCTGCCTTAATAGTTCTCTGATGCTTTCAAATAGATGACTTTAAAAATTTTGTCCCCTAGTTTACTTGTCCTCAGTGGGAGGAGGGTTTGTCTGAAATTACCTAGTTCACCTGTAAATAGAAGTAAAATTCCTCTTAAGATATCTGTTTGAAATTGAGACAGTATAGAAAAGGCACTGGCTTGGGGCTTAGATGCCTTTCATTTAATATTCACATATTAACTGAGCAACTGTTATATCCTGTATGTTGTGCTACATGCTGGGGTCACTGTGATGAATAAGATAGAGTCTTTGCACTTATGGTGATTGAAGTGCCGTGGAGGAGGTAAGCAGTTTAGGTACATTGTTTTAATACACTATGTAAGAGAATACATACAGGAGGGCCCTAATCCTGGTTGATCAGGAAAACCCTCTTTATGACCAAATCATAAAGGACCTACTTTGGTATTGAGAATGAATAGAAAGGGATAGCAAAATCAGGGGAGGGGGTGGTGCAAATAGTCTAGTTAATAGATTTTTACAATAGTATAGACTTAGAGTCTATAGAAGAGCAGTAAGGGCAATGGAAATGGAATCTGATATATTTAGGAGGGAAAATAGAACTTGATTGTAGAAAATGAAAGAGAAAGAAGGAATAACTGACTAGGTGTGCCATTTTCTGAAGTAGGGAACATATAAGCAACAGATTTAGGAGGAAAGTTGAGGAGTTCAGTTTCAGATTTCTTTGGTTTAAAAGAAGATGGGAGAAACCAGAAGGTAGCATGTGATTGAATTTAACAGGGCCGAGGAAAGAGAATCCATGTAATACAGGATGGAGCTGATGTAATGAGACCTGTGGGTTGGGGACGCAGGGGGATATAATCCTGAGCACTTAGTGGGAAGGAGGGACAGGAGAGAATGGGGGACAGACTTAGAGGGACAGAATAGGTGTGGATGCAGAGATGCTGTGTGTATGGCATGTGGCGTGGCAGCATGTTGAGGGGTTCTCTGTCAGAAGACTTCTCTATTAGTTAAAGTAGGAAGCTTGGTCATCTGCTGAGAAATGATGGAGCAAGGGTTAGAGAGATTTGGGTAGCATGGAGCATGCTTGAAATAGCTGCTCTGGAGAATGGAAGAGTGGGAAGAGCAGAAAATAAGATTCTCCTGAACGCTAGGCAGCAGTGAAGGCCCAGTTGAGACCAGAGGTAGTACATTTGTAGCAACATCAAAATGTGAGATATAGTCATTTTTCTACAGCCCAATTGTAGGACGTGTAGGCTTGTGGACTCATCAAGTTCTGGCTTGTAGACTAAACAAAACAGTAGAAAAAGGAGTTGAAAATACTAACAAAGCAGTGGTTCAAGTGAGTTGGGGCTTCATGAGATAGAAGAAAGTGAAAGTGGGGAGGGATTGATTAGGTTGAGGGAAAGTGCAGTGGAGGAGACTGAAGGTCTCAGTATGGACACTCAGGAGTGTCCGAGTGAAAGCTGCAAGGTGACATATTTGGTTTTTGTAACTTCGATATTTTTTTTCTTTTTTGGGGCTGCGCCAGGTCTTAGTTGTGGCATGTGGGCTTCTTAGTTGTGGTGGCATGCGGACTCTCAGTTGCAGCATGCATACGGGATCTAGTTCCCTGACCTGGGATCGAACCCGGGCCCCCTGCATTGGGAGCGTGGAGTCTTACCCAGTTGACCACCAGGGAAGCCCCTAGATTTTGTTTTTAAATGAAAATTAAAACATGTATTTTTGGGCTTCCCTGGTGGCGCAGTGGTTGAGAGTCCGCCTGCCGATGCGGGGGACGCGGGTTCGTGCCCCGGTCCGGGAAGATCCCACGTGCCGCGGAGCAGCTGGGCCCGTGAGCCATGGCCGCTGAGCCTGCGCGTCCGGAGCCTGTGCTCCACAACAGGAGAGACCACAACAGTGAGAGGCCCGCATACCGCAAAAAAACCCAAAAAACCCATGTATTTTTGTAGCATCGTCTAAACAGTGCAAACCACACAAAGAAAAATTGACTTCTACCCACTCTGGCCAGTTTTGATAGTTTGATGTGTATCTTTTCATAAATGAAAAGGTCGAAGATTTTTTTTTTTGTTTTGTTTTACAGAAATGAAATCATACTTAGTATATTACTCTCCTGTAACATGTATATATACCATCAAGTCATTCCATAGACTAACTCACTTTTAATAGATGCATAAAGTTTGTAATATGCATATACAATAATTTATTTAACAGGCGTTTTATTGGTGAACATTTAAAGTTGATCCCAGTTTTGTGAGTAGGAAAAGCACTGCAGAAAATATCTTTGTATATATTCTTTATGTATAATGCTTTTATTTCTGCAAAAGACATTCCTGAAAGTTGCATAACTTGGTCAAAGGCTGTGTGTTTTTAAAACTTTGATTTGAAGCATAACTTACATTAAGAAAAGTATCTTGGTAAGCTTTCACAGAGTAAACACGTGCAGGTATCTGTCTATGTCAAGAAATAGAACAGTGCCAGCATCCTCAGAAATCCCTCTCCGGCCTCCTACCAGTCACGACCTCTGCCTCCAACAATTCAAAACAGAACAACAAAAAAGACTAAGTTTAAATTTTAAAAAAATGCATAATCTCTGATGAGATTGCCTTCACTTTTACCTGTTTTAGATCTTTATGTAAATAGACTCAAACAGTGCTCTGCTGGATGCATCATCTCTGAATATTATAACCACCCAGCACCAGCAAGCATATATGTTTATTGGTGTATTAGTGCTAATGAGGCCAAAGTGCAGAACTCCATTTAGGAAAGGACTTGGAGTACAGAAGACTCGGTTGAAGTCATAGCTGAGCGATAGGGAATGATTCAGGTGTCCTTAGGTCAACCCTAATGAGGGACAGAGGGTGGTAAAGCAGTGCATCCTAAGGAGAGCTTTTTTTTTTTTTAAATGAAGGTATAATTTACATACAGCAAAATTCACTCCTTTTGGCAGACATTGCTTTGAACACAGTCACGTAACCACCACCACAATCGAGATATAGACTAATTCCATTTTTCCAAAACCTCCCTTGTGCTTTGCTGTAGTTAATAACTCTGGTGACCACTGCTCTGTTTTTTTTTTGTTTTCCTTTTTTTGCTGTACGCGGGCCTCTCACTGTTGTGGCCTCTGCCGTTGCGGAGCACAGGGTCCGGACACGCAGGCTCAGCGGCCATGGTTCACGGGCCCAGCCGCTCCGCGGCACGTGGGATCCTCCCGGACCGGGGCACGAACCCACGTCCCCTGCATCGGCAGGCGGACACTCAACCACTGCGCCACCAGGGAAGCCCCACTGCTCTGTTTTGTTGTCACTTTAGTTTTACCTTTGAGGGAGGGTTTTTCCAAGAGCTTAGAGCAGTAATTGGTTGGAAACAGCCTTGATATAAAGTAGGAGAGAATAAGCAACAACAGGACCCTTTGAGAAGGCTTTGAAGCAGCATTCTAAACGGACAAATTTCAGTTCAGCGAGGGAGGGGATGCTTACCTTCAAACAGGGTTCCAGAGAGCACAGTGGAGAAGTTTGGAGGAAAGGGTAACTGGAGGCAGCCACCGACTATGTGACCTCTCCTCTGTGTTTTCTGTTTATCAGTAACAAGAACCATTCCCCTTATTGAAATTTCCCTTTTTTTTTTTTTTTTTGGTGACAACGCCTCTCTCATTTTTCTATTACGTCTTTGATCATTTTTTTCCCAGTGACTCTTGTTTTCTCTGCTTGATGTGCAAGTGTTTCTTGAGGCTTCTATTCTGGCTTCATTTCTTACTCTGTTTGAGTTAGCCCAGTCACTCTTAGGTTGCATCTCCTTTTTCTAAGCCAGTGCTTCCTAATCTTTATCTCTGACACAGACTCCTTCCTGGCAAGAATAATTTTTAAAAATAGTTAAAAAAAAAAAAAAAACTATCCACTTAAAAAATGAGCGAAAGGGACTTCCCTGGTGGTCCACTGGTTAAGACTTCGCCTTCCAATGCAGGGGATGCGGTTTCCATCCCTGCTCAGGGAGCTAAGATCCCACATGCCTCAAGGCCAAAAAACCAAAACACAGAACAGAAGTGGTATTGTAACAAATTCACTAAAGACTTTAAAACTGGTCCACATCAAAAGAAGTCTTAAAAAAATAAAAAAGCGAGCGAAAGACACTTCTTAATGGAAGGTATCAAAATGCCCCCAAAACCCGTGGAGAAGCTACTAAAGTTGCTAAAATTAAAAAGACTGACAATATCAAGTATTGACCGTTGACAATACCAAGGATTATAGAACAACTAGAGCTCTTGTATATACCTGCTTGCGGGAGTGTAATTGGTACAACCACTTCAGAAAAATGTTAGTTTCTACAGATTTTTTAAAGATTTAGCTATATATCTATCTCTATATAATCTGATGATCTAGCAGTTTTACTTCTGGGTATAGACTCCAGAGAAATTAGTTCTTTTTTCATTTTTGGCTGTGCCACGCAGCATGTGGGATCTTAGTTCCCAGACCAGGGATGGAACCCACGCCCCCTGCAGTGGAAGCGTGGAGTCTTAACCACTGGACCGCCGGGGAAGTCCCAAGAGAAATTAGTTCTTCTTCTTTTTAAAAATTAATTAATTAATTAATTTTTGGCTGTGTTGGGTCTTCGTTGCTGTGCGTGGACTTTCTCTAGTTCTGGTGAGCGGGGGGCTACTCTTCGTTGCGGTGCGCGGGCTTCTCATTGTGGTGGCTTCTCTTGTTGCGGAGCACGGGCTCTAGGAGCGGGGGCTTCAGTAGTTGTGGCTCGTGGGCTCAGTAGTTGTGGCGCACGGGCTTAGTTGCTCTGTGGGATCTTCCCGGACCAGGGCTCGAACCTGTGTCCCCTGTATTGGCAGGTGGATTCTTAACCAGTGCACCACCAGGGAAGTCCGAGAAATTAGTTCTTATGTGTACCTTGCTATGTTATATGCACGAATTGTTTCAGCAACTTTATTTATAGTAGCTAAAAAATGGAAACAACCCAAATGTTCATGAACAGTAAGTTGGGTAATACAACACTGTAAATCAACTGTACTCCAATAAAGTAAAAGAAAAAACAAACAAAAAATCCCCCAGTAAACTGGGCAAGTAAATTGTGGTATAGTACCACAACGAAATACTGAACATCAGTGAAAAAGAACTGTGATTCACAAATTATGTGGATAAATGTCACAGACGATGTTGAGTGACAGAAGTCAGACACAGAAGAGTACATGCAGCCTGCGGAAGTGATAGGCTGTACAAGTTAGAGTAGTAGTCAGATAGGTGAGGCATGGATATCGACTGGGTAGAGGCTCAAGGGAGCTCTTGGGGTTCTTCAGATGTTTCACATCTTGATCCGGATGGAGGTTCCACAGGTTTATACATATATAAAAATTCATTAAGCTGGATGTACTTGAAATTTGTGCACTTGTCTGTGTAAGTTATATCTCAATTTTTTAAAAAGTGATAGGTTTTCCAATTACATAAAACCATCCTTTTTCTCTGACCAGTTTTTTGTCAGTCATCTCCAGCTTATTTTTGGCCCTTTGCACTTTTTATTCCCGTTACCTCTCAGAATATTCATTCTGCAATTATAGATGTTGGTAATATTAAAATAGATGTCTCGCCGAAGTTCTAGTCCCGACCATTTCTTATTTATCAGTAAATTATGTGTTCCTGTCAGCGCTTAGAACTCTTTCATTGCATACTTTGACCTGTCCTTAGGGCTGGGCTCTTTCTAGTTCATGTTTCACTCAGCGTCTGGCGTATTTGTGGCAATTTTATCCCACCCCCCGCCATTCTTTGTAATTCTTCATCAAGTTCTCCTCAAAGTGCAGACCACAAACGTTATTTCTGGTCCACAAAGGGGTAAGCCTATATCACAATGTAAATCAAGTATATCACTAAGTACAGGGGTCCGCAACCCCTGAGCCGCGAACCGGTACTGGTCCACGGCCTGTTAGGAACCGGGCCGCACGGCAGGAGGCAAGCGAGCGGAGCCTCTTCTGCTTCTCCCTGTCGCTTGCGTTACCTCCTGGACCATCACCCGCCCTGTCCGTGGAAAAACTGTCTTCCGTGAAACCGGTCCCTGGTGCCAGAAAGGTTGGAGACCGCTGACTAAGTACTGCTTTTTTTTTTTTTTTTTTTTTTTTTAAAAGGCTTCCTTGACAAGGAAGCAGCACATTGATTTATAGTCTGGTGTAAACTTGTCACGTTGGAGACCAGCACTTCAGGTAAACTGGTTTATGCCATATGAGTTCATAATTCTATCATATACAGTATATTGATGGGGAGGTGAGGAGGGTGAGTGGCAGGGGTTATAGTGCCAGTGAGTGTGGTTTGTTGTTATTTTTGACCTTCTGGCCTCTGAATTCCTGTTTTATGTTTCTGGAATTCCTTCATGATTTTGGTGGGAGCCAGAATCGGCTTGTAACTATAGCCAGGTAGATTCGGCCAAGCAAATGCCGCCAGTATGGACAGCAACTCAGGAGCCAGGGACAGGAAAGTGGGAACTGGTAGATTCTGTTCTGTCAGGGGTGGCAGTGGCAGGTTGCAGTGGTGTCTTCCAAGACCAGTTCTGCTGCAGTTTTGGATGTCTTTCCTGGCTGGGTAGCCTATAAGTTTCTTCTAAGATTGTTGTCTACTGGGTGTCTCTCCATAAACATATTTTCTACTTAGGTCAGCCACAGTAGATTTTTGTTGCTTCCAAGGTAGAACCCTGACTGGAAAAGAAATACTTAAAAAAATAAGAAAAATTGTACCATTAGTTTATTTAAAGTGATCACAAGTAAATTTTTTTTCTTTTTTTTAAAAAATTTGTTTTATTTATTTTGGCTGCGTTGGGTCTTAGTTGAAAAATTTTTTCCTTAAGTAAATGTATACACACAAAGGTTTAAGATGTAGACTAAACTTACTTTGTGAGATGTGTTGTAGATAGTAAAGATTCTAAATAATAATTATTTCACTTTAGTATTTACATTTTAAAATTTCAGTGTGCTTTATGGACCATGTGCTGCTATGTATGCCTGAAGTACTTGAAATGCAAATTTGGAGAGACTTTGCCATCTAAATGCTTGGCTGGATTAAACGCCTAATTAGGATGGTTTTTCAACAGGTTGGAAGCATGCAATCGGTGAGTGCTTGGAATTCATTTTTAAAATCCAGACATTGAGAATTTTTTCTGAGAAAAATGAATCTTATGTATGGCCAACTTACGTAGTATTTAATTTGCTTACTATTTAAATCATGGAAGTGAATCTTTACCCAGCATCCTAAGTAAGGGATGGGTTGGTTACATTGAAAACTTAACCAATATTCATGTGACTGTTAAAAGCAATGCATTTGTTGTTAGTGAGGAAAAGGCTTAAATGTATATAGAAATCATTGAATAAAATATGTTTGACTGGGCCTCCCTGGTGGCGCAGTGGTTGAGAGTCCGCCTGCCGATGCAGGGGATACGGGTTCGTGCCCCGGTCCGGGAGGATCCCATATGCCGCGGAGCAGCTGGGCCCGTGAGCCATGGCCGCTGAGCCTGCGCATCTGGAGCCTGTGCTCCGCAACGGGAGAGGCCACAACAGTGAGAGGCCCGCATACCGCAAAAAAAAAAAAAAAAAAAAAAAAAAAAAAAAAAATATGTTTGACTAATGCTTGACAACTCTGAATGTTGTAGAACTGTTAATATTGAATGCTCTTATAATGTGTTTTATCACACAGCTGTTTAAAATGTAAGTCATGTCTCCTAAAATATAATAACTATAGATACAAAGAAAAAAATTAGTGTAATATGGTTATTCTGTGCCAAAGATGTTCGGATCTTGACATTTTTAAAAGTATTTTCTACTAATAATTTTTTTTTCAGATCCAGTGTAAAGTTATTAGAGCAATGCTTGTGCCAAGCATATTTTGTGGAATATTTGTTTCTCGTTTTCACGTTCAGTGTCATTGGTGACATGGAATTACGTTGTATTCATTAAAGATATAGGCAGGTTACATAATTTGAATATGAGTATACTTTTTAATGCACTGCTTTTACTTTTTTGTTTTTATTTTGTGTCTCTTTGAATCTTGCTAAGAGAAGGTTGAACGTTTTGTTTCCCCAGTCCCACAAAGTTCCATCTGTTTTCTTTGGAGATAAAAAGCAAAGAACCAAATAACATTACACCCCCCCCCCTTTTCTTAAAGATTTTTTTTGATGTGGACCATTTTTAAAGTCTTTATTGAATTTGTTACAATACTGCTTCTGTTTTATGTTTTGGTTTTTTGGCTGCGAGGCACGTGGGATCTTATCTCCCCGACTGGGGATCGAACCCGCACCCCTTGCATTGGAAGACAAAGTCTTAACCACTGGATTGCCAGAGAAGTCCCTACCCTTTTTTCTATTTACATAATTTTGAGTATTATCTTTTGGACAAACAATAGGAAAATGGTTTGTAAAGTTAATACTTTCCATCTTTTTCAGTTACGTCTTCTCACGTTTTGAACTTCACTTAATGCAGTATACCACCTTTCTCAATTGCTACTTACCATCATTTGGCTACATAGGGTAGGTTAACATTTCAGTACTGACAGCAAAAGAATGTCTTTTCAGAAAGTCAGGAAGCTTTTGTTGCTAATGATTCCCCCAAAGTGAAACTTTACAGTTTATGATTCCTATTTATTTGCAATTTTAGTAAGAAGTGTAGTTGAGTGGAAAGATTGTATGTAGGTCTTGGATTCAAACAAACCTGGGTATGAAATTTATCCCTGCCAGTTACCTTCCTCACCTACAGGTTACAGGTAGGAAGAACTACTACTGCACAGTGAACCTGCGGATTACACGGCAGTGTTTCTAAAACACCTATCACAGTGGCCTGTATGTAGTGTAGGTACATTCAGTGACGGTGCACTTCCTACTGTTTTGCTCTGTCATCCCCCTGCCCCCGCCCCAAGTCAGGCAATGTGACCAGTGCTGATGGAGGCTAAAGTGCAGAATTTTGTTTCAGGAGCAGATAACACACTTTATTTAGCTTAGTTTACTTATTTAGCTTTGTTCATTTTGAGCTGTAACACGGGTGCCTTTCATCAAAGAATGGACCAGGTAAGAGAGCATTAACTTGCTCCCAATATTGTAATTACAGCTGAGGGCCTTTTCTACCAATAGATGGAAAGATCATTTTTTGTGTAACATATAATCATCACCTTTAATCAGTTAACTGAAAATCTATATAAAAATAAATTTTCTCCTAACATTAAGCAGTTTGACCCTTTGGAGTTATTTTCTATCTTAGTTTCTGGGATCTCTTAGCCTGCTCCTTAAGAGTAATCTGAATATAAAAAAAAAAAAAAAACTTCTGGGTTTCCCTGGTGGCGCAGTGGTTGAGAGTCCGCCTGCCGATGCAGGGGACACGGGTTCGTGCCCCAGTCCGTGAAGATCCCACATGCCGCAGAGCGGCTGGGCCCGTGAGCCATGGCCGCTGAGCCTGCGCGTCCGGAGCCTGTGCTCCGCAACAGGAGAGGCCGCGATAGTGAGAGGCCCGCGTACCGCAAAAAAAAAAAAAAAAAAAAAAAAACCTTTTTAATTCCATCTTTCAATGATAAATACATATTTCTCACTGCTTTGATATATAAATGAACTTGGTACTATATTTGAATGTATTCAAGAGCAGAAAATGTCTTCATTCTTTGCATATTTTGTCTGCTTTAAACAAAAAGTGCAGGTTTTGAGATCTGCGTTTTGTTTTTGCCATTAGGCCAGCTGGTGATGATTAGCTCTTTGTATTTTACCGTACGCATCAGCACCATCACAATAGCTATCACTGATCGGCTTGGTATGCCCAGTCTTTTACATGTATTTTGTGTGTTCACTAGGACACTTTTTTTTTTAACAGATGAGAAACCTGAGGTTCAGAGTGTTTAACTGACTTGTGCAAAGTTACCTGACTAATAAGTGGCAGAGCTGTAATATGAACCCAGTTTTGATTCCAAAATCTTCTTTTTAGTGTACTTTGCTACCTCTTACAATAGAAGGGGAAGAAGACGATATTCATTCAAGTTGTGTTATATTTAAATACCTTAACTCAGTTTTTTTAAAGAATTTATTTATTTTACTTATTTTTGGCTGCGTTTGGTCTTCGTTGCTGCTCACGGGCTTTCTCTAGTTGCAGCGAGCGGGGGCTACTCTTCGTTGTATTGCACGGGCCTCTCATTGCAGTGGCCTCTCTTGTAGCGGAGCACGGGCTCTAGGTGCGTGGACCTCAGTAGTTGTGGTGCATGGGCTCAGCAGTTGTGGCTTGCAGGCTCCAGAGCTCAGGCTCAGTAGTTGTGGCGCACGGGCTTAGTTGCTCTGAGGCATGTGGGATCCTCCTGGACTAGGGCTCGAACCTGCGTCCCCTGCATTGGCAGGCGGACTCCTAACCACTGCGCCACCAGGGAAGCCCCTCCCTTAACTCATTTAAGGCTCACAGGCGTATCAGGTAGATACTGTTCCCATTTTATAGATGACAAAAGGGAAACATAGAGGGATCAGTAATTTGCCAGCTTTATACAGACAATAAATGGTAGAGCCTACTTTTAAAACCAGGCCTATATGCTGCCGTGGTCTCTATGTTTTCTCTTCACTGCATTCCATTTGGCCTCAACATTTGTTTGAATTTAAAACTATATATAGTTGACCCTTGAACAGTGTGGGTTTCAACTGCTTGCATCCACTTAGATGCAGATTTTTTTAGTAGTAAGTACTATAGTACTACATGATGCATGGTTGGTTGAATCCACAGATGTGAAACCCCGGATACAGGAGGGTCAACTGTAAAGTTATATGTGGATTTTGTTGGGAAAGTGGGGGAAGTGTTTGGTGTCCCTAACCTGAGCATTGTTCAAGGGTCAGCTGTATTCACATTTGTCCAAACTTTCTCCTCATTCTATTATTACTATATTTATGCCCTCAAGTAAAAATGTTTTTAAACTAGAGAAAGCAAGCTATGAAACTAATGTGATTCTGGTTCATCTCAGTATTTTATGTTGAAAAGTTACAGCAAATATCTAATTTGTATTAGGAATATATTTCCAGTAATACTTAAGAACTGCAACCTTATTTTCCTCTTCTGTTTTGGAGGAAGAATGTGAATGTGGCTAGGAGTTCAGATAAGGAAGAAGAGAACTGAGGGAAGGGTTGTCTTCAGTTGGGGATTTCAAAATTGTTACAGAATTTCATCTTCCTATCTCCACCCCCTTCTCCCCAACACATACTTTTTATTTTCCTCTGGTTCCCTTGGAATTAAGAATTTATACTTTGATGGGTCCTAGACTCCCTAAAAATTTGATTAATGGTATGGACCTTCTTCCCAGAAAAATGTTGTATATGTACATAATTTTGTGTATAATTTCAGGGACGTGAAATTATATATCAGAATAAGAACCTTGGGTTAATATTATAGTTTTTCTTGAGAAAAATACATTTGATTAGAATTAAGTTTATATTTTTTCTTGCTAAACGGTGACTCTCAGATAGAAATATAGATTTAACTAGTCTCTAAGAAATGAATTACCGTATAAAGCTTGAGTGCAGTCATCATGGTGAGACAGATGACAGTTTCAGATTCCAGCCTCACACTTCAACACTTCGACAATAGCATTTCACATTGTTAAAAAAGAACAAATTGCTCTCCTGTTGTCATCCTCCTCCTTGCTGTCATCACTTACAAACTCTGTTGCTAGATGCTATGGACTGTCATTACTAGACTCGGACATGCAAACAAGCACGCCCCACACAGATTTATTATTACGTTATTTATCAGTAGTTCTTATAAATAAAGCAAAGCAGTTTTCTTTTTGTTTAATAGTAATAATTAGGGCTTCCCTGGTGGCGCAGTGGTTGAGAATCTGCCTGCTAATGCAGGGGACACGGGTTCGAGCCTGGTCCAGGAGGATCCCACCTGCTGCGGAGCAGCTAAGCCCGTGCACCACAACTATTGAGCCTGCGCTCTAGAGCCCGTGAGCCACAACTACTGAAGCCCGTGTGCCTAGAGCCCGTGCTCTGCAACAAGAGAAGCCACTGCAGTGAGAAGCCCACACACCGCAACGAAGACACAACACAGCCAAAAATAAATAATTGAAAATAATAATAATAATTGCTATTACTTAATTTTTTCTTAATGGAATTGAATTCGTTTCTTTTTTTAATTAATTTATTTATTTTACTTATTTTTGGCTACGTTGGGTCTTTGTTGCTGCGCACGGGTTTTCTCTAGTTGCGCTGAGCGGGGGCTACTCTTCGTTGTGGTGCGCGGGCTTCTCATTGCGGTGGCTTCTCTTGTTGTGGAGCACGGGCTCTAGGTGTGTGGGCTTCAGTAGTTGTGGCATGCGGGCTCAGTAGTTGTGGCTCACAGGCTCTAGAGCGCAGGCTCAGTAGTTGTGGCGCACGGGCTTAGTTGCTCCGTGGCATGTGGGATCTTCCTGGACCAGGGCTCGAACCCATGTCTCCTGCATTGGCAGGAGGATTCTTTTTTTTTTTTTTTTTTTTTGGTGGTACGCGGGCCTCTCACTGTTGTGGCCTCTCCCATTGCAGAGCACAGGCTCTGGACGCGCAGACTCAGAGGCCATGGCTCACGGGCCCAGCCACTCCGTGGCATGTGGGATCTTCCTGGACCGGGGCACGAACTCGTGTCCTCTGCATTGGCAGGTGGATTCTCAACCACTGCGCCACCAGGGAAGCCCCGGCAGGAGGATTCTTAACCACTGCGTCACCAGGGAAGCCGAATTCTTATTTCTTAATGAAATCGAATTGTCTAGTAAGGACAGTTTTCTCTCTGCCCTCTCTCTTAGATCTGAAAAGATATTAATGACAGTTCATCTTTAGAGGAAGCCTTTCCTTCTCCAAACAAGTGTACTGACAAGGCACAGTTCAGCCACCAGTTAGGGTAGGAGATGCACTTGGGCCATACAGCCTCCCAATGCACAGATGGTGACTTTCCATGCCATCTGTTCATTATTTCTTCACAGCCATTTACAATTTCTCCCCGTCCATGAGGGCTGAATAGAAAAAATAAAGTTAAGACCTAGTTTTAGACTTCTTGGAAGTTAGCTGCTCCCTCCCCTTACTTTTTCTTCAATCCAGTGAAGGTTATGGCCCCTCCTCTTTCTAAATATCCCAGTCATTAGCTTATATAGACTCCTGCTTCATAATTTTTGGTGCTTAAATGCTATGCAGTTCACAAGTAACAGAACAGCATTATGTTAGTCCACTGTGTATACTTGAAAAAATAATCACATAAGGCAATCTGTTCTTTTACTTTCCTTAACTTTGCATCAAAAGCCTAAATAGTCTACTTATTCCTTATAAGTAAAAGCTGCAGCTTTGGCCACCTTCCCTTGTTGAAGGCACCTGGTATTCTTTCCTTCTGATATAAAGCAGATGGGAAGATAATAGTTGAAACTTAGCCCTGAAGCCTGCATAGCAAGGAAGGCTAAAAGCTGGCAGAAATCTTAGTTTCTGACCTTGGCAAATCCTTTTGGAACTTTTCTTCGTGAGCTTTTGTCCTCTTCATCTGCAGTTCAGATCTTTGCTTACTGGAGGGATGGAAGATTCACATTAGACTGTGTAATCGTCACATTGTGATGTATAAATAGCATTCTCCTACATCATAGGAGAGTACTGACTCATGGCTAAATAGAAGACAGAAGAAATGATTGAATGGTGTAGTTACTATTGCCCTATGGATATTTTTTTTAAAGATCGATGCCTGTTAACATGTATAAAGGTAAAGAGTTTGCTTAAATACTGTCTGTTTTAGAATTACTTGCCCTTCTTATTTTTTCTTGGCCTCTTTTTTTTTATCTTTATTGGAGTATAATTGCTTTACAATGGTGTGTTAGTTTCTGCTTTATAACAAAGTGAATCAGCTATACCTATATCCCCATTTCTCTTCCCTCTTGCTTTTCTTGGCCTCTTAGGTTGAGTGTGTAAGGCTGTGATTCTTCCCTTTTTCCTCCTCTTGGTCCTCATGTGTTATTAACACTATGCATGTGATAATCCTCTGTATGATCATTGGTTTGAATGATTTGCTTTCCTGAACTCCACGTAATTCTCTTCTAAGCTTCACAGTAACTTTACCTCTTATATTCTTTGTTTAATATTCTTATTTCAGTATTGATGTCTTCTTATCTTTCCACTGACCAGTTTTCCAACCTGTCCATCCTTTTAATTTATATTGCTAAAACAGGAGTTATAGTTTTTGTTGGTTATAGTAGCCAGTGGAGGTTATAGTACTTTCTGGAACTCTCCCAGGTAAACAGTCAGTGAAACTTTGAACATTTTTTTAAATCCATTTTTTAAAAATTGAAGTATAGTTAATTTACAGTGTTGTGTGAGCTTCAGATGTACAGCAAAGTGATTCAGTTATACATATATTTGTATATATCTGTTCTTTTTCAGATTCTTTCCTATTATAGGTTATTACAAGACACTGAATATAGTTCCCTGTGCTGGACAGTAGGTCCTTGTTATTTATCTGAAACTTTGACCATATTGATGATGAGAATTATATGAGCAGAGGCAGATGCCAGAGGTATTATATGTACCCCGTGATCCTCACTTTGATTCATCCTGTTAACCTTAAATTGGATTTGATTGCTAAAATCTAAGACGTCAGCTTGCTTCTATACTCGTTTTACAAGTTGTGCATGCTTTTAGAATGGTCTAAAGGTCTAGGTAGGGTTATGTGTTGGAGCCATGGCTGTTTACGTAACATTGCTTGGTTCAACTGTTTACAGTAACATTGCTTGGTCATACTGTAATTCCATTCTTTAAATTAGAATGGGCATGGAGTGACTTTAAAAAGGGGTCAGTGTCCATTGCTCAGAATACATGCCAGCTGATTTGGTACTATTTATTTAATAGTTTTAGGATGCAATTGAATATCTCAGTTGAATGAATTAGTAAATAGTCATATCATTCACATTCTTTTTTTTCCAAATTGCTTTTAATAGTATACCACCTCTCTTTACCTCTTCTGTCCAGGCTTTCAGGTATAGCACTCAAAACAGATGGATAGTTTTTCTCTTTAAGGAAAGAGCATATACTTGGGGAGAAGTTTCAAGGTACAATTCGTAATGATTTAACATCCTGCCTGTGCATTTTTGGTTTGCTTTTTGCTTTGGAGGTTTGTGTTTGTTTTTGCTTTAAGCATAGCATAATGTCCTCTGTGTGTTATGATTTCATCTGAAACATTCCGCTCGTTAGGGTTATCACTAGCCTATTTAGTACTTTTGTATAAATTAGGAAAAGACACCTTTCCCCTGAGACAAGGCCTCACAAGAAGATGTAGTACAACTGGAGTTTGGCCCCCACTCACCCTTGGCCAGGCCTTCTTGTGCAGCAAACAAAATACAGCATCCTGCATCGTACAAATTCAGATTCTGAACTTTGTACTGATTTGCATTTGTTTTGAAAGTCTATTATAAGTAGCTTGTAGTTTTGAGAAACTTATAAAATTCTAAAAATATAGCAGAGGAGATAAAATAGTTGCCTCTGCAGAGTAGTATGAAAACCTAAGGAAAATAGATGAGTTTTTACTCCTAATATGATTTTATTTTACAATTACTAGTACTTCTTTCTTTTTTTTCCTTTTGGCCATGCTGCACGGCTTGTTGCATCAGATCCCCAACCAGGGATTGAACCACCAGGGAACTTCCACTAGTTGTTCTTTTACACTTTTATATAATGCCTTACATTGAACTTTATTGCATTAGTAACAACCTGCTGTATATATTCTTTAATTTTTAATTGAGAAATATTAGCTCATTTTCCGTAACATATAGAGCTTTGTGATCCCATAATTAATGTGTCAGCATGTCATGCAATTAATTGTCCAATGCTTTGTATTAACAGTTCTGTAAGTCTTATAATTAAACTTTTGTTTGTTCCTACTTAGGTACTTTGGTCTGGGAAGCCATATGGTTCATCTCGAAGTATCGTAAGGAAAATTGGTACTAATTTATCTCTGATCCAGTGTCCAAGAGTTCAGTTTCAGGTACTGTATTTTACATATTTCAGATTTTATACTAATATGTGCTTTTGTGATGTAAATAGGCCAGACAGCTTTAAAAGTACTTTTTGACCCTCTCCCCTCTATTGATGCTGCTATCAATAAAATAAAAGAGGATAAAAACCACGGCAAAGTCTTTCTAATTTTAGTTCCTCTGTGAAGTGATTATTCAAGCTCTGTAAGACATTTATCCTTAAGAATACATACGCAGACTTAGAAGCATATAATAAGCCAAGCAGTTGTTAATTCCCAGGTGACCTTGAGCCCTGTCTTCTAGCACCAATTCAGGAGTAGCTCAGCTCTGCTTGGAGATAAGTTCCTATTTTCTTGATTTGGGTTTTTGTTCCTTACGGTTGTTTTAGTGTGAGACATGTATCACATGGCTTTATTCTTGTTTTTCAGTAATTCTCTACAGTAGTAATAAGAAAATCTTTTAGTTCAACATTTAAGTATATAAAGTTCAGCAGATAATCTATACCAATTTTAAATAATAGATTAGCATGTGAAATGTGGAAGATAAGTTTAACTCATAATTCAAAAGGTCAAAAGTGTCCCCGCGAGCTTCTTAGATGTCTTACTTATAAATCACTCCTCCTCATAGAGAGAGTTAAAAATCTGTTTCTAAGTAAGTGGTAGAAATTAGCATTTGTTCAGGTTGACTAACAAGGTTGGTCATTGTTATGCCCACTTGCAGATTGACTGGCAAGACCTTTGTGCATCAATCTAGAGATTGACAGATTGGAACTTTCCAGAAGTAATTTTTATCAAATGATGGGCTTTTTAAAATCAAAGTAGAGAAAGCTATGATAGTAATTCTCTCAAGCACAATTTCTGAGAATTCAGTTCACTGAGACACCAATTGCTGATTGCTTTATTTGCCAGTTTCCTTCAAATAACTATTGTGTTAACTAAGACTTAGTAACTTTTCTTCTGATTGCTCCATTCCATTAAAATTTTATCTGTCTGCTTAACCTAGTTGCAGGAGAACTTGCATTTGTGTTCCCATAGCTAGAGATGTATGAAAGGACGTAGAGATTATCCAGCATTTTCTGGTAGCAACCCAAATCTGCCTTGACAGTCAGTGGGCCGAAGTACTAGGGCCAAGTTCATTTTCTTGGCAGGATTCTCTTTCTCAATGTTATTAGTCACTTAGAAACGTCTGAGCAGAATAAGAGTTTTAGGTTTAGTACTGGAGCTGCATTTGAAAAGAGATAGATTAACATAAAGGAGAGGAGTAAGGTAAGAGAAATGTTGGTGACCTACTTGAGAATGTAATAGAAAACAGAAGACATTTGTTTATAGTGAGATTTTTTTACTTCCAGGCAGTTTTGTAGCATGCTGCGTCTTTTCAAATTCAGCATCAATCTTCAAGTGAGTGTTTTATCTGCTACTTAATTTAGATATTTTAAATCTGCTATCATTCTCCTGTATCTTCTGTTTTTTTAATTTAATTTTTTTACTACATCTATCAGAAATATAAAAAATATAGAGTCTTCAAAAAATATAAGGGATGCAGTTTAAGAGTAATAAAATTGACAATTCATTTTTGCTATTTTTTGGGCTCATTTGGAGGTTTTGATTGATATGGAATGTATTTGGACTGTCTAAGAGTCCAACATGAGTAAATACTGCTATAGAAATTCTGGAACTGGGGAACCACCGTGGGACCCAGGGAGGGAGACAAAAGTTGAAATAGATTAAACTTGAGAATGAGGTGTTCATGGGTCAATTCAGAAGCAGGAGTTAGCAGTCAAAGCCAGTCCTTTGTTGTCCTGGGTGATTTCACTGTCTTTTGGAACTTAGTCTCGTATTTCCTTTTCTTCCTCTGCTCCTGTTGACTTTCACTTCTATTCCTTGTACCCAGCACTCAATAGGCATTACCTCAAGTTGGTCGCTCTCACAACAGTTTCACCTCCAAAATCTTAAGCCTCAGTATGTTCCTTCTAAATCACACCATCTTTTCATTGTTGTCAGCTGACCCATATATCTGCAGACAAGTAAGACTCTCACATAAATGATGGGCAAGACAGGCATGTTACTTTGTGTTGTGAGGGTTAGACAAGATACTCCACGCAAAGCCCTGAATATCGTAACTGGTACATAATTAGCGCACAATAAAAGTATGCTAGTGATGGGATTTTATTGTTATTGCCACCTTGCAGCAGAATAGCAGATTAATCTACTTGGTTGTCTAAGTGAACTCCCTGATTTTACAGATTGGATTTTTTTTTTTCTTTGGGCCGTGCCGCTTGGCATGCGAGCTCTTAATTCCCGGACCAGGGATCAAACCCATGCCCCCTGCATTGGAAGCCTGGAGTCCTAACCACTGGACTGCCAGGGAATTCCCAAAACTTTTGCCTTTTTTTTTTTTTAAACAAATTGGATTTCTGTGTATTTATAGTTTCACAAATCAGAACACAGATCAGCACATTTATTTACACCTTCATCCAGTTAATGGGCCCAATGAATATTGGGCTGGGAATAAAATGAGGTAATGAATGTTAAAAAAACATATGAAAGCACTCAGTGTTTCTTTGCTCTGTTTGTTGGAATGGAGTTCAGAGGTTTTGATTTGCAGTGGTTCTCAATACTGGCTGCATGATTAAATCACCAGGAGCTTAAAAAAATAAAATATCCATGCTCAGGCCCCAGCCTCCAAGGCCCCAGCCTCCTTGCAAAAACACTTACGGAACGTATAAAGAATATAAGGTGTCATCCAAGGCTTACTAAATCCGAATTTCATATATTCGATTTTTTTTTTCATTTGTTTTTTAAAACCTCTTCAGAAGCTTCTCATGCAGCCGAGTTTGAGGACTTCATTTACAGATTGTGTTTTAGTATTTTGCTAAAGAAAGTTTACAGCAGTAAGATAATCATCTATTGGCAAATTATGAAAGTAATCACTAAAGCACCTTTAGGGTCATTTTTATAAATTTCAAATTTTATGAGTTAAAGAAAAACATGGAACTTAAGTGTGGCTCATTGGGGTAATAAATACTACACTTAGAAAAATCTAAGGCAAAAAAAAAGTGCTTCTGCATACCATCAGATAAGGGGAGGGTGGGGACTGGGCCCTGTGCTACAGTAGTTTGAATCCCTGCTCAGTAACTGGCCGAACTCTGGGAAATTTAACCTGGATTACCTTTTTTTCCTGTGGAAACCCTGCCCCAGGCTATTTTCTTAGATTGCTAGGAGTGATTGTTGGAATTGGTGGTGGAGGGAATGTTCTGTAACCAAACAAGTAATGAATAAGGTTCTCACCGAAGTCCACACACTGTGACTAAAGGTGGAAGTAAAACAGCCGCCTGCCCCATGGCAGCCCATCTTTATTTAGCAAATCAGCTTGAAATCCATGCATTATGTTAGGTGCTGTTGGTCAGTGGTGAACCAAAGGGACACGATCTCTACCGTTACTGGGATATGGTTCAGTGGGAGAGAGATTAAGCAAGGAAATATGCTAATAAGCGTAAAACTATAATTTGTACTAAGTGCAGTGAAGGAAAAATTGGCATAGCATGGGGAGACTAACAGTGGTGGTCTGGGAAGGCATCCCTGGAGGAATGACAATTAAGGATTAAAAAGAGCCAGCCCCTCAAAGAGTCAGGGAGAGGGATGGAGGTGGGGCAGTGTTGGCAGAGAGAACAGTAAGTGCAGAGGTCCTGAGGCAAAGACGGAAGTTACTGTTGGGGAACTAAGACAAGGCCCCTCGGTCAGAAGCTAGTGAGGTGGGAGATGTGGTGTGGTATCATCATGGTCTTGATGTCTGAGCCATCTGAGGATAAGTGCCTGGATTCATACTAAAATTCATTGTTAAACTTCATATTTTTCCCAGTGACTGTCTGATAATCTGGACTGTACTAGCATGTGATGTCATACTGTATGTGATGTCCATTTCTTGATATTTTTAGCTATAAAATGGCCCTTAAGGGTAACTGAATCCAGATATATGCATTACGTTTTATAAATTTGGTAACATGGCGTAGTAACTTGAAGCCCAACTCAGTAAATAACTAATGTTTGTGATGTTTTATTCATTCTCAGTAATGGACTTGTTTTTCCATGGGGATACTGTTACTTACCTTCCTAGGTTATTTTGAGAGACACACACACACATTTCCTTCCCTCTTGTCTCTCTGGTCCTTTTTCTTCTCCCTTTTCTCCCCCTCACCTTCCTTCCCTCCCCCATTCTAGGTGGGTCGTGAATAGGAAGGGTTAATAGATGCTCAGTTTTTTTTTAAGTGACCACCTTACTCAGCAATGTTAGTGCCTGTCTCAGCTAGAACATTTCGTTTGGTGTTCTTTACTCAGGTATACCTCTTGGCCTATTGGTGTCATTGTATGTCACTGTATTACAATGCAGAAATTCTGCTTTTACTTTTTCTTACTATGACAGGAATTGGTAGAAAAAGAGGAATAATTAAATCTGTAATTAAAAATCTAGAAGTTTTTTTACCATGTTACTTTTAAGAATACATGTTTTGCATTTGGCTGTAAACAAAAGGTGGTAAAATAGACTGAGTATATTTGCTGTTACACCGTTTTTGGCAAGAAACTGAGAGAATCCTGGTTCCCAATACCAGTGTGTTTATTTTATGAAAAGTCACATGAGGACAAAGCGAGCTCTTCTAATATTTTATTCTAAGTATTTCAACTTTTGTACAAGCTTTATATTTTTCTTTTATGCGTTTTATTAAATAAATCAATTTCTTCAGTGTAGTTTTACATTATCAGAATATTTAAAATTACCTGAAATTACTTCAGTAAAATTCTTGAAGGATAATTGAATCTTGGATAATTTAAATTGTTTCAAATGTTGATTTGAATTTCCTAAGATCAGTAAAAATACAATGCTCTTACTGAATTTTGCTCTGAATGAAATGCTTTTCTTACTTTCTGAAAGGAATTTGGATACTGATAAATCAATAAGCACTAATTTTATTTTAAATTTTATAATGCCCTTGATTTTGAAAAAAAACCTTTCTGTCGTTTTTTTTTTTTCTTCCCCTACTAACCATAGCTGTGGTAGGACAGGACCTTGCTGGAACCTTCAGTAAGTTGACCTTTTCTTTTTCAAACTTCGCATTCATCATCCATGCATGTTAGTAGTGGTGTCTAAATCATACCTCCAAGAATTCCATGCCCTCAGTCCCCTTGCCTACAGTGACCTCACCTAAACTAGTAGTTTACTAGGTGAACTGTACTTCCTGTTTCATTCTTAATGCTACTGAGTGCCCATTTCGGCAACAACTGAAGTGGCCTTTTAAAAAAAGATTAGATTTTTTTCAGTTTTATTTTGTTTTTTGTATGAGTTTCCCCAGGGACTTTGTTAGGCTTCTTTTTTGGTGGCATAAATCACTGTTATAATGTAGGTACGTGACTTAAATACTAAAACTACTTTGTTTTGTGGGGCAGGATGTCAGTTAGAAATGATACAGGTATTATCAGTTTTGGAATTGGTTCCTGACAGTATCATTAACATTTTCATCTCATTGAGTACATGTTATAGACATGGTATTATTTCAGTGATTAAATATAGTCAATGCTCAGTAAGATTACAGACTAAGTCCGTGGAATAATTGTTTTTTTTTTTTAAAAGTTTGTGCAAAAAGCAACATTTCATGTTTAATATGCGAAGTGTTACAGATGTAAAATTGAGAAATATTGTATGATCTTTACATTATAAAATAAAATACTTTGAAAGGCTGTCACAGAATGGGTTTAACTTATATTTTTGAGTATTCTTAGAAAAGTATTTTGCTTCCTTTTATGAACAAAAATATCTGGGAAGAAAACAGCAATTTTTGTAGCTTTTATGAGAAGGTAAGAAGTCTTAAGGTCAAAACTAGATTTTTATTTATCTTAAATATACCTTTCTTCCTACCAACTAGTAAGTGTATTGGAACAAAATTTTATTTTCTAAACAAAGAGTTAGGTAACCAAATTGATCTTCATGAACTAGCACCTTAAGGAAGGGACCATTCAGGTTTTACCTTTATGATTATTTGTCACTTGTACAAAATAGCCCATTAAATACTGTATCTTCTAGGAGCTTCCACAGAGCTTGGGGGACCTTCCTGTTCCCGAATCTCCATGTAACCCACTTAGAATCTCCATTTTATAATGTTATGGGGGTATTAATATACCATTCTGTTCTTAGAAATGGTTAGAAACAGAATATTGCCAGATTCGCAGGCTCTTGAGACCAGATGTGATGCCCAGTTCATTTATATTATTTAAGTTGTACAAGATACCAATTTACTGAAAACTATTTGTTTATTGACTTATTTAGATAAGTTTCTGAAACATATAAGGGAGAAGTAGAAAAATCTTCTTTTTGGTTTTTCTTTGATCATGTCTCTTGACAATGTACTTGCTGAAGCTTATACTTTTTTTCTCTTCTGACCACAGTTACTCCACTGTGTGCCTTAAAACACTGGTATTTTAAAAGCTTTTTCATGTTAATTCCGTTATTAGTTTTTTTGTTTTTGTTTTTGCCCAGGATTAAGTTCTTAAATCTCTACTCTTCTAATATACTTGTTTTCTTTCTTGCCTATACCCCCTTCCTTCCCAAAAGCCATAATTTAAGGCATTTTAAATACTTGATATTCTTAGTATCTTGTTAAAATGTCAGTTTTCTAATACTACTCTATGAAGTTGATAATGTTGGGTAATTATGATATCTGAATGCGTGCACATACCAGTAGCCAGTATGTTTAGTTAAAATTTTATTCTTAATAGTAAAGATATATTATTTAAAAATTTTAACCATATTAGTATTATGTGTTTGTATGGTATATTTTACAGTCGAGGAACAAGTATTTTTTTTGGGGTACGCGGGCCTCTCACTGCCGTGGCCTCTCCCGTTGCGGAGCACAGGCTCCAGACGCGCAGGCTCAGCGACCATGGCTCATGGGCCCAGCCGCTCCGCGGCATGTGGGATCTTCCCGAACCAGGGCACGAACACATGTCCCCTGCATCAGCAGGCGGACTCTCAACCACTGCGCCACCAGGGAAACCCGGAACAAGTATTATTAAGTGTAGTTTCCAAAAGCTTCATCTGGCAATGATAATAGTAAGAAGGTTCAAACAAAGCATGGGTTACTGTAGAAGCTTTCTGATAAATACATGTAAATCTCTTTGGCCTCTTAAACGTTTTTCTTCAATTAAAAAGTCTGCATTTTCTTTTTTATTTAAACCTTACTTCAACTTGTAGGAAGTATTACATTAATCTGATAACTATTATTCATTGGCCATCTGGCTCTGAGGCATTATCTGTATAACAAAACTTAAATTTAATTCAATTAAGTTATTTTTCCATTTTTTGAAGGTCAGTTTCAGAACTTGCATGCTTTTTCTTTGTTATATTTATTTCAGCATATTCTGTTCCTTCATCTAGGTGTTTAAGGTTAGCTAGAGAATTCTGTTCTACTGCTATTTGTATTTTTGGTTCTTTAATATAGTTAATACTTTAATTTAAAAATCAAGAGATCTAATGATATTTGAAAATGTATTTTCATTATTATAACAGTGTATCTATATAATATCCCTTTTAAAATATTCCCAGATTTAGCACAAATTGGCCACTGTACTTTTTACTAAATCTCTTCAGAAAAGAACTGATTTATAATGTTTAAATTCTAAAAATTTTCTTAATGTTTCAGGATGAACAGAGGTTTTTGTTTTTTTTAATGAGTCTCATTTGACCTGTAAAATAAAAATTGAAGGAGTTAAATTATAATTCAGAGATTGCATGCACTATTAAACAACAGTATGACATAACTAAAGGTCTCTTTCATGGAGACCTTCAATGGAAATGCTAGAAACTGTCCGTGTGTTTGTAATGCTAGAGCTGATGATTTTCCTTAGGTGAGAAAATGTTTTATTCTACCATTGTGGTGCTAGATGAAGAATTTTCCCTATTTGTAACTTACAGCTTACCAGCCCTACAACAGAATGGAGCCCCAGACAGCCAGGAGAGGATGCAGTGGTGTCTTTTGCTGATGTTGGATGGGTAGCCAAAGAAGAAGGAGAGTGTTCAACAAGACGAAGGTTAGTCTGGATGGCTATCAGAGCTGAGATGCGGTATTTAGTATTTTAAAATGATACATTTACAGTATTTCCTTTTATTAGCCTAATTTGATCTCTAGTAACCCAGTTCTTTTCTTTTTTTTTTTTTTAAGCGGTCATCTTTTCTGTTCATTTTAAACACTCAGCTGGTATTTGTAAAGTTCTTAGAGACCTGTAACTGTGTCCTAGTCCTTAAGAATTACAGAATTCCTTGCCTTTAGGAAGTTTACATTCTAAAATGAGAAATCAGAAAGACCTATCATAAATACGTTTAGATAAGTAAGTAATTCTAATGGTCTTATTGAGGCAGAGGAATCACTGTGGATCATATTAGGAAATTTGTATAGTCAAGATAGTCTTTTTTTTAATAGATCTTCATTGGAGTATAATTGCTTCACAATACTATGTTAGTTTCTGTTGTACAGCAAAGTGAATCAGCCATATGTATACATATGTCCCCATATCCCCTCCCTCTTGAGCCTCCCTCCCACCCTCCCTATCCCACCGCTCCAGGCCATCACAGAGCACCGAGCTGATCTCTCTGCTATGCGGCTGCTTCCCACTAGCTAACTATTATACATTCGGTAGTGTATATTCTATATATGTGGATGCTACTCTCACTTCGCCCCAGCTTACCCTTCCCCAACCCCGTGTCCTCAAGTCCATTCTCTACATCTGCGTCTTTATTCCTGCCCTGCCACTAGGTTCATCAGTACCCTTTTTTTTTTTTTTTTTTTAGATTCCATATATGTGTTAGCATACGGTATTTGTTTTTCTCTTTCTGACTTACTTCACTCTGTATGACAGACCCTAGGTCCATCCACCTCACTACATATAACTCAATTTCGTTTCTTTTTATGGCTGGGTAATATTCCATTGTATATATGTGCCACATCTTCTTTATCCATTCATCTGTTGATGGACACTTAGGTTGGTTCCATGTCCTGGCTTCAGGATGAGTTTTGATTCAAAGGAGACAGTATGCAAGAGTTAGAGAAGTGCTTTCATTTATTTGATAGAGCCTGAGTAAATTACTGACTACTCTTCAATCTAATAAACACCTATTCAGCTTATTCAGCTCTTCTTATTAGGCATGAAGGATACATAGATAAAATAAGACACCGTCCCAGCTTTCCAGGAATACTTGGAAATACTTGCTAGAGGAGATTACAAAAGGAAATCAATAACAGCGATCCTGGAAAGACTACTATGTAAATACAGAAGCCACTGTGGGGTGAGAGGTTCAGCAAGGCTTCTCGGGGGGAGGGGCTGATAGAGCCGAGTGCTGAGGGGCAGTAGGAGCCGCTCAACCAGGAAGGCTGTATTCCAGGTACAGTGAATGTGCTTAAAGGTACTCATCAGGAGGCCACATGGCATGTTCAGGAAACTCCAAATGGCTCCATGAGGCTAGAGAGTAGCAGAGAAGGCTAAGCTGTAGGAGGTGAATATGGAAAGTAGGTCGAGGTTTAAAGGTCATACATGTTAGGCTAAGAAGTTTACACTTTTTTCCTGAAAGCACTGTAGAGCGATGGAAGCAATGTAAGCATCCTAGGAATAATACCAAATTTGTATTTTAGTTAGATTTCCTTGTAAACAGTGTAAAGAATAGAAGGGAGCCAAGTCAGGAAATAGGCTAAATAAGAGATGATAAGAGTGTGACTAAATTAAGAAACCGACAGAAGGCATGGAGAAAAAGGACAAAATCAAGAGATACTCAGAAGAATTTCAAACTTTTTTAAGAAACTTTTTGGGTATTGGGGTTGAGAAAGGAAGAGTCTAGGATAACTCCCAGGTTTCTGGCTAGGATATGAGAATCGTGGAACAATTAATAAGAATATAGGAAAACAGATTTCTTTCTGGAGGGTGGGAGTAAGAGGTAGCCCAATGTGGAATATGCTGTGTTTGAGCTTCCTGTGGGACGTTGACATTGCTCTGGAGACAGTTTATGTAGCTAGATATTGATAAAGAGTGCTTGCACTTCAACATGTGGATAGAATGGCTGGTACCCAGAGTACTCAAGGAGCATATATAAGACATGAAGAGCAATTGTATCCTGGATAAAGCTGGCATTTGGGAGTAAATCAGGAGGAAAAAAAAAAGAAAAGAGAAAGAAGGGACTCCCCTACCTGCCAGAAGTAGCTCGAGAGGCAGAAGGAGAACCAGCAGAGAGTGTTGTCGTGGAAGCAGAGGTAGGAGAGCTTCAGGGAAGGAGAGTAAACTTCCATCGGTGTCAGATACTTGGAGGCTGGGTAAACCAAAAACCTAGCAAGTTTCCATTTTGTTTTGCAGTTGAAAGATTATCATTGACTTTAGCTAGAGAGTAATTTCATTTGAGTGGTATTAGCTGAATAAAATAAGAATGAAGTAATCCAAGAGCAAAGAAGGAACTTGATTTGAATGACAAGTAGGAGTGAGGACACAGCAGTAGATGAACAGACCAGATTATTGCAGGATGAGCAGGTAAAGAGCCTTTTTTTTTTCTAAGTCTTTATTGAATTTGTTGCAATACTGCTACTGTTTTATGTTTTGGTTTTTTGGCCGCAAGTCATGTGGGATCCTAGCTCCCCGACCAGGGATCAAACCCGCAACCCCTGCATTGGAAAAAAATATGGAACGCTTCACGAAGTTGCGTGTCATCCTTGCGCAGGGGCCACGCTAATCTTCTCTGTATCGTTCCAATTTTAGTATATGTGCTGCCGAAGCGAGCACAGCCTTTCTTTTTTAAGATGTTTATTTTATTTTTTTGATTAAACTTCTTGAGATAATTGTAGATTCTTCACATGCAGTTACAAGAAAGAATACAGAAGCATTTCCTGTACCCTTTACCCAGTTTTCTCCAGTGGTAACATCCTGCAAAACATGGTACACTATCACAACTAGGATATTGACACTGGTTAAATCAAGATGCAGAACATTTCCATACTATAAGAACCCCTCCTGTGGCCCTGTTATGGCCACACCCGCTTCACTTCCATCTCCAACCCCTCCTTAATGGCAATCACTTATCTGTTCTCCATTTTCACAATTTTGTCATTTCAAGATAGGTATATAAATTGAATCATACAATATACAACCTTTTGAGACTGGCTTTTTTCACTAAGCATAATCTCTAGTGATTCATCCAGATTGCTGTGTGTATCAGCAGTTCTTCCCTTTTAGTACTGAGTAGTATTCCTTGGTATGGATGGACCACAGTTTGTTTAACTATGCACCAGTTGATGGACATCTGGATTGATTCGTTCTTGGCTTTTATAAGTAAAGTTAATGTAAATGTGTACAGGATTTTGAGCCAGCATAAGTTTTCATTTCTCTGGAATAAATGCCCATGAGGGCAATTGTTGGTTTATATGAGTCATAAGGTAGTTGCGTGTTTAGTTTTAAAGAAACTGACACACTGTTTTCCAGAATGGCTGTATTATTTTACATTCCCACCAGCAGTGTATGGCTAAGCCAGCTTCTCTGCCTCCTCACCAGCATTTGATGATGTTACTTTTTTCCTTTTTTTTTTTTTTGCCATTCTAATAGGTGTGTATTGTGCATCTCATTTTAATTTGTGTTTCCTTATTGGCTAATAATGTTGAACATCGTTTCATATGTTTGCCATCTTCATATGCTTTCGAATAAAATGTCTCTTCACGTCTTTTGCCCGTTTTCTAATTTGGTTTTCTTTTGCGAGTTCTTTATATATGCTAGGTATGAGTCATTTTTCAGAGGTGTGGGTTTGTAAACATTTCCTCCCAAATGTAGGGCAAGTAGGACGAGTTAAATCTTACCTTTTCATCTATTTAACAGGGTCTTTCACAGCAAAAGTTTTATATTTTAATGCATTCATTTGTCCCTTTTACGGATCATGCTTTTGGTGTCAGTGTAAGAACTCTGTGCCTATGTTAGATGCTTTGGATTTTCTCCTGTTTTTGTTTTTTTCAAGTTTATAGTTTTATGTTTTACAATTAAGTCTCTGATTGTTTGTCTGGTTTTGGTGTCAGAGTAATACTAGCTTCAAAAACTGAAGCTATCTATTTTCTGAAGAGATTGTATAGAACTGGTGTTAATTCTTTAAACATTTATGAGAATTATCCAGTGAACCATCCGGACCTGTAGATTTCTTTTTGGTGAGATTTATCTATCTACCTATCTATCTATCTATCTATCTATTTATACATACAAAAAGGCATTTTATTTTAAACATAGCAGTGTATACCTGTCAATCCCAAACTCCCAGTTTATCCCTCCCTCCCACCCTTCCCCACTGATAACCGTAAGATCATTCTCTAAGTCTGTGAGTCTGTTTCTGTTTTATAAGTTCATTTTAGATTCCGCATATAAGCGATATGATATTATATCAAGTGAAGTAAGCCAGACAGAGAAAGACGAATATCATATCTGTCTCTGTCTGACTTACTTCACTTAGTATGATAATCTCCAGGTCCATCCATGTTGCTGCAAATGGCATTATTTTATTCTTTTTATGGCTGAGTAATATTCCATTGTATATATGTACCACATCTTCTTTATCCATTCATCTGTCGATGGACATTTAGGTTGCTTCCATGTCTTGGCTATTGTAAACAGTGCCTGCAGTGAACATTGGGGTGCGTGTATGTTTTTGTCTGGATATATGCCCAGGAGTGGGATTGCTGGATTTTATGGTAGCTCTATTTTTAGTTTTTTTAAGGAACCTCCATACTGTTCTCTATACTGGCTGTACCAATTTACATTCCCACCAACAGTGTAGGAGGGTTCCCTTTTCTCCACACCCTCTCCAGCATTTATTGTTTGCAGATTTTTTGACTGATGGGCATTCTCACTGGTGTGAGGTGATATCTTATTGTAGTTTTGATTTGCATTTCTCTGATTAGTGATGTTTAGCATCTTTTCATGTGCTTCTTGGCCATCTGTATGTCTTCTTTGGAGAAATGTCTTCTTAGGTCTTCTGCCCATTTTTTGATTGGGTTGGGTGTTTTTTTGTATTTTGAGCTGCATGAACTGCTTGTATATTTTGGATACTACTCCCTTTCTGGTTGCTTCGTTTGCAAATATTTTCCCCCATTATGTGGGTTGTCTTTTTGTTTTGTTTATGGTTTCCTTTGCTGTACAAACACTTTTGAGTTTAATTAGGTTCCATTTGTTTATTTCTGTTTTTATTTCTGTTACTCTGGGAGACTGACTGAAAAAGATATTGCTGTGCAATTTATGTCAAAGGGTGTTGTGCCTATGTTTTCCTCTAAGAGTTTTATAGTGTCTGGCCTTACATTTAGGCCTTTAATCCATTTTGAGTTTATTTTTGTGTATGGTGTTAAAGAATGTTCTAATTTCATTGTTTTACATTTAACTATCTGGTTTTCCCAGTACCATTTATTGAAGAGACTTTTCTCCATTGTATAGTCTTGCCTCCTTTGTCATAGATTAATTGGCCATAGGTGGAATTGAGTTTTGGTGTGTTTTTAAAATTATGAGTTAAAGTTCCTTAGTAGAGTTATGTGACTATCTTACGAATTTCATATTGGAAGAGATGTAGTAGTTTGTATTTTTCAATTAATTGTTCCATTTCATCTAACTGGTTAGATTTATGAGTATAGAATTGTTTGTAGTATTTCCTTATTATGCTTTTGATAGCTACGTGGTCTATAGTAATATATCCCATTTCATTCCTGATATTAGTAATTTATGCCTTCTCTTTTTAAAATAGTTGTCAATTTTATTAATCTTTTCAAAGAACAAACTTTCTCTTTCATTGATTTTTCTTTTTTTCTTTTTTTGGTTTTCAATTTTATTGATTTCTGCTCCTATCATTTTCTTCCTTCTGCTTACTTTGAGTTTATTTTGCTCTTTTTCTAGGTTCTTTGGCTGAGAATTGATATTATTAATTTGAGACTTTCTCTTTATTTTGAATTTTTGAATTTTATTTTATTTATATATTATACAGCAGGTTCTTATTAGTTATCCATTTTATACATATTAGTGTATATATGTCAATCCCAATCTTCCAGTTCATCACACCACCACCCCAGTCTCTTATTGAAGAGACTTTCCTCCATTGTATATCCTTGCCTCCTTTGTCATAGATTAGTTGACCATAGGTGTGTGGGTTTATCTCTGGGCTTTCTATCCTGTGCCATTGATCTGTATTTCTGTTTTTGTGCCAGTACCATATTGTCTTGATTACTGTAGCTTTGTAGTATAGTCTGAAGTCAGGGAGTCTGATTCCTGCTCCCGTTTTTTTCCCTCAAGACCGCTTTGGCTATTCGGGGTCTTTTATGTCTCCATACAAATTTTAAGATTTTTTGTTCTAGTTCTATAAAAACATGCCATTGGTAATTTGATAGGGATTGCATTGAGTCTGTAGATTGCTTTGGGTAGTGTCGTCATTTTCGCAGTGTTCATTCTTCTAATCCAAGAAAATGTTATATCTCTCCATCTGTTTGTATCATCTTTAATTTCTTTCATCAGTGTCTTATAGTTTTCTGCATAAAGGTCTTTTGTCTCCCTAGGTATGTTTATTCCTAGGTATTTTATTCTTTTTGTTGCAATGGTAAATGGGAGTGTTTTTCCTTAATTTCTCTTTCAGGTTTTTCATCATTAGTGTATAGGAATTCAAGAGATCTCTGTGCATTAATTTTGTATCCTGCAACTTTACCAAATGCCTTCATTAGCTCTAGTAGTTTTCTGGTGGCATCATTAGGATTCTCTATGTATAGTATCATGTCATCTGCAAACAGTGACAGTTTTACTTTTTCTTTTCTGATTTGGATTCCTTTTATTTCTTTTTCTTCTCTGATTGCTGTGGCTAGGACTTCCAAAATGATGTTGAATAATAGTGGTGAGAGTGGACATCCTTGTCTTATTCCTGATCTTAGAGGAAATGCTTTCAGTTTTTCACCATTGAGAATGATGTTTGCTGTGGGTTTGTCGTATATGGCCTTTATTATGTTGAGGTATGTTCCCTCTATGCCCACTGTCTGGAGAGTTTTTATCATAAACGGTTATTGAATTTTGTCAGAAGCTTTTTCTGCATTGAGATGGTCATATGGTTTTTATTCTTCAATTTGTTGATATAGTGTATCACATTGATTGATTTGCATATATTGAAGAATCCTTGCATCCCTGGGATAAACCCCACTTGATCATGGTGTGTGATCCTTTTAATGTGTTGTTGGATTCTGTTTGCTAGTATTTTGTTGAGGATTTTTGCATCTATATTCATCAGTGATATTGGTCTGTAATTTTTTTTTTGTAGTATCTGTGTCTGGTTTTGGTATCAGGGTGATGTTGGCCTCATAGAATGAGTTTGGGAGTGTTCCTTCCTCTGCAGTTTTTTGGAAGAGTTTGAGAAGGATGGGTGTTACCTCTTCTCTCAATCTTTGATAGAATTCACCTGTGAAGCCATCTGGTCCAGGACTTCTGTTTGTTGGAAGATTTTTAATCACAGTTTCAACTTCATTACTTGTGATTGGTCTGTTCCTATTTTCTATTTCTTTCTGGTTCAGTCTTGGAAGGTTATACCTTTCTAAGAATTTGTCCATTTCTTCCAGGTTGTCTATTTTATTGGCATAGAGTTGCTTGTAGTAGTCTCTTAGGATGCTTTGTATTTCTGCAGTGTCTGTTGTAACTTTGCCTTTTTCATTTCTAATTTTATTGATTTGAGTCCTCTCCCTCTTTTTTTGATGAGTCTAGCTAATGGTTTATCAATTTTGTTTATCTTCTCAAAGAACCAGCTTTTAGTTTTATTGATCTTTGCTATTGTTTTCTTTGTTTCTATTTCATTTATTTCTGCTCTGATCTTTATGATTTCTTTCCTTCTGCTAACTTTGGGTTTTGTGTGTTCTTCTTTCTCTGGTTCCTTTAGGTGTAAGGTTAGGTTGTTTATTTGAGTTTTTTCTTGTTTCTTAAAGTAAGCTTGTATTGCTATAAACTTCCCTCTTAGAACTGCTTTTGCTGCATCCCATAGGTTTTGGATTGTCATGTTTTCATTGTCATTTGTCTCTAGGTATTTTTTGATTTCCTCTTTGATTTCTTCAGTGATCTCTTGGTTTTTTAGTACCATATTGTTTACCCTCCATGTGTTTGTGTTTTTTACATTTTTTTCCCCTGTAATTGATTTCTAATCTCAGAGCGTTGTGGTCATAAAAGATGCTTGATATGATTTCAGTTTTCTTAAATTTACGGAGGCTTGACTTGTGACCCAAGATGTGATCTATCCTGGAGAATATTCTGTGTGCACTTGAGAGGAAAGTGTAATCTGCTGTTTTTGGATGGAATGTCCTATAAATATCAATTAAATCTGTCTGGTCTATTGTGTCATTTAAAGGTTGCCTATCTCCACTTCATTTAGTTGTTTTTCTGGGGTTTTATCTTGTTCCCTCATCTGGTACATAGCCCTCTGCTTTTTCATCTTGTCTGTCTTTCTGTGGATGTGGCTTTTGTTCCATAGGCTGCAGGATTATAGTTCTTCTTGCTTCTGCTGTCTGCCCTCTGGTGGATGAGGCTATCTAAGAGGCTTGTGCAAGTTTTCTGATGGGAGGGGCTGGTGGTGGGTAGAGCTGGCTGTTGCTCTGGTGGGCAGAGCTCAATAAAAGTTTAATCCACTTGTCTGCTGATGGGTGGAGCTGGGTTCCCTCCCTGTTGGTTGTTTGGCCTGAGGCGATCCAACATTGGAGTCTACCCAGGCTCTTTGGTGGGGCCAATGGCAGACTCTGGGAGGGCTCACGCCAAGGAGTACTTCCCAGAACTTCCGCTGCCAGTGTCCTTGTCCTCATGGCGAGACACAGCCACCCCCAACCTCTGCAGGAGACCCTCCAACAGTAGCAGGTAGGTCTGGTTCAGTCTCCCCTAGGGTCGCTGCTCCTTCCCCTGGTTCCTGATGCGCACACTACTTTGTGTGTGCTCCCTGAGTGGAGCCTTTGTTTCCCCCAGTCCTGTCGAAGTCCTGTAATCAAATCCTGCTAGCCTTAAAAGTCTGATTCTCTAGGAATTCCTCCTCCTGTTGCCAGACCCTCATGTTGGGAAGCTTGACATGGGGATCAGAATGTTCACTCCAGTGGGTGGACATCTGTGGAATAAGTGTTCCTGTTTGTGAGTCACCCACCCAGTAGTTATGGGATTTGATTTTATTGTGATTGTGCGCCGCCCCCTCCCGTCTCATTGTGGCTTCTCCTTTGTCTTTGGATGTGGGGTGTCTTTTCTGGTGAGTTCCAGAGTCTTCCTGTCGAAGACTTCCTGTTGACAGTCTTCCTGTCGATGACTGTTCAGCAGGTAGTTGTGATTCCGGTGCTCTTGCAATAGGGAGTGAGAGCACGTCCTTCTACGCCACCATCCTGAACCAAATCCTCTTTTTCTGATATAAGCATTTAGTGCTGTAAACTTCCTTCTCAACACTGCTTTTAGCTGCGTCCCACAAGTTTTGATATATTGTTATTTTAATTCAGTTCATTGTCTTTTTAAATTTCCCTTGAGACAACTTCTTTTAACTGTTGAAGTTAGAGTTTGGTTGTTTGGTTTCCAAATGTTTGGAAATTTTGCTATGATTTTTTGGTTATTGAGTTCTAGCTTGATTCTGTTGTGGTCAGAGGATATAACACAGGTTTGGACTGTGTGTTCCCACTTACATGCAGATTTTTTTCTGTAGTAAGTACTATAGTCCTACACAGTTTGAGGTTGGTTGAATCTGCACGTGCAGAACTGTGGATACTGAGGAACTGCAGCTATAGAGGGCGGACTCTAATTTATATGCAGATTTTGGACTGTGGGGAGGGTTGGAGCCCCTAACCCCTGTGTTGCTGAAGGGTGTATTTCCATTCTTTAAAAATTTGTTGAGGTTTTTTTTAATGGCCCAAGGATATGGGCCGTTGTGGTTTATGTTCTGTGGGTACTAGAAAAGAATGTGTACTCTTGTTAGTGGAATGTCCTAGAAATGTTAAATAGAACTTGTTGGTTGATGGTGTTGCTAAATTCTTCTGTATCATTCTTGATTTTCTGTTTGTTCTAACAGTTGTTGAAAAGGGGGTGTTGAAGTCTCCCACTGTATTTGTGGATTTGTGTATTTCTCCTTTCTTTTCTATCAGCTTTTGCTTTTCATATTTTGGAGGTCTGTTTGGTGCATACATATTTAGGATTGCTGTGTCTTTTATCTTTTTACTGCAATAAAATGTCCCTTTCTGTCCCTGATAATTTTTTTTGCTCTTAAGTCTACTTTATTTAATATTAATGTAGTCAGAACTGGGGGTTTTTTTTTTTGGTTAATGTTTACATAATATATCTTTTTCTATTCTTTTACTTTCATCCTGCTGTTAGTATTTGCCTTATATTTTGAGATGCTTTTTTGTTGGGTGCATATATATTTACAGTTGTTGTATCTTCTTGGATTGATCCCTTGATTATTGTGTAGTGTTCTTCTTTGTCTCTTGTGACAGACTTTATGTTAAAGCCTATTTTGTCTAATAAGAGTATTTCTACTCCAGCTTTCTGTTGATTTCCATTTGCGTGGAATATCTTTTTCTGTCCCCTCACTTTTAGTCCATATGCGTCCCTAGGTCTGAGGTGGGTCTCTTGTAGACAGTATATTATACGGGTCTTGTTTTTGTATCCATTCAGCCAGTCTGTGTCTTTTGGTTGGAGCTTTTAATCCATTTACATTTAAGGTAATTACTGATACATATGTTCTTATTGTCATCTTGTTGTTTTGGATTTGGTTTTGTAGGTCTTTTTTCTTCACTTCTTTTTTTTGTTCTCTTGTGATTTGATGACTATCTTCAGTGTTATGTTTGGATTCCTCTTTCTTTTTTGTGTGTATATCTATTGCAGATTTTTGGCTTGTGATTACTATGAGGGTTTGGTATAGCAAAACCTCATAGTATGTGTATACAAGACTGTTTTAAGTTCCTGCTCTCTTATTTCAAATGCATTACCAATATCCTGCATTTGTACTCTCCTCAAGATTACTAGCTTTGATATCAGATTTGTGTGTGGATGATTTCCTACCTTTATTGTATTTTTGCCTTTACTGGTGAACTTTCCCATTCATAATTTTCTTGTTTGTTGTGGTGGCTTTTTCTTTTCCACCTATGGACGTTCCTGTAGCATTTGTTGAAAAAGTGGTTTGGTGGTGCTGAATTCTGTTAGCTTTTGCTTGTCTGTAAAGCTTTTGATTTCTCTGTCGAATCTGAACAGGAGCCTTGCTGGGTAGAGTATTCTTGGTTGTAGGTTTTTCCCTTTCATCACTTTAAATATATTGTGCCACTTCCTTCTGGCCTGCAGTGTTTCTGCGGAAAAATCAGCTGATAACCTTATGGGGATTCCCTTGTATGTTATTTGTTGCTTTTCCCTCGTTGCTTTTAGTATTAATATTTTCTCTGTGTCTTTAATTTTTGTCAGTTTGAATAATATGTGTCTCGGTGTGTTCCCCCTTGGGTTTATCCCATATGGGACTCTCTGTGCTTCCTGGACTTGGGTGACTGTTTCCTGTTCCATGTTAGGGAAGTTTTCAGCTTTATCTCTTCAAATATTTTCTTAGGCCCTTTCTCTCTCTCTTCTGGGACCTCTATAATGTGAATGTTGGTGTGTTTAATGTTGTCCCAGAGGTCTCTTAAACTGTCCTCATTTATTTTCATTCTTTTTTCTTTATTCTGCTCTGCAGCAGTGATTTCCACCATTCTGTCTTCCAGCTCACTTACCTGTTCTCCCTCATTTATTCTGCTATTGATTTCTTCTGGTGTATTTGTGATTTCCATTCAATTGTTCAATTGTTTGTTTGTTCTTTACATCTTCTAGCTCTTTGTTAAGCATTTCTTGTATCTTCTGAGTCCGTGCCTCCATTCTTTTTCCGAGATCTTGGATCATCTTTACTATCGTTACTCTGAATTCTTTTCCAGGTAGATTGCCTATCTGCACTTAACTTAGTTGTTCTTTTGGGGTTTATCTTTTTTTTTGTCAAACTTTCTGTGTTTGCAGTCTCTGTTCTGCAGGCTGCAGGGTAGTAGTTCCTCTTGCTTCTGGTGTCTGCCCCCTGGTGGGGAGGCTAGTCTAGAGGCTTGTGCAGGCTTCCTGGTTGGAGGGACTGGTGCCTGCCCACTGGTGGGTTTGTCCCTCTCGTGGGTAGGGCCATGTCAAGGGGTGAGTTTAGATGTGGCTGTGGGGTCAGAGAGACTTAGGCAGCCTGTCTGCTGATGCATGTGGTATGTTTTCACCCTGTTGGTTGTTTGGTCTGAGGTGTCCCAGCACTGAAGCCTACAGGCTGTTGGATGGCCCAGGACTTGGTGTCAAAATGGCAGCCTCCAGGAGAGCTCATGCTAATGAGTACTCCCTGGTACCTGTGTCACCGGTGTCCTTGACCCCACAGTGAGCTACATCCCTCTTCACCTCCCCAGGAGACCCTCTAAGACCAGCAGGTAGGTCTGGCCCAGGCTCCTCTGAAGTCACTGCTTTTTCCTTGGGTTCTGGTGCACACAAGACCTTGTGTGTGCCCTCCAAGAGTAGGATTTCTCTTTCCTCGAGTCTGTGGAGTTCCTGTGATCAAGCCCTGCTGGGCTTCAAAGCGAAATCCTCTGGGGGCTCCTCCCAATGCCAGATCCCCTGACTAGGTAACCTGAGGTGGGGCTCAGAGCTCTCACTCCTGTGGGAGAACCTCTGTGATATAATTACTTGCCAGTTTGTGTGTTGCCCACCCAGTGGGTATGGGATTTGATTGTATCATGAATGTGCCCCTCCTATCATTTCGTTGTGGCCTGTTCTTTGTCTTTGGATGTTGAATATCTTTTCTGTTAGGTTTCATGCTTTTCTTGTCAATGGTTGTTCAGCAGTTAGTTGTGATTTTGGTGTTTTCGTGAGAGGAGGTGTGTTCAAGTCCTTCTGCTCTGCCGTCTTGTCTCCTCGCCTGTCTGGGGCCCACAGCGTGGTCGCAGTCGCTGTCCCGCTGCAACGTGGCCTCGTCGTTTGGCCACAGACTGGCCTGCCTTCGATGCCCATCAGGCTGGAACTAAGCCCTGCCATTGTTTTTTTAAAGTACTTTTTCAGCCTTGCCGTCTTCCTCCTCTCCTTCTGGGACCCTAATGACACAATTATTAGATCTTCTGTTGTAGCCACACAGGTCACCGAGACTCTGCTCGTGTTTTTTCCTAGTTGGATAATTTCTATTGTTCTGTCTTTAAGTTCACTGATTCTTCCCTCTGTCTTCTCCATTCTGCTTTTGTTCCTATCCGTTATGTTATTTCAGTTATGTTACTTTTTGGTTCTAAAAGTTTTATTTGGTTCCCCACCCCCACCCCCACCCCCCTTTTTTTTTTTTGCTGAGACTATTATTTTCATTTGTTTCAAGAGTGCTGCTAAATGCTCATTGAAGCCTTTTTATTATAGCTGCTTTAAAATCTGTCAGATACTTCTAACATCTCTTGTCATCTCAGAGTTGGCATCTTCTGGTTGTCTTTTTTCATTCCGTTTGTGTTCTTTTTGGGTCTTGGCATGCAGAGTGATTTTATTGAAATCTAGATATTTTGAGTATCTGAGACTTTGGCTCTCATCTCAGCTTTTTCTTTTAGCCGGCTTTCACTGATAGCAAGGGAGGAGGGGGTGCCATCTTGTGACTGCCAGCTGGGAGCAGAGTCCAGGTTTCCCCCTCGGCCCCCATCCACCCCCAGGGCAGTGCTCCTGGGGCACCAGCCTGGCGGATAGGGGAGGCTGCCTCATCGATGCTGCGTGGGGTGTAATTCTGCCCCCACACCCCACCCCAGATTGTCTCCACTGTCGTACAGGGTGGTGAGTAAGTCCCTGCTTTCTCTGACACCATCTTGTAGGGTTTGAGGCATCTCATTACAGCCTAGGAAGGAGGGAGGTTAGCCTTCGTTCCTTGGTGGAGGTGGGGCCGCACGCAGCGTGTTCTGGGATGTTGGCTGGAGTCGAGCGGTTATTTTATGTAAGTGGGAGGCTGCCCCTTTCTTGGTCCTTTGGCTAAGAGAGCAGGCTTTTGTTGAGACTTTTCCCCCTGCATCCATTGGCATTTCTGGGTTACCTGTTACTCTAGCGCCCAGTCTGGGATATATGAGGTAAAAGGAAACTCAAGGAACTCACTCCTATGCTGGGTTTTTGTTTTTTTCTTTTTCTTTTGGATCCCAGGGTCCAACTCAGTCTGCCTTCTCTCTGCCTGCAAGTCTTGTTTTTTTCACTTTTATTTTTCTTGTTTTTTTTTTTAACTTTATTTTTCTGCTGCATTGTCTTTTTTAATTAATTAATTAATTTTTGGCTGTGTTGGGTCTTCATTGCTGTGCCTGGGCTTTCTCTAGTTGCAACAAGCAGGGGCTACTCTTTGCTGCAGTGCGTGGGCTTCTCACTGCAGTGGCTTCTTTTGTTGTGGAGCATGGGCTCTAGGCAGGCAGGCTCAGTAGTTGTGGCGCACGGGCTTAGTTGCTCTGTGGCGTGTGGGATCTTCCCAGACCAGGGCACGAACCCATGTCCCCTGCATTGGCAGGCAGATTCTTAACCACTGCGCCAGCAGGGAAGCATTGGGTCTTTGTTGCTACATGCAGGCTTTCTCTAGTTGCGGCAAGTGGGGGCTCCTCTTCGTTGCGGTGCGTGGGCTGCTCATTGCAGTGGCTTCTCTTGTTGCGGAGCATGGGCTCTAGGTGTGGGAGCTTCAGTAGTTGTGGCATATGGGCCCTACAGCATGCAGGCTTCAGTAGTTGTGGCATGTGGACTCAGTAGTTGTGGCTCGCGGGCTCTAGAGCGCAGGCTCAGTAGTTGTGGTGCACGGGCTCAGTAGTTGTGGCATGTGGGCTTAGTTGCTCCGCAGCATGTGGGATCTTCCCAGACCAGGGATCGAACCTGTGTCCTCTGCATTGGCAGGCGGATTCTTAACCACCGCACCACCAGGGAAGTCCAAAAGTCTTCTTACATTTGTTTTATGTATGATGTCCAGAGATTATAGTTATAGTTAGGAGGAAGAACAGTGAAAAGTTCATGTGCTCCATCTTCCTAGAAAAGTCTCTGAAGGGCTTTTAACACAAATGTCATGTTTGTACTTGATAGGACATTATGGGGTAGCTATTATGGGGATTGCGATTATAGAGTAATTGAGTTGGCATAACGGATTTGGATAATGGATTTTGTCTATGATGTTGAAAGAAATTGGCTAAAGGATCTTTGAAAAGGTGCCTGGAAGCATTCTAGGTAAAGATAATCTGAACCTGAACAAAGTGAAAAGGAAACAGGAGACCCAGCTGGATGTGCACGATGCTCTGGAGGAGGAAGTCGACAGACAGGTGGGAAGTGGCCCCAGAGTTCCAAGGTTAATGACACGGCCCATGTGACTAGAGAGATTGGGCAGACTTTTTGTTTTGCTGTGTGGTGCTATAGCCCCTTTTGCATCAGTTGTGATTAACTATGGATGTGTATAATAAATCTAGATGGCTGGGAAAGGTACTCTGCGTTATGTTCCTGTGGCTGATATCCTGATAAACAGGCTGACACATCTAAGTCTCACCCTCTTCCTAAGGACGGGAGCTTTGAGGAAGCTCTATTTGATCAGTTTCACATACCAGGTAAAGTGTGTTTTGTATAGATTGATGAGATAGTAGATTTACCATATCATGTATTTTAATCAATAGGACCAAATAGAAGGATGAAAGCTGATGGAATTTTACTTTGTCTTGACAATTATTTAATACTAGTACTGTTACCAGGCAGTTGGAGTCTTTTTTCATCTGTCATTTTGATATTAACTGCATTTCCATGGCAATTTTTTATAGCTTAAACTTGTAACTTAACTCATAACTGTAACTTAAATCTTAAAAACATAATACGAAGTACTTTCAAGATTTATATATTGCCATTTGAGTGTTTCCCTGCCTGTCACATTTATATTTATATGAAAGCCAAAGCTATTCAATATATTTGTTTCTTATTTCTCCCTTGAAATTTGTTGATGGCATTTCTATAACTGTTGGTTACAGTGTTACGGTATTATCTCTCTGGGAAAGTGGCATACACGAGTCCTTAAT